>NC_082723.1:38848515-40311095 GCF_030144855.1 Hypanus sabinus | reverse complement strand
CTGTACTTTTCACGTTTCACGTAGTGTAGTATAGTTTTATGTTGTTTCAAGTTGTCTAGCGTAGTTTTGCAATGCTTCAGGTAGTCTTGTGTAGTTTTGTGTGGTTTCAGGTAGTCTTGTGTCGTTTTGTGTCGTTTCACGTAGTCTAGTGTAGATTTGTGTTGTTTCAGGTAGTCTAGAGTAGTTTTGTGTTGTTTCACGTGGTCTAGTGTAGTTTCGTGTCGTTTCAGGTAGTCTAGCGTAGTTTTGTGTTGTTTCAGGTCGTCCAGAGTAGTTTTGTGTTGCTTCACGTGATCTAGTGTAGTTTTCTGTTGTTTCACCTAGTCTCGTGTCATTTCACGTAGTCTCGTGTAGTTTTGTGTTGTTTCACTTAGTCTAGTGTAGCATTGTGTTGTATCAAATGGTCGCGAGTAGTTTTGTGTTGTTTCATGTATTCTAGTATAGTTTTGTGTTGTTTCAGGAAGTCTATTGTACTTTTCCCGTTTCACATAGTGTAGTGTAGTTTTGTGTTGTTTCACGTAGTCTAGTGTAATTTTGTATTGTTTCAAGTAGTCTAGTGTAGTTTTGCTTTGTTTCAGGTAGTCCTGTGTAGTTTTGTGTTGTTTCACGTGAGCTAGTGTAGTTTTCTGTTGTTTCACCTAGTCTAGTGTAGTTTGGTGTTATTTCACGTGGTCTCGTGTAGTTTCATGTCATTTCAGGTTGTCTAGTGTGGCTTTCTGATATTTCACGTATTCTGGTGTAGTTCTGCATTGCTTCAGGTAGTCTTGTGTAGGTTTGTGTTGTTTCACATAGTCTAGTGTAGTTTCATGTAGTCTCACGTAGTGTAGTGTAGATTTGTGTTGCTTCAGGTAGTGTTGTGTAGTTTTGTGTCGTTTCATGTAGTCTAGTGTAGTTCTGTGTTGTTTCATCTATTCTAGTGTAGTTTTGTGTTGCTTCAGGTAGTCTACTGCACTTTTCATGTTTCACGTCGTGTAGTATAGTATAGTTTTGTGTTGTTTCACGTAGTCTATTGTAGTTTTGTGTTGCCTCATGGGATCTAGTGTAGTTTTCTGTTGTTTCACCTAGTCTTGTGTAGTTTTCTGTTGTTTCACGTGGTCTAGTGTAGTCTTGTATTGTTTCAAATAGTCTAGAGAAGCTTTGTGTTGTTTCCTATAGTCACGTGTAGTTTTCTGTTGTTTCCTATAGTCACGTGTAGTTTTGTTTTGTTTCATGTATTCTAGTATAGTTCTGTGTTGTTTCAGGAAGTCTACTGTACTTTTCACGTTTCACGTAGTGTAGTATAGTTTTGTGTTGTTTCACGTAGTCTAGTGTAGTTTTGTGTTCTTTCAAGTAGTCTAGTGCAGTTTTGTGTTGTTGCAGGTTGTCTAGCATAGTTTTGTGTTGTTTCAGGTCGTCTAGAGAAGTTTTGTGTTGTTTCATGTGGTCTTGTGTCGTCTTGTGTCGTTTCAGGTAGTCTCGTGTAGCTTTGTGTTATTTCACGTAGTGTAGTGTAGGTTTGTGTTGTTTCAGGTAGTCTATTGTAGCTCTGTGTTATTTCACGTAGTCTAGTGTAGTTTTGTGTTGTTTCAGGTAGTTTATTTTAGTTTTGTGTTGTTGCAGGCAGTCTAGCGTAGTTTTGTGTTGTTTCATGTCGTCCAGAGTAGTTTTGTGTTGCTTCACGTGATCTACTGTAGTTTTCTGTTGTTTCACCTAGTCTCGTGTCATTTCACGTAGTCTCGTGTAGTTTTGTGTTGTTTCAGGTAGTTTATTGTAGTTTTGTGTTGTTGCAGGTAGTCTAGCCTAGTTTTGTGTTGTTTCAGGTCGTCCAGAGTAGTTTTGTGTTGCTTCACGTGATCTAGTGTAGTTTTCTGTTGTTTCACCTAGTCTCGTGTCGTTTTGTGTCGTTTCACGTAGTCTCATGTAGTTTTGTGTTGTTTCATGTATTCTAGTATAGTTTTGTGTTGTTTCAGGAAGTCTATTGTACTTTTCCCGTTTCACATAGTGTAGTGTAGTTTTGTGTTGTTTCACGTAGTCTAGTGTAGTTTTGTATTGTTTCAAGTAGTCTAGTGTAGTTTTGCTTTGTTTCAGGTAGTCCTGTGTAGTTTTGTGTCGTTTAACGTAGTCTAGTGTAGTTTTGTGTTGTTTCAGGTAGTCTAGAGTAGTTTTGTTTTGTTTCACGTGAGCTAGTGTAGTTTTCTGTTGTTTCACCTAGTCTAGTGTAGTTTCATGTCATTTCAGGTAGTCTAGTGTAGCTTTCTGATATTTCACGTTTTCTAGTGTAGTTTTGCATTGCTTCAGGTAGTCTTGTGTAGGTTGGTGTTGTTTCACATTGTCTAGTGTAGTTTCATGTAGTCTCATGTAGTGTGGTGTAGATTTGTGTTGATTCACGTAGTCTTGTGTAGTTTTGTTTTGTTTCAGGTAGTCTTGTTTAGGTTTGTGTTGTTTCACATAGTCGCGTGTACTTTTGTTTTGTTTCATGTATTCTAGTTTAGTTTTATTTTGTTTCAGGAAGTCTACCGTAATTTTCACATTTCACGTAGTGTAGTATAGTCTTGTGTTGTTTCACGTATTCTAGTGTAGCTTTTTGTTATTTCACGTAGTCTAGTGTAGGTTTGTGTTGTTTCAGGTAGTCTAGTGTAGCTTTGTGTTATTTCACGTAGTCTATTGTAGTTTTGTGTTGTTTCACGTAGTCTAGTGTAGTTTTGTATTGTTTCATCTATTCTAGTGTAGTTTTGTGTTGTTGCCGGTAGTCTAGTGTAGTTTTGTGATCTTTCACATAGTCTAGTGTAGTTTCACGTAGTCTCACATAGTGCAGTGTAGAATTGTGTTGATTCACGTAGTCTAGTGTAGTTTTGTTTCCCTTAGTCTAGTGTAGCTTTGTGTTGTTTCACATAGTCGCGTGTAGTTTTGTGTTGCTTCATGTAGTCTAGTATAGTTTTGTGTTGTTTCAGGAAGTCTACTGTACTTGTCACGTTTCACGTAGTGTAGTATAGTTTTGTGTTGTTTCACGTAGTCTAGTGTAGTTTTGTGTTCTTTCAAGTAGTCTAGTGCAGTTTTGTGTTGTTGCAGGTCGTCTAGCATAGTTTTGTGTTGTTTCAAGTCGTCTAGAGAAGTTTTGTGTTGTTTCATGTGAGCTAGTGTAGTTTTCTGTTGTTTCACCTAGCCTAGTGTTGTTTTGTGTTGTTTCACGTGGTCTTGTGTCGTCTTGTGTCGTTTCAGGTAGTCTCGTGTAGCTTTCTGTTATTTCACGTAGTCTAGTGTAGTTTTGTGTTGTTTCAGGTAGTTTATTTTAGTTTTGTGTAGTTGCATGTAGTCTAGCGTAGTTTTGTGTTGTTTCAGGTCGTCCAGAGTAGTTTTGTGTTGCTTCACATGATCTACAGTATTTTTCTGTTGTTTCACCTAGTCTCGTGTCATTTCACGTAGTCTCGTGTAGTTTTGTATTGTTTCAAGTAGTCTAGTGTAGTTTTGCTTTGTTTCAGGTAGTCCTGTGTAGTTTTGTGTCGTTTAACGTAGTCTAGTGTAGTTTTGTGTTGTTTCAGGTAGTCTAGAGTAGTTTTGTTTTGTTTCACGTGAGCTATTGTAGTTTTCTGTTGTTTCACCTAGCCTAGTGTTGTTTTGTGTTGTTTCACGTGGTCTTGTGTCGTCTTGTGTCGTTTCAGGTAGTCTCGTGTAGCTTTGTGGTATTTCACGTAGTGTAGTGTAGGTTTGTGTTGTTTCAGGTAGTCTATTGTAGCTCTGTGTTATTTCATGTAGTCTAGTGTAGTTTTGTGTTGTTTCAGGTAGTTTATTTTAGTTTTGTGTTGTTTCAGGTCGTCCAGAGTAGTTTTGTGTTGCTTCACGTGATCTACTGTAGTTTTCTGTTGTTTCACCTAGTCTCGTGTCGTTTCACGTAGTATCGTGTAGTTTTGTGTTGTTTCAGGTAGTTTATTGTAGTTTTGTGTTGTTGCAGGTAGTCTAGCCTAGTTTTGTGTTGTTTCAGGTCATCCAGAGTAGTTTTGTGTTGCTTCACGTGATCTAGTGTAGTTTTCTGTTGTTTCACCTAGTCTCGTGTCGTTTTGTGTCGTTTCACGTAGTCTCGTGTAGTTTTGTGTTGTTTCATGTATTCTAGTATAGTTTTGTGTTGTTTCAGGAAGTCTATTGTACTTTTCCCGTTTCACATAGTGTAGTGTAGTTTTGTGTTGTTTCACGTAGTCTAGTGTAGTTTTGTATTGTTTCAAGTAGTCTAGTGTAGTTTTGCTTTGTTTCAGGTAGTCCTGTGTAGTTTTGTGTCGTTTAACGTAGTCTAGTGTAGTTTTGTGTTGTTTCAGGTAGTCTAGAGTAGTTTTGTTTTGTTTCACGTGAGCTAGTGTAGTTTTCTGTTGTTTCACCTAGTCTAGTGTAGTTTCATGTCATTTCAGGTAGTCTAGTGTAGCTTTCTGATATTTCACGTTTTCTAGTGTAGTTTTGCATTGCTTCAGGTAGTCTTGTGTAGGTTGGTGTTGTTTCACATTGTCTAGTGTAGTTTCATGTAGTCTCATGTAGTGTGGTGTAGATTTGTGTTGATTCACGTAGTCTTGTGTAGTTTTGTTTTGTTTCAGGTAGTCTTGTTTAGGTTTGTGTTGTTTCACATAGTCGCGTGTACTTTTGTTTTGTTTCATGTATTCTAGTTTAGTTTTATTTTGTTTCAGGAAGTCTACCGTAATTTTCACATTTCACGTAGTGTAGTATAGTCTTGTGTTGTTTCACGTATTCTAGTGTAGCTTTTTGTTATTTCACGTAGTCTAGTGTAGGTTTGTGTTGTTTCAGGTAGTCTAGTGTAGCTTTGTGTTATTTCACGTAGTCTATTGTAGTTTTGTGTTGTTTCACGTAGTCTAGTGTAGTTTTGTATTGTTTCATCTATTCTAGTGTAGTTTTGTGTTGTTGCCGGTAGTCTAGTGTAGTTTTGTGATCTTTCACATAGTCTAGTGTAGTTTCACGTAGTCTCACATAGTGCATTGTAGAATTGTGTTGATTCACGTAGTCTAGTGTAGTTTTGTATTGTTTCAAGTAGTCTAGTGTAGTTTTGCTTTGTTTCAGGTAGTCCTGTGTAGTTTTGTGTCGTTTAACGTAGTCTAGTGTAGTTTTGTGTTGTTTCAGGTAATCTAGAGTCGTTTTGTTTTGTTTCATGTGAGCTAGTGTAGTTTTCTGTTGTTTCACCTAGCACAGTGTTGTTTTGTGTTGTTTCACGTGGTCTTGTGTCGTCTTGTGTCGTTTCAGGTAGTCTCGTGTAGCTTTGTGGTATTTCACGTAGTGTAGTGTAGTTTTGTGTTGTTTCAGGTAGTTTATTTTAGTTTTGTGTTGTTGCAGGTAGTCTAGCGTAGTTTTGTGTTGTTTCAGGACGTCCAGAGTAGTTTTGTGTTGCTTCACGTGATCTACTGTAGTTTTCTGTTGTTTCACCTATTCTCGTGTCTTTTATCGTAGTATTGTGTAGTTTTGTGTTGTTTCAGGTAGTTTATTGTAGTTTTGTGTTGTTGCAGGTAGTCTAGCCTAGTTTTGTGTTGTTTCAGGTCGTCCAGAGTAGTTTTGTGTTGCTTCACGTGATCTAGTGTAGTTTTCTGTTGTTTCACCTAGTCTCGTGTCGTTTTGTGTTGTTTCACGTAGTCTTGTGTAGTTTTGTGTTGTTTCATGTATTCTAGTATAGTTTTGTGTTGTTTCAGGAAGTCTATTGTACTTTTCCCGTTTCACATAGTGTAGTGTAGTTTTGTGTTGTTTCACGTAGTCTAGTGTAGTTTTGTATTGTTTAACGTAGTCTAGTGTAGTTTTGCTTTGTTTCAGGTAGTCCTGTGTAGTTTTGTGTCGTTTCACGTAGTCTAGTGTAGTTTTGCTTTGTTTCAGGTAGTCCTGTGTAGTTTTGTGTCGTTTCACGTAGTCTAGTGTAGTTTTGTTTTGTTTCAGGTAGTCTTGTGTAGGTTTGTGTTGTTTCACATAGTCTAGTGTAGTTTCATGTAGTCTCACGTAGTGTAGTGTAGATTTGTGTTGCTTCAGGTAGTGTTGTGTAGTTTTGTGTCGTTTCATGTAGTCTAGTGTAGTTCTGTGTTGTTTCATCTATTCTAGTGTAGTTTTGTGTTGCTTCAGGTAGTCTACTGCACTTTTCATGTTTCACGTCGTGTAGTATAGTATAGTTTTGTGTTGTTTCACGTAGTCTATTGTAGTTTTGTGTTGCCTCATGGGATCTAGTGTAGTTTTCTGTTGTTTCACCTAGTCTTGTGTAGTTTTCTGTTGTTTCACGTGGTCTAGTGTAGTCTTGTATTGTTTCAAATAGTCTAGAGAAGCTTTGTGTTGTTTCCTATAGTCACGTGTAGTTTTCTGTTGTTTCCTATAGTCACGTGTAGTTTTGTTTTGTTTCATGTATTCTAGTATAGTTCTGTGTTGTTTCAGGAAGTCTACTGTACTTTTCACGTTTCACGTAGTGTAGTATAGTTTTGTGTTGTTTCACGTAGTCTAGTGTAGTTTTGTGTTCTTTCAAGTAGTCTAGTGCAGTTTTGTGTTGTTTCAGGTAGTCTAGAGTAGTTTTGTGTTGTTTCACGTGAGCTAGTGTTGTTTTCTGTTGTTTCACCTAGTCTAATGTGGTTTTGTGTGTTTCACGTGGTCTCGTGTAGTTTTGTGTCGTTTCAGGTAGTCTAGTGTAGCTTTCTGTTTTTTCACGTCGTCTGGTGTAGTTTTGCATTGCTTCAGGTAGTCTAGTGTAGGTTTGTGTTGTTTCACATAGTCTGGTGTAGTCTCATGTAGCCTCACATAGTGCGGTGTATATTAGTGTTGATTCACGTAATTTTGCGTAGTTTTGTTTTGTTTCACGTAGTCTTGTGTAGCTTTGTGTTGTTTCACATAGTCGTGTGTAGTTTTGTTTCATGTATTCTAGTATAGTTTTGTTTTGCTTCAGGAAGTCTACTGTAATTTTCACATTTCACGTAGTGTGGTATAGTTTTGTGTTGTTTCACGTATTCTAGTGTAGCTTTTTGTTATTTCACGTAGTCTAGTGTAGGTTTGTGTTGTTTCAGGTAGTCTAGTGTAGCTTTGTGTTATTTCACGTAGTCTATTGTAGTTTTGTGTTGTTTCACGTAGTCTGGTGTAGTTTTGTGTTGTTTCATCTATTCTAGTGTAGTTTTGTTTCACTTAGTTTAGTGTAGCTTTGTGTTGTTTCACATAGTCACGTGTAGTTTTGTGTTGCTTCATGTATTCTAGTATAATTTTGTGTTGTTTCAGGAAGTCTATTGTACTTTTCCCGTTTCACATAGTGTAGTGTAGTTTTGTATTGTTTCACGTTGTCTGGTGTAGTTTTGCTTTGTTTCAGGTAGTCCTGTGTAGTTTTGTGTCGTTTAACGTAGTCTAGTGTAGTTTTGTGTTGTTTCAGGTAGTCTAGAGTAGTTTTGTTTTGTTTCATGTGAGCTAGTGTAGTTTTCTGTTGTTTCACCTAGTCTAATGTAGTTTCATGTCATTTCAGGTAGTCTAGTGTAGCTTTCTGATATTTCACGTTTTCTAGTGTAGTTTTGCATTGCTTCGGGTAGTCTTGTGTAGGTTTGTGTTGTTTCACATAGTCTAGTGTAGTTTCATGTAGTCTCATGTAGTGTAGTGTAGATTTGTGTTCATTCACGTAGTCTTGAGTAGTTTTGTTTTGTTTCAGGTAGTCTTGTGTAGGTTTGTGTTGTTTCACATAGTCTAGTGTAGTTTCATGTAGTCTCATGTAGTGTAGTGTAGATTTGTGTTGATTCACGTAGTCTTGTGTAGTTTTGTTTTGTTTCAGATAGTCTTGTTTAGGTTTGTGTTGTTTCACATAGTCGCGTGTAGTTTTGTTTTGTGTCATGTATTCTACTATAGTTTTGTGTTGTTTCAGGAAGTCTACTGTAATTTTCACATTTCACGTAGTGTAGTATAGTTTTGTGTTGTTTCACGTAGTCTAGTGTAGCTTTTTGTTATTTCACGTAGTCTAGTGTAGGTTTGTGTTGTTTCAGGTAGTCTAGTGTAGCTTTGTGTTATTTCACGTAGTCTATTGTAGTTTTGTGTTGTTTCACGTAATCTGGTGTAGTTCTGTGTTGTTTCAGGTTGTCTAGTGTAGTTTTGTGTTCTTTCAGGTAGACTGGTGTAGTTTTGTATTGTTTCATCTATTCTAATGTAGTTTTGTGTTGTTGCAGGTAGTCTAGTGTAGTTTTGTGATCTTTCACATAGTCTAGTGTAGTTTCACGTAGTCTCACATAGTGCAGTGCAGAATTGTGTTGATTCATGTAGTCGCGTGTAGTTTTGTGTTGCTTCATGTATTCTAGTATAGTTTTGTGTTGTTTCAGGAAGTCTACTGTACTTTTCATGTTTCACGTAGTGTAGTATAGTTTTGTGTTGTTTCAAGTAGTCTAGTGTAGTTTTGTGTTGCTTCAGGTAGTGTTGTGTAGTTTTGTGTCGTTTCATGTAGTCTAGTGTAGCTTTGTGTTGTTTCACATAGTCGTGTGTAGTTTTGTTTCATGTATTCTAGTATAGTTTTGTTTTGCTTCAGGAAGTCTACTGTAATTTTCACATTTCACGTAGTGTGGTATAGTTTTGTGTTGTTTCACGTATTCTAGTGTAGCTTTTTGTTATTTCACGTAGTCTAGTGTAGGTTTGTGTTGTTTCAGGTAGTCTAGTGTAGCTTTGTGTTATTTCACGTAGTCTATTGTAGTTTTGTGTTGTTTCACGTAGTCTGGTGTAGTTTTGTGTTGTTTCATCTATTCTAGTGTAGTTTTGTTTCACTTAGTTTAGTGTAGCTTTGTGTTGTTTCACATAGTCACGTGTAGTTTTGTGTTGCTTCATGTATTCTAGTATAATTTTGTGTTGTTTCAGGAAGTCTATTGTACTTTTCCCGTTTCACATAGTGTAGTGTAGTTTTGTATTGTTTCACGTTGTCTGGTGTAGTTTTGCTTTGTTTCAGGTAGTCCTGTGTAGTTTTGTGTCGTTTAACGTAGTCTAGTGTAGTTTTGTGTTGTTTCAGGTAGTCTAGAGTAGTTTTGTTTTGTTTCATGTGAGCTAGTGTAGTTTTCTGTTGTTTCACCTAGTCTAATGTAGTTTCATGTCATTTCAGGTAGTCTAGTGTAGCTTTCTGATATTTCACGTTTTCTAGTGTAGTTTTGCATTGCTTCGGGTAGTCTTGTGTAGGTTTGTGTTGTTTCACATAGTCTAGTGTAGTTTCATGTAGTCTCATGTAGTGTAGTGTAGATTTGTGTTCATTCACGTAGTCTTGAGTAGTTTTGTTTTGTTTCAGGTAGTCTTGTGTAGGTTTGTGTTGTTTCACATAGTCTAGTGTAGTTTCATGTAGTCTCATGTAGTGTAGTGTAGATTTGTGTTGATTCACGTAGTCTTGTGTAGTTTTGTTTTGTTTCAGATAGTCTTGTTTAGGTTTGTGTTGTTTCACATAGTCGCGTGTAGTTTTGTTTTGTGTCATGTATTCTACTATAGTTTTGTGTTGTTTCAGGAAGTCTACTGTAATTTTCACATTTCACGTAGTGTAGTATAGTTTTGTGTTGTTTCACGTAGTCTAGTGTAGCTTTTTGTTATTTCACGTAGTCTAGTGTAGGTTTGTGTTGTTTCAGGTAGTCTAGTGTAGCTTTGTGTTATTTCACGTAGTCTATTGTAGTTTTGTGTTGTTTCACGTAATCTGGTGTAGTTCTGTGTTGTTTCAGGTTGTCTAGTGTAGTTTTGTGTTCTTTCAGGTAGACTGGTGTAGTTTTGTATTGTTTCATCTATTCTAATGTAGTTTTGTGTTGTTGCAGGTAGTCTAGTGTAGTTTTGTGATCTTTCACATAGTCTAGTGTAGTTTCACGTAGTCTCACATAGTGCAGTGCAGAATTGTGTTGATTCATGTAGTCGCGTGTAGTTTTGTGTTGCTTCATGTATTCTAGTATAGTTTTGTGTTGTTTCAGGAAGTCTACTGTACTTTTCATGTTTCACGTAGTGTAGTATAGTTTTGTGTTGTTTCAAGTAGTCTAGTGTAGTTTTGTGTTGCTTCAGGTAGTGTTGTGTAGTTTTGTGTCGTTTCATGTAGTCTAGTGTAGTTCTGTGTTGTTTCATCTATTCTAGTGTAGTTTTGTGTTCTTTCACATAGTCTAGTGTAGTTTCATGTAGTCTCACATAGTGCAGTGCAGAATTGTGTTGATTCACGTAGTCGCGTGTAGTTTTGTGTTGCTTCATGTATTCTAGTATAGTTTTGTGTTGTTTCAGGAAGTCTACTGTACTTTTCATGTTTCACGTAGTGTAGTATAGTTTTGTGTTGTTTCAAGTAGTCTAGTGTAGTTTCGTGTTGCTTCAGGTAGTGTTGTGTAGTTTTGTGTCGTTTCATGTAGTCTAGTGTAGTTCTGTGTTGTTTCATCTATTCTAGTGTAGTTTTGTGTTGCTTCAGGTAGTCTACTGCACTTTTCAAGTTTCACGTAGTATAGTATAGTATAGTTTTGTGTTGTTTCCCATAGTCTATTGTAGTTTTGTGTTGCCTCATGGGATCTAGTGTAGTTTTCTGTTGTTTCACGTGGTCTAGTGTAGTTTTGTATTGTTTCAAATAGTCTAGAGAAGCTTTGTGTTGTTTCCTATAGTCACGTGTAGTTTTCTGTTATTTCCTATAGTTGTGTGTAGTTTTCTGTTGTTTCCTGTATTCTAGTATAGTTTTGTGTTGTTTCAGGAAGTCTACTGTACTTTTCACGTTTCACGTAGTGTAGTATAGTTTTATGTTGTTTCAAGTTGTCTAGCGTAGTTTTGCAATGCTTCAGGTAGTCTTGTGTAGTTTTGTGTGGTTTCAGGTAGTCTTGTGTCGTTTTGTGTCGTTTCACGTAGTCTAGTGTAGATTTGTGTTGTTTCAGGTAGTCTAGAGTAGTTTTGTGTTGTTTCACGTGGTCTAGTGTAGTTTCGTGTCGTTTCAGGTAGTCTAGCGTAGTTTTGTGTTGTTTCAGGTCGTCCAGAGTAGTTTTGTGTTGCTTCACGTGATCTAGTGTAGTTTTCTGTTGTTTCACCTAGTCTCGTGTCATTTCACGTAGTCTCGTGTAGTTTTGTGTTGTTTCACTTAGTCTAGTGTAGCATTGTGTTGTATCAAATGGTCGCGAGTAGTTTTGTGTTGTTTCATGTATTCTAGTATAGTTTTGTGTTGTTTCAGGAAGTCTATTGTACTTTTCCCGTTTCACATAGTGTAGTGTAGTTTTGTGTTGTTTCACGTAGTCTAGTGTAATTTTGTATTGTTTCAAGTAGTCTAGTGTAGTTTTGCTTTGTTTCAGGTAGTCCTGTGTAGTTTTGTGTTGTTTCACGTGAGCTAGTGTAGTTTTCTGTTGTTTCACCTAGTCTAGTGTAGTTTGGTGTTATTTCACGTGGTCTCGTGTAGTTTCATGTCATTTCAGGTTGTCTAGTGTGGCTTTCTGATATTTCACGTATTCTGGTGTAGTTCTGCATTGCTTCAGGTAGTCTTGTGTAGGTTTGTGTTGTTTCACATAGTCTAGTGTAGTTTCATGTAGTCTCACGTAGTGTAGTGTAGATTTGTGTTGCTTCAGGTAGTGTTGTGTAGTTTTGTGTCGTTTCATGTAGTCTAGTGTAGTTCTGTGTTGTTTCATCTATTCTAGTGTAGTTTTGTGTTGCTTCAGGTAGTCTACTGCACTTTTCATGTTTCACGTCGTGTAGTATAGTATAGTTTTGTGTTGTTTCACGTAGTCTATTGTAGTTTTGTGTTGCCTCATGGGATCTAGTGTAGTTTTCTGTTGTTTCACCTAGTCTTGTGTAGTTTTCTGTTGTTTCACGTGGTCTAGTGTAGTCTTGTATTGTTTCAAATAGTCTAGAGAAGCTTTGTGTTGTTTCCTATAGTCACGTGTAGTTTTCTGTTGTTTCCTATAGTCACGTGTAGTTTTGTTTTGTTTCATGTATTCTAGTATAGTTCTGTGTTGTTTCAGGAAGTCTACTGTACTTTTCACGTTTCACGTAGTGTAGTATAGTTTTGTGTTGTTTCACGTAGTCTAGTGTAGTTTTGTGTTCTTTCAAGTAGTCTAGTGCAGTTTTGTGTTGTTGCAGGTCGTCTAGCATAGTTTTGTGTTGTTTCAGGTCGTCTAGAGAAGTTTTGTGTTGTTTCATGTGGTCTTGTGTCGTCTTGTGTCGTTTCAGGTAGTCTCGTGTAGCTTTGTGTTATTTCACGTAGTGTAGTGTAGGTTTGTGTTGTTTCAGGTAGTCTATTGTAGCTCTGTGTTATTTCACGTAGTCTAGTGTAGTTTTGTGTTGTTTCAGGTAGTTTATTTTAGTTTTGTGTTGTTGCAGGCAGTCTAGCGTAGTTTTGTGTTGTTTCATGTCGTCCAGAGTAGTTTTGTGTTGCTTCACGTGATCTACTGTAGTTTTCTGTTGTTTCACCTAGTCTCGTGTCATTTCACGTAGTCTCGTGTAGTTTTGTGTTGTTTCAGGTAGTTTATTGTAGTTTTGTGTTGTTGCAGGTAGTCTAGCCTAGTTTTGTGTTGTTTCAGGTCGTCCAGAGTAGTTTTGTGTTGCTTCACGTGATCTAGTGTAGTTTTCTGTTGTTTCACCTAGTCTCGTGTCGTTTTGTGTCGTTTCACGTAGTCTCATGTAGTTTTGTGTTGTTTCATGTATTCTAGTATAGTTTTGTGTTGTTTCAGGAAGTCTATTGTACTTTTCCCGTTTCACATAGTGTAGTGTAGTTTTGTGTTGTTTCACGTAGTCTAGTGTAGTTTTGTATTGTTTCAAGTAGTCTAGTGTAGTTTTGCTTTGTTTCAGGTAGTCCTGTGTAGTTTTGTGTCGTTTAACGTAGTCTAGTGTAGTTTTGTGTTGTTTCAGGTAGTCTAGAGTAGTTTTGTTTTGTTTCACGTGAGCTAGTGTAGTTTTCTGTTGTTTCACCTAGTCTAGTGTAGTTTCATGTCATTTCAGGTAGTCTAGTGTAGCTTTCTGATATTTCACGTTTTCTAGTGTAGTTTTGCATTGCTTCAGGTAGTCTTGTGTAGGTTGGTGTTGTTTCACATTGTCTAGTGTAGTTTCATGTAGTCTCATGTAGTGTGGTGTAGATTTGTGTTGATTCACGTAGTCTTGTGTAGTTTTGTTTTGTTTCAGGTAGTCTTGTTTAGGTTTGTGTTGTTTCACATAGTCGCGTGTACTTTTGTTTTGTTTCATGTATTCTAGTTTAGTTTTATTTTGTTTCAGGAAGTCTACCGTAATTTTCACATTTCACGTAGTGTAGTATAGTCTTGTGTTGTTTCACGTATTCTAGTGTAGCTTTTTGTTATTTCACGTAGTCTAGTGTAGGTTTGTGTTGTTTCAGGTAGTCTAGTGTAGCTTTGTGTTATTTCACGTAGTCTATTGTAGTTTTGTGTTGTTTCACGTAGTCTAGTGTAGTTTTGTATTGTTTCATCTATTCTAGTGTAGTTTTGTGTTGTTGCCGGTAGTCTAGTGTAGTTTTGTGATCTTTCACATAGTCTAGTGTAGTTTCACGTAGTCTCACATAGTGCAGTGTAGAATTGTGTTGATTCACGTAGTCTAGTGTAGTTTTGTTTCCCTTAGTCTAGTGTAGCTTTGTGTTGTTTCACATAGTCGCGTGTAGTTTTGTGTTGCTTCATGTAGTCTAGTATAGTTTTGTGTTGTTTCAGGAAGTCTACTGTACTTGTCACGTTTCACGTAGTGTAGTATAGTTTTGTGTTGTTTCACGTAGTCTAGTGTAGTTTTGTGTTCTTTCAAGTAGTCTAGTGCAGTTTTGTGTTGTTGCAGGTCGTCTAGCATAGTTTTGTGTTGTTTCAAGTCGTCTAGAGAAGTTTTGTGTTGTTTCATGTGAGCTAGTGTAGTTTTCTGTTGTTTCACCTAGCCTAGTGTTGTTTTGTGTTGTTTCACGTGGTCTTGTGTCGTCTTGTGTCGTTTCAGGTAGTCTCGTGTAGCTTTCTGTTATTTCACGTAGTCTAGTGTAGTTTTGTGTTGTTTCAGGTAGTTTATTTTAGTTTTGTGTAGTTGCATGTAGTCTAGCGTAGTTTTGTGTTGTTTCAGGTCGTCCAGAGTAGTTTTGTGTTGCTTCACATGATCTACAGTATTTTTCTGTTGTTTCACCTAGTCTCGTGTCATTTCACGTAGTCTCGTGTAGTTTTGTATTGTTTCAAGTAGTCTAGTGTAGTTTTGCTTTGTTTCAGGTAGTCCTGTGTAGTTTTGTGTCGTTTAACGTAGTCTAGTGTAGTTTTGTGTTGTTTCAGGTAGTCTAGAGTAGTTTTGTTTTGTTTCACGTGAGCTATTGTAGTTTTCTGTTGTTTCACCTAGCCTAGTGTTGTTTTGTGTTGTTTCACGTGGTCTTGTGTCGTCTTGTGTCGTTTCAGGTAGTCTCGTGTAGCTTTGTGGTATTTCACGTAGTGTAGTGTAGGTTTGTGTTGTTTCAGGTAGTCTATTGTAGCTCTGTGTTATTTCATGTAGTCTAGTGTAGTTTTGTGTTGTTTCAGGTAGTTTATTTTAGTTTTGTGTTGTTTCAGGTCGTCCAGAGTAGTTTTGTGTTGCTTCACGTGATCTACTGTAGTTTTCTGTTGTTTCACCTAGTCTCGTGTCGTTTCACGTAGTATCGTGTAGTTTTGTGTTGTTTCAGGTAGTTTATTGTAGTTTTGTGTTGTTGCAGGTAGTCTAGCCTAGTTTTGTGTTGTTTCAGGTCATCCAGAGTAGTTTTGTGTTGCTTCACGTGATCTAGTGTAGTTTTCTGTTGTTTCACCTAGTCTCGTGTCGTTTTGTGTCGTTTCACGTAGTCTCGTGTAGTTTTGTGTTGTTTCATGTATTCTAGTATAGTTTTGTGTTGTTTCAGGAAGTCTATTGTACTTTTCCCGTTTCACATAGTGTAGTGTAGTTTTGTGTTGTTTCACGTAGTCTAGTGTAGTTTTGTATTGTTTCAAGTAGTCTAGTGTAGTTTTGCTTTGTTTCAGGTAGTCCTGTGTAGTTTTGTGTCGTTTAACGTAGTCTAGTGTAGTTTTGTGTTGTTTCAGGTAGTCTAGAGTAGTTTTGTTTTGTTTCACGTGAGCTAGTGTAGTTTTCTGTTGTTTCACCTAGTCTAGTGTAGTTTCATGTCATTTCAGGTAGTCTAGTGTAGCTTTCTGATATTTCACGTTTTCTAGTGTAGTTTTGCATTGCTTCAGGTAGTCTTGTGTAGGTTGGTGTTGTTTCACATTGTCTAGTGTAGTTTCATGTAGTCTCATGTAGTGTGGTGTAGATTTGTGTTGATTCACGTAGTCTTGTGTAGTTTTGTTTTGTTTCAGGTAGTCTTGTTTAGGTTTGTGTTGTTTCACATAGTCGCGTGTACTTTTGTTTTGTTTCATGTATTCTAGTTTAGTTTTATTTTGTTTCAGGAAGTCTACCGTAATTTTCACATTTCACGTAGTGTAGTATAGTCTTGTGTTGTTTCACGTATTCTAGTGTAGCTTTTTGTTATTTCACGTAGTCTAGTGTAGGTTTGTGTTGTTTCAGGTAGTCTAGTGTAGCTTTGTGTTATTTCACGTAGTCTATTGTAGTTTTGTGTTGTTTCACGTAGTCTAGTGTAGTTTTGTATTGTTTCATCTATTCTAGTGTAGTTTTGTGTTGTTGCCGGTAGTCTAGTGTAGTTTTGTGATCTTTCACATAGTCTAGTGTAGTTTCACGTAGTCTCACATAGTGCATTGTAGAATTGTGTTGATTCACGTAGTCTAGTGTAGTTTTGTATTGTTTCAAGTAGTCTAGTGTAGTTTTGCTTTGTTTCAGGTAGTCCTGTGTAGTTTTGTGTCGTTTAACGTAGTCTAGTGTAGTTTTGTGTTGTTTCAGGTAATCTAGAGTCGTTTTGTTTTGTTTCATGTGAGCTAGTGTAGTTTTCTGTTGTTTCACCTAGCACAGTGTTGTTTTGTGTTGTTTCACGTGGTCTTGTGTCGTCTTGTGTCGTTTCAGGTAGTCTCGTGTAGCTTTGTGGTATTTCACGTAGTGTAGTGTAGTTTTGTGTTGTTTCAGGTAGTTTATTTTAGTTTTGTGTTGTTGCAGGTAGTCTAGCGTAGTTTTGTGTTGTTTCAGGACGTCCAGAGTAGTTTTGTGTTGCTTCACGTGATCTACTGTAGTTTTCTGTTGTTTCACCTATTCTCGTGTCTTTTATCGTAGTATTGTGTAGTTTTGTGTTGTTTCAGGTAGTTTATTGTAGTTTTGTGTTGTTGCAGGTAGTCTAGCCTAGTTTTGTGTTGTTTCAGGTCGTCCAGAGTAGTTTTGTGTTGCTTCACGTGATCTAGTGTAGTTTTCTGTTGTTTCACCTAGTCTCGTGTCGTTTTGTGTTGTTTCACGTAGTCTTGTGTAGTTTTGTGTTGTTTCATGTATTCTAGTATAGTTTTGTGTTGTTTCAGGAAGTCTATTGTACTTTTCCCGTTTCACATAGTGTAGTGTAGTTTTGTGTTGTTTCACGTAGTCTAGTGTAGTTTTGTATTGTTTAACGTAGTCTAGTGTAGTTTTGCTTTGTTTCAGGTAGTCCTGTGTAGTTTTGTGTCGTTTCACGTAGTCTAGTGTAGTTTTGCTTTGTTTCAGGTAGTCCTGTGTAGTTTTGTGTCGTTTCACGTAGTCTAGTGTAGTTTTGTTTTGTTTCAGGTAGTCTTGTGTAGGTTTGTGTTGTTTCACATAGTCTAGTGTAGTTTCATGTAGTCTCACGTAGTGTAGTGTAGATTTGTGTTGCTTCAGGTAGTGTTGTGTAGTTTTGTGTCGTTTCATGTAGTCTAGTGTAGTTCTGTGTTGTTTCATCTATTCTAGTGTAGTTTTGTGTTGCTTCAGGTAGTCTACTGCACTTTTCATGTTTCACGTCGTGTAGTATAGTATAGTTTTGTGTTGTTTCACGTAGTCTATTGTAGTTTTGTGTTGCCTCATGGGATCTAGTGTAGTTTTCTGTTGTTTCACCTAGTCTTGTGTAGTTTTCTGTTGTTTCACGTGGTCTAGTGTAGTCTTGTATTGTTTCAAATAGTCTAGAGAAGCTTTGTGTTGTTTCCTATAGTCACGTGTAGTTTTCTGTTGTTTCCTATAGTCACGTGTAGTTTTGTTTTGTTTCATGTATTCTAGTATAGTTCTGTGTTGTTTCAGGAAGTCTACTGTACTTTTCACGTTTCACGTAGTGTAGTATAGTTTTGTGTTGTTTCACGTAGTCTAGTGTAGTTTTGTGTTCTTTCAAGTAGTCTAGTGCAGTTTTGTGTTGTTGCAGGTCGTCTAGCATAGTTTTGTGTTGTTTCAGGTCGTCTAGAGAAGTTTTGTGTTGTTTCATGTGGTCTTGTGTCGTCTTGTGTCGTTTCAGGTAGTCTCGTGTAGCTTTGTGTTATTTCACGTAGTGTAGTGTAGGTTTGTGTTGTTTCAGGTAGTCTATTGTAGCTCTGTGTTATTTCACGTAGTCCAGTGTAGTTTTGTGCAGTTTCAGGTAGTCTAGTGTAGTTTTGTTTCGTTTCAGGTAGTCTAGCGTAGCTTTGTGTTCTTTCAAGTAGTCTAGTGTAGTTTTGTGTTGTTTCAGGTAGTTTATTGTAGTTTTGTGTTGTTGCAGGTAGTCTAGCGTAGTTTTGTGTTGTTTCAGGTCGTCCAGAGTAGTTTTGTGTTGTTTCACGTAATCTGGTGTAGTTCTGTGTTGTTTCAGGAAGTCTACTGTACTTTTCACATTTCACGTAGTGTAGTATAGTTTTGTGTTGTTTCACGTAGTCTAGAGTAGTTTCATGTAGTCTCACGTAGTGCAGTGTAGAATTGTGTTGATTCACGTAGTCTAGTGTAGTTTTGTTTTGTTTCACGTAGTCCAGTGTAGTTTTGTGCAGTTTCAGGTAGTCTAGTGTAGTTTTGTTTCGTTTCAGGTAGTCTAGCGTAGCTTTGTGTTCTTTCAAGTAGTCTAGTGTAGTTTTGTGTTGTTTCAGGTAGTTTATTGTAGTTTTGTGTTGTTGCAGGTAGTCTAGCGTAGTTTTGTGTTGTTTCAGGTCGTCCAGAGTAGTTTTGTGTTGTTTCACGTGATCTAGTGTAGTTTTCTGTTGTTTCACATTATCTAGTGTAGTTTTGTGTTGTTTCACGTGGTCTAGTGTAGTTTCGTGTCGTTTCAGGTAGTTTATTTTAGTTTTGTGTTGTTGCAGGTAGTTTAGCGTAGTTTTGTGTTGTTTCAGGTCGTCCAGAGTAGTTTTGTGTTGCTTCACGTGATCTAGTGTAGTTTTCTGTTGTTTCACCTAGTCTCGTGTTGTTTCACGAGGTCTCGTGTAGTTTTGTGTTGTTTCACTTAGTCTAGTGTAGCTTTGTGTTGTTTCAAATAGTCGCGTGCAGTTTTATGTTGTTTCATGTATTCTAGTATAGTTATGTGTTGTTTCAGGAAGTCTATTGTACTTTTCCCGTTTCACATAGTGTAGTGTAGTTTTGTGTTGTTTCACGTAGTCTAGTGTAATTTTGTATTGTTTCAAGTAGCCTAGTGTAGTTTTGCTTTGTTTCAGGTAGTCTTGTGCAGTTTTGTGTCGTTTCACATAATCCGGTGTAGATTTGTGTTGTTTCAGGTAGTCTAGAGTAGTTTTGTTTTGTTTCACGTGAGCTAGTGTAGTTTTCTGTTGTTTCACCTAGTCTAGTGTAGTTTGGTGTTGTTTCACGTGGTCTCGTGTAGTTTCATGTCATTTCAGGTAGTCTATTGTGGCTTTCTGATATTTCACATATTCTGATGTAGTTTTGCATTGCTTCAGGTAGTCTTGTGTAGGTTTTGTGTTGTTTCATGTATTCTAGTATAGTTTTGTGTTGTTTCAGGAAGTCTATTGTACTTTTCCTGTTTCACATAGTGTAGTGTAGTTTTGTGTTGTTTCACGTAGTCTAGTGTAGTTTTGCTTTGTTTCAGGTAGTCCTGTGTAGTTTTGTGTCGTTTAACATAGTCTAGTGTAGTTTTGTGTTGTTTCAGGTAGTCTAGAGTAGTTTTGTTTTTTTTCACGTGAGCTAGCGTAGTTTTCTGTTGTTTCACCTAGTCTAGTGTAGTTTCATGTCATTTCAGGTAGTTTAGTGTAGCTTTCTGATATTTCACGTTTTCTAGTGTAGTTTTGCATTGCTTCAGGTAGTCTTGTGTAGGTTTGTGTTGTTTCACATAGTCTAGTGTAGTTTCATGTAGTCTCACGTAGTGTAGTGTAGATTTGTGTTGATTTACGTAGTCTTGTGTAGTTTTGTTTTGTTTCAGGTAGTCTTGTGTAGGTTTGTGTTGTTTCACATAGTCGCGTGTAGTTTTGTTTTGTTTCATGTATTCTAGTTTAGTTGTATTTTGCTTCAGGAAGTCTACTGTAATTTTCTCATTTCACGTAGTGTAGTATAGTTTTGTGTTGTTTCACGTAGTATAGTGTAGCTTTACGTTTTTTCACGTAGTCTTGTGTAGGTTTTTGTTGTTTCAGGTAGTCTAGTGAAGCTTTGTGTTTTTTCATGTAGTCTGGTGTAGTTTTGTATTGTTTCATCTATTCTAGTGTAGGTTTGTGTTGTTTCAGGTAGTCTAGTGTCGCTTTGTGTTATTTCACGTAGTCTCTGGTAGTTTTGTGTTGTTTCACGTAGTCTGGTGTAGTTCTGTGTGTTTCAGGTTGTCTAGTGTAGTTTTGTGTTCTTTCAGGTAGACTGGTGTAGTTTTGTATTGTTTCATCTATTCTAGTGTAGTTTTGTGTTGTTGCAGGTAGTCCAGTGTAGTTTTGTGTTCTTTCAGGTAGTCTAGTGTAGTTTTGTGTTGTTTCATCCATTCTAGTGTAGTTTTGTGTTGTTTCATCCATTCTAGTGTAGTTTTGTGTTGTTTCATCTATTTTAGTGTAGTTTTGTGTTGTTGCGGGTAGTCTAGTGTAGTTTTGTGTTCTTTCACATAGTCTAGTGTAGTTTCATGTAGTCTCACGTAGTGCAGTGTAGAATTGTGTTGTTTCACATAGTCTAGTGTAGCTTTGTATTGTTTTAAGTAGTCTAGTGTAGTTTTGCGTTGCTTTAGGTAGTCTTGTGTAGGTTTGTGTTGTTTCATGTATTCTAGTATAGTTTTGTGTTGTTTCAGGAAGTCTATTGTACTTTTCCTGTTTCACATAGTGTAGTGTAGTTTTGTGTTGTTTCACGTAGTCTAGTGTAGTTTTGCGTTGCTTTAGGTAGTCTTGTGTAGTTTTGTGTTGTTTCATCTATTCTAGTGTAGTTTTGTGTTGCTTCAGGTAGTCTAGTGTAGTTTTGTGTTGATTCATCTATTCTAGTGTTGTTTTGTGTTGCTTCAGGTAGTCTAGTGTACCTTTGTGTTATTTCATGTAATCTATTGTAGGTTTGTGTTGTTTCAGCTAGTCTAGTGTAGCTTTGTGTTATTTCACGTAGTCTAGTGTAGTTTTTTGTCGTTCCATGTAGTCTGGTGTAGTTCTGTGTTGTTTCATCTATTCTAGTGTAGTTTTGTGTTGCTTCAGGAAGTCTTGTGTAGTTTTGTGTCGTTTCACATAGTCTAGTGTAGTTTCGTGTTGCTTTAGGTAGTCTACTGTACTTTTCACGTTTCACGTAGTGTAGTATAGTTTTGTGTTGTTTCACATAGTCTAGTGTAGTTTTGTGTTGTTGCAGGTCGTCTAGCATAGTGTTGTGTTGTTTCAGGTCGTCTAGAGTAGTTTTGTGTTGTGTCACTTGAGGTGGTGTAGTTTTCTGTTGTTTCACCAAGACGAGTGTAGTTTTGTGTTGTTTCACGTGGTCTAGTGTTGTTTCGTGTCGTTTCAGGTAGTCTAGTGTAGCTTTCTGTTATTTCACGTCGTCTGGTGTAGTTTTGCATTGCTTCATGTAGTCTAGTGTAGGTTTGTGTTGTTTCACATAGTCTAGTGTAGTTACATGTAGTCTCACTTAGTGCAGTGTAGATTTGTGTTGATTCACGTAGTCTTGTGTAGTTTTGTATTGTTTAACGTAGTCTTGTGTAGCTTTGTGTTGTTTCACATAGTTGCGTCTAGTTTTGTTTTGTTTCATGTATTCTAGTATAGTTTTGTTTTGTTTCAGGTAGTCTTGTTTATGTTTGTGTTGTTTCACATAGTCGCATGTAGTTTTGTTTTGTGTCATGTGTTCTACTATAGTTTTGTTTTGTTTCAGGAAGTCTACTGTAATTTTCACATTTCACATAGTGTAGTATAGTTTTGTGTTGTTTCACGTATTCTAGTGTAGCTTTTTGTTATTTCACGTAGTCTAGTGTAGGTTTGTGTTGTTTCAGGTAGTCTAGTGTAGCTTTGTGTTATTTCACGTAGTCTATGGTAGTTTTGTGTTTTTTCACGTAGTCTGGTGTAGTTCTGTGTGTTTCAGGTTGTCTAGTGTAGTTTTGTGTTCTTTCAGGTAGACTGGTGTAGTTTTGTATTGTTTCATCTATTCTAGTGTAGTTTTGTGTTGTTGCAGGTAGTCTAATGTAGGTTTGTGTTCTTTCACATAGTCTAGTGTAGTTTCATGTAGTCTCACGTAGTGCAGTGTAGAATTGTGTTGATTCATGTAGTCTAGTGTAGCTTTGTGTTGTTTCACATAGTCACTTGTAGTTTTGTGTTGCTTCATGTATTCTAGTAGTGTTTTGTTGTTTCAGGAAGTCTACTGTACTTTTCTCGTTTCACGTAGTGTTGTATAGTTTTGTGTTGTTTCACATAGTCTAGTGTAGCTTTGTATTGTTTTAAGTAGTCTAGTGTAGTTTTGCGTTGCTTTAGGTAGTCTTGTGTAGTTTTGTGTCGTTTCACGTAGTCTAGTGTAGTTTTGTGTTGTTTCATCTATTCTAGTGTAGTTTTGTGTTGCTTCAGGTAGTCTAGTGTAGTTTTGTGTTGTTTCATCTATTCTAGTGTTGTTTTGTGTTGCTTCAGGTAGTCTAGTGTACCTTTGTGTTATTTCATGTAATCTAATGTAGGTTTGTGTTGTTTCAGCTAGTCTAGTGTAGTTTTGTGTTATTTCACGTAGTCTAGTGTAGTTTTGTGTCGTTTCATGTAGTCTGGTGTAGTTCTGTGTTGTTTCATCTATTCTAGTGTAGTTTTGTGTTGCTTCAGGTAGTATACTGTACTTTTCACGTTTCACATAGTGTAGTATAGTTTTGTGTTGTTTCATGTAGTCTAGTGTAGTTTTGTGTTCTTTCAAGTAGTCCAGTGTAGTTTTGTGTTGTTGCAGGTCGTCTAGCATAGTGTTGTGTTGTTTCAGGTCGTCTAGAGTAGTTTTGTGTTGTTTCACTTGAGGTAGTGTAGTTTTCTGTTGTTTCACCAAGACGTGTGTAGTTTTGTGTTGTTTCACGTGGTCTAGTGTTGTTTCGTGTCGTTTCCGGTAGTCTAGTGTAGCTTTCTGTTATTTCACGTAGTGTAGTGTAGTTTTGTATTGTTTCATCTATTCTAGTGTAGTTTTGTGTTGTTGCAGGTAGTCTAGTGTAGTCTTGTGTTCTTTCACATAGTCTAGTGTAGTTTCATGTAGTCTCACGTAGTGCAGTGTAAAATTGTGTTTTTTCACGTAGTCTAGTGTAGGTTTGTGTTGCTTGACGTGGTCTAGTGTAGTTTTGTGTTGTTTCAGGTAGTCTAGTGTAGCTTTGTGTTGTTTCACGTAGACTAGTGTAGGTTTGTGTTGTTTCAGGTAGTCTAGTGCAGTTTTGTGTTTCACATAGTCTGGTGTTGTATTGTGTTGTTGCAGGTATTCTAGTGTAGTGTTGTGTTGTTTCAGGTAGTTTACTGAAGTTTTGTGTTGTTTCAAGTAGTCTAGTGTAGTTCTGTGTTGGTTCAGGTTGTCTAGTGTAGTTATGTGTTGTTTCAGGGAGTCTAGTGTAGTTTTGTGTTCTTCACGTAGTCTAGTGTAGTTTCATGTAGTCTCACGTAGTTCAGTGTAGAATTGTGTTGATTCACGTAGTCTAGTGTAGTTTTGTGTTGTTTAACGTAGTCTTGTGTAGCTTTGTGTTGTTTCACATAGTTGCGTCTAGTTTTGTTTTATTTCATGTATTCTAGTATAGTTTTGTTTTGTTTCAAGAAGTCTACTGTAATTTTCACATTTCACATAGTGTAGTATAGTTTTGTGTTGTTTCACGTATTCTAGTGTAGCTTTTTGTTATTTCACGTAGTCTAGTATAGGTTTGTGTTGTTTCAGGTAGTCTAGTGTAGCTTTGTGTTATTTCACGTAGTCTATGGTAGTTTTGTGTTGTTTCACGTATTCTGGTGTAGTTCTGTGTGTTTCAGGTTGTCTAGAGTAGTTTTGTGTTGTTTCACTTGAGGTAGTGTAGTTTTCTGTTGTTTCACCAAGACGTGTGTAGTTTTGTGTTGTTTCACGTGGTCTAGTGTTGTTTCGTGTCGTTTCAGGTAGTCTAGTGTAGCTTTCTGTTATTTCACGTAGTGTAGTGTTGTTTTGTGTTGTTTCAGGTAGTCTATTGTAGCTTTGTGTTATTTCATGTAGTCTAGTGTAATTTTGTGTTGTTTCAGGTAGTCTATTGTAGTTTTGTGTTGTTGCAGGTAGTCTAGCGTAGTTTTGTGTTGTTTCAGGTCTTCCAGAGTAGTTTTGTGTTGCTTCACATGATCTAGTGTAGTTTTCTGTTGTTTCACCTAGTCTATTGTCGTTTCGTGCCGTTTCACGTAGTCTCGTGTAGTTTTGTGTTGTTTCACTTAGTCTAGTGTAGCGTTGTGTTGTTTCAAATAGTCGCGTGTAGTTTTGTGTTGTTTCATGTATTCTACTATAGTTTTGTATTGTTTCAGGAAGTCTATTGTACTTTTCCCGTTTCACATAGTGTAGTGTAGTTTTATGTTGTTTCAAGTTGTCTAGCGTAGCTTTGCTTTGCTTCAGGTAGCCTAGTGTAGTTTTGTATTGTTTCAAGTAGTCTAGTGTAGTTTTGCTTTGTTTCAGGTAGTCTAGTGTAGTTTTGCTTTGTTTCAGGTGGTCTTGTGTCGTTTTGTATCGTTTCACGTAGTCCAGTGTAGATTTGTGTTGTTTCAGGTAGTCTAGAGTAGTTTTGTTTTGTTTCAAGTGAGCTAGGGTAGTTTTCTGTTGCTTCACGTGGTCTCGTGTAGTTTCATGTCATTTCAGGTAGTCTATTGTGGCTTTCTGATATTTCACGTATTCTGGTGTAGTTTTGCATTGCTTCAGGTAGTCTTGTGTAGGTTTGTGTTGTTTCACGTAGACTAGTGTAGTCTTGTGTTCTTTCACATAGTCTAGTGTAGTTTCATGTAGTCTCACGTAGTGCAGTGTAAAATTGTGTTTTTTCACGTAGTCTAGTGTAGGTTTGTGTTGCTTGACGTGGTCTAGTGTAGTTTTGTGTTGTTTCAGGTAGTCTAGTGTAGCTTTGTGTTGTTTCACGTAGACTAGTGTAGGTTTGTGTTGTTTCAGGTAGTCTAGTGCAGTTTTGTGTTTCACATAGTCTGGTGTTGTATTGTGTTGTTGCAGGTATTCTAGTGTAGTGTTGTGTTGTTTCAGGTAGTTTACTGAAGTTTTGTGTTGTTTCAAGTAGTCTAGTGTAGTTCTGTGTTGGTTCAGGTTGTCTAGTGTAGTTATGTGTTGTTTCAGGGAGTCTAGTGTAGTTTTGTGTTCTTCACGTAGTCTAGTGTAGTTTCATGTAGTCTCACGTAGTTCAGTGTAGAATTGTGTTGATTCACGTAGTCTAGTGTAGTTTTGTGTTGTTTAACGTAGTCTTGTGTAGCTTTGTGTTGTTTCACATAGTTGCGTCTAGTTTTGTTTTATTTCATGTATTCTAGTATAGTTTTGTTTTGTTTCAGGAAGTCTACTGTAATTTTCACATTTCACATAGTGTAGTATAGTTTTGTGTTGTTTCACGTATTCTAGTGTAGCTTTTTGTTATTTCACGTAGTCTAGTATAGGTTTGTGTTGTTTCAGGTAGTCTAGTGTAGCTTTGTGTTATTTCACGTAGTCTATGGTAGTTTTGTGTTGTTTCACGTATTCTGGTGTAGTTCTGTGTGTTTCAGGTTGTCTAGAGTAGTTTTGTGTTGTTTCACTTGAGGTAGTGTAGTTTTCTGTTGTTTCACCAAGACGTGTGTAGTTTTGTGTTGTTTCACGTGGTCTAGTGTTGTTTCGTGTCGTTTCAGGTAGTCTAGTGTAGCTTTCTGTTATTTCACGTAGTGTAGTGTTGTTTTGTGTTGTTTCAGGTAGTCTATTGTAGCTTTGTGTTATTTCATGTAGTCTAGTGTAGCTTTGTGTTCTTTCAAGTAGTCCTGTGTAGTTTTGTATTGTTTCATCTATTCTAGTGTAGTTTTGTGTTGTTGCAGGTAGTCTAGTGTAGTCTTGTGTTCTTTCACATAGTCTAGTGTGGTTTCATGTAGTCTCACGTAGTGCAGTGTAAAATTGTGTTTTTTCACGTAGTCTAGTGTAGGTTTGTGTTGCTTGACGTGGTCTAGTGTAGGTTTGTGTTGTTTCAGGTAGTCTAGTGTCGCTTTGTGTTATTTCACGTAGTCTCTGGTAGTTTTGTGTTGTTTCACGTAGTCTGGTGTAGTTCTGTGTTGTTTCATCTATTCTAGTGTAGTTTTGTGTTGCTTCAGGTAGTATACTGTACTTTTCACGTTTCACGTAGTGTAGTATAGTTTTGTGTTGTTTCATGTAGTCTAGTGTAGTTTTGTGTTGTTTCAGGTCTTCCAGAGTAGTTTTGTGTTGCTTCACATGATCTAGTGTAGTTTTCTGTTGTTTCACCTAGTCTATTGTCGTTTCGTGCCGTTTCACGTAGTCTCGTGTAGTTTTGTGTTGTTTCACTTAGTCTAGTGTAGCGTTGTGTTGTTTCAAATAGTCGCGTGTAGTTTTGTGTTGTTTCATGTATTCTACTATAGTTTTGTATTGTTTCAGGAAGTCTATTGTACTTTTCCCGTTTCACATAGTGTAGTGTAGTTTTGTGTTGTTTCACGTTGTATAGTTTAGTTTTATGTTGTTTCAAGTTGTCTAGCGTAGCTTTGCTTTGCTTCAGGTAGCCTAGTGTAGTTTTGTATTGTTTCAAGTAGTCTAGTGTAGTTTTGCTTTGTTTCAGGTAGTCTAGTGTAGTTTTGCTTTGTTTCAGGCGGTCTTGTGTCGTTTTGTATCGTTTCACGTAGTCCAGTGTAGATTTGTGTTGTTTCAGGTAGTCTAGAGTAGTTTTGTTTTGTTTCAAGTGAGCTAGGGTAGTTTTCTGTTGCTTCACGTGGTCTCGTGTAGTTTCATGTCATTTCAGGTAGTCTATTGTGGCTTTCTGATATTTCACGTATTCTGGTGTAGTTTTGCATTGCTTCAGGTAGTCTTGTGTAGGTTTGTGTTGTTTCACGTAGACTAGTGTAGGTTTGTGTTGTTTCAGGTAGTCTAGTGCAGTTTTGTGTTTCACATAGTCTGGTGTTGTATTGTGTTGTTGCAGGTATTCTAGTGTAGTGTTGTGTTGTTTCAGGTAGTTTACTGAAGTTTTGTGTTGTTTCAAGTAGTCTAGTGTAGTTCTGTGTTGGTTCAGGTTGTCTAGTGTAGTTATGTGTTGTTTCAGGGAGTCTAGTGTAGTTTTGTGTTCTTCACGTAGTCTAGTGTAGTTTCATGTAGTCTCACGTAGTTCAGTGTAGAATTGTGTTGATTCACGTAGTCTAGTGTAGTTTTGTGTTGTTTAACGTAGTCTTGTGTAGCTTTGTGTTGTTTCACATAGTTGCGTCTAGTTTTGTTTTATTTCATGTATTCTAGTATAGTTTTGTTTTGTTTCAGGAAGTCTACTGTAATTTTCACATTTCACATAGTGTAGTATAGTTTTGTGTTGTTTCACGTATTCTAGTGTAGCTTTTTGTTATTTCACGTAGTCTAGTATAGGTTTGTGTTGTTTCAGGTAGTCTAGTGTAGCTTTGTGTTATTTCACGTAGTCTATGGTAGTTTTGTGTTGTTTCACGTATTCTGGTGTAGTTCTGTGTGTTTCAGGTTGTCTAGAGTAGTTTTGTGTTGTTTCACTTGAGGTAGTGTAGTTTTCTGTTGTTTCACCAAGACGTGTGTAGTTTTGTGTTGTTTCACGTGGTCTAGTGTTGTTTCGTGTCGTTTCAGGTAGTCTAGTGTAGCTTTCTGTTATTTCACGTAGTGTAGTGTTGTTTTGTGTTGTTTCAGGTAGTCTATTGTAGCTTTGTGTTATTTCATGTAGTCTAGTGTAGCTTTGTGTTCTTTCAAGTAGTCCTGTGTAGTTTTGTATTGTTTCATCTATTCTAGTGTAGTTTTGTGTTGTTGCAGGTAGTCTAGTGTAGTCTTGTGTTCTTTCACATAGTCTAGTGTGGTTTCATGTAGTCTCACGTAGTGCAGTGTAAAATTGTGTTTTTTCACGTAGTCTAGTGTAGGTTTGTGTTGCTTGACGTGGTCTAGTGTAGGTTTGTGTTGTTTCAGGTAGTCTAGTGTCGCTTTGTGTTATTTCACGTAGTCTCTGGTATTTTTGTGTTGTTTCACGTAGTCTGGTGTAGTTCTGTGTTGTTTCATCTATTCTAGTGTAGTTTTGTGTTGCTTCAGGTAGTATACTGTACTTTTCACGTTTCACATAGTGTAGTATAGTTTTGTGTTGTTTCATGTAGTCTAGTGTAGTTTTGTGTTCTTTCAAGTAGTCCAGTGTAGTTTTGTGTTGTTGCAGGTCGTCTAGCATAGTGTTGTGTTGTTTCAGGTCGTCTAGAGTAGTTTTGTTTTGTTTCAAGTGAGCTAGGGTAGTTTTCTGTTGCTTCACGTGGTCTCGTGTAGTTTCATGTCATTTCAGGTAGTCTATTGTGGCTTTCTGATATTTCACGTATTCTGGTGTAGTTTTGCATTGCTTCAGGTAGTCTTGTGTAGGTTTGTGTTGTTTCACGTAGACTAGTGTAGGTTTGTGTTGTTTCAGGTAGTCTAGTGCAGTTTTGTGTTTCACATAGTCTGGTGTTGTATTGTGTTGTTGCAGGTATTCTAGTGTAGTGTTGTGTTGTTTCAGGTAGTTTACTGAAGTTTTGTGTTGTTTCAAGTAGTCTAGTGTAGTTCTGTGTTGGTTCAGGTTGTCTAGTGTAGTTATGTGTTGTTTCAGGGAGTCTAGTGTAGTTTTGTGTTCTTCACGTAGTCTAGTGTAGTTTCATGTAGTCTCACGTAGTTCAGTGTAGAATTGTGTTGATTCACGTAGTCTAGTGTAGTTTTGTGTTGTTTAACGTAGTCTTGTGTAGCTTTGTGTTGTTTCACATAGTTGCGTCTAGTTTTGTTTTATTTCATGTATTCTAGTATAGTTTTGTTTTGTTTCAGGAAGTCTACTGTAATTTTCACATTTCACATAGTGTAGTATAGTTTTGTGTTGTTTCACGTATTCTAGTGTAGCTTTTTGTTATTTCACGTAGTCTAGTATAGGTTTGTGTTGTTTCAGGTAGTCTAGTGTAGCTTTGTGTTATTTCACGTAGTCTATGGTAGTTTTGTGTTGTTTCACGTATTCTGGTGTAGTTCTGTGTGTTTCAGGTTGTCTAGAGTAGTTTTGTGTTGTTTCACTTGAGGTAGTGTAGTTTTCTGTTGTTTCACCAAGACGTGTGTAGTTTTGTGTTGTTTCACGTGGTCTAGTGTTGTTTCGTGTCGTTTCAGGTAGTCTAGTGTAGCTTTCTGTTATTTCACGTAGTGTAGTGTTGTTTTGTGTTGTTTCAGGTAGTCTATTGTAGCTTTGTGTTATTTCATGTAGTCTAGTGTAGCTTTGTGTTCTTTCAAGTAGTCCTGTGTAGTTTTGTATTGTTTCATCTATTCTAGTGTAGTTTTGTGTTGTTGCAGGTAGTCTAGTGTAGTCTTGTGTTCTTTCACATAGTCTAGTGTGGTTTCATGTAGTCTCACGTAGTGCAGTGTAAAATTGTGTTTTTTCACGTAGTCTAGTGTAGGTTTGTGTTGCTTGACGTGGTCTAGTGTAGTTTTGTGTTGTTTCAGGTAGTCTAGTGTAGCTTTGTGTTATTTCACGTAGACTAGTGTAGGTTTGTGTTGTTTCAGGTAGTCTAGTGCAGTTTTGTGTTTCACATAGTCTGGTGTTGTATTGTGTTGTTGCAGGTATTCTAGTGTAGTGTTGTGTTGTTTCAGGTAGTTTACTGAAGTTTTGTGTTGTTTCAAGTAGTCTAGTGTAGTTCTGTGTTGGTTCAGGTTGTCTAGTGTAGTTATGTGTTGTTTCAGGGAGTCTAGTGTAGTTTTGTGTTCTTCACGTAGTCTAGTGTAGTTTCATGTAGTCTCACGTAGTGCAGTGTAGAATTGTGTTGATTCACGTAGTCTAGTGTAGTTTTGTGTTGTTTAACGTAGTCTTGTGTAGCTTTGTGTTGTTTCACATAGTTGCGTCTAGTTTTGTTTTGTTTCATGTATTCTAGTATAGTTTTGTTTTGTTTCAGATAGTCTTGTTTAGGTTTGTGTTGTTTCACATAGTCGCATGTAGTTTTGTTTTGTTTCATGTGTTCTACTATAGTTTTGTTTTGTTTCAGGAAGTCTACTGTAATTTTCACATTTCACATAGTGTAGTATAGTTTTGTGTTGTTTCACGTATTCTAGTGTAGCTTTTTGTTATTTCACGTAGTCTAGTGTAGGTTTGTGTTGTTTCAGGTAGTCTAGTGTAGCTTTGTGTTATTTCACGTAGTCTATGGTAGTTTTGTGTTGTTTCACGTATTCTGGTGTAGTTCTGTGTGTTTCAGGTTGTCTAGAGTAGTTTTGAGTTGTTTCACTTGAGGTAGTGTAGTTTTCTGTTGTTTCACCAAGACGTGTGTAGTTTTGTGTTGTTTCACGTGGTCTAGTGTTGTTTCGTGTCGTTTCAGGTAGTCTAGTGTAGCTTTCTGTTATTTCACGTAGTGTAGTGTTGTTTTGTGTTGTTTCAGGTAGTCTATTGTAGCTTTGTGTTATTTCATGTAGTCTAGTGTAATTTTGTGTTGTTTCAGGTAGTCTATTGTAGATTTGTGTTGTTGCAGGTAGTCTAGCGTAGTTTTGTGTTGTTTCAGGTCTTCCAGAGTAGTTTTGTGTTGCTTCACATGATCTAGTGTAGTTTTCTGTTGTTTCACCTAGTCTATTGTCGTTTCGTGCCGTTTCACGTAGTCTCGTGTAGTTTTGTGTTGTTTCACTTAGTCTAGTGTAGCGTTGTGTTGTTTCAAATAGTCGCGTGTAGTTTTGTGTTGTTTCATGTATTCTACTATAGTTTTGTATTGTTTCAGGAAGTCTATTGTACTTTTCCCGTTTCACATAGTGTAGTGTAGTTTTGTGTTGTTTCACGTTGTATAGTTTAGTTTTATGTTGTTTCAAGTTGTCTAGCGTAGCTTTGCTTTGCTTCAGGTAGCCTAGTGTAGTTTTGTATTGTTTCAAGTAGTCTAGTGTAGTTTTGCTTTGTTTCAGGTAGTCTAGTGTAGTTTTGCTTTGTTTCAGGCGGTCTTGTGTCGTTTTGTATCGTTTCACGTAGTCCAGTGTAGATTTGTGTTGTCTCAGGTAGTCTAGAGTAGTTTTGTTTTGTTTCACATGAGCTAGGGTAGTTTTCTGTTGCTTCACGTGGTCTCGTGTAGTTTCATGTCATTTCAGGTAGTCTATTGTGGCTTTCTGATATTTCACGTATTCTGGTGTAGTTTTGCATTGCTTCAGGTAGTCTTGTGTAGGTTTGTGTTGTTTCACATAGTCTGGTGTTGTATTGTGTTGTTGCAGGTATTCTAGTGTAGTGTTGTGTTGTTTCAGGTAGTTTACTGAAGTTTTGTGTTGTTTCAAGTAGTCTAGTGTAGTTCTGTGTTGGTTCAGGTTGTCTAGTGTAGTTATGTGTTGTTTCAGGGAGTCTAGTGTAGTTTTGTGTTCTTCACGTAGTCTAGTGTAATTTCATGTAGTCTCACGTAGTGCAGTGTAGAATTGTGTTGATTCACGTAGTCTAGTGTAGTTTTGTGTTGTTTAACGTAGTCTTGTGTAGCTTTGTGTTGTTTCACATAGTTGCGTCTAGTTTTGTTTTGTTTCATGTATTCTAGTATAGTTTTGTTTTGTTTCAGATAGTCTTGTTTAGGTTTGTGTTGTTTCACATAGTCGCATGTAGTTTTGTTTTGTTTCATGTGTTCTACTATAGTTTTGTTTTGTTTCAGGAAGTCTACTGTAATTTTCACATTTCACATAGTGTAGTATAGTTTTGTGTTGTTTCACGTATTCTAGTGTAGCTTTTTGTTATTTCACGTAGTCTAGTGTAGGTTTGTGTTGTTTCAGGTAGTCTAGTGTAGCTTTGTGTTATTTCACGTAGTCTATGGTAGTTTTGTGTTGTTTCACGTATTCTGGTGTAGTTCTGTGTGTTTCAGGTTGTCTAGAGTAGTTTTGAGTTGTTTCACTTGAGGTAGTGTAGTTTTCTGTTGTTTCACCAAGACGTGTGTAGTTTTGTGTTGTTTCACGTGGTCTAGTGTTGTTTCGTGTCGTTTCAGGTAGTCTAGTGTAGCTTTCTGTTATTTCACGTAGTGTAGTGTTGTTTTGTGTTGTTTCAGGTAGTCTATTGTAGCTTTGTGTTATTTCATGTAGTCTAGTGTAATTTTGTGTTGTTTCAGGTAGTCTATTGTAGTTTTGTGTTGTTGCAGGTAGTTTATTTTAGTTTTGTGTTGTTGCAGGTAGTCTAGTGTAGGTTTGTGTTGTTTCAGGTCTTCCAGAGTAGTTTTGTGTTGCTTCACATGATCTAGTGTAGTTTTCTGTTGTTTCACCTAGTCTATTGTCGTTTCGTGCCGTTTCACGTAGTCTCGTGTAGTTTTGTGTTGTTTCACTTAGTCTAGTGTAGCGTTGTGTTGTTTCAAATAGTCGCGTGTAGTTTTGTGTTGTTTCATGTATTCTACTATAGTTTTGTATTGTTTCAGGAAGTCTATTGTACTTTTCCCGTTTCACATAGTGTAGTGTAGTTTTGTGTTGTTTCGCGTTGTATAGTTTAGTTTTATGTTGTTTCAAGTTGTCTAGCGTAGCTTTGCTTTGCTTCAGGTAGCCTAGTGTAGTTTTGCTTTGTTTCAGGTAGTCTAGTGTAGTTTTGCTTTGTTTCAGGTGGTCTTGTGTCGTTTTGTATCGTTTCACGTAGTCCAGTGTAGATTTGTGTTGTTTCAGGTAGTCTAGAGTAGTTTTGTTTTGTTTCACGTGAGCTAGGGTAGTTTTCTGTTGTTTCACCTAGTCTAGTGTAGTTTTGTGTTGTTTCACGTGGTCTCATGTAGTTTTGTGTTGTTTCACGTAATCTGGTGTAGTTCTGTGTTGTTTCAGGAAGTCTACTGTACTTTTCACGTTTCACGTAGTGTAGTATAGTTTTGTGTTGTTTCAGGTAGTCTAGTGTAGCTTTGTTTAGTTTCCCATAGTCACGTGTACTTTTGTGTTGTTTCATGTATTCTAGTCTAGTTTTATGTTGTTTCAAGTTGTCTAGCGTAGTTTTGCATTGCTTCAGGTAGTCTTGTGTAGGTTTGTGTTGTTTCATGTATTCTAGTATAGTTTTGTGTTGTTTCAGGAAGTCTATTGTACTTTTCCCGTTTCACATAGTGTAGTGTAGTTTTGTGTTGTTTCACGTTGTCTAGTGTAATTTTGTATTGTTTCAAGTAGTCTAGTGTACTTTTGCTTTGTTTCAGGTAGTCTTGTGCAGTTTTGTGTCGTTTCACGTAGGCTAGTGTAGTTTTCTGTTGTTTCACCTAGTCTAGTGTAGTTTGGTGTTGTTTCACGTGGTCTCGTGTAGTTTCATGTCATTTCAGGTAGTCTATTGTGGCTTTCTGATATTTCACGTATTCTGGTGTAGTTCTGCATTGCTTCAGGTAGTCTTGTGTAGGTTTGTGTTGTTTCATGTATTCTAGTATAGTTTTGTGTTGTTTCAGGAAGTCTATTGTACTTTTCCTGTTTCACATAGTGTAGTGTAGTTTTGTGTTGTTTCACGTAGTCTAGTGTAGTTTTGCTTTGTTTCAGGTAGTCCTGTGTAGTTTTGTGTCGTTTAACGTAGTCTAGTGTAGTTTTGTGTTCTTTCAGGTAGTCTAGTGTAGTTTTGTGTTGTTTCACGTATTCTAGTATAGTTTTGTTTTGTTTCAGGTAGTCTTGTTTAGGTTTGTGTTGTTTCACATAGTCGCATGTAGTTTTGTTTTGTGTCATGTGTTCTACTATAGTTTTGTTTTGTTTCAGGAAGTCTACTGTAATTTTCACATTTCACATAGTGTAGTATAGTTTTGTGTTGTTTCACGTATTCTAGTGTAGCTTTGTGTTATTTCACGTAGTCTATGGTAGTTTTGTGTTGTTTCACGTATTCTGGTGTAGTTCTGAGTGTTTCAGGTTGTCTAGTGTAGTTTTGTGTTCTTTCAGGTTGACTGGTGTAGTTTTGTATTGTTTCATCTATTCTAGTGTAGTTTTGTGTTGTTGCAGGTAGTCTAGTGTAGTTTTGTGATCTTTCAGGTAGTCTAGTGTAGTTTTGTGTTGTTTCATCTATTTTAGTGTAGTTTTGTGTTGTTTCACGTAATCTGGTGTATTTTTCACGTTTCACGTAGTGTAGTATAGTTTTGTGTTGTTTCAGGTAGTCTAGTGTAGCTTTGTTTAGTTTCCCATAGTCACGTGTACTTTTGTGTTGTTTCATGTATTCTAGTATAGTTTTATGTTGTTTCAAGTTGTCTAGCGTAGTTTTGCATTGCTTCAGGTAGTCTAGTGTAGTTTTGTGTTGTTTCACTTAGTCTAGTGTAGCTTTGTGTTGTTTCACATAGTCGCGTGTAGATTTGTGTTGCTTCATGTATTCTAGTATAGTTTTGTGTTGTTTCAGGAAGCCTACTGTACTTTTCACGTTTCACATAGTGTAGTATAGTTTTGTGTTGTTTCACGTAGTCTACTGTAGTTTTATATTGTTTCAAGTTGTCTAGCGTAGTTTTGCATTGCTTCAGGTAGTCTTGTGTAGTTTTGTGTCGTTTCACGTAGTCTAGTTTAGTTTTGTTCTGTTTCATCTATTCTAGTGTAGTTTCGTGTTGCTTTAGGTAGTCTACTGTACTTTTCACGATTCACGTAGTGCAGTATAGTTTTGTGTTGTTTCAGGTAGTCTAGTGTAGTTTCGTGTCGTTTAAGGTAGTCTAGTTTAGCTTTCTGTTATTTCACGTCGTCTAGTGTAGTTTTGCATTGCTTCAGGTAGTCAAGTGCAGTTTTGTGTTGCTTCACGTAGTCTAGTTTATTTTCATGTAGTCTCACGTAGTGCAGTGTTGAATTGTGCTGATTCTCGTAGTCTAGTGTAGTTTTGTTTTCTTTCACGCAGTCTAGTGTAGCTTTGTTTAGTTTCCCATAGTCACGTGTAATTTTGTGTTGTTTCATGTATTCTAGTATAGTTTTGTGTTGTTTCACGTAGTGCAGTGTAGAATTGTGTTGATTCACGTAGTCTAGTGTAGTTTTGTTTTGTTTCACGTAGTGCAGTGTAGTTTTGTGTTGTTTCAGGTAGTCTCGTGTAGTTTTGTGTTGTTTCACGTAGTCTAGTGTAGGTTTGTGTTGCTTGACGTGGTCTAGTGTAGTTTCGTGTCGTTTCACGTAGTCTAGTGTAGCTTTTTGTTATTTCACGTAGCCTAGTGTAGGTTTGTGTTGTTTCAGGTAGTCTCGTGTAGTTTTGTGTTCTTTCACGTAGTCTGGTGTAGGTTTGTGTTGCTTGACGTGGTCTAGTGTAGTTTCGTGTCGTTTCACGTAGTCTAGTGTAGCTTTTTGTTATTTCACGTAGTCTCGTGTAGTTTTGTGTTGTTTCAGGTAGTCTAGAGTAGTTTTGTTTTGTTTCACGTGAGCTACTGTAGTTTTCTGTTGTTTCACCTAGTCTAGTGTAGTTTCATGTCATTTCAGGTAGTCTAGTGTGGCTTTCTGATATTTCACGTTTTCTGGTGTAATTTTGCATTGCTTCAGGTAGTCTTGTGTAGGTTTGTGTTGTTTCACATAGTCTAGTGTAGTTTCATGTAGTCTCACGTAGTGCAGTGTATATTTGTGTGGATTCATGTAGTCTTGTGTAGCTTTGTTTTTTTCAGCTAGTCTTGTGTAGGTTTGTGTTGTTTCACATAGTTGCATGTAGTTTTGTTTTGTTTCATCTATTCTAGTATAGTTTTATTTTGCTTCAGGAAGTCTACTGTAATTTTCACATTTCACGTAGTGTTGTATAGTTTTGTGTTGTTTCACGTAGTCTAGTGTAGCTTTATGTTATTTCACATAGTCTAGTGTAGGTTTTTGTTGTTTCAGGTAGTCTAGTGAAGCTTTGTGTTATTTCACGTAGTCTAGTGTAGTTTTGTGTTGTTTCAGGTAGTCTAGTGTAGCTTTATGTTATTTCACATAGTCTAGTGTAGGTTTTTGTTGTTTCAGGTAGTCTAGTGAAGCTTTGTGTTATTTCACGTAGTCTAGTGTAGTTTTGTGTTGTTTCAGGTAGTCTAGTGTAGTTTTGTGTTTTTTCACATAGTCTGGTGTAGTTCTGTGTTGTTTCAGGTTGTCTAGTGTAGTTTTGTGTTCTTTCAGGTAGTCTATTGTAGTTTTGTATTGTTTCATCTATTCTAGTGTAGTTTTGTGTTGTTTCAGGTAGTCTTGTGTAGTTTTGTGTGCTTTCACATAGTCTAGTGTAGTTTCATGTAGTCTCACGTAGTGCAGTGTAAAATTGTGTTGTTTCACGTAGTCTAGTGTAGCTTTGTGTTGTTTCAAGTAGTCTAGAGTAGTTTTGTGTTATTTCACGTGAGCTCGTGTAGTTTTCTGTTGTTTCACCTAGTCTAATGTAGATTTGTGTGTTTCACGTGGTCTCGTGTAGTTTCGTGTCGTTTCAGGTAGTCTAGTGTAGCTTTCTGTTATTTCACGTCGTCTGGTGTAGTTTTGCATTGCCTCAGGTAGTCTAATGTAGGTTTGTGTTGTTTCACATAGTCTAGTGTAGTTTCATGTAGTCTCACGTAGTGCAGTGTAGATTTGTGTTGATTTACGTAGTTTAGTGTAGTTTTGTGTTATTTCACGTAATCTGGTGTAGTTTTGTGTTGTTGCAGGTAGTCTAGTGTAGTTTTGTGTTGTTTCACATAGTCGCGTGTAGTTTTGTGTTTCTTCATGTATTCTAGTATAGTTTTGTGTTGTTTCACGTAGTCTAGTGTAGTTTTATGTTGTTTCAAGTAGTCTGACGTAATTCTGCATTGCATTAGGTAGTCTAGTGTAGCTTTGTGTTGTTTCACATAGTTTAATTTAGTTCTGTGTTGTTTCAGGTAGTCTAGTGTTTTTTTGTGTTCTTTCTGTTAGTCTAGTGTAATTTTGTGTTGTTTCATCTATTCTAGTGTAGTTTTGTGTTGCATCAGGTAGTCTACTGTAATTTTCACGTTTCACGTAGTCTAGTGTAGTTCTGTGTTGTTTCAGGTTGTCTAGCGTAGTTTTGCATTGTTTCAAGTAGTCTAGTGTAGTTTTGCTTTGTTTCAGGTAGTCTTGTGCAGTTTTGTGTCGTTTCACGTAGGCTAGTGTAGTTTTCTGTTGTTTCACCTAGTCTAGTGTAGTTTGGTGTTGTTTCACGTGGTCTCGTGTAGTTTCATGTCATTTCAGGTAGTCTATTGTGGCTTTCTGATATTTCACGTATTCTGGTGTAGTTCTGCATTGCTTCAGGTAGTCTTGTGTAGGTTTGTGTTGTTTCATGTATTCTAGTATAGTTTTGTGTTGTTTCAGGAAGTCTATTGTACTTTTCCTGTTTCACATAGTGTAGTGTAGTTTTGTGTTGTTTCACGTAGTCTAGTGTAGTTTTGCTTTGTTTCAGGTAGTCCTGTGTAGTTTTGTGTCGTTTAACGTAGTCTAGTGTAGTTTTGTGTTCTTTCAGGTAGTCTAGTGTAGTTTTGTGTTGTTTCATCTATTTTAGTGTAGTTTTGTGTTGTTTCATGTATTCTAGTATAGTTTTGTTTTGTTTCAGGTAGTCTTGTTTAGGTTTGTGTTGTTTCACATAGTTGCATGTAGTTTTGTTTTGTGTCATGTGTTCTACTATAGTTTTGTTTTGTTTCAGGAAGTCTACTGTAATTTTCACATTTCACATAGTGTAGTATAGTTTTGTGTTGTTTCACGTATTCTAGTGTAGCTTTTTGTTATTTCACGTAGTCTAGTGTAGGTTTGTGTTGTTTCAGGTTGTCTAGTGTAGTTTTGTGTTATTTCACGTAGTCTATGGTAGTTTTGTGTTGTTTCATGTATTCTGGTGTAGTTCTGTGTGTTTCAGGTAGTCTAGTGTAGTTTTGTGATCTTTCAGGTAGTCTAGTGTAGTTTTGTGTTGTTTCATCTATTTTAGTGTAGTTTTGTGTTGTTTCACGTAATCTGGTGTACTTTTCACGTTTCACGTAGTGTAGTATAGTTTTGTGTTGTTTCAGGTAGTCTAGTGTAGCTTTGTTTAGTTTCCCATAGTCACGTGTACTTTTGTGTTGTTTCATGTATTCTAGTCTAGTTTTATGTTGTTTCAAGTTGTCTAGCGTAGTTTTGCATTGCTTCAGGTAGTCTAGTGTAGTTTTGTGTTGTTTCACTTAGTCTAGTGTAGCTTTGTGTTGTTTCACATAGTCGCATGTAGATTTGTGTTGCTTCTTGTATTCTAGTATAGTTTTGTGTTGTTTCAGGAAGCCTACTGTACTTTTCACGTTTCACATAGTGTAGTATAGTTTTGTGTTGTTTCACGTAGTCTACTGTAGTTTTATATTGTTTCAAGTTGTCTAGCGTAGTTTTGCATTGCTTCAGGTAGTCTTGTGTAGTTTTGTGTCGTTTCACGTAGTCTAGTTTATTTTCATGTAGTCTCACGTAGTGCAGTGTTGAATTGTGCTGATTCTCGTAGTCTAGTGTAGTTTTGTTTTCTTTCACGCAGTCTAGTGTAGCTTTGTTTAGTTTCCCATAGTCATGTGTAATTTTGTGTTGTTTCATGTATTCTAGTATCGTTTTGTGTTGTTTCAGGAAGTCTACTGCACTTTTCACGTTTCACGTAGTGTAGTATAGTTTTGTGTTGTTTCACGTAGTCTAGTGTAGTTTTGTGTTCTTTCACGTAGTCTAGTGTAGTTTCATGTAGTCTCACGTAGTGCAGTGTAGAATTGTGTTGATTCATGTAGTCTAGTGTAGTTTTGTTTTGTTTCACATAGTGCAGTGTAGTTTTGTGTTGTTTCAGGTAGTCTCGTGTAGTTTTGTGTTGTTTCACGTAGTCTAGTGTAGGTTTGTGTTGCTTGACGTGGTCTAGTGTAGTTTCGTGTCGTTTCACGTAGTCTAGTGTAGCTTTTTGTTATTTCACGTAGACTAGTGTAGGTTTGTGTTGTTTCAGGTAGTCTCGTGTAGTTTTGTGTTCTTTCACGTAGTCTGGTGTAGGTTTGTGTTGCTTGACGTGGTCTAGTGTAGTTTCGTGTCGTTTCACGTAGTCTAGTGTAGCTTTTTGTTATTTCACGTAGTCTCGTGTAGTTTTGTGTTGTTTCAGGTAGTCTAGAGTAGTTTTGTTTTGTTTCACGTGAGCTAGTGTAGTTTTCTGTTGTTTAACCTAGTCTAGTGTAGTTTCATGTCATTTCAGGTAGTCTAGTGTGGCTTTCTGATATTTCACGTTTTCTGGTGTAATTTTGCATTGCTTCAGGTAGTCTTGTGTAGGTTTGTGTTGTTTCACATAGTCTAGTGTAGTTTCATGTAGTCTCACGTAGTGCAGTGTATATTTGTGTGGATTCATGTAGTCTTGTGTAGCTTTGTTTTTTTCAGGTAGTCTTGTGTAGGTTTGTGATGTTTCACATAGTTGCGTGTAGTTTTGTTTTGTTTCATCTATTCTAGTATAGTTTTATTTTGCTTCAGGAAGTCTACTGTAATTTTCACATTTCACGTAGTGTTGTATAGTTTTGTGTTGTTTCCCGTAGTCTAGTGTAGCTTTATGTTATTTCACATAGTCTAGTGTAGGTTTTTGTTGTTTCAGGTAGTCTAGTGAAGCTTTGTGTTATTTCACGTAGTCTAGTGTAGTTTTGTGTTGTTTCAGGTAGTCTAGTGTAGTTTTGTGTTTTTTCACATAGTCTGGTGTAGTTCTGTGTTGTTTCAGGTTGTCTAGTGTAGTTTTGTGTTCTTTCAGGTAGCCTAGTGTAGTTTTGTGTTGTTTCATCTATTCTAGTGTAGTTTTGTGTTGCTGCAGGTAGTCTAGTGTAGTCTTGTGTTCTTTCAGGTAGCCTAGTGTAGTTTTGTGTTGTTTCATCTATTCTAGTGTAGTTTTGTGTTGTTGCAGGTAGTCTTGTGTAGTTATGTGTGCTTTCACATAGTCTAGTGTAGTTTCATGTAGTCTCACGTAGTGCAGTGTAAAATTGTGTTGTTTCACGTAGTCTAGTGTAGCTTTGTGTTGTTTCAAGTAGTCTAGAGTAGTTTTGTGTTATTTCACGTGAGCTCGTGTAGTTTTCTGTTGTTTCACCTAGTCTAATGTAGATTTGTGTGTTTCACGTGGTCTCGTGTAGTTTCGTGTCGTTTCAGGTAGTCTAGTGTAGCTTTCTGTTATTTCACGTCGTCTGGTGTAGTTTTGCATTGCCTCAGGTAGTCTAATGTAGGTTTGTGTTGTTTCACATAGTCTAGTGTAGTTTCATGTATTCTCACGTAGTGCAGTGTAGATTTGTGTTGATTTACGTAGTTTAGTGTAGTTTTGTGTTATTTCACGTAGTCTAGTGTAGTTTTGTGTTGTTTCACGTAGTCTAGTGTAGTTTTGTATTGTTTCATCTATTCTAGTGTAGTTTTGTGTTGTTGCAGGTAGTCTAGTGTAGTTTTGTGTTGTTTCACATAGTCGCGTGTAGTTTTGTGTTTCTTCATGTATTCTAGTATAGTTTTGTGTTGTTTCACGTAGTCTAGTGTAGTTTTATGTTGTTTCAAGTAGTCTGACGTAATTCTGCATTGCATTAGGTAGTCTAGTGTAGCTTTGTGTTGTTTCACATAGTTTAATTTAGTTCTGTGTTGTTTCAGGTAGTCTAGTGTTTTTTTGTGTTCTTTCTGTTAGTCTAGTGTAATTTTGTGTTGTTTCATCTATTCTAGTGTAGTTTTGTGTTGCATCAGGTAGTCTACTGTAATTTTCACGTTTCACGTAGTCTAGTGTAGTTCTGTGTTGTTTCAGGTTGTCTAGCGTAGTTTTGCATTGCTTCAGGTAGTCTAGTGTAGTTTTGTGTCGTTTCACGTAGTCTAGTGTAGTTTTGTGTTGTTTCAGGAATCTAGAGTAGTTTTGTGCTGTTTCACGTGAGCTAGTGTAGTTTTCTGTTGTTTCTCCTAGTCTAGTGTAGTTCTGTGTTGTTTCACATGGTCTGGTGTAGTTTCGTGTCGTTTCAGTAGTCTAGTGTAGCTTTGTGTTATTTCATGTTGTCTTGTGTAGTTTTGCATTGCTTCAGGTAGTCTTGTGTAGTTTTGTGTCGTTTCACGTAGTCTAGTGTAGTTCTGTGTTGTTTCATCTATTCTAGTGTAGTTTTGTGTTGCTTTAGGTAGTCTACTGTACTTTTCACGTTTCACGTAGTGTAGTATAGTTTTGTGTTGTTTCAGGTAGTCTAGTGTAGTTTTGTGTTCTTTCAAGTAGTCTAGTGTAGTTTTGTGATGTTGCAGGTCGTCTAGCGTAGTTTTCTGTTGTTTCAGGTCGTCTAGAGTAGTTTTGTGTTGTTTCACCTGAGCTAGTGTAGTTTTCTGTTGTTTCATCTAGTCTTGTGCAGTTTTGTGTTGTTTCACATAGTCGCGTGTAGTTTTGTTTTCTTTCATGTATTCTGGTATAGTTTTGTTTTGCTTCAGGAAGTCTACTGTAATTTTCACATTTCACGTAATGTCATATAGTTTTGTGTTGTTTCACGTAGTCTAGTGTAGCTTTATGTTATTTCACGTACTCTAGTATAGGTTTTTGTTGTTTCGGGTAGTCTAGTGTAGCTTTATGTTATTTCACGTAGTCTAGTGTAGTTTTTTCTTGTTTCAGGTAGTCTAGTGTAGCTTTGTGTTATTTCACGTAGTCTGGTGTAGTTCTGTGTTGTTTCAGGTTGTCTAGTGCAGTTTTGTGTTCTTTCAGGTAGTCTAGCATAGTTTTGTGTTGTTTCACGTGAGCTAGTGTAGTTTTCTGTTGTTTCACCTAGTCTAGTGTAGTTTTGTGTTATTTCACGTAGTCTAGAGTAGTTTTGTGTTGTTTCACGTAGTCTAGTGCAGTTCTGTGTTGTTTCAGGTTGTCTAGCATAGTTTTGCATTGCTTCAGGTAGTCTAGTGTAGTTTTGTGTCGTTTCACGTAGTCTAGTGTAGTTTTGTGTTGTTTCAGGAACTCTAGAGTAGTTTTGTGCTGTTTCACGTGAGCTAGTGTAGTTTTCTGTTGTTTCTCCTAGTCTAGTGTAGTTCTGTGTTGTTTTACGTGGTCTGGTGTAGTTTCGTGTTGTTTCAGTAGTCTAGTGTAGTTCTGTGTTGTTTCAGGTAGTCTAGTGTAGTTTTGTGTTGTTTCAGGTAGTCTCGTGCAGTTTTTTGTTTCACGTAGTCTAGTGTAGTATTGAGTTTTTGCAGGTAGTCTGGTGTAGTTTTGTGTTGTTTCACGTAGTCTAGTGTAGTTCTGTGTTGTTTCACGTGGTCTAGTGTAGTTTCGTGTCGTTTCAGGTAGTCTATTTTAGCTTTGTGTTATTTCATCTAGTCTAGTGTTGGTTTGTGTTGTTTCCGGTAGTCTAGTGTAGTTTTCTGTTGTTTCTGGTAGTCTGGTATAGTTTTGTGTTGTTTCACGTTGTCTAGTGTAGTTCTGTGTTGTTTCAGGTTGTCTAGTGTAGTATTCTATTGTTTCAGGTAGTCCACTGTAGTTTTGTGTCATTACAGGTAGTCTAGTGTAGTTTTGTGTTCTTTCAAGTAGTCTAGTGTAGTTTTGTGTCATTACAGGTAATCTAGTGTAGTTTTGTGTTGTTTCACATAGTCTATTGTAGCGTTGTGTTGTTTCACATAGTCTAGTGTAGTTTTGTGTTACTTCATCTATTCCAGTGTAGTTTTGTGTTGCTTCAGGTAGTCTACTGTAGTTTTGTGTCATTACAGGTAGTCTAGTGTAGTTTTGTGTTCTTTCAAGTAGTCTAGTGTAGTTTTGTGTCAATACAGGTAATCTAGTGTAGTTTTGTGATGTTTCACATAGTCTAGTGTAGTTTTGTGTTATTTCATCTATTCCAGTGTAGTTTTGTGCTGCTTCAGGTAGTCTACTGTACTTTTCACCTTTCACGTTGTGTAGTATAGTTTTGTTTTGTTTCACTTAGCCTTAGTGTAGTTTTGGGTTGATTCAAGTAGTCCAGTGTAGTTTCGCATTGCTTCGGGTAGTCTAGTGTAGTTTTGTTTTGTTTCACGTAGTCTAGTGTTGTTTTGTGTCGTTTCATGTAGTCTGGTGTAGTTCTGTGTTGTTTCATCTATTCTAGTGTAGTTTTGTGTTGCTTCAGGTAGTATACTATACTTTTCATGTTTCTCGTAGTGTAGTATAGTTTTGTGTTGTTTCACGTAGTCTAGTGTAGTTTTATGTTGTTTCAAGTAGTCTGGCATTATTCTGCATTGCGTGAGGTAGTCTAGTGTAGCTTTGTGTTGTTTCACATAGTTTAGTTTTGTTCTGTGTTGTTTCAGGTAGTCGAGTGTTGTTTTGTGTTCTTTCTGTTAGTCTAGTGTAATTTTGTGTTGTTTCATCTATTCTAGTGTAGTTTTATGTTGCATCAGGTAGTCTGTTGTAATTTTCACGTTTCACGTAGTCTAGTGTAGTTCTGTGTTGTTTCAGGTTGTCTAGCGTAGTTTTGCATTGCTTCAGGTAGTCAAGTGTAGTTTTGTGTTGTTTCAGATAGTCTAGTGTAGTTTCGTGTTGTTTAAGGTAGTCTAGTTTAGCTTTCTGTTATTTCACGTCGTCTAGTGTAGTTTTGCATTGCTTCAGGTAGTCAAGTGCAGTTTTGTGTTGCTTCACGTAGTCTAGTTTATTTTCATGTAGTCTCACGTAGTGCGGTGTAGAATTGTGCTGATTCACGTAGTCTAGTGTAGTTTTGTTTTCTTTCACGTAGTCTAGTGTAGCTTTGTTTAGTTTCCCATAGTCATGTGTAATTTTGTGTTGTTTCATGTATTCTAGTATTGTTTTGTGTTGTTTCAGGAAGTCTACTGTACTTTTCACGTTTCACGTAGTGTAGTATAGTTTTGTGTTGTTTCACGTAGTCTAGTGTAGTTTTATTTTGTTTCAAGTAGACTCACGTAGTTTTGCATTGCGTCAGGTAGTCTAGTGTAGTTCTGTGTTGTTTCAGGTTGTCTAGTGTAGTTTTGTGTTGTTTCAGGTAGTCTTCTGTAGTTTTGTGTCATTACAGGTAATCTAGTGCAGTTTTGTGTTCTTTCAAGTAGTCTAGTCTAGTTTTGTGTCATTACATGTAATCTAGTGTAGTTTTGTGTTGTTTCACGTAGTCTATTGTAGCTTTCTGTTGTTTCTCCGAGTCTAGTGTAGTTTTGTGTTGTTTCAGGTAGTCTAGAGTAGTTTTGTGCTGTTTCACATGAGCTAGTGTAGTTTTCTGTTGTTTCCCCTAGTCTAGTGTAGTTCTGTGTTGTTTCACGTGGTCTAGTGTAGTTTTGTGTGGTTTCAGGTAGTCTAGTGTAGCTTTGTGTTATTTCATGTAGTCTAGTGTAGTTTTGTGTTATTTCAGGTTGTCTATTTTAGCTTTGTGTTATTTCATGTAGTCTAGTGTAGTTTTGTGTTGTTTCAGGTAGTCTATTTTAGCTTTGTGTTATTTCATCTAGTCTAGTGTAGATTTGTGTTGTTTCACATAGTCTAGTGTAGTTTTGCATTGCTTCAGGTAGTCAAGTGTAGTTTTGTGTTGTTTCACGTAGTCTAGTTTATTTTCATGTAGTCTCACGTAGTGCAGTGTAGAATTGTGCTGATTCACGTAGTCTAGTGTAGTTTTGTTTTCTTTCACGTAGTCTAGTGTAGCTTTGTTTAGTTTCCCATAGTCACGTGTAATTTTGTGTTGTTTCATGTATTCTAGTATCGTTTTGTGTTGTTTCAGGAAGTCTACTGTACTTTTCATGTTTCATGTAGTGTAGTATAGTTTTGTGTTGTTTCACGTAGTCTAGTGTAGTTTTATTTTGTTTCAAGTAGTCTCGCGTAGTTTTGCATTGTGTCAGGTAGTCTAGTGTAGTTCTGTGTTGTTTCAGGTTGTCTAGTGTAGTTTTGTGTCGTTTCATGTAGTCTGGTGTAGTTCTGTGTTGTTTCATCTATTCTAGTGTAGTTTTGCTTTGTTTCAGGTAGTCTTGAGTAGTTTTGTGTTGTTTCATGTGGTCTAGTGTAGTTTTATGTCATTTCACGTAGTCTAGTGTAGTTTTGTATTGTTTCAGGTAGTCCAGAGTAGTTTTGTGCTGTTTCATGTATTCTAGTATAGTTTTGTGTTATTTCTGGAAGTCCACTGTACTTTTCACGTTTCATGTAGTGTAGTATAGTTTTGTGTTGTTTCACGTAGTCTAGTGTAGTTTTATGTTGTTTCAAGTAGTCTGGCGTAATTCTGCATTGCGTCAGGTAGTCTAGTGTAGTTCTGTGTTGTTTCAGGTTGTCTAGTGTAGTTTTGTGTTGTTTCAGGTAGTCTTCTGTAGTTTTGTGTCATTACAGGTAATCTAGTGTAGTTTTGTGTTCTTTCAAGTAGTCTAGTCTAGTTTTGTATCATTACAGGTAATCTAGTGTAGTTTTGTGTTGTTTCACGTAGTCTATTGTAGCTTTCTGTTGTTTCTCCTAGTCTAGTGTAGTTTTGTGTTGTTTCAGGTAGTCTAGAGTAGTTTTGTGCTGTTTCACATGAGCTAGTGTAGTTTTCTGTTGTTTCCCCTAGTCTAGTGTAGTTCTGTGTTGTTTCACATAGTCTAGTGTAGTTTTGTTTTGCTTCAGTTAGTCTAGAGTAGTTTTGTGCTGTTTCACGTAGTCTAGTGTAGTTTCACATAGTCCCACATAGTGCAGTGTAGATTTGTGTTGATTAACATAGTCTAGTGTAGTTTTGCTTTGCTTAAGGCAGTCTTGTGTAGTTTTCTGCTGTTTCACCTAGTCTAGTGTAGTTTTGTGTTGTTTCACGTGGTCTAGTGAAGTTTTGGGTCGCTTCAGGTAGTCTAGTGTAGTTTTGTGTTGTTTCCCGTAGTCCAGTCTGGTTTTATGTTGTTTCAAGTAGTCTAGCGTAGTTTTGCATTGCTTCTTGTGAGCTAGTGAAGTTTTCTGTTGTTTCACCTACTCTAGTGTAGTTTTGTGTTGTTGCAGGTAGTCTAGTTTAGTTTTGTGTTGTTTCACGTGGTCTAGTGCAGTCTGTGTTGTTTCAGGTTGTGTCGTGTAGTTTTGTGTTGCTTCAGGTAGTCTCGTGTAGTTTTGTGTCATTTCATCTATTCTAGTGTAGTTTTGTGTTGCTTCAGGTACTCTACTGTACTTTTCCCGTTTCAAGTACTGTAGTGTAGTTTTGGGTTGTTTCACGTCGTCTAGTGTAGCCATGTGTTGTTTCTCATAGTCTAGTGTAGTTTTGTGTTGTTTCATGTATTCTAGTATAGTTTTGTGTTGTTTCAGGAAGTCTACTGTACTTTCACGTTTCACGTAGTGTAGTATAGTTTCAGGTAATCTAGTGTAGTTTTGTGTTGTTTCACGTAGTCTAGTGTAGCTTTGTGTTGTTTCACATAGTTTAGTGTAGTTCTGTGTTGTTTCAGGTAGTCTAGTGTAATTTTGCGTTGCTTTAGGTGGTCTTGTGTAGTTTTGTGTTGTTTCATCTATTCTAGTGTAGTTTTGTGTTGCTTCAGGTACTCTACTGTACTTTTCCCGTTTCAAGTACTGTAGTGTAGTTTTGTGTTGTTTCATGTAGTTTAGTGTAATTTTGTGTTGTTTCAGGTAGTCTAGTGTAGTTTTGTGTTGTTTCACCTAGTCTAGTGTAGTTCTGTGTTGTTTCACGTGGTCTAGTGTAGTTTTGTGTCTTTTCAGGTAGTCTAGTGCAGTTTTGTGTTGTTTCAAGTAGTCTAGCACAGTTTTGTGTTCTTCCTGGTAGCAACAGGGTCCTGGGTTAAGGTTGTTTTGTTTTTACTGTGTACTGTACCAGCAGTCTATGGTTTAAATGACAATAAATGTGACTTGACTTGTTAGGAAGCTGCTCATCACACAGAGACGATGGAACTCAGGACTTCTCTTTAGCTGCTGCTGGGAATGGGAGGCAATCGGAAATTTCCGTGCTCAGGCAGGGAACAATCTGTTAGCCCACGGTGTTAGCCGCATTATGCAGAGGGAGTTGGAAACAGATTGGCTGAAGCGTTGGACCTGGGTAGACGGCCTGAATGGCTTGCTCCTCTCCTGACACTTCACCCCCAACATTAATGGCCACAGTTCCCACATTATGAGCGGCAACGTTGCACCAGGATCTTAAGCCCTGTGGCCCATTGGGAGCCTCTGTCTCTTGTGTGGGTGCACGTTGTGTCTGTTGGTGTCCAGCTCAGAAAGGTTGCGTAGTAGTGGGATTGGTAGTGTGTTGGTTAATCTGTTATCCTCTGAGCTCTCCTGCCTTCTGGATCAGAGCAAGCGACAGAAATGACGGTGTTGTCAGTAATATCGACATTCTGCTCTTGAGGGTCTTGTGTCCTCAACTGGAATTGTGCAGGTCACGTAGCTTCTTTGCAGAGTGTGCAGCGTTTTGATTTTGGGATATTAAACAACCCGACTTCCTTTGTTTTTATAACTACAGGGCAAAAATTGTATAATATTTAACCCTTCCTATGGACATCATAACTCTGAAAATCCAGAAGTTTAACTCAAATGAACAACTAGATGTGGGGAGCACAGTTCGAGTGCCATCGGGGAGGAAGGGTGGGAGAGAGTAAAAGCCTTGTTTTCTGGCGTTGCTGTGTTCTGCTGAGCACGTGGACACGCTCAGCCGGCGCTGGACTGTGTGGCACACCCTTCGGCTCTGCCGGTTGTTTCCACGAATGGTGCATCTCACTGTTAGTTTTGCTGTACGTGTGATAAATAAATCTGAATCTGAATGGACAGACGGGAGATTAAAACCTCGTGGCTGGGGCTGTGTATCTTGTTTCATCAATTGTCAGTCACTTCCTAGTCCAGTCGTTTTTCACCAGTGATCTTTCTTTCTTCCGTTCAAAGACGAGCCACACCTTTGAGAAGAGTGTAACCAGCTTTAACGGCACTGAATATGGAGAGGGCTCTGAGCACAAAATTGAGATTGTCGACGAAGCAATACCTGGCCAAGGGGCAACTTCTGAAGAGAAATTCAACGTAATACCAATCAGCGAAAATGACACCGACTCATACGGCTATGACATATACGACGTTTACTACGAGTATGATGATGATATTACTGAACCTAGTACAGATATTGGCCCTGGTTTTCCAGCCATCACTAACTACGACGGTGACAGGGTAGGTTACTGCTCAAAGTGAGGATCTTGCACCTCCTGATAACTCTTCCTAACCTTTCTTGCCTCCATAAGCACAGTCCTCAAAACCATTCCCTCCGTAAGCACAGTCCTCACAACCCTTCCCTCCGTAAACACAGTCCTCAAAACCCTTCCCTCTGTAAACACAGTCCTCACAACCGTTCCCTCCGTAAACACAGTCCTCAAAACCCTTCCCTCCGTAAACACAGTCCTCAAAACCCTTCCCTCTGTAAGCACAGTCCTCAAAACCCTTCCCTCCGTAAACAGTCCCCAAAACCGTTCCCTCTGTAAACACAGTCCTCACAACCGTTCCCTCCGTAAACACAGTCCTCACAACCCTTCCCTCTGTAAACACAGTCCTCACAACCGTTCCCTCCGTAAACACAGTCCTCAAAACCCTTCCCTCCATAAGCACAGTCCTCACAACCCTTCCCTCCGTAAACACAGTCCTCAAAACCCTTCCCTCCGTAAACACAGTCCTCACAACCCTTCCCTCCGTAAACACAGTCCTCACAACCCTTCCCTCCGTAAACAGTCCCCAAAACCCTTCCCTCCGTAAACAGTCCCCAAAACCGTTCCCTCTGTAAACACAGTCCTCACAACCGTTCCCTCCGTAAACACAGTCCTCAAAACCCTTCCCTCTGTAAGCACAGTCCTCACAACCCTTCCCTCCGTAAGCACAGTCCCCAAAACCGTTCCCTCCGTAAACAGTCCCCAAAACCCTTCCCTCTGTAAACACAGTCCTCACAACCGTTCCCTCTGTAAACACAGTCCTCAAAACCCTTCCCTCTGTAAACACAGTCCTCACAACCGTTCCCTCTGTAAGCACAGTCCTCACAACCCTTCCCTCCATAAGCACAGTCCTCACAACCCTTCCCTCCGTAAACACAGTCCTCACAACCCTTCCCTCCGTAAACAGTCCCCAAAACCCTTCCCTCCGTAAACAGTCCCCAAAACCGTTCCCTCTGTAAACACAGTCCTCACAACCGTTCCCTCCGTAAACACAGTCCTCACAACCCTTCCCTCCATAAGCACAGTCCTCACAACCCTTCCCTCCGTAAACACAGTTCTCAAAACCCTTCCCTCTGTAAGCACAGTCCTCACAACCCTTCCCTCCGTAAGCACAGTCCCCAAAACCGTTCCCTCCGTAAACAGTCCCCAAAACCCTTCCCTCTGTAAACACAGTCCTCACAACCGTTCCCTCTGTAAGCACAGTCCTCACAACCCTTCCCTCCATAAGCACAGTCCTCACAACCCTTCCCTCCGTAAACACAGTCCTCACAACCCTTCCCTCCGTAAACAGTCCCCAAAACCCTTCCCTCCGTAAACAGTCCCCAAAACCGTTCCCTCTGTAAACACAGTCCTCACAACCGTTCCCTCCGTAAACACAGTCCTCAAAACCCTTCCCTCTGTAAGCACAGTCCTCACAACCCTTCCCTCCGTAAGCACAGTCCCCAAAACCGTTCCCTCCGTAAACAGTCCCCAAAACCCTTCCCTCTGTAAACACAGTCCTCACAACCGTTCCCTCTGTAAGCATAGTCCTCACAACCCTTCCCTCCGTAAGCACAGTCCCCAAAACCGTTCCCTCCGTAAACAGTCCCCAAAACCCTTCCCTCTGTAAACACAGTCCTCACAACCGTTCCCTCTGTAAACACAGTCCTCAAAACCGTAAACAGTCCCCAAAACCGTTCCCTCCGTAAACACAGTCCTCACAACCCTTCCCTCTGTAAACACAGTCCTCAAAACCCTTCCCTCCGTAAACACAGTCCCCAAAACCCTTCCCTCCGTAAACACAGTCCCCAAAACCCTTCCCTCCGTAAACAGTCCCCAAAACCCTTCCCTCCGTAAGCACAGTCCTCACAACCCTTCCCTCCGTAAGCACAGTCCCCAAAACCCTTCCCTCCGTCAGCACAGTCCCCAAAACCCTTCCCTCCGTCAGCACAGTCCCCAAAACCCTTCCCTCCATCAGCACAGTCCCCAAAACCCTTCCCTCCGTCAGCACAGTCCCCAAAACCCTTCCCTCCGTAAGCACAGTCCCCAAAACCCTTCCCTCCGTAAACACAGTCCCCAAAACCATTCCCTCCGTCAGCACAGTCCCCAAAACCCTTCCCTCCGTCAGCACAGTCCCCAAAACCCTTCCCTCCGTAAGCACAGTCCCCAAAACCCTTCCCTCCGTAAACACAGTCCTCAAAACCCTTCCCTCTGTAAACACAGTCCTCACAACCGTTCCCTCTGTAAACACAGTCCTCACAACCGTTCCCTCCGTCAGCACAGTCCCCAAAACCCTTCCCTCCGTAAACACAGTCCCCAAAACCGTTCCCTCCGTAAGCACAGTCCCCAAAACCCTTCCCTCCGTCAGCACAGTCCCCAAAACCCTTTCCTCTTCCACACATCCTGGCTGTGCCAAGGCAGACTCAGTGCAACATTGAACTGGACATCAGATTGGGGGCTCCTCACCTCCCCTAGCCCCATGGCTAACCAAGCTCAAGGTCAGTGTTAGCTTGTTGTGCATTCCCAAGCCATGAAGAGACCACGCAGGCATTCTCACCGCAGTACCCAAGCAGGGCTGTATCTGTTCATCACGTCCTGTCAAGGAACGATTGATGGGACTGGGGTAGAGGGAGCTTTACACGCTGCGTGGCCCTCTCCTGCTACTACTCCTTGTACTTGTGTCCATCCCTGAGTTCATTAATTTGAAGTTAAATTTATGTTCTTTCCTTTTAATGTCCAGAACGGAGGTTTGAGAGGTGAGAAGGGTCAGAAGGGAGAGCCAGCCATCATTGAACCGGTGAGTGTGTATCGAGAGCTTTGAAACTTGCTGTAATGTTCTCCTCTTGTGCTGACTGCAGTTGGGGTTTGGTGTTGAAGGAGTCTCCGCTTCGTCTGTGACAGGTTGCGTTGGAGGCATTGCCTCCCAAGACACTCGCTTGTTCATCCCTCCCGCCCCAGTGCCCAGGGCAAACTGGAGCCTGCTGGGAAACTGTGAGGAGGTGACCTTTGTGCACCTGCGAGGCCGACTGCACCTGTAGCTGCAGAGGCAGAGAGTGACGACATCTTGGCAAGGTTGCGCCGTGTAAATCTGCGGGGGACAGACGCTGGAACATCTGCACTGCAAACTCTTGTTAGTGAGGCCTCTGGACTGATGTGGCCAGCACTCCGTTTCCCAACACCGGCCGTCTGCCGATGAGCCTGATGCGTGTGTGTGGGACATCGCTCCTTTCCCAGTGAGCCCCAGTCGGGAGCAGGAGGGCGAAGGGCTGTGCTCCCAGGTCAGAGACTGGTGGGGGTTTGCTGCTCGCCTCAGTCAGGCCAGCTGCTCCATCTGGGGCAAGCACCCATCCAACATCCCGGAGGTTGGAACTGTGACCTTTAACCCTTCCCTCGAACCCAGACTTACGCAGCGAGACTGGTTAAAGACACCCAGCATGATACCAAGTACTGGGATACCTCTCAAGCTGCAATGTTCACCCACCAACAGGCCCTTTCTTAACATTACCACCCAGCTAGATGGCAACATTCCCCAATACAAAAGTGTTAGCCTTTAGTACTGAGCTGCGATTATGGTCCAATATTCCCTTTCCTACAAAGTTCATTTGGCTTGCATTTTCTCGTTAGCTGGGAGCGGCCGAGTAAAGCGCAGGGGAGTGTGGAGACATATGGAGAGCGGGTAACAGCACACGGACAGACAAACACAGATAGGAATGTGGCAGCATCACAGTATGTGGGGGGGGCATGGTAGCCCAGTGGTCAGTGCAATTGCTTTGGAGATCCAGTGACCACTGAAGGGGGTTCAATTCCCACTGCTGTCTGTAGGGAGACTGGATATTCTCCTCATGACCCATCGCTTTTGTGTGTGGTGTGAGGACTCTGCACTTCCTATAGTCTGTGTTCTGGGTTTAAATTCCACTGCCACCACCAAGTGTATAATTGCCCCTTCTCTTCCACAAGTTTAGCTAAACTGCTGCCGTTTAGGGCTGTAATGAAGGACTCTTCATTGCTGTTTCCATAACAATTTATTTTTGATCGGTCAGGGTTGTTAGCCCTGAGCTGAACCCCCGAACCTGGAGGACTGGTGGACCACTCTTCATCAGGCCTTTGACCTGCTGGCCACGTGTTACTCTACCGAGGTACGTGCCACGTGGCCAAGTGGTTAAGGTGTTCGTCTAGTGATCTGAAGGTCGCTAGTTCGAGCCTTGGCTGAGGCTGCGTGTGTGTCCTTGAGCAAGGCACTTAACCACACATTGCTCTGCGACAACACCGGTGCCAAGCTGTATGGGTCCTAGTGCCCTTCCCTTGAACAACGTCAGTGGCATGGAGAGGGGAGACTTGCAGCTTGGGCAACTGCCGGTCTCCCATACAACAAAAACCTGGCCCAGGCCTGCGCCCTGGAAGCTTATCGTGGCCTACTACTACACCCTACTGAGAGCCGGCCGAAGAAGCCAACGTTGCTGTCCGGGTCGTTGAGGCACACAAGGTTGTGGTCCTCTCGAAGGCACAGGTTCTGTGCTTAATAAAAAATGCTCTGGGAAGTGTTTCCGAGGATGACAGAAATGAAGGGTTCTGTAGGGAGGAAGGGTTAGATCAATCTTAGAGTGGGCCAAAGGGCCTGTAATGTGCTGTATGGTTCTGTGTTCTATGAAACAGCAAACATTGGTCAAACTTGGCCAGTCAGGCAGCATCTGTAAGTAACTCTGGGCCCCATATTTAAGGAGGGATGTGCTGGCTTTGGGGAAATCCAATGGAGGTTCACAAGAATCCTGGGAATGAAGGGGTTAACGAATCATTGTTTGCTGACTCTGGGCCTGGACTCGATGGAGCTCGAGGGAATGAGGGGGTCTCATCAAACCCTACTGAAAGGGCTGGAGTAGACATGGAGAGGATGCTTCCATTAGTAGCAGAGTCTAGGGTCCCAGAGTTAAAGGGTGCGCTTTAGAATTGACTTGAGAAGGTGTTCCCCCAGCCAGGACGTGGTGCAGCAGAAAGTCGCAGCGGCCAGGCCTTTGGGTGTATTTAAGGCAGAGATCAATAGGTCTGAGAGTTAAGCGTTATGGGGAGAAGGTGGAAGAATGGGGTTGAAAGCAATCAAGCAAGGTGGAGGGTGCAATGGTCCGCGTGGCCCTAGTTGTGTTCCTGTACCTTACGGAGGGACAAACTAGACAATGTTTCAGCTCAGCGGGATTGTGAGAGCAGTGGAAGAGGTGCAGATTTCAGAGATGGGCGAGGAATGAAGTGTAAGAACAAGTCTAAACCGAGAAGAGTTGAGATGCATCGGGTGATGTTGTACCTAAGGTCTGACCGGTAGCTGGGCATCTGGTAGAAGAGAGGGGCAATGAGAGAGCAGCTGATCTGGAGGTTGAAAGTTTAATGTTCGTTCCAGAGGCGTGAAGGAAGATGAGATGCTATTGTCTTTGGACATCCCTGTGGAGGTGGAGAATGGAGTGTCCCGGGACAAGTGCACCTTAATATGGGAATGAGCAGGCCTGGGTAAAAGGAGGTGATAATGGAGCCAAGTCGAAAACAAAACCCTGGTCCAGGTTTCCTTCCGTCCTGTTGGCCATCAGTCAGTCTCCGTCTGTCGCCCGGGTAGCCATTCACTCGGGCTGTGCTCGGGAATGAGACTCGCCTGCTTCCGCAGACTGTCCCCGCGACAAAGGAGCTCTCGGCAAGGCACAGCCTTTACCGAAACCAGCAGCTATAAAGAATTGACATTAATTTGTCAGGGGCTTGAATTGTCTTCCGAGTGCAAGCTTCACCTTTCGCAGACATTGACAGAATGAGGGAATGGCATCAACATTGTGAGGATGCAGAGGGGACAGTAGGGATGGATACTGTGAGGGAACAGAATTTATATAGGTTTGGCATCTCTCCAGCACACAAAGGAGCTAATGTCTCTCTCCCTGCTTACAAACTGGCACTCGCCTCTGTATCTCCATCGGTCAGAGTGGACCATGGATGTTGTGGCCTAGCTGTCTAGATACGCAAGCCTGGGCAGTACGACACGGAGGGAAAGCTGATGCCCATACAGCAAGCTCCCCCTCCCCACGCAAATGACAAACCCAAAGGAACGGCAGAGACCGATACAGTTTGGTACCAGTAGCATCTCATAGTGACTCACAGGAGTTGCCAGTCGACACTGAATTCAATGTAGGACTTTGGATAGTTCCCTCAGAATTCAGTCCTGAAGTCTCCCCCGTGAGAGAGTATAGATGTGAGGCAGCGGAGGCTTGAGATCAGAGTTTTCCTTCTCCTCGGTGAGCTGCCAACCGTTTGAAGGAGCCAGTCACCTGCTTTCCCCCTTTTCCAGACAGTAGACATGGTTCCACAGGGTTTAGTAGCTGAGCCACATGTGAAGACCAGGAGTTGGCCTTGGTTGTCAGAGGCTATTTGAGGCGCACGCCATTGGGAGCGTTTAATAGATAGTGGGAGCTTGTCCCCACTCCCACCTTAAGGAACCTCTCTGTATAAAATGTATGTAAAACTTTTAACAGTCCACTACATCGCTCTGGGTTTAATCTGTCTGGAGTGTATCTCCCCCTGGGGTTTAATCTGCCCCCTGCGTCTCTCCTGTGGGGTTTAATCTGCCCTCTGCGTCTCTCCCGTGGGGTTTAATCTGCCCTCTTTGTCTCTCCCCTGGGGTTTAATCTGCCCCACTCTCTCCCCTGGGGTTTAATTTGCCCTCTTTGTCTCTCCCCTGGGGTTTAATCTGCCCCACTCTCTCCTGTGGGGTTTAATCTGCCCCCTGCGTCTCTCCCCTGAGGTTTAATCTGCCCTCTTTGTCTCTCCCCTGGGGTTTAATCTGCCCCACTCTATCCCGTGGGGTTTAATCTGCCCTCTTTGTCTCTCCCCTGGGGTTTAATCTGTCCTCTTTGTATCTCCCCCTGGGGTTTAATCTGCCCTCTGTGTCTCTCCCGTGGGGTTTAATCTGCCCCCTGTGTCACTCCCCTGGGGTTTAATCTGCCCCCTGAGTCTCTCCCCTGGGATTTAATCTGCCCTATTTGTCTCTTCCCTGGGGTTTAATCTGCCCTCTTTGCCTCTCCCCTGGGGTTTAATCTGCCCCACTCTCTCCCGTGGGGTTTAATCTGTCCCCTGCGTCTCTCCCCAGGTTTAATTTGCCCTTTTTTTCTCTCCCCTGGGGTTTAATCTGTCCTCTTTGTCTCTCCCCTGGGGTTTAATCTGCCCCCTGCATCTCTCCCTTGGAGTTTAATCTGTCCCCTGCGTCTCTCCCCAGGTTTAATTTGCCCTCTTTTTCTCTCCCCTGGGGTTTAATCTGTCCTCTTTGTCTCTCCCCTGGGGTTTAATCTGCCCCCTGCATCTCTCCCTTGGAGTTTAATCTGTCCCCTGCGTCTCTCCCCAGGTTTAATTTGCCCTCTTTTTCTCTCCCCTGGGGTTTAATCTGTCCTCTTTGTCTCTCCCCTGGGGTTTAATCTGCCCCCTGCATCTCTCCCTTGGAGTTTAATCTGCCCTCTTTGTCTCTCCCCTGGGGTTTAATCTGCCCTCTTTGTCTCTCCCGTGGGGTTTAATCTGTCCTCTTTGTCTCTCCTGTGGGGTTTAACCTGCCCCACTCTCCCCCGTGGGGTTTAATCTGCCCCCTGCGTCTCTCCCCTGAGGTTTAATTTGCCCTCTTTGTCTCTCCCCTGGGGTTTAATCTGTCCTCTTTGTCTCTCCCCTGGGGTTTAATCTGCCCCCTGCGTCTCTCCCCTGGGGTTTAATCTGCCCTCTGTGTCTCTCCCGTGGGGTTTAATCTGCCCTCTGTGTCTCTCCCCTGGGGTTTAATCTGCCCCCTGCGTCTCTCCCCCAGGTTTAATATGTTCATCATTAATTATTCCAGGTCTAATCTGACCCCCACCTTCCTCCTGCGGTGCAGGTTCCCACATCTCCCTGAGTGCACTATGCCATTCTGACCCTGTAACCCTGTCACCGAGTGCACAGTCTGACTGCTGAATTCACATTTATTCATCATGATGTTTTCTTGTTCTAGGGAATGCTGATTGAGGGGCCCCCGGGTATGGAAGGTCCACCTGTAAGTCATACGTTCAAAAGCCCACAGGGCACATTTGTGATTTTTTTCATTATTTTTCTCACCATAGTTCTAACTACATACTTGTCGAATTACTAACACGTGTGGTGTTTGGATTTCTCTGCACCGAGAATATTTGAAGTGTTGTCTGTTGTCTCTTGCTAATACTTGAGGCCCATTATTTCTCTGTTGACTACAGTCTTGATGCTGGACTCAGACTGCCCGTTCCTGTGTTCTTTTACAGGGTAGTCCCGGCCACCCTGGGCCCCCTGGCCCTCCCGGCCCCGTTGGTGATCCTGGTTTGAGGGTGAGTGAGATTGTTTGAAGCTTTACATTGCACTGTACGGAGACGAGTACTTAATCAGTGGGACTTCTTCCAAAACTCCCGAAGCAATTAAATTGATTGCGAGTTCCAGCCTGTTCTGACTCAGAGTGAGGACGAAATCTTTGGGGAAAACTGCCAGGATCTTAAAACAGCCCAGAGATTGCAGCTGAAGTCTCATTGCCATTAAGCAAGCAGACAAAATGATTTTTATCATTCCCCTCCTCTTGGGCGGGCACTGTGACAACGTGCACAGGGATTGGGGGTGGCGGGGAGGGAGAGCGGAGGGTTACTGGGGAAAGGGTTGGGGTGAAGAGGTCGGAGGGAAGGACGGGGAGGGGAGGGATGGAATCGGGGGGGGTGGTGAGGAGGAGGAGAAAGAGTGGACTCTTCTTTGGGTTGAGTTGAGAAGGGGGCTCTCATTTTATGCAATGCAGGGCCCATCTCACAGGCTTGGGGCAGAGCTTAGAAAGAGAAGGGAGGAGGGAAGGGTGGAAAGGAGGAGGGGGGAAGAAGTAAACTGTTTAGGTTGGGTTGAGAAGATAAGAGGACTATGGAGTGAGAGGGTGGTAAGAGATGAGGAGAAAGGAGTAGGAAGGAGGGGAAGAGGTGGGTTGTAGTTTGGGTTGGGTTGAGAAGAGGGCTATGGAGTGAGAGGATGGTAAGAGATGAGGAGAAAGGAGGGGGAAGAGGTGGGTTGTAGTTTGGGTTGGGTTGAGAAGAGGGCTATGGAGTGTGGAGAAGAGCAGGTAGGCGTGGCAGCGTGGTGAAAAGCAGGAGAGTTGGAGGACCGAGGGGGAGAGATGCAGAAAGGCTCAATGGAGAAGGGTGGGGCATCTGCCCATCTGTTTCAGTTTAGCTTGGTCTCTGGGCCTTACCTGAACTTTGGATGGAGTTTAAACTGGGAGAAATTAATTGCCACCATTTGGCAGGGTTCCCTGAGACTCAACATGAACAATCTAGGACTCTCAAGTCTCCTTACCCTCGGGCTGGTCTCTGCCCTTTGAAGCTATCCAGAGGAGTAGAAAGGGATAAGGTACCCTCCGCGTGCCTTGTGCTACTTCTAATTCCCATTTTGAATGAACCTCAACCTCTCCCACAAATTGTAGTCTCCTCAGTTCTCTGTTTCAGATCCTAGCTTTAATCCTGTAAGTCCCCACACACTCCACTCTCCCCCAGGGCAGGTCCCAAGTGGAGAAGGGGGGCACTCCCTCGATTACCAGTTCCTGGAACACACAGTTCCCACTTTAGCAATGCAGGGGCCATCTCACAGTCTTGGGGCACAGCAGATCCTCAAACACTGCTCTCACTTTTTGAGTTCGCTGCTTTCCTGAGTAGGATGTACACAAAATGTCAACTTTCCCCACCACCCGAACAAAAAAGTAAGACATGAAAGCCTAGTGCAGGGGTCAGCAACCTTTACCACTGAAAGAGCCCCCGGCCTAGTGCAATAGAAAACGGCAGCTTCCAGCCTGGGCTGACGATGTCACTGCGACTGTCATTCTCAGGCTCTCACTGCCACCTCGTGGCCAAAGGCTGTCAATGCAGGCGGTCTCAGGCTCCTGGAGACAGGCTGCCAAGTGAAGTCAGCCCCACCCAGGGCCTTCACATCTTCCTCAAATCTCCCTGATCCCAAACCCTCTCCCTCAGCACTCCTCGGCCTTACCCACCTCTCCTTCTAACTTAAGCCCCCTCGTTTTAAAACTCTTCTCCCTCACCCCCTCTTCATCTTAGCCTGCCCACTACCCACTGAAATTTGCACTCTCTCCCCTCAATCTCTTCTGCCTCTCACTCTTGAATTCACTCGCCTCAGCTGAAAGCCCCTATCCATCTGGAGCCCCACCCTCTCAAAATCCTGGAGTACAGAGTTCATCGTCTGGGACGTTGTCTCCCCATTTCTAACATTTGCTTTCTCTGGTGACAGGGCCCAACAGGTCGATCTGGTCTCCCTGGCGCCGATGGGTTGCCTGGACCTCCGGGGACTGTCCTCATGCTGCCCGTAAGTATAGTCAGGTTACTTTATCACCAGTCTAACTCGGAACCTCGTGCGCGCAAATCCCCGGTTGTACCTAGGAATTGGCCTTTGGTGGGTGAAAACATTCCCTACCCTGTTTCCGAGTCACGCGGACCAGCGGGCAGCTGCAGTCACTGGGCCTAGCTGCTGAGCTGAGGGTTCCAGTAGGGCTACCTGTACGTTTATGCTCATGAGGCCCCATCCCAAAATTCAAAGTCAATTTATCATCAGAGTGTGTGTATGTACTACCTGAGATTCACTTTCTTGCAGGCATTTACAGGGGCAAAGAAAATTGATAGAACTTACTGATAAACTGTGCACAGAGAGTGACTAACATCAATGTGCAAAAGAAGACGAACTATGCCAATAAAAATAATGCTGAGAGCCAGAGTTGTAAAGAGCCTTTGAAAGTGAGTCTAGAATCATAGAATCATAGAAGTCATAGAATCAATTCAGATTTGTGCTGAACGAAGTTATCCACTTTGGTTCAGTCCCGATGAAGGGTCTCGGCCTGAAGCGTTGACTCTTTGTGCATTTCCATAGACGCTGCCTGGCCTGCTGAGTTCCTCCAGCATTCTGTGTGTGTTGCTCTGGTTCAGGAGCTTGGTGTGTTGTCGAGTGATATCTGTTCCCCAACCTGGTGGTGTGGGACCTAGGGCTCCTGTGCCTCCTGCCTGGTGGTGGTAATGAGAGGAGGGCACAGGCCAGAGCGAGGCTGGGACTGGAATTGGAATTGGTTTATTATGATCATAGAAATCAGTTAATTACACAGTGTGCTGGGGTAGGATAACGTAAAGCAACAACAGAACACAGAATAAAGTAACAGCTACAGAGAGTGTGGTTGGCTCCATCTTGGATACTCACCTACAAAGTACCCAGGACATCTTTAGGGAGCGGTGTCTCAAAAAGGCAGCGTCCATTATTAAAGATCTCCAGCACCCAGGGCATGCCCTTTTCTCACTGTTACCATCAGGTACAGAAGCCTGAAGGCACACACTCAGCGATTCAGGAACAGATTCTTCCTCTCTGCCGTCCGATTCCTGAATGGACTTCCAATTATACATATCCTGCAATTAATTTACTGATGTATTTTACTTTTTTCTTTTATATTATATGTTACATTGAACTGCTGCTGAATTAGCAAATTTCACAGCAATGCTATTGATAATAAACTTGATTCTGTTTATAAAAGTGCAGCGCAGATAGTCATAACGAGATAGATTGTGAGGTCGAGAGTCCATCTTATTGTAATAGGGACCCTTCCCTTTACACCAGGATTCTCAGCCTGAGGTCTGTGAATAATTTGATGAGGTCCATAAATCTTGTTATTTAATGTGTTAATAAAGAAGCACGTGTATTACCGCATCACAAATTAGTTTCCTTTATGTTTTGCTAACTGCATTTCAATATAATTGGTTTCTTTTGTAAATCTATGTATTTTATATATCTAAGTACATTACTGTGAGATGGGGCCATAGGCTTCACCGGTCTGCCAAAGGGGTACATGACATAAAAAATGGTTGTGACCCCCAATCTACACTGTCCCATCAACCCCTCCCAGGACAGGGGCAGCACATCTCTGTGCACCTCGTACTCCCCCACCGCCTGATCCTCCTGAAAAACACTGTGGGACAAAAGCCTGAGGGTGTTGATCAGACATCCCATTGCCGAGGACCTGTGACTGCCCTGGTCTCCCCTACAGAACCTGGCTGGGGGAGAAGTTCAGAGATCCCCCGTGGGTCGGTAGTGCTGGGGCCAGGGAGCCTCTGGACGGAGCATCATACTCCTCTCCAGTCTGAGCGTTCCTGAAGAAGTTGGGAAACTCCGGCGTTGAACGTCTTCGTTTGGCAAGGAAGTTGGGCCTGCGTCCGCTGCTCAGCTGGGGTCCTGGGCATGAATCACAAATGCTCAGTCCTGTGGTTCTGGGTCGTCTCAGGGATTTCTTGTATTCAACTGGGACAGGAAAGAGCTGTGGGTCTCTGGCAGCCTTGTGTCTGGTAATGGGACGGCTGCCCCAGCTCCCCACCCACACCACCCCCAGCACTGTGCGTGTTCACCCTCTGTTGGGCCAGGCTGTCCTGTGTTCACCCTCTGCTGGGCCAGGCTGCCCCGTGTTCACCCTCTCCTGGACCAGGCTGCCCCGTGTTCACCCTCTGCTGAGCCAGGCTGCCCCGTGTTCACCCTCTGCTGGACCAGGCTTCCCCGTGTTCACCCTCTGCTGGACCAGGCTGCCCCGTGTTCACCCTCTCCTGGACCAGGCTTCCCCGTGTTCACCCTCTGCTGGGCCAGGCTGTCCCGTGTTCACCCTCTGCTGGGCCAGGCTGTCCCGTGTTCACCCTCTGCTGGGCCAGGCTGTCCCGTGTTCACCCTCTCCTGGACCAGGCTTCCCCGTGTTCACCCTCTGCTGGACCAGGCTGCCCCGTGTTCACCCTCTGCTGAGCCACTACCTTCCCCTTGTTTACCCTCTGCTGGACCAGGCTTCCCCGTGTTCACCCTCTCCTGGACCAGGCTGCCCCGTGTTCACCCTCTGCTGGACCAGGCTGCCCCGTGTTCACCCTCTGCTGGACCAGGCTTCCCCGTGTTCACCCTCTGCTGGGCCAGGCTGTCCCGTGTTCACCCTCTACTGGACCAGGCTGCCCCGTGTTCATCCTCTGCTGGACCAGGCTGCCCCGTGTTCACCCTCTGCTGGGCCAGGCTGCCCCGTGTTCACCCTCTGCTGGACCAGGCTTCCCCGTGTTCACCCTCTACTGGACCAGGCTTCCCCGTGTTCACCCTCTCCTGGACCAGGCTGCCCCGTGTTCATCCTCTGCTGGACCAGGCTGCCCCGTGTTCACCCTCTGCTGGGCCAGGCTGCCCCGTGTTCACCCTCTGCTGGACCAGGCTGCCCCGTGTTCACCCTCTGTTGGGCCAGGCTGCCCCGTGTTCACCCTCTGCTGGGCCAGGCTGCCCCGTGTTCACCCTCTGCTGGACCAGGCTTCCCCGTGTTCACCCTCTGCTGGACCAGGCTGCCCCGTGTTCACCCTCTGCTGGGCCACTACCTGCCCCTTGTTTACCCTCTGCTGGGCCAGGCTGCCCCGTGTTCACCCTCTGCTGGGCCACTACCTGCCCCTTGTTCACCCTCTGCTGGGCCAGGCTGCCCCCTGTACCTGGCTGAGAGAGTTGCCCATGCCTTACCGCCATCCCTTCACAGTCCAGATGGGTGCCACCTCCACGTGCAGGAGTTACCAGCTTTCAGGGCAACAAGATGGGGGAAGGAGCCAGCCTGCAGGAACAGTGAGCTGTGCCTCACTGAAGCTTGTGGCTGAGGTCACAGGGAGGGTTAGCGATCTTGGGCAAACCCAGTCAGTGGACTCTGGCCAGTCTTCCTCCCCAGTCTCTGCACATTCCCAAACCCCTCTATCTGATCAGCTGCCCTCACACAAGCTGCATTAGGGTCACCAAGGAGTGTGACCCTCAGGAGTGTGCGAGGGTCACCAAGGAGCTCCTTCTGTCCGTGAACACTCCCGCCGACACTGGGGACTTGGCGTTGTGGGCGTTGCACAGAGCAGGATTCTAACAGTTTTATCGCCTTGTTGCGCCTAGAGGGATTCCTGTTGGGAAATGGTTTATAGTGTCACGTGTACCTAGAAGGTTTTGTATCATCCCATACAGTACACGGAGGTGGTCAAGGGGGGAGATAGGGGAACATGGAAAGGTGGTGTTATGGTCCCAGAGAAGGTACAGTGCAAACAGTCAAATGAAGTGCAAGGCCCCGACGGGGCAGAAAAATACAATCCCTAGCAAGAGAAAATCTGCAGGTGCTGGAAATCCGAACACACACAAAATGCTGGAGGAACTCAGCAGGCCGGGCAACATCTTTGGAAAAAGGTACAGTTGACACTTCGGGCTGAGACCCTTTGGCAGGTTTCTGAAGGGTCTCTGCCTGAGACGTCAACTGTACTTTTTTTCCATGGATGCTGCCTGGCCTGCTGAGTTCCTCCAGCACTTTGTGTGTGTGTGTGGCCTGGACAGGTACAGTTCCTTTACTCCACAAACAAACTGGAGACCTGGGCAGAAAGGTCATTAGAAATCACGTGGTCGGTCAGCCAGTGAAGCTCTCTTCGTCCTGTCAAATACTCCCCGGGCAAATACTCCCCGTCCAATACTCCCCATCCAATACTCCCCGGGCAAATACTCCCCGTCCAATACTCCCCATCCGATACTCCCCGGGCAAATACTCCCCGTCCAATACTCCCCAGGTAAATGCCCCCTGGGCAAATGCTCCCTGGGCATTTACAGACCACGAGACATCAGAATGCTGGGGCAGGTTGGCGATTGCCCGACACTGAAATATGCAGAGAGGTTTCCTTGCAATGGCAAGGATGGTATGCCTGCATCTTTACTTGCTCAGGAGGTTGAAGCGGTCTAACAATCTTCTACAGACGGACTGTTTGATAGTGGGCTGCCGGGTTGCATCGTGGTCTGGTACGTCGGTTAGAATGTGCTGTATGGGAGCACGAGAAACTGCAGAGAGTAGTGAGCTCATCCCTCCCCACCGTGGGTACTGTCAATGGGGCACTGGCTCAACAAGGCGACTTTGACCATCAAAGATCTGTCCCACCCCCATCTGGACCATGCCCCCGTCCTACGGCTACCGAAGCCTGAAGTCCCACCCACTAGGTTCAAGAGAATCTGCCTCCCTTCATCCTGAACCGAACAGCACGACCTTCAGTGTGATCACCTTGCCCGACTTCATTCTCTCTTTTGTTTTCATCGTTGGCTCCTTGAAAAAAGTAATTGGTTCCTAATTAACAATTTTCTTGCGAATGCTGTTTTGAAGAGTCAAAGTGCGTTTATTATCAAAGCACGCATCCCTGAGATGTCGCTTCTCTGTCGATACGCTGCTGCAGGTAAGTTTTTCACTGTGCCGTACCTGACAATAAACTTGACTTTGACACTGCTCTCCGCCCGTACAGCCCACTGTAAACGAGTATTGAGGATAATGCTCTCTCTGCCTACGAGGTGTGGCAGTAGGTCGTGGCGTGGATAGGCAGGTTTCCCCGGCTGGCGGTCCCGACGCTGATTCCGTGTTTCTCTTCCTCGCAGTTCCGGTTCACTGGCGGCGGCAGCGCTGGAGAGAAGGGGCCGATGCTGTCAGCGCAAGAAGCTCAAGCACAGGCGATCCTGCAGCAGGCCCGGGTGAGTCCCCGTCACACCGAGCACGGGATCTCAGCCGCCCGGCACCCCGTCGCTCTGCCGCACTCTCTGCATTTGTCCCCAAAGTACCTAAATAAATCTGCAGTTAGAAGCTGCGTCGTTAGAAGTGACCGTGATTGTCACAAAATCCATTCTGTTCGTGAATATTCTTGAGAAAGGGCCTGGTAACCTTGCGCCTTGCAGCCTGTTTCTGATTCTGTGGACATACGAAATGCTCCCTGAAACAGACTCAGTTCAGGGCCAGTAAATCCTGGCCACTCTGGTGAAAGTCATCAAAGAGACAGTGGTGGATGTCACAGTCTGTCCTGGGTTTTCACCTTCTCCCCCGACAATGAGGGATTCCTCCCACTTCCCATAGAGATGGCGGTGGGTCAGCTGGTTACTGTAGATTAACCAAGGGTGGGTCTGGGAATATCGATATCCCCCCCTCCTTCTCAAGATCCCCACACCTGGTACGAAATCTTGAAAGTCTCTCCCAGTGAAGACTGTCACACTGTCAAAGGGACAGTACTGAGGGAGTGTCACACTGTCAGAGGGACAGTACTGATGGAGTGTCACACTGTCAGAGGGACAGTACTGAGGGAGTGTCACACTGTCAAAGGGACAGTACTGAGGGAGTGTCACACTGTCAAAGGGACAGTACTGAGGGAGTGTCACACTGTCAAAGGGACAGTACTGAGGGAGTGTCACACTGTCAAAGGGACAGTACTGAGGGAGAGTCCCACTGTCAAAGGGACAGTACTGAGGGAGTGTCACACTGTCAAAGGGACAGTACTGATGGAGTGTCACACTGTCAGAGGGACAGTACTGAGGGAGAGTCCCACTGTCAAAGGGACAGTACTGATGGAGTGTCACACTTTCAGAGGGACAGTACTGAGGGAGTGTCACACTGTCAAAGGGACAGTACTGAGGGAGTGTCACACCGTCAGAGGGACGGTACTGAGGGAGTGTCTCACCGTCAGAGGGACAGTACTGAGGGAGTGTCACACTGTTGGAGGGACAGTACTGAGGGAATGTCACGCTGTCAGAGGGACAGTACTGAAGGAGTGTCACACTGTCAGAGGGACAGTACTGAGGGATTGTCACATTGTCAGAGGGACAGTACTGAGGGAGTGTCACACCGTCAGAGGGACAATACTGAGGGAGTGTCACACTGTCGGAGGGACAGTACTGAGGAGGTGTCCCACCGTCAGAGGGACAGTACTGAGGGAGTGTCACACTGTCAGAGGGACAGTACTGAGGGAGTGTCACACCGTCAGACGGACAGTACTGAGGGAGTGTCACACCGTCAGAGGGACAGTACTGAAGGAGTGTCACACTGTCGGAGGGACAGTACTGAGAGAGTGTCACGCCGTCAGAGGGACAGTACTGAGGGAGTGTCACATTGTCAGAGGGACAGTACTGAAGGAGTGTCACACAGTCAGAGGGACAGTACTGAGGGAGTGTCACACCGTCAGAGGGACAGTACTGAGGGAGTGTCACACCGTCAGAGGGGCGGTACTGAGGGAGTGTCACACCATCAGAGGGACGGTACTGAGGGAGTGTCACACCGTCAGAGGGACGGTACTGAGGGAGTGTCACACCGTCAGAGGGACGGTACTGAGGGAGTGTGACACTGTTGGAGGGACAGTACTGAGGGAGTGTCACGCTGTCAGAGGGGCAGTACTGAGGGAATGTCACACCGTCAGAGGCACAGTACTGAGGGAGTGTCGCATCGTCAGAGGGGCAGTACTGAGGGAGTGTCACACTGTCAGAGGGGCAGTACTGAGGGAGTGTCGCATCGTCAAAGGGACAGTACTGAGGGAGTGTCACACTGTCAAAGGGACAGTACTGAGGGAGAGTCCCACTGTCAAAGGGACAGTACTGAGGGAGTGTCACACTGTCAAAGGGACAGTACTGATGGAGTGTCACACTGTCAGAGGGACAGTACTGAGGGAGAGTCCCACTGTCAAAGGGACAGTACTGATGGAGTGTCACACTTTCAGAGGGACAGTACTGAGGGAGTGTCACACTGTCAAAGGGACAGTACTGAGGGAGTGTCACACCGTCAGAGGGACGGTACTGAGGGAGTGTCACACCGTCAGAGGGACAGTACTGAGGGAGTGTCACACTGTTGGAGGGACAGTACTGAGGGAGTGTCACGCTGTCAGAGGGACAGTACTGAAGGAGTGTCACACTGTCAGAGGGACAGTACTGAGGGATTGTCACATTGTCAGAGGGACAGTACTGAGGGAGTGTCACACCGTCAGAGGGACAATACTGAGGGAGTGTCACACTGTCGGAGGGACAGTACTGAGGAGGTGTCCCACCGTCAGAGGGACAGTACTGAGGGAGTGTCACACTGTCAGAGGGACAGTACTGAGGGAGTGTCACACCGTCAGACGGACAGTACTGAGGGAGTGTCACACCGTCAGAGGGACAGTACTGAAGGAGTGTCACACTGTCGGAGGGACAGTACTGAGAGAGTGTCACGCCGTCAGAGGGACAGTACTGAGGGAGTGTCACATTGTCAGAGGGACAGTACTGAAGGAATGTCACACAGTCAGAGGGACAGTACTGAGGGAGTGTCACACCGTCAGAGGGACAGTACTGAGGGAGTGTCACACCGTCAGAGGGGCGGTACTGAGGGAGTGTCACACCGTCAGAGGGACGGTACTGAGGGAGTGTCACACCGTCAGAGGGACGGTACTGAGGGAGTGTCACACCGTCAGAGGGACGGTACTGAGGGAGTGTGACACTGTTGGAGGGACAGTACTGAGGGAGTGTCACGCTGTCAGAGGGGCAGTACTGAGGGAATGTCACACCGTCAGAGGCACAGTACTGAGGGAGTGTCGCATCGTCAGAGGGGCAGTACTGAGGGAGTGTCACACTGTCAGAGGGGCAGTACTGAGGGAGTGTCGCATCGTCAGAGGGGCAGTACTGAGGGAGTGTCACACCGTTAGAGGGACAGTACTGAGGGAATGTCACACTGTCAGAGGGACAGTACTGAGGGAGTGTCCCACCGTCAGAGGGACAGTACTGAGGGAGTGTCCCACCGTCAGAGGGACAGTACTGAGGGAGTGTCACACCGTCAGACAGACAGTACTGAAGGAGTGTCACACTGTCGGAGGGACAGTACTGAGAGAGTGTCACGCCGTCAGAGGGACAGTACTGAGGGAGTGTCACATTGTCAGAGGGACAGTACTGAAGGAGTGTCACACAGTCAGAGGGACAGTACTGAGGGAGTGTCACACCGTCAGAGGGACGGTACTGAGGGAGTGTCACACCGTCAGAGGGACGGTACTGAGGGAGTGTCACACCGTCAGAGGGACGGTACTGAGGGAGTGTCACACTGTCAGAGGCACAGTACTGAGGGAGTGTCGCATCGTCAGAGGGGCAGTACTGAGGGAGTGTCACACTGTCAGAGGGGCAGTACTGAGGGAGTGTCTCATCGTCAGAGGGGCAGTACTGAGGGAGTGTCACACCGTTAGAGGGACAGTACTGAGGGAATGTCACACTGTCAGAGGGACAGTACTGAGGGAGTGTCCCACCGTCAGAGGGACAGTACTGAGGGAGTGTCACACCGTCAGACGGACAGTACTGAGGGAGTGTCCCACCGTCAGAGGGACAGTACTGAGGGAGTGTCACACCGTCAGACAGACAGTACTGAAGGAGTGTCACACTGTCGGAGGGACAGTACTGAGAGAGTGTCACACCGTCAGAGGGACAGTACTGAGGGAGTGTCACATTGTCAGAGGGACAGTACTGAAGGAGTGTCACACAGTCAGAGGGACAGTACTGAGGGAGTGTCACACCGTCAGAGGGACAGTACTGAGGGAGTGTCACACAGTCAGAGGGACAGTACTGAGGGAGTGTCACACCGTCAGAGGGGCGGTACTGAGGGAGTGTCACACCGTCAGAGGGACGGTACTGAGGGAGTGTCACACCGTCAGAGGGACGGTACTGAGGGAGTGTCACACTGTTGGAGGGACAGTACTGAGGGAGTGTCACGCTGTCAGAGGGGCAGTACTGAGGGAATGTCACCCCGTCAGAGGCACAGTACTGAGGGAGTGTCGCATCGTCAGAGGGGCAGTACTGAGGGAGTGTCACACTGTCAGAGGGGCAGTACTGAGGGAGTGTCGCATCATCAGAGGGGCAGTACTGAGGGAGTGTCACACCGTTAGAGGGACAGTACTGAGGGAATGTCACACTGTCAGAGGGACAGTACTGAGGGAGTGTCCCACCGTCAGAGGGGCAATACTGAGGGAGTGTCACACCGTCAGAGGGACAGTACTGAGGGAGTGTCGCATCGTCAGAGGGGCAGTACTGAGGGAGTGTCGCATCATCAGAGGGGCAGTACTGAGGGAGTGTCACACTGTCAGAGGGGCAGTACTGAGGGAATGTCACACTGTCAGAGGGACAGTACTGAGGGAGTGTCCCACCGTCAGAGGGGCAGTACTGAGGGAGTGTCACACCGTCAGAGGGACAGTACTGAGGGAGTGTCCCACCGTCAGAAGGGCAGTACTGAGGGAGTGTCACACTGTCAGAGGGGCAACCCAAAGCATTGACTGTTAATTCCTTCCCATAGATGCTTGACTTGCTGAGTACCTCCAGCATTTTGTGTGTGTTCCGCAGGAACATGACTGCTGTCTGAAATCTCACATTGGGTGAGCAGTTACTGATGCAGGATGTTTCTGTTTGCCTTACAGCTGGCATTGCGAGGTCCGACAGGGCCAATGGGATTGACCGGCAGGCCTGGTCCCATAGTGAGTACTGACCACTGCATATTGGTTTATTACTGGGAATACAGTGAGAAAGAATGCAGCACTTGGTGTGGTTCAGCCTCGGGGGGGCTGTGCCATATCGCGGTTCCCTGGGCTGGGACAAGAGGCTTGCAGAAACAGACTGTGTGTCCAGAGACTGTGTACAATGCTGTGTGTGCTGGGACTGTGTAGCATGCTGTGTGTGCTGGGACTGTGTAGCATGCTGTGTGTGCTAGAACTGTGTAGCATGCTGTGTGTGCTGGGACTGTGTACAATGCTGTGTGTGCTGGGACTGTACAATGCTGTGTGTGCTGGGACTGTGTAGCATGCTGTGTGTGCTGGGGCTGTGTAGCATGCTGTGTGTGCTAGAACTGTGTAGCATGCTGTGTGTGCTGGGACTGTGTACAATGCTGTGTGTGCTGGGACTGTACAATGCTGTGTGTGCTGGGACTGTGTAGCATGCTGTGTGTGCTGGGACTGTGTAGCATGCTGTGTGTGCTAGAACTGTAGCATGCTGTGTGTGCTGGGACTGTGTACAATGCTGTGTGTGCTGGGACTGTGTAGCATGCTGTGTGTGCTGGGACTGTGTGCAATGCTGTGTGTGCTGGGACTAGCATGCTGTGTGTGCTGGGACTGTGTAGCATGCTGTGTGTGCTGGGACTGTGTACAATGCTGTGTGTGCTGGGACTGTGTACAATGCTGTGTGTGCTGGGACTGTACAATGCTGTGTGTGCTGGGACTGTGTACAATGCTGTGTGTGCTGGGACTGTACAATGCTGTGTGTGCTGGGACTGTGTAGAACACTGTGTGTGCTGGCATTGTGCAGGGGGTTGTTCTGCACTGGGACTGTGTAGGGGCTGTTCTCCACTGGGACTGTGTAGTGGCTGTGCTGTACTGGGACTGTAGGGAGCTGTTTTGTGCCAGGACTGTGTAGGGGTCTGTGCTCTGCTGAGACTGTGTAGAGGTCTGTGTACACTGGGACTGTGTAGGGGTCTGTGCTCTGCTGGGACTGTGTAGGGGTCTGTGCTCTGCTGGGACTGTGTAGAGGTCTGTGTACACTGGGACTGTGTAGGGGTCTGTGTACACTGGGACTGTGTCCGGAACTGTTTTGTGCTGGAACTGTGTAGGGGGCTGTGCGGTACTGGGACTGTGTAGAGGTCTGTGTACACTGGGACTGTGTAGAGGGCTGTATGTGCCAGCCAGTCCAAGGGTTGTATAGGGAGGGGCAGCATCTATGTGTGTCAAAGTCTTGTAACCATCTCATTTATCTCCCCCCAGGGGCCGCCTGGTTACATCGGAATAAAAGGTGATATGGGAGATATGGGCCCTCAGGTGAGTGGAAGAAGACTCATCCACCAGTTCAGTTAACGGTCCGGCCCAAGCGGGAGCGGGCCGCCCTCATCAGCATGTGTGGAGGGCTTTAGATATGGTGAACCGTTTAATGGGCGGACACCGCTTGTAGTGATTGGTGGCTCCTATTAACCTTCTCATCATTCCTTCAACCCAGGGTCCGCGAGGTGCCCAAGGCCCACCCGGTCCCACTGGAAAGCCAGGCCGCAGGGTGAGTGTGCCTCATTCTGGGGGTGAGCCCTCCAATTCGGGGCTCTGGACAGCTGAGGCTGTGTGGGGGGTGGGTTTGACGGGATTCGGCAATACTGTATGCAGGGAGCCTCTCGGAACGTGGGGTCCGCGGAGGGGGGAAGGAGTACGAGGACGGGCATGGGGAGGGGAGGGGGGGTAGGCTGGGTGTGGACGGGATGCAGAATGAGACAGATCGTGGACTGGAGAGCAGGCCGTGCATTGAGGGGGAGGGGAGGGTGGGTGGATGAGGGGTAGGAAAGAGGGCCCAGGAGATGAGAGGGAGGAATGAGGGGAAACGGAGAAAGGGTTGGTGGGGCGAGGGAGAGGAGGGAGAGGGTCAGGGCAAGGAGAAGAAGGGAGAGGGTCAGTGGGGTGGGTGGAGAAGGGAGAGGGATGGTGGGGTGGGTGGAGGAGGGAGAGGGTCAGGGCAAGGAGAAGGGAAAGGGTCAGTGGGGCGAGGAGGAGGAGAGGGATGGTGGGGTGGGTGGAGGAGGGAGAGGGTCAGTGGGGTGAGGAGGAGAGGGATGGTGGGGTGGGTGGAGGAGGGAGAGGGTCAGTGGGTCAAGGAGAGGGACAGAGGGTCCGTGGGGTGAGGATGGGAAAGGATCGAGGGTGAAGGGGAAGGGTTCGACAGGGCAACAGAAGAAAACCTCCTGTCACTCACTGAGCTGTCGTGTGTAAAGGGGCAACCGGGCAGCATGGGGGAGTTAGACTCAGTCAAAGTTCAGAAATGGATAAATATTTGTAAAGGAGGAGTGTGCAGCTGTACTGGGGAGGGAGTTGAGTGGGAGAAATCAGTGAACTGCTGGGAAACTCAGTGGGCTGAATGGCCGCCTGTGCTATGGAATCGGATGGATGCTGCTGGAGTACAGGGCCCCAGAGGGACAAGGCTGCAGACCTCCTCGCCCTCACCTGAGCACAGAGCAGCTGGAGTGGGGCCGTGGGTGGCGGGGTTAGGGTTTGATAGAGTGGATAGAGAATCATCGAGAGAAGAGGTCAGAATGAGGGGACACATCCTTTACGTTAGAGCTGAGAGCTGTTCGAGTTGCAGGGAGTTACTAACACAACAGAGGACAGCAGAAAATCGGGTTCACCAATCCCATCCTCCAGCCTGAGCTTTAGCTTGCTTGCTTTAGTTAGCGTTCACAATACCGGTGCACGATGTGTGTTAGGATAAAGATTCACTCTGATCCAACTGAGGGGCCAGATTCATCCTCCTGAATCGTAGGCTCTGGGTCACTGAGAAAGGGCACAGGACCAGGACACAGCCAAGTCTCTGATCTTGACCATGTTCAGTAACTTGTGGCCCAGTGAAAATGGCTCCTTCAGGAGGGGAGAGGCCTGAGGCTCGGGGAGCCTTGTGCAATGACCAGGAGGTTCCTGTGACAGACTTTTGCTTTGTTCCAGGGTCGACCGGGAACTGACGGAGCCAGAGGGATCCCAGGGACTCCTGGACGAAAGGTAACTGCGGAACGAGGAGCTATCCCAGTCTCCCGAACGCCAGTGTTGTGTAACGTCCAGGAACACGGGCTGAGCCACATCCTGCCCTACCCCCCCCCCCCCCCCCCCCCATCCCCAACCCCTCCGTCAGATTGAAACTCTTTCTTGGTTCACAGGGTGACCGAGGATTCGACGGACTGCCTGGACTTCCGGGTGAGAAGGGCAACCGAGTGAGTATTGCACATGGCCACCGGAGATGCTGGAGGAGATGGGGAGAGGGTGGTGGGGGCAGCTGTACTTGAAACGGGAGCTGACGTTTGTTGAGGGAATGGGGGAGAGACAGACTCAGTCCCTGCTCGTCTCCTCTCCCACCTGTTTAGTCGGCTCACCATCTGATTCCTTGTTCAGGCCCGAGGAATCCTCAAATTGGCAGACTGTGAGGAAATCACCTGTCAGCTTGTGTCCATCAGTCCGGCCCTGCACTGAACTCACCCGTCTCGGGGAAGCTTCACGCCCTGGTTGATTTCCGTCAGTCTCCGTCTGAACACGGCTTGTCTCGAGGGCAGACTCTGCTGGAGTAGCCACACGTGTTCTTGGTTGCATTGCCTGCTGTCCTGTTGGTGTGTTCTGAATTTCACGTGCCCCCTCCTGAGTCGTGGTCTTCCTCCCCGGCCACACTCCCCGTCTCCTTCCTCATCTAGCAAACTCTTCATCGTCACGGCACTCTCACTTTGGGGGGGGACGACAAACCAGGGCATCAACTGTAAGGGACTGACTCTCTCACCAACAGACACAAAACACTGGAGGAGCTCAGCAGGCCAGGCAGCATGTGTGGAGAAGAGTACAGTCGACGTTTCAGGCCAAGACCCTTCAGGACGGCTGCAGAAAAAAAAACGAGGAGTTGGAGTTAGAGGGTGGGGGGTAGGGAGCAAGAAACTCAAGATGATAGGTGAAACTGGGGGGAGGGAGGGAGGAAGTAAAGAGCTGGGAAGTCGATTAGTGAAAGAGAAATGGGGCTGGAGAAGGGGGAATCTGATAGGAGAGGACAGAAGGCAGTGGAAGAAGGGAAATGGGGGAGGAGCACCAGAGGGAGGGTTTGGGCAGGTAAGGAGAGGAGATGAGAGAGGGAAGTTGGAATGGGGAATGGTGAAAGAGGGCAGGAGGAAGGGGGGCAATACTGGAAGTTAGAGAAATCGATGTTCAAGCAATCAGGTTGGAGGCTACCCAGACAGAATATAGGGTGCTGCTCTCCAGCCTGAGTTTGGCCTCATTGCGGTTGTAGAGGAGGCCATGGACTGACATGTTGGAATGGAAATGGGAAGTGGAATTAAAATGGGTGGCCTCTGGGAGATCCCGCTTTTTTCTGCCGGACGGAGTGCAGGTCCTTGGCAAAGTGGTCTCCCAATCTACGTCGGGTCGCTCCGATATAGAGGAGGCTGCACCAGGAGCACCGGATAAAGTAGGTGACCCCAACAAGCTCACAGGAAAAGTCTTGCCTCACCTGGAAGGACTGTTTAGGGCCCTGAATGGTAGTGAGGGAAGGGGTGTAGGGGCAGGGATCCTCCCTGATCCGCTCGCAAGGGTAAGTGCCAGGACGGAGGTCAGTGGGGAGGGACAAATGGACAAGGGAGTCGCGTAGGGAACGATCCCTGCAGGAGGGAGAAGGTGGGGGGAAGGGCAAGATGTGCTTGGGATCCCAGTCAAGAGGGCGGAAGTTACGGAGAACTATGTGCTGGGCACAGAAGCTGGTGGAGTGGTAGGGTGAGGGCAGACGTGCTTGAAATGGAGGTGATGCGGTTGAGGGCAGCATTGACGGTGGAGAAAGGGGAGCCCCTTTCCTTGTAGAAGGAGGGAATCTCCTTCGTTCCGGAATGAAAAGCTTCATCCTGAGAGCAGATGCAGCAGAGGCAGAGGAATTGAGAGAAGGGTATGGTGTTTTCACAAGTAACGGGGTGGGAAGAGGTATACTCCAGGTACCTGTGAGAGTCACGTGGTTTATAATAGACATCAGTAGGTAAGGTCTCGGCCCGAAACATCAACTATGCTCTCGTCCATAGATGCTGCCTGGCCTGCTGAGTTCCTCCAGCATTTTGTGTGTGTGTTACTTGGATTTCTGGCATCTGCAGATTTTCTCTTGTTTGTGACTCCCTCCCTTGCCCTTCTACAGGAAAGAGCCCCAGCTCTCCCAAATGTACCCAAAAAAATCAACTCACCCTCCCTCATCCACAATCTGCCTGTCCGACTGTGACCTGGCAATTGTTCCTGGAGCTTTATTTCTTCAGTGAATTCAGGACAAAACAGCAAACAACAAAATTCAAACTATTTCCCTGTAGTTTCTGTGAATCTTCCCCCAAGGCTGCACAAATTCTTTCTGCTTTAAATTAAATTTTACCATGAAATATTAGTGCAGCAACTTAATCCAGATTTCCGAAGATTCGCAGGCAAAAGCGCCATCTGCTGGGAATCTCCAGGATTGCCGAGGCCTCCGAAGCTCGAAGCAAAGAAATGATGGAGTGGTATAGGGCACGTGAGGACAGGTGACTGAGAGCTCGGTCCAGGAGGCACGTCTTGTTGGGGGAGCGATGGTTAAAGACGCCATAAGTTTAGAGAGATCAATCCCAAACACAGAGCAGCTAACACCAGTGACGGAGTGCTGCAAATCTACAGAAACAGCAGTAGGCCGCAAGCCTGCCGAATATTCAATGCGATCATGCTGATAAGTGCTGGCCTCCGTTCTTCTGTGTTCCCCATAATCCTCAGTTGCTCAACCTTTCAATCATTTATCTTGCTCCAACCATAAATATTTGTGATGATCCCGCCTCCACTACCCAAGGGAGCAGATCATTCCAGAGATTCACCAGGCTCAGCGAAAATAAATTTCTAGGCACCTCCATCTTAAATGACTGGCCACTTATCTTGTTGTCATGTCCCCTTGTTCAAGGCTCAATCGCTACTAAAAACCAAATCTAGGATGAGGAGAAGCCAGAATTGGAGAATGGGAATTATAGAAGATGATGAAGCTGGAGGAATTTTGAGAGAGAGGGACAGTCAAATAAGGCTGAGAACCTTACAGCCAAGTTTGGCCGGTGCAGGAACTAGTGAGCGCGGTAGATGTGGGAGGGGGTTGGGGGAGGCAGGAACTAGTGAGCACGGTAGATGTGGGAGGGGGGGGGTTCACCATTGGAAGTGAACTAATCAGAAGGGTACAGGAAGATAAGGCGTAAGTGAAAACTTAACAGCCATTTCGTCAGGATAATGAGGCACAGAGACAGTGCAAGACGGGGTCAAGCAACAGGAAAACAGAGTGCTCAGTGTCAGAGCAGTGCATTAAATAATGACTATTATAAACGTTAACCCACAACCTGTGATCTGTCTCCTCTTTCTTCCCAGGGCGATTCGGGGCCTCAAGGACAACCTGGGCCATCAGGAGAAGATGGAGAGCGGGTGAGTAGAGGTGGACAGGGGAGTAATGCGGACCCTGATCCTGGGGCCATTCCCAGCAGGAGCTAACCTCCAGATATTGCCGCTAACCGCAACCTCTCATTGTCTGTTACAGGGGGATGATGGAGAAGCTGGCCCAAGAGGGTTACCCGGTGAACCAGTGAGTACAACACAAGAGGGTTTCTCTGTGCAGTGTGGGGTGTATCAGTGTTACACTGAGGGGTGTGGGGTATATCAGTGTCACACTGAGGGTGTGGGGTGTATCGGTGTCACACTGAGGGTGTGGGGTGTATCAGTGTCACACTGAGGGGTGTGGGGTGTATCAGTGTCACACTGAGGGGTGTGGGGTGTATCGGTGTTACACTGAGGGGTGTGGGGTGTATTGGTGTTACACTGAGGGGTGTGGGGTGTATCAGTGTTACACTGAGGGTGTGGGGTGTATCAGTGTTACACTGAGGGGTGTGGGGTGTATCGGTGTTACACTGAAGGATGTGGGGTGTATCGGTGTTACACTGAGGGGTGTGGGGTGTATCGGTGTTACAGTGAGGGGTGTGGGGTATATCAGTGTCACACTGAGGGTGTGGGGTGTATCGGTGTTACACTGAGGGGTGTGGGGTGTATCAGTGTCACACTGAGGGTGTGGGGTGTATCAGTGTAACACTGAGGGGTGTGGGGTGTATCGGTGTTACAGTGAGGGGTGTGGGGTGTATCAGTGTTACAGTGAGGGGTGTGGGGTGTATCGGTGTCACACTGAGGGTGTGGGGTGTATCGGTGTCACACTGAGGGTGTGGGGTGTATCGGTGTCACACTGAGGGTGTGGGGTGTATCAGTGTCACACTGAGGGGTGTGGGGTGTATCGGTGTTACACTGAGGGGTGTGGGGTGTATCGGTGTCACACTGAGGGGTGTGGGGTGTATCGGTGTCACATTGAGGGTGTGGGGTGTATCGGTGTTACACTGAGGGGTGTGGGGTGTATCAGTGTTACACTGAGGGGTGTGGGGTATATCGGTGTTACACTGAGGGTGTGGGGTGTATCGGTGTCACACTGAGGGGTGTGGGGTGTATCGGTGTCACACTGAGGGTGTGGGGTGTATCGGTGTCACACTGAGGGTGTGGGGTGTATCGGTGTCACACTGAGGGGTGTGGGGTGTATCGGTGTCACACTGAGGGTGTGGGGTGTATCAGTGTCACACTGAGGGTGTGGGGTGTATCGGTGTCACACTGAGGGTGTGGGGTGTATCGGTGTCACACTGAGGGGTGTGGGGTGTATCGGTGTCACACTGAGGGGTGTGGGGTGTATCGGTGTCACACTGAGGGTGTGGGGTGTATCAGTGTTACACTGAGGGTGTGGGGTGTATCGGTGTCACACTGAGGGTGTAGGGTGTATCAGTGTCACACTGAGGGTGTAGGGTGTATCAATGTCACACTGAGGGGTGTGGGGTGTATCGGTGTCACACTGAGGGTGTAGGGTGTATCAATGTCACACTGAGGGGTGTGGGGTGTATCGGTGTCACACTGAGGGGTGTGGGGTGTATCGGTGTCACACTGAGGGTGTGGGGTGTATCAGTGTTACACTGAGGGTGTGGGGTGTATCGGTGTCACACTGAGGGTGTAGGGTGTATCAGTGTCACACTGAGGGTGTAGGGTGTATTGGTGTTACACTGACGGAGTTTGTCGGTGTGTTAATGGGATCGGTGGGTTAAAGGAGGCTGGTTAATTTTGGGAATGCTGGCCTGTTGAACTGTGTTCCTGCGATACAGTATTGTCTTTTTGCCGGAACGCACTGTGAGGTTTCCACATTTGCAGACTGTCGGTTGAACAAGAGGGCAGCTGAGTGTCTGCTGAAGTTCAAACTCAGCAACCGGATACAAGTGCGGCAACAAAGGTTGATGGCCACGTCACGGGCGGTGACCAGAATGCAGAGACAGAGTCAGAATATCGGCTGTGAGCACAGGACCAGTATCGAACTGGATATCAATACCAACCTGATGTTGGAGATTTTGCCAAGGATGGAATGGAATTACTGCAGTACATTTATAATTCATGGCCTGGGACTGGCATGTACAAAGTATGGCACGGGAATTTTATATCAAGCTTGGAAAGGGAATTCTGAGCAAAGCCTGGAATGAGAATTCTGTGCAAAGTTTGGAATGAGCACCCAAACCGTGGGCTGGATTACAAGGCATGTAACTACGATGAATTTCAAAACTTGGCTCAAGGACGTTACAGAAAAAACAAGTGTTAATAAAGTTCTGGATCTGTTGTCAGTAAAACTGGGATACAATGCCAGGCACTGGACGTGCAAAGAGTTTGAAATAAGCACTAGAGTCAATGACTGATGTTTTTCAAACTATCAGAAAGAAAAAGAAATGGAAGTACTTTGCAACTCAGGCAGTATCTGTGGAGAAGCAACACTGAACGTTCAACATTGGCAAATCTCCATGATAAAGAAAGCATATTTTATCCACAGCTCCTGATGTGAGCTCTCCTGTACTGGGGAGATCAGCTGGACACCTTTCAATCTGTACGTGAATTTCAGCTTTTGGTTGCCCTGTTCATCCCACTCTGACTTCTGTAATGTTGGCCTCAGGCTGACAGACTTCAACATGAGTTCAAGGCATGGCACCTCTTCCTCTGACTAGACACGTTACAACCCTCCAATCTTAACAATAAATTCAACAGTTTCTGAAAATCAGCATTTACAGGATTTAAATCTCTGATATCCGGCATTCCTTCCTCTTCCTCTGGTAAATTTACATAATTTTTCTGTATTTGCATCTTTCCAGACTTGTAATTTTCTTCCTTCACTGTTCCAGTGCCTCACACTTCCACTCATCTCCTCTCCCACACACCCTCCCTTCAGTGCTCTTCTGTCATCCCACCTCCTGCTTCCTTTGCATCTTTATCGAGCACCTCGGCACCATCCGCCACAAGTGGGACTTCCCAGTGACCAAACGTTTTAACTCCAGTTCCCGTTCCCAATCCGACGTGTCAGTCTGTGGCCTCCTCTTCTGCTTGGTGAGACCATGCTCAGGCTGGAGGAGCAACACCTTGTATTCCGTCTGGGTACCTACCAACCTGATGGTATGAATATCAATTACTCCTTTCAGTGAACACAAACCCCCCCTCTTCCCTTTATTCCCCACTCTGTCCTTTTACTCCTCACCTGCCTATCACCTCCTCTTTCGCCTATGGTCCACTGTCCTCTCCTATCTCCTATCAGATTATTTCTTCTTAGTCCTTGACCTTTCCTACCCCCCGGCTTCACCTATCACCTTCTAACAAGTTCCTTTCCCCTAACCCCCACCCCCTGCTGTTTAATTCAGGCCCCTTCCCTCTCAGTCCTGATGAAGGGTCTCAGCTGGAAATGTCAACTGTGTACTCTTTTCCATAGATGCTGCCTGACCTGCTGAGATCCTCCAGCATTTTGTGTGTGTTGCTTTGGATCTTCAGCACCTTAGAGCTTGCTTTATCTAAAGCTTTTCCAGATTGTATGAAAGTTTATTGACTTGAAATATCAACTTCTCTCTCCTCACTTTCTGTGTATGTTGCATTTCTCATTTTTACCTCGGATTTACCTGGTTCTGTGTTATTTTGAGTCTATTCACTTTTAGTTGTGCAACTCAGCACAAAGGGAGATAAGATATGGAAGCTCACGCAAGGAGTATTCTGGATGGAGTTGGTGAAGATATGGTTATGTGTCTCTACTGATCAGTATTCCTTTCCCCTGGCAAGCGGCCGATAACAGAGAGAAGGGGCTGCAAGTTGTTGGCTCCTTTTCTGGTAGAACGTGACTGGTTGGTGGTTTGATTTTCTGGTGGAATTACTCAATATTTGGGTGGCAGATTGGACTGTTGATTCTGGATGGGATTGCTCAATTGCAGTCAAGATCACTTGAGGTTTTGCTGTATGGGATGAGAATGCTCCATTTCAGTAGGAGTTGCTCGATGTCTGGTGTGTTAGCTTTGTTAGATATCAGGCAGGGTTGTTTGATGTCGTGCCTGACGGCCGCTGCTTGGCTTTGTACAAATCTATGTGGGAGAATGGGATGCTTGTTGCAAACTTGTCATTGTGGATTGCATTGTTTAATCACAGCTTGGATCACCTGATTCCAGTTGGAGTCATTTGCTTCCGCTTCGGATTGTGTAATGCCGGGTGCAATTGTCCAACACAGGGCGGAATTTATTGACATTGTTCCTGATTGATACAAATCCATGTGGGACTATGCAGTGCTGGTTGGAAACACTGTGTTGGGAGTTGAATAGTTTGTTTCCAATTAGGATTGACATGCATTGGGATTGTTTGTTGTCAGGCAGGATTATTTAATGATGGACTTGATTGTTTGGCACCAGTGTTGTTTATTAGATGCCAGGTGGGATTGTTCCATGACTGGCGTAATTGCTTACTGCTTTGATGACCTACTGGTGCAATACCAGGTGCTATCGTTTGACATGTTTTAGTTATTAGTTTGCATGACACCCATTGGCTTTCTTGGAAGCCAATCGCAATCATTTGATGCCAGTGGGAATCTTCTTGCTGCTGCCATCAGGATGAAGTTACAGGAGCCTCAGGACCCTCACCACCATGTTCAGGAACAGCTATTACACCTCAACCACCAGGTACTTGAACCTTAGGGGTTAACCTCACTCAGATTCATTCGACCCATCACTGAAATGTTCCCACAACCTATGGACTCACTTTCAAGGACTCTTCATCTCATGTTCTCGACATTTCTTGCTTGTTTGTTTGTTTATGTGCTTATTGAATGAATCAATCATTCATTTGTTCTTTTGTATTTGGCCAATTTGTTGTCTTTTGCACATCAGTTGTTTGACGTCCTTTCAGGTGGAGTCCCTCACGGATTCTGTTGTGTTTCTTGGATTTACAGTGATTGCCCACAAGAAAACAAATCTCTGGGTTGTATGTACTTTACTTTGAACTTACTTGTTGCTGGGAAATATTGTTTGATACCAGCTGGGATGTTTCTCACTGGATGGTATTGCTTGTGTCGGTCATGTTGGTTTGATGTTGGGCCGGATTGTTGAATGACGCTTGGAATTGTGTGAATTGTCTGCTGCCAGCCAGGATTGTCTGATCCTGGGACTGGTTGAAGCCATGTGTTTTATACCGGGTGGAATTATTTGTGTTGTTTGGAATTGTTTGATGGTGAGCTAATGTGGTTGGTGCCCAGCATTATCATCTGATTCTGGGCCGAATTGATTTTGGCTGGAATTATACAAATCCATATGGAATGTTTCAGAGAATGTTTCATTCTGGATTGTTGAGTCGCAGTTTGGATTAAATCCAGTTGGATTGATTAATAGTGGATTTGAATCATTGGTGGTTTAGTTTATGATCTGTTGGCTGGGATTATATCTTGCTGGGTGGTGTTATTTGACGAGCATGTTTGATGTTGGCGAGGATTGTTCAATGGTGGTTTTAATCACTTGATGTGTTGGTTTTGTGATATGGCGCTGTTTGTGACTCATTGATGAAGATTGCAATTGTCAGTATCGGCGTTGGTTTGTGTTTATCATGCGTACCAAGATACGGTGAAAAGCTTCTCTTGGCAACTGTTCATACAGATCAGATTATTACACAGTTCGTTGAGGTAAAACAATAACAATGCAGAATAAAGGAAAAGTGCAATGCAGGTAAATGATAAAATGTAAGATCTTAACAAGTTAGATTGTGAGCCTAAATCCATCTTATCATACAAGAGGTCTGTTCAAGACTGATAACAGTGGGACAGAAGTTGTCCTTGAGCCTGCTGGTATGCACCTTTCGGCTTTCGTGGCCTTTGCTTGATTGGAGAGGAGCGAAGAGAGGAGGCATGGGGTGAGTGGGGTCTTAGATTTTGCTGTTCTGGTATTTGAGGCCAGTTGAGATTTTGTGATTCTGGACGGGATTGTCTGTTACCAGGTTAGAATGTATGATCGTAGGCACTCTGGATGTTAGATACCTGGTGGGTTGGTTCATGGTGAGTGACTTTACTGATGCTAGGCAGGCTTATCTGATATCAGACAGGAATGTATGTTCCCACACAGTGTACATCGGCTGGGGTAGTTTTTGTCAGTTGGAATTGTTTGAAGCCCAATGGATTTTAATGCTGCCCCTGATTAACGTTGGGCCACGTTGTACAAATCCATGGAGAGCATGCGGAGCTGATTGGGAATGTTTCATTGTGGATCGGATTGTTTGAAACTGGATGCAATGGTTCTACGCTGGGTCACCAGCAGCATTTTCTGATGCAAGTTGGAACTCTTAGCAGCCAGCCGGGATGGTTTTGTTGCTAGGTAGGGGTGCTGTCATTTTGGGTGGGATTGTTGCATGCCGAGCTGGAATATTGGATGCCAGGCAAGATATTTTGTTAATTGAAGTTATTTGACAGTGGGTGGAGGAGCTTGGCACAGTAGACATCATTTGATGCCACATACCTGGTTAATGTTGGTTTGAAATGTATAAGTCCATGTGGGAACATGTGCTCCTAGTCGGGATTGTTCCATTTGGAGTTAGGTATTTCAATTCCAGCTTTAGTTGTTTGATAATGCATGGTATAATGTCTGGTGGGACTGTTTGAGGTTGAATGGTATTGGGTGGTGTTGGCTGGGATGGATTTAGGCCATCCAGAATTGATTGTTTCTTATTACTTAGGATTGTTTGTCTCTGCGCAGGATCGTTTGATGGTCGGCCTGGTTGATACCATTTGGAATGGTTTGATGACACTTGGGCTAATCTGATGGAGGGTGGGAGTGGTTATTGCGCGGGGGAACAGGGTTTGCATTGTGGGATTGTTTGGTGCTGGGCAGGAGCAGTTTGAGATTGCACAGAATTGCCTGACGCTGTTTTGCGATTATTGATGCTGACAAAGATAGTTAGATCTGGAGCGGGAGTTTTTTTGAAGCTGAGCAGAATTGTTTGAAGCCGGGCAGGAATGTTTAATTTTGCCTTTCTGGTGCTACTTGGAATTGGTAGAAATCCAGGTGGATTGGTTTGGAAATCATTGGGATCATTTGTTGCCAGATGGAATTACATGCTGTTGGGCGGGACCATTGGTTGCCAAGTAGGAATCTTCAATGTCGAGTGGGATTGTCTGATAATGAGCACAATCACTTAATGTTGGTCAGTGTGATACCATTTGGGATTGTCTGATGCCTAGAATGGGTTTGTTCGATGCCAGGAAGATTGCCCATTGCCAGGCAGGTTTGAACATAGAACATTGACATTTACAGCCCATTACAGGCCCTTCGGCCCACAATGTTGTGCCGACTATGTAATCTACTTTGCAAACTGCCTAGAATTTCCCTAGCACATAGCCCTCTATTTTTCTAAGCTCCATGTACAGTACCTATCTAAAAGTTTGGTTTGATGTGGGCAGGATTATCACCAGTCATTTGGTATTTTTATGATGCCTGATGGGAATTGGTGTTACGAATTACACTTGTTTGATGATAGCTTGGTTAATTTGATAGTAGTTGGGGGTTTTTTTGTTGCCGGGCAGAATTGCTCGATGCCAGTTGGGACTCCTTGTTGCCAGATAGGAGAGCTTGAAGTTGTGTGGAATTGTTTGATTCCAGGCTGGACTCTGGAGTTAATCGTTGGTCGGATTTGTTTGATTCTGAATGGGATTCCACGTGTGATCCCCGGTGAGAGTGAATACTTCCAGTAGGAGTTGTTTGGTGACGCGTCTCATTGTGTTTTCCCCTCACAGGGCCCCCGTGGTTTACTTGGACCGAAAGGACCAGCAGGACTTCCTGGGCCCCCCGTGAGTATCTTTGAGCGCCGTCTTTGATTCCCCTCCCCACCCCCGTGAGTATCTTTGGTTGTTGACCTCCATTCGAGGATCCATTGTTGAGCGAGGGTCAGGCATCAGACACACAGCCAAGCAGCCACCTCTCCCTCATGTGTAATTAGAAGCAGAACACCATATCCAATTTCACATTAATGCCCCTTTACTATGTGATCCAAACTAACCTCTGTTTACTTGGGCATGAATTATACAATTGTCACTTTAGAGAACAAAGCCCCTGAACCCATCAATGTGCAGTGTGCAGGTTAGATTCCAACACAGACCGGTACCAATTGATGGGTTCTCTAAAGTGACAAGCTTCCCTGCTAAGTGTCTTGTCTCAAGCGCGTCTCCAAACTCCTTGTGAAATCCCTGAATGTCCACTGAGGGAGCTGCTTCTTTCTGCACAGCAAAATCCCTGTTCCACTTATCCCCAGTCGAGGTCCTGTGCTGTTTTGATTTCTCCGTATTTTGGAGCTGGTCTCTGAACTGATCAGCTCATCACCACCTTCTCAAGGGCAACTAGGGATAGGTAATACATGCTGGCGACGCCCACGTCCCGTAAATCAATACATTTTTAAAAATATATATATTTTTTGCTCAGGACTCCAAAAAGCTTGTTCATTTCCTGGTAATAGGATTCCTGAGATCTGGAGGCCAGCATTATGGTTTAATATCAACAGGCACCCAAGAGGACCATATACCAGGAACTTTGGTGAATGCTAAATCACCATCCCTTCAAACTCTGTACACGAACAGCAGGAAATTGCATTTATGGCCGCACCTTTGACAACTTCACCTCTGGGCACCACGATAGCGTAGCAGTTAGCACGATGTTATTACAGCTTGGGGCCTCAGATTTCAGAGTTCAATTCCGGCATCCTCTGTACATACTCTCTGTGGGCTGTGTGAGCTGTCGTTGGGTTATCCAGTTTCCTCCCACACTCCAAAGGTGTACCAGGTTGTAAACTGTCCTGTGGTTAGGTTAGGGTTAAGTCAGGGGTTGCGAGGGCAGTGTGGCTTAGAAGGCTGGTTGGGCCTACTCTGCACTGTATCTCTAAGCTAAATATTAAAATAATCATTGGTTTTGCTGAGACGCTTCACTACTGAGCTTGACAATGAAGCTCAAAGTGAAATACTGGAGCAAATGGAAGATTTCAGGAAGCTTAAAAAGAGTGGTTGAGAGTCAGATGTGTGGGGAAGGAATTCAGGAGCCTGGACCCTGACAGCACGAGGCAACTGAGCCGTGGTGAGGCACCAAAGTTTGCAGTGGGCCTTGGAGGGATGGGGGCTGAGCAGAATTTACAGGGATAAAAATAGGTGAGACTATGGACAGATATAAAAACAATGAGAATCTAATAGGTTGCTGTTTAAAGGAGTGGAGGGGGGGTAGCAATATAGATCAGCAAACACTTCCAATGTAAATTCAGTCACACCGGGATCAGATTGGGCCTCTTGGTGAAGTGGGACCAAATAACCAGGGAAGCAAAATGTGGATATCATGTATATTAAAAAGTTATCAGCTTTACTTGACCTGTCATCTTCTGGGACTAGCTGCCTCAGGCTCTGAGGTCTCATCATTTGCGATTGTGACTGACCTTTCATGGGACGGGGCCAGACGAGCTGTGACCTCAGGGTCTCAATGGGTCAGTCTCCAGCATTTCTCCCTTTGGGATTTGTTACGTGCATGCACTTGGTTTTGTGAAGGAATTCATTTCCTGACAATAGTGACGAGTTTCCTTACTGGTCAGAAATGAAGATTCAAGCTGAAAGTGAATGTGCCTGTCCTGCCCTGCTCAGGGTGAGCACCAGTGTGGGAGACGGTAAAATCCTCTTCAGATCAATGCAAAGACTCGACAGAAGGAACGTCCCTCTCTCCCTGGCTTTGCAGGTTGCAGAGATTTGAAATGTAGGGCAAAGCCATACAGAAGAAGGCCATTTGGCCAATTGGTCTGTGAAACTCTCCAATGTTTTCGTCCTCAGGTATTTGTACTGTTTCCCTTCGAGGTTTCTGTTTGGTTTTGTATTTGCCACACTTTCGGACAAAGGCTTCCAAATCCTGGACAGCCAGAGTTCTTCCTCATGTTTCCACAGGATTTTGCCACTCACCTCAAATCTATTACCCTACTTCCCACCCTTTCAACCTCCAGTTACTGTATTTACTTCAGTAAGTCCTTCATGATTTTCACTTTCCCAAGGACCTCCTTCCCTAAGAATACTCCAGGCGATGCCGGGTGCTGCAGACTGCCTGCAGGGATGTAGTCCCTCGACTCACACTTGCCTACAAGGCCGTTTAAATTTAGAGTCGTGACGCAGTACAGCGCAGACACAGGCCCTTCGGCCCGTCAGATGCCAACCTGGTCTTTGGCCTAGTCCCATCTACCCTCACCCGGACCTTAGCCCTGCTTACCTGGTTTTCTCCCAAGTTACTGATTCCAAAAGCTTCCTCATCATTGGCACCAAGTCTGGAATTTTTCCAGTCATCCTTTCAGTTTTGTTCACTCGACACCTCTCCTCGAGGAACAGGCAGCATCTCTCTAGTTTCTGCCCTCACCTCCCTCGGCAACCTGATATACATCCCAAGACTTCCAAACCTCTGCGTCCTTGAGGTGCTTCTTCAATTAACCTGCCTTCTGCTTTCTTTCCAGGGAATTACAGGAATGGATGGTCACAATGGCCCCAAGGGGAGTCAGGTAGGTACAGCTGGTGGACGCAGAGGTACTCATTCTTGCCCCTTGACCCAGCCCCTCTCAGCCAACACCATCCTCCACAGCTCAGCAGAGGCTGACCCAGCCTGTCTGACCTGAGTTCATCCCCTCGACCCGAGCTGTTGCTCACCCAGGGACGAGTTAGATGCCTACTGAGAGAGAGGGCCATGTTCAGAGCAGAGGAACCCAGATCTGAAATAGGCCAGAGGACTGTGTTCAGTCCTGGATCACAGAGAAGGGTTTCAAGCATTCCTAGAATATGGAAGCTGCATCTTGGGAAAGGATTGCTGGAGGCTAATGGGATCTACAATTATCATTCTGCCCAGACGTTTCCTCTGTGGGGTAGTCGACACCATGTGTGGTCTTCACACTGAGGGGGCAGGTTCTCAGCAAATGTCTGTCCGAGCTCCCCCACTTCGACTCAGTGTTCATTCCAATAGATTGACAGGTGTCCCTCAGTCCAGACCAACATTAATGAGGTCCCTTACATCTATCACCATGCATCTGCCCCACACCCCTCTCACCCCAGACTCCTCCAGGGTAGCTCCCTCGTTTGGTGTCCAGCAGACCGTGAATCTCAGCTCCAGAATCGGAAGAGCAGGTCCTGACGTCAGGTATTGGCATTGGGCTCCTTGCTTATGGAACTGATCTGGGGGTGGGGGTAGTGATATTTCTTGCCCCTTTGCCTCATCCTCTCTTCATTTGTGACGAAGCTTGTACCCCATGTTTCCTGCTCCGGGGTGGGGGGTGGTGAATGGTGGTGACATGTTCTGTGTGAGGGAGGTGCTTTTGAACATGAATAATTGTGTGTCTGCGTGCGTGTGCACGTGTGTGTGTGCGTGCGCGTGTTTGGGTATGCGCATGTGTCTGTGTGTGTGTGCACGTGTTTGTGTGCGTGTGTTTCTGTGTGTGTGTGTCTGTGTGTGCGTGTGCATGTGTCTGTGTGCGTGCATGTGCATCAGTGTGTGCATGTGTGTGTCTGTGTGTGTGTGCGTGTGTGTGCACGCGTGTGCGTGTGTGTCTGTGTGCGTGCATGTGCGTGTGTGTGCGACTGTGTGTGCGTCTGTGTGTGCGTCTGCATGCGTGTGTGTCTGTGTGTGTGCGTGTGTGTCTGTGTGTCTGTGTGTGCGTGCGTGTGTGTGTGTGTGTGTGTGTGTGTGTGTGTGCATGCGTGCGCAAGAGGTGATGGTCCCATTAATCTGACGTCTCACCTTGCCTGGAATTATCCTTTGCTCTGTACAGCCTCAACCTGCCGCCCTCTGCAGATGGATACTTCACCAGTTTCTTCTTTCTTTTAGGGCCCTCAAGGTGAGCCGGGACCTCCCGGGCAGCAAGGAAACCCCGGTGCTCAGGTAATGTGTCCCACCCTGGCACAATCCACACTCCAGCTGCCGTATCGCTGGATTCACCGGCGCTTACCTCCCCATTCCCTCATCCCCTCCTCCATATCATCGTCTCACCTCTCCCAACCTTCTTGATCTCCCTCCCACTCTCTCATCCTCCTCAGCTGCACTTACCTTCCCAATTCCCATTACCTCCTCTCTCATTTTCCCCGTCTCTTCCTCTCACCATTGTCATTCACAATGCCCACCCCAACGTCTTCCCTCCCTGTCACCTCCCCACTTCGCCACTCCTAAGTCATTCCCTGTTCCTCCTTTAGGCTCCCCATCAAGAACACTGTCTTGGCTCTCTCACCCTGTCACCCCTCCCTCAGTTTGCCTTCCTATCCTCAGCTTCCTCTCTCCTCCTCCCCTCCCTCCGCTCCTCTAACCTTTAACTGACCCCTCTCCCTTATTTCACCTCCCTTGCATACATCCTCTTCTAGCACTTCACCTTCACCTCTGCACGGTAGCTAGTGGTTTAGCAGGTTGTTCAGGTGAAGAGCACGTTTGCAACTACACAATCGGAGATTGGTTGTCCTCACCACAGTTTCACTCTTCTTATGGTCCTCCTGTAATGGGTGGGAGACTGCCGCCTGACTGCAAGTCCTGACACAACCAATAGGGGGAGCAGTCACTGGGAACTGTGAGCAGCAGAGAGCTGGTGGATCTCAGTGGGTCAGGTAGCATCTACGGAGAGAAGTGGATGGCTGACATTTCGGATCGAGATCCTTCATCTGGACCTACTGACAGTCAGTCCAGGATGACGGGCCACAACCCAGTACATTAGCCGACTGACACACAAAATGCTGGAGGAAGTGTGCAAATCAGGCATCACCTACAGAGAGGAATAAATATTCAATGTATAGGGCCAGTTGCCTTCATCAAGGCTGGAAGGGATTTTCAGCATCCGCAGAATCGCTTGTGTTTATAACATTTCCCTTGGTAGATGCTGATGCTCTGAGGCCCTCCAGCTTTTTATATGCTGTTTATGATTCCAGCATCTGCAGAATTCGTGTCTTTGCCGGGAATAATGACTAACATCAGCCACTCAATAGCACCAGGAAGCACAAATGGCATCACAGCATGCAGCTCTTAAAAAGCATGGACTTCTTAAAGATATATAGATAGAAACTTTATTGATCCCAAAGGTTCAATAAGGCATGTAATTCATCAACGTGCATTCACTGGACAAGGGCATCAAAGGAAAGGTCAAATTTATTATCCCAGTACTGAGAACCCGTCTAAAGGAAAACCACCTTTGCATTGTTAGACTAGGGGACGGCTTTTCATTAATCACATCTTCATCAGAAGCATCATTCTGGGAGCAAGCTGTGGTTAAGCACAAAAAAAAACCCATCTGGCTTACTATTGTCCCGTCTGCCAGCTTCACAAGATCTGGCCAATAAGCACATAAAGGGCAGATCATGTGAAGATGGACGAATGTTAAGAAACCCAATGGATTTCCAGGTCAACCTCTGTGTTGACAGCAACTTTACATCCCAGACTCATTTAATTCCAGGAATCTAACTTCCCCTGGGATCGTATTGATATTCAAACTGACATTCCATGCTCAGAATTCTGGCCCAGCTGCCATCCCCAAGTATAGTGGGGTAAAGAGATCACTCACCCACAACAGGTAAGCTGGGGGCTTCAGGTGAAGCCTTTCTAGTTGAAGCAAGTGTCAGAGCTGAGTTTGAGAGGAACTAGAGTAACATGTTTTTGGGACATAGAAAGGAATACTAGTTGGGTGAAGAAGCAAAATGGAAGAGGCCCACATGGGACATGATTATATATGTCGAATAGTGAGGCTGATCGGTCTGTTCTGTATTGGGAGTAATCCGATAAAGCATCCTTTTCAGTTGTAACTCCTGTTAATTGCAAAATGCAAATGAAATCCCTGCTGGCTTTACCTTTAATCTGTCAAAATCACTTCTATTTAACAGGGTCTTCCAGGGCCACAGGGTGCTATTGGACCCCCAGGAACTAAGGTAAGCCAGGGCCATTTACACTCAGCTGGTTTTAAAATTGCTGTTCTCCAGTCACCTCTGAGCTCGTTTTAAATCTTGTCTTTGTTAACCCACAGGGCCCCACCGGTAAACCAGGTCTTCCTGGAGTCCCAGGAGCTGACGGACCCCCTGTGAGTCATCACCAGACCCTGGGCCCAAAAATCTACTGGCTGGGGTAGAGTTGTACATGGCTAGGGGGAGAGTTGTGTGGGAGGATAGTAGAACAGGAGAGAGTTGTTTAGGCGGTGGGGGAGTGTTCTACAGGGGGTAGGAGGAGAGTTGTAAAGGAGAGAGGAGTGTGTATGAGTGGGGTCGAGTTGTGGGAGGGGGAGACAATTAGAGTTTTACAGGGGACGGTTCTGTGGCGAGGGAGGAGGAGAGATGTAGACCAAGTTTCAGCCACTGAAGATCTATAATGAGCCCAATGGGTTTTAACACAACTCAGTCAGCTTCACAACTACTTTCACTAATTTCAACTTTTTATTTCCAGATTTTTAAAATGCTCATCAAATTTCCAAATTGCCCAGTGAGGTGTGGGTGTGGGTGAGGTGGTAAGGAGACTAGGGGCTGTGATGGGAAGTTCATAAAATTGTAGAATTACAGGATGGCACCATCTGTGGTCTGTTTGAGGCCATTAAAGGTCCATTCTAGAAAACTGAAAGGAGTGGGGGTTCCTTCATCTTCACCCCCATGACTGGAGCATTTCTCCAATTCAAATTCATGTCTAGTTACCTTCTGAAGTTTCCTATTGAATCAGTTTCTGTGACCTTTTTGGAGACATAGGTTGCCTCATTTTTCAGACTGATATTTTGTTGAAAAGGATTTGAGGGATTCAGACACAGGTCCAAACTGGGGCTGGATATAGATTAGCCATTCCGATAGAAGTCCAAACTGCGGCCGGGTAAATGAGCTGTTCAGATACGGGTGAAAACTGGGGCTGGGATATAGATCAGCCATTCAGACACTGAGCAAAACTGGGGCATGGATAAATAGCCATTCAGATACAGGTCCAAACTGGGGCTGGATATAGATTATCTAGATATATAATGCAATAGGGTTGGAGGATGTTATGGGGGTTATGTTGGTTGGGGGGGTGTTGGGTGGTGTAGAATGATGTTTTCCAGTTGCAGAATAGAGAGGTCCTTCCTTGTTTCCCCAAACTCCTTGGAATTAGGAATTCTCTGACGTGGAGAGTTTCCTAATTTCAGTCTGTACAGTGAATGAACAGGTCTATCGGCCGGAGAAGAAACAGATCAATGTGACTGGGTGATGTCTTTGTGTCCACAGGGTCACCCAGGCAAGGAGGGTCCTCCCGGAGAGAAAGGAAATCCGGTGAGTTCCACTGCACGGATTTGTTTTTGCTTCATTGTGCGTCCTGGGACTTTCAGGATTCTCCATCACGCTTCCTTGTCCTGGGGCCTCTGGAATGAGCTTGGTTTTCCTGAACACTGTTTTCCTGAACCTGGCTGCGGAGCCACTTAATCCACAATCGCTTAACGGTTAGCTCAATCGCTTTACCTCGCCCGCCATCGGCGACCGGGGCTCAACTCCTGCTGCGGTCTGTAAGGAATCACATGGTTTCCTGGGAGTGCTCCAGCTTCCACCCTCATTTCAAAAACGTACGGTTAGGATGAGAGAGTTGTGGGAATGATATGTTGGCATGGCGTTACTACGGGCTGCCCATTGACACAGAACAGCATATTTCACTGAACGTTTTACTGTACACGTGGTAGATAAAGCTAATCTCTTTAACCTTGATTTCCTGGCCTATTCTAATATCATGGGCTTAATCTGCACATTCTGTGCACCCTGGACATCAAGTGCACTCTGCTCCCAACCTCAGTATACAGGTATCCGCCACATAACGTCCATTCGGACAACGTCCGATCACATATACGTCCATAGTCCCGATCGGAGAACGTGACGTATCGGATATAACCAATCTCGTGTATCGTGCTTCTCTTGAGTGTAGTAGCGTTATCTCTCTGTTTAAGTTTCTTTCGAAAATATTACCGTAAAGTGCATCATGGCTTCCAAACGCAGCAAAACCACTCCTAGTGATAGCAGCAGCAAGAGGCAGAGTATGTAAAACGGTACACAGTTAGATAATTTATTTTAATTTACTTTAATTTGTTTGTCATGTTTGAAATGTATTGTGCTGCTGCAGAAAGGCAATTTTCATGGCATTTATACCCAGTGTATGTTTGCCCATGACAGCGGTAAACTTGAACCTAAAACAGAGAATTTGGATCCTTTTAATTCAATCACATATCCACTCATGTTTTACTTTTTCGCCTCTTCAGGGTCCAGCAGGGCCACAGGGTCCCATCGGATATCCTGGTCCACGGGGCATTAAGGTAAGTCCTCTTATCCACCCCATTCAAAAACACAGATTAGACTCTCCTTGGGTTACACTGACCCTCACAGGGGAATGGGTCCCACACACACACTGACCCTCACTGGGGGACGGGTCCCACACACACCGACCCTCACAGGGGAACGGGTTCCACACACACTGACCCTCACTGGGAGACGGGTCCCACACACACACTGATTCTCACTGGGGGACAGGTCCCACACACACTGACCCTCACAGGGGAACGGGTCCCACACACACACTGACCCTCACTGGGGGACGGGTCCCACACACACCGACCCTCACTGGGAGACGGGTCCCACACACACACTGATTCTCACTGGGGGACAGGTCCCACACACACTGACCCTCACAGGGGAACGGGTCCCACACACACACTGACCCTCACTGGGGGACGGGTCCCACACACACCGACCCTCACTGGGAGACGGGTCCCACACACACACTGACCCTCACTGGGAGACGGGTCCCACACACACTGACCCTCACGGGGAGACGGGTCCCACACACACTGACCCTTACTGGGGATGGGTCCCACACACACTGACCCTCACTGGGGGACGGTCCCACACACACTGACCCTCACTGGGGGACGGATCCCACACACACTGATCCTCACTGGGGGATGGGTCCCACACACACTGACCCTCACTTAGTTGGTGATTTCTGGGCCTGGAGATAAGATGGAATGAATAAGCAAGTATATAAAGTTTGGAGATGATATCTGTAAGTGAGCAGAGATTAATGGAAGGCAGAACAATGTCAGTGTTATAAAGTTTAAATTTCAGAAAGGTTATTCAGTACTGAGTCTGAAGTGATGAGCTCATGTGAGCAGAGTGGAACTGGGACATTCTCTTAGTGTCAGTCAGTATCCATCGCTGCTCCATCCTTACCTGTTGTCTGGGATGGTGGGTCCCATGCTCTTTTCTCAGTCCTCAGTGGGAAAGCCCAGTCCTGACTCTGAGTTATGATCTGTTCCTGTTTCAGGGTGCTGACGGTGTTCGTGGTTTGATGGGACATAAAGGTGAGAAGGTAAGCAGAGACTTCTCTGGCTTAGGGATTTGCATCATTGAGAGAGCTCCAGTCTTAGCAAGAGCATCTTTAGACCAGGGAAACCATGTAAAATCTCATCCGGAAACTACTTGCTCGATGATTATGGAGTAAGGCGCTTGCTGCGTTGTCTCTCCCACCCTCCTGAAACACCTGACTGACGGAGTGCCCTACTTCACGAGTGAAGCTTCGCGCCATGCTGTCTTCATCCAGGCCCCCACCTTGCCAACATTTCCTCTTCAATTCACCCTCTCCAACAGATCGTCGATAGATAGCTTTTAGAAGTTTGCAGAATGGGCATTTAACTTGTTTAGGAAATTCGGTATAGATACATTGCATGTGCTGGGAACAACCAGAACAGTGCAGATTCCATGGACTATAAGTAGTGTGTGTGTGCACGCGCGCGCACCAAGCTGGCCATTCTCTGTTCTAGGCAGTGGTCAATCAAGGGTTGTGCTGAAGCCGATTGCCTGTCCCTTTATCGGAGTTCTATCCATGCCCAAGTGACCGTGTAGTGTCCACAGATACAACAGAGGGTTTCCAGAATGAGTAAGCATTTCAGGGGCACAAGTGTGTTTTGGACAGTGATGACTGTATTATAATTTGAATCTCTAAATTGTGCATATTACAAAGTCCTGTAATATTGTATATATTGTATAGCTGTGACAGTGAAACCATTTGAGGGCACTTTTGTAATATAAAGGTGCGAGTGTGTGTGTGTGTGAGACAGACAGCAGAGTATGCATTTTTGCACATGAGAGGATTACAGGAAGAGGTTGTGTTGAGTGTGTGTGCTCACCATGACATGTGTGCATTGAAACTGGATGAGCCCAGCTATTCAAGAGTTGCAGAGGTGTATGTGTGTGGGGGTGTGTGTGTGTGAGTTCAGTCATCAAAGGTTGTGATGTGTACACCGGGTCTGAGGGCCTGTTAACTTCAGTCTCTCTCCTTTCTAGGGTGAAGATGGATTCCCAGGTTTCAAGGGTGACATGGGAATAAAGGGCGACAGAGTAAGTGACTAAGTTCTGCTCCGCACAGGAGCTCGGGTGGTTTCACTAGTGGTGTCTTTGTTGCCTCCAGCTGGAATCACTCCCCTGCTCTTTCCGCACGGCCCTGGGAATGGTTTCTCACAGTATGCACCCATTTTCATTCTGACGCACCTAATTGAGTTTGCATCCACTGCCCTTTCAAGCAGCACATTGCAGATCGCACTCAGTCACTCATAGAAACATAGAAAGCCTACAACACAATACAGGCCCTTTGGCCCACAAAGCTGTGCCAACCATAGAATTACCTAGGCTTACCCATAGCCCTCTATTTTTCTGAGCTCCATGTACCTATCCAGGAGTCTCTTAAAAGACCCTGTCATATCTGCCTCCACCACCACCGCCAGCAGCCCATTCCACACACTCACCACTCTCTGCGTAAAAAAACTTACCCCTGACATCTCCTCTGTACCTACTTCTAAGCACCTTAAAACTATACCCTCTCATGATAGCCATTTCAGCCCTGGGGAAAAGCCTCTGACTATCCACATGATCAATGCCTCTCATTATCTTGTACACCTCTAGCAGGTCACCTCTTATCCTCCACTGCTCCAAGGAGAAAAGGCCAAGTTCACTCATAAGGCATGCTGCCCAATCCAGGCAACATCCTTGTAAATCTCCTTTGCACCCTTTCTATGGTTTCCACATCCTTCCTGTCGTGAGGCAACCAGAACTGAGCACAGTACTCCAAGTGGGGTCTGACCAGGGCCCTATATAGCTGCAACATTATGTCATGGCTCTTAAACTCAATCCCACGATTGATGAAGGCCAATACACCGTATGCTTTCTTACTCACAGAGTCAACCTATGTAGCAGCTTTGAGTGTCCTATGGACTCAGACCCCAAGATCCCTCTGATCCTCCACACTGCCAAGAGTCTTATCATTAATGTTATATTCTACCATCATATTTGACCTACCAAAATGAACCACCCCACAGTTATCTGGGCTGAACTCCATCTGCCACTTCTCAGCCCAGTTTTGCATCCTATCTATGTCCCACTGTAACCTCTGACAGCCCTCCACACTATCCACAACACTCCCAACCTTTGTGTCATCAGAAAACATACTAACCCATCCCTCCACTTCTTCATCCAGGTCATTTATAAAAATTACTAAGAGTAAGGGTACCAGAACAGATCCCTGAGGCACACCACTAGTCACTGGCCACCATGCAGAATATGACATGTCTACAACCACTCTTTGACAAAGCCATGCTGACTATTCCTAATCATATTAATACTCTCCAAATGTTCATAAATCTTGCCTCTCAGGATCTTCTCCATCTGCTCACCAACCACTGAAGTAAGACTCACTGGTCTATAATTTCCTGAGCTATCCCTACTCCCTTTCTTGAATAAGGGAACAACATCCGCAACCCACCAATCCCCCGGAACCTCTCCCATCTCCATTGATGATGCAAAGATCATCGCCAGAGGCTCAGCAATCTCTTCCCTCACTTCCCACAATAGCCTGGGGTACATCTCGTCTTGTCCTGGTGACTTATCCAACTTGATGCTTTCCAAAAGCTCCAGCACATCCTCCTCCTTAATATTTACACACTCAAGCTTTTCAGTCCACTGTAAGTCATCCCTACAATTGCCAAGATCCTTTTCCATAGTGAATACTGAAGCAAAGTATTCATTAAGTACCTCTGCTTTCTCCTCCGGTTCCATACACGCTTTCCCGCTGTCGCACTTGATTGGTCCTATTCTCTCACGTCTTATCCTCTTGCTCTTCATATACTTGTAGAATGCCTTGAGGTTTTCCTTAATCCTGTCCACCAAGGCCTTCTCATGGCCCCTTCCGGCTCTCCTAATTTCTTCCCTAAGCTCCTTCCTGCTAGCCTTATAATCTTCTAGTTCTCTATCATTACCTAGTTTTTTGAACCTTTCATAAGGTCTTCTTGACTAGGTTTGCAACAGCCTTTGTACACAATGGTTTCTGTGCCCTATCATCCTTTCCCTGTCTCCTTGGAACGTACCTTGCAGAACCGCACGCAAATATCCCCTGAACATTTGCCACATTTCTTCCGTACGTTTCCCGAGAACATCTGTTCCCAATTTATGCTTCCAAGTTCCTGCCTGATAGCCTCATATTTCCCCTTACTCAAATTAAATATTTCCCTAACTTGTCTGTTCCTATCCCTCTCCAATGCCATGGTAAAGGAGATAGAATTGTGATCACTATCTCCGAAGTGCTCTCCCACTGAGAGACCTGACACCTGACCAGGTTCATTTCCCAATACTAGATCAAGTACAGACTCTCCTCTTGTATACTTATTTATATATTGTATCAAAAAACCTTCCTGAACACACCTAACAAACTCCACCCCATCTAAACCCCTCTAGGGAGATGCCAATCAATATTGGGAAATTAAAATCTTACACCACAACAACCCTGTTATTATTACACCTTTCCAGAATCTGTCTCCCTATCTGCTCCTCGATCTCCCTGTTACTATTGGGTGGTCTATAAAAAACACCCAGTAGAGTTATTGACCCCTTCCTGTTCCTAATCTCAGAGACTCCGTAGACAATCCCTCCATGACTTCCTCAAGCTTTTTTCATTTGCCTAAAGCTTCTTTTATTTCTCATTGGATTGGTTTTGTAGCTTAATGAAAGTAGCACAATCTTGGGAGCGACACCTCCCCCTGTTTATTGCATCAATGTCTTTATAACTTTGAACTAAAAACATGCTGGATAGGTCTAGTGGAGAAGGATTCAGGCCTCAAACCCATCTTGTTAGTCCATGAACCCTGATGCTGCTGAACCCATTTGCTAAGAGTGGCTACTGGACAGAAAGATGAAGTTTGTTTCAGCATCAAATTATAAATATAGAGGATCACAAAGAAAGTAGACCCAAGAAAATCAGTTGCTGTGATTTTTCATCCTCTATAAAGAAATAAGATGTTGTGAACTTGCATAACTCCAAGCAATATACTGTTTTCCTTTATTCTCTGATCACTCTTCTTTCTTTCTCTCCTCACTCCCTCTCTTCCTCTCTCTGTGACTACACAGTAGCTGCCCATTGCTGTGTGACTTTATATAACCATCTCTCTGCTTCTTAATGTCTCAATGTTGTACCTGTTTATCTCTCTCTCTGACTGTTCTCCTTCATTCCATCCACAAATCTTTCTTTATCCTTGTCTCCCTGCAACTCTCCCCTTCCAGCTGTATTCCCCCTCTCCCTACCCCCTCTCCCTTCACCCATCTCTCGACCCTCCTCTTTCTACCCCCTCTCAACCACCCTGTCTCTACTGCTCTCTCTCTACCCCTCTCCCTACCCCATTCTCTCTACTCCCTTCTCTCTACCTCATCTCCCTCTACCCCCTCTTTCTAACACCTCTCTCTCTAACCTCTCTCTACAAACCCTCTCTAACCACCCTTTAACCCTCCCAAACCTCTCTAACCCCCTTCTGTAACCCCCCCAACCCTGCTCTCTACCCCTCTCCCTAAATCCACCAAGCTCCCCTCTCTAGTTCCCCATCTCTAACCACCTCTCTAACCCCCTCTTTTTAACCCTCCACTCTCTACCCCCTTCTCTCTACCCCTCTCTCTCTCTACACCCACTCACTCTACCCCCTTCTCTAACCTTCTGTCTCACCCCACCTCTCTAACCCTTCTCTCTACCACCCTCCCTAACCCACCCTCCGTAAACCCCTCTCTTACAAACGCCCCTTCCTCTCTCTACACCGTTTCTCTACCCCAACCCTCTCTCCACCCCCTCTCTACCCTCTACCCCATCTCTCTACCCCCATCTCTCTACCCCCATCTCTCTACCCCCATCTCTCTGCCCCCTCTCTCTACCCCCTCTCTCTACCCCTCACTTTCTACCCCTCTCTCTCTACCTCTCTGTACCACTCACTGTCTACCCCCTCACTCTCTACCTCTTTCTACCCCCTTTCTAACCCTACCTTTCTCTCTACAACCTGCTCTCTCCACCCTCTCTATCCCCTCTCTACCCCCTCTACCCCTCTCTCTACCACCTCTCTATCCCCTCTCTCTACCCACTCTTTCTTACTTTCTCTACCTCCTCTCTAACCCCGCCATCTCTACCCCCTCTCACTAACCCTCTCTCTGACACCCTCTGTCTACACCCCTCTCTCTACACTACCCCAACCCTCTCTCCTCCCACTCTCTCTAACCCCTCTCTACCCTCTCTCTCTACACCCACTTTCTCTTCCCCCTCCCTCTACCCCCATCTTTACTAGCCTCTCTCTCACCCTCTCTCTCTCTGCACCCCTCTATCTACCCCCACTCTCTACCCTCTGCCCTTCTCTCTAACCTCTACCCCCTCACTATGCCTCTCTCTAACCCCTCTGTCTAGCCCTCATCTCCCTACCCCGATCTCTCTATGCCCCTCTCTCTACCCTCCCTCTCTCTCCCCCTCTCTCTCCCCCTCTCTCTCCCCCTCTCTCTCCCCCTCTCTCTCCCCCTCTCTCTCCCCCTCTCTCTCCCCCCTCTCTCCCCCTCTCTCTCCCCCTCTCTCTCCCCCTCTCTCTCCCCCTCTCTCTCCCCCTCTCTCTCCCCCTCTCTCTCTCCCTCTCTCCCTCCCTCTCTCCCTCCCTCTCTCCCTCCCTCTCTCCCTCCCTCTCCCCCTCCCTCTCCCCCTCCCTCTTCCCCTCCCTCTCCCCCCCTCTCTCCCCTACCCCCCCCTCTGTACTTTTGTGTGCTGTGACCTGTTTTTCTCAGGAATGTGTCACTGGATGGTGCTGTCCTTTCCTGTGCCTCTTCTTGACTCCTGAGTCAGTGGATCAATGGTTTGTTACTCTTCATTTCATTCCTTCCCCATCTGTGTACCGACTGAACTCTAATGTCACGCATGCCCCGGCAGGCTGGGTACAATGGAATGTGTGTGCCTCTTACCAAAGACCGTAAGATACAGAGCAGAATTAGAGAGAGTCTGCTATCCAGTCAGTCATATCGGATGCTGTCTTCTCCCTGTAGCCTTTGACAGCCTTACTGATCAAAAACTTATCAACTTCGACTTTAAATGTGCCCATTGTCTAGTATATTCATTGACATGTGTAGCAGTGAACTCCACAGATTCACTACCATCTGGCTAAAGAAATTCCTGCTTATCTCAGTTCCTCCTGTCTGGTTCTAGACTCTCCCTCTACTGAAAACAGCATCTCCACATCTCAGCCTTACAATGTTCAGTAAGTTTCAAAAAGATCCCTCCTCGTTCTCCATATCTCTCCTTAACCTGCTCCAAAGTGACTCTGGAAAATATCATGGACCCACCACACATCATAAGGGCAAATTGGTCTATAAAAAACCTGGTTCAAAGAGGAATCTGTTGTCTGTCAGGATCCAATCAACAACAGGAAAAACAGACCAAAATATTTCAAAATTTGTTTTTACGATGTATAACAATGATACAGACAATGGGATTAATGGATTTGTGGCTAAATTTGCCGATGATACAAAGATAAGTGAGGGAGCAGGTAGTGTTGAGGAAATAGAGAGACTTAGATAGTTTAGGGGAATGGGCAAAGAAGTGGCAAATGAAATACAATGTTGGATAGTGTACGGTCATGCACTTTGGTGGAAGAAATAAATGGGCAGACTATTATTTAGATGGGGAGAGAATTCAAAATGCAGAGATGCAAAGGGACTTGGGAGTCCTTGTGCAAGATACCCTAAAGGTTAACCTCCAGGTTGAGTCAGTGGTGAAGAAGGCGAATGCAATGTTGGCATTTATTTCTAAAGGTACAAAATATAAGAGCAAGGATGTGATGTTGAAGCTCTATAAGGCACTTGTGAGACCACACTTGGAGTATTGTATGCAGTTTTGGGCTCCTTATTTTAGAAAGGATATACTGGCATTGGAGAGGTTTCAGAGAAGATTAATGAGAATGATTCCAGGAATGAAGGGGTTACCGTATGAGGAATGTCTGGCAGCTCTTGGGCTGTATTCCCTGGAGTTGAGGAGGATGAGGGAGGATCTCTTAGAAATATTCCAGATGTTAAAAGGCCTGAACAGATTGGATATGACGAAGTTATTTCCTATGGTAGGAGAGTCTAGGACAAGAGGTCATGACTTCAGGATTGAAGGACGTCCATTTAGAACAGAGATGCGGAGAAATTACTTTAGTCAGAGGGTGGTAAATCTGTGGAATTTGTTGCCATGAGTGATTGCGGAGGCCAAGTCATTGGGTGTATTTAAGACAGAGATGGATAGATTCTTGATTAGCCAGGGCATCAAAAGGTATAGGGAGAGGGCAGAAGAGTGGGAATGACTGGAAGAATTGGATCAGCCCATGATTGAATGGTGGAGCAGACTCGATGGGCCGAATGGCCTACTTCTGCTCCTATGTCTTATGGTCTCATTTCAATTCTTTGCAAAGGGAATTGCTAATTGATAATTAGCGTGCAAAGTTCCATAAGGAAAGGGACGTATATATATCGAGCAGGCTCATCTTCAGGGGACACAGAGATCCGTTAGTCCAAGCTCTCAGAAAGAAAGGACCAGGCAGGTTACACAATATGCTTGCAGCACTCAGTCCCTCTCACCGATACTCCAGGACAGTGAAATCGCTTCTCCACTCTCTGCTCTTGCGGTACTGTGAACATACCGTTTAGTCCCACTGACGTGCTGCCTCTGTGCCCTTCAGCCTATGTCCGTCACCCTCCCGCAGACACAGACACACTCCCACACAAGCCCAGACGCACAGTGAATAAATATAGGTAAATAGTGCAAAAAGGGATCACAATAGTGAGCTAGTGTTCATGGGTACATGTGCCATTTGGAATTTTGATGGCAGAGGGGAAGGAGCTGTTCCTAAAATGTTGAGTGGGCATCCTTAGGCTCCTGTAGCTCCTCCAGGATGGTAGTAATAAGATTAGGGCATGTCCTGGATAGAGAGGGTCCTTAATAATGGATATCAGCTTCAAGGAGCACTGCCTTTTGAAGATGTCCTCAGTGATAGGGAAGCTCGTGCCCAAGATGGAGCTGGCTGGGTCTACAATCCTCTGCAGCTTTCTTTCCATCTTGTGCATCGCAGCCTCCACACCAGGCGGTGATGCAGCCACTCAGAATGCTCTCCACAGTATGTCAGAAGAAGTTTGCTAAAGCCCAAATCTCCTCAGACTCTTAATGAAGCATAGGTGCTGGTGTGTGTCGGCTTCATGATTGCATCAATATGTTAGGCTCAGAATGCTGATGCCCACAAACTTGAAGCTGCTCTAGGGCTGATCCCTCGATGAGGACCGTTACCTTCTCTGGATATCCCCCTCCGATGCCCCTTGTTCCCAGTGCTGCTTGGACTCTATGCCCCTTGTCCCCAACATCCCCCTGCCTTCAATCCTTGCACCCATGGCTCCTGCTCAAAGTCTCTGTGCGACCTTCATAAGCATTTCTGGGAAATCCGTTCGCGTGCTGATGTATTTATTTTCTCTGGTCGTCTGATCTCTGCTTTGTTTTCCTGACAGGGTGAGCTTGGTCCTGCAGGTCCCAGGGGAGAAGATGGTCCGGAAGGCCCCAAAGGCCGTGTGGGACCCTCTGGAGATTCTGGCCCAGCCGGGCCACCAGGTGAAAAGGTATCAGAAGATGAGAAGGTTCCAGACCACACAGGGCTTACCCTTTCTGAATGCTCATTAATAGCAGAATCATTGCCCAGCACCATTCTTTCAAGACGTGCTGCATAATTATTTGGCATATGGTGATCAATGGCACTTTGCCCAGGCTTACAGAGTGAAGCAACATCAACCTCAGATGATGGAAATCATTCCAATAAGATCATTGAAGCAAGGAGTGTGAATGTGGTCCGAGGAGTGTGGAAAGTTGCGGGACGTGGTGAGAGGGTAGAATTGAAGGTTTTTATAGCATGTTTGAAAGACAGCATCGAGGAGTATGGAAGCATAAAATTATGATAGCAAAGGAAGCCATCCAGGACCTGATGAGAAAGAGGTCCTCAGATTCATCCCGTCTTCCAGCACTCATCCCATCAGCTGTTGACACTGCTGACACCAAGCAGGTTTTAAATCTGTTGAGGCTTCCTGTCTTTGCTACTTACACATTATGTTGGAGACTTAGTGAAAATTCTTTTAACTTTCCTTAATTTCTCTGCCCATCTTGCTCTCCCTGCTAAGAGAAATAGTCCTTCCCAATGTGAGCCTTGAATCATTTTGGGTAACTGTCCTGCAACCTAATTAGGTTCATCCAGTTCCAACTTGACCATTCTTAGGCAGTTCCTGATTCTTTATCCAGTGTAAATTCTTCACCTTGTCTACCCATCCTCCTGCCTTCAGGGATTTGTGGAAGGAAACTCCAAGATGCTCTGCTCCTCAATATTTCTCAGTGTTCAACCATCTAGCATAAATTATACTTCCTTATTTGCTTTTCCCAAGTGTAATACTGCACCAACGTTGGATCCATTTCCATTCCCACATGTCACCACCTGGCCACTCCATTGATATCCACCTTACTGTCGACAAGTTTCTTCATCTTCAAACATCTTACAATAGTTTCACCTATATTCTATTTTATGTCTTTATTCTCCTGTAAATGTTTGCAAGAAAATGAAGCTCCAGGTTATTGGAAGGATGTTGATGCTTTGGAGAGGGAGCAGAAGAGGTTTACCAGGATGCTACCTGGTTTAGAGGGCTTGTGCTATCATGAGAGGCTGGAGCTCAGCAAGGCATGCTACATAGCTATTTGGTGGAGGCTGAGCCGAGATCTGATAGAAGCCTATAAGATAATGAGAAGCAAAGATAGAGTAGACGGACAATATCTTCTCCCCAAGGGTTGTAATGTCTAATACGAAAAGACATGCTCTTAAGGTGAGAGGGGATAATTTTAAAAGAGATGTGAGGGGCAAGTGTTTTTTTACACAGAGAGGTGGGTGCCTGGAATGCGCTGCCTGGGGTGGTGGAGGCAGGAACATAACTGACTTTTGATAGGCACGTGAATGTAAGGACAATGGGAGGATATGGACATTGTGCAGGCAGAAAAGAATAGTTTAGTTAGCCGTTTGATTGGCTCGGCACAACATTTTGCTGTATTTTATATGTTCTAAAGTGGTATATGGTGATATATATACATTTTGATATTAAGTCTACTTTGAACTTTGATCTTTGAAGCAGATGGAGGGGAGGAGCCTGGAGGAATGTAGGCTGAGTGCAGGAAATTGGGACTGGCCGGTTAGGCACTGTGGTTGGAATGCCCTGTTGAGCCTAAAAGCCTGCATTGGAGCAGCATTGCTCTGACGCTGACTGGCCTAATGTGGGGTGATGGGAAGACGGGGGGCTAAAGGGCTGGAGTGATGGTAAGTGGCTGGGTTTGAGGGTTAGTGGGAGGTGATCATTTGGTGGAATTAGATGTTATGGGGCATCGTGGGATTTGTGGGGTCAAGTTCTGTAAGCAAAGGTAGACTGGTGGAGTTGAGGTAATGGGGCAATGATGAATTTGGGATTGATAAACTTTTCTGTTGCTGAAAACACTTGTGGCAATACGAAGTGCAAAAGTGTACAATGTGAATGAAGGATCCAAATCCTGAAGGTGGCTCGGTGACCCATGGTGAATTTTTTCATCTTCGATTCCATAATAATATTTGTGTCCCTTAACTCCCTGATATCAGAAAGCACACCCTAACGTCTATCCATCTTATTGTCCCGTCTGTAGTAAGAGGAATAAAATTAATGGTCTTCGATCTCACTAACCAATTAACGAGCTCTTTCTGTTTCTCCAGGGAAAGCTCGGCGTTCCTGGATTGCCAGGATATCCGGGAAGACAAGGTCCTAAAGTAAGTGAATCTCCTGTAGTCAGTAGGCTTATTGCTCTGACTGGCCTAATTCTGTTCCTCTGTCTTCTAGTTTTATTCAGAAACGCTAAGGTTCCTTGGTCCCTGGTCTTGATTTTTCTCTTCTTCACTGTTTCTAGGGTTCAATCGGATTCCCCGGATTCCCAGGAGCAAGTGGTGAGAAAGGAGTGAGGGTAGGTTGCAGCTTGATATTTGATGGATATTTTGGGGCAGAATTGCGATTCTGTGAAAGGTTTTCCTTTATCAGGGAAATGGGTCCAAGGATGCTGAGGTGGGAGAGCTGATGGGTGCAATAGCATTTATTATTTCACAGATTTTACAAGGGAGAAAACAGGAGATTCTGCAGATGCTGGAAATTTTGAGCAATGCACACAGAATTCTGGAGCAACTCCACAGGTCAAGCAGCATGTATGGAGAAGAATAAAAAGTCAATGTTTTGGGCCATGACCCTTCATCAGGACTGGAAAGGAAGGGGACAGAAGCCAGAATAAGGAGTCGGGTGGAGGGGGAGGAGTACAAACTGGCAGGTGATAGGTGAGATCATGTGAGGGGTAAAGTGGGTGGATGGGGGTGGGATGATGTAAGAAGCTGGGAGGTAATAGGTCAAAGAGGTAAACAGCTGAAGAAAGAGGAAGCTAATTGGAGCAGACAGTGGACCATGGAATAAAAGAGGAAGGAAACCACAGGGAGGTGATGGGCAGGTTATGAGGGCAGAGTAGGAGGAGGAGTGAGAGGTTAACCAGAATGGGTGGGGAGGGTAGAAGCAGAGGGGAGTCATTAATGGAAGTTAGCAAAATCAATTTTCATGTCATCAGTTTGGAGGTTACCCAGAGAGAATGTGAGTGTGTTGCTCCTCCAACCTGAGTTTGGCCTTAGAGGAGGTTGTGGCAGTAGAGGAGGTCATCGACAGATATGTTGCTATGGGAATGGGATCATGTTGTTCTGAGGTCCCTTTGCTCAATGATTTAAGGAGTGTTGGTTGATGTCAAAAGTCAATGTTTTGGAGGCGTTATGAAACCGAAATTAGGCTGCAAGATGATTGATATCTTCATTTGCGAGTGCTGAGCTTCTGAATGAATTGGCCTTGCTGAGCGTGCAGTACAGGTTCAACAGGGACCTTGTCAGGAAGTACTCCTTCACCAGAGGAGGAAAATCAACCATTATGCCGTGGGAAGGGTGGATGGGGTGGATGTCAGTGAAGAACCGAATCCTTTTTGTGAGACAAGAGTATCGTGGGATGTAGAGTAGAATGAAACCACTTGTCTATCAATGACCTGGTAAAGCATTCTGCAGTGCTTCACAGGAGAATAAATCAGGGAAAGAAAAACCCAGATCCACTTGAACATCTTCTTTCAACAACGATGGTCTCTAAATCCCAGGCTGTGTGTTGCTAGGAACAGCATTGTGGAAGTGCATGACATAGAGAACTGTTTCAGTCTTTGTGTGACCCACTTCTCTCTTACCCAGTCACTGTCATAATTGAAATTACGAAGTCCAGGATAGCTAGTTGCTTCTTTAAAATTGTTGACAAGGGATAAGTGTAGATGGGCAAAGGGTATTAAGGACGTGGTGAGTCAAAGGGCCCATTTCAGTGAGGATTGAGTCCATCTCTGGGGTTCCCTCCACACCCTCAATGCCCGTTCCAGCCTGGTTAGGGAGGACACACATGAGACTACAGACACTGGAACTTGGAGCAACAAATGATCTGCTGGAGGAACTCAGCAGATTGAGTGGCATCTGTGGGGAGAAGGAATTGTCAATGTTATGGATTAAAACCTCAATAATCCCTTTGCCCCTACAAAATGCTGCTCAACCTGCTGAGCTCCTCCAGCAGATTGGTTCTTGCTCCATTCTGGTTAGATATAGAGTAAGTTTCATGCTGCACTGTTCCCTTCGGTTCTCAAGCTAGTTATAGAACGGGATAGACGCAGACCGTAGTCTCTTTTATGCTGTCATACCAGTCACTCCCAGAATAAACACAGCATCATTCAGACACGGAGTAAAAACTCTCCCTTTACATTGTCCATTATGTGTGTCTTAACTAACTTTGATTGCCCTGGGATGATTTAAATTTTAAATTGCCCACTTATCTAGGGCCCCTTAGCTACTGGTTGTTCAACCTCTGCCCCTTCTGGAATGTCAGAGTGCTGTAGAATAGAATGAGGCTGTTTGATCCAACATGACTGCACTGGTCTTACCAAAGAACTGTAGATGCTGGAAATCTGAAGGAACACGTGAAATGTTGGAAGAACTTAGCAGGTCAGACAGCATCTACGGAGGGAAATAAACAATCGACAGTTCAGACTGAATTCCTTCATCAGGACTGCATTAACTATCCTGATGCAGTGTCTTGAACCAAAACATTAGTTGATAATTTCTCTCTAGAGATGCTGCCTGACCACCAAGTCCCTCCAATATTTTGTGTGTTGCTGCTAAAGAAGATACATCCATTTAGTTCCAATCTTTGAGCTTTTCCTCGCCCTATAGATCTCTCCATAAACTTCTGTTAGAACTATTTTCTTTGCCCTTTTTGATGGTGTATTCCAGAACACAAGTATATCGCACAAATGGATTCCTCCCTTTGGGTCTTTTTCTTAATCTATGTCCTCCAGGTAGCAATTCTCTTACCATAAACAACAGTTTCTCCTTATCTTCCATATCAGAGCCCCTCAAATCATTGTGAACAGATTTATTTCTCGAAGAGAGCTGTCCCAACACAGGTGCCTTGCTCTCCAGGTAAATTTCCCCATTGAGGTCACAAGCTAAAATTATGGTTACTGCTAGGAGCTGACCAACACCTCATCATTTGGTGGAGGCTTCCCTGCCCAATTCAGATAATCAGTTTACACTCAAGAACCTTGCAAATTTAGTTGGAGGTTGGAGTGGATGTTGGTGTGGGGAACAGAGAGAGGAAGAAGTTTAAGTATATCAGAACCTATGTGACCTTAACTGGATATTTACCTGAAAATTGGTTTGAACCCTGCTTCTCCCAGCGTGATCTTCAGGGCATCCACATGGGTTCGTCAGAGGAGAAATGAGCGGATGACTGAATTATTTCAGTAGGTTCAAGATATGAAGCAAAATGAATGGGCTTCTCTTTGACTTGCGCTGAATGGCGAGGTGATTTGGCCTACTTTGTAGATCTCCTTCCAAAATTCATTCCCAGTCTGTGGTCATCAACGGCATAACTGGTGTTCATTTTCCTGAAGCGACTTGCTTTGCTACCTCACTAGCCAAGTAAAGGCCAAGCCTGTTGTTGTGGGACTGTATTCACACAAAGCCAGTCCAGAGGAGATTGGCAGAAATATCTCTGGGTGAACACTGGAGGGATGGAGAGTTCATGAACCTTGTGTGGATACTGGTAATCTTACTGCTTCCTCTGTTCACCTTTCTTTTAATTCCGTCCTCTAGGGCAGTCCAGGAAAATCAGGTCCAAGAGGACAGAGAGGCCCGACGGTATGAACCATTTTACTCATTACTGTCACCCTGATTCCATCTCAGCTGCTGATTGACAAACTTGTTTTAATTTTTTTGATGTTGATCTCATTGGTACAAATGTTTGTTCTAATATCTTGTTTATTATTAAAGGGTCCCCGGGGTGAACGTGGCCCAAGAGGATCCACTGGGAAAGCCGGCCCGAAGGTAACTGGAGTTTAACGTCACTGTTGCACTCCTCGGTGTGAGGTCAGTGAATGAGGTGAAGCTGTCGAAGGACAAGTGCTGCATGGGTTATACAGCACAGTGCTCAGTCAGCACCAAGCACACCCAGAGCAAGTGAAGCATGTGAGCTGAAGAAGGTTCTGCAAACGATGGAAATCTGTATCTCCACACAAATGCTGGAGGAACTCAACAGGTCAGGCAGCATCTACGGAGGGGAATGAGCAGTCGGCGTTTCGGGGCAGGAGTCCTGATGAAGGGTCCTGGCCCAAGAGCTCGAATGCTCACTTCCCTCCTAGGTGCTGCCTGACCTGCTGAGTTCCTCCAGCATTTTGTGAGTTGGCCGATGTAGAGGTCACTTCACACTGCCCCACTAAACACTTCCGGGGTAGGTGCAGCATGGGTTACGTGGAGTAAAGCTCACTCAACAGTGTTCCACTAAACAACCCCAGGGCAGGTGCAGTGCAACATGGATGAGAGTTCACCCATCAGTGTCCCACCAAACATACCAAGGCAAGTCCAGCACGGATTAAACAAAGTGGAACTCACTCAACACTGCTCCACCAAATGCATTAGTTCCACAGGTAAAACTCCTTCTACATTATCCCATTAAACCCTTCCAAACCAGCCATGGAAGACAATAGATATAAAGATTCCTTGGTACCGTTCCTATCCAACACTTACAGGATAGGTACAAACCATTTAGATGCAGAGGAAAGCTCCCTCTGCACTCTCCAGTCAGTATCATAAATGCTTCCACTGCCCAGAAAAACTTTGTGCATCAGCTACCCATCTGTCCAGGCACTGTTGGCCACTGATTGGTGAACAAACTTATCCTCGTCTCCAATGTCCCGTCTGTTCCTCCTTCAGACTGCCCCCCTCACCCTGCATTGTTGTTTACTTCTTTCATCTCTATGGTTCTTGATTTCATCCCTTCACTACTGCGTGTCCTCTTTCTGCCATTATGTCCCTGCCCTCCATCCAAAAGTCTCCCTTATGGCCGTCATCTTGGCAATCCGCTGCCTCATTCCAATGTCACTTCCCCTCTCAAAAATCTTGCCCCTCACTCTTCTTCCCACTTTAACCCCCTCTGACCATCCTTTATCTCTCCTGAAGTATCACTCCCATTTACAGCCTTTTCTTCATCTCCTAACTCTTCTAAAAGTCCTGCCCATAATGACCAACTTAATCCTGTGGACCATAGTAACTCTTCCCTCTTCTAAAAGTCCTGACCGTAATGACCAACTTTATCCTGTGGATCATTGTAACTGAGGATTTAGATCAAGTTCAAGTTTAATTACCACTGTAGCTGTTGAATTGTTCAATGCGCTCCATTCAGCCAGGAGGGGAAACTAATCAGCCTATTTAACTACCAGTGTGGTCAAAGTGTCGAGACTTCTTCTGTAAATCGCTTTCCAATGCTGAAATGTGGAAAATGGGGTCTGGAGTTGGATATCTGATGGAGAAACTGCAAAGAAAAATCAGAATAGCTTCTGAAATTCCTATTGTTTGAAGATATTTGCAGAGACATTTGCTGTTATTATAAATATAACCTGACTTTCTTCACCTAATTTCTCTATCTCTAATTGCAGGGTAGCTCAGGTAGTGATGGCCCACCTGGTCCTTCTGGAGAGAGGGTAAGGATCTCCATTAACCACGATCCCTTCTCTTGTTTCGGATTCTTTCTGTGCACTGAGCTGATGCAGAGCAGTGCTAGTGTCCAGTCTTCAACCCTGTTCCTCATCAGGCTGTGTGGTGTCCACTTAGTGTTTCTTCGGAAACTTCGTTAAGGGACAGGGACAGTGAAACGAGTCTGAGAAAGTTAGCTTCAAATGGTCTTTCTTTCTCATATGTGAACTGGATGCAGCTTCCACTTAGATCTGCATGTTTGAGGAATAACATACAAAAATGTTTGGGGAATAATTGGCTCATAGGTATCTCAAGTATTGAGATGTTGGTTGCTGACACAAACAGTTCTTATTTGGAAAAGAAAGTTGCAAAAATGAACCCAATGTAGGTTAATCCCCCCAGTATATCTGGATCCTCCCCCCTCCCACACGTAAGCAGCAGCAAGCAACAAACCCCCTCCCCTCACCGGCAAAAAAAAAGCATCGGCCTCCGCCACCGAGAACTCAAGTGTGAACAAAGTAACAGCAAAGACACAGACTTGCAGTTACCCGAAGACTACTCGTTCACCCAGTATTTGACATACCATGGGCTCTCTCTTTCCCTAACACAATGTTAAAAGTCTGTTGCGTCACTCCTTCTGAGCTCTATGCCCAAAGATCTCGGGTCTCTGGGCACACAGCCGTAGATCTTCTGTCTCCCCCGACGACACGTCTCCTGCCGTGACACCGACCTTCGATCCACCCGTCTCCAGAGCCACGAAATCTCGGTTCTCTGAAGGCGAGCTGAGTTGTGAAACCCCGAGAGCGGGGTTTCTTTGTACACGAAGAACCGTAGTCAGCGTGTAACTCCAGGTCAAAAGAACCCTGAAAGGGAAACATAAAGATATTAAAGATGGAAATAGAGCTGTTTCCAAAGATGCAAGCAAAGGAGTCGCCGTTAGCGCCATTGTCCTCCTTAGACTGGATTGATCTCCATGCTGATCGATTCTAAAGTAATCCAATCCATGAGGCGCAAGGCTCTCTATAAAGTAAGGTGATCCTTGCTGTGCCTCACACCATGTGTTAGAGATTGTCTCACTCCATCTTCTTTTCCTTTTGTTCTGCTCTGAGCAGACCTGTGCAGTTGTGTTCTTGCCAGCACACCACCGTCCTCTACGGACACCTGCAGGGCATGTAGGAAGCTCTGTGTCACAAAACCAGTACCAATCTGTCATGGTGGCGGCAAGGTGTTCTGAGGTTTGCATCTCTTCCCCCCACCCCCAAACAACATTTCCAGGGCTGACAAGCCATCACCTACCTCCAACACAAGCGTCGCTGCTGTCAGCATCTCAGTGATCCGGTCTGTCACCTACAAAGTGTTTAAAGTCACAGCTTAACTACCAATGCTTCTGCTCCTCCTCGAATGAAGATTCATCTCCGCTCCTGGATCAGCGAAGGAGATCCTTGGCACCATGCCAAAGAAGGCAACGTGTTCTGCTCCAGTGGCCTGGGCAGGTATCCTCCAAAAAATATCGCAAAAACCATTGGCCATTTGTGTGGGTCTGATGTATAAACATCATGCACCATGTTTTCTACCTTACAGTATGACCACATACAACTCTGAACAAGTATTTAATTAATGGTAAAAGCTTTGGGTACTTCTGAAGTTGTTAAATGTACTACACAAAATGTTTATTTTCTCTTCAATTTCACATTCCAGGGACCACCTGGGCCTCAGGGACCAATGGGGTTTGCGGGACCTAAAGGACCCCCTGTGAGTAGGCGCAGAACTGTGTTGCATTCCTCGTTGATAAGTTGACAGTAATGCATGTCTCCTTGTGGTTTTCCGCTGCTGATGATTGAGAAAGTATGTCAGACCGTGGGACCCAGAAGCTGAGGTGCCATGTTCTCAAACAATAAAGATTCAATGATTTTCAAAGGGGAGTGTTGATAATGAAAAGGAAATTATCACATTAAATGTACACAGGGCAAATATAGCACAGATTAAGATGTAAAGGAAAACCCTCTGCTCTGTCCGACCAAGTACTCCTAGTGTAACTATAGCACGTGGTTAGATGTGCAGTAAAGTTCCTCAATACGAGCTAGTTTCATGCTTCACTTCTGCACTGGAGCTCAATCTTGCTATGTGAATACAGTGTTGTTCCATGTCCTTCCCCATGCCTTTGAAAGCAAGCTTGTTCTCTTTTACTCCATGAATGGATCATCCCATCAGTCCAAGCTGATTTCAAGTCCTGAACTTGCAGTCAAAAATCCTCCCAAATTCCCTGTAGCAATAGTTTGATTGTGCAGTTTTTCAAAGGCGGAATGACATAAGTTCTTATTTTTACAGCCATTCCAAAAGGAGAGTTTCAGGACTCTTGCAATGCCTATTATCTAGTGGTTGGTAGGGCAATTATTGACAGTGGGTTGAACTGACTGAATTCCTTCTCCGCATCCACTTTTATTTTACTCCAATAATTAATTACGTCATCAGATTTTATAAACTGATAACTGTGTTTATCTCCAATTGCTTCCTAGGGCCCAGCTGGGAAAGATGGTTTGCCTGGACACCCTGGGCAGCGAGGGGAAACTGTAAGTATCAGTCCTCACGGAGACACTGTGGTATGTTCTGCTCCCTTCCCTAGCTCTGAGGATTCCAGTTATAGTGGTCCATCTCCTCTCTTGTAATTAAAAGGTTTTGTGAAGATGTTTGGCATAACACAGATGTGTAGGGCTCAGACGGACTCTGAAAGATAGAGACTGTTAACACTCAGGAACTGGTGGCGTAGCCTGGATTTCTGACCAGTTAATTGTACAAAATTCATTTACTGTCATACAAAGCTGGTGAGCACCCAAACTGACAATACAAGGGATTCATACAAGAGATGTGTGACATCTGAACCATTATCAAACCCATCTGGATTGTGGTAAATTGGTTTTGGAGGTGCATTGAGTTGGTTTTGGAGATAATATGAATTGGAGTTGACATGCAGATGGACTGAGCTGGGGTTGGACGCGGATGGACTGAGCTGGGGTTGGACATGCGGATGGACTGAGCTGGGGTTGGACATGCGGATGGACTGAGCTGGGGTTGGACATGCGGATGGACTGAGCTGGGGTTGGACGTGCAGATGGACTGAGCTGGTGGTGGACGTGCAGATGGACTGAGCTGGAGGTGGACATGCAGATGGACTGAGCTGGGGTTGGACATGCGGATGGACTGAGCTGGGGTTGGACGTGCAGATGGACTGAGCTGGGGTTGGACATGCGGATGGACAGCTGGGGTTGGACATGCGGATGGACTGAGCTGGGGTTGGAGATGCGGATGGACTGAGCTGGGGTTGGACGTGCAGATGGACTGAGCTGGGGTTGGACATACGGATGGACTGAGCTGGGGTTGGACATGCGGATGGACTGAGCTGGGGTTGGACATGCAGATGGACTGAGCTGGGGTTGAACATGCAGATGGACTGAGCTGGGGTGGGCATGCAGATGGACTGAGCTGGGGTTGGAGATGCAGATGGACTGAGCTGGGATTGGACATGCAGATGGACTGAGCTGGGGGTGGACATGCAGATGGACTGAGCTGGGGTTGGACATGCAGATGGACTGAGCTGGGGGTGGACGTGCAGATGGACTGAGCTGGGGGTGGACGTGCAGATGGACTGAGCTGGGGTTGGACGTGCAGATGGACTGAGCTGGGGTTGGATGTGCAGATGGACTGAGCTGGTGGTGGACGTGCAGATGGACTGAGCTGGGATTGGAGATGCAGATGGACTGAGCTGGGAGTGGAGATGCAGATGGACTGAGCTGGAGGTGGACATGCAGATGGACTGAGCTGGGAGTGGAGATGCAGATGGACTGAGCTGGGGTTGGAGATGCAGATGGACTGAGCTGGGGGTGGACATGCAGATGGACTGAGCTGGGGTTGGAGATGCAGATAGACTGAGCTGGGGTTGGAGATGCAGATGGACTGTGCTGGAGGTGGACATGCGGATGGACTGAGCTGGGGCTGGACATGCAGATGGACTGAGCTGGGGCTGGACATGCAGATGGACTGAGCTGGAGGTGGACATGCAGATGGACTGAGCTGGAGGTGGACATGCAGATGGACTGAGCTGGGGCTGGACATGCAGATGGACTGAGCTGGAGGTGGACATGGAGATGGACTGAGCTGGGGTTGGACATGCAGATGGACTGAGCTGGGGCTGGACATGCAGATGGACTGAGCTGGGGTTGGAGATGCAGATGGACTGAGCTGGGGTTGGAGATGCAGATGGACTGAGCTGGGGTTGGAGATGCAGATGGACTGAGCTGGGGTTGGAGATGCAGATGGACTGAGCTGGGGGTGGACATGCAGATGGACTGAGCTGGAGGTGGACATGCAGATGGACTGAGCTGGGGTTGGACATGCAGATGGACTGAGCTGGGGTTGGACATGCAGATGGACTGAGCTGGGGTTGGACATGCAGATGGACTGAGCTGGGGTTGGACATGCAGATGGACTGAGCTGGGGTTGGACATGCAGATGGACTGAGCTGGGGTTGGACATGCAGATGGACTGAGCTGGGGTTGGACATGCAGATGGACTGAGCTGGGGTTGGACATGCAGATGGACTGAGCTGGGGTTGGACATGCAGATGGACTGAGCTGGAGGTGGACATGGAGATGGTTGAGCTGGAGCTGGGCTTGGAGATGGGTTGTGTTGGACACGCACTGAGTTAGAGTTGGATTTGGTCACGTGTTGAGTTGAAGGCAAGTTGAGCTCGAGTTGGGTGTTGGGGACAAGTTGGAGTTAAGTTTGAAGGCATGATGAAATGGCCTGTGTTTGGTACAGTTTGGCCGAGCTGTATTATTCTGGGTTGAGCACATCTGGGTTGTGTGGATTGATTGGGGTCTGATCCAATATTGTAAGGTGTTGAGTTATGAGTGGTGTTGCACTGAGTTTGGTTTATGCAGTATTGTTTTGTATCTGGTTGGAACTAGTTATGTTGTGCTGAGTTTTAGTTTTGATGTGTTGGTAGGGTTTTTTTTTGTTAATTTGTCCACTGTTGATTGGACTGAATTGTGTTGAATGGAGTTGTGATATTTGGAGTTGTTTGTTCCATTTTTCTTTTCTTTAGTTGCATTTAGCTGATTTGTTACTTTCAGCTGCAGTGTCTCCTGTTGTATTCTGCTGTATGCAATTGATTAAAGATTTAGATATTGCATTCCTTTAGAATTCTGGCTAAGAAAGTGGGTGTGTGGCGCAAACACTTTTCTAAGTTACTTGGTTTAGATTCAACACAAAAAAAAATCGAAGAGAAATCATGAAATTGTTATTAGTTCCCTGAGGTTTGTGATTTCCATTCCAGCTCCTCTTTCATAATGCCTGTGAGACCTGCCTTGTGTTATCTCTAAGCAGGTAACAAGTCATGCTCCTTGAGCCGGAATCTTGCTTCAGATATCGACTAAGAAATTGATGCCATTACCCTTGTACTTGGTGCCATTTATGACCTTACCCTCCACTCCCACGCGTTGATATTCGCCCTCTCTCTCCCAACCAGTCTCCAGTCCTCTACCTATCCTGCCGCCACTGTCACCACCTCCCACCATTGGCACTCTCCATCTTCAGGATCCAGATTCTTTCTCACACTCCCAATAGATACCCAAATTCTTCCTTCCCCTCCACCCTCCTGCATGTCAGATCAAAACCCAACTTTCTTTTTGAAAATTCCACCATTGCAGAGCGTAAAGGCATGATCCATTCTGTAGCTCAGGATGCCTTGAGCCGATCCACTAGCAAATTTTGCACTGACTATCCTGAACTGCCACTACCCATTGCCATGTAGCTTTTGTTTAGAACACCTTCTTCTTCATGACCCCGCGATAAAACATGGACAGGCCTCTGTACTCCAGTTGACTGCATTGACTGTGAGGCAGGAGTCTCTGGGGTTTGTGTACACAAGCAGCCCCGGACCTTTGAGGAGCCTGGGCTATGTACAGGGTGGCCTGCTGTCTCACCTTTTCCCCGTGACTTCCTGCGGAGCAAGCATTCCTCACCCAGTTCATTGGCGCCCCTCCTCATTATAGTTTTGCTGAGTTATTATTGTCAGTTACAGACTTGTTGTGTTTCCGTTTTCTCCGCAGGGTTTCCAAGGCAAGACAGGTCCGCCTGGTCCTCCTGGTGTTGTTGGTCCTCAGGTGAGCACCGACCCATTCGAACTTCACCCTCCAGAATAAGTGTGCAGTAGGAAACTGAATACTCAGTGAGCGGTAATAAAGATATAAGTTCATCTTCGGAATGCAGGGTGGATTTTGCTGTGGGATACTTTTAGTAACTTCTACACCAAGTCCCAGTGATTGCCAGACAGAAAAAAGCAGGGAGGCCATGTCACCAAGAGAAAGTCTGCAGATACTGGAAATCCGAGCAACACACACAAAATGCTGCCTGGCCTGCTGAGCTCCTCCAGCATTTTGTGTGTGTTGTAAGGTCATGTCACCCTTCTCTCTTCTGTATCAAGGCAGAGGAGACTGCAGATGCTGGAATCTAGAACAAATGCAAGATGTTGGAAGAACTCAGCAGGTCAAGTAGTGCCTATGAAAGTAAAAGATGTCTTCACTTTGGATTCAATATGATTTGTTGATGTACACATTTGCTTCCATACATATTGCTTGACTCACTTTCTGTTTTTGTTCTTCTCTCTTCTGGTTTGGATTACAGCCGAACGTGTACACTTACCCTGTAATTTGTTTTCTGTTCAGTTCATTAAGTATTTAAACTGATGGTTTAAACATCAAGTTAAAATTGTGTCTCTTCGGTCGAGACAAACTTAAAGCATCATCATTCATTTCTAACTATTGAAATCAATTTCAGGGCAAGTTTTAAATAAATAGACATGTTTGGACTATCAGGCACCAGAGATTCTGCAGATGCTGAAAATCTTGAGCAACATTCTCAAAATATTGGAGGAACTCGGCAAGTCAGGCTGTATCTGTGTAAGGAAATTAACAGTCGAAGTCCTTTGTAGGCTGTGTATAACCCTCTATGGATGCTGCCTTACTCGCACAGTTCCACCAGCATTTTATTTATGCTGTTTTGGATGAACAAAACAGGGATTTTTATAGCCTGAGCAGTATCGAATCATCTCTGATAGTCGCTTACCTGGAAAACAAGGTGCAGAGTAGGGAACGGAATGGAAATGGGCCATGGGACCCTCAGTTATCACAGGATGTGGAGGTTTTGGGAAGTAGGTACTGAGGATGGGATGTGTAAGGCAGTACAAACTGTTGGAAGATTTGGAAGATCAGCATGTGGGTTTGAAAGCTAGCTACTTGGTGTTGGGGGGGTGGAAAATTAGCAGAGGGGATCAGGAAGTTTGGGAGGGTGATGTTCATTTGAATGTGAAAGCATTTGGAAGTTTGGCATCGGGTGTGGAAGATTGCCACTTTGGAGGGGTTCAGAAGGGGCGGGAGATTTGGAGGGGGTGCATTGAGAGAGGAGGTTTTGAAGTGAAGGTGTGGAAGGGTTGGGAAATGTGATACAGATGGGTGGGAGGTTTAGAAATGAGCATGGGTTGTGGAGGATCTGAGGGTGGTATCACAGGTACAATGTTGCTATTGCTTTTAACAGCAGGTGCTTTACCTCTTGTCAGGGCCCTACAGGAGAGACTGGTCCCCTGGGGGAACGTGGCCACCCAGGTCCACCTGGACCACCTGGAGAACAAGGTTTGCCCGGGCATGCTGGGAAAGAAGGTGCAAAGGTGAGTGCTTGAGGCCTGACCAGAGTTCATGGAGGACATATCAATTGCAATCAGTCATCAAACTCGTAGATAGCCGGCAGAATATTATCAAATATTTTAGAGTCCCAGAGTACTACAGCACAGAAACACACTATTTGGCCGTTATTGACCTGGTCTCCTACCGAGTCACATTGACCTCCACCTGGACCATAGGGCTCCATGCCCTCTCATCCAAGTCCCACTTAAATTAAACCCGCCTCCAGCTCATTCCACACTTGTGCTGCCCTCTGAACGAAGAAGCTTACCCTCAGATTCCTCTTAAATATTTCAGTTTTCACCCTAAACCTATGACCTCTTGTTGTACTCTCAGCCAACTGAGGCAAAAAGGCATGCAAGCAAGCATTCACCCTATCTGTACCCCTCAAAATTTTGCATAAGTTCTCCCTCATTCTCCTGCACTCTGAGTGAATAGAGTCCTAACCAATTCATCCTTTCCCTATAACTTAGGTCCTTAACTCCTTGCAACGTTCCTATAAATTTTCTCTGTACACTTTCAAGCTTATCGATATCTTTCCCGTAGGAAGGTACCTTTCCATTCATAGAAACGTAGAAATCTGCAGTACATTACAGGCCCTTTTGGAATGTAACCTACTCTAGAAACTGCCTAGAATTTCCCTACTGCATAGCCCCCTATTTTTCTAATCGCTATGTCCCTATCTAAGAGTCTCTTAAAAGACCCTATTGTATCCCCCTCTACCACTGTCACTGGCAGTGCATTCCACGCACCCACCACTCTGTGAAAAACATACCCGGACATTCCCCTTATACCTACTTCCAAGCACCTTAAAAATATGCCTCCTTGTGTTAGCCATTTCAGCCCTGGAAAAAAACCTCTGACTATCCACACGATCAATGCCTCTCATCATCTTACACACCTCTATCAGGTCACCTCTCATCCTCTGTCGCTCCAAGGAGAAAAGGCCAAGTTCACTCAACCTATTCTCATAAGGCATGCTCCCCAATCCAGGCAACATCCTTGTAAATCTCCTCTGCACTCGATCTTTATAGCATCCGCATCCTTCCTGCAGTGAGGTGACAATCACACAGCAATGGTTGACATCTCGTAATGAAAGGCAAAATGCTAGGAAACCTCAAACAGGGACAGGGAAACAGGTAACGTATTCAGATCACTGGAACTGTAAACAGGATTAAAGCAGGTTCTGGGACGCAGAGGAAGAGATGAGCTGGAAAGTACAGAGCAATTCTGTGATGGGGTGGAAGGCTAGAGAGATTACATGGGAAGTGATAATGGTGCAAGGCAGTGTGGAAGGTGAGAAGCAGAACAACAGTCTTGTGGTATTGTAAAACAGAACAATTGTCTGATGATTTATCGTTGAATTGTCACTGTTTTATTATTGAACTCAGTCTTGAGTCCTGAATGCTTTAGTGGGTCTGGTTGAAAGATGAAGTCTGTGGCGGGCGGGAGAGGCAAAGAGTGAGAGAGGAATAGAGGGCTTAGATGACAGTATAAAATTCCCTTCATCCAGATTTCACCATGGTCTCTCCCCTTCCCATCTCAGAGATGACTTTCATTCCCACAGTGCTCCTAGATTACCTTATTTTCCAGCTATTTTAATTGCTTCTACCCTGGGTTTCCATCAGCACTACACAAGGACATGTTAGGAGCAGCAATGGGAATTCTAGAAGTGAGATTCCAGTGAAGTGAAGGCAGACTGCAGGCTTATACATGTGAGCTGCTCCGATAGGTGGAGTGTAGCAACCTTCTAACCAACAGACCAGATCCAAGGTCGGCAGTCCTACCACTGCCTCTCAGGAATAGTGATGGGACAATTGGCTCGCTAGTAGGTGGAGAAAGCTCCAAACACATCTCCGCCTTCAGAGAAGGTGGTGCTCATCATGGGAGTGCCAAAGACGAGTCTGAAGCATTTGCAGCCACGATTAGCCTGAGGTAGCAAGTCACCTCAGGTTCCTCGTTCACACCGATCTTCAGCCGATAGTGAGGATAAAGCAAAGGCTACGAGTCTAGAGAATGACAAGAGAACCAGGGCCTTCAGACCACCTAACAATCTTGTTAGTTAGATCTATTGTATTTGCATCAGTAAGTAGTTTTTATGTGGATTTGGTGATCTGTTCCCATAAGCCTTCAGCCTCATCCTATACGTTCAGATTTAATCTATTGCCGAATTTTGATATCTCTGCCTCCTCCCTTAACCCAGAAGTAAAATCCATAACTTTATAAATCGAAGAAAATTCTGACTTGTTCTACCATAAATATTTTAAATATAATTTATTTGACTGCTTTAGATCTACAACCCCTGTAGTGTCTGCCCCTCTCACAGTACAGCACTCCCTCAGTGTAGTTCCTGTAACTCTGTAACAGTCCCTCAGTGGAGTCCTCTCAACAATGCAGAATTCCCTCAGTTGTCCCCTCAACAATGCAGAATTCCCTCAGTGGAGTCCTCTCAACAATGCAGAATTCCCTCAGGGGAGTCCTCTCAACAATGCAGAATTCCCTCAGTAGAGTCCTCTCAACAATGCAGAATTCCCTCAGTGGAGTCCCCTCAACAATGTAGAATTCCCTCAGTTGTCCCCTCAACAATGCAGAATTCCCTCAGTTGTCCCCTCAACAATGCAGAATTCCCTCAGTGCAGTCCCCTCAACAATGCAGAATTCCCTCAGTGGAGTCCTCTCAACAATGCAGAATTCCCTCAGTGGAGTCCTCTCAACAATGTAGAATTCCCTCAGTTGTCCCCTCAACAATGTAGAATTCCCTCAGTTGTCCCCTCAACAATGCAGAATTCCCTCAGTGGAGTCCTCTCAACAATGCAGAATTCCCTCAGTGGAGTCCTCTCAACAATGCAGAATTCCCTCAGTAGAGTCCCCTCAACAATGTAGAATTCCCTCAGTTGTCCCCTCAACAATGTAGAATTCCCTCAGTGGAGTCCTCTCAACAATGCAGAATTCCCTCAGTGGAGTCCCCTCAACAATGCAGAATTCCCTCAGTTGTCCCCTCAACAATGCAGAATTCCCTCAGTTGTCCCCTCAACAATGCAAAATTCCCTCAGTGGAGTCCTCTCAACAATGCAGAATTCCCTCAGTGGAGTCCTCTCAACAATGCAGAATTCCCTCAGTGCAGTACCCTCAACAATGTAGAATTCCCTCAGTGCAGTCCCCTCAACAATGTAGAATTTCCTCAGTGGAGTCCCCTCAACAATGTAGAATTCCCTCAGTTGTCCTCTCAACAATGCAAAATTCCCTCAGTGGAGTCCTCTCAACAATGCAGAATTCCCTCAGTGCAGTTCCCTCAACAATGTAGAATTCCCTCAGTGCAGTCTGTCAAGTGTTTATTTATATACTTATTGACAAACTGCGCGGAATATTCCCTTCCGGCTGTTCGAGCTGCACCGCCCAGAAATCCTCCACTTTAATCAGAGCCTAATCTCTCTCTGACACACTCTCTTTCTCTCTCTCTCACAAACACACATGGACTGTCTCAGGACTCTTTCAGTACTCTTCCTCAAACCCCGGATTGCCCTGGAAACCCATAACATTTCGACCTGGGGCAGGCATGCTGCAGACTGAGTCATGAGGGAAAGGTGGAAGGAAGATCGTTAGATTTAGATTTTCAGTACCTAGGTTCTTCTATTCAACATTAATTACCTGCTGGCTTGGGCGTTGCCAGTATCTGATACTCTTTGCTCTGTTTGGTGTTCAGGGTGACCCTGGTCCAGCAGGACCTGTTGGGAAGGATGGTCCACCAGGTCTTCGAGGATTCACCGGTGAGCGAGGACTCCCTGGACCCACCGTAAGTACACACACCTTCCTTCACTGGTCGAACTTGTTCTCAGTTCCACTCTAACCGTTGTGCATTCCTGAGAGATGTTTTGAAGCTGAGATTCAACAGTGAGATTTCAAGATTTTGTATAATTCATCTACCGGGGTCAGTGCCAGCAATTGTGACTGCATAATTCTCGTATCCTCCATTCCCCAGGCAGATGCAGCACAGATCAGATACGGAGGAAACCTCCATCTGCGCTGGCCAATCAGTTGATTTAAAATACACAACTGACAGCTAGGCGTACTATGCCAGAAACAATGGGGAGGAGTAAAATAATGTTTAAAAGGGAAACGAAGGAAATTTGAAAAACAGTTTGAGGCTTTTGGGAAAAGGCAGTGGATTAGGGACTGTTGCGAGAGACAGCCTGTCAGCAGTGAGCCAATGGGACCAGACAAGAAGTGCAGATGATGTGGAAAGCTCTCTTTGAAGAAAGGAAAGTGTTTTCATTGATGGGTCAAGAACCAATCAACAACAGGTTATAGGTACTTGATAAGAGAATCAGGGAACTTAAGAAAATGTTTTTGTCACCCAGTGATGGGTGGCAGAAACAGATTCAATAGATTCTTTCAAAAGGAAATTAGATGGATACTGAGGCTGATGGGATTACTCTTGTAAAGAGCCATTGCAGATCCAATCAGCTGACTGTCTTTCTAATTATATCCCTGACCGGGCATTGTCCTGTGTTGTATAAAATAACCCCTCATTGAGTTTTGGGGGCTGATCTTACTGGTAAAGCTCCTGGGAGCTATGGCATCTCCTCAGGAACTGCATCAGAAACCGTGCTTCTATGCACAAAGACACATTTCCCAGCCAATGACTCCTAGACATGGCTTGGCAGTTATGTGGACCAAAACAAATATTGCCTAATGTCAAAGGTCTGGGCAAGCCTCCTGTGGCTACCATGGGAGCAGAACTGACTAAGTCAGAGCACAAGAGTTTCTGCAGACACCAGAGATCCAGGGCAACACACAAATTGCTGGAGGGACTCAGCAGGTCAGGCAGCATCTGTGGAGGGAAATAAAGCATCAACATTTCAGGCCAAAACCCTTCTTCAGGGTGTGTTGCTCTGCATTAAATCAGAGCAGGTTCCTCAATCCTTCTCAGTACCCAAGACAAAAGGTAGACTATGCATTTGGTGCATTCAGATACTGATTGTTACTTCTCGTCTGTCGACAGGGTCAGATCGGTTTGAAGGGCAGCGAAGGACCTCCTGGCCCCCCGGGCCCTCTGGTAAGTGAGAGGTAACTCAGTGAAAATAAAGATCCAATGCCCAGAGGGATGCCAACTCTGATTTTTGCCTGATGCCAATCTCGTGACATCTTCTGCATTTGATCACCAAACCTAATCAAACAGCATCTAATTTGCCACATCTATCCCATTTTTCAATCTAAAAACATTTGCTTTGCCAAAAAAAAGTCCTCAAGAATCCAGATCTCCAGACCAGTCCTGAAAGATGGGTGACTTTGCCAAGGCAGGGTCTAATTCTGAAATAGTTGTCAAAATAAGCGTTCCTCACTGCTTACTGATGAGCTGAAACCTCGGTTTCTACAGTGTATCAGAAACACCTGAGTGGGTGTTTGAATCTGAATTCACTTGGAAAGGTGATTGCAGAGTGAGTGAGTGAGTGTGTGTGTGTGTGTGTGTGTGTGTGTGTGTGAGTGTGTGTGTGTGTGTGTGTGTGTGTGTGTGAGTGAGTGTGTGTGAGTGTGTGTGTGTGAGTGTGTGTGTGTGTGTGTGTGTGAGTGTGTGTGTGTGAGTGAGTGTGTGTGTGTGTGTGTGTGTGTGTGTGTGTGTGTGTCTGTGTGAGTGTGAGTGTGTGTGTGTGTGTGTGTGTGTGTGTGTGAGTGAGTGAGTGTGTGTGTGAGTGAGTGAGTGAGTGAGTGAGTGAGTGTGTGTGTGTGTGTGTGTGTGTGTGTGTGTGTGTGTGTGTGTGTGTGTGTGTGTGTGTGTGTGTGTGTGTGAGTGAGTGAGTGTGTGTGTGAGTGAGTGAGTGAGTGAGTGTGTGTGTGTGTGTGTCTGTGTGAGTGTGAGTGTGTGTGTTGCCAGTAGTCAATCCTGTTGACAGCCTGCACCTCAACCATGTGCAAGTGGGATTTTTACCCCAATATCAAGCAGGAAGACTTCAATAAGGAAGTTTGGAGATCGATGTGAAGAGATTTATCCTGTTTCTTAGGAAGCTCGCCACTTCCCGAGTTTCTTTCGAGTAACAAAAGATTGATCCATGCACATGGAAAGCAATTGAGGCCTGCAGCCTCCCACAGTAAAGGGCAGCCTGTTAGGTTGAGGAAGGTGAGTTGAGGAGCCTGTTCTGTACCTTCCAGAAGCTCAGCATTGGCACCAGATGTACAAGAATAGAGGCGACGTCAAAACAAGGGCATCCTGTCATGAAATGGATTCTTCCTTCTCCGGTTAACAAATAGAGTGGTGGATGGATTCTCAGCTTCACTTCCCTGTCCCTGCTCACCCTGAATCACCTGTACCTCACAATCCCTCCTGAACCCAGCCTCAGCAATCAGTTATCAGAAAGTTGAAATCCCTTCAATACTTCTCATAATTGAGCCTGTAGAATCTGGGATTATTGACAGTGTTGCATGGTTTTAATCTTTAACCTTGCTTTTGTTTATCACAGGGTTCTCCAGGTGACCGCGGACAGGCTGGGCCAGCGGGGCCGATTGGTCTCCCCGGCCGACCTGGACCTCAGGGACCTCCAGGCCCTGCTGGTGAAAAGGGAACCCACGTAAGTACAGCTTGACCTGATTGAAACAGTGTACATTGTCAATTTAGCTTTCTGCAGGGTGTATTAACAGTCGAATCACCACTCTGCCCTCATTGTTACTCCACTGGGAGCCTGACTCAGTGTCAGTGTACCTTGTCACTAGAGCTTTCACCGATCTCTGTCTACCCGGTCACTACACTGCTTGCCTTACTCTGTAAACACTCACATTACACTGGGTGTCTCACTCTGTATACACTGTCACTACACTGGATATCTCACGCTGTATACACTGTCACTACACTGGGTGTCTCACTCTATACACTCACTACACCGGGTATCTCTATACACTGGCACTACACTGGGTATCTCTATACACTGTCACTACACTGGGTGTCTCACTCTGTAGACACTGTCACTACACTGGGTGTCTCTATACACTGTCACTACACTGGGTGTCTCTATACACTGTCACTACTCTGGGTATCTCACTCTGTAGACACTGTCACTACACTGGGTGTCTCTATACACTGTCACTACACTGGGTGTCTCTATACACTGTCACTACACTGGGTGTCTCACTCTGTAGACACTGTCACTACACTGGGTGTCTCTATACACTGTCACTACACTGGGTATCTCTATACACTGTCACTACTCTGGGTATCTCACTCTATGCACTGTGACTAAGTCCACACTGATCAGTGTTACAGGACATTGAATAGGTCTAATGATTACTCATCATTAGGTGTAAGCCAGTGCGGCCTGGAAGTCCAAAACCTACAGTGGCCTGTTAGTGGTGCACAAGTTGGTCTAGCTTGTTTGTTAATTGTCATTGCTCCTGTCTCCTTATTCCATTTGCAGGGTGAGAAAGGTCCTCAGGGTCCAGCTGGTCGAGATGGAATCCAAGGTCCTGTAGGTCTCCCAGGTCCAGCAGGACCAGCAGGCCCACCAGGAGAGGATGGAGACAAGGTATGTAAATGGAGAATACACACTAAAAATAATACTCTGGGTTCAAAGGAAATGCAAACCAGTTTCAGGGCTCATTCTTGGACTGATCAAAAGTAAAAGTGAGATGGTAATCTTATACAAATCATCCCTATGACGACCTTGGAGCACTAGGCATCATTCCAGGGAGTAAGGGGATTCTCAAAGATAAGAGATGATAACAATTAGAGAAGATTGGCCAAGCAGGGTCTGCTCTCTTTAGGACAGCGAATATAGGTCGATGCTATGGTAGTGTAAACATAAAGAAAACATTTCTAGCTTGCAGAGACGTTAGAGCTCTGGCCCACAAATGTTTTGCCATTAATTAATCAGTGAAGAATTCAGGTAGAGGTACCTGATTCTGCATCCCATCATGGAGATCACGGTGTTTCCATGCATGACCGAACGGTAACTGTGACTTTAACACTGAACCATGAGTTGATGGGTTTGCCCCAATCTTGTTTCATCTGTGTGCTGATCATGTGATTAGCATGCTTCAGTGATGTCACTTGACACACAGTGGTTCTTTCAGAATGTTGGTTGAGAAATTGAATCGTGTTCAATTTCTAATCACTGGTTCAAGATGACACTTGGAAAAGTCATGTTTTGATAACTTTTAAGCTGGAGGAGAATCTGATATAAGTTGCATCTTTTGAGCTTATCTGTGTTATCAGCCCTAACGTGGATGTAACCAACCTCGATGGCGTGGCGGTTAGCATGATGCTATTACAGCTCGGGCCATTGGAGTCTGGAGTTCAATCCCAGCACCGTTTTGATGTTCTCCCCGTGAACCACATGGGTTTCCTCCGGGTGCTCTGGTTTCCTCCCACAGTCCAAAGGCGGACCAATTAGTAGGTTAATTGGTCATTGTAAATTGTCCGGTGATTAGGCTAGTGTTAAATAGGTGGTTTGCTGGGCCTGTAAAGTGCTGTATCTCTAAATAGAATAAATAGAAAATGATCAAGTCTTGATCAAGCCCTCCTCCAAATAATGAATGTTCAGCTCCACGCTCAAGGCCTGAGCCAGACTCTGAATATATTTTGTCAAAAGACCGATAATCTTTGTTCCTTACTTTTCTCAAACAGGGTGAAGCTGGTGAGCCAGGACAAAAGGGCAGCAAAGGTGACAAGGGTGAACAGGTGAGAACTGCCATCAGTCCTGCCGGTTCCAAATGGGAGGGCGCAGGCCTTCTGGCTGGGTTAATCCCACTGCATCCAACAAGCACCTCAGACCTGGGGTTGCACACATCAGTCCTTCAGTCACGGTTGTGTCACAGGCTAGTGGGGCAGATGTCACTCCAGGAGCAGCCTCTCACAGGGTAAATTCAAGAAGTGAGTTGCTGTCATATCAAAAGAAAGAAGTAACATTTGCTGGCATGATCTGAGATTGATCCGAAGCACCTCTCAACTAAAACCTACAGATTCAGTGTCATAATACAATTAAAGAATTTAAGACACAGGAGCAGAATTATGAATCTATTCTGCTCTGCTATTCTATCATGGCTGATTAATTACCCTTCATAACCCTGTTGTCCTGCCTTCTTCCCGTAACTTTTGACGCCCTTACTATTCAAGAGTCTGTCAACCCCTGCTTTAAATATGGCCTTCACTGCCATCTATGGCAAAGAATTCCATAGATTCACCACCCACTGGCTAAAGAAATTGCTCCTTATCTCAGTTGTAAAGAAACATCCTTGTATTCTGAGGCTGCGCATTCTGGTCCTGGACTTCCCCCACTATAGGAAACATCTTCTCCATGCCCATTCTACCTAATCCTTTCAATATTCAATAGGTTTCAGTGATCTCACATCATTTTTCTAAACTCCTGCGAGTATAAACCCAGAGCCAATAAATGCTCCTCATAAGTTAACTCTTTCATTCCCATGATCATTCTGGTGAACAGTCGTGAGATGTCAGAGTGCCCACACAATTCCACAGAAAGCAGTGTATTGTAATCTATTGTCTATGATGATGGGATGTGAATAAATTCCGATGGTTGATCCACATGAACACCTTTCTTAAAGATAATGCCATGGGATTGTTTACACCTGAGGAAGCAAGTAGGACCTCTGTTGACCATCTCGTCCAAAAGATGAGCCTGAGGACACAGTGGTTCTGTGGTATTCATGTCTGTATTATTCATAAAAGGCTGTTGGTCAGTAGAATAGAGTCCTCTGCTTGAGGGATGCAAGAGAAGTTGTCAGTATGTTGTAGCCAACACGTATTGTTCACTGAGATGGATCTGATCACATTCTGGCCCCACGTGAAATGGTCATCATCCAACCATGAGTTAAAATTATAATCTGATCCAAACACCACCTACAAAGCACTACAACTGAACAATGAACCCTGCTTGCACTGTATCTGTAATACACACAAAATGCCAGTGGAACACAGCAGGCCAGGCAGCATCTATAGGAAGAAGTACAGTCGACGTTTTGGGCCAAGACCCTTCGTCAATACTGTATTTGTGCCCATTCTGAAGCTCTGGCACTGTTAGTTCTGAAGCAAAAAGTTGTGAGTTCAAACCCTGATCCCGAGACCTGGGCACTAACCTCTAGACTGCACAGTTCAGCATAGAGGACTTGCAGCTCTCTGGAATGTGTGTGTGCCCTGCTTCACAAGAGACATTAAACTGATGCCTTTTCTCACAGGTAGAAAATACATATTTTTTCAAGCGAATATGCTCCTTTGCTTGCTATTATGAATTATGTTACTCGCTATTTTTGAATGCTTGCTTGCTATATTGAGTGTTTTGCACCTTGGCCTCAAAGAAACACTGACTCATTCAGCTGTATCTATGTACGGTTTGAATGATAATTAGACTTGATTCGATTTGAAATCCCACAAGACTATTTCAAAGAAAGGCAGGGAAGTTCTATCTACCCTCCCAGCAGCTTTCTTCAAGTAGACGGTCACAGTACTGTCTGTGGGAGCTTGCGGGTTTCTGTATTTCCTGCAAAGTTGACTATACTTCAGGAATAGTCCATTAGCTGGAATTCACTCTCAGATATGTCAAGGGCCATGAGAAGCACCACGAAGGGCTAAAGGAAAAGGTGGCCTATAAATAATCAAAATGGGTGAAGTACTTGAACTCAAAGAGCAGGCTTGGGCCATTGAGATTTTGCTATATTGGCAACTCTTGTGCTTTAGAAGAATGCTCTTAGCTCGAGTAGGGCACTGATCCGAGATCCAAGGAGAGGCTTGATTGGATCCGCAGTAGTAATGTTTGAACAGGATAATTCCATGGCATTTCATGGGAATGTTCCTGTCATTCCAGCTTGGATACAAGATGGTGAATTGATCTATTTACAACAAGGAAGTAAAGGTACAGAGCAAGTCTACAAGTGGCTTCATATTAAATCCCTTTGCATTTTCTGGATTTAAATCCATAGTTGAAAGTTACCCTCCAAGTTCTCCCAAGATTGGTGGTAAGAAATAAAGGCTGAAAGTCTGTAAGACTTATAGTTAGTCCACATTAAAATGAGCAGAGAGGCCACAGACATCCCGGCAAAGGCAAAGTAGTTTGTCCAAATGATATTTTACAGATATGACCTTGTGTCCTATACAGTAACGTTCACTGATGTCCTTCTGATCATCCATTTGCAGGGTCCACCAGGTCCTCAAGGTTCTCAAGGGCCCATTGGACAGCCTGGACCAGCTGTGAGTACTGTGGCTATTCCTCATAGCTCAACCATTTCTTAAGCAGCAGAGTTCTTACTGAGTGTTCTGACGGTCCTGCCCTGCTTGTGTTCCAGGGTGCTGATGGTGAACCTGGTCCCAGGGGACAGCAAGGTCTCTTTGGCCAGAAAGGTGATGAAGGCCCAAGGGGTTTCCTTGGTCCTCCTGGTCCAGTTGGTCTTCAGGTACGTTACTGGAAATCTGCTTTAGCCCATCCTTATTGTTAACCACCCACAAGTTTGAAGCGCATTCATTTCGGAATCTTTGTTTTTTTTTGTCTTACTTGGAAAATCTTGCATGAAACCTGAGTGATCTGCAGACTTATAACAAACAGAGGACAATGAAAATCTTTTATTACTGATTATCAGTCTGTGGAAGGAGCAAAACTATTATCTATGAGAAGAGTATTTCCAGAAGGAGGTTCAGGATTTCTGTAGGAGTCTGCATTGATGTCACCTGCCACTGCAGAAATGTCATTGCAAATAATTTCCACAATTTCTCTTAGAAAAGCTCTAGTGACATCAGAGACGTGTTCAAGGAGAGTATATTTACAGTCGTAATAAAAGCCATTTTTTCCAGAAAATGTTATCAGTGTCAGAGATGTATGGCTGGCAACTAGGATAAATCTAATCTCATCCTGCTCAGTGTGCCCCTGGAGATAGAGGGCACCCTTGATCATGGTCGTTGGGCAAGATGGACCTCATGGTTAATGTCGGTGGCAGCATTCCCCTCTGATACCGTGGTCCAGCACTGTAGCTCCTGTTCCCATAATTCAACTCATCTGTATAACACCATAAGTAAAACTTGTCAGTCAATAATGGGGACTAAATCACAGAGCTGCTCCAGGCTCTATAACTCCTTTTAGAAGTTCATAGTTCAAAGTAACATTATTATCAAAGTTCTCATATGTCACCATATACAACTCTGAGATTCAGTTTATTGTAGGCATAGTAAATAAATCCATAATAGAATAATAACCATCATTGAGGAAAAACCTCATCAACTTGGGCGTTCAACCGGAGTGCAAAAGGCAACAAATTGTGCAAATACAAAAAGAAGTAACGAGTAATAATACATAAATAAGCAATAGATATCAAGAACAAGATGAAAAGTCCTTGAAAGTGAGTCCATTGGTTGTGGGAACATTTCAACGATGGGGCAAGTGAAGCTGAGCAAAGTCAGCCCCTTTGGTTCAAGCGCCTGATGATTGAGGGGTAATAGCTGTTCCTGAATGTGGTGATGTGAGTCCTGAGGCTCCTGCAGCTTCCTCCTGGTGGCAGCAGTGAGGAGGGAGCATGTCCTGGGTGGTAGGGGTCCCACTTAAAGGTGCCGTACCTACTTGGTCCATGTAGCCCTTCAGAAGATCCTGAAATCTGTAGATCGTTAAGTTGGTTTAAAAGTACTTTGCTTAAAGGCAAATTACATGCTGCAGATTGCAGTGAGGGTAATTCCAAAGAGGTAAGTTTAGGTTGTTCATAGCCCGCAGAAAGTTGCTGTGGTTCACCGGCGCCACCTTGACATTAGTTGATTTGTTGTTAAAATCTTCATGTGGCAACCTACCTCCATGAGTTCGAGTCAGTAACTGAGACAGCAGATTGTTACAATTTTGTGCTGCTCTTTGCATTGTAAGTGGAAGGGCAGTGTATACGTGCATTTAGGAAGGACTCATGATATAAATATTTTTGCAATTTAAAGTGATTGCTGGAAAAGAGGAACGTCAGGGTGGCAGAGACTAGTTGATAAAATGCATATGTGATTCTTGGGTTTATTAACAGATGAAACATCCTCTAACAGTAAACATTACATCTGGACACAGTTGCTGCATGGAACCCATTTCTGGACTTTGCACTGCTGGAAATAATACAGGTTCCAGTTAATTGCTCCATCAGGGCAACCACTTATTTGGGACAACTCTTAAAGAAGAAAACTAATTGAGAAAATAGCCTCGTTTCCCTTCATTTATTTGGGACACTGTGCCACTTAATTGGGGCAGTCAACTGTTGCTGAACGGTTTCAACACAGCATCAGTGGCATGAATCTGTGTGGCTGTTAGAAACAACTCCGTGATACAACGAACAGTTTTTAAATAGCACCATTTGTGCGTTCAAAATGCAGCGATTCTAGTCATGGATAGTTAGCAACCAATAAGCAGTAAGTCCATTTAGAATTGTTTTGATCAGGGCAGTTTCAAGCCTTCAGGAAAAGAAACAATTTCACTACTTCAACAAGTTAGAAACTATGAAGATTCTGAAGGTATTGTCAATCACCTTGAATGTTACAATGAAAGTGAAGAGGCAATTCATTATCTGCACTAATTTTGTTCACTTACAGTCAGTCAAAAGGACACAGCAGTGTGTTGGTTGTCCATCGTATCGACAATGACACTAAAATCTGTCTGGGAGAGTTCTAAAGTGCAAGTGACAGTTCCACTCCCTCAACCTCGGAAGTTCAGGTCCGGTGTGTGGTGAACTACATATACCTGTCTGGACACGCTCTCCCCCCCCCCCCTCGCTGACTGCTCCTGTGGCTCCTCCCACAGACCCCAGTATAAAGGCGATCAAGGCCCGAGCCTGGCCTCTCAGTCTCCAGGATGTAGTATGGTGGTCAACCACTGCTTGTTCCTTCTTCCAGTCAATAAAAGCCGATACCTCGCCTTTACGTCTCAGAGTGAGTTATTAATGGTGCATCAATTTAATTGACTGGAAGTTTTAAAACATGGAAAGCGTTTTACGTCCGGACAGATTGGACTTGGATCCCCAAGACCCTGAAGCAGCTCTTGCCTTTGAACTCTGGCTTGCAAGCTTCCAATTATACTTGGAGGAGGTTAGTGCAACTGAACCCGCTGTTATGCACAGAATTCTCCTCTCGAGGGTCACCTCAAAAGTTTTTTCATTTATCAGAGACCTGTCAACCTACGAAGGGGCACTGGACGCCCTCAAAAGATAGTACCTGCGGCCGGTGAACACCGTCTACGCAAGACATTGTTTAACTACGCGACGACAGCGGCCTGGAGAATCGAGTGCCCAGTTTCTCCGAGCCCTACAGACACTCGACCGACCTTGTGACTGCAAAACGCTCACGGCAGAACAGCATGCGGAGCTGCTAGTACAAGACGCCTTTGGTACAGGAATTAGGTCAGTGTATGTGCGCCAGCAGCTGCTGGAAAATGCCAATCTTACCTTACGCTCAGCGATTGAGACGGCCGACATGCTGGAGGCTGCTCTGCACAACGCTGACGCTGTCCAGCTGCACGATCCCCGCCGGTTCCGTGAACACCTCAAACCCCGCCACCGCCGGTTCCTGCGAGCGAATTTGCCAACGCCGCTGCCAGTCACGATTCCACAAACTCCCCGAACCCGACCACGGCTGCAGCCAGGCGAAAGCCTGAGCTGTGTTACTTCTGCAGACTCGAAAAGCACCCCCGAAAATGCTGCCCGGCCCGAGAAGCGACCTGCTCCAGCTGTGGGAAGAAGGGCCATTTTGCCAAGGTCTGTAAGTCTGAACCTCGAGCGGGGTCGGGCAGCGCTGCGTGTGAGGCATGGGGGCCGCCATCTTGCATGCCCAGATGCGGGTGGCCATCTTTGTCGGCATCAACATGCCCTGCCCCCGACCCAACGGTGTTTACCGGGTACCAAGACGGCAGTTCAACTCTGGCCACCATAACCCTCAACCAAAGCACCCCACACCAGCTTGCAAGGCCAATGATGGACATCCTGGTGGAGGGGCACAGGACTAGCTGCCTGTTTGACATGGGCAGCACTGAGAGTTTTATTGACCCGGACACAGTGCAACGCTGTGGACGCGTGACACGGCTGGTAAGTCAGAGAGTCACCTTGGCTTCTGGGTTGCATTCCACAGACATCCGGGTGGGTTGTGTAGCGACATTGGTGGTGCAGGGCACAGAATATCGGAACTTTGCGCGACTGGTCATGCCTCAACTGTGCGCACCTGTACTATTGGGGCTGGACTTCCAGAGCCTCAGGAGCAGTTCAGGTCCAGTGTACGAATAGTCATCACAATTGGGTTCTTTCTTGGCTACAGTGGATAACAATAATAACTTCTTCTGTGCCTCATCATGCTTCTGCTCTCCTTGAAATGTTGCAGAACCACCTTCTTGGCTTTTGGATCTCACAGTGATCTCAGTCGCCCAGTCCACTGGAGCCAACATTACATACTATGTCAAGCATGTCCCTGTTTCACAGGGCATGAGGTCCGCCGGCTGCCCTTACCTGGTCTAGCCAGCCTGTCAAAGCAGTGCACTGGGTGGTGGCTGCCATCCCACACACACAGCTGCTTGAAGGCACGGGTGAAAGCTGACTGTCCAATGGGGACCATTGCGAGTGAACTCCCACAGCCACTGATGATCCTGTGGTTTCTGTCTCTGGAGCTGACGTGAACAGCCTTCGGGAGGATGAACCCATGAAAACATCTGGCCAAATACTAAAGACCTGTGCTCATCAACTGGCTGAAGTGTTCACTGAGATCTTTAACATCTCACTTCAGCAGTCTGAGGTACCCACCTACTTCAAACTGGCTTCAGTTATACCATCAACACACACAAAATGCTGGTGGAACATAGCAGGCCAGGAAGCATCTCTAGGGAGAAGCGCTGTTGATGTTTTGGGCCGAGACCCTTTGTTGGGACTAACTGAAAGGAAATATACGAAGAGATTTGAAAGTAGGAGGGGAAGGGAGAAATGCAAAATGATAGGAGAAGACCGGAGGGGGTGGGATGAAGCTAAGAGCTGGAAAGGTGATTGGCGAAAGTGATACAGAGCTGGAGAAGGGAAAGGATCATGGGACAGTAGGCCTAGGGAGAAAGGCACTGTTGACACTGTTTTATCCCCCCCTTGTTCAACCTCTTCCCACCTATGTTCATGACACTTCTCACGCTTTGAATTTTTTCAATGATTTTAAGTTCCCTGGCCCCCACCGCCCTATTTTCACCATGGACGTCCAGTCCCTATATACCTCCATCCCCCACCAGGAAGGTCTCAAAGCTCTTCACTTCTTTTTGGATTCCAGACCTAACCAATTCCCCTCTACCACCACTTTCCTCCATCTAGCAGAATTAGTTCTTACTCTCAATAGTTTCTCCTTTGGCTCCTCCCACTTCCTCCAAACCAAAGGTGTAGCCATGGACACTCGTATGGGTCCCAGTTATGCCTACCTTTTTGTTGGCTTTGTGGAACAGTCCATGTTCCGTCTATACGGGAATCCGTCCCCCTCTTTTCCTTTGCTACATCGATGACTGCATTGGCGCTGCCTCCTGCATGCATGCTGAGCTCGTTAACTTCATTAACTTTGCCTCCAACTTTCACCCTGCCCTCAACTTTACCTGGTCCATTTCCGACACCTCCTTCCCCTTTCTTGATCTTTCTGTCTCCATCTCTGGAGACAGCTTATCTACTGATATCTTTTATAAGCCTACAGACTCTCACAGCTAACTGGACTATTCCTCTTCCCACCCTGTTCTTGCAAAAATGCTATCCCCTTCTCACAATTCCTCCGTCTCCGCCGCATCTGCTCTCAGGATGAGGTTTTTCATTCCAGGATGAAGAAGATGTCTTCCTTTTTTAAACAAAGAGCCTTCTCTTCTTCCACCATCAACTCTGCTCTCAAACGCATCTCTCCCATTTCCCGCACATCTGCCCTCACCCCATCCACCCGCCACCCCACTCAGGATAGGGTTCCCCTTGTCCTCACCTACCACCCGCCAGCCTCCAGGTCCAATATATAATTCTCCGTAACTTCGGTCACCTCCAATACCAACGGGATTCCAATACCAAGCACATCTTTCCTTCCCCCCTCTTTCTGCTTTCCACAGGGATCGCTCCCTATGTGACTCCCTTGTCCACTTGTCCCCCACATCCCTTCCCACCGATTTCCCTCCTGGCACATCCTTGTAAACGGAACAAGTGCTACACCTGCCCTTACACTTCCTCCCTCACCACCATTCAGGGCCCCAGACAGTCCCTCCAGGTGAGGCGACACTTCACCTGTGAGTCGGCTGGTGTGGTATACTGCGTCCGGTGCTCCTGGTGTGGCCTTTTATATATTGGTGAGACCCGACGCAGACTGGGAGACCGTTTCGCTGAACATCTATGCTCGGTCCGCCAGAAAAAGCAGGATCTCCCAGTGGCCACACATTTTAATTCCACGTCCCATTCCCATTCCAATATGTCAATCCATGGCCTCCTCTACTGTCAAAATGAAGCCACACTCAGGTTGGAGGAACAACACCTTATATACCAGCTGGGTAGCTTCCAACCTTATAGCATGAACATTGACTTCTCTAACTTCCGTTAATGCCCCTCCTCCCCTTCTTTCCCCATCCCTGACATATTTAATTTGTTTTTTTCTCTCTCTCTGCCCATCACTCTGCCTGCTCTCCATCTCCCTCTGGTACTCCTCCCCCCCCTTTCTTTCTCTCTAGGCCTCCCGTCCCATGATCCTTTCCCTTCTCCAGCTCTGTATCACTTTCACCAATCACCTTTCCAGCTCTTAGCTTCATCCCACCCCCTCCGGTCTTCTCCTATCATTTCGCATTTTGCTCTCCCCCTCCTACTTTCAAATCTCTTACTATCTTTCCTTTCAGTTAGACCTGACGGAGGGTCTCGGCCCGAAACGTTGACAGCGCTTCTCCCTATAGATGCTGCCTGGCCTGCTGTGTTCCACCAGCATTTTGTGTGTGTTGTGCATCTGCAGATTTCCTCGTGTTTGCTCAATTATACCATGGTAACCTCCCTCAATGACTTTCAACCAATAGCACTGACATCCACTGTGATGAAGTTTTTTTGAGAGGTTGGTGAAGGAACATATCAACTCCTGCCGGAGAAGCGACTTGAATCTACGCCGGTTTGCCTACCAGTGCAACAGGTCCACAGCAGATGCCATCTCATTGGCTCTTCACTCAGCCCTGGAGCAACGAGACAGCAAAGATGCTCTTTATCGACTACAGGTCGGCATTCAATTCTGTCATCCCCCCAAAACTAATCAATAAGCTTCAAGACCTTAGCCTCAATAACTTGTGCAATTCTTGTATGGATCCTCAATTTCCTCACTTGCAGAGCAAAGTCATTTTGGACTGGCAACGACACCTCCTCCACAATCTCCATTAGCACAGATGCACCACAAGTGGTGTGTTTAGCACCCTGCTCTACTTACTTTACACTTATGACTGTGTGGCCAAGCACAGCTCCAGTACCATATTCAGTTTGCTGACAACACCACTGTCATAGTCCAAATCAAAGGTGGTGATGAGTCAGCATAGAGGAGAGAGTTTGGCTGAGTGGTGCCACAGCAATCTCTCACTCAATGTCAGCAAGACCAAGGAGCTGATTATTGACTGCAGGAAGAGAAAACCAGAGGTACACAAGCCAGACCTCATTGGAGGGTCAGAAGTGGAGAGGGTCAGCAACTTTAAAGTCCTCAGTGTTATCATTTCAGTCCTGGGCCCAGCATGTAAGCGTAGTTACAAAGGAAGCTCAGGGGCGCTTCCACTTCTTTAGGAGTTTGCAAAGATTCAGCGTGACAACTGAAACTGACAAACTTCTATGTGTGGTGGAGAATATATTGCCTGGCTGCATCACAGCCTCTTACAGGAACACCAATGCCCCTGAACAGAAAATCCTACAAAAAGTAGTAGATACAGCCTACAGGTTCCCCCCCGCCCCCCCATCCGAAGGTAGAGCGTTCCTATGAAGCCGTTTGTAAACTGAAATGTTGTAAAGCGAAGAAGCAATTACCATTAATTTATATGGGAAAAATTCTTGAGCGTTCCCAGACCCAAAAAATAACCTACCAAATCATACCAAATAACACATAAAATCTAAAATAACAGTAGCATATAGTAAAAGCAGGAATGATTTTCCTATATAAAGTAGAAATAATGGATGTACAGTCTAGTTTCACTTACCAGAAGGCAGCAAGCACACTGGAAGGTTGACATGTGGTGGTGGTGGTGATGATGGTGTGTTAGGCTGAGTCGTTGGAGGTTGGAGTGGTGGGAGGTACAGGAGACTGGGGTTCAACGCATGCACGATGTCTTTATTTCGTTCACCACGATGCTCACAGACACAGTTCAAAGCTATGGCAGCTTGATGCTGAGTGTAGTTCCCAGGGAAGGTGCTAGGCGGCGCCACTGTCACCGCTCGGGGTGCGCTCTGCCTCTATAACAGCTCGCTGCAAAACAAACGCTGAACTCTATTTTTGCTTTTCGCCTTTTTTCGTAAAAGTGAAAATCCTCTTCAGATTTCTTTTGGTTAGCAAAAACAGGTACTAATGTAGGTCTTTCGTAAAAGCGAAGTGGCGTAAACGAACTTTCGAAAAGCAGGGGATACCTGTAGTCCCTCACGGGTAAAGCCCTCCCCACCATTGAGCATCGTGCAGGAAAGCAGCATCCATCAGCAGGGACCCAAGTCATGCCCTCTTCTCACCACTGCCATCAGGAAGAAGGTGCAGGGGACTCACACCGCCAGGTTCAGGAGCAGTTATTACCCCTCAACCATCAGGCTTTTGAACCAAAGGAGATAACTTCACTCAGCCTCACTTGCCCCATCTTTGAAATGCTCCCACAACCTACGGACTCACTTTCAATGACTCTTCATCTCAGGCTCTTGATATTTATTGCTTATTTATTATTAGTATTATTTCTTTACTTTTGTATTTGCACAGTTTGTTGTCTTTTGTTCCTTGGTTGAACACCCAAGTTGGTCCAGTCTTTCATTGATTCTGTTATGGATTTATTGAGTATGCCCACAAGAAAATGGATCTCGGTTATACATAGTGACATATATGTACTTCGATAACAAATGTGCTTCAAACTTTGAGGTGCCCCAGAATGGACACTGAAGTGCCTTCACGGAGTGCTATCCCTCCCTGGTCACCCTAAACATGGCAGTGTACAATGGATGAATTCCTCCATTAGTAACTAATAGGAACTAATACACAGTTTTATAGTGCTGTACTGTAGTAGCATAGATAGTGTTTGGTTTCTTCTGTATTTCATTTAAATACATATTGTGTCACTCAGTTGTCCTTTTTATATGTTTTTAACTATTTCCATGAAACTAAGAATAATTGGGTCAGCCACTTAACTTGGCCAAAATGGACTGGTCCTGCTGTGTTCCAACTAACAAGAATCAACTGAATAATCAGATCTAGGTGCAGGTGTGCAGAGGGAGCTGTCTACCCTTCTGTCCACAGACCTAAAGTCCATGCCTACATAACAGGCATGGGCAATAAGAATAGAAAAGAATACTTTCCAGGCAGTGGAAAACTATGAACATTCTTTATATAAGCACACAGAGTGAATAGAACAGTCTGAAAGCTGCAGGCACAAACTGAACTTATGGGGTGTGACCTGATAGTGATAACCTTACTGAGCAAAGCCACAAAATGATCAGGGCCATAAACAGGAGTTATTGGATTGCAAGGTCTATGACAAAGATAGTGAAGCATTGAGGGAAACGGTGGTTCAGAACAAGATGAGAGAAAATGTAATAAAAGATCATTGAAAGGGGAAATCAGATTGTTAAATAGAGTTAAGTAAAAGAAAATTGTATTTCCAGAACAAAATTGTTTTAAAATTAAATTGGCATGACCATGTTCATATATTCTGATGTTCAATTAAATTGATAACCATTCCTTTAAATTGGAGAACTACATGTCACTTTACAAATTAAGTTGAAAGAGGGAATTCAAACTTTATAGGCTAATATTTATTGACAGGAAGTAATAATTAACAACAAAACATCTGAAATATGTGGTAGATCAGTCAAAGCCAGTCTGGGTTTGTAATGTGTAGCTCATACCCATGAACAGCATTGACCTGCTTGAAGAGAAGGGTGGGCGGGTAAATATTAATTGGTCTTCCACTTATTTTCTGCCCTCCATCTCTGTCTGGCCATACTGTCACACACAGATGTAGAAGGATTCTTCATTACAGTTTTCATAACAATTTCTTTTGACCAATCAAGGTTGTTAGCCTTGACCTGTCCTCTGAACCTGGAGGACTAGTGGACCACTCTCGGTCTGCCCTCCACCCTTTGACCTATTTAGTATGGGTGACCCTACCAGGAACCAAAGCACAAGGCCCCGACTCTAGCCAATAAGGCTCTCCGAGTTATTGAGGCACACGAGCCCCCAATCCCTATGACAAGGTTGCTGTTCTCTTGGAGAATAGTTCTTCCAGAAGATACTTGACGATGCCTTTCACAGGAGACTGTTGGCTGGAGCTGAATGTCATCAAATTGAAGCCAAATTATTGACTTGGTTGGGAAATTAGCAGCAGTAAAAGGCAGCTCTTCAACTTGGCAGTAACCCAAAGTGCCTCAAAAGAATCTTATGTTGTAACTCCAATCAACCACAATCATTATAAATGGCGTGGGTCATAGAATTGAAAGGTAAATATACAGGATTGTCTGTAAGGCAAAGCGAGTCAGCATTCTAAGCATTGAAATGTTAAGTTGCTGAAAATGTTCACAGATTATACAAATACTTAATTGGTTTCCAATGTAGACAAAAAGTTAGCATTGCAGTTCAAAGAGGCTTGAAAGTCCATTTCTATTGATCAGTAATTATGAAGAAAAATGGAAAGCTGACCTCTCTATCCGGAGAACAAGCATACAAGAGAGAAGAAGTTGCGCTACATTGAAGCAACCTCTTGAAGTACCTGTGCTGTTCTATACACTGCGTCTCAGCTTGGAGAGGGTCCATCGTAGATTAGCGGAATGGTACACAGCTTTCAGGAGCTAACTTAAAAGGAAGCATCATAGAAACTCCATTTGTTTGATAAGAATTCAAAAAATATCGTAGAGACTTCATTGAAGTATTGGAAGGTGTTTAAAGGGGAACTGGTGTGGTGATGCAATACATTGGGGGGGGGGGGAGATGTCACTAATCAAATAGAGGGTGACCAAGCTTCCTTCATGGAGGGACTGAGGGGAAGTACTGTGAGGGAGGGGTTGGTGAACACTCATATTATTGGAGCCACTGAAAGGCTCAGCCTTTATTCATTTGCTATCCCAATGGTTCCTCACCACCTCCACACCCACCTACTCCTACTCATCTCAACACCCCATACACCTACACCCTACCCCCACCCACCTACTCCCTGCTGTCATCCTCTATCCCAACCTCCTCATCCCCACCCATATATTTGTTAGCCTCATTCCCTACCTACATACCCAGGTCGCCAACCTGCATGCGTATTCCTCATTCTCAGTTGCACCCTCCCCACCACTAAACCTCACCACCCCACCCACCTACTCTTCATCCTCATCCCCTGTCTCCACTTGCATTATCACTCCACCCACTGACTCTTCACCCTCATCACCCCCACCCCCACCAACCTCACAGTCCCACCTGCCTGCTCCTCCCCCTCGTCTCCTGCCTCCCCCCTGCCCCCAGACACCTCAGTGTCCCACCCACCTGCTCCTCGCCACCCTGTCCTGGAGAGGACACACTGGGATGTGGGACTGAGCCTTGTTTGCTTGTGGCATTGTTGAGGTAATAACCCTGACACATTCAATTCCATTGCAGGGGTTACCTGGCCCTCAGGGTGAGAAAGGTGAAACCGGAGATGTTGGACCAATGGTGAGTGATTACACCTTTATGATCTCTGAGGCTTTTTTAACTATAAAATTGGTTCAAAACATGTGATGGTCCTGTGACTGACTTGTCCAATATTTTCTGTTGCCAGGGTCCTCCTGGCCCACCAGGACCCAGGGGTCCACCTGGCTCTCCAGGGGCAGATGTAAGTAGTCTTCTTTATATCCTTCATACTTGATATCCGCCACAGTAACTTTGAAACTAAATCCACTCAGTCTGCATCTCTTCCTTTCCTCTGCATACACCGATTCTTCAGTTTAATTATACTTCCGCAGAAATAGGTTATTGAAATAGATGGAGTCTCTCCTTGGCTCAAGGCTTCACTACACCAGACTGGAAGCCAGTGAACATCGGTTGGAGCTTTTACAATGGAACATGCCAAGAAACCCACCCTCAAACCTACCTGCTGTTAAGTCTTCCTAGATTTTTTTCCTAAATAATTTGCACATCTATAAAACAGACAAACAGACCCAACATTACCCGTCAGAGAGGCTGGATTGTTGGGACATTGTCTGTGAAGTCCCATTGTCTACTCCATACCGCACCCTTCCAAAGAAATTTGCCAGGACACTGAAGAAGGAGCTTGCTCTGTATTAATCAATATTCTACCTGTTTTGTGCATAATTGGTGGAATAACATTGCTTGGTATGTTTTTACCTTTCTTTTTTCTTGTTCCCAGCACTGATTCTCCCTGGACTATCTATTTCCTGATGTTAAAGCCATTCAGAATCAGAATCAGGTTTATTATCACCAGCATGTGTCGTCAAATTTGTTAACTTAGCAGCAGCAGTTCAATGCAATACGTCATATAGAAAAACAAAAATAATAGTAATAAATAATTCAATTACAGTACACTTATAATGAATAAATTTTGAAAATCATGGAAAAACAGAATTAATATATACTTGAAAAGTGAAGTAGTGTTCATGGGCTCAACATCCATTTAGGAATTAGATGTCAGAGGGGAAGAAGCTGTTCCTGAATCACTGAGTGTGTGCCTTCAGGCTTCTGTACCTCCTTCCTGACGGTAACAGTGAGAAGAGGGCATGCCCTGGGTGCTGGAGGTTCTTCATAATAAGCGCTGGTTTTCTGAGACACCGCTCCCTGAAGATGTCCTGGGTGCTTTGTAGGCTGGTACCCAAGATGGAGCTGACTAAATTTACAACTTTCTGCAGCTTCTTTCAGTCCTGTGCAGTAGCACCCACCCTCCCCCCCCCCCCCGCCACCCCACCATACAGGACAGCGATGCAACCTGTCAGAATGCCCTCCACGGTACATCTATAGAAGTTTCAAACTCCTAATGAAGTATAGCCACTGTCTTGCCTTCTTTATAACTGCATCAATATGTTGGGACCAGATTAGGTCCTCAAAGATCTTGACACCCAGGATTCTTCTGTAATTAGTGGAATAACATTACTTGTTGTTTTTTATCTCTTTTATGCCTTGTTCCCAGCACTGATTCTCCCTGGACTATCTTGATGCTAAAAACTATTCAGTGCCTCATGTGGGATTGTACAATGAACGACAGTGGGATTTTATTAACAAGCACAGCCTCATTGTACACTCAAGTCCTCTTTCCTCTGACATCTACCAACAACTGGCACTGAGGTCAGTTGTAGTGTTGTCACTGCCCAGTTGGCATCAATCTATTGAGATAGACTAAGAAACCAAAAGGGCTCTTGCTTGGATCAAACTGGATGACGTACTTAGCTTTTGAGTTATTGGGAAAATAGAGAGAGGAAGGCAGTCTATAAAATCAGAAGGGACTTCCCAAAGTACCGATATACTGCAGATTCACAACTACTGACCTGAATCCAAGCACTTAGTATTTGCAGCAGTGAAGAACATTAGTAGCAGCTCTCAATGTTGCTATGCTGCCATTGTACTCAGTTGAATGAAGGTTGCACAAGCCTGCTTTGAAATGGGGAGAGAGTAGGACCTGGGTGTATATTGACATCATAAACATATAAACACAAGATGCCTGATGAGGCAGCCCTTTCCCGATGAAGCACAACCAGAACATTGTTCAGTTCTGACAAAGGGTCTTGGCCCAAAGCGTCGACTCTTTATTCCTGTCCATAGATGCTGCCTGATCTGCTGAGCTCCTCCAGCGTTTTGAATGTGTTGCTCTGTTTATTGACATGAATGCCAAGTTTTACAATGAGCCCAGTCCTCAGCCCCCTTCCTAGTCTACTTTAACCTCCAATGTGCTTTTCCAATTTCAGGGTCCACAAGGTCCCTCGGGGGGAATCGGTAATCCAGGACCTGTGGGAGAGAAGGTAACTTTTTCAATCTGGTTTTGCTTTGCATTAGCATCCAAAAATTGCTTGAAGTCTGTCTCTCTCAGTGGAGCATGTGAAATTATGTTTCCCATTAATCTTTTACCGTAAGTCATTGGGACTGGGACACTAGACTGCACACTGTTTTTGATAATTATTGAGACTACAACTGTTACTGTTAACTGTGGGGATGGAACACTTGAGAACCACTCGCACTGGCATGCTATACTATGATTCAAGTCTCAACATAGTCTAATGTCATTTCCAGTAAAGGAGAATGAAATAATTGTTACTCCGGATCCAACACGGCACAAAAAAACACAATAAGATAAGGAACACAATAATAATTTTTTAAAAACACAATAAATATACATAGGCACAATAGCTCATATACATAGTTTGATTGTATGTCCATAAAGTGATGCTAATACTGGACTATTATCTCTTGTTAACTATTGACAATGGCCCACTTATTGTGAATGCAGTGTTACTGCTAATGTTGCATCTTTGATATTGGTTTGCACATTTTTGTAGGTTTTGTTTGAACATAGCGACTTTAACTAACAGGTGTCTCTGCTTCTCCCTACAGGGCGATTCTGGTGAACCAGGTGCCCCAGGACCTATGGGATATATAGGTCTGCCAGTAAGTGTTTTTCCCTTTAATGAGTTAGATGTTGTGTGGACAACCATTTCAACCACTGAAACCAGTTCACAATGCATTTAACTTGACTTATTATTGTCACACGTACCAAGATATGTCGATAAGTTTGTCTTGCATTCTATTTACACAGATTAAATCATTACACAGTGCACTGAGGTAGAACATAGTAAAGCAGTAACAATGCAGAATAAAGTGTAAAAGTTACAGAAAAAGTGCAGTGCAGGTAAGCAATACAGTGCAAGGTTATTGTAGTGTTCTCGCACAGGTGTAAAAGAACTCTGAACTAAACACCAAGCATAAACCAATCAATGAGGCGGTCCCAGTAAGATTAACCATTTACTGTTCATTCTTCCACATTAACGTATGGTGAAAACTGTTGATAAAACAATACAAAATATATACAGTATTTGTTTCCTTCTTGACATCACATTTACATCATAAATACTTGCAAAAGTAAAACTACAACAACTATATTACATTAAAGTGCAACATACAGTCAGAATCTACCTACGCCATCGACTGGCTTTAAATACACTTCAACACAAACTATCCACAACTCTTTAAATAACAAAAAACATAGACTTTATCAACCATCATTACTTTTAACAGAATCAGCGTTAACATTTTTAATTCAACATATCGATTATCTCATGAACTTACGGCGTTGCTTCACTGATGTTTCTAGTGCGTAGAAAGAAAACTTCTCTCGCGCTGATCCTGCACACACAAGCCCCCTCCTTCCCGTTTCTCCAAACCGGTATTTTCCCACAAGACGCGGTGAAACCGGGTGTGACGTCATCGCATGCTGCGATATATCACAGACAACGGATTTACTTTAAACAATCTTAACTTTAACTACCAAACAATAACAAATGAATTAATACAGTGAAAATATAATAAACTAAACAAATGCCTTAAAGGCAACACAGTTGTAGTGAGATTAATTATGAGACCAGGAGGCCATCTTATCATATAAGAAATCCATTCAACAGTGGGCTGTTTTACTGAGGCAGTGAGAAATACAGGCAGCCATTGGGGGAGGCGGCTGGTTCCTGTGATGTGCTGAGCTACAATATGTCCACAACTTTCTGCAGTTACATACAGAGCAATTGCCATACCAAGCCGTTATGCTCCGGTCAGAATGCCTTCTTATGGTGCATTGATAAAAATTGGTAAGAGTTGACAGGGCCCCTTGAAAAAGTAGAGGCTTTGGAGAGCTTCCTTGCCCATGACATCCATGTGGTTGGACCAGGGAGGGTATTAGTGATATTCGCACCGAGGAACTTGAAGCTCTTGACCCTCTCCACCTCAACGCTATAGATGTGGAGGGTAGTGTGTGCATTGTCTCGCTTCATGAAGTCAACGACCAACTCTTTTGTTGACATTGAGGGAGAGAATGTTGTCACTAAACTCTAACTCCTTCCTGTACTCTGAGTCATCATGATTTGAGATGCAGCCCACTACAGAGGTACCTTCTGCAAACTCGTAGTCGGAGTTGGAACAGATTCTGGCCTCACAGTCACAAGCGGACAGGAAATAGAGCAAACTTCTCCCATGAATGCTGATATCTACGTACGTTGAAAAGTTTTGGCTGCACTTTTGACATGCCAAGTGGGACCCCAGTGTGGTCAAAGTGAAGTCAGGGTATTGTGGTTGATGAGCATGTGTTGTGCAGGGTCTGAAGCCAGCTCAGTCCCTGGGCTTACGATGGTGGAACGTGGTAACGATGTCCATAACAGATGAAAGTATGACCAACAGAGTCACCTTGAAAGTGACTGGAGGAAGTCCTACAAATCTCTAACCCCGAACGTCCCGGGTGTACATCGCAACCAGTGAGTTATCCTCGGAGTGGTGGTCACTGTTGCAATTTGGGAGCCCATCCCTTTGAATAGTGGCTCTGTGTTCCTTTGCATCCACCTGGGAAGGTTGGTGAAGTCTTATTTTTATTTCTTATCTGAAAGACAGCATCTTCCCCAGCATGGTACTTGAATGGTACTGTCTCTCGGATGATACAACGCTGAGTCAGTGTTACTTCTCTGTCAGTGGACCCCTCAGTACCGCACTCGGGTGCCAACTTTAGGTGAACTTAAAAGATCTCAAGCTTGCAGTCCAGCTGTCTTGTTCTCTGTAACTAGATTTCTCAGTACTGACCACCTGACCGTGCAGTACACAGTCCGTACTGCCTTGCTGACAGCAGGGTTCCCAGTCGGTAGTGTCTCTCTGACAGTGCTGGATCAGAACTGGCTCTTTGACAGCACACTGCATCATACTGAAGTGTCATTTGTAGATGGGCTTAAAAGAAATCAGGCCCACAGTGTGACAGTCTAGTTCTGTTTGGCTGAAGAGTTCCCTGTCTCACCCTCAGGGACCGAAAGGCGAACGCGGGGAGAAAGGTGAAGCTGGACCATCTGGTGCTGCTGGGCCTCCTGGTCCGAAAGGTCCCCCTGGTGATGACGGTCCTAAGGGCAGCCCTGTGAGTATTTGTACACCTCCGTTCCTACCTCACACCATCTCCTGCTTCTCTTTAGTATCTCTCTTTTTAAACCTGTATCCACCTCCCAGAGCTTTCCTCGAATACTTGACTAATTGTTCATCACTCACGGCCTTCCCTATTATTAACACAAAGTACACTGCAGATGCTAGGGTCAGAGCAACACGTACGACAAGCCGGAGGAGCTCAGCAGGTCGGGCTGCATCCGTGGAAAGGAACAGTCAACGTTTTGGGCCGAGACCCTTCATCAGGACTGAATAGGAAGGGATTGGGGGCCCTATAAAGAAGGTGGGGGGATGGTGGGAAGGAGAAGGCTGGTAGGTACCTGGTGAAAAACCAGTAAGAGGAAAGATCAAGGGGTGGGGGAGAGGAAGCAGGGAGGGGATAGGCAGGAAAGGTGAAGAAGGAGTGTAAGGGGAAAGCACTATGGGTAGTAGAAGGCAGAATCATGAGAGAGGTGATAGGCCGCTGGAGGAGGAGGCAGAGTGAAACTGGGATGAGGAATGGAAGGGGAGTGAATTATCAGAAGTTGGAGAATTCAGTGTTCATGCCAAGGGGCTGGAGGCTACCCAGACGGTATATGAGGTGTTGCTCCTCCAACCTGAGTTTGGCCTCATCATGGCAGTAGAGGAGGCCGTGTATGGACATATCCAAATGGGAATGGGAAGCAGTTGAAGTGGGTGACAAGCGGGAGATCCTGTCTGTTGTAACAGACGGAGTGGAGGTGCTCGACGAAGTGGTCCCCTGATCTGTGTCGGGTCTCACCGATGTAGAGGAGGCTGCACCGGGAGCACAGGATGCAATAGATTACCCCAACAGACTCACAAGTGAAGTTTTGCCTCACCTGGAAGGACTGTTTGGGGCCCTGAATGGTGGTAAGAGAGGAGGTGTAGGGACAGGTGTAACAATTACGCTTGCAGGGATAAGTGCCAGGTGGGAGATCTGTGGGGAGGGACGTGTGGACCAGGGAGTCGTGGAGGGAACAATCCCTGCGAAAAGCAGAGAGGGGTAGAGAGGGAAGATGTCCTTAGTGGTGGGATCCTGTTGAAGGTGGCGGAAGTTGCGGAGGATAATATGCTGGATCCAGAGGCTGGTGGGGTGGTAGGTGAGGACAAGGGGAACATGGTCCCTGTTGTGATGACGGGAGGATGGGGTGAGGACCAAAGTGCGGAAAATGGAGGAGATGCAGGTGAGGGCATCATTGATGACGGCAGAAGGGAAACCACGGTTCTTAAAGAAAGAGGACATTTGAGATGTCCTGGAACGGAAAGCCTCATCCTGGGAGCAGATGCAGTGGAGATGGAGGAACTGGGAATAGGGAATGGCATTTTTGCATTTGACAGGGTAGGAAGAGGTATAGTTGAGGTAGTTATGAGAATCAGTGGGTTTACAGAAGATGTAAATGGACAGTCTGTCTCCATAGATGGAGACCGAGAGATCGTGAAAGGGGAGAGAAGTGTCCGAGATGGACGAAGTGAATTTGAGGGCTGGGTGGAAGTTAGAGGCAAAGTCAATGAAATTGACGACCCCAGCATGGGTGCAGGAAGCAGCACCAATGTAATCATCAATGTAGCAAAGGAAAAGTTGGGGAGCAGTACCAGTATAGATTTGGAGCATAGACTGTTCCACATAACCCACGAAGAGGCAGGCTTAGCTGGGGCCCATGCAAGTGCCCATAGCTACACCCTTGGTCTGAACAAAGTGGGAAGAGCCAAAAGAGAAGTTATTAAGTGTGAGTACCAGTTCCGCCAACCAGAGTGTGGTGGTGTTGGGGAACTGGTGAGGTCTATTGTCAAGAAAGTAGCGGAGGGCTTTGAGGCCTTCTTGATGGGGAATGAAAGTGTATAAGGATTGGACATCCATAGTGAAAATGAAGCAGTCGGGACCAGGGAACTGGAAGTTATTGAAGAGGTGGAGGGCATGGGAGGTATCCTGGATGTAAGTGGGGAGAGACTGAACTATGGGTGACAAAATGGAGTCCAGGTGGGCAGATACAAGTTCGGTGGTGCAGGAACAGGCCAAAACTTTCCTATTATTGACCAGGCTCCGGACTCATTCCCAGTCTCAGGGCACAGGAAGACATTCAGTTGTATTTTTAGAAAGAAATGTCTAATTTAGTTCCGACCTTTCCTCCGTAGCCCTGCAAATGATCCTCTTCAAACACACATCCAGTCACTTTGTGAGAGTTCCAGTGCAATCAGATTTCCCTTCTGTTTCAGGCAGTGTATTCCAGATCACAACAGCTCTCCTGAACTCCAGTTCTTTTGCCAATTATTTCTAATCTGTCATCTCTGTCAGGTTATCAGCACGCTAGCCAGAGGAAAATCTTTCCCTGGTTGCTCTATTAACATCCTTCAAAACTTTGAACAGCATCTGTAGTGTAAGGAAAGCAATCTCTGCTTCTTTTTTCTCACCATATAACTCAGATCCTTCACCCTAGCTTTCTTCCCAGTAAATCTCCTCTGCTCCCTCTGCAAGATCTTGACATCTTTCCTAGAATAAGCGGCCCGGTATTGGATGAGAGAACATATTGCAAAAGTTTTTCTATTCAGGGCCTGTATTTGCACTGTCAAACACCAGAAAGACCACTAATTGTCCAATCAGCTTCACTTTTGTGGATGAGTGAAGATCCACACCAACCCTTTTGTTCTTGTACCTGTTTTTATTCAAGCTCTCCTTGTTGTTTCTCCCAAGTGCATCATTCAACACTTACCCACATTAAGGTGCATCCTCCTTCTGTTTGCCTATTTACACTTCTCCCTTGGAAGAACCTCATTAGCTTCCATTCTGTACGGCTAATTGACTGGGCGTGGAGCCAGCCTGCGCACATACATTTGCCTACAGTCGCCCTATTAGGGAGCTGAGTTTTAAATAATGTTTTTGTTTCTGTATTACAAAGTCCTCCGCTACCCAAGTCCAAGTCATTTATCTAAAATAAGGAATCAAACAGCCTTATATTGTACCATAGGGGATTCTACTGCATGCTTTCCTTCAGAAAAAGACTTCCAATCCTAGCCTCTCTGCTTGCTACCCACCCCCTGCCATTTTCTCTCTCAAATTGCTGCAGTCCATTTAAACCTGTGTACTTCTATTTTCTCTCTAAGTCTGTCTAAAAAGGTTGTTAAAAGCTTTTTGAAGGTCAGTGTATTAAAACACCCACTGCACTTCATTCATCAACCTCACTGTCGCTTCTTCATACTCCTAATTGTGAGTTTCTTATTTTTGTCAGGAACCTTAACAAATTTTCCCCTGGGACTTTTCTGAGATAAGTGTTTTCTTCTGAGCTGTGAGCTTCCTTCCTGGAAAGTTGATGGCCTTGAACTCAGAATCTCTCCTCATCAGAGCATTTCAACTTTCAAGGGCTTAATGATAGCAGTAAAGAGCAGATGTCCTCTTATTATGTTGCTCCCCTCCTCCCTGCACCCATTGTCCCACGTCTCCTTCCCAACTGGATTCTGTGGTCCCTCTTTTGGTCTCCAGTGTCAAATGACTTCAACCCAGTGACTTTACACTCAAGCCCCATTGTGGTCACCCTTTTCCCAGTAGGTTTGTTAGTATTATGAATTAAAACCTAGTTCAAGCCCAACCTGTGTCCAAAGATTTACAATCACTTTCCTTACCCGTCCTTACCATTACCACAAACATAACACCTTCACACGGGCTAATCACGAGAGATAAAACTAAGCAATCTCTCCTGACCTGGATTAAGTTCTGAGCCAGCCAGCCCAACACAAACGTAAATGATGGTTGAGATTGTGCTAATATTCTGTGCCATCTTCCAACCCCCTTTAGGGACCAGTTGGCTTCCCTGGTGACCCTGGCCCTCCTGGTGAAGCTGGACCTCCGGTAAGATGTTCATTTCTGTTTACTCACGTTGGTTCTGTTTAATCCCCACTTGGTAATGAACTAAAGCTTGAAACCCGGCAACATTAACAATAATATAAATCTTGGACTACTTTCCAAAGATCACCATAAACCCTTTAACATTGATTCACAGGGTCAAGACGGACCTGCAGGAGAGAAGGGGGAAGATGGAGAACCTGGACAAACTGTGAGTTAAAACAAAGCAGCAGTAGATGGTTGACAATGAAGAGCTAGATTTGGAGGAGGACTGGAACACCCTTTGGTCCCCTCATGAACCAGTGGTTGGGAACTAAAGTGACAGCCTTCTGCCATCCAATATCTGTTTATTCAGAATGGCTGCTCCCAGTGAGACATCAGTCAGGAGAGCCGTACTTGCTCTCCCACTGCCAGCTTAGCGATGGGTATTGAACTCTAGAACTCTATGGACAGCTGTGAATTTACACAATTCACAGCAGGTCCTGCACAGGACCTGAACGCTTAAAAAGTGCAGCATAAAGCTTTTGTGTGAAAATCTGGCCCAAGTAATTGGGGTGGTAACACCTTGATGGAAGTTACCAGTCTCTAGGAATGGAATGGGGGGGAGGGGGTTGGGTTCAAATTCAGACTTAAATTCCTTTATCATGGCTACATGGAAGCCTACAGTGAAATGTGTTGCTTGTGTTAACACTAGGCAGAGTGTTACAGGACTGTGAGATACAAGGGCTAGGGTGAGATGTTGATGAAGAAATCCAGGTGTCCATGGTACTGGATGTGACGTGGGCAGAAACTGCCCTGAAAGTAGTTGTATGATGCACATTGATTGAGGGTTCCAATGTCATCTGTCTTTTTCTAGGGTTCTCCTGGTCCAACCGGTGAAGTAGGGCCACCCGGTCCTCCAGGAAAGAGGGTGAGTTTGAAACAAAGAATGCCATCTCCATAACAAGCTGTGGCAGTCTTCATTCAGACCTTTAGTGTCAGCTGGGTACAGAGGCCTGCAAATGCAGCAGGAATCATGTGTACCGGTGGTGTCACACTCCAAGCATTTCATTTGTTTCTCTCTGGTGTTTTGAAGGGTCCTCATGGTCCTCCAGGCCCTGAAGGAAGGCAAGGAGAGAAGGGAGCCAAGGTAAGGACAACCCAGGAGCTCAGACATGCTGTTTCGTTTGTGGAACATAAGGAGTTCTGTCTAATGTATCCTGGTTCCTGCCTTATTGCCATCTCCAGCTAATTCCACCACTTCGTTCCATTTCAATCTTCTCGTAGTCAACAACTTTGAGTTGTACATCTGTGTTCCCTTTTCTGCACCTGCTTTCCATGGAAATAATCATCCCTCTACACTCTGCCATTTCCCACTGAACTTGTTTGTCTTCAGGGAACATTCCCTGGTTTCCTCAAACTCAAACTCTTCATCACAGCTTGGACATGGGTGAATTGCTATTGCTTGATCTCCCAGGCTACTGACTCCACCCAAGACCAATGCAGAGCTCTAAACAAGCTCTGATCACAAGACCAAAAAGAGATTTGATAATAAAAGAATGCTGCTGTTATGAATGGAGATCTAGCTCTTTCCCTTGGCCATTCATCCGTCCCCACTGATCTCCCTCCTGCCACTTATTCCTGCAAACATGAAAAGTGGCACACATGCTCCTAAGCTACACCATCGCCACCATTCGTGGCCCTAAATACTCCTTACTGGTGAAGCGGCACTTCACCCGTGAGTGCGTCAGCGTCAAATACAGTATCCGGTACTCCTGGTGTGGTCTCCTGCACATCCAATGCAGGTCGGTGGATCATTTCACGAAGCATCTTCAATTTGTCCATCACAAAAGGCAGAATCTCCCAGTGGTTGCTCATTTCAATTTAACTTCCCATTCCCATTTTGACATATCTGTGCATGGCCTGCTCTATGTCACCATAAGGCCACTCTCAGGCTGGAGGATCGGCATCTCTTATTCTGTCTAGATTGCCTCCAACCTGATGGAATCAACATTGATTTCTCCAACTTCTTGTAATTTCTCTCCCTCCCCCTCTCTCATTATCCATTTAGGTTACTCCTTTTGTTCACCTGTCAATCACCCACATCGGGTTCTCTTCCTTCTTCCCTTTAGTCCATGGTCCACTGTCCTGTCCTATTAAATTCCTCCTCCTTCAACCCTTTACCTCTTCCACCTATCACCACCCAGCTTCTTTTTTCACCCCCTTCCCCCACCCACCCACTTTCCCCCTCACCAGGTCTCGCCTGTCATCAGCCCAGTTGTACTCCTTCCCCACCCTCCCCACCTCACTCTTCTGGCTTCTGCCTCCTTCCTTTCCAGTCCTGAAGAAGGGTCTCTCCCCAAAACATCAACTGTTTATTCCCCTCCACAGACACTGCTTGACAGGCTGAGTTCTTCCAGCCTTTTGTGTGTGTGGCTCTAGATTACCATCATGTGAAGGATCTCTAGAGTTTAAAGTGGATGGAATGTTTGAGGCCTTTCATACCATTGATTTCATGCTGGCAAATGCTGACAGGGACACTGGAAAGAACCAGGTGCATCCATCAGTTCCGTGTCAATATAGAGTAATTGCGGACATGGGGCGGCAGCCTGTATAAGTTTGCTCGGGCTCTGGAATGCCGTAACCTAATCAAAGGTGGTGATGGACCAGCGTATAGGAGGGAGATTGAAAATCTGGCCGAGTGGTGCCACAACAACAACCTCTCACTCAGTGTCAGCAAGACCAAGGAGCTGGTTATTGACTCTAGGAGGAGGAACTCAGAGGTCCTTGAGCCAGTCCTCATCGGAGTTCAGAGGTGGAGAGGGTCAGCAACTTTAAAGTCCTCAGTGTTATTATTTCAGAGGACCTGTCCTGGGCCCAGAACACAAGTGCAATTACGAAGAAAGCACGGCAGCATCTTTACTTCCTTAGGAGTTTGCGAAATTTTGGCATGACGTCCAAAACTTGACTAACTTGTATAGATGTGTAGTGGAGAGTATAGTGACTGGCTGCACCAGTGCTGGTGAAGAGGAAGTTTGCAAATAAGTAGTGGATATGACCCAGTCAATCAGAGGTAAGGTCATCCCCACCATTGATCACTTCCACATGAAGTGCTGTCACAAGAAAGCAGCATCCATTGTCAGGGACCCTCACTACCCAGGTCATGCTCTCTTCTCACTGCAGCCATCAATAAGAAGGTTCAGGAGTCTCAGGACTCACATCACCAGGTTCAGGAACAGTTGTTACCTCTCAACCATCAGGCCCTCGAACCAGAAGGAATGACTTCACTTAACTTCTCCATCATTGATATGTTTCCACAACCTATGGACTCACTGTCAAGGACACTTCAGCTCATGTTCTCTATATTTATTGTTTATTTATTATTATAATTTCTTTCTTTTTGTATTTGTACAGTTTGTTGTCTTTTGCGCACTGGTTGAATGCCTAAGTTGGTGCAGTCTTTCATTGATTCTATTATGGTTATTATTCTATTATGGATTTATTGAGTATGCACACAAGAAAATAAATCCCAAGGTTGTATATGGTGAATTTTATATGTATTTTGATACTAAATATAGTTTGAACTTTGGGACTTAAAGCCACAATTTCCAGTCTTGGAGATGGTGGAGTTACAGACTGACCATAGCCCAGATCCACAAGAACAGCTCACCTCTGTTCTGTGCAGTTACTGGAAATTTAGTAAAACTAACAGCGATGTGGTAGGAGTTTAGTTCCTTCCTACCACATGACATAAAAGTGGGAACCATCTTTCGTTCACTTGTGTTGATACCCTCTGGACGTTCAAACATGTCTTGCAGCAGCACAGAGCTGGAATACAGGGGTGAAGTTAATGCAGCTACTCGGATGAAGGAAATGCATTTGATCACAAACACACACAGTCGGGAGTATTTTTCCTTGCTCCTTGGTTTTTCAGGATGACAACAAACCCAAAGGTTCAGACCCAATTTTGGTGAAGTCTGGTCATTTAGATTTGCAAACTGGCCTAACATTAATTAGCTCCATCTTCATCAGTTAAACTAGAATCCTAAATATATTACTCACTATTTTAGTTTATTTTAAGCAGAGGTCTGTACTAGGGGATAAATATTTTTATGTAGCCCTGTTATGGCCTGGAAGGGTAGAGGAAGTAGGTTCCTCCACAACTTCCAAAAGCAGAAGTAGATTGGTCCAAACAGGGAAAATGGGAATGTTCTGGAGAGAGGGCAGATGGAGGAGGACTAGCGGAATAGGTCTATCTTTGAGATTGAGGTAGATTGCTCTTCAATGACCATGAGCCTTCACGACGTCTCTTATTCTCCTTAGGGAGATGCTGGTGCTGAAGGTCCGCCTGGCAAGACAGGCCCAGTGGGTCCACAGGGATCACCAGGAAAACCCGGATCTGAAGGTTTGCGAGGAATTCCAGGTCCTGTTGTAAGTAAAGAGTCCAAGCTCCAACCTTCGCCCCAGTCACGTTCTTTTACTGCTTCACAACCTTAGAAGTTTTGTTTATCACACTTTTCTTTGATTACATTTAGGGCGAGCAAGGTATGCCCGGTCCTCCTGGGCCAACAGGTCCACCTGGCCCAATGGTTAGTAACCAAAACTGTCACTTTTAGCTTTCTTTCTCCAAAAGCAAATGGGCTGGGTTGCTGCACTGACTTTTCCTCCTGTTTTCCAGGGTCCTCCTGGACTACCAGGCCTCAAGGGCGATCCCGGAATAAAGGGCGAAAAGGTACGTTTATCAATATCTGCCCTCACTGATGCACAGGATCCTACCACTGAACTTATCAAATATCCTCCTTATTTGAGTTCAGTCTTCAGTGCCCACATTAATACCAATATTCTGCACGGAAGATCATCATCTATAACTCAAAACTCTGCTGAAACTAATATTCTCTGTATTAAAGACCACACTTCATCACTGTATATTCTGATACAGTGGACTAGGCCTCTTTACCTCGGTATGTGCTATCTACAGTAAATCCTGTTTACCAGAGCGAGTCTTGTTTTATAGGTCCTATGCCTTCTCCTAGGTGTGTGTTTTGCACAATAGATGCTATCATGTGAGTGGAAGTCCTCACTGCCAGTTTAAGCCCCATCCTGGGTGTCCCCTAAGCATTAACAACTGCGTTATGGATCCTGGCTTAGCCTCTCTCCGGAAACATGGCTGCCAGCTGACTTTCTCAATGTTCTGGTCTCTGTGACCACAATGTACTAATTAGACTGCACTTTTAGCACGGAGGTAGTATCACAAAGCTCTTTAAAGGAGTGTTATCTGGCCAAGAATATAAGGAACTGGCAAGAAAGCTGATTTTAAGGTGGGTAATGGAAAAAGAGAGGTGGGGGTAGTGGCATTTGAGATAGAGATAGTGGAATTGCAAGGTTTAGTGCCATCAGTGGTGGCAGGATTAAAAATAAGAATATGGAAGAGACTAATCAGAAGGAGTGGAGGAAATTATGAAATAATGGAGTAAATTGAAAGTCTGGATGAAAATTTACAAATCAAAACACTTGTGCACCAAACTCCACTGAAGATGGGCAAGAAACTCCTTCCTAACAAAGTGACTATCTTGGAGACTGTAAATGTAGCAGCTTGAAACCTGGCTGTTTGTCTGTGCAAGTATGCAGTGACTGTATGGTTTGTGTTCCAGGGTCACCCAGGTTTGATCGGACTGATTGGGCCTCCAGGAGAACAGGGGGAGAAAGGTGACCGGGGTCTGCCAGGCCCTCAGGGATCCGTAGGTCCAAAAGGAGATTCGGTAAGTGCTGAGTGATCTCGAGTTTTCTGACCACGGCTTCCCTAATCAAAGAAATCTCTCACTCGAGGCTTTAAGTGAATGGATTTGGGTGCATCCAGCCAGTGAACATCACCATCCTCACCGTGGGTCCAGTAAACAATGGCAGGAGCATTACTTTGTCTGATTTGGTTTTGGCATGTACAAATTACAGGCATTTACCACCTGAGTAATCAGTGGCAGATTGGAGTCCATGAGACAAACTCCTCCCATGCTGCTGTTTTGTAATATTTTTCTACGACTCAAGCAGATGAGATGGTTGATAAACAGGGTAGGTGTTGTGATTAAAGGAAAATTTAGCCCTAGACCATATAAAAATAGCAAGAGCACAAATAAACCAATTGCATTTTTACAGCACACCAATAATTTTACTATATTTGTAGATTTTTTTTAACTAAATGCTAATGTTCAAATTCCCCTCAGGGGCATTGGACTTGATTCTGTGGGCTGTTAGTCCAATCCTCTAGATCATTCAAGGAAGGTCCTCACCACTGGTTTATTCTACCCTGTGGTAATTTACAAATTATGTTTATAAATCTCTTTCAGGGTGTCCAAGGACAGTCTGGGCCTATCGGTCCTCCAGGCCCCCCTGGATTAACTGTAAGTATAAAGGAATCTAACAGGACTCCAACAAATTATTCAGAATGTTGATAAAAGTATTTGCTGAATGTAACATATCTCTGCTCACCAGCTGAATGATTAATTTCCCTCAATACCAAGCTTTACTGCAGGCTTGGAAATGTTAGCTGTTTTAAAAATAAAAATAAGTGTGTTGGGAGAGATATTATCTGGAAAGTTAACATTAGGAGCCATCTTACAAGCTCTTTGGTGTGCATCTTTAATGAACTATGCCCTGGTTCCTGATAAGAGTGTCAAATTGAACTCTTTACCAGTGTCCACCAGCGCGCTACAGCAACACAAGTCCAAGAGGTGTCAGCTTCGGAGCATCGTTGTCTATTTCACCACAGCCTTCCCATTAGGATGTGGAGGCGAGTTGTAACCCATTCTTGGCACTCTCTGTAGTGATGACCTAAGGGACTCAACTTGCAACTGATGGGATTCTCTAGAGGCTTGCACAACCCAACCTTGACCACCAAAGGAAGTAACTGAAATCAGGGATGGGGAGGGACCAAAACTGTGAAGAATCACGGGAGGTTACAGAGAGAGGGAGGAAGAGGGACACAAAAAGAAGGGAGAAAGGGGAAGAGAGAGAGGTGGGGCAGGATAGCAAGGCCACTGAAGGATTTAGAATAACAGAAATTAATTTAAAAAGCGAGATTTTGCTTGCTGAGAGCTCAAAGACAGCGGGAACAAAAGGCATGAGAGAACAAGACTTGGTACTCAGTAGGTCGGAAGTTTTGGATGCATTCTGGTTTAGAGAGGATCTAGAATATGGTGTGGCTGACCCAAGTGCACTGGAAAAAAGTCCAATGTAGAAGTAGCAAAGTGTGGACGAGGGTTTGAGAGACAGAAAGGACAAAACAAGGGAAGAGTTGGCCAGCAGAGGTGAAGATCGCAGTCTTGGTGAAGGGTCTTTGACGTGTCTTTAAATTTCACCTTAGAGTCAAGTACAGCACAGTATTATGCAGTTGTGTTCCACCTCAGGCAGCTGCCGAGGAGCTGGATGGAATCGGAGCTGGGAAACAAAGCTTGTAGCAGGGATAAGATAATTTCTGAAATTTAGTTGGCAGTTTCTGCTCTTCTTGTTCAGGTGAAGATTGTGAAGGAGAGTAACAGGCCATTTACTTCCACAAGAACAGCTGTTGGTTTGTTTCAGATCAGAATCAGATTTTTCATATCACCAGCATGTGTCATGAAATTTGTTGTCTTTGGGGTAGCTGAGCATTTCAATACATAATAACAGAGAAAAAATTACAGTGTGTGTGTATATATATAAATGTAAAACATAGTGTGGTAGTGTTCATGGGTTCGTCCATTCAGATATCTGATGGCAGAGGGCTCTAAGCTGTTCCTGAATCATTCAGTGTGTGTCTTCAGGCTCTTGTACCTCCTTGCTGATGGTGGCAATGAGAAGAGGGCATGCCCTAGGTGCTGGGTGATTCAGGGAATTAAATTCTTAGTTGGCACGTTGAACTCAGCTTCTCACGAGTCTTTACACAGTGTTCCTGCAACACGAGAGGGAGAGTGAGCTGCACTTAATGTCTTGCACAGTGGTTAATGATGGACAAATGTCCAGTTGCATCAAAACTTCATTGAAGAACGTTGCCCAATGACTAGTACACAGTAGCCTATCATATGAAGGAAATAAACCCAATTGTTTTGTTGTATTTTGTATTGTTGTATTGTAATTGTTGTATTTTTTCTAACAAAAATACAACCTGGTTGAATTATTAACAAAGGAAATGCCCCACCCTTTACTACAATATGTCCAATGGAAGTAAATTTCCACTACACTGATAGGTTGTGTGAAATTATCTAATAGTCTGTTTCCCCTTGAGTCACAATTTGTTGAATTTAGTTCCTGACGTTACACTCTGTTAGAAAGCCACTGACCAATGAAAACTGAGGCTTGCTTTCTTTTAACAGGGTCCTCCTGGTCCTAAAGGGTCCAAAGGTTCAACTGTAAGTACAGTTCTAGTCAGTATTTGTAGAGTTGATGAGTTGGTTCACTATTCCTCTGTTGCTTGTTAACCAGAAATCAGCTTTAACTCAGAGAAAACTTCGTTGCCAAAAGTGTGTTGAGAAAGGGGACCTTGCTCCCACAAGAAGTGCTTGACACACATTTGAAAGGTGCACTTGAGGAAGCTGGACAAGTGTACGAGGGAGAAGAGAATAACAGTTTATCCTCATAGAGTTGACCAAAGATGTCTTTGTATCATCGCTTACAGTTTTAGTGGTATCCTCATTCCCTGTCAATTGCAAGAAGTCTGTGCTCATATCTCTTCCAAACAATCCTCCCCTCTCAAATTCATGTAATCACAGAAGGCCTTGGTCTACTGATTGGGGCTCACCAGAGACCTGCCCAATTTTTGTCTGAAATCCCATCCTCGTTTAAAATGATTTATGGAACTAGTTTCAAGAATCTTTTCACTTGGGACATTCTGGATGCTGCTAACTCACTGATGGGATCTTGAAACCTGTAAAAAGAAAATCAAGGAAAGCATTCGGCCCTTCATAGTTGTACTGGCTCACTGAAGGAGCAGTCCTGCTGAATGAGCCCTGTAAGGGAGGGCAAGGAATGGAGAATCATAGCATGGGACATTTTGCTATCATACTTTTCAGTTAAGGAGCTAAAGGGTAACTTGTTGGTGGTACCAAATTCCACACTGTCACTTCCTAAGAAATGTTTGTAAGCTTAAATAACACAAAGTGGAGTTTCCTCTGAGTACTGAATCTTTGCACGATAATAATACCAATTCCTCCCCATGTGGACTACGTGTCCAATGGGAGGGAGACAGATTAGACTTCCTTAAATCAGGAGTGGACTGTGGAGCAGTCTGTCACCACATTGGGTCATGGTGAGTTATAATACAGACAGACTGAGATAGATGGAACTTGGGTGAGAGTTCACGGGGGATATTTGCTGCAGATGAAAACATTAGCCCTCATCCTGCTCGCTGGGTAATCATGGGACTGGGCCCAGAATCTCCACCTGAGCAGCAGTCCACTCCCCCTGTACTCATTAACCCTTCCACATTCCTGCCCCGATCTAACGTCTGATCTCCACCCAGCACATACATTCAAATCACTGACATCTGTGCTCACAGATAAAAACTGCTTCCAGTCGAAGTTGGAATGTTCCGGAGGTGGAAGATTGTGCAGGAGATTCTAGGCTCAGCGGGAAGGCAGGAAGGAAAACGTTCACCGCCTTAATCTGCCTTTTTCACGCTCATTCTCCAAAACTACTTCATTGCAGAGACGTTCTCTCTGAAGTGTGGTGCAGACAAGAGACACTGCTACCAGTACCCAACAGGAGTGAAGCCACCATGCAGATTCACTGGAGCGTTAGAGCAGCCCAAGGGCTCAATTACGAGGACAGATTACAGACAAAGATATAAACTGTAGAGTGTGCAAGGGGAAAGGGTGGCAATATAGTGTATAATTTACTTTTATGCTCTTCTTGTGAATGCTGCTTATCTGATGCTACATGCCTGTGAAGTTTTTCCTTGGCTTGTGCATACACCGACAGTACCTGTGTATTTGACATTGAACTCAACTCGAATAAGGATTTTGTACAGTGTGTCATGAAGTTCTGGAACTGAGCACACCTACGACCACAGATAGAGTGCATGGGAGCTGGCTGTTTGCGAGACATCTTGCTTAATTCTACACCTGTGTTTTCTCCCTCGCTCTGAAATACCGTTCAGCTCAAAATTAGCTGCCACCATAAATGGAAATAATGGGTCCTATTTCATTCCCTACAGGGTCTCACTGGTCCCAAAGGTGAAACAGGAACACCAGGACCTCCAGGTCCTCCTGTAAGTAGGCAATTTATTCTCAGGAATTTATAAAATCCTGATACCTTTGTTGAGTGAATTGCTCCGTCCACTGCAAAAGGCAGGATCTCCCAGTGGCCGCCTATTTCAAATCAACTTCCCATTGCCATGCTGACGTGTCTGCCCAAGGCGTCCTCTTCTGCTACGATGGTGCCAAACTCAGGTTGAAGGAGCAACTCCTCTCGTTCCATCTGGGTAGCCTCCACCCTGATGGCACCAGCGTCGATATCTCCAGCTTCCTGTAACTCTTCCTCCCTCTCCCTTCTCTCTTTACCCATTCCTCATTCTGCTTAGTCCTTCTCTTGTCCTCACCTCCGCCTGGTTCCCTTTCTCTTTCCTTTTCTTCCAAAGTCCACTACTATTAGATTCCTTCCTTTCCAGCCCTTTATCTAGCTTCTTATTTCAACCCCCCCCCCCAACCACCTTCCCCCACACCTGCCAGCTTGTACTCCTTCCCTCCCTCTACCTTCCTGTTCTGGCTTCTGCCCCTTGCTTTCCAGTCCTGATGAAGGGTCTCAGCCCAAAACATTCACTCTTTATTCCCCTCCATAGATGCTGCCTAGCTGCTAAGGCTCTCCGGCGGGGGGAGGGGTGTGTGTGTGTGTGTGTGTGTCTGTTGTTCAATGTGGATTAGAGAGCACTGTTCATATCAAATTAATAATTTATACCACCTTTACATTCAGTTTAAAATTTCTGTTGCACATAATGTGAATTAAAAAGGTTCTTTTCTGCATGCTGTCTGAGCACAGCAGTCCCTGGAGGACATCTTCTTACACTGGAAAGGCAATAAATTCTGGACAAGGTGAAGTGGGTCTTCCATCTAGTTGATCTTCCAGCAGCAATTGATGTTTGCCTCGTGTGTGCCTGGATGGCAGTGCCTTCCCTTACCCATTTGCTCAGGATGGGCCTTGTCAGACACACTGTCCATGAGGATAGGTTACTGCAGTGGGTTAGGGCCCCTCTCTATATGTTGTGGGCTAGAGCAGCCCCACGGCACATTGAAGGTTACAGAGGCCCCTCAGTGCAGAGAGTCACAGTGCCCGTGATGAGTGCGACTGCCCAGCTCCATAAATTACAGTGTCCTCCAGTTACAGACCTGCCTTCTACAGTCTAACGTTCTGAGCCCCTGGCTCAGGCAGTTACAGTGGTCCATCTGCATTGTTTCTGATTCAGTAACTCCTATCCAGTTTAACTCACATCATCCCCTCGACAGACTGAGATGCAGCGACCCCTCTGGGTGTCACTGTCCTCCTGTGTGCCTGGGCTTGTTCTCTGAACTGATTTGTAGTGCCTTCTCAGTGCACACTATCTCTGTACCCAGTGAGTTAACTATCTCTCTCCCTCTCTGTGGAATGAGGGATATTGGCAGTACAGTGTGAGGACCTGTACTGTGTAAAGCTCCTCTGCACACTGTGAGTTGGAGCTTTCCTGTATTTTCTGTGACATGGTCGCATAGTGGTTTGAATAACACTTTCCAGCCCCAGCTGTAAGATTGGGGTTCAGTTCCTGCCGCTGTCTCTAAAGAGTTTTAACATTCTCCCCACGACAACATGGATTTCCTCCAGGCACTCTGGTTTCTTCCAATATTCCAAAAACATATGGGTTAGTAAGTTGTGGGAGTGCTGTGTTTGCGCTGGAAGCTTTGCGACACTTGTGGGCCGCCCAGTCACTGAAGCAAAGCAATGCATTTCACTGTTATTTTCGATGTTTCTATGTACATGTGACAAAATAAAGCCAATCTTTAATCTTTAATATGTGTCCCAGTGACCCCCATGTAGGGAAGTGAACCTCTTCCTCTACAAGATACAGGTCACCCTAACCTCTGTACAGTCACTGTTTGTCCCTTTCCTACAGTATAGACATCTTGCCCTTTCTGTACAACCTGGGTCACTCCCCCGCCAATTTACAATGAGGGTCACTCCCTCTTTACTCCCTCTGTGGGTCAGTTATAATGGTCTTTAGTGCTTCCTCTGATGTGAACCTCAACTTCTCATCTGTGTCTCTACATCTGCAATAATGAACAACTTCTGCAAATGTTCCTCAGTTACCAAATGTGGCTCATGACTCACAAAGTATTTCCAGACCAACTCCCATTCTGTTTGCTAAACATAAACAATTGTGTTTCACCTGAAGGGTCCCACGGGCGAAGTCATTCAGGCCCTCCCGTACCATTCTTCGAAGAGAGCCAGGCGTTCCATTGACGCAAGCCAGATCCTAGAAGAGGGGAGTCCGGAGAATTACCTGGATTACGCTGACGGCATGGAAGAGATCTTTGGCTCCCTGAATTCACTGAAACTGGAGATAGAACAGATGAAACACCCCATGGGCACTCAGACCAATCCTGCACGGACCTGCAAGGATTTATACCTCTGCCACCCTGACTTCCCCGATGGTAGGCACGAGTGTGGGAAACCAAGGCATCCACTTTAAATTGGAAGCAATCTGCAATGACAATAGTTTGCCTTGATGGCGATTCCCTAATACCTGTATATCCAAAATTTTTGAGGGGACCTATTTGAGGTGTTTAAAAAGTACAACAGGGTCAGGGTCAATAGTGACAACTCATTCCCCAAGAAAAAGGAGTCCTTGATTTTACGGTTTGAGCCAGGTATTTCGGGGGTGATGGTAGGAGGCAGTTTTTAAAAGAGTCTTGGTAATATAGAGCCCTCCTCCTCAAAAATCTATTGGAGCCCAACGTCAAATGGAAACTTTAACTGAGAATGATTCATATTTTCATGTACGAATGTTATGGGTGGATGGAGTTGAGATAGATATGAACCTTGAGCCATTGTTAAGGCTAAAAGAACTTGAGGAGTGGAATGAGCAATTCCATATTCAGTGTCCTGATGATACATTGTATCATATAATTGACTTTGGATTGTATCAGTTCCCATGGGAATGATGGTCCATCCCTAGATGCCACCAACAGGTTATATGTCTAGTTCATAAAGTACAGCTGTTGGTGACCTCTGCACCCATCCACTGTTAAACAGGGTTAATGGAGTTACTGGTGTGAGAATGGCTGCCTAACCCAACCATTTGATTGCCATGTGTGAGAGCAGATTAGACATCAGCAGGGAGGGTGGAAAGTATGGTTGTATCACAGATTCACATCTGAATAAGTGAGTCAGAACAGGAGGAGTGACCTTGGGAAGAATTGCTCATTGTCGCCACCAAGGGAAGGCAAGGATATGGTTATGCTGGCACTCTGCTTGCTAAGGAAAGCTTGATGAAGGATCACAGTGGTAGGGACATGAGAAGATGTGACAGAATGTACGATCGGGTGACAGCAACATCGGAGTTCATATCACCTAGTCCTAAGAAGAGGGGAAAATCAAGGGAACTGAGGGGTCATTTGGTAGAAAAATTAGAAAAAATGGTGAGAAGGACACCAGAAAGTGCCAGACTACATAGGGCAGTGACTAATGGAGTAGGCATTGTGGCCTCGGAGCCCTCAGGGAGCTCTAACCAGAGCGTTGTCAACAATGGGCAGCTTGCGCTGGGAAGAATGGTGAAGGGCCTAAGAAAAGGTTGACGTCAAGCAGTCAGTAGGCATAGGGAGGGAGTCAACAATTCACTGATCACAATGGGGCTCAAAAGGTCACTGGATGTTTGGAGCAGGTTTAATAGTCTGTTAGACAGTATGGTTCGACTTGTCATTAAAAATGTGAACTTCAACACATCTTACATACTGGGGTTCAGCAGAACATTGGTCGAGTGAGTTCAAAGAGCATTAAATGGCAACAAAGAAAAAGAGGCCAACCATTGCTGAGGATACTTCCCTTTATCATTGCACTGACTCCAGAGTGGTGTGTTTTTACCAGCCTGCGTCTTTCATCCTTGTTTTCCTGGCAGGTGAATATTGGATTGATCCAAACCAAGGCTGCTCCAGGGACTCATTCAAGGTCTTCTGTAACTTCACATCCGGAGGTGAAACGTGCATCTTCCCGGACAGGAAATCAGAAGGAGTAAGTCTTTGTTAAATCTCTTGCCAACTTACAAAGGACATGACTGTGACTGAGATGCATTTAATCCATATTGACGCACCATTAACAGAATTAAAACCAAGTGATACATAGGATAGATTTTGATTGGCTACTTGAACATGTCTCTACTGGACCTGTTCTTTCATGTGTATCAGGACTGCCCAAATTTTCAATCCTGTTCGAGTCAGTGGAAAAAAATTTCAGGCAGCTTCTTGATGATTATATAATCTATAAAGCAATTTTTACTTTTGGATGGTCCATTCAAATATTGAGCTCAGGAAATTTTCTGAGTTAAGAATTTCTCCGGGGAACACAATATGGACAAGGAGGTCCATCGATCATTTGCCTTTCAATAAAAGCCTCGGGAAAGCTCCCCATGCAGGTCTGTTTAGTAACACTGTTAATCTCAAAACAATATCCTCATTTAAAGAACAACACCACTGACACACAGGAATACTCCAGGCACAGAACACCTAATATCACAGAAAAGGAATATATCACCAGAAAAATAGCACAGAACAACACCTGGGCTTCATGTTCGATATCCATAATCAAAGCAACAGACACAAAATGCTGGAGGAACTCAGCAGGTCAGGCAACATAAATGAAAATGAATAAACAGTCGATGACTCACAATTATAACATTTACACTGAAACTATCACATTGAAAGGGATGGGTATATTTCTGTTGCCAACATACAAAGGGCTATAAGACATAGGAGCAGCATTAGGCCATTCAGCCCATCAAGTCTGCTGCACCATTCCGTCATGGCTGATCCCAGTTCCCACTCAACCCCATACATCTGCCTTCTTGCCATATCCTTTGTTGCCCTGACTGATCAGGAAACGATCAACTTCTGCTTTAAGTATACCCACAAAATTGGCCTCCTCCGTAGTCCACAGATTCAGGATGCTCTGGCTAAAAAAAAAAAATCCTCCTTACCTCTGTTCTAAAAGGCCGGTCCTCAGTTTTGCTATATTCTGTTACTGTAGGTCATCCTCTCAATGTCATTATAAATGTCCTGTTGCTGCAGTTATTATGTTTTGACTGTAGCTGAGCTTTTTTTGAATATTACTTTGGACTTGTAGTTGCTCTCCTGATTTTGTCCATTCTCCATTGACAGTGGGTAGCACACTTGATATGCTGGGGGAGCTCAGCAGCTCTGAGGAAGGGCCTCAGCCCGAAACATCAACTGTTTATTTCCCTCTGTAGATGCTGATTGACCTGCTGAGCGCCTCTAGACTTTGTGTGTGTTGCTCAAGATTTCCAGCGTCTGCAGAATCTCTTCTTTCTGTTTGGTGTTATTTCTGTGACTAAGGGTGTTGCTCTTGTGTAGATTATTCTACACCTACAGATCGATAGATTAATACCTGCAGTCATGCAACTACAGAGCGTAACCTTTGAGAAATTTGACAATGGCTACATTCACTGATTGACATTTACGGAATAAAATAACTCCCATAGTTACATAGCAACCATGACATTCAAAAACATCTATTGTCACTGGACACTGCACACTACCTACAGACATAGTAACATTTATAATCAAAGAACAAAGCCCACAGACAGAAAACCAAACAACATCTTTGATCAGAGTCACAGCCACAATCACCAGGCAGTAATCACAGACAGAATAATATGTTGCGCTGTTGAAAAAGGACAGCTACAGTCAGGAACAATGCGCTGTAAAAGCAACCCCAGTTTATATGTAATGAAGGGATACCCCACTTCCCCCCACCCCACAGCCTTGGAATGGCACCTGCAGACAAAGAGTACATTCCCACTTCATGGTACCATGGCTGCCGCCTGTTTTCCAGAATTTTCTGTTTTGGGGTTCATCTGGCTTCTGAGGTTATATTCATCGCTCAGATAAATTGACAAGAATACGTGCTCATCCACACATCAGACTGTGGAGTCTGGCTATGCACGAAGTTCTGTGTTGCCTGGACCTGAATGTGACTGAGCTTAGCCCCACAAGCCCATTTAAATCCAGTAACCTTTATCATGAGCCTCACACAAGAGCCCCCATTCTTTCCCTTGTAAATGAGGATGAATTGGGGGAGGGGCTTGTGTCCAAAGAGTTCTGAACCTCCTCCAAGGCAGCGAGAGGTCAAACCTACACGGGGAAGGTCACCGAGTGTTGTTGAGGGAAGAGGAACGAGAGAAGGTGTCCAGAATGTTTAACACTCCATCAGTGAGAACCCTGTTGAGCCAGCATTCATGGATGATCGAGCATCTGGTGGACTGACACTGGGGAGAACTGTAAACGTTCATTTGGGGTAAAATAGGCTTTAACTGACAGCTCCACCCACAGTACTGTACCATGAATGGACCAAATCTTTCCCCCTTTCTTTTAACAAAAGTTTGATCATTAACCAATCACTATACAGTAATCAGGGCACCGTAACTATTTACAGTGTTGAATTAAAATACTGTTATTATTATTTTCAATGCATTTGAGCCCCTGATGGCCCACCATTTCCCAGAAATCCCCATTGAGTCATTCCAGACCACATGTACCATCTCCATGGGTGTAACCCCAGAAGAGGAGCAGGCAGTCAGTTTGGGCAGATCCTTCCTCCTTCTGCACCCTAACATCGACTGGTGCATGGTGCTGACAGGTCTGACTCGGTCATGCACCCCCAGTTGGGGCAATGGTGGGGCAATCGAGCAGGACAGTGAGAATCGTGATCACTCCCCACACATCCCAACTGGAAGCGCTGAGTGGGTATCGGCTAAGGAGGGCTCAGCTGATGAGCCATCGTGGCTTGATGCCATTTGATGGGTGTGTGTGCAGTTTCTGCCTGTCACTGGATGGGATTCTCCCACATCCCAAAGATGTGAATTTTAATTGGCTGCTGTAAGTTGCCCCTGGGGTGGAGATGAGTGGTACAATGTGGAGCAAGCTGATGGGACTGAGAGAAAACAAAACGAGATTGATCAAAATAGTAGTAGATAATTCACACGTACTTGATGGGCTAAAGGGCCTGTTCCCATCTTGTCGCTCTACAAAGACTCTCCCTCCCTTACGGAATCAGTTTGGGGCCTGTAGCTGACGAAGTACAGGAACCCCAGACTCCACGGGGAGTCATTGAAAGAACTGTAGTCTCCATAAATCTGATACGAAAGCAGGGGCTGCTCAAAGTCCTCAGCGGGTCTCAGTATCCGTGCCTGCTGCCCGAACCTATCCTTGTGTCTAGGTCTGCCTGCCTTTCTTCCCAGTGACCGCTGGGGTCACAAAACCCTGTGACAGTGGATGCCCCTAGAACCTATTCCTGGTAGGGGTTAGCGCCGAGAGGCCCCATTCCTCAGTGTTCAAGTTCCCTCGTGACAGGCAGCAGCTGTGAGGTCGTACTTTGGGTAGAAACAAAAGGGTCGGTGCCCAAACTGTGCCATTGTTTAAGATCTCTGGCGAGTTCACCAAGATTTCTCAGGCTGTTAGCTCTCACATTAACATATTTTCCTTTTCTTCCTTTGCCATCTCATCTCACGTCAGGCAAGAGTCACTTCTTGGCCCAAGGAAATACCAGGCTCCTGGTTCAGTGAATTCAAGCGTGGTAAACTGGTAAGCGGGCATTACTTCCTTTCTACTCTGTAACCAGTCTCATATTTTACAGAGCAAAATGGCTCGCTGGCCGAAAGAGCAGCCGGGTGCATGGTATAGTCAGTACAAGCGAGGTGCCCTGGTAAGTGGTTAGACTGCACTGTGTTCCCCCTTCTCCTGGCTGGCTCAGAATGGATCTTTCCTATCCGACTGTTCGGCACTGTCACGCTGGCTTTACACACCTCACTCACTCTTACACAGTTACTCAGACAAGCACAGCTTGGTCACTTCTATCCAAAACCCAGTTACTGTCTGTATTCCAGTGAGGGTCAGTGTGTGGGGGACCTGTCCCCCAGTGAGGGTCACTGTGTGGGGCCCATCCCCCAGTGAGGGTCAGTGTGTGTGGGACACGTCCCCTAGTGAGGGTCAGTGTGTGGGGGACCCCTCCCCCAGTGAAGGTCGGTCGGTGTGTGTGGGACCAGTCCCCCAGTGAGGGTCGGTGTGTGGGGGACCCGTCCCCCAGTGAGGGTCAGTGTGTGTGGGACACGTCCCCCAGTGAGGGTCAGTGTGTGGGGGATCCCTCCCCCAGTGAGGGTCAGTGTGTGGGGGACCCCTCCCCCAGTGAAGGTCAGTGTGTGTGGGACACGTCCCCCAGTGAGGGTCAGTGTGTGTGGGACCCATCCCCCAGTGGGGGTCAGTGTGTGTGGGACCCGTCCCCCAGTGGGGGTCAGTGTGTGTGGGACCCGTCCCCCAGTGGGGGTCAGTGTGTGGGGGACCCGTCCCCCAGTGAGGGTCAGTGTGTGTGGGACCCGTCCCCCAGTGGGGGTCAGTGTGTGTGTGTGGGACCCGTCCCCCAGTGAGGGTCAGTGTGTGTGTGTTGGACCCGTCCCCCAGTGAGGGTCAGTGTGTGTTGGAGCTATGTACTAGCAAGGGTCAGTTGATGCATGACCTGACCCATGATGAGGGTCAGTGTTTTGAAAACCTCTACCCTAACAAGTGTGATGGAGCTGAAAGCTTAATCCTTTCCAATGCCTTTGTACATTGTCTGTTTGTCAATGGTCCTGAAAGGGGATGAAGTTTGATCACCATTTCGTACACAGTCTGAGCAGCTCCTTGTCAGCAGCCCTGATTATCCTCTGCACTTCCCCCAGCCTCTTCCTCTCTCTTCCCTCATCTTACTGTGCTATGAAGGAATGTTTACCTTGCTGCAGATTTCTCTTTGCCCACTACCCCCCACTTACCTCTGAGCTTTGGCAGTGAGCCTTAGAAACGTCAGCCACAATTCTGCTGCTTTGCCAGTTGCATTGCGGGCTATGGACAGCTGTCAGTACATTGGCCAGGGGTGGTGGGGCAGGTGTGGAAGACCTCCAGGGCCACTCCCACTCCTTGAGAGAGCACACTAGAACCTCCTTCAAGTTGTGAGGTGGAGCAAGAACTCCACGTAGTTCCCCTTTGAGTTAGCAAAGGACCTGTTTCACCGAGAACTGAAGTTGTTTTCCCACTTGGTGTCAACAGTCGTGATTACAAAGGGACTCTGAAGCTTATAGAGGCCCTTGTTCTGACTGGCTGGCCTCAAACACCACAACCAAGCTGTTTTAATTAGATTCAGTATCTCTGACTGATGCCCTTAGTTCAGTTCGAGGAGCTCCGTTTTTGAGAGGCTGCCGAGATCTTGAATACCTGCGGTGGAGATTTAGTTATATAGCTTCATGTATATGGAGACACCAGAGGAGAAGGGGTAATGCCCTCAGAACAGAGCAGGCTGTGAAGATTTAACACAACCAAATGGAGCTTTGGTGCATTAAAGAGAAACTCTGGCCACAAACCAGGGGGCAAAAGTTAAAGGTAGAGGAACCTGTGACAAATTAAAACTTTTAGCTCAGCTGGCTGTAAACACCTGGAGGATGTGTTATCTGACAGGCAAAGTATGTGGATTTGGAAGTAACTTTTCAAAGGATTTGAAAATAATTGGAAAAGGGAAGCTGTGTGGTCAGGATTGGGGTTATTTGGAGAGGCTCCTCGAAGGCCCAGCATTGCCACAATACTCCTCAGGGGTAACAGGGGGCACCATCCAACCAGAAAGTACAATGAAATATTGGTGAGAGGTGTAAAAAGGTCCTAGACCAGGGCTTTTAAAATGGCCAAAAAGCTTGATGGGAGTCGAGGTGAAGGTGTTTCCTCATATGTATAAGACGAAACCAGTCATTTTGACTCATACATAAGATTTCTTCCCATACAGAGGAAATTCTTCAGCCAGTGAGTGATGAGAACGTGGAAGTTGCTACCACAGAGTTGAGGAATGTAGATGTATTTGCTAAATGTAAAGGCATGAGGAAGAGAAGAGTGGAACGATTGTAGAGGGGATGAGGGGCAGGAAGTGGGGAGGAGGGTCATGCGACCACACACAACAACCCATTCAGGTGGAACTGTTCCCAAGCTGAGTGATTCCTGTGAGATCAACTCCCAAAGTAGCAGTTAGTTAAGAGATACAGCAGGTTAAAAAGCAAAATCAGCTCTTAAAAGTTATGACAGCTAAAAGTTGAAATGTGAAGCAACTTCCAGAATTAGGTTTATTAGCATCGGCGTTTGTAGCGACAGTGCAAGACATAAAATAAATAATGCAAAAGGGAAATAGTGAGGTTGTGTACATGGGCTCAAGGACCAATCAGAAATCCGACAGCAGGGGAAGAAGTTCTTCCTGAAACACTAAGTGTGCACGTTCAGGTTCCTGTACCTTCTCCCTGATGGTCCTTACTGATGGAATAGAAAGTTGAGCCCAGTTTATCCTCCCTATTCCTGCCAATGACATCGGTCAAGGATCAAGGTCCAAGGTCATTGGGAGCCCAATTATTTTGGTCCCTTCAAACACAGGCCTCCAGGGTAACTTCTGCTCTAAGCAAAGACAAAAGCGGGGTAGTGTAACGGGTTCTGGTCCAGATGCCTGCCATATCCTCTCACGCTTGCCACACTAGCATCCATTCCCCTTCCCACACTTCCCGCATGCGTTTTCTTCCCCATGTTCAGTCTCACGAGTGCTGGAAGGAATCTGGAAACAGCCAAGGATCCTGGATTAGTGGTTGGTAAACGAGTTTTGTTTAAGCTTGGCTTTTTTCCTGACACTCACAGTCTGACGGCATGAAGGACTCTGTGCCTCGACTTTTCAACTGGACCCATGACCCAGCGTGGAATCCCACTGTGTGTGTGGGGGGGGGGGGGGGAGTGGATCACAATGGGTTTCTGGGGGTGCCTGCAGGGGGGAATGCTGAATACAGAAAGTGTGCTGAAGGGAGGGGTGAGGGCAGGGCAAGTGAGCTTGGAGATCAGAGGGAAGCTGTGGTCAGGTCGCATTTGGAGTATTTTGAGCAGTTCTGGGCCCCTTATCTAAAGAAGAATGTGCTGGCATTGGGGAGGGTCCAGAGGAGATGCACAAGGATGATCCAGGAATGAAAGGGGTGATATATGCATAGTTTTTGATGGCCCTGGGCCTGTACTCGTTGGAGTTCAGAAGAACGGGGGGTGGGGGCTCACATTGAAATCTATCGAATAATGAAAGGCCTAGATAGAGCAAAGAGGATGTTTCCTATAGAGGCTGAGTCTAGGGCCAGAGGGCACAGGCTCGGAATAAAGGACATCCCTTTATAACAGAGATGGAGAGGAATTTCTTTAGCCAGAGGCTGGTGAATCTGTGGGATTCATTGTCACAGACAGTTGTGGAGACCACGTCATGGGGTATATTTAAATCAGAGGTTGATAGGTTTTTGATTAGTCAGGGCATCAAAGGTTATGGAGAGAAGGCAAGAGAATGGGGTTCAGAGGAATAACAAGTCGGCCATGATGGAATGGCAGAGCAGACTTGATGGTTTGAATGGCCTGGTTCTGCTCCTCTGTCTAAGTGGAACCAGGATGAGTGTTAGATGGGGGAGAGGGGATGGGATTTGGGAAAGGGTGAAGATAGCAGGATTGATGCATGGCATTCACGTTTTGGTGGAAGGTTACACTGAGACAACAATAGCCAAGATATTATATCTAAAGAGATTAAGAAAAGCCACATCGTTGAAGACCAGTGGTTTTAACAGCCACTAAAATCCAATGCAGCTAATAATAACCAGAGGGCAGTGGTTTAAAGACATTAGCCAAAGATCAAAATAGCTGTAAATTTGTTTTACAAAGCAATCAGAATGCATTCTTTGAAACTGGTGGAAGCAAGTTTCATAAAGTTTAAAAAGATAACTAGATAAGTACATGGGGTTTGGGGACAGAGCAACGAAGCAGGACAAAGAGGGTTGCTCTTTGAAAGGACAGGCTTGGGAAGCTTATGTTATGCTTTGTAGCTCCAAAACATAAAATTAATTGAAAAGAGAACAAAGGAGCCTGAAATACGAGCCTAAATTCGTTTTGCTTTCAGCACGGCACACACATACCACATATGCATATAACCTATAATGCATTATGTAAACAACAAAGAATGCTTAATCAAACAACACATTTACAGTATTACTCAAGTATTACTGAAATATTAAATACACAAGGTAAGAAAAAGCTATGAAACAAGACAGGTTAAGGGCAGATTTATTAAGCCTTTTGTGATATCCCATAAACTATTATTTATAAGGGTCCCAAAACTATTAAATTATTTATGGCAGAATTACCAGTGGCCCGGGTTCAATTCCTGCCGCTGCCTGTAAGGAGTTTGCACGTTCTCCCCAAAACGAAGTGGGTTTCTTCCGGGTGCTCCCACAGTCCAAAGTTGGTAGGTTGATTGGTCATTGTAAATTGTCCCGTGATAAGGCTAGGGTAAATCAGGGATTGCTAGGCAACATGGCCCAAAGGGCTGGAAGGGCCTATTCCACACTGTATCTCAATAAATAAATAAACTCCCTCCCCATTTTGATGTGAGCACAAAGGAAGGGGTTTTGTTAGCCAGAAGCAAATCATTCACTCTGTCAGGACATGGCAAAGGGCAGGTTTTGCCTTCCTTAACTACCTAGCAGATGGCCGACTGTGGCCCATTTCCAGCCAGGGGTTCCCAGAGGGTCACTTCATTCTCGTCCGACTGTGTGTGTGGAAGGCACAGTGTGTGGTTTGGTGCCATCTCCCAGCCCAGTTGTCTCGATCTCTCTTTCCCGCAATCAGCTTTCCTATGCAGACGCAGAAAGCAATCCCATTGGAGTTGTACAGATGACCTTCCTGCGGCTGCTGAGCGCCTCCGCCCATCAGAACCTCACCTACAACTGCCACCAGACGGTGGCCTGGTACGACTCGACCACAGACAGCTATGACAAGGCCATTCGCTTCCTGGGCTCGAATGACGAGGAGATGTCGTATGACAATAACCCTTATATCAATGCCATCATGGACAAATGTGCAGTAAGTGCCTCCTTGCCAACCACCTACAATCGGGCAAAAAGGTTTTTCTAACTCAACGAACGCACTGGCTCCAGATTAATCTTTTGCATAGAGTGGACGTGAAGCTATGGAGCATTCAGTTGGCACTAGTGAGAACTACCATTGCACCACAGATATGCAAAACAATCCACTGTGGTCCCTGCACCCGGCCTGTTCCGTTAGCCAGACTTATCCTCAAGCCACCTATCACTGAATCCACCTCACCATTCCTACGTTCAGCTTCTACCCAGTCAGAGCACTTGCCCACTCGATCTCTGTGCCCACACAGTTGGTATCCATCCCATCTTGGACCCACTCTAGTCAGGGACTCTCTGCATCCCTGCATCCGTTCTAACCAGGAACCTCTCCACCTCCATACACACTCTAGTCTGGGATATTCTCTAACCCAGTGCCCCTCCCCCCCCCAGCCCCACACTAACCCTCTCATTAACAAGGAGTTGTCCTCTTTCCCACGTTAACCCAAGCTCCCACTGCTGGCTGTGTTCCTGGTACAGCAAGGTTGGGTCCTTGGAGTGGACCCTGGTGGGCAGTATCACTGAAGCCAGAGTGTGCTGAAGCGGCTCTGTACGAGAGCGACTCATCAACAGTCCATTTCCCTCCACAGACGCTGCCTGACCCACTAGCTCCCACCAGCACCCTTTGTGGTGCTCCAGGTTCCAGCGTCTGCGGTCTCTTTGTGTCTCCCTGGAGGAGAAGGTGATTGCCTCCCGAGATTAAAGCTGTGATGTTCTGCCATTTCTTACCTTGGCGTGTCAGCACAGTCCCGGGGGGAGAAACATCAGCTGCTCCCAAAACCGACATCTCACACTGACTAGCTCACTCAGAAGGAATGGTTAGAATTGCTTAGTTGAGTGGGGGAGTTAATTCTTCTGCTGAAGCAAGTGGGGGGGGATTTGGAGCTCTAACATTTTTCTGTCATCATTCTTTGGGTTTTTTTCTGTTTTGTGGATGTCCGTGAAGAACAAGAATTTCAGGTTGTATAGTGTATACATTCTCTGATATTAAATTGAACTGTTGAATTCTATTTAAGGGGCAGATTTTGGCTCAATCAAATGTCAGGATTTGTTTGTAACTCTCCCACGTCGCTTCCTAACCTGCCCCTTTTCTTCTTGTCCTTGCCTTCTGCAGGAGAAGAAGGGTTATCAGAAGACGATATTAGAAATCAACACCCCCAAAGTGGAGCAGCTCCCGTTCATCGATATCATGTTCAATGACTTTGGAGAGTCAGGCCAGAAATTCGGCTTTGAAATTGGACCTGTCTGTTTTGTGGGATAAAAGAAACCAAATCAAAACTTTACTGATTAAGAAAAATGTCTAAACACACATACACACACAAACACATACAGAGGAAGAATGGAAGTCTGCAAAGTGAACAACACTGTAACCTCAACGTGCAGATTTTAAGATGTGCGATCTCAGAGACTGCAGGGCATGGAGCCACTGTCCAACTCCAAGGTGCTTCTAAGGAAAAGGAAGTCTTCATCTCGCAATGAACTTCTTGGACATCGACCCCTCCCCTACCACCACTAACCAGCCCCGCAAAAAATTTGATGGACCCAAAACTGTTGATTCGCAGCCGCAGTTTGCGCGGAGTTTGCACCAGATCGCCTTGCCGGTCAGCCTCGGAAAGGCAGAGTTAGGGCTGGTGCTTCGGGGGCAGCTGACCCAGTGGCTGCCCCCACCTCTTAACAACCGCCTCTGCCTTCTTGATACTGACCGAACAATCTCTGTACTTCCTGCAGGTTTTTTATTCTCTTACTTCAAATTCATAGCCTTTTTTTTAAGAAAGAAAATCTCATCAAATAAATGTCTTGAATTGAACCCTTCCTCGGAAATGGTGCTGACATTTTATTATTTCTTTTTAAAACAAAAACAAATTTTTGTATGTTTGTAAGTAAATATTTTATTGTATAATATTTTTTATTTCCCTTGCAGCTTCAGGCTTCAAAACAATGCATGTGACTTGACTCTGTTAAACTGTACAAGGTTAACTCTTAATTTTTACCTAATGTGCAAATATATATAAATATATAAATATATAAAATGTGTTACATAGGATTAATAAACCGGCTACGCTGCAGTACCAAAGCACACGGCTCCATAACACATACTTTGGTGGTTCATAAATGCAGCCCACTCGCTGCTTTTGTTTCCCGACAGCGGACAAACCACGCCTCTTGAACTTTTGTGTTTAACTCTCTTTCGCAAAACCACATTGGTGCTAAGTACGGGGGGTGTTAGAGGGGGAGTTTGGGTGTGCATAAGAGCCTTTTCAAAACCTGTCCTTTGCATCACTCAGCTTCGTCTTGCCACCGAGGACTGAACGGGAGTCTTGTCCCCCAATGAGGGGACTGAAGAATTGGCGCTATTTACAGCCTCCGCGTGTGGTACTATATTGTCCAGCTAATGCCAACCATTTTCTTTATAAGGCATGGCAGATCTTCTGGAACAATGTCCCAAGGACTTAGGGTCCCTATTTTTTCTGCTGCATTTTGCTAACACAACTTACAGACATTATGCATGTTGTTACATAAGATACTTCAGTGAAATTCTCCTTCAGTGTGTCTGGGCCTCACCCCAGGCCTGCTTTGTAAATTGTGCTTTATTTCTCGTTATCAGTCTAAAGGCTAAAAGGCATCCAGAACCTGCTGTGGTAATTTAAGGACCGGTTGGAAACATAGCGCTAGTCTTTTACTGTAATCTTTTAATTGCTTAAGTTAGTGAAATCCAATTTTGAAATTGCTTTAGAAATCATCCAGCGCAAGGATTTTAAGTATTTTTTAAGTTGTAATATTTTTTAAAAAGTGAAGCCTTTTGCTCTCATCCTTGCCTGACTCTTGCAGGTTTCATTAGCCTTGGGGTCTATGAGTCTATTTTATCCATTCCCACTCTCCTCATCCACTGTTGAATGGCATGCCCTTCCCTCACACCCATCATACCAGTACAAGTGACTGCCAACATTCTCAGCTTATTTTTCTCCCCATCCACAAACACCTGGGCACTTTCTCCCCATATTTATATCTATTTGTCTATCTCCCTCTCTCACTTTCTCATTCACTTTCCATCTCTCTCTGTCCCTCTCACTCTTTCACTTCTCTCTCTCTCTCTTTCACTTGCCATCTCTCTCTCTCTATCTCGCACCACCCATTCCCTGGGCCTCTCGCACTTTTTCCCCACCCATTCCCTAGTCGCCTCGCTCCCTCTCCACCCATTCCCTGGACCTCTCTCTCTCTGTTTCTTGGCCTGTTCTCAGCCATTGCCCAAGCCTACTCTGCTTTGGCATTAAACAGAATTTTGTTTTTCTTAAGAAACATAAGACTTGAACATGAAGTGTTGTTAATGACAAGTTGTTGAAAGATTTTTTGATACTTTTCATTGGCCCTGATTCTTTTAAGGCAATCATGTGAAAATCTGTAAATGATTTTGAGATCCCAATAAACCTGTTCATGAAACTAAGATTCCTGTCCTATCCATTCGCAGCACCAGAAGTTTCCAGAACCTGTTGTTAGGGAGAGTATGTGAATTTGGTCAAGTTTCAGCTTGTCAGAAAGAACCAATGTGAATGTCCAAAGGGTAAGTCATGTCTATTGAACACGGTTGATGTTGTGTGGAAGAAAAATGATTATTCATGTGAACAACCAGAAAAGCATTTGACAAGTCTGCGTAAAAGACTATTAACCGAAATAAGAGGGATGGGAGGAGTGGCAGTTTTTTGGCTGCAACTGGTTTGGAGTGGAGTCAAGATACAAGGGAAAGGTAGGATTAGTCTAACGGTGTGACTTACCAACAATCTCAGGAATTGATCTCCTGGCAATGTTATGGATATTAGTATTGTTTGGTAAGTTTTCTGAACACAGATAGGAGGCAAAGAGCTATGGATTGGAGTAAAAAGTTACTGGTCAGGAAGTGGAGAGGAGATTCACCGGAGTGAGATATTAGGTAACAGATTACACTTCTATTCCCTTGAATATAGAAGATTAAGAGATGTTCTTAACTAAGTGTTTAAGGTGATTAAAGTATTTGGTTGGAGACTGTGATGTATTGATCATAGCTTCTGACTTGTCTTTATCATACTGAATTACTCAGTGTCCAGAGGAACCCTAACTCTTCACTGGCAATGGTGAAGCAAAGTGTGGAGCCAATTCCGAGTGTGCTGAGCAAGCGTAAGATAGATACAACATATACAAATCATGAAAATGTTGCCTTATGTCTCTTAGTGTTATGGGCGCAAATATCTGCTCTTTCATTTTGAAAAGTACTTCCTCTGCTTAGCCAATCAGAGTGTCAGCCTCTGAGTTCATTTGTGTGTGTGATCTCCTGTCAGTTTTTTGAACTTGTGGGGTTTCTGTGACCTCCTGCCTCTGACCACGCATCCTTCCAGTTTGGCTTGTTACCTACATCAGGCTTGACATCATCCCCTTCTGGTCCACGCAGATTCCTGGGCTCATCGGGGATTGTGTTCATGTAATTCACACTCCTCTCCAAGCACTGCTTCAGAAACAGACATCACAAACACGAGAAAATCTGCAGATGCTGTAAGTCCACAGCAACACGCAGGAAATGCTGAAGCAAGTCAGCGGGTTAGGCAGCATCTTCCTCCCCAGCTCCTAGTAAATCATTTGCATGGCAACCGGAACACTGTTCCCCCCACCTCACCGTTACTGAGGTAAATTGATTCATTCTGCCTTTCCTCCATTGGTTGGCTGTAGGCCACATGTAGGACTTAAGTAAAATGTGAAATTACATTCTTGTTTAACTTCAATACATACAATTGTTACCTGGTGGTTAATTAAATATATTGTCTGTCTCCTCTTCCACAATGTAGATGGTGTCTCAGACACAGGGTGGCCTCTGCTGGGTTCTACGATCATCCCAGTGTCTCTTCCGCTCACGTCAAACAATGCCAAGTTTAGTTTGTTTGGCAGCAGAATACTCCAAGAGGGCACCTTATCTCCCACAGTGGGTTCAGCACTTAGAGCTCGGTCTCTTCCATCAAGGCTTGTGAATGGCTGGCTGATGTTGCACTGTACTCTTCTTGACCTCGGTGTCAGCGTGCTATTACTTAGACAGTTCCATCTGAGAGCTGACATACTGCATCAACTGGAGACGGTCGGATAGTTCCCTTCTTAATTCACCAAGTAGTTGGAGGGTCGTACATTTTCATTCACGAGTCTTTCTAGCCTCTGTTGCAGAGCTGTATGGAGTTCAGGTTCAAAATCAATGGAAGCAAATACTTGTGAACTTATTCAGCTGTCAGGTGTCCCAAAGTATTCCAGCTCCTGGCATATATTAGGAAAAAGCTAAGATGTTCTACGTTCATCCAGGTCCCAGTAATCACATTGTTGTAATATCCACACTGGTCTGATGGACATCAGTTCTGTGCGCCACAGTTCCTGAGGAGTTACTGGATTGTGTAGTGGGACAGAAAGTTCAGAAGAAGCATGTGGGGTCAGCTGAGACATTCTGAGCACCACAGTTCCCATGGAGATGCTGGATTGTGCATAATTAGGCTCTTGGCAAGGGCCAATAAAACGAAGTTAGGTTTAAGTGGAGTGGCCATAAGTGGAGGACTGTTGGGCCACTGTTAGTGTAGGGAGTTCAGGCTTTGGCGGACGGAGACTTCAGTGAGGAGAGGTGGAGGCTGTAGATAGATTTTTCATTTAACTTTTGTTCCTTTCTTTCATATTGCACAGGTAAAGCAGTGGGGATGCCAGGCAGGATATTGGAATGCTCCTCTTGCAGGATGTGGGAAGGCAGAGAGACCTCCAATGTCCCTAGTGACCACACCTGCAAGAAGTGCAGCTTCTTTCAGACCATGTTAAGGAATTGGAGCTGGACCTGGATGAACTCCAGGTCATTCAGGAGACTGAGAGGTTGATCAGCAGGTCCTGAAGAGAGAATTTAGGGAGGTAGGTAGAAGGCTGAAAAGCAGGACCTTCAGGATAGTAATCTTTAGAATGCTGGCTGTGCCACATGCCAGTGAGGGTAAGAGTAGGACGATTTGGCAGATGAGTGGGTAGCTGAGGAGTTGGTGCAGGGGGCAGGAGTTCAGATTTCTTGAACATTGGGGTCTCTTCTGAGGAAGATATAACCTGTAAAAAAAAAATGGGTTAGACCTGAACCCAAGTGAGACCAATATCCTGCAGCTAGAGCTGTTGGAGAGAGGGAAAGCTAATTTGGCAGGGGGATGGGAACCAGAGTGATAGGACTAGGTTGGGGTATTTGGTATACAAGTAGGTGCAATGTGTAGTAATACTCTGAAGAAGGACAGGCTGAAGATTGCAGTCAATGGAACAAAATAAAATGTAACATCAGGGCAAAATCGAAAAGGGTGATGAATACAGGACTGAAGGTGTTATATTTGAGTATACTCGGTATATGGAATAAGGTAGCTAAACTTGTGTCGCATTTAGTGTTTGGCAGGTATGACGTTGTGGCCATCCCTGAAGCCTGGCTGAAAGAAGATCAGAGTTGGGAGCTTAGCATCCAAGGGAACACATTGTATCAAAAGATCAGGCTGTTAGGCAGAGGGGGTGGGGTGGCTTTGTTGGTAAAAAATGAAATCAATTCCTTAGAAAGCAGTGACATAGAGTTGGAAGATGTAGAATCCTTGCAGGTAGAGTTAAGAAACTGCAAGGGTAAAAATATCCTGATGCGCGTTATATACAGGCCCCCAAGCAATAGCCAGGTTGTGGGACATAAATTACATTGGGAGATAGAAAAGGTATGGGCAAAAGGGCAGTGTTAGAATAGTCATTGAGGACTTCAATATACAGGTAGTTTGGAAAATTCAGGTTGGTGCTGGGTCCCAAGAGATGGAATTTGTAGAATGCCTAAGAGATGGCTTTTTACACCAACTTATGTAAAAAGTTAAGCCCACCAAGGGAAAGACAATTCTAGACTGGGTGTTGTGTAATGAATCATATCTGATTAGGGAGCTGAAGGTAAGGGAACCCTCAGGAGACAGTGATCATAATATAATAGAATTCTCCCTGCAGCTTGAGAGGGAGAAGCTAAAATCAGATGTATCAGTATCACAGTGGAGTAAAAAAAATTACAGAGGCATGGCCTCTGATTGTAAAGGGACACCAACAGGGATGACTGGAATTTTTGGGAGCAATTCAGAAGATGTAGAATAGATGCATCCCAAAGATGAAGAAGTATTCTAAAGGGCGGATGAGCCAACCGTGGCTGACAAGGGAGGTCAAGGTCAACATAACACCAAAAGAGAAGGCATATAATATCGCAACAATTAATGGGAAGTTAAGGATTGGAACACTTTTAAAAACCAACAGAAGGCAACTAAAAAGCCATAAGGAAAGAAAAGATGAAATATGAAGCTAAGCAAATCAATAATATAAAAGGGGATAGCAAAAGATTTTTCAGATAAGTAAATAGTAAAAGAGAGACAAAAGTGGATATTGGACCACTGGGAAATGATTCTGGAGTGGTAGTAATGGGGGAGGGGGTCAAAGAAATGGCAGATGGGCTGAATAAGTATTTTGCATCAGTCTTCACTGTAGAAGACACCAACAGTAAGCCAGAGATTAGAAAGTGTCAGGGGGCAGAAGTGAGTGTAGTTGCTATTACTAAGGAGAAGGTGCTTAGGAAGCTGAAAGATCTAAAGTAGGTAAGTCACTTGGACTAGTTGGACTGCTCCCCAAGGTTCTGAAAGAAATTGTGGAGGCATTAGTAATGATCTTTCAATAATCACTGGATGCTGGAATGGTTCCTGAGGACTGGAAAACTGCAGATATCACCCCACTGTTCGAAAAAGGAGAGAGGCAGAAGAAAGGGAATTTTAGGTCAGTTAGCCTGACTTCAGTTGTTGGCAAGATGTTAGGTCCATTATTAAGGTTGAGGTTTCAGTGTACTTGGAGGCACATGATAAAATAGGCCAAAGTTAGCATGGTTTCCTGGCAAATTTGTTGGAATTCTTTGAGGAAATAACAAGCAGGGTAGGCAAAGGGTATTCAGTGGATGTTGTGTACTTGGATTTTCAGAAGGCCCTTGACAAGGTGTTGCGCATGAGGCTGCTTAACAAGGTAAGAGCCCATGGAATTACAGGAAAGGCATGGCAGAAGATTGGCTGACTGGCAAGAGGCCAAAGAGTTGGAATAAAGGGGTTTTTTTCTGGTTGGCTGCTGGTGACTGGTGGTGTTTCCCACAGGTCAATGTTGGAATCATTTCTTTTCATGTTAAATATAGAAACATAGAAAACCTACAGCAGAATACAGGCCCTTCAGCCCATAAAGTTGTGTCGAACATGTCCCTACCTTAGAAATTGCTAGGCTTACCTATAGCCCTCTATTTTACTAAACTCCATGTACCTATCCAAAAGTCAATGATTTGGATGACGGAATTAATGGCTTTTTGGCCATGGTTGTACACGATACAAGGATAGATGGAGGGGCAGGTAGTGTTAAGGAAACAGGGAGTTTGCAGAAGGACTTAAGACTGACTGGGAGAATGGACAAAGTAGTGGCGGATGGATTAGTGTAGGGAATTGTATGGTCATGCACTTTGGTGGGAGGAATAAAGGTGTAGTCTATTTTCTAAATTGGGAGAAAATTTGAAAATCAGAGGTGCACAGCGACTTGGGAGTCCTAGTGCAGGATTCCCTAAAGTTTAACTTGCAGGTTAAGTCAGTGGTAAAGAAGGTAAATGCAATGTTAGCATTCATTTTGAGAGGAGTAGAACATAAGAAGTGCAAGGGTGTATTGCTGCATCTTTATAAGACGTTGGTCTGACTGCACTTGGAGTTTGTGAGCAGCTTCTGGCTCCTTACCTTCGAAGAGATGCACTCGCATTGAAGAGGGTCCAGAGGTTTATGAGAAGGATTCTGGGATTGAAAGGATTAACGTCTGAGGGATATTTGATAGCTCTGGGTCTGTACTCACTGGAGGGTTGGTCTCATTGAAACATATCAAATATTGGAATGCATAGGTAGAGTGGATATGGAGATGATGTTTCCCATAGTGGGAAAGGCTAGAACCAAAGGGCGCAGCTCCAGTATAGAAGGATGTCCATTTAGAACAGACTTGAGGAAAAATTTCTTTAGCTTGAGGGTACTGTATCTGTGGAACTCATTACATCAGACAGCTGTGGAGACTAAGTGATTGGATATGTTTAAAGCAGAGGTTGATAGGTTCTTGATCAGTCAGGGAGGCAATGGTAACAGAGAGAAGGCAAGAGAATGGGGCTGAGTGGGATAAAGAATCAGCCAAGATGGAATGGTGGAGCAGACTCAATGGGCTGAATGGCCCAATTTGGCTCCTAAGTTTAATAGTCTTGTGGACACAATCTGCTTCTGCCTGTTGGCCAGAGGGAAGTCCTGGTTCCCTAAATATTGCTTCAAGGTGCTTATGTTAAATTAAGGAAGCAAAGAGGACTTGGATCTCAGCTGGAAGCTCTGAAAACATAGCCTACCCTCAGTACTGCACCATGCCCATCAACTATGTGTTCAAGCCTCCGGATTCGTTCTAAAATCCCTGGCCTATTGACACAAACATCAATGTTATTCACTAAACCCAGTTTAGAGTGCAAACAAAACCATGGAGCTCTGAAATCTGGTAAAGGCAATAGACTTTTTGTATCATTGATTCCTGTACACAGTGTACAGCACTATTGGATCTTAGCAAATTACACAATCAATAAGAGAGAGAGGAAAACGTCTGTATAACCACTGGGGCAGAGAGAATATAATTGCTATACAGTACAAGGAGAGTAAGGAGTTTGGAGAAGGAAATCTTTTAAAAGAAAGCAGGAGACTGACTGAATGCTGGAGATCTGAAATAAAGACAGGGATGGCTGGCGGTGCTCAGCAAGAAATAAAAGTTGTGCAGGGCGGTGTTCTTCGTCGGAGGGAAGGACTTTGGGGTATAGTTTGTCTGCAAACAGATAAGAGGAACAGGGCAGAATGAAGCCAGGGCTCAGATTCCAGCCACTCATGCCGCCTGAAGGAGCCTTCCTTGTCTTGTTCTTACTCTCCGCAGGCTACTCTGCCAGTTCTTTAGTATCACCCAGAAGTGTCGGTTTTCCTGACTGCATGGACACCCAGCTCGCTGCACCACCACCTCTCTACCCTCCGGTCACTCTGTTTATTCAGAGTCCGGAGCTGTAAATTTCCTTATAATTAAATATTGGGAAGTCAGGATTCATTGCCTTTGTTTATATTTTTATTTATTTAGTGATACAGTGCAGAACAGGCCCCTCCAGCCCAACGAGCCATGCCATCCAGCAACCCACCTCGTTAACACTAGCCTAATCACAGGACACTTTGCAATGACCAATTAACTTCCTTTGGACTGTAGGCGGAAACTAGAGCACCCAGCAGAAATGATGTCTCTGGGCCTGTACTCGCCGTTGAAGGGGAATCTTGTTGAAATATGGAAACGTCTGGATAGAATGAACATGCAGAGTATACGTCCAATAGTAGGAGAGTCTAGGACTGGAAGGCACAATCTTAGAATAGAGGGACGTTCCTTTGGAACAGAGAAGAGGAGGAATTTCTTTAGCTAGATGGTGGTGAAGCTGTGGAATTCTTTGCCACAATCGGCTGTGGAGGACAAGTCATTGGATACATTTAAAGCAAAGTTTGATAGGTTCTTGATAAGTAAGGGCATAAAGATTATGGGGAGAAGACAGGAGAATGGGGTTAAGAGGGAAAATAAATTAGCCATGATCGAATGTCAAGAAGACCTAATGGGCCAAATGGCTAAATTCTGCCCCACGTCTTCAAAGTTCAAAGTAAAATTTATTATCAGATATGTGGGCACATACTACCCTGAGATTCCTTTTCTGCAGGAACATTTAGTAAATCTATAGAACAGTAACTGTAAACGGGATCAATGGACAACAAACTGTGCAAATGCAGATATAAATAATTAGCAATAAATAGAACTTGAGAATGAAATAACAAGATAAAGAGTCCTTAAATGAGTGCAGTTATCCGCTTTTGTTCTGGAGCCTGATGGTTGAGGGGTAGTAACTGTTCTTGAACAAGATGGTGTGAGTCCTGAGGCTCCTGTACCTTCTACCTGATGGCAGCAGTGAGAAAAGAGCGTGGCCTGGGTGGTGAGGATCTCTGATGATGGGTGCTGCTTTTCTATGGCAATGTTTCATGTAGATGTGCTCAATGGTTTGTAGAGTTTTACCCGTGATGCATTTGGGCAAATCCACTGCCTTTTGTAGGATTTTCAGCTCAAAGGCATTGGTGCACCCATACCAGGCTGTACTGCAGCCAGTCAGCACACTTTCCACCTCACATCTATCGAGGTTTGCCAAGGTTTTCGATGACATGCTGAATCTCCACAGACTCTTGAGGAAGTCGAGGCACTGTTTTGCCTTCTTTGCAATTATATTTATATATGATGGGTGCAGTACAATTCCTCTGAGATAGTGACACTCAGGAATTCAAAGTCACTGACCCTCTCCACCTCCGATCCTCCACTGATTACTGGCTCATGGCCCTCTGGTTTCCCTCTCCTGAAGTCTGTAGTCAGTTTTTAGCCTTACCGACATTGAGTGAGAGAACACTCAGCCAAGTTTTCAATCTCCCTCCTGCATGCTGATCCATCACCACTGCCCACAACAGTGATGTCTTCAGTAACTGGTATATGATGTTGGAGCTGTACTGAGCCACACAATCATAGGTGTAAAATGAGTAGAGCAGGGGGTAAGTACACACCCCTGGGTTCTCCTGTGCTTTTGGAGATTGGGGAGGAGATGTTTTTGCCTTTCCGAACTGACCGGGGTCTGCAAGTGAGGAAATTCAAGATCCAATTGCACAGGGGGGGTATTGAGGCCCAGGTCTTGGAGTTTACTGATTAGTTTTGAGGGGATGATGGTGTTAAATGCTGAGCTGTAATTGATAAAGAGGATCCTGATGTATGTATCTGCTGTAGACCTGTTGCTTCGGTAGGCAAATTGAAGTGGATCCAAGCTACCACTTAGACAGGAGCTGATAAGCTTCAACACCACCCTCTCAAAACATTTCATCGCTGTGGATGTAAATGCCACTGGGCAATAGTGACTTAGACAGGTTACCACACTCTTTTTGGGCACTGGTGCAACTGAAGCCTGCTTGTAGCTGATGGGTATCACCCACTTCCAGAGCGAGAGATTGAATACACCAACCAGTTGGTTGGCACAGGTTCAGTACTCGGCCAGGTACTCCGTCCGGACTGGTTGCTTTCCTTGGATTCGCTCTCTTGAGGGTAGCCTGCACGTCATCTTCAGATACTGAGACCAAAAGATCAACTGAAGACATGGGGGTGCACAATAGTTCCTCCCTGTTCTGGTGATCAAAGTGAGCAAAGAAGGCAATGAGCTCGTCTGGAATCGAAGCTCTACTGTCTCCTATGTCCCAAGATTTAGCTTTGTAGGAGGTTGTGGCATTGAAATCCTGCCACAGCTGTCGAGCATCCCTCGTTGATTCCAGTCTAGTCTGGAATCTCCACTTCACCCGAGAGATGGCTTCCCAGAGATCATACCTGAACCTCTTGTAGCATTCTTGATCTCCAGACTTGAATGCCTCTGACCTGGCTCTCAGCAGGTTCCGGATTTCATTGTTCATCCAGGGCTTCTGACTGGGGAAAACCCTGAAGGATTTTGTGGGGACACACTCATCCACAGCTGGTTTAATAAAGTCTGTAACGACCCTGGTGTAGTCATTTAGGTCCTCAGATGAGTTCTTGAACACAGACCAGTCCACTGACTCAAGGCAATCTTGTAACTGTTCTTCAGCCTCCCGTGACCACCTCTTAGTTGTCTTGATCTCTGGAGCCTTGCTCTTTAGGCTCTGCCTGTAGGCTGGTAGTTGGGGTACAGTCAAATGATCCGACTTGCCAAAATATGGTCTCAGGGAGAACAATAGGCATTCCTCATTGTGGTGTAGCAGTAGTCTAGTATGTTGCAACCTCTGGTGCAACAGGTTACGTGTTGTTGATAACTGGGCAGGATTTTTTTCAAACAGGTCGGTTAAACTCGCCAACTATAATTTGAAATGCATCAGGATGGGCTGTTTCTTGTTTACAGATAACATTGTGCAGTTTTTTGATTACTTGCTTATAATTGACCACTTACATGTTTTATGGTCATATCGTTCATTGTCCCCAGCACTGTGGACGTGAATATATTTCATTGGCTCTGATGGGTAGACAATGACACCAGAACTCTGAGACAGGAGCTCCATAGTCACTGACGGTGAATATCTGGCAGTCAGAAGGAAAGCAGCAACAGTGTTCACAAATCCTCCTTGATTGGAGAGAGTTCAGAGGGGATTCACGAAGATTATTCCAGGATCGAAAGGCCTATCAGATGAGGAGTGTTTGATGGCTTTTAGCCTGGACCCATTGGAATTAAGAATGAGGGAGGATCTCAGTGGAACCTATCGGATGCTGGAACAGCTCAATAGAGCAGATGTGGAGAGGATGGGCAGTCCAAGACCAGAGGACACAGCATCAGAACGGAGGGACATCCATTTAGAATGGAGATGAGGAGGAATTTCTTTAGCTAGAGAGTGGTGAATCTGTGGAATTCACTGCCACAGGTGTCTGTGGAGACCAGGTTATTGGGTATATTTAAGGCAGAGGTTTATAGATTCTTGATTAGTCAGGGCATGAAGGGATACAGGGAGAAACCAGAAGATTGGGGCTGAGAGGGAAGTGAATCAGTCATGATGAACCAGCAGAGTAAACTCGATGGGTCAAGTGGCCTAATTATATCTTATGGTATTGTCCCCACAAAGATCTCTGGTTCACCACCCCATACAAAATGGAGAAGAGCAGCCTCAGATGTCCTTGGGAGGCTTGGATCTGTTTAGCAGGAGCATGAGGAAGTTCTTGCAGAAGAAAGTTAAAAGTTAAAGTCTGTCCCGAGCTTTATAGGCTCATCAGGCCGGTGCTTATGTATGGTTTCCGTGGCGTGAAGTGACTGAGAGTACAAGACTCTGTCCCCTCCCCCCGGACAGGACGCCAGTCTATCGCAAGGTTAACCCCCAGCGTTTTGCCGGTATCCATTTTCAGCTGGGTGGCCTGGAGCAACGTGTGGTTAAGTGCCTTGCTCAAGGACAACACGCTGCCTCGGCGGGGGCTCGAACTCACGACCTTCAGATTGCTAGTCCAACGCCTTAACCACTTGACCACGCCCCACACAAAAAAAAGACACACTCACAAAGCGCCTGTCCACCACAGAAAGAAGACTCCGGACCCCCTTCTGTAGAGTCTGCAGATCCTCATTCTACATCCCACAACCCACAGGACGAGGACTGGAAGCAAGACGGCCCCCACCCAGTACGTTGCCCCATGTACAGCCTGTGGGCCGTGCAGCCCCATGTGACGGCAGTAAATTCACCCTGACAGAGTTTGCAGGTCACCAACAAAAACACAGATACGAAATAAAAATCATATATATGAAGGATAAAATAACTAAACACAAGGGCAAAAGAAACAAAGTTTGGCAATTTTTGACAGGGGATCGTGTTACAGAAGATCACAATATGGACGGTTTTCTAGAAAACACAATCCTTCTGTAATGCGGGATGGGCGATAATTTCATCCTTGTTTTTAAATACCCTTTTTGGCTTTGACCCCACTCTGTGTGTGTGTGTGTGTGTGTGTGTGTAACCTCCTTTAGCTTGTGAGAGTGTGGAATGAGCTGCCAGCACAAGTGTTGCATGCAAGTTCAATTTCAATGTTAAAGCGAAGCTTGGATAGGTACATGGATGGTTAAGTGTCTGGAAGGCTATGGTCCCGCTGCAGGTGAATGGAAGAAATAGTTTCAGCATGGACTAAAGGGGCCAAAGGGCCTGTACTTTAAAACGACTAACCCACTGTCCCTCCCTTGTCTCACCACTGGACCCTTTACTCTGTAGTTTCCAGCAGGAACTCTCTTTGGCTCAGAGGCTGTGAAACTGTCTTTGACAGTGTGCTGTGAGGTGCCCTTTACCCTTTATGTGTGATATGAACAAGCAGGCACAGATAATATGTCACCTCCCTGCCCCTGTCTTTGAGAACACTAGCAACGTAGCAGTAACATATAATTCATCATCCAGGCTGCCCTGATAGCTTTGCTACCAGTGAGATTCTTTGACCTCAACCACCTTAGGCTGTGACCTTGCACCACACTCCAGTCCTCCACCCTGATTAGCAGAGTGTGAAGAAACACCTTGGCCAAGTCTCCTTCTTGCTTCAGTGCCCATCTTTTTGCTTTTTGTGAAGGGCCTTGGGGCATTTAACTACACTCAAAGTGCAAGGCAAACGCAAGTTGCTCTTGCTATAATCTTACCAAAGGTGAGCAACGTTTCCATAGAAACGGCATTGCACCTGACTTGCTTACAAATCAGTTGTTTGTGGCATTGCAGTAGCACATATGGCCGGGAGTAGAGCTGTGTTGATTCTGGTCCAACGAGCAATGATTGACACATTCTTCAAGTCCAACAGCGAGAGCTAACCACCAAGTCCAGGGCTGCTCAGCAACTCAGCTTGAGCTTGCGGCTGTGAAACCGCTTTCTCTGGAGAAGACTCCTAACGTCCCAGCTCTCCCCCTTTTGAGCTGCAAAAGCCGAGCATGCAATTTCAATTAACAACAAACTGGGAAGGCCGGGGAGAAGTGTAGGGGCAATTAGGATATGAGCAAGACTGAGTTTTTTAAAAAGTTCTGTAGACTGAAAGGGTTTTGGGAAAAGACTGATAGAGCAGAAGCAAAGCTAGGAGTCCCCATTCTAACATTGCACAGAGGAAGAGATTCTGAGGAAGTATCGGAGCCAAGCTGTTTTCCAACCACACTCTTCTATACTCCTTCGTTCATATTGGCTTCTGGTTGTTAGACCAGTGGACATGATTCCTACATCACTAACAGTTTGAAAGGTAGGGACAGGGATGCTGTTATACATTGTGTGGTCCACTACACAAGAAAGGTGGAAGAATGTCCCGCAGCACATCTCCCGTCGGAACGAAATCAAACACTCTTTGATGTTGTGTTCTGCATCATCATGACCTCATCACATCTCACCTGCATGATCTCCTCCAGCTCACGCATGCGTGGCGACCTCTGCGCTCTTCTCTTGCAGAGAGAGGGTGCAGTGGATGGGATTGGCCGGGGCAGATCAACTGACTTCCTCGTCCCCAGTTAATGGCTAGTGGAGGGTGACGGACTGTAGGATAATCTGTAATTCACAGCAACCCCATTTTGCACATTGGGTGAGAACCAGCTTCACCCCCAATCTGCCCCGCCCCAAAACCCAAGCAGCTTAACACTTGGAATTCCCAAGAAGGCATTTAGTGACATTTTTCTGATTTCAAAGTAAATTTCTTATCAAAGTACAAATATGTCACCAGATACAACCCTGAGATTCATTTTCATGCAAAATATCCATAATAGAATCAATGAAAAACCACACCAACTTGGACACGAGTTGTGCAAATACAAGAAGAAAGAAATAATAATAATAATAATAAATAAATAATCTCATGTCAAGAACATGAGGTGAAGAGTCCTTGAAACTGAGTCCATAGGTTGTGGGAATGTTTCAATAATGAAGTGAAGTTGAATGAAGTTATCCCCCTTTGGTCCAAGAGTCTGATGTTTGAGGAATGATAACTATTCATGAACCTGATGCTGTGTGGCCTGAGGCTTCTGAACCTTATTTCAGATGTCAGCAGCAAAAAGAGAGCATGCCCTGGGTGGTGGGGGTCCCTGATGATGGATGCTGCTTTCCTGTGACAATTCATGTGCTCAGTGGTGGGAAGGGCTTTACCTGTGATAGACTGGGCCATATCCACTACCTTTTGTAGGGTTTTCCGCTTGGGGCATTAGTGTTCCCATACCAGCTGTGAGGCAGCCGGTCAATATACTCTGCACTACACTTCTTTAGAAGTTTGTCAAAGTTTTAGATGAAATGCCAAATCTTCACTAACTCCTAAGGAAACAGAGGTGTGCTTTCTTTGTAATGGAATGTACACACTGGAGCAGGGGCAGATCCTTCAAAATAATAACACAGAACAATTTAAAATTGCCGACCCTCTCCACCTCTGATCTCCCATTGAGGACTGGCTCATGGGCTCTGGTTTCCTCCTCCTGAAGTCAATAATCAGCCCCTTGGTCTTGCTGACATTGAGTAAGAAGTTGTTGTTGTGGCACCACTCAGCCACGTTTTTACTCCTCATGTATATGAAGGACGTAAGTAATACAGTCAATTCAATTCAACCTCCCTCCTATCAGCTGATTCGGCTCCACCTTTGATTTGGCCTATGACAGTGGTGTTGTCAGCAAACTGAATATGGCAGTGGCACCATGCTTAGCCACACAGTCATAGATGTAAAGCAAGTAGCGCAGGGGACTAAGCGCACAGCCTTGAGGTGCACCTGTGCTGACGAAGAACGTGGAATGATGCTGCTGGCAATTCAAACTGACTGGGTTCTGTAAGCGAGGAAGTTGCGGATCCAATTGCACAAAGAGGTATTGAGGCCAAGACATTGAAGCTTATTGATCAGTTTGGAGGAATGGTGGTACTGAATGCTGGGCTGTAGTCGATAAAGAGCGTCCTGATGTATGCATCTTTGCAGTCTGGATGTTTCAGGGTTGAGTGAAGAGCCAGTGAGATGGCATCTGTGTGGACCTGTTGTGCTGGTTGGCAAATTGGAAGAGATCCAAGTGGCTTCTCAGGCAGGAGTTGATGTGTTTCACCACCAACCTCTCAAAACACTTCATCACTGTGGATGTAAGTGCTACTGGATGATGACCATTGAGGTACCTGTACTTGGTAGTGTGGAGGAGCAGAGGGATCTGGGGGTACACAGGCAGATAGAGTAGTTAAGAAAGCTTATGGAGTGTTAGCTTTCATAAGTCGAGGGATAGAGTTTAAGAGACGCAATGTAATGCTGCAGCTCTATAAAACTCTAGTTAGGCTACACTTGGAGTACTGTGTCCAGTTCTGGTCGCCTCAGTATAGGAAGGATGTGGAAGCATTGGAAAGGGTACAGAGGAGATTTACCAGGATGCTGCCTGGTTTAGGGAGTATGCATTATGATCAGGGATTAAGGGAGTTAGGGCTTTACTCTTTGGAGAGAAGGAGGATGAGAGGAGACATGATAGAGGTATACAAGATATTAAGAGAAATAGACAGAGTGGACAGCCAGTGCCTCTTCCCCAGGGCACCGCTGCTCAATACAAGAGGACATGGCTTTAAGGTAAAGAATAGGAAGTTCAAGGGGGGATATTAGAGGAAGGTTTTTCACTCAGAGAGTGGTTGGTGCATGGAATGCACTGCCTGAGTCAGTGGTGGAGGCAGACACACTAGTGAAGCTTAAGAGACTACTAGACAAGTATATGGAGGAATTTAAGGTGGGGGGATATACGGGAGGCAGGGTTTAAGGGTCGGCACAACCCTGTACTGTGCTTTACTATTCTATGTTTCTATGAGGCAGGTTACCACATTCTTCATAGGCACCAGTATAACTGAAGCCTGCTTGAAGCAGGTGGCTACCTCAGACTGCCGAAGCAGCCGGTTAAAGATCTCAGTGAACACCCCAGTGAGCTGATCAGTACAGGTCGCTAGTACTTGGCTAGGTACTCCACCTGGACCGGATGCTTCCCATGGGTTCACCCTCCAAAAGGCTGCTCACTCATCGGCCTCAAAGGGTCTACAGGGGCTGTGGGAGTTTGTGAAGGATCCTCCATGTTTTGACCGGTCAAAGCAATCATAGAGGCATTAACTCACCTGGACGTGAAGCCCTGTTTTTGCCTATGTCCCTTGATTTAGCTTCATGAGAGGTGATTGTATTCATGCCTGACCATTCCAGAGTTGCCACTTCAGCCATGAGATGGCTTCTTCAAGATCATACCTGGACCTCTTGTAACTTTCTTTGCCACCAGATTTGAACCAGGGTCTGATCTGGCCCTCAGCAGATTGAAGGTCTCATGGTTCATCCGAGTTTCAAAGTTGTCTGCGTGGTCCACATCCAGACGTCTCAACTGGGATGGTAGCAATTAACCTCTATCTCATCTGAAATATTTGGTTTGCTGCCATCACCTCCAATCTAGCATCTTCTCCTTCAGGTTATCTGACCCCTGCAGCTGGCTAACGATCTACCCAGTCAAAGACCACTCAGGGGTAATCTGAGAGCAACTGGGAATGGTGGAACACTTTGAAAAGACAGTGACCACCCACTTCCAATAACTTAGTGCAGGTTTCACTTGATCTGACACACAATCGTTGCAAGGACACCGATCCCTACTGAGGTGTGGGCTTGCAACTGCAAGAGCACAAGGCAGACCCAGTGGGGTCCATCTTCATTGGGCACCAAGTGGCTTCAACACACACTGACCCTCACTGGGGGATGGGCCCACACACACACTGACCCTCACTGGGGGATGGGTCCCACACACACTGACCCTCACTGGGGGATGGGTCCCACACACACTGACCCTCACTGGGGGATGGGCCCACACACACACTGACCCTCACTGGGGGATGGGCCCACACACACTGACCCTCACTGGGGGATGGGTCCCACACACACTGACCCTCACTGGGAAACGGGTCCCACACATACTGACCCTCATTGAAGACGGGTCCCACACACAAACTGACCCTCACTGGGGCACGGGTCCCACACACACTGACCCTCACTGGGGACGGGTCCCACACATACACTGACCCTCACTGGGGGACGGGTCCTACACACACTCTGACCCTCACTGGGGGACAGGTCCCACACACACTGACCCTCACTAGGGGACGGGTCCCACACACATTGACCCTCACCGGGGACGGGTCCCACACACACTGACCCTCACTGGGAGACGGGTCCCACACACACTGACCCTCACTGGGGGACGGGTCCTACACACACACTGTCCCTCACTGGTGGACGGGTCCCACACACACTGACCCTCACTGGGGAACTGGTCCCACACACACTGACCCTCACTGGGGGACGGGTCTCACACACACTGACCCTCACTGGGGGACGGGTCTCACACACACTGACCCTCACTGGGGGCGGGTCCCACACACACTGACCCTCACTGGGGGATGGGTCCCACACACACTGTCCCTCACTGGGGGACAGGTCCCACACACACTGACCCTCACTGGGGGACGGGTCCCACACACACACACTGACCCCCACTGGGGGATGGGTCCCACACAAACTGACCCTCATTGGGGGAATGGGTCCCACACACACTGACCCTCACTGGGGGACGGGTCCCACAGACACTGACCCTCACTGGGAACGGGTCCCACACACACTGACCCTCACTGGGGGACAGGTCCTACACACACACTGACCCTCACTGGGAGTCGGGTCCCACACACACTGACCCTCACTGGGGGGAATGGGTCCCACACACACTGACCCTCACTGGCGGATGGATCCTGCACACACTGAGGGATATAATTCCACATACAATGACCCAGATTCGAGGACAAGCACATAACAGTCATTTCGGAATGGGAACCTCTGCCTTCATTGCATGTTTAGAGTGATTGCAACAATGAGTTAATAGTCAACGGACTGCTTGCTGATCCCTTGTGAATCTCGGCTAATTTTTCATTAAATATTAAAAATCCTGAGGATTTTTGTTTACCTCCCAGAATTTGTCCCCACCCTGAGGTGGAGAGATTAAGACGAACTAATTTGACATCAGGTTTTCCGAGAAGGGGGATGTAATTGAGGAGGGAGGTAACCATAGCAACAGTGGTACCGTGTTACAATGCAATCATATTTCTGGAAGCACAAAGTGAAGTCATTGGGGGGTGGTGGGGGGATTCTGATTGTGACCATCTGAAAACACCAGACCCTTCCTCCAGCTCCAGATTAAAACACAAATCCATGCAGGGAAAACTCCGCAGGGAATATGGGACAGATTGCTAAAGAACAACCAGGCAGACGGAAGGATAGTGTTTGTTTCGTGGCCCTGTGGTGAGCGCTGCTGTGGAAATTGCAAGGGGGCTGATTGGGCAGGCAGGGAAGAGCGGAGAAAGAAGAGGCCATTCAGCCCATCTGACCAATAGCACCATCCAATCGGATAATGGATAATCTTCAGCCTCGTTTTGGTTCACCTTTAAATTTTTCACTGAACAAAATATATTCCAATAGCCCTAACTCCCCAGCTGTGGGAAACCTTAAGGTTGCCCCACTTTATGACGTTGATATTCTGTGGCCCACTATAATTCTGTTTTTACCCCTTGTTCCAGATGGCCAGTATTTATCACAAGTCCCTCAATTGCTTTAAACACTTCAGTTTCATCACCCCTTGGGCACTTATGCTTAGGACGATACAGCTTGGAGTGTCAGAGTTTGGAGTTCTATTCTGACATCCTCCCCTTGGAAAGTCTGCGTTTTCTCCAGGCCCTCTGCTTTCCTCCCACACTCCAAAGATGTACCAGTTGGTTGGTTAATTGGTCATTTTACGTTGTCCAGTGATTGGGCTCGGACTGAATGGGGATTCCTGGCTCAAAGCACTACAAGGGCCTATTTCCCTCTGAATCTCTTAAATAAATAAATAAAGTTTTATCTTGTAGTGCTTCCCCCCTCCCTTCACTATTCCCCACTCCCACTTCCTTCTCCTTATCTCCATATCTTCCCATCACCTCCCTCTGGTGTTCATCCCCCTTCCATTTCTTCCACTGCCTTTGTCCTCTCCTATCAGATTCCCCCTTCTCCAGCCCTTTGTCTATTTCACAAATCAACTTCCCAGCTCTTTACTTCACCATTCCCCCTCTCCTGGTTTCACCTACCACCTTGTACTTCTTCCGCCCCTCCCCCCACCCTCTTACGCCAACTTCTCACCTTTTTTCTCCAGTCCTGATGAAAGGCCTCGGCCTGCAACATCGACTGTACTCTTTTCAATTGCTGCTGCCTGACCTGCTGAGTTCCTCCAGCATTGTGTGTGTGAGACCTGAAAGCAGACATGTAATGCTTTTGGGACAACAAATTCCCCTCTACCATCGGATTTCTGAATGGTCCCTGAACCCATGAATACTACCATACCATTTTTGCACCGCTAATTTATTTTACAACTAGCAGTATATTTTTTTTAATTTATGGTATATTTTATGTACTCCACTGTACTGCTGCTGCAAAACAACAAATTTCACGACATACGCCGATGATATTAAACCTGATTCTCAGTTTTATGCTAATCCTGGTCAATCAAAGCATCATCACAGTTGAATAGTTTGACCCTGAGTATCGTTCGAGTGAACCTGCACCCTTATCTTCACCACTAACACTGTAGCCTTAATGTGATTTGTGTGCAGTGAGGTACCTGAACTATGCATGGGAGCTTTCAGAAATAGCTGGTCCCTTCTCCTGCCATCAATGAGCTGAGGGCTTCCTGCTGCAATGTCTTTAGTCTTTCATTCAACAAGGAAAGGTCTTCCAACAAAATTTTCACCTCAGCCCTGATCACAGTCTCTGGGCTCCTGTGGCACTCGAGAGAAACTTAAAGAGGCAAAGCACAGAAACAGGCTCCACAGCCCACTGAGTCCAAGCTGGGCATCAACCACCCGTTCACATAAATCCGACACTCGTTCCACTTTGTAAAAATTCTCCTCCGTTCTTATCACCTCCCCACAGATCCTACCACTCCCCTACACACGGGGAACACCTGAGGTCAGGATAGAACCAGGATTTCTGGCACAGTGCGGCAGCAGCTCGACGAGTATCTGTACAAGGGACTTGCACAGGAAGATGTGTAGAATCCAGGCTGAAACTCCCACGGAAAGCTGAGGCAGTGAGGCACCATTAAAAATGCTACCATCACCACGGACATTCAGCTCGATCCTCTCCATCCTCTCAGGAAGATAGAAAACACCACCCAGTACTAGTTTGGGGCAAAAGCACGTAGAGTGTTCTGAAAGAGAGTGAGATTCTATAAAATTAACATGTTCAATCTACATTCCATTTTTGTGCCATTTTCTTCAAATAAGCATCTTTCCTTTGCTTGTCCTGGAGCCGTGGAGCTAAATACCATGGAAACAGGGCCTTTGGCCCAAATTATCCATGCCCACTGAAGGGCCTGCCTGAGCTCGACCCCTTTGCCTGCATTTGGCTCATAACTCCTTCAATATTTCCTGTTCATGTCCCTGTCCAAATGTCTTTTTCAGCAATCTTTTACCTGCCTCTGCAGTTTCCATCTTCAGCACATTCCACACACTCGCCAACCTTTGTGTCAAAAATTTGCCCCTCAGTACGCCTTTGAATCTATTCCCCCCCCCCACCCCCAACACCTTAAAGCTCCATCCTCTAGCTTTAACTCCCCTACCCCAGGAAAAATATGTGACTGCTTTCCCTGTTCATGTTCATGTCACACACATGTCCCTCCACATCCTACACTGTACAGAAAACAGCCCCAATCATCCGGTTTCTCCCTAGAACTCACCCCACAAGCCTGGCAACATCCTACTGAATCTTTCCTGCAACCTTGTGTCCAGTGTTCCAGCCTATGCTTATCTTCAACCAGGATCATTGGCACAGAGGATGAAATGCAAAGAAAAAGTGCAGATGCTGAAAATCTGAGATAAAACCAGGGAAGTGTTGGGAAAACTCAGCTGGTTAGGCAGCATCCATGGAAGGGGAAAGAGAGTTAACATTTCAATGTCCGGCCGAAGGGCCTCGGCCTGAAACATCTTTCCCATAGATGCTGCCTGGCCTGCTGAGTTCCTCCAGCATCTTGTGTGTGTTGCCAACATTTCAACTCATTGTCTCGTCTGCTGGGAGTTTCTCATTAAAAGTGAAGACCTGGCTATCTGGCTGTGAGCAGGTTGCTGCAACATTACAACATTGTCTGCATCTCCTGGATTTCCATGTTAGTTGTAAATCACTTTGGGGTGTTCGGAAAGAGGCCGAGGCTCTACAAAATTAACACCTTCAATCTAAATTCGATTGTTTTTGTGCCGTGTTCTCTTTCCTAGCGGTCTAACGCAGAGCCGTTAAATCCTTTAATGTGAAGGAGCACATTTCGTCCCAAGAAGCCGCAGACGCTGGAAATTTGACATTAAACCCAGCAAATGCAGGTTAACACTCAGCAGGTCGGGCAGCGTCCGAGGAAGGAGAAACAGTCCACGCTTCAGATCCGGGACCTTCAGAAATCTGTGACTGTATTGGAGACAGTGGCCTGTGTTGGGGTCACGGAACAGAGGATGAGTCCAAGAACTGGTGCATTACTGATGAAGGATCCCAAGTTTGGTCAATTAATTGCTCCTCTTTCCACAGACGCTGACTGACCTGCTGAGATTTTCCAGCTATAATTTTCAATTGCTGTAATGCAGTGTGTGATTGACTAGAAAGGGGATTGATTGCACGCCTTGGTCTCAGTGGTCGGGATTTAGTCTCCCAGAAGCCAAGGGAAAAGCTGGGTGAGAATAATGAGCAGCTTCCAGCGACAGGCCGCTGATCCCGGCCCAGGAGGCGCTGGTACAGGTAGAGAGCCTCTCTCAGTATTGAGGTCAGGAGATTGCCTCGTCTAGGACCTGTTATATAAGCTGTGCATGAGCTAAAGGCTACAAAGCACCTTGTCACTCCTCTCAAAAACCTCCTGGGATAGTTGCTGCATTATGATTATCAGCAGTGCAGTGCCCATCAGTACACAGAGAAAATCAGCAGCCATTTTGGACATGGCTGTTAAAACATATTTCCTCTAACAAGTAATTTGTTTGTCTTGAATCATGTAGCATAACTATACATGATACAGATCATACATCATGTAGATCATACATGATGCAGATCATAAGTCATACAAATCATACACCATACCGATCATACATCATACAGACCCCACAGCAAAGAAACAGGCACTTCAGCCGTGAGGGTCTGCAACAGCTATCAGCCATCCAGTTATACTAATCCCATACTGATCCCATTTTATTCTGCCCCCCCCCCCGTCCCCCATTTCCGCCAGTCGCCTAAGCACTCAGCGCGGTATACAGTGGCCAATTAATGTGCCAGCCAGCACGGCTTTGGGATGCGAGAGGAAGCGCATGCGGAACGTATACAGTGCCCCTGGGTCAGGATTGAATCGGGCTCGCTGAAGCTGTGAAGAGGTGTCTCTGCTCACTGAGCCACAGTGTCACCCCAGCACATTCCCAGGCTTGCTCACAACGTCTTACTTGCTCTAAAACTCCAGGATAAATATAACGTCCAGGCACGGAGATAGTGAAAAACTGAACTGTAATGTTTGAGAAATACCTCTCTGTCTTATGCAGGTTACGGTTATTTTTTGGCAGTGTCAATTTCTGTTTCTCAGGCTGTTAAATGGGTTTGCTTTAAATAGAAATTCATACAAATTGCAGCTCAGAGCCAGGCCTTTCAGCCCATCTCCTCATACCTCCATACAATGCTATCAACCAGCTTTATCCCATATATATTTATCACTTCTGGTTCTGTCTCTCACTGTTATAGCAAGTTCCAAATTCCATTTCACTCCCTGAATTTCCTCTTGGATTTACCAATGTTCGGGGTCCTGTGCTCCTGTTTCCCCTACGATCCAGGCCACGGAGAGCGGAGCGTGAGCGGGTGTTCAGCGCCCTCTCGCTCGCTGCTGCCGGCGGAAGGGAGGAGCCTCTCCTTCTCTGCCTTGGCACTGTCGGAAGATGGCACCAGAGCTCTGGGTCTTCAGCGAGGTTTAATCGACGTGGTTAGTGGGTTGGACTCTGTGATTCACGTTACGATGTGTCTCTGGTTTCTGGTCACTCCTTTTCTCGTGGATATTTTGGACGATTTTTTATCGGGCAGCCTGCAGATAACAAACACCGAGCAGAACTGAATGTGCCTGGACAATTTTTGTGCTTTAAGTTCTGTGTTTTCACTCTTTTTTTGGTGCCATTTGTGCAATTTGTTGGGTTTTTTTGCGCATGGAGGGGTTTTGATGATTTTCTTTGAATGGGTTCCATGATTTTCTTTGTTTTAGTGCCCATCTGTGTGAAGACGGACCTCAGGGTTGTATACCTTCATACATTATTTGATAATAAAGGTATCCATAGCATCCTTCTGAAACCCCTTCACTACCTGAGTGACCTTCACTACATCACCTTTCAGCCTTCTGGTTTCCAGGGAAAGCTCTGTCATTCCAGGATGAGCTTAGAAATTAAAGACAAAAATATATTCAAGCTCCGGCATTTGTACTAAAGAACCATTTCACAAAACTTCCACAAGAAACTTCTCAAACAGGCAAACCTAAAAATCAAGCTCAAAATATAATTGAAATGAATACAATCATACATTGACCATCCACAATCTCCTTCCAATTCACGTTAATTCTCTTGAAACCCCCTTCAGTTCAGTGGGGATCCCTCGCGCCCCTACACAATGATTCCAAGTCTCAGAGCTGAATCAGAATCAGGTTCATTACCCCCGACAAACGTTGTGAAATCTTGTTATAAGTTCCAGTTTAAAAAAGGTAAATTAAATAAATAGTGCAGAAGAGTGTTCGTGAGCTCATGGACTGTTCAGAAATCTGATGGCGGAGGGGAAGAAGCTGTTCCTGAAACACTGAGTGTGTGTCTTCAGGCTCCTGTCCCTCCTCCAGGATGGCAGTCGCGGGAGGAGGACATGTCCCGGGAGCTTACTGATGGATGCCACTTTCTTGGGGCGTCGCCTTTTGAAGAAGTCCTTGACGGTGGGGAGTTGTGTGCCCATCATGGAGCTGGCTAACCCTACAACCTTCTGCAGCCTCTTATGATTTTGTAACTGGAGCCTCCATGCTAGGTAGTGATGCAACTAACGGAATGCCTGTAGTACAACTAACGGAATGCCTGTAGTACAACTAACAGAATACCTGTAGTCTACAGCACACCTGTAAAAGTTTGCTGGAGTCTTTGGTGACGTATCAAATGTCCTCAAACTCCTGGTGAAGTATAGCTCTGGTGTGCATTCTTTATGATTTGCATCAATATGTTTCAGCCTAGGATGGATCCTCTGCAATGTTGACGTCCAGGAAGTTGAAGTTGCTCACCCTTTCCTCTGCTGAAGCCTCTGTGAGGACTGGTGACTCCTTCCTCAAGCCCATAACCAACTCTTTGGTCTTGCTGCCATTGAGTGCAAGATTGGATTTGCAACACCACTGAACTAGCCTAGGCACCTCCTGCTTGCCATCTGAGATTCTGCCAATGACAATGGCGTCATCGGCAAATTTGTGGATGATGTTTGAGCTGTGCCTAGCCATACAGACAGTAGAGCAGTGGGAGAAGCACACATCGTTGAGGTGTGCCTGTGATAATTGACGGTGAGGAGGAGATATTATTACCAATCTGCATTGATTGTGGTCTCTTGATGACGTAGTCAAGGATCCAGTTGGCGTTTGCTGGTAGCAAGAATTACACAAAAGAGCACAGAAGTCGCCCCCTTCTTCTAATCAGCTTCCTCCTCATCAAACTGTGCCAGATTAATTCCTCTCCCCTTGCTGATGCAGCTTTCCTGTATCATTCAATTCCAGTATTCCCTGTGGGAGTACGTTTCATGGTCTCACCATTAGCTTGGTAAGTAAGTTTTTCCTTCCTGAATTCCCTCTTCTCTGCCCTGCCAATTATTTTCTGTTGATGGTTTCCTGGGGAAAGAGAAAACCCCATCAAAGCCAACCACAACAGAGTTCTGTACTAAGGCACAAATCAGCCTTCACTTTTCTAGAGGAAAGGGGCACAGATTGTTCATCCTTTCCAAGTCTGTGTAACAGCAAAGGTAATACCTTGTTTATAAATCTTAAATGTTATATATTCTTCCTATGATATGCTGACCAGAACATTCTCCAAATGTGTTTCACAAGGTTTCATCTCTGGATTCAACATAACTTTTAAACACTTCTCCTCTGGAAATAGCTTGTCTGGCTTCTCCTGTAATAAGACATATTAATCCTCTGCACTTACTCCTCGCCAGTGTGCATCTGTGCTCCTAAATCCCTTTGTTTCTCCACACTCTGTTGGATTTCTATTTTCAATAAGATATGACCTCATTACTTTTCATGATAAAGTACAATTTTTTTGTGAACCTGATTTAGTGAGGGTTCATTTTCGAATTCGGTAGGTAAATACATTTGTTCATGGCCTGCTGCTGTCTGTAAGGAGTTGATATGTTTACCGAGCTGTACCTCAAACTAAAATTTAAATAAATAGAATGCCCACGAAGAGTTGGCTATACCATGGCAGTTTTGGTTGACCATTGACTTACAGACTGTACTCAAGGGTTGAGAAACGGAGATGTATTTTAAACAATGAAAACTCTGGGTTTAATCTGGGAGCATTACCTTAGGAACGATAGCAGACCATGTAGGACCTTCAGCCAAAGTGTGGGCAAAGGAACATTTGCAGTCCACCAGAACTGCAGGAAGTTCCTGAGCACACAAGGTCAATATGAACACTCTCATCTCTTCTGGTGATCTTTAAAACTTCTGTGCATTTATTTGTGGGAAGTCAGACCCTGCAAATAGCTATCAATTCTTGTGCATTTCTAATTCTGTTGGAACTGTCTGACCGAATCAGAAGGCAGATGGGTCAATAGGACAGCCTTGGGTCTGGAACTGTCTTATTATTGATTAGTAAGAAAAATCCTTTGACAGTGTGACACTCACTCAGTACTGTCCCTCTGACGGTTTGACACTCCCTCAGTACTGTCCCTCTGACAGTGTGACACTCCCTCAGTACTGTCCCTCTGACGGTGCGACACTCCCTCAGTACTGTCTCTGACAGTGTGACCCTCCCTCAGTACTGTCTCTCCGACAGTGTGACGCTCCCTCAGTACTGTCCCTCTGACGGTGTGACACTCCCTCAGTACCGTCCCTCTAACGGTGTGATGCTCCCTCAGTAGCGTCCCTCTGACGGTGTGACACTCCCTCAGTACCGTCCCTCTGACAGTGTGATGCTCCCTCAGTACCGTCCCTCTGACGGTGTGACACTCCCTCAGTACTGTCCCTCTGACGGTGTGATGCTCCCTCAGTAGCGTCCCTCTGACTGTGTGACACTCCCTCAGTACTGTCCCTCTGACGGTGTGACACTCCCTCAGTACTGTCCCTCTGACGGTGTGACACTCCCTCAGTACCGTCCCTCTGACAGTGTGACACTCCCTCAGTACCGTCCCTCTGACAGTGTGACACTCCCTCAGTACCGCCCCTCTGACGGTGTGACACTCCCTCAGTACCGTCCCTCTGACAGTGTGACACTCCCTCAGTACCGTCCCTCTGACGGTGGGACCACTCCCTCAGTACTGTCCCTCTGACGGTGTGACACTCCCTCAGTACCGTCCCTCTGACGGTGTGACACTCCCTCAGTACCGTCCCTCTGACAGTGTGACACTCCCTCAGTACCGTCCCTCTGACAGTGTGACACTCCCTCAGTACCGTCCCTCTGACGGTGGGACACTCCCTCAGTACTGTCCCTCTGACGGTGAGACACTCCCTCAGTACTGTCCCTCTGACGGTGTGACACTCCCTCAGTACTGTCCCTCTGACAGTGTGACACTCCCTCAGTACTGTCCCTCTGACGGTGTGGTATACTCGGAGTTTCAGACTGTGGTTTGTGGTCAGTGCTCTGGTGGTCAATACTCCCTGACTGTCAGACACCCTGGACATTCGACCTTGGTGACAATGATTGTACATTCCTTTCAGCTGCGGTGCTCTGGTCAATCTTTTGAATGAATTCAAAGCTGAGTGGGATATCCGTTTGCTTTAGTGGGTTAGATTTATGCCTAAAATCCATCGTAGAGCTACTGATCTCTGTGAACTCTGTTGTGTATCAGATCATTGATCAGGCAGCACGACAGAAGACCATTTGGCCCTGTGTGACTATGACTGGTTCATCCTATTTCTTTGCTTGTCCCTGGTGGCCTTGAAAACTTCCTTCAGATGTCAGAAAGAGCTTTCTCACAGAATCCAGAACTTGCCAAGGCCCCTGAACAGTAATCAGGTTTGCTGAGAGGATCTCGTCTCCTTTGTGGGCATAATTGGACCTGATCGCTTCACACTTCACAAAGAATTTAATTCCAGTCTGTGAACAATATACAGAAGAAATAATAGGTTATTAAGATGTGAATTGCTACCACATGTTTTTTTGTGAAAAATAATCACACTCACATCTATTGAACTGCCAGCATTTCTGTGTAATTTGTATATTGATTTTGGAGTGTTGCTGAAACTGGGAGCAAGGTGTCTGCTTCTTGTATCAGGTGCTGGGAGTCTGACATTTATAGAACATGTTCACTTCATATCACCAGCTAATAAGACTCTTCCTCTTCCTCACCCTCTTTGGGGTTACCCCTCCAGAAGGTAGGTCTCTCTCTCTCTCTCTCTCTCTCTCTCTCTCTCTCTCTCTCTCTCTCTCTCTCTCTCTCCACTCTCTCTCTCTCTCTCTCTCCACTCTCTCTCTCTATCGCTCTCTCCCTCTCCCTCTCTCTCTGTCTCTCTCTCACTCTCTCTCCCTCTCTGTCTCCACTCTCTCTATCGCTCTCTCCCTCCCTCTCCCTCTCTCTCTCTCTCTCTCTCCACTCTCTCTCTCTATCGCTCTCTTCCTCTCTCTCTCCCTCTCTCTCTCTCTCTCTCCACTCTCTCTCTCTGTCTCTCTCTCACTCTCTCTCTCCACTCTCTCTATCGCTCTCTCCCTCCCTCTCCCTCTCTCCTCTCTCTCTCTCTCTCCACTCCCTCTCTCTATCGCTCTCTCCCTCTCTCTCTCTCTCTCTCTCTCCACTCTCTCTCTCCACTCTCTCTCTCTCTCTCTCTCCACTCTCTCTCTCTACTCTCTCTCTCTACCGCTCGCTCTCTCTCTATCGCTCGCTCTCTCTCTCTCTCTCTCTCTATCGCTCTCTCCCTCTCCCTCTCTCTCTGTCTCTCTCTCACTCTCTCTCTCCACTCTCTCTATCGCTCTCTCCCTCCCTCTCCCTCTCTCTCTCTCTCTCTCTCTCTCCACTCCCTCTCTCTATCGCTCTCTCCCTCTCTCTCTCTCTCCACTCTCTCTCTCCACTCTCTCTCTCTCTCTCTCTCTCTCTCCACTCTCTCTCTCTACTCTCTCTCTCTATCACTCGCTCTCTCTCTATCGCTCTCTCTCTCTCTCTCTCTCTCTCTCTCTCTCTCTCTCTCTCTCTCTCTCTCTCTCTCTCTCTCTCTCTCACTCTCTCTCTCTCTCTCTCTCTCTCTCCTCTCCACCCCCCCCCCGTGACAGTGATTCTGCATCTCACTCACTGACTCACTGGGCAGAACCACTTATTCTCCTTGGACACAATTGTTATCCCCTCTAAGCCAGTTTACCCTCTATACACTCATGGGGCAGTCATTCTGAGGCTCATTCTCTGGGGCAATATTTACCCATCTTTGCTCTTTCATGGGGCAGTAATTAGCCCATCCACCCCTAATTCAGTACTCCCCTGTCAAACTGCATAATTGCCCAGGCATTGCCTCACTGGCTGCATTACTGCCCAAGTACTGCCCAGGCTGGTTGCATTACTGCCCCCTGTCTGCAGTATTCCCAGGCTCTGCCCACTGGTTGCATTACTGCCCCCTGTCTGCAGTATTCCCAGGCTCTGCCCGCTGGTTGCATTACTGCCCCCTGTCTGCAGTATTCCCAGGCTCTGCCCGCTGGTTGCATTACTGCCCCCTGTCTGCAGTATTCCCAGGCTCTGCCCGCTGACTGCATTACTGCCTCACTGGCTGTCGTAATCCCCAGGAACTGCATCACTGACCGCAGTAATGCTCAGATACTGCCCTCTGGCTACAGTACTCCTTACCCACTGCCCACAGGCTGTAGTAATCCTTACGGACTCCCACTCTGGCCACAGCATTCCCTAGGAACTCTCGCAAACTGCCGTATTCCCCAGCCGGGCACTGCCCCCTAAACTCTGCACTGCATTGGTACTGCCCTTCTCACTGTGCCACGCTCTGCACCTGGCCACGTGGCACTCTGCCACAACTGGGTCCGGTCGAGTCTCTGGGATGGAACTTGAACCCATAACCTTTTGGATCACAAAGGATGACTATCCAATAGATTTAGTAATCTGTTTAATATAAGCACATCAGAGAATCTATGTAATAGCGGTGAGAGCTGGGTTGATCCATGTGACTCCTTAATGAAGGAGAATTACCCCAGGATTCACAGGCACACCGATCAGTCAAAGCTGTGCTTGGGGCAAAGCAGATGACTAAATGTTTGACCGATGCAGTAGGTTTCAATGAAGGGAGATGGGGAGAATGGAGAATTTCGGAGAACTCCAGTTTAGTGCTGACACAGCTTCAGGTACACATGTCATGATGGGACAGTTAGATCCTTAAAAGTGTCCGGAGCCTAAGGGTAGTGGATCTCCCAGGGAGCTGGTGGAAGTTACAGAGATGGGGATGGTGAGAGAATGCGATGTGAGTTTTATATTGAAGGTGTTAGGAGGGAGAGTCTGTGCTCAATAGAATACAAAACTGTCTAACCAGCAGCCAGTAACTCCTTTAACTTTAACCCATGTTCTACCCTTACTGATAAATAGTCTAGGATAAATTGGGAAATTACTGTAGATTAAAATTAAATGAATTACTTTGGCACAACACTGTGAGCCTGCTCCTGTGCAATATTGTTTTATGTTCTGTGTTAAAAGGTATGATAGTAATTAAACAATGGCAAATATTTATATAAAAAAAATCATTTATCTTTTATAAGGGTTAGACATTCCATTAAGGACTGAAATTCCCAGAGAAAAAAAAGAGTTCCAACCACAGCTTCAAGGGAAGTAATAGATAGATTAGATTTATTTTAGATCAGTTTCTCAGAAAGAATAATATGCTTTGGGAATGGGGACAATTTTTGAATTTGTGGAAAGAATGACTGAGGCAGAAAACAAGGAAATATCAGGCTACAAGAGCAAATATTTCAGACTGTGAAAATCTGAAAGAAAAACAAAATGCCCAGGAGATCAGGCAGCATCTATGGGGAAAAAAACCAGATTAATTATGAACCAGATTAATTATATTTAGAAATACAGTGTGGTAACAAGCTCTTGCAGCCCAACAAACCTGTGCCGCCCAGTTACACAGATGTGACCAATGACCCTACTAACTGTAACGCGTACATCTTTGGGATGTGGGAGGAAACCGGAGCACCCAGAGGAAACCCATGTGGTCACGGGGAGGACGTACGAACCTATGACAGATAATGGCAGAACTGAACCCGGGTCGCTGGTGCTATAATGACGTTACTTAACTGCTGTGCTATCATGCTCAGGTGGTTTATTCTGTTAACTTTCCAGCAGAACTGGGGGAAGTTAAACAGGCTTTAAAATGCAGAGGATGATGGCCAGAAAGGACCGAGGTAAAGAGATAAAACAGGAAAGAGTGATAAGAGAGGGTTGTGTTGGGAGAAATAAAGAAGTAACAGGTCAGAATCAGAATCAGGTTCATTATCTGAAATTTGTTAACTTAGCAGCAGTAGTTTAATGCAATATATAATATAGAAGATAAATAAATGAATAGATAAATTACAGTGTATGTATAATGACTAGATTAAAAATCCTGCAAAAACAGACCCTACCAAGAGTCAAAGCACAAAGCCCCGACTCCAGCCGGAATAGCTCATTCAGACACAAACCAATGGCCGTGGTCGTCTTACACGATGAGGGGCCGGTTATTTAAAACCGAGGAGTGTAGAAATTTCTTCTGAGAGCAATGAATCTCTGGAGTTCTCACTCCCAAGGGTTCTGGAGCCCAGAGCATTACATACAGTATATACAGTGGATTCTGGTTAATTGGGGCACACCTGGACCAGTACATTTTGGCCCAATTAAGTGACTGCCTAACTGGCTGAAGTTTCATAGAAATCATTAAAATGGTATTTAAAAAAAAGATAAGCTGAGTAAGAAATTATGTATTTAAATGAAATACAGAACAAATTAGACCACTACCAATAGAAGTACAGTATTATAAAACTGAGTATTAATTCCTAATACTTGTTGATGGAAGAATTCAACCATTTTGTGTTCTTTTGGCTGTAAATGAACAAAATCATCACCAAGACCTATTGGACAGCCTTCATGTAATGTTGCTAATGATTGCATTCTCCAAATCTTCATTTTCACTGTAACATTGAAGACGATTGTCGAAAGCTTCAAATTGTTCATCATTTCTAACTTGTTGAAACAGTGAAATTGCTTAATCTTTGCTCCCGGCCATTTCTGGTATCTCCAAGCCTGAATGCTTGACACCGCAGTGAGCAAACCGGTTCTGAATTGTCTTACTGCTTATTTCTTGCCAGCTATCAGCGACAAAAGTCACTGCTTCTTGAACACAAACTCACACAATTGATGCTATTTTAAAAACTGTTCGCTCAAAGCACAGTCTGCCGGCCACGCAAGCACACACGACTGACGCCAGTTAGAAACTGTACGGCAACAGTCTCCTGCCCAACTGAGCAGCAGGGTGTCCCAAATAAACTAAGGGACTGTTGGCTATTTTCTTGCAGCATCGATAGGGAGAAGCACTGTCAAAGTTTCAGACCCTTCATCAGGACTAACTGAAAGGAAAGATAGTAAGACTGTAGCGCCTCATTTCCTAGCGTATCCGAACCGACTCACAATTAGATAGCCTACGGGGCTTTGCGAGCACAGAGCTTTGGAGCCTTTTCGCCATGGGGGGCCGGTTGACAGAGGCTTAAAAGTGAGGCTGAAGTTTTCGAATAAAGTTTTTCCTTCGACTGCAGTTACCGACTCCGTGTCGTAATTTTAGCGCTGCTTGTAGCACACCGCTACAATTGGTGACCCCGACGGTCCAAACGATTTTTGGACCAGAAATGACCGACGCCGCCTCTGTTCATGCGGTTTCGTTGAAACTGCCGGGTTTCTGGACACAGCGCCCGGACCTATGGTTCCAGCAAGCCGAAGCCCAATTCCACGTTCGCCGGATCACCTCAGAAGACACCCGCTACTACTACGTGGTGGGCTCCCTCGACCAGGACACAGCTGCCCAGGTCGCGGAGTTCGTACAGTCGCCCCCGGCAGACGGCAAGTACACGGAATTCAAAGCCCTGCTCCTCAGGACTTTCGGACTCTCTCGGCGCGAGCGGGCTGCCCGTTTACTGCACCTGGATGGCTTGGGCGACAGACCTCCATCGGCTTTAATGAATGAGATTTTGTCTCTGGCCGACGGACACACAGGCCTCATGTTTGAGCAGGCATTCCTGGAGCAGCTGCCCGAGGACATACGCCTGCTGCTGTCCGACGCGGATTTCAGTGACCCCCGGAAGGTGGCAGCCCGGGCGGACTTGCTGTGGAACGCCAAAAAGGTGAGCGGGGCGTCCATCGCACAGATCTCCCAGCCCCGCTCCCGGCAGCAAACCCGTCCAGGCCCGGCCACAGAGCCCACCAACCCCCGGCCCAATGAACACTGGTGCTTCTACCACCAGCGGTGGGGCGCAGAAGCCCGCCGTTGCCGCCCGCCCTGCAAGTTCCCGGGAAACGCCAGGGCCAGCCGCCGCTGATGGCTACGGCGGCTGGCCATCGGGATAGCCTCCTGTATGTGTGGGATAGAAGGTCGGGACGCCGGTTTTTGGTCGATACTGGGGCTGAGATCAGCGTTTTACCTCCGACGAGTTACGACACCCGCAGCAGGGCACCGGGTCCCCCCCTGAGGGCCGCGAATGGCAGCACAGTAAGGACCTATGGCACCCGTCAGGTGCAGCTACTGTTCGGCCCCAGCCAGTTCACGTGGGACTTCACACTAGCCGCCGTAGCCCAACCGCTTCTGGGTGCGGATTTTTTGCGAGCTCACAGCCTGCTGGTTGACCTGCCCAGGAAGAGACTGGTACACGCCGAGACCTTTCAGACGTTCTCCCTGGGCGCGGCCCAGTTGCCAGCCCCTCACCTCGGCTCCATCACGCTGTCCGACAACGACTTCACCAGGGTCCTGGCGGAGTTCCCATCGGTTCTGGCACCGCAGTTCACAGCAGCCATGCCCAGGCACGGCATACAGCACCACATCCCGACACAGGGACCACCCCTCCATGCCCGTGCTCGGCGGCTTCCCCCGGACAAGCTCCGACTGGCGAAGGAGGAGTTCCAGAGAATGGAGGAATTGGGGATCATCCGGCGGTCCGACAGCCCCTGGGCTTCCCCCCTGCACATGGTGCCCAAAGCGACAGGGGGCTGGAGACCGTGCGGCGACTACCGCAGGCTGAACGAGGCTACCACACCGGACCGCTACCCTGTGCCGCACATTCAGGACTTTGCGGCAAACCTGCACGGCGCTCGGATCTTCTCCAAGGTCGACCTTGTCCGAGGGTACCATCAAATCCCGATGCATCCTGACGACGTCCCCAAAACGGCTCTCATCACCCCGTTTGGCCTCTTCGAGTTCCTCCGCATGCCGTTCGGCCTGAAGAATGCCGCACAGACGTTCCAGCGGTTAATGGACGCGGTGGGACGGGACCTGGACTTCGCGTTCATCTATTTGGATGACATCCTCATAGCCAGCGGCAGTCGTCAGGAGCATCTGTCCCACCTCCGTCAACTCTGCGCCCGACTGAGTGAGTACGGTCTTACAATCAACCCTGCCAAATGCCAGTTCGGACTTGATACCATTGACTTCCTGGGCCACAGGATTACTAAAGACGGGGCAGCCCCTCTGCCCGCTAAGGTAGATGCGGTCTGCCACTTCCCCCGACCCACCACGATCAAAGGCCTTCAGGAATTCGTAGGTATGGTCAATTTCTACCGCCGCTTCCTCCCTTCAGCTGCCCGGATCATGCGCCCCCTGTTCGCCCTGATGTCGGGTCCGAGCAAGGACATTACCTGGGACGAGGAGTCCGCCGCCGCTTTCGTTCAAACGAAGGAAGCTTTGGCTGACGCCGCAATGCTAGTACATCCCAGAATGGACACCCCTACCGCCCTCACAGTGGACGCATCAAACACGGCAGTCGGTGGGGTGCTGGAGCAGCTCATCGCAGGTCGCTGGCAACCCCTGGCGTTTTTCAGCAAACACCTGCGGCCACCCGAGCTCAAGTACAGTGCTTTTGACCGGGAACTGTTGGCGCTCTACCTGGCAATCCGGCATTTCAGGTACTTCCTAGAAGGTCGGCCCTTCACCGCGTTCACGGACCACAAACCGCTTACCTTTGCGTTTACGAAAGCATCCGACCCCTGGTCATCCCGCCAGCAACGCCACCTGTCCTACATCTCTGAATACACGACGGATGTCCGGCACGTCTCGGGTAAGGACAATGTCGTGGCGGATGCGCTCTCTCGCCCTACCGTTCATGCCCTTTCCCAAGGGGTAGACTTTGAGGCACTGGCAGAGGCACAGCAGGTAGATGAGGAGATTTCGAGTTACAGGACTGCAGTCTCTGGTTTGCAGCTCCAGGACCTCCCCGTGGGCCCAGGTGAGAGGACCCTACTCTGTGACGTCGCCACCGACCAGCCCCGTCCGGTCGTCCCCGCAGCCTGGCGGCGACGTGTTTTCGACTCCATTCATAACTTGGCGCATCCCTCCATCCGGACAACTGTCCGGCTGGTTTCCAGCAGGTTCGTTTGGCACGGTCTCCGCAAACAGGTCAGTGAATGGGCCAGAACGTGCATGCACTGCCAGACGGCCAAGGTTCAGCGGCACACCAAAGCCCCACCGCAGCAGTTCCATCCCGCCCACCGGCGTTTCGACCACATTCATGTGGATATCGTGGGCCCCCTGCCAGTGTCGCGCGGAGCGCGTTACCTCCTGACTATCGTGGACCGGTTCACAAGATGGCCAGAGGCGGTCCCGCTCACCGACACCACCTCCGAATCTTGCGCCCGAGCCCTGCTCGCCACCTGGATATCCCGCTTTGGTGTACCAGCCCACATTACCTCCGACAGAGGCGCCCAGTTCACCTCCAGCCTGTGGTCAGCTATGGCCAGCCTTTTGGGGACTCAGCTGCACCACACCACTGCCTACCACCCACAGTCGAACGGGCTAGTGGAGCGTTTCCACCGTCACCTGAAGTCGGCCCTCATGGCCCGCCTGCGAGGAGCCAACTGGGCGGACGAGCTTCCCTGGGTCCTTCTCGGCATCCGCACAGCGCCCAAGGACGACCTGCACGCCTCGTCGGCCGAGTTGGTATACGGCGCGCCCCTGGCCGTCCCCGGGGAGTTCCTACCAGCCCCGAGGGGGCAAGAGGAAGAACCCGCTGCAGTCCTGGGCAGACTTCGCGAGAAGCTCGGTAACCTGGCCCCCATACCCACTTCACAGCACGGGCGGCACCCGACCTGCGTACCCAAAGACCTACGGAACTGTAAGTTTGTGTTTGTACGAAGGGGCGGGCATCGGCCACCGCTGCAGCGGCCATACGAGGGGCCGTTTACGGTGCTCCGGAACAACGGGTCCACGTTCGTGCTGGACGTTGGGGGGAAGGAGGAGGTTTTCACGGTGGACCGCCTCAAGCCGGCCCATGTGGACCTGGCGCAACCGGCTGAGTTTCCGGCGCCTCGGCGCAGAGGCCGACCTCCCAAGCAGGTTCTGGCCCAGGCTGTGGACATTGGGGGGTGTATCGCCGGTTCTGGGGGGGGGGTTATGTAGCGCCTCATTTCCTAGCGTATCCGAACCGACTCACAATTAGATAGCCTACGGGGGTTTGCGAGCACAGAGCTTTGGAGCCTTTTCGCCATGGGGGGCCGGTTGACAGAGGCTTAAAAGTGAGGCTGAAGTTTTCGAATAAAGTTTTTCCTTCGACTGCAGTTACCGACTCCGTGTCGTAATTTTAGCGCTGCTTGTAGCACACCGCTACAAGACTATCTTTCTATCTTTTACTATCTTTCCTTTCGGTTAGTCCTGATGAAGGGTCTCGGCCCGAAACATCGACAGTGCTTCTCCCTATAGATGCTGCCTGGCCTGCTGTGTTCCACCAGCATCTTGTGTGTGTTGCTTGAATTTCCAGCATCTGCAGATTTCCTCATGTTTGGCTATTTTCTTGATCGGTTTTTGTTCTTTAAGAGTTGTCTCAAACAGTGGCTGCCCCAATTAACCAGAATCAATTCGCTGTATATATTTAAATATTTAACTAGCTCATACATCTAGATAGATAGATACAGTACATGGCTGGAAATATATATACATATGCTAGTTAAATATTCAAAAGACTGAGGAATTGGGAATTACGGGAAATTGATGTACAAGGGTTGATCCCATCATGGATCTACAATGATCATATTGACTGGTGGAGCAGGCTACAGGGTCCAGATGGCCAACTGCTCTTAATTTTTTTGTATTCTTGAAATTGTTGAACTCAAATGTAGCTTCTAGAAAGCTGTAATGGATCTAGTCAAAAGATAAAGTGTTCCTCAAGCTTTAGCTGAGTTTTACATAGAACAGTATACACAACGAACCCTTCAGTCACAACATACACAACGAACCCTTCAATTCACAATGTACTGAGTTTCCAACCTGCTCCGAGGTCATTCCAGCCTTTCCCTCCCAGATAGGGGAAGTTTTCGTGGCCCATTCCAAGGGACTGAATGGAGGAAGGTCAATGCAGACGTGGAGTGAAGAATTAAGGTGACAGACCACCTGAAAATCAGGATCTTGTTTACAGGCTAAACTCAGGGAAGTCCAGCCTGAGTTTGGTTTTCCCAATGTAGAGGAGATCATGCCATTTGCAAAACGTGAAAGATAGGAAATTAACTTGAAAGACTATCAGTGCTGTGAAGGGTGGGATGGGAGGGATAAACCTAGCAGGCGTAGTATTTCCTGCGATGGGCCGAAGGGAATTTCATGGAAAGGGCAGTGGGTATTGGTGAAGTAAACTAGTACCTCGGGTAGAATACCAAATGGGAGTTGGCAGAAAATGGTGTTTGATGGGAAGGGGAGATAAAGATTGGTTTTATTTGTCACATTTACATTGAAACATAGAGTGAAATGAGCCATTTGCATCCATCAGGTGTTGTTATGCATATGGTGCCATAATAGGATGCCTACAATTCACTAACCTTAACCTGTCGAAGGGTCTCGGGCCGAAATGTCGATCGTGTACTCTTTTCCACAGATGCCACCTGGCCTGCTGAGTCCCTCCAGCACTTTGCGTGTGTTGCTCGGATTTCCAGCACCTGCTGATTTTCTCTTGTTTGCGAACCTTAACCCGTATGTCTTTAGAACGCGGGAGGAAACCAGAGCACCCAGAGGAAACCCACGCAGTCGCAGGAAGAACTTACGAACTCCTTACAGACGTCGGCGGGAACTGGGCCCCGATCGCTGGCTCTGTACTAGCATTACGCTAACTGGTAGTCTTTGTCAGCAGAATCATACTGGGTGTATTAGAAAGGGTGAATGGAGTGGCTGAAGGCACAGAACAGTAGGGAAGAGAAGGAAGGAGAACGAAAAGTTGGGACACAAACAAGATTGAGGAACCCAGAAACTGCTGTGAAGGGGGGTGAAATCAACTGAGGGAAAAATAAAACAAATCAGATGGTGGTGTAGACGAAAGATGTTCGGAGTGAGTTCCTTGCAGGAAAAGCAGAGTTTCAGGTCACTGTTGGTAGTGATAGTGGATCGGCAGCTGATAGTGGTCTTTCCCTCCTCCAGAGAGGGAAGCAGCAGCTTTGAAGAGGTGAACAAGGCCAAGCTGGCAGACGAGTAAACCTACAACAGAAGTGAACTAAATTTCATTTTCTGACCAAAGGGGGACAGCAGCATCCGTACAGTCACCAATCAAGTAACAAATTAGCAAGCGACATAATATGATCACAGAAGCTTCGGCAAAGGATGTACAGAAAAGAGACGAGCAATGCACAGGGCAATTGTAATAGGAAATAAGGAAAAGATTAGGAAGTTGGGAAATTCCACATAACGCAAATAATATTTTTAAACAAGTAGCTACAGAGATAACGGATGAAGTAAACTTGATCTTCCCTGGATCTTAGCATTGACATAATGGATTACTTGGTAGCAACGTTAACCTTGCTGCTAGCAAGATAGAGAAGAGTGCACTATTGGCCAAGTGGTTGGAGATCATTTAGGGGGTATGGTGTTTGTAAAGAGGCAATCATCGAGCAAAATTGTGTTTGACAGATCTCTGTTTCCTGAGGTTAGAGGTGGCGGAGGGGAGAAGGGTGATCAGTGGATGTTATATATCGGGATGTTTAAAGAACACTAGTTTTGTGTTTATTACAGGAAGTTCAGAGTCATTTGAACATGCTATGTTCATGCCTAGATAACCAAGAATAGTGATTGATGTGTCAACACCTGGTTGGCAGGTTGTATGGGCCAACGCTTGGACCTTGGTTGTTTACCATCTGATGGGAAAGTAAGTGTTGAGGATGCAGGGGGAATACAGGCAGCAAAGCTGAGTTTCCAAAAGAATTCCCTCTGTGAGGGGGTGGGGAAGGGCTGCTTTTCAAAGGTTTCAGGGTGTACTTGCACTTGGATCACAGGGATGCAATGTTCAGGTAGGGAGCCAAGTAAAGAGGGAGCCAAATGGTGTGTTGGCCTTTACTACAAAGTACAATTCAAATCTTGAGTTTTGCTGCAGTTCTGTGAAACAACACCTGAAATACTGCACCCAATTTTGGTCTCTTTACCCAAGGAAGGGTATCGATGCAGTTTAGGATCTGGAGGAGAATGGAGATCAGTCATGATCTTACTGAATGGAGGTGCAAGGTCAACGGGAGGGAGAGGCCTGTCCTGAAGACTCTTCTGATTTCTTGTTTTCTTGGGAGTTAACACTGAATCACTGCAGACAGCACCAGTGCAGACGCACACCGGGAGCATGGGGACTTGTTGCTTGACAGACAGAATGGGAAGATGGCAGCAATTTCTCTGTGAGGCGCTTCCAGAAGTAGATCAGGTGAGATTAATTATTCAGCTGAAAGCTGTCACCCGAGTGTTACCTCACCTCTTGGGCTCTGAGCGAAGGTAAGTGTCAAAGGCAAGGAAGCAATCACTTTGTCATTGTTTCAGGATGAACTGCGTCACTTATGGAGAGAGACTGGGGAAAGTGACAGAGATTTCCTTCAAGCAGGGAAAGGTTAAGATGATATGTGATAGAAGATTCCAAAGTCATGGCTGAGTGACTAGGATGAAAGATTTCCATGGCAGGGAACACAACGACAACAGAAACTGAGAGGGGAAGAGGTGAGAGTTATTACCCATTGAGCTGCAATCAAGACAGGTTCTGTGGCAATTTCCAGGAGGAAACTAGGTAAGGGCAAACAAATTGGAGGAAAATAGAGGTGGAGATGGTGAAGAACTCAAGCAGGATTGACACAGGCGCGGGTCCAGCCACCATCCTTCACTACTGTAAGACATCTTCCCTGAAAGAGTGGTTACTGCACTCTGGGCTGCTGCCACTAGACACTGAGGGATTGGGCCTTGCATAAAAATTATAGTCCAAGGCAGCCTCATAAGTGGCAATAGTGCTTAATACACAGAAAATGCTAGCACTACAGATATGTAGAACTAATAAATTATGGCATGTACATTTTTCACCATATAAAAACTTAGAAAACCTACAGGCCCTTCAACCCACAAAGTAGTGCCGAACATGTCCCTAACTTAGAAATTAATAGGCTTACCCATAGCCCTCCATTTTTCTGAGCTCCATGTACCTATCCAGGAGTCTCTTAAAAGACCCTATCGTTTCCGCCTCCACCATCACCAGCAGCCCATTCCACAGACTCACCACTCTGCGTAAAAAAACTTACCCCTGACATCTCCTCTGTACCTGCTTCCAAGCACCTTAAAACTGTGCCCTCTCATGTTAGCCATTTCAGCCCTGGGAAAAAGCCTCTGACTCTCCACATGATCAATGCCTCTCATCATCTCATACACGTCTATCTGGTCACTTCTCATCCTCCAAGGAGAAAAGGCTGAGTTCACTCAACCTATTCTCATAAGGCATGCTCTCCTATCCAGGCAACATCCTTGTAAATCTCCTCTGTACCCTTTCTATGACTTCTACGTCCATCCATGTCCATGTAGTGAGGCAACCAGAACTGGGCACAGTATTCCCAGTGGGGTCTGACCAGGCTCCTATATAGCTGCAACATTACCTCTCAACTCTTAAACTCAATCCCACGATTGATGAAGGCCAATGCACCATATGCCTTCTTAACCACAGAGTCAACCTGCGCAGCAGCTTCGAGTGTCCTATGGACTTAGATCCCAAGATCCCTCTGATCCTCCACACTGCCAAGAGTCTTACCATTAATACTATATTCGATATATAGTATTCCATCATATTTGATCTACCAAAATGGACCACTTCACACTTATCTGGGTTGAACTCCATCTGCCACTTCTCAGTCCAGTTTTGCATCCTATCAATGTCCTGCTGTAACCTGTGACAGCCCTCCACACTATCCACAACACCCCCAACCTTTGTGTTATCAGCAAATTTACTAACCCATCCCTCCACTTCCTCATCCAGGTCACTTATAAAAATCACAAAGAGTAGGGGTTCCAGAACAGATCCCTGAGGCACTCCACTGATGACCGATCTCCATGCAGAATATGACCTGTCTACGACCACTCTTTGCCTTCTGTGGGCAAGCCAGTTCTGGATCCACAAAGCAATGTCCCCTTGGATCCCATGCCTCCTTACCTTCTCAATAAGCCTTGCATGGGGCACCTCATCATATGCCTTACTGAAATCCATATACACTACACCTACTGCTCTACTTTCATCAATGTGTTTAGTCACATCCTCAAAAAATTCAACCGGGCTCGTAAGGCACAACCTGCCTTTGACAAAGCCATGCTGACTATTCCTAATCATATTACGCCTCTCCAAAAATGCACGCGTACATGTTGTACAGGAGCAATAAGAGACCTACTTAGGCACATAGCATCAAATAAGCACCATTCACAAAAAAAAACATAAACTAAACATTAATCATATTGACTTTTCTCATGAAATAATACAGTTAGAATGAAAAAATCCATTGTAGTGTGCAGTGCTGAAATTGGTCATAGCGCTGCTGTACAGAGGTAATGACTTGGGTTGTGCAAGTTCAACAACTGAATGGTTGAAGGGAATAGCTGTGAATGCAAAGAAAGCCATGCACTGCTCTTTTGGGGTTTGTTTTGCATCTCTTGTATTTTTTATGAATAAAGTATATTTTTGAAATGAAAAAGGAATTTTCACTGCTGATTGACAGCTCACAAGGTTTGATTAACAACTGTGAGGATTCAGGATTCAAGGGTCAAATGTATTTGTCACGTGTGCATTGAAACATGCAGTAAATGAGTCGTTTACAGTCAGGAAATGTAGAGGAGGCTTGACCCAAAAGCAGAGCAGCGGAGACGAGTAATAAACTGCAAAATAATAAGCCGTGGAGGATCCTTGAAACAAAAGAGAACAGGTACAAAACACCGCAGGCAACAAGGTAACTGAAGACTAGGGCAACTGGTTGAGGCTGGCTGGTTCGATGGGTGAACAAAGGGCTGTGGATGAGAGATGGGTTGAAATAGGCTGCAGGTGATGAGTTGGAAACAAGTGGCAGGTGATTGCAGGTGGAGACTGGGAGGTGTCTTCCTGTGCAGGCCTGACAGGACCAGTCCCTTCCTATGGCCAATGCCTGACAATCTGAATGGGTCTGGTGGAACTCCTCGATGAACGATGGATCCAGGAAGCAATTGGACACGAAGACCTCTCCTCTGGGCTGAACCCCTTCCACTCGACCAAGTACTGAAGACCCCATCCATGATGAGGTGAATCCATTAGCCCTCCATGCCCCCATCCGAGAATTCCAGCGGTGACAAGCCAGGCCCTGGTGAACAGGACCTCCACCACTGGCTCCTCCGTGGGGAACCATAGGGGGTGGTAGCCATGAAGCACTTGAAAGCATGAGTCCCTCACGTGACTGGCTGGGAGAGGGGTGTGGAGTGACCCCACTGCAGGGCCTCAGAGCGCATGGCCATCAGCACGTACACGCAGTTATCAGGAATATGAGCCAGAGCAGGCCCGTGCTATTGAGCCTGGTAGATCTTGTTCTCAAGGTCCCAGATGATCGGAACGAGGATCTGGGAGGATGGAATGATGGACTGGGGTCAGCCTTCATTTCAGCTGGGACAAACTGTTGTGGGAGGGTGTCTACCTTAATGTTCTTGGAGCTGGGTTGGTGAGAGATGGGGAAGTGGAACTGCTCACAGGCAAAGGCCCAGTGAGTCTGACGTGGGTTGAGTTGGCAGGTCTGCTGCAAGGATATAAGGTTTTGGTGTTCATTCCAGATCAGGAAGGGCTCGGTGTTTCCTATCAGCCAATGTCTCTGTTCCTCCAAGGCCATTTCATGTCATGGTCCCTCCTGGCAATCCCCCACCTGGCTATTTACCTCAGGAATTGGGCCTCAATCCCCTCGTTTAGTTTCCAATCATTCCCCAGCTTCCACTAACTACACACACCTGCTATCATCAGAAAATGCAGAATAAAGACCCTGTGATCACAGCAGGGAGCTGCCAGGTCATTGGTTGACTCTGGTGTGAGGAACCTTGTTTCATGGTTCTTAGAACTGCCAGTTCTGAGTCTAGCATCGCTCCTGAATACCAATTCCACGCTCGCTACGTCAATAATGCCTCCTGACTCTGTCTCTGCACCTGTGTTCTGCACTTGGGCTCGTGTAACACTTCATGACAAGCAGATCCCTATGTCCTGCTCCGTAACAGTGCTGCGTAGAGTTGAACTGGTGCGAGAAGACCAGTCCAGTCCTCACTGGGAAGGATGGCCCCGATGCCCATATCAGATGTATCCATCTCTACCACGATGGGTCCAGAGGGGTTTGGATGGCCGAGAATGAGAGCTGTGGTCTCTTGATAGTGTGGTCCATGGCAGCAGACCAGGTTATTCATGAGGTCGATGACTTGGTGAAGGAGGTGAGAGGAGCAAGGATTTGGCTATAATTTCAGATGAAACAGCGGTAGAAGCTGGGGAAGACCAAGAGGCCCTGTAGCTGTTTGAGGGAGCGCGGTCGGGGCCATTCAACAACAGCACACACTTTCTCTGGTTCCGTGGTTATGACTTGACATAACCCAGGAAGGAAATGACTGGAGTACGGAACTGGCATTTCTCTAACTTGCAGTAAGTCAGATTTCAAAGAGACACTGAAGGACTGAATGGATGTGACAGACGTGGCCTTGGGAGAAAGTGGAGATGAGAATATCATCAAGGAAGGTGAACCCGTACCTGTGCAGCATGTTTCAGAGAATTTTGTAAATGAAGGCTTGAAAAATGGCTGGACTATTGGAAACACACACAAAATGCTGGTGGAACACAGCAGGCCAGGCAGCATCTATAGGGAGAAGCACTGTCGACATTTCAGATCGAGACCCTTTGTCAGGACTAACCGAAAGAACAGATAGTAAGAGATTTGAAAGTAGTGGGGGGAGGGGGAAATGTGAAATGATGGGAGAAGACCGGAGGAGGTGAGGTGAAGCTGAGAGCTGGAAAGGTGATTGGCGTCACAAATATTCACAGTGGCTGCTGGGTTTTATAAATGCTATCTTTCACTCATCCCTCTGACAGATGTGGACTCACTCCACAGATCCAGTCTGGTGAAGTTCTCAGCCTTGTGGATTGTTTTGAATGCACTAAACATTCAGTGGAGAGGATGACAGTTCTTAATGGTGATTTTGTTGAGTCCACAGTAGTCAATGGATGGGCAGAGACCCCCACCTTGCTTTTTGACAGTATCCTGCACCGACTGGGGTGTCACATGAAGCCGTACCGTATTGCTTTGCTGACGTAGTCACTCGTGGCATGGGTCTCCGGAGGGGAGAAGGAGAACAGACACTTCAGCAAGGGGTGGCCAGGAGGAGGTCAATCACGTAGTCGTGAGCTCTGTGAGGGTGCTGGCTTCCCTCTTCCTGAAGGCGATGGTAAGACCATCTGTCTCCACAGAGTTACAGGGTGAAGGCAACTGAGGCTGTGGGCAGGTGGCCTGGCGGATGAGTTCCTTACTCAGCAGCGAACTGGATGGTCGGGTGTGCGAGGGTCATGATTGGAGAGGTAACTCAGGGTGAGGGGAGTGTTGGGTGAGTCAGTCCGGAGGAACTGGATGGGTTCGCCTCGTGCCTCGGCCATCTGCACACTCTGACCGTCCCAGGGGGTGTCTGCCAATGGCCTTGGCGCAGACGGGGTGCGAGATGGCATCTGCAGAGAGCCCGAGCTGCACACGCAGGGTCTGGTGCAGAAAGTTGCCTGCTGCTGCAGAATCCACGCCGGCCTCCTGTGCACGTGGAGCTGTCGGGGTGCGGGGGAGTGCAGAGAGAGTGAGTTGGCCTATGCTGCTGGAATGAGGGGCTGGGGGGAGCTTACCAGATAGACGATAAGCCCCCCCTCCAGCCCCGTGCCGGCCTGACAGTTTAGATTAGCAACCAACACACCTGAGGTTCTGCCAGAGGCAGCTCACAAGCGTTACCACACACTGCAATGATCAGCAGAGAGGGACGCTGTTTAAAATTAACCCACACTTCTACAGAGAGCACTACAGTCACTCTTCTAACAGAAGGAAAGCCTCATCTCTCTCGTCAGCTCAGGACCTAGTTGACAGGGTTAGGTGGGCAAGCCCCCAGTCTGGAGAGGTGAAGACCACCTGATCATAGCTGGATGTCCAATGTCTTCCTACCCTTCGTCACAAAGCTACACAGAACCTTTACTAATTCGCAAGTTGTTTCTAATTGGAGACATTTTGACCTTGAACCACACAAGGCGAGTGTGAAAGTGGCACTTTGGATGTGAGACCTCCTGCCTAGGTAGGTGAGCTGAGGTAGATCAGTACTCAGAACGGCTGCCCGTACTCACCTTGTATTAGCTCAGCGTGTGTGAAAGCCGGTCAGGTACTAGAAGGCACCAACCAGCAGACTGGAGAAATCAAATCCCAGTCAGGATCAGTGCCAGTGGGAGCTACACACTGATGACAATCCGTGTATTTGGATCCCAGAGAGTGTCAGTTCCCTTGGGAGCAAAAAGAATGGGAATTAGGGGAGAACTATACAGAAGACGTGTGAATTTGAGAAGTAGTCTTACATTTCAGAACTGTCTCTGATTATTTTGAAGATATCCCACAGAGCAGCATTTTGCATCCTCCCTGCTAGACACTTATAAATTCTAATCATAGTTCATAAATTTAATTAGGGGTTCATTTGATGGATCCATCGAACAAAAACACAAATGCACAAAGGACATCTTCAAATCAGTTTATTACTAATTATCTCAACCTCACACCATCAAGCTTTAATTAACGTTGGACCACCTCGTCATTTCTTGACAGCATTTTAAATCCAGTTGACCCGATCTGCTTATTGCAGTCCTTGAGAAAGAGCTGGGGAACTTGCCGGAACCCGTCTGCTGGCATCGCCACAGGTGAGTGAGCTGTGCTGCTTGCCCCAGGCTCGGCCGCAGCTGACACGTGTGTGCACTAATCAATGCGACTGCAGCCTCCGACCAACCACGCTGCAAACAATTGTGAACAAGCAAGAGAAGATCTGCAGCAACACACACAGAACAATTGAGAGGCCGGTTAGCATTAGCTGACAGGCCAACATGCACGCCTTCAAGAGATGCCCAGGGTCTCCGAACACTGACATGATCTCTGCTGGCGGAAAGCCAGGACAGAGCAGTGATGGAAAGCAGGCAACCTGTGGCCGATGGGACAGGGTGTGGCTCTGAGGTGGAGGAGGCAGGGGTGAGGGTCTGAGGTGGAGGAGGCAGGGTGAGGCTCTGAGGTGGAGGAGGCAGGGGTGAGGCTCTGAGGTGGAGGGACAGAGGCTCTGAGGTGGAGGAGGCAGGGGTGAGGGCCTGAAGTGGAGGAGGCAGGGGTGAGGCTCTGAGGTGGAGGAGGCAGGGGTGAGGGCCTGAAGTGGAGGAGGCAGGGGTGAGGCTCTGAGGTGGAGGAGGCAGGGGTGAGGCTCTGAGGTGGAGGAGACACTGAGGTGGAGGAGGCAGGGGTGTGGCTCTGAGGTGGAGGAGGCAGGGGTGAGGCTCTGAGGTGGAGGAGACACTGAGGTGGAGGAGACAGAGGCTCTGAGGTGGAGGGGACAGGGGTGAGGCTCTGAGGTGGAGGAGGCAGGGGTGAGGCTCAGGTGGAGGGGACAGAGGTGAGGGTCTGAGGTGGAGGGGACAGGGGTGAGGCTCTGAGGTGGAGGGGACAGGGGTGAGGCTCTGAGGTGGAGGAGGCAGGGGTGAGGCTCTGAAGTGGAGGAGGCAGGGGTGTGGGTCTGAGGTGGAGGAGGCAGGGGTGAGGCTCAGGTGGAGGGGACAGGGGTGAGGCTCTGAGGTGGAGGTGACAGGGGTGAGGCTCTGAAGTGGAGGAGGCAGGGGTGAGGGTCTGAGGTGGAGGAGGCAGGGGTGAGGCTCTGAGGTGGAGGAGGCAGGGGTGAGGCTCTGAAGTGGAGGGGACGGGGTGAGGCTCTGAAGTGGAGGAGGCAGGGGTGAGGGTTTGAGGTGGAGGAGGCAGGGGTGAGGGTTTGAGGTGGAGGAGGCAGGGGTGATGGTCTGAGGTGGAGGAGGCAGGGGTGAGGCTCTGAAGTGGAGGAGGCAGGGGTGAGGGCCTGAAGTGGAGGAGGCAGGGGTGAGGGTTTGAGGTGGAGGAGGCAGGGGTGAGGGTTTGAGGTGGAGGAGGCAGGGGTGAGGCTCTGAGGTGGAGGAGACAGGGGTGAGGTTCTGAAGTGGAGGAGTCAGAGGCTCTGAGGTGGAGGGGACAGGGGTGAGGGTCTGAGGTGGAGGAGGCAGGGGTGAGCATCTGAGGTGGAGGAGTCAGAGGCTCTGAGGTGGAGGGGACAGGGGTGAGGGTGAGGTGGAGGAGGCAAGGGTGAGGGTCTGAGGTGGAGGAGAGAGGCTCTGAGGTGGAGGAGGCAGGGGTGAGGCTCTGAAGTGGAGGAGACAGAGGCTCTGAGGTGGAGGGGACAGGGGAGAGGCTCTGAAGTGGAGGAGGCAGGGGTGACGGTCTGAGGTGGAGGAGGCAGGGGTGAGGGTTTGAGGTGGAGGAGGCAGGGGGAGGCTCTGAAGTGGAGGGGACGGGGTGAGGCTCTGAAGTGGAGGAGGCAGGGGTGAGGCTCTGAGGTGGAGGAGAGAGGGTCTGAGGTGGAGGAGGCAGGGGTGATGGTCTGAGGTGGAGGAGGCAGGGGTGACGGTCTGAGGTGGAGGAGGCAGGGGTGAGGGTTTGAGGTGGAGGAGGCAGGGGGAGGCTCTGAAGTGGAGGGGACGGGGTGAGGCTCTGAAGTGGAGGGGACGGGGTGAGGCTCTGAAGTGGAGGAGGCAGGGGTGATGGTCTGAGGTGGAGGAGGCAGGGGTGAGGGTCTGAGGTGGAGGAGGCAGGGGTGAGGGTCTGAGGTGGAGGAGGCAGGGGTGATGGTCTGAAGTGGAGGGGACAGGGGTGAGGCTCTGAGGTGGAGGAGAGAGGGTCTGAGGTGGAGGAGGCAGGGGTGATGGTCTGAGGTGGAGGAGGCAGGGGTGACGGTCTGAGGTGGAGGAGGCAGGGGTGAGGGTTTGAGGTGGAGGAGGCAGGGGGAGGCTCTGAAGTGGAGGGGACGGGGTGAGGCTCTGAAGTGGAGGAGGCAGGGGTGAGGCTCTGAGGTGGAGGAGAGAGGGTCTGAGGTGGAGGAGGCAGGGGTGATGGTCTGAAGTGGAGGGGACAGGGGTGAGGCTCTGAGGTGGAGGAGGCAGGGGTGAGGCTCTGAGGTGGAGGAGGCGGGGGTGAGGCTCTGAAGTGGAGGGGACAGGGGTGAGGCTCTGAAGTGGAGGGGACAGGGGTGAGGCTCTGAGGTGGAGGAGGCGGGGGTGAGGGTCTGAGGTGGAGGAGGCAGGGGTGAGGGTCTGAGGTGGAGGAGGCAGGGGTGAGGGTCTGAGGTGGAGGAGGCAGGGGTGAGGCTCTGAGATGGAAGAGACAGGACTAAGGCTCTGAGGTGGAGGGAACAGAAGTGAGGGTCTGAGGTGGAGGAGGCAGGGGTGAGGCTCTGAGGTGGAGGAGGCAGGGGTGAGGGTTTGAGGTGGAGGAGGCAGGGGTGAGGGTTTGAGGTGGAGGAGGCAGGGGTGAGGGTTTGAGGTGGAGGAGGCAGGGGTGATGGTCTGAAGTGGAGGAGGCAGGGGTGAGGCTCTGAAGTGGAGGAGGCAGGGGTGAGGCTCTGAGGTGGAGGAGGCAGGGGTGAGGCTCTGAAGTGGAGGAGACAGAGGCTCTGAGGTGGAGGGGACAGGGTTGAGGCTCTGAAGTGGAGGAGACAGAGGCTCTGAGGTGGAGGGGACAGGGGTGAGGGTCTGAGGTGGAGGAGGCAGGGGTGAGCATCTGAGGTGGAGGAGTCAGAGGCTCTGAGGTGGAGGGGACAGGGGTGAGGGTGAGGTGGAGGAGGCAAGGGTGAGGGTCTGAGGTGGAGGAGACAGGCTCTGAGGTGGAGGGGACAGGGGTGAGGGTCAGAGGTGGAGGAGCAAGGGGTGAGCATCTGAGGTGGAGGAGTCAGAGGCTCTGAGGTGGAGGGGACAGGGGTGAGGGTGAGGTGGAGGAGGCAAGGGTGAGGGTCTGAGGTGGAGGAGAGAGGCTCTGAGGTGGAGGAGACAGAGGCTCTGAGGTGGAGGGGACAGGGGTGATGGTCTGAGGTGGAGGAGACAGGGGTGAGGCTCTGAAGTGGAGGAGACAGAGGCTCTGAGGTGGAGGGGACAGGGGTGATGGTCTGAGGTGGAGGAGACAGAGGCTCTGAGGTGGAGGGGACAGGGGTGAGGCTCTGAGGTGGAGGAGGCAGGGGTGAGGGTTTGAGGTGGAGGAGGCAGGGGTGAGGCTCTGAAGTGGAGGAGGCAGGGGTGAGGCTCTGAGGTGGAGGAGAGAGGGTCTGAGGTGGAGGAGGCAGGGGTGATGGTCTGAGGTGGAGGAGGCAGGGGTGAGGGTCTGAGGTGGAGGAGGCAGGGGTGATGGTCTGAAGTGGAGGAGGCAGGGGTGAGGGTCTGAGGTGGAGGAGGCAGGGGTGAGGCTCTGAGGTGGAGGGGACAGGGGTGAGGCTCTGAGGTGGAGGAGGCAGGGGTGAGGCTCTGAAGTGGAGGAGGCAGGGGTGAGGGTCTGAGGTGGAGGAGGCAGGGGTGAGGGTCTGAGGTGGAGGAGGCAGGGGTGAGGGTCTGAGGTGGAGGAGGCAGGGGTGAGGCTCTGAAGTGGAGGGGACGGGGTGAGGCTCTGAAGTGGAGGAGGCAGGGGTGAGGGTTTGAGGTGGAGGAGGCAGGGGTGAGGGTTTGAGGTGGAGGAGGCAGGGGTGAGGGTTTGAGGTGGAGGAGGCAGGGGTGAGGGTTTGAGGTGGAGGAGGCAGGGGTGATGGTCTGAGGTGGAGGAGGCAGGGGTGAGGCTCTGAAGTGGAGGAGGCAGGGGTGAGGCTCTGAGGTGGAGGAGACAGAGGCTCTGAGGTGGAGGGGACAGGGGTGATGGTCTGAGGTGGAGGAGACAGAGGCTCTGAGGTGGAGGGGACAGGGGTGAGGGTCTGAGGTGGAGGAGGCAGGGGTGAGCATCTGAGGTGGAGGAGTCAGAGGCTCTGAGGTGGAGGGGACAGGGGTGAGGGTGAGGTGGAGGAGGCAAGGGTTAGGGTCTGAGGTGGAGGAGAGAGGCTCTGAGGTGGAGGAGGCAGGGGTGAGGCTCTGAAGTGGAGGAGACAGAGGCTCTGAGGTGGAGGGGACAGGGGTGATGGTCTGAGGTGGAGGAGACAGAGGCTCTGAGGTGGAGGGGACAGGGGTGAGGCTCTGAAGAGGAGGAGGCAGGGGTGACGGTCTGAGGTGGAGGAGGCAGGGGTGAGGGTTTGAGGTGGAGGAGGCAGGGGGAGGCTCTGAAGTGGAGGGGACGGGGTGAGGCTCTGAAGTGGAGGAGGCAGGGGTGAGGCTCTGAGGTGGAGGAGAGAGGGTCTGAGGTGGAGGAGGCAGGGGTGATGGTCTGAGGTGGAGGAGGCAGGGGTGAGGGTCTGAGGTGGAGGAGGCAGGGGTGATGGTCTGAAGTGGAGGGGACAGGGGTGAGGCTCTGAGGTGGAGGAGGCAGGGGTGAGGCTCTGAAGTGGAGGAGGCAGGGGTGAGGGTCTGAGGTGGAGGAGGCAGGGGTGAGGCTCAGGTGGAGGGGACAGGGGTGAGGCTCTGAGGTGGAGGGGACAGGGGTGAGGCTCTGAAGTGGAGGAGGCAGGGGTGAGGGTCTGAGGTGGAGGAGGCGGGGGTGAGGCTCTGAAGTGGAGGGGACAGGGGTGAGGCTCTGAAGTGGAGGGGACAGGGGTGAGGCTCTGAGGTGGAGGAGGCGGGGGTGAGGGTCTGAGGTGGAGGAGGCAGGGGTGAGGGTCTGAGGTGGAGGAGGCAGGGGTGAGGGTCTGAGGTGGAGGAGGCAGGGGTGAGGCTCTGAGATGGAAGAGACAGGACTAAGGCTCTGAGGTGGAGGGAACAGAAGTGAGGGTCTGAGGTGGAGGAGGCAGGGGTGAGGCTCTGAGGTGGAGGAGGCAGGGGTGAGGGTTTGAGGTGGAGGAGGCAGGGGTGAGGGTTTGAGGTGGAGGAGGCAGGGGTGAGGGTTTGAGGTGGAGGAGGCAGGGGTGATGGTCTGAAGTGGAGGAGGCAGGGGTGAGGCTCTGAAGTGGAGGAGACAGAGGCTCTGAGGTGGAGGGGACAGGGGTGAGGCTCTGAGGTGGAGGAGGCAGGGGTGAGGCTCTGAGGTGGAGGAGACAGAGGCTCTGAGGGGACAGGGGTGAGGGTCTGAAGTGGAGGAGGCAGGGTGAGGCTTTGAAGTGGAGGAGGCAGGGGGAGGCTCTGAGGTGGAGGAGGCAGGGGTGAGGCTCTGAGGTGGAGGAGATAGGGGTGAGGGTCTGAGGTGGAGGAGGCAGGGGTGAGGGTCTGAGGTGGAGGAGGCAGGGGTGAGGCTCTGAGGTGGAGGGAACAGAAGTGAGGCTCTGAGGTGGAGGAGGCAGGGGTGAGGGTCTGAAGTGGAGGGGACAGAGGTGAGGGTCTGAGGTGGAGGAGGCAGGGGTGTGGGTCTGAAGTGGAGGGGACAGAGATGAGGGTCTGAGGTGGAGGAGGCAGGGGTGAGGGTCTGAGGTGGAGGAGGCAGGGGTGAGGCTCTGAGATGGAAGAGACAGGACTAAGGCTCTGAGGTGGAGGGAACAGAAGTGAGGCTCTGAGGTGGAGGAGGCAGGGGTGAGGGTCTGAGGTGGAGGATATGGGGATGTGGTTCTGAGGTGGAGGGGACAGAGATGAGGCTCTGTGGTAAAGGGGACTAGGGTGATGGGACAGTGATGAGATTCTGAGGTGGAGGGGTACATAGGGTTTCTCCAGTACAGTAACCCAGGAGGTTAAGAGGTTTATTAGGCCAATTATCTCACTGACTGGCTGAAGCCTCAGGTACAGGGTGTACTGCTAAAGGAAAGTTTAATGACTAAACAGATATGGTTCAGGTTGGCAAACATGCGATCAAAACAACTCGAATAGACTCACGTGCTGCTCCACAGCGCCAAGTCCCATCATTTATCCAAGCACAATCTCAATCAGGACCCCTGCACGACAACCATCTGCCCCACCAGAGTCTGCCTGGATCTCTGCCCAGTACCCACACCCACGTCTTATTAAACACAAGTCTCAGCATTGTTGAAGTCTTGGCAGCTCACACAGAATTGCTGTTGCCTTAGACTTTCAGCCATTCAAATAGTGATATCCTAGTTGGGTTGCATCAAGCCCAGAGATCTGTCCCTCAGAATTAGAATCAGGTTTATTATCACTGACATGCAGTAGGTCATGAAATTTATTGTCTTGCAGCACAGTACAGTGTAATACATAAAAATACAAATTATAATAAGAAATATAAAATAAGGAAATGGGGGGAAAGAGAGCAAAATTAGTGAGGTAGTGTTCATGGGTTCATTGTCCATGCAGCAATCTGATGGCAGAGGGGAAGAAGCTGTTGAGTCTGTGTCTTCACCGCTGTTCGAATGAACGTTTCTATGTTCAGGAATCCTTTAAGCAGCATGGGCTGTGGGGGTGATGGTCTTCCCTGCCAGGAAGACCAGGTTCCTCGTTCACTTGGTCTGTTAGCTGGCTGGGCACAGGCCAAAGGGCAGGTCTGTCGCACATTGTCCTCGCCAATGGTTAGTACCACATGCAGTCTGTTGTACACACTGGTACATACAACACCCACAAGCTCTTCCTCTTTTCCGAGATGCATGAGTCACATCATAAGTATGCCCTCATCACTTACAGAGAAAACTAAGAGTAATTTAGCAGCCGTGCAACCTAACTAAGCTTCAGTATCTGAGCCAATTGATTGTGCAGTTTCTTGCAGCCGTTTTCTGCCAGAGAGAAAACATCAGCTGCAAAGCCCATTGAATAAAGGGTCTGTTGCAAAGGGTCAGTAGCTTGCCCAGACGCAAGGAATCTGTAACAAGTGGAAAGGGGAATTGGGGCAACTCTGATAAGTGAGCCAGACGACCAAGGGATCTTCTCCACTGTCCGCAGGTATTCCCACTATGCTGTTACATATGGGGCATTCCAGGGTTTAGACCAAGTGACAGTGAACTAACGGTAACATATTTCCAAGTTGATATGGCCTGGGCTGTATTTAGTTACTTTGGCCACGCTGCTACCCGTGTCTTTTATTACCCATCCAGAATCAACTTTGAGCTACACTGGTATTCCCTAGTTCCCTTGCCCTTGACCATCTTGGTGAGAAAGATCAAGGTTTGGGAAATGTCAAAGCAGTCTTGTCACAAAACGATGGGCCTCACTGCTCTTGGTGGTAGAGGAAGCAATTGTTTAGGGTGGGAGCCGAGAGACAGGTTGGGAGGTGCTTTATCCTGGGAGGTGTCGAGCTCTTGAGTTGCATTGATCCGGGCAACACTCCTGATCTGCTTCTTGTGGATGCTGGTAAGGCACTGGGGTGTTAGGACTCATTGTCCACTCATTGTCGGGCACCCGCCATTTAACCTCCTCTCATTGTCACAGGGTTGATGTTTCTCAGCAATGGAGATACCCAACGTGTTCATTGTGAGGGTGGGCAGTCTTCATAATGGTAATTTTTATTGAAAGTTTAGTATAAGTACTAAGACTCTCTCTCCCTCTCCCTCTCCCTCTCTCCCTCTCCCTCTCCCTCTCCCTCTCTCCCTCTCTCATTACCTAGAACTTTTATGGTCTGGGTGTTTACTGACACAGCTGACGGTCAAGGTCCAGAGCCCAGTGAGTCTGGAGATAGAAAGCACAAAGGGTGAAAGAGCAAAGTCAGTGGATCCAGAGGAAGAGGATGAGTCTAGGCCGGAGGTGGGAGATAGGAAGCCCAAAGTCTTCAAGTCTGGGAGTCAAGGCTAAAGACTGGAGATTGGAAACCCAATATCTATGAGTTTTAGAGTCTGGGACCAAGGACAGGAGGTCAGTAGGTGGCCTGTCCTGGGGTTGGGAGCCCCAGAGTGCGTGAGGGGATGCTGTTGTTGTTGCTTGCTCACTTATTACTGCCCATTATGCCGCTGGTGTTTAGGGCGGCAATGAAGTCCTCCATCTCTGTGTATCCATGACCTTCTTCTATACTGTGCCCCAGGTGTGGTTCAGGGTCCTCATTTCTGGCTCCAGGATCTCCCACGTTTCCTTTGCCCTTCAGGGTTCCAATGAAGTGCTGTCTTGATGATGGAGTTGTGCTCACTTCTCATCACGTGCTCAAACCATCGCCAATGTTTCCTCTTGATGACTTTGTGTAATACTGCATTGTTGTTGGATGGACATTGTGGGCATGCTATGTCAGCCAGTATGTGTGGTGACACTCTCCAGCACATCCTTGGGCATGTCGATTGTTAAACAATACATTACGTTATTTGTTTTGATGACAGATCTGAATCTGAAATCTGATTTATCAAGCCATACTTGAATGCTGCCAAAGTCTTGGAACATTAGGCAGCTTTGCTTGTTGAGGAGCGGCAAAGGAAATTGACAGTGTGCGGCCACAATTTCTGGTCTATGTGGTTGCCGAGAGAAACTTATGCATCAGTCTCCTGGATCTGATATCAATCTCCAATAAACAATGCAAATTATGAGCCTAAAGTTTTTCCTTTCTATTGCATGTCAGCTATAATGAGACCCTTTTATGCTCTCTGGATGTCAATAGTAGTTACTCCAGTAGATCTACCACAAGAGGCGCAGGGAGAGCACATTCCTCATAGATGATCGATGACAGGTGATTCTCTCTGTCACCGTGTCCTACCATCCATGGGCAGCACATAAGGGAAGAGCCTTCAACCACAGTGAACTTCAGGAGAGAGGGGAAAGGGGAGAACTGGGTTTCTGGAGTGCCCTTCGCAACCTCAGGTATCTCAAACGGCTTTGCAGTCACTGAATGTACCCGAGGCAACATGGACTAGTACTTTAGTTGTGGTCAGTGCACTTGGATGAACTTCCTGCTTTTCTTTGAAATGGCACGATGAGATTCTTCATACTATTTTAGAGAGGAGAGAGGATTATATGTTTTACAAGCACAGAGAGACAGCTAGAATTTTAATCTGCTGAAACCAGGAAAGTAATGAATTCACAGAGCTTCTCTCGCTCTGGCAGCAAAGGAGCAGCACCTTTGTAATCCTGTGTCCGAGGCAACAGGTAGCCCATTATGCTTCAGATGTTTCAGTAATGCAATTTAATTCCAGAATAAAAACATCTTGTTGCCGTGTGACAGTTAACTTACATTTTCATCTGGTCTACAATGAGAGCTTTCCTTAAAGTAGAACGATCTGGCAATGTTAAACTGTCAACAGTAGTCTTGATTAAGGATGGGGAAAACTGAAGCAAAGCAAAATTGATCGGCGCATTCATTAACTGCCGAGAACAGCTAGTGTTCTGCACAATACAAAGAGCATTACTCTCAATCACCGGCACATTGTAACAGCACTCCGCTTGAAGAAAAGACCGAGCCCTCGCACTCCCTTCTTGCAGCTGCTTCCCAATTCCCAGGCGCTCACTCTGACTTCTTGTCAAGAAAGAAGAAATGAATTTGCTGAAAGAAGTCTAATGAAGGCTTCAGAAGGAAGCACAGCTAGCTCCCCGTTCATCTTAATAGTATTTCTGTTGAGCTGTCCAAAAGCTGGTCTCCTAATCAAGGCTTTATCTCCCCGTTGGATTTGTCGCTTACATTGACTTGTATATTATAACCAGTGAAGAGTTGTGATCACCTTCACTAGATTAAGTGGGGGGAGGGTGAAGGGGCAAGGGCTGCTACATGTGCCAGAGGGGAGGGCAGGGGTGCTTTGGGGTTCTTACGTTTTTTTCTGTCTTTCACTCTCTGGGGTTTTCTCCTGTTTCGAGGATGTCTGCAGAGTGTAAGAATTCCAGGTTGTATACTGTACACGTTCTCCGACATTAAATGGAACCACTGAAACTTTATTTTGTGCCCAGGTTCAGCTGCGCTGTTGAATTGCCGAGGGAGTGACACTCGCCCCAGCTGGCCTAGAGGTGAGGTGAAGCATGTCTTTGATTTTGCAAGTGGGGAAGGATTGATGTTTTATACCTTCTACCCATTTGTATTCAAGCTGCACTCAGCAAGGCAGATGATCCAAGTATGAACCTTGGCTGTGTTAAAGAGCACTGGGTTCAATTCCCAATTGAACAATGAAGTGGACTTGTGTTCCTTCTATTCATACGTGGGATGTGGAAGTTACTGGCAAGGTCAACACCTCATTCTTACTTTTATTTATTTATGATGTGCTTTATAGTAATTTTATGTCTTAGCGTTATTCCTGACACAAAACAACAAATTTCACACCATATACGAGAGGGAAGACAGCTCAGCCCTCATCGAGGGATCAGAAGTGGAGAGAGTGAGCAATTTCGAGTTCCTGGATGTCAATGTCTCTGAGGATTTATCCTGGGCCCAATGTATTGATGTAGTCACAAAGAAGGGACAGCAGCAGCTTTATTTCATTAGGAGTTTGAGGAGATTTGGTGTGTCAGCAAAGACACTCCCAAATTTCTACAGATGTACCGTGGAGAACATTCTAACTGGCTGCATCACCTTGTGGTATGGGGGGGAGAGGGGCACTACACAGGATACCGTGTATATAAGCTTGAGAAGGTTGTGAATTTAGTCAGCTCCATCATGGGCACTCACCTCCCTAGTATCCAGGACATTTGAGCGACGCCTCAAAATAGCAGCATCCATCATTAAGGGCTCCCATTACCCAGGACATGCCCTCTTCTCATCGCTACCATCAGAGGGGAGGTGCAGGAGCCTGAAGGCACTCACTCAAAGATTGTGGAAGAGCTTTTTACCCTCCATCATGAGATTTCTGAATGGATGTTGACCCCATGAATACTACCTCACTACATTTTTTTGCAATATTTATTTAGTTTGACTAATAATAATAATAATAGGCATCTGTTAGTCTCGTGAGACCGTGGATTTGTGCCTTGGAAGGTTTCCAGGGTGCAGGCCTGGGCAGGGTTGTACAGGAGACCGACAACATCACGCCACCAATGTTGTCCAAGGGAAGGGCACTAGGACCCAAGCAGCTTGGCACTGGTGTCGTCGCAGAGCAATGTATGGTTAAGTGCCTTGCTCAAGGTCACAACACACCGCCTCAGCTGAGGCTCGAACCAGTGACCTTCAGATCACTGGACCAATGCCTTATCCACCAGGCCACGCGCCAACATAATTTGACTTATATAAGTATATATATATACACACACACATACATATATATGATCAATGATAATAAACATATTAATATTTATACCGTATATAACAACAAAAACCATGAATTACGGTAAGAAGTATATATAAACTTACTGTAATTCAGTTTTTATTATTATGTGTTGCTTTATACCGCTGCCAGATAACAACAAGTGCTGGCGATATTAAACCTGATTCTGATGATAAATCTAAATCTAGTTCTGATACTTATCTTGTAATGGGGGTGCTGACTCTCTTCTTAATCTGTGTGTGGTAAAGGTACTCTTCAGTGCTGTCAGATAGAGGTTTCATGATTTTGACCCAGAGCTGATGAAGGACTGGTGTACGATTCTCTGCTCTTGACCATGACGGGAGAGGCTACGTGTCTGGCGTGCGCAGGTAAAGAGGCATCAACAGGCCGCTGTTGGCGGCACGCATTGCACTGGTGGTCGGGGATCGCGGTGTGGCGGATAAAGAACCAATGAAGCGGGCTGCTTTGCTCTGGGCGATGCTGATGGCATTGTGTGTATCCAAGTAGGTTGTGCTAAGGTTGTAACTAACACAACACTGTCTGCTTGATCAAAGAGCCTTGATGAATCGAGGCGAGTCTTTCACTGCACATGTAACCATGGTATTTATGTGGCTGGTCCACCTCAGTTTCTGGTCAATAGCAAAGACACAGGATTCAATAACAGTGACAGACTTACACCTCTTTCAGTTGGGCATTATTGTTATCTGACATTCGTGTGGCATCCACTGAGTATAATTGCCACTGACCAGTGCAGAGGTGAATGATTAACACAAGGGATTCTGCAGATGCTGGAAATCCAGAGCAACACACACAAAATGCTGGAGGAACTCAGCAGCTATTGAGGGAATAAACAGTCGATGTTTCAGGCCTGGACTCTTCGTCAGAACTGAATGATGTTCGGTTCATTCTTCATGGAGAAGGAACTGGCCCGTTGTTGAGCACTGCCATCAATAATGCGTGTGAAACTCTTCCAAGCATTTGATGCAGGGAGGCTCATAGACCAGGCAGCTGAAGACGGCTGGGCCCATAACAACGTTCTGCGGCAACGTCTTAGGGCTGAGGTCACCCAACAAACAGAGCTGTCCCCTTTGACTCGGGTACAGCGAGGTGCCCACCAGGTTCCCTCTGAATATTACCTGGCACACTGGATGCCACCCTCACCCCAACACTGCCAACCTCACACCCCTCCTTCCTTTACATTTGTCGACTGTGTTTCTGCCGGAAACTAAACTGGGCACCACTCTGCAGGTACTGATGAGTAAGTGCTGCTTCGACACTGTCCGTCACCTTGTTGAAGGATGAGACTACACTGATGCATTTGCCCTTTGTACCTGGGCTGTTCTACACACTATTAAGGTGCCACCAGTGATGTAGCTTTATTGGAACAGCTTGGCTAAATGGGCCGGGTACTTCAGCCTTACAACAGTAATGTTGTCAGTTCTCATTTCCTTGCTCGTAGACAGTACATTCAGCAGTTAGTTAATAGAATTGGCTGGAGGCCAGCTTCTGTGATGGTATGAATCTTGGGGGGGGGGGAAGGGTGGTAGAAGCCAAGGTGGATCATCCACTCAGCAGTCCTGGCTGAAGATGCTTTGAATGTTTCAGCCTTATCTGCTGTATTAAGGACGGATAAAGTCAAGGTCCTTGGCTGTTTAATAGTCCAGCACTGCCTACAATGGGATTTGGCAGGCTTCAGCTCTGACTGTTTAGTGAGGCAGCAGTCCTGCATTGCCACTTCTTCAGGCTGGACGTGCCTGGTGCCGGCCCACCAACGCCCTCTGGACTCCACGAGTCCATGGACTGACGGAGGTGTAAGAGTGAGGAAAATACAGAGCCGGGAATACTACAATCTCAGTTTTGGCCTGCGAAACCTCATAGATGCCCTACGTTCAGTGGACGTCTCTGTTCTAACGCACCACATCCAGTACGGTCGCCGAGCAACAGAGTTCCTAGTACTTCTGCCCAGTGTGCAGCCGGAACCTGCAAGGAATGAGCCTGAGATGTGTTCACGGTGCCTGCAGAGAAATTCCTGCCACTGTGTAAAAAGCCTTGTCTCCTTGGTGTGTCGGGGATTGGGAGGAAGAGCGATGGGGCCAGGAATACCAGAAGGGTGACTGCTGAGAATCATTGGTAGGCTTCTGATGATTGGCTGAGGAAGTGGTTGCTCAACTCAAAGCCTGCAATGATTGGCTGGGAACGGGCAGGTGAGGCAGAAGGTGGGACCATTGGCTGGAAGGTGGGCTATCTGAGATGGGGACGGTGATCGTTGGTGGGATGTGGGGATTAGGAGCTGCAAGCTGTGGTTGGGAATGTGGTTACTCAAGTAAGGTGGCCGGGGATTGGATTACTCACTTCTAAGTTGCAACCATTGCCTGAGATTGGGTTTTGCAGATTTGGAGCTGTTTTATTTATTACCAGGGACGTGGGTCAGTTGAACGTTGAAAGAAGGTCAGGTTGCGTTAGGACATTGGTGTTGGGGGGGGGGGGGGAGCCGGCATTTGGAGACAGGAGAGCAGTGGGTGGGAGGAGATCAGAGAAGGGTTGCAGATGCGGAGAGGTGCAGGGGTGGGAGAGGGGAGTGGAGTCCCAGAAGGAGGGTGGGGTAGATAGGTTGGTGTAAGGAAACCTGCCTCGGTGAGTCACCAACACCGTACTGAGAAATGCCCAGTAGCAAGCCTCAGAGGGATGTTATAGGTCTGTGATTCACGCGAGGGTGCTGCAGGTTAGAACTCACAGGCCTGCTGTGGTCTTTTGGATGTCCAGAGTTGTGGCCCAGACTCGTGACTCTCCAATTTCCTCTAATGTTTTACTTCTCGTGGTGTGAAACGTGTGGCTTTAGATGATCCAGTTTCTAGGTGAGGGCTGCCTATTATTCACTCCCTAAGGTCCCATCACAGTCAGGTATTCCCTTGCGTCGGATTACTTCGCTATCTCAGGACATCGTAAAGAACTTCAGTGACAAAGATGCATGATGCTTGAAGGAATAAAGGAAATGTTTAGATAATTTGCTTAAACAGTAAACACTATTGACCATATAATGTGTAATTTAGTTTGAAGCATGAATATTGATGGAAGATAGCAACAGGAATTCACCTGCTCTTCTCTGAGTGGGCTGTGAATAAGTGGTGTGGTGACTATGTCGGAACTGCCTTCTCTAACAGAGACTGAACACCCTGCATAGGTTGAGTGTGCTGAATAATCTGTGCTTCTGTTCTTACTGCTGGGTGCCTATGTTGCACTGGGTTTCATAATTCAAGATTTTACACAGTTTTAAATTTAGAACAGACCAGTTGTAATGAAATGTTATTGTTGCCTAATTAAATGCATTTTCTCCCAGCTAACAGCAATAACCTATTTATTTGTGAGAAGATCACAAGGTTTCTTCTCAAAACCACAGAAGTGGACTGAGTGCTGCTTCAGGAAGATAATTTGTTTTTTAATTGTGTCAGTTCAGGTCGAACTCTGGGTAATAATAAATATTCAACATATACCGCAGACTCGGGCCTTTCAAACTTGCCTTTAAATATTGATGATTCTGCTGTTTCGCTGGGGAAAAAAGTCTTGAAATAATCTTGAGGCCATCCTAAAAAGTGTTGCTCGAACACTGTACCTGGGGGTTCTCTGGGCAGCCTGAGACTGGAAATTCAGTAATTCAGTTCAAACAATCCTAGCGCAGTGTTTCCCAAAACAGTTCCAGAGCATAGACTGAAGTGTTCCTGAAGAATTGCTTTGACCAGAAGTATTTTTTAATTCTTATTCTTAATTCCATCTGCAGGTCCTGGATTTGGGCTTGGAAGGGCAGGGGAGTTGCCCTGTAGCCCAGGCCTCTCATTTCAGGATTCATGATGGGGAATTACTCCCCTCCATGGTCCAGGTCGAGGGAGCTCCCTCCATTGCAGAGTAAGCTGGGACTCAATGTCGAGAGGGAAGCAGGAATTGGATGCATTGGACCACCCACTACCAGAGGCAGTAGAGAAGGGAGGGATTCCAGAATTAAAATCTCACCATTCTCTGCTCTGTTGACCTTCTTCAGAGTGGGCGGCTACCTTCTAAAGGTCCTCGCTCTTGCAATCAATCACAGGCCTCTCAATTCACTAAAGCAGAGCAAACATTCAGTAATGCTAATTGGATAGCCCTTGCAAAGAGTCAGCATGGACAGTTTGGGCTGAATGGCCTCCTACGATCCTTTTTGTCAGTCTTCACAGCTCCACATTCCACGACTCTAACACACTACTGACAAGATGCTGCAGTGCTCTTTGCTCATCATCTGGTTACTAGAACACCATAAGACACTGGAGCAGGATTGAGCCATTCAACCCATCGAGTCTGCTCCACCATTCCTTCATGGCTGATTTACTATCCCTCTCAGTTGCCTTCTCCTGGCTTCTCCCCATAACCTTTGATGCCCTGACTAATCAAGAACCTATCAACCTCCATTTTAAATACACCCAATGACTTGGCCTCCACAGCTGCCTGTGACAATGAATTCCACAGATTCACCATCCCCGGCTAAAGAACTTTATCCTCTTTTCTGTTCTAAAGAGATGTCCTAATCTGAAGCTGCACTCCATGCTTCTAGACTCCCCAGTGAGAGGAAACATCCACTCTATCCAGGTCTTTCAATATTCCCTGGGTTTCAATGAGATCCCCACCATTCTTCTAAACTCCAGCAAGAACAGGCCCAGAGCCATCAAAAGCTCTGTTAACCCTTTCATTCCTGTGATCATTCTCGTGAACCTCCTCTATACCCCCTCCAATGCCAGCACGTCCTTCCTTCGATAAGAGGCCCAAAACTGCACATAATACTCCAAGTGCAGTGTGACCAACGTCTTACAAAACCTCAGCATTACATCCTTTCATTTGTATTCTCTTCCACTTGTAATGAATGCTGATTCAAGCAACAATTCAATTCAGACCCGCCCCCAAAGGCCAGACCTGGAGGGGACCATCTCTCGTCTGTGAAACACTCTGATGGATGACAACTCAATCACACAGAAAGAGGGGGAGGCAAAATGAGAGGGACAGAGGCGCAGCGAGCGAGGGGGAATGAAAGAGGCATCCTGAAAGAGAAAGAAAGAACAGAGACAGCATAAGATCCAGAGAGGGGGTAGAGAAGGGTAGAAGCAGGAAGCAAGAAAGAAAGTGAGGGAGGGAGTTCGAGGAAGAGAGACTTTCTGGCAGGTGGAGAGCAACCACAAAAGAGAAGAGGTTAGAGACAGCACGAAACTGTGAGGGAGACAGAGACAGGGCCACTACGGGAGATACAAGAGTCAGTCAGAAAGACAAAGTGAGGACATGAAATAAACAGACAGCCGGGAGAAATGTAGATGAGAGGAGAGAGTGAGGTGGTCTGAGAGAGAGGAATGGAGACAAACCTGAGGGGAGGGAGAGTAAATGGTCCAAAAAGTAACCAAGCAGTGTTCTCACATTCCTTCTTCCAGTTTACCCCTGGAGTCTCGCCTCACTTAACAGTTTTTGCCATCTGCGAAAGGAAGGAATGACTCCTGGCCAGGCCACAAATGGAGAACTCACCCCCAGAATCCCAGTGCCAGGCCGATCGTCGATATTCAGCTAAGCTCAGCGACACCAGTGACATCTATTTCCAATTGTGCTGAGTCAATACAACAGCCAAATCCAAGCAGTCAATCTCTGTCGAATCCAGCCTGCCAAACCCTGTCCGTCGAGTCCTCCCTGCCAAACTCTGTCTGTTAAATCCTGCCTGTCAAACACTCCCTGTCAAAGCCTGCCTTTTATACTCCGTCTATTAGAGCCCAGAGAACTCTACTCTAAAGTCACTGCAAGTCAAAGGCTGCAGCTCACCAGCACCTTCACCAGAGAATGGCGAATCTGTGGAATTCGTAGCCACAGGCAGCTGTGGAGGCCAAGTCTATATGTATATTTAAGGCAGAGGTTGACAGATTCTTGATTAGTCGGGGCACGAAGAGATACAGGGACAAGGCAGGAGATTGGGGCCGAGAGGGAAAATGAATCAGCCATGTTGAAATGGTGGAGCAGACTTGATGGGCCAAATGGCCTAATTCTGCTCCTATGTCTTATGGCCTTCTCAAGCATGACAGACACGCGTAACAAGTGTTGGCCACACCAGTGATACCCATTTTCTAAGGATGACTCAAGTGCTGTCACTCTAACACAGTATGATCAATACTCTCTGCCTGGCCATTGATTTATCAGATGCCACCTCCAAAGCTATCCCAGCCCTATAAGCATCTGTACCTTTCCTAAGTCATGGATTTGTTTCAGCTGGACTGGATCGACAGGGAGGATGTTCACGTAATTGGAACGGTATTGATTCAAAGCAATCGATTCATCCAAAACTGTGGCACCTATCTACATGTAACTCACTCACAGAAAACTGCTAATGTTGTTTTTATGTCCTGTCCAGTGACATAAAATTTTTCTTTTCAAAATATTGATTAACTGAGGGAGGGGTTAACGTACCAAAGATAAAGGTGCGGGGGTAACTATTTGAAAATGGCCTTTCACCACTGGAACGAAAGTTACAATCTGAGCCCAGAACTCATGGTGAACTTCAGACCCTGTAAATGTCCAATGTAGAACGTGTTGGGTAATCTCTAAACCAAGAAAGTTTAGCATTTGTGTCCTGTTTTTCATATACTTTTCATGACATCCCAAAACACTTGGGGAGACTGGTTACTCTTTCTCTGGACAGTGGCGCATTTTAAATGTTAAATGTTTAAGAACGCTGTAGAGTCGGTAGCAAACATCCTTGCGTCTGATCTCATACATTGATGAACAGCTGAAAACTTTATCCTCCGATGCCCTACGGCGAAGTCCTGGGGCCGAGATTGTGTGAGCAATGACTTTAGTCACTGGAGAGTTGTCTGTGGTCTCCTTTGGCATCAATTCTATGAAGATAAAAATCAAGATTAGCATCGTCACATGCACAGTACTGTGCAAAAATCTTAGGCGTCCTTTTTTTTTTATATGGTTTCCTATGGTGTGGCCTCCACTGAGCCCTGATCACAACATCATTGAGGCTGTCTGCGATTCTTGAAGACACAGAAATAAGCAGGACAGCCAGAGTCTGCCGAAGAACTGTGGCAATTTCTCTAAGACGCTTGGAACATCCTACCAGCTGATTTTCTTATCAAACTGCTTAACAGAGTACCTAAGAGAATTGATGAAGTTTTAAAGGCAAAGGATGATCACACCAAGTATTGATTTGATTTACTTTTTTGCTGTTTACTGCTCTTTTATAGTGAATGTTTTGATATTTAGAAACTTTCTATTTCTTTATTTTTGAAAGCATCTTCGCTTTACAGAATTTTTTTAAATGGGCCTAAGACTTTTGCACAGTTTTCATGTCAGAACACAGAGTGAAATGCGCCATTTACTTTCAATCTAAGCAGTTCGCAAGTGTCGTCATGCTTCAGGCGCCAACGTAGCAATGCCCGCAGCTTACTAACCCTGTGTCCTTGGAATGCGGGAGGAAACTGGAACACCCAGAATAAACCCACGCGATCAAGGGGAGAATGTACAAACTCCTTACAGACAGCAGTGGGGGGGGGATTGTACCCCGATCAGGGTTCGCTGGTGCCGTAAAGCGATCGCGCAAAGCTCTACGCCACCGTGTCGTCCTTGTTTGAAGTCGCACTGTTGATTGTTACCTTGACATCAAGGGCACAAAACCTATAGAGTTGGCTTTGTGTGTCCATGTTTGAATATAAGCCATACCATAGTCCAAGTGCTCCTGACTGAACTCCAACTGAACAGCAATAGTGAGTCGCTGTTTATGAGTAAGTGGTCCTCCATTAGCTGAAGGAGTGAAATCTGTAGCTAAATAGGAAATAAGTGGATTTAGTACAGCCTAAAGCAAAAGATTAACTGGTACATTTACCTGGAGTGGCATTATCTGATCTCATCAGTAACTTTTCACTTAACACATGCATCAATACAACATCACTAGCAACCCAGTAATAACAGTGCAGGCCCCAGCTATCAATTATTTACTGAAGAATAAATGGAATTAGCAGACAATGATATCAAGAAGTACACCTCAGAAATAATGGATCGCATTTGATGGGCTTTGTGAAAGCCATGCTGGGAGACAGAAGAGAAATAAATTCAATCTCTCTGCAGGACGCCTGCCTGAGTGACAGCAGGCTCGGTGGAGGAACTGTGCTTTGTGGGATGATGCACTCATTCCAGTTAAAGTTGACCGGTGCTAATCGACCATGAGTGTAAACACGCAACAAATCTACATTTTTTTTTGCTTCTAAAAGAATTTAACGTGCCGAATCTGAAAGGGGCTTGTCAGACTTTAAAAATTTCAGGGTAGGTGCTGACGTTTAATATTCCACGCTATCCTCCTCTCGATTCCTGCCCCCTTCCTGAACAATCAACATTTCTTCTACCCCCTTCCCCCATGTACTTTCCTATCATCTCTTTAAATGTTTTACCTCAGCTTGTCTTTGTGGTATCCAGTTCCATTTTGTCTCCTTCTGACTCCTTGTTAGATTTATTATCTTTCCTAGGTCTAGCCTCCCTTTTGTTGAATGCACCAGCTGCTTTAACATTGGCTGTACTAAATCCACTCATTTACACTCTCCACACGTAAGTCATCAAACCTCTCCTTGAGAAAGACGGTCCTCGGATTTCTGATTAATAAAGTAATCTTTTCCACGGGCCATATTTCTCGGTTCTGGCAACACCAGCAGCTGTTGTGTTTGATATTGAGGGAGAGACCCACCGACAGCAGAACACAGGCTATTCAACTCAAATTTATTGACAATGCTGCTTGGACAATACCTGAACTCCTCTGGTATGAGAGTGGCTAACGCAGCGATGTAGGAATAACCTCTACAGCAGATGCAAGAATCTGGAGCGAAGAACAAGCTGCTGGAGAAACTTAGTGGTTCAGGCGGCATCTGCAAAGGGGAGCTGGCAGTCGATATTACAGTCCAGATAAAGAGTCTCACCCAAAACATGAACTGCAAAATTCCCTCTGCTCATGCTGCCTAACCTGCTGAGTTCCTCCACAGCTTGTTTTTTTTTGGCTGTCAGTCCTGGCATCTTTCTGGTGAATTCTGTTTTTTGCACTTGCTCCAGCTTTTTGCTATCATTTTTCTATAAAATATGTTCAAAGGCAATCAGATTGCTCCAAGTTCGGTCCAACAAAAGTTCTGTTCAACTTTAACAGTTCAATCCTCTAGGAATACACACCAGTATTATCCACATTTTGTGGTGAATTCTGTGAAGTCCGAGTGTCACTACCAGAACAAGCAGAGCAAGTCACCTGTAAAGGAGTAATCCAGTAGACTACATTGCAATGGAAGACACGTTATCAGTTTCCACATGTCCCAGTTGGGGATGCAGTCCTGAAAGAGATGACTTCTCTTTGAACTATTGTCTTGGGAACTTCAGCGTCCAAGCCAATGAGAGACTCTCACTTTAACAGGGGCCTTCCACATCTTCCAGTCACTGAGATGAACACCAGTGTTTCCAGGAGACTGGCTGAAAAGGCAAAGATTTCTCAGCCAAATAACTGAAGACTTGCCCCCCACCCCGACATCTGAGGTTCAACGTCAGCAAGATGCTCAATTTCAGCAGGTCATTGGCCAAAGAAAGAGACTGGGGAATAGAAGAGAGAGAGAGAGCCCACAGGGCCAGAAATTTACTGTGAGACTTGGGGGTTGTTTCTGGGATCTGGAGGAGGAAAGGCCATGAAGGGGTGTAAACATAATACAACTTTTAAGTATATGACAGAAAAGCGACAAGAACAGGGCAAACGCTTGAGCAATGGACAACAGGACATAGTCAAGTCAAGACAAGTTTATTGTTAGTTAATTATACACATGTATATAACGTATATAACCATATAATGTATAGAAATGGGACAAACTTTCTCCGAACCAGGCTGTAAAGCACGGTAGTACACGTAACACACATATCGCACAATAACTTATGAAGGTAAGGATATAATCCGGGAATGAAGGGGTTAACATATGAGGAGCGTATGGCAACTTTAGGCCTGTACTCACTGGAATTTAGAAGAATGCAGCGGGGGGATCTCATTGAAACCCACCGAATGTTGAAAGGACTAGGTAGGGTGGATGTGGAGGGGATGTTTCCTATGGAATGCTCTGCCACAGACAGCAGTGGAGGTCAGGTCCACGAGTATACTTAAGGCGGAAGTTGATTGCTTCCAGCTCGGTCAGGACATCAAAGGATATGATGAGAAGCCAGTTGTATGGGGTTGAGTGAATTCAGGATCAGCTATGATGGGATGGCAGAGCAGACTTGATGGGCTGAATGGACCAATTCTATTCCTATCTCTTATGGTCTTCTGGTCCGATGTTCAACTGCTCCCATACTTGATGGAGATGTGACTTGTCTGGATGCTCTCAATGGTGCACCTGTAAAACGCGGTTAAGGTGGGGTGGTGGGGGGGGGGGAGCCTTGTTTGCCTCAATCTTCTTAGGAAGTGAAGGCACTGCTCTGCCTTCTTGTTCATGGAGGTGATATTGAGGGACCATGTGGGGTCATCCATGTTGTGAACTCACAGGAACTTGGTGCAGTTAACTCCTTCTCCACAGAGGTATTCGCAGAGGTTGAGCCAACAAAGTCTTGGACCAGTGTAAGTTTGTAAGGCTGTAAACCAACAAAGAACAAACTTGGAATGGTCGAGTCTAATGGTAATAACCTGAAACCCTTAGCACATTAGATTCCATTCACCTTTCAGCTGTGCACATTGTCCTGTTATCACTGATTTTTGCTGCTTGCCTTTGAGAACCCGGTGAGAAACTGCATTCTTGAACACGGAGGTGAAAGTAGACAGAATTGACATGGTAGATATATGTATTTGATATCGCAAGTCAGGTTCAATTAAGTTATCAAAGTTGCAGAAAAATTGGTTCCGCATGGAGGGAAATGATATGTGAATATTGCTTGCGATGAGGCCATTGGTCTTTCCAATGTTTACTACTCAGTGTCAGTAAGTGTAACAATAGAGAGAGCACTACACAGTAATGCAAAATAAACTAGAACAAGTTAGGAATAGAAGCCAGGGGGAGCAACTGGGCAATAGTGATGGCAAAATAGTAATTCTGGTCTGGATTCAGACTGTTAAAACTACCAAGTTATACAAAGAGAAGATTTGGATGGATTGTAGTGAAGACTGATTTTAAAAGGGTGGCACAGTAGTGTAGTGGTTAGCACAACGCTTTAAAGGACCAGAGACCCGGGTTCAATTCCCGTTGCTGTCTGTAAGGAATTTGTACATTCACCCTGTGACCATGTGGGTTTCCTCCGGTTTCCTCCCATTGCCCAAAGACCTACTGGTTGGTGGGTTAATTAGTCATTGTAAATTGTCACATAATTAGGCTAAGATTAAGTCCGGGTTTGCCAGGCTACAATGCATCTCAATAATTAACAAATTAATAATATTGTGGAAATAGGAAAGCAGAAACAAAATGGTAACTTCCTGTTAACCAACAAGAATGACTGAACGACCCACCATGGATGGGTAAATAAATAAATAGCAGATAGATAATAAAGAGGTCAACAACAAGAATTTAAAAAGTACCAGAAAGCAGTAGTGCAAGTGTGTATATAATTATGCCTCCCAAACTGGATGATCAAGTTAGAAATTTCAGGCTTAACTAACTTAAAGAAATCAAGTGGGTGCATGCCAGAGAAAAGCCACACAGCCTCAAAAGCCTATGTATTTGAAAGGTGGCTTAAGCAAGGGATCAGGTTAAAGAGCTGTGTAGATTGTTGAAGGGGGACTATATCAAATGCAGCTTAATGGCAAAAAGATGAGGTGCTAATATTTTCAGATGATTGTGAGTTCTACTCCACAATTTCCTAAAAGTTAATTATCATTATTTAACATAAAATAGAATAAAATATTTTACAAACACAGAAATTAAAGAAAAAATGTTAATTAGGGATAAGATCACCAAGGGATGTGCAAACCAAACTCACGCCTATTTTAAGGTGCTTGGAAGTAAGTACAGAGGAGATGTCAGGGCTAAGTTTTCTATGCAGAGAGTTGTGGGTGCGTGAAATGGGCTGCCGGCGATGGTGGTGGAGGCGGATACGACAGGGTCTTTTAAGAGACTCCTGGATAGGTACATGGAGCTTAGAGAAATAGAGGGCTATGGGTAACCCTAGGTAATTTCTAAGGTAAGGACATGTTCGGCACAGCTTTGTGGGCCGAAGGGCCTGTATCATGCTGTAGGTTTTCTATGTTTCTAAAGGATGGGGGGAATCTCACATAAAACTTATACACTGGTAGAGTTGCTTTTGACCGAGTGGCCTGCATCTATCTGTAATTACGTGGAGCTCAAGGCATCTAAGACGAGACATTGGACAGCACAGGGTACAGAACGGATGCTGGTGCTGTCTGTGCGGGTGTGAACTGATGCCTTCAGATCAGGCGTTCATCCGGGCATGATCAATATGTAGCCAAGGGCCAACACGTAGCTGCGAGGGAGGTGACAAAGCACGGGCCCATGGGGTTTCCAGGGACAAAGCAACGGGGCAGCGGAAACTGCAGTATGTGATTTCCCACATCCGGCTAAGAATGAAACCGCGCGAGGGCTTGGAGAGCAAAGGCCAGGGTAAATCAGTCCTGATCGGGGTGAAGGCTTGTGGGGCCAGATGGATCTACCACAGCTCTGACTCTTTTGTGTGTGGCGTTCCCACCCAGCCGGCTGCACAGTTGATTGTACATTATAAAACTACTCAAACGCAGAGAAAAGGTTTCAAAAAGCAAAACATAAGCAGGCACTGTCGATACAAATGCAAGCCACATTTCACAGACTTTAATTCTTATTGTGAACCTCCAGCACTGACTCTCCTCTCACAGATGGTGTGCTGGAGGTGGCTTTTCTCAGCAGCTTTCCTCTCTAGGTGCTCGGGGAGGGTGACATTAGAACATCCGCAGCAACTAATCCAGGACCTTGCAGCGTGTCCTTGGCTGCGAATCATTCGTTCTGCCGATAAATTTCAGGCTCACCAAAGACTCATGAGGTATTAACCATGAAGTTGATCGGGGCTGTTTTAGTCTGGACAAGGGACGGGACGCTCCAAGTCACAAGAGGTGCCCTCAGATGAATGCAAAGCGGAGGTTGTCGAGAATACCTCTCGGCGGAATCTCCCTTCCAACCTATTCCCCTTCCCCCCACTCTCTCTGCCTCCTCTGCCTAAAGATTTATTCCCCCTCTATCAGCCCTTTCATTCTCACTCTCTGGCTCCATTCTCCTTCCCTTAATCGGTCCCGTCCCCTTTGCCTGTGCCCATTCTCAAACTCTGTACATCTCTCCACTCCCACTCACCATCGTACTCTCGACCAACACTATTTTCTTTGTCTTGCTCTTCCCCCATCATTCTCCTACCTCCCCCTTCGCTCTTCTCTGTCTCTTTCCCATTCTCACCCTCTCTCCCAAATGCCCCTTTCCCCTTTGCCCTCCATCTCTTACTCTATCACTCCTTTCCTCATTCTCCCTCTCCCCCACCCCACCCCTCACAACAGATGGGCAGAATGGTTGTCCAGCACCACTGACCCCACTCAATGCTGACGTCGGATGCTGTCTGTGTGGAGTCTGTAGAGATCCCTCCAGATGCTCCTGTTCACGACTCAAGATTGCTCATTGTCACAAGTGTAAAGGAGAATGAAGTAATTGTCACTCTACATCCAATGCAGCACAAAAAATACAATAATTAAAAAAACATAATCGATCTAAATACATAAGATAGCTTACATGCATAGATTGGTTGTGTGTCCATAAAGTGACGCTAGGCACAAGAGTGTCTGAACATATGGTGACTGACAGGAAGTGATAAAGTAGCAGTGTTTGGGGTGTTGATCAGCCTTCCTGCTTGGGGAACAGTAACTGTTTTTGAAGCCTCCTCCCTGACGGGAGTGGGACACACAGTCCATGAGCAGGGTGGGTGGGATCCTTCACGATGTTAGCGGCCCTTTTCCGGCATCTTGCACAACTGTCCTTGACGCCGGGTCATGTGGTGCCAGTTGGGCAGTTTTGTCCACCATAGGGCAGCTTCCGTACCAAACAGTGATGCAGGTTATTGGGGCGCTCCCTACTGCAGATCGTCGGAACTCCATGAGTGGGAGGACTCCCTCCGGCCGCCTCAGAAAGCGCCGCTTTCCTGACGGTGTAGAATCTGTTCTGGGACCATGAGAGGTCGTGTGCGATGGAGGTGCCCCGAGTTTGAAACCACTGTATTGTCACTGTAAAGTGGGTGTGAGCACTGTGAGATCTCCTCAAGTCAATAACCATCTCCTTTGTCTTGGGTGGGGCGAGAGTGTTTCCTCCCTCCTCCCAAAAATGTGAGGGTCGTAGGTTAATTGACCGGAGTAAACTGTCCCAAAAGTAGTTGGGGTTGGGGGGGGGGGGAATACAAGGAGAGGGGTAAGTTATGGGAATGTGGGAGAATAAAATGGGAGTAATCTAAAGGGCCTGTTTCAGTATTCTACATCTGTCCTCACACTCCCTCCCTCACTCCTCCTCCTTAACCCCTCCCTTCATCTCTCCCTCCCTCCCCATCCTTGTCTGCTGCTCATTCTCACTCACCCTGTCCTTCCTCCTCCATCTCCCCTCACATTCACCCCTTCTCACAGTCATGTATACTCTCCCATTCTCTCGCCCTTTCCTGTTTCTCATTCCTCCTCTCCCCCCACATCCTTTTTTCCTTCCTTTTCTCTGCTCTTCCACCCTCTCTCTCCCCATCCATTTCTCTCCTCGTCCCCCTCACCTTCACCTTCCCTTTCCCCATCATTTCCCTCTTCCCCTTCCCTCTCTCTCTCTACTGCTTTCTTCCCGCCTCCTTTTTCCCCCTTGTCCCTTTCACCTCCCTCCTCTCTCTTGCCTCCCCCTCTATCCCCTCACTCTCTCACTCCTCCACTTTGCTCTCCCTCCCACTCCCCTCTGCCTCCCTCTCCCTCCCTCCCCCTCTCTCCTTCCTCCCTCCCCCTCTCTCTCCCTCCTCCTCCTCCCTCCCCTCTCTCCCTCCCCCTCCCTCTCTCCTTCTTCCCTCTCCCCTCTCTCTCACTCCCCTCCTCACCCTCTCTCCCCCCTCTCTCTCTTCCTCTCCCTCTCTCCTCTCTCTCACTCCCCCTCCCTCTCTCCCCCTCTCTCTCTTCCTCTCCCTCTCTCCTCTCTCTCACTCCCCTCCCTCTCTCCCCCTCTATCTCTTCCCCTCCCTCTCCTCTCTCTCACTCCCCCTCCTCCCTCCCCTCCCTCTCCCCCTCTTTCTTCCCCTCCCTCCCTCTCCCTCCTCCTCCCTCCCCCTCTATCTCCCTCCCCCTCCCTCTCTCCCCCTCTCTCTCTTCCTCTCCCTCTCTCTCACTCCCCCTCCCTCTCTCCCCCTCTCTCTTCCTCTCCCTCTCTCCTCTCTCTCACTCCCCCTCCCTCTCTTCCCCTCTCTCTCCTCTCTCTCACTCCCCCTCCTCCCTCCCCCTCCCTCCCTCTCCCTCCTCCTCCTCCCTCCCCCTCTCTCTCCCTCCTCCTCCTCCCTCCCCCTCCCTCTCTCCCCCTCTCTTTCTTCCCTCCCCCTCTCTCCTCCCTCCCCCCTCTCTCTCCCTCCTCCCTCTCTCTCCCTCCTCCCTCCCCCTCTCTCTCCCTCCTCCTCCTCCCTCCCCCTCCCTCTCTCCCCCTCTCTCTCTTCCTCTCCCTCTCTCCTCTCTCTCCCTCCCCTCCCTCTCTCCCCCTCTCTCTCCTCCCTCCTCCCTCCCCCTCTCTCTCCCTCCTCCTCCTCCCTCCCCCTCCCTCTCTCCCCCTCTCTCTCCTCCCTCCCTCCCCCTCTCTCTCCCTCCCCCCTCTCTCCCTCCCCTCCCTCCCTCCCCCTCTCTCTCTCCCTCTCCCCTCTCTCTCACTCCCCTCCTCGCCCCCTCCCTCCGGATTGATGTCACATCCTGTGCTAGCTCCCGGACCCAGACACGGGCTGGAAGCCGCTCTCCGCTCGGATCTGCCCGCGGACCCGCTCGCTCGCTGCCGGCGGGGCTGAGATGCGGCTGCGGCCAGGCGCCTGACCGGGGACCGAGCGGCAGCGGCAGAGGGCGGAGCGACGAGCCGGGAGCAGGCGGGACAGGTGCAGGGAGCCCGGGACGAGCGGACCGGAGCGAGAGCAGCATGGAAGCGCAGCCCGGGGGCAGGAGGGAGCGCGGCCGAGTCCGGCTCCTCACGCTGGGGGTCCTGCTCATCAGCATTCAGCTCACCCAGGTGAGGACCGTGTGCGAGGGAGGGGGCGCGGAGACCGAAGAAGCCGACCCTGGGATCAAGGGTCAGGGCTCCTGGTGTCGGGGAGGGGGTCAGCGGTCAGTTGAGGAGTCGTGGGTCAGTGGGTGGTTTCGGCAGGGCTGTTGTTGGTCCGGCTTTCGGAAGGAGGAGGCTGTCATTGAATGGAGGGTCAGTGGCCGGGTTTGAGGGTTGGGGTCAGGTTGAAGGTCAGAGGACTGAAAGTCTGAGGAGGGTAAGGTCGAGGAGGGGTTGAGTCTGGTTTGATCTGCGGCTTTGAAAGCCTTGGGGAGGGTTGCCGAGGACTGGGGCGGTGAGCAGGGTTAAAGATAAACCATAGTGGGCAGGGGTGGCTGGGCATCGGGCTACGGGGGGGGGGGGTCTCTGCCAGCCCAGGTGGTATAAGCTTCCTCCCAAGCCTTGACCCACCGAACCGCGGGGAGGGGGTGGGGAACCCGGTCCTTTGAAACACTTCCACTGTAAACTTTATCTGAGTTAGATCTTCTCAGACACTCCTCTGGGATCGGGGATGCTTGGTTCCGTGGGTTCTGAGGTGGTTGGTGGGACCAATGCACCGAGTCTCACACAGGAAGTACCTGGCGTGTTGTACCTATGCAATGAGTAGAGACTACACTAGCAGGTTGACTGTAAGTTGAGTTAAAGGGGGTAGGGGGAAGGAGGAGAGAAAGGGGGTGGAGATTCGACTTGCAGGTGTACTTAGAACTAGGGACCATTGAGTACAAAAGAGTAACATTTCCAGCGAAGAGAACCCGGTGTGTGGGGTGGGATTCGCTGCCACTCGGCGTGGCCCAGGTGAGCTGAGTGGACAGAGGGGAAGAAGGATTTCTTGGTGGGGTCGGGAGCAGGCTGACCCAACTCTGGCATGGACAAGCAAGCCACGCCGACGGTCTGGGGCGCCTGCCGGGTAATTGCGAGGAAGGAAGAGACGAGTGACAAGGAAATGGGGATAGGGGGGGGGGGGCAGTGACAGCCACACGGTGGGTTGTTGGGAAAGAAAGGAAGGAATTGTAAGAGGGTCATTAAGGAGAGTGATGGAGTGGGAGCGGACAAGGTCTAAAAGCCTGTGTGTCTGGAACGTGGACGTTCAATTCTTCCTGCCTGTTGTGCAATATGTATTTATAATCAAATTAGGTATTTATTGCTACCTGTCAGCATGATTGCTTTATATTTAAAAGATGCAAAAAAAAACCCTGGTTATTTAAAATACTGCAAAGACGCTCTGTTCTGTTGTAACCGCCGGTTTATATTGATGTGAAATTGAAATCGATAGGTAATTTGGTGTGAATAGAGATTTGAGGATTTTTATATTGGATTTTATTTGGTTTATTTGGTCAAAAGTAAACTGCAGCTTGTGTTTCACTGCTGATTCCCGTTATTCGTGGTTTATCCGATGTAAATTTGTTGAGCTTCTGTGATGTGAGATTGGATTGGGGTGCGCTACAGCCTGTTGCCAGCAGGCGGCGCTGTTTACCGTACTATGGAGACCGGAGAGGCGTCCTTAAAGTGACAGGTTCCCCATTGTTTCCTTAAGGTAACAGATGGCAGCGCATTCTCAAAGGGACAGGCTCCCGGTATCAATGAGTAGAAAGAAGCCCATGAATATATCCACATTAATTGTGCACGAAAGTATTCTTTCACATTCATTCCCACATTGTTCCACCAGAATTTGTTTTTACATCAGCAAAAATAGGTAGACTTCTGGAGGAAGTCGGTGGGCCGATTGGCATTAGAGGCGGCAGAGGGACGGTCGACTTTTAGGGTCAAGACTCGTCACCGCAAATGAGAGTATCGAGATATGATGGCCAGCATAAAGGGGGTGGGAGGAGAGGAGAGAGGCAGGGGCTGTTGGGCGGCAGGTGAAATGGGGATGATGGGCGGGTGGAGGGGGAGAGGAGTGGGGGGAGTAAGGTCGGAAGTGATGGGTGGAAACAGGCCGGGAAAGGGGTCAGGCGGGGGTAGGTCGAGCCTGGGGCTGGGTGGTGGAAGGTGGACAAGTGACATGTAAGGAGGATGATAAGTTGAGCTAGATAAAGCTGGAACAGGCTGGGGAGGAGGTCGAAGGCCCAGTGGGTGGAACCAGGTGGGGGAGGGGAGTGGGAATACGTGGGGTAAGTGATATCTGACCCCATGTCCGGATTGTAGATGATATGAGGCACTGTCCTTCAGTTTTAAGTGTGGCCTCACAATGGCTGTGGAGATGACAGAACTGCGCACTCGGAATGGCAATTGGGGGCAAGAGCGCGGGTGCCCCCCCCCCCCGAAAGGGTCACCTGGTCTGTAACTGGGAAATTGGTTTCTCCAAGTGTGGTGAAAATGTGCCTTTGGTACCATCCATGCAAACAAATTAATTACAACAGTGCATTGAGGAAATACAATAACAGAGTGTCACAGGTACATAGAGAGAGTGCAGCGCAGGTAGACAGTAATACTGGGCGGAGGAGGCCACATCAGGAATAGCAGGCGTGTAGGCGAGGCTGGAGGTGAATCCTTGCCCCTCCTAGGAAGGGCCGTGGCGGCGAGGAAGGGGTGTAAGGGCAAATGCTGCAGCTACGTTTGCAGGGCAAGGCGGTAGAGGTGCGAGTGGGGTGGGAGAATGAGTGAACCCGGGAGTTCCAGGGGGAGTGTAGGGGGAAAGAGGCGGAGGGGAAGGTGGGATTTCATCACAGAGCTGACCGCTGGGCGCCGGCTGAAGTCGGCCTCTGTCCTGTCTGCTGAGAAGGGGCGAGGAAGCTTTTCTGAGAAATGGAGGTGAGGGCGAGTGCCCCATCACCCACAGTGAGGAGGGAGCCACGTTTCCTGAAAAAGACCATTTCAAGCGTCCTGGGTGCAGGCCCCCAGTTTGTGAAGCGATACAGCAGCGATGGAGATACTGAGAGAAAGGGGCGGCATGAAACAGGGTGGGGGGGGAGATGTAGCGTAGGTGGTGAAGCTGCGGGAGTCGGTGGTTTGTGGTCAATATCAGTGGATTGTTTGTGTCCTCTCAGATGGAGACAGAGATCTAGCAAAGGGAGTGGGGTCAGAAACCCATCGAGTAAAGTTGAGAGTGGGGTTGAAGTTTGGACAAAATCGATAAATTCTTCGCGTGCGCGGGTGATGTCAACGATCTAGTTGCTGACGAAGTGGGGAATGAACTAGAGACCCTATCACTCCTTACTCTTCCGTCCCTCCTTTAACTCCACTCCTCGGGCCCTACCCCTCCTCCAGTAATCGGACATCTCAAGCTTTCTCTCCGGACAATCTGGAGCAAGCTTTCAGGTGTCCGCCTCTGCTCTGTGTGCAGTTATCCAACATTGACTCCATTAATCCAATTAACCTTGTGACTGCGCTCTTACACCACCGCTTGTCTGCACCGTCTCTTCCCAACATTTACAAATGTATGATCGATAACACGAGGAAATCGGCAGATGCTGGAAATCCAAAGCAACACACACAAAATGCCGGAGGAACTCAGCAGGTCCGGCAGCGTCCGTGGAAAGGAGTACATAGTCCACATTTCAGGCTGAGACCCTTCATCAGGACTGGAAAGGAAAGGGGGAAGATGCCTGAATAAAAAGGTGGGGGTGGGGGAAGGAAGACGAGCTAAAAGGTGATAGGTGAGGCCTGGGGGGGGCGTGGAAAAGGCTGAGGATTGAGGAATCTGGTAGGACAGGAGAGTGGGGGGAAAGGGAAGAAGGAGAGGACCCAGAGGGAGGTGCTCTTCCTTCCCCTCCCCTCACCTTTCCATTCTGCAGTCTTCCTCCCCTTCCCTTCCAGTCCGAAGAAGCGTCTCGGACTGAAACATCCCTCCCTCCTCCATAGGCACCACCCGACCTCAGTCCCCAGCATCCTGTGCGCGCTGCTCGGCATTTCAGGCATCTGCAGGAACGCCACCAATGTTCCAAAATTCTCCAACAAAATCTTTCTTTCCCTCAACTGAAGGATCTGATGGTTTCTGTCAATCAGCTGCTCTCTCTTCACCGTGGCGTCCAGGGGTTCCAGCATCTCCGTTCACTTAGCGCCCACGCTTTTCCATCAAGTTCCTTTATCATTGCATACCACAGCACCCAGAGATTCAGGAGTGCCGCTGGGATTGTTGTATCAGGACATCCTGAGACTGTGAAATGTTCTCAGTAAGCACTTTCCAACTCAGTTGGAGGCTTTGACTCCGAGAGCTTGTCCCTTGTGTTAACATTTTCTGCGCCTTGTAAAAGTGCTCGCGTTAAAGTGGCAGTTTGGGGCTGGTATATTAATCCGGTGATGTCAGCGGTGGTATTAAAGGAGCAACGGGGGTTCTAATGCAGCTGCGGAAGGCGTCGCAGGAGTGGGGAGAAGCAGGAGGATTTTCGCAAGTGGGGGGTTAGCTGGAGACGGTGTCCAATAGGAACACATCGGATAGGAGCAGGCCATTTCAACCTCTGCCGTCTGCTCTGCTAATCAATCTGACCACAGCCCATCTACTTGTCCATCCTATATTCCTTCAAAACCTAGAAATATCAGTTTAGGAACGCAATCTATAGCTGGGCCTTCATAACCCTCCACGCAGAGAATCCCCGAAAATCCACCAGCCTCTGCGTGAAGTAGTTTCTCCTCATCTCCACCTTAAACGGCCTGCCCCTTCCTTTGACATTGTGACTCCCCCGCGAGGGGAGACGTCCTCCCTGCGCCCATCCTATCAAGCTCCCGAAGAAATGTGTGCGCTTCAGTGAAGTTTTGCTGCAGTGTGGAGAACAGAGGTCTGTTCTGCAAAATCATACGGCAGTGCTCCAGTCCATCTCGGCCGCACTCTTGAATTTCCGGGTTCGTCCCTCCAGGAGCGGACTCGCTCAGGTCTGATAGTTCTAGGCCGGCATTTCATTCGTCCTCCTCGCTGCCCATGGATCGTGTTGGTGTTCTTTGACCATCTGAGGGCCACTGAGGTATAAACATTTCCCAGTGTCGCGCCGTTTAAAAATAGTTTATTATTGTTACTTTTGTTTGCGTGTCATCCAGACAGATCACCCCTGCAATGTATATTTGGTGAAATTACACTGCATTTCTGTGCTCTTGTGGCTCTACACTCCCCTCCATGCCCGTGTTGCTGCCCACCCAGTCGCCATTTGCCCTCTCAAAGCTCTGTCATTGTTCATCCTCAGTAATACTCGCCTTAATTCTGCCGAGGCATTGAATGTGAGAGCACAGCGTTATACTGGGGCCACGAAAACCGTAATGATGCTAGAGCCAGAGGGCTGTGCACGCTTCAGGGAAGGGGGACACTGCCCATCCTAGAGGCTAACGCCACATGACTTCTGTTTGTTCGGGAACAGTGTGTGGCACTGGGACTGCTCAGGGAAAAGACTTTAATGGGTGTGTAAACCATTAGGAGGGGCTTCAACAGGCTGAGATGGATGAAAGACCCAGTAAGAGTGGGAGTGCAGAGGATGTTTCCTCTATCAGGGGAGTCCAGGCCCACAGGGTACAGCCTCCGGGTACAGTTTAGAACAGAGTTGAGGAGGAGTTCCTTTAGCCAGAGGGTGGTGAATCAGAGTCGTGAGGGGTATTTAAAGCGGTGGTTGATAGGTTCTTGATTTGTCAGGGTGTCAAAGGTTGCAGGGGAAGGCAGGAGAATGGGGTGCAGAGGGATAATAAATCAGCCATGACAGAATGGTGGAGCAGAGTAGATGGGCCAAATGGCCTAATTCTGCTCCTGTGCCTTATAGAGGGAGCTAGTTTCCGGAGCAGAAAGATTAATAATAGAACGTTCGACAGGACAGGGTTTTTTTTGCAATACAGATTGGAATATGCCCAGCACACCCCCCCCCCCCCCCGGACGGGTTTAACCTGAGCCCAGTCGCTGGACAATTTACATTGGCCAATTAGCCTACCACGTGTACATCTCTGGACTGTGGGAGGAAACTGGAGCACTTGGAGGAAACCTACACGGTCATGGGGAGGACATACAAACTCCTCACGGACAGCAGCGGGAATCGAACCGGTGTCGCCTGTACTGTAAAGCGTTGTGCAGACCGCTTCGCCACCATGCCACCCCCGGCAGGCTCCCCACAACGTCCAGTGCCAACCATGGTACCAATTCTCCTCAGCCTGTACATGACAGATCTCCCTCAGCTCCCTGGCGCTACGCGGGCTTGTCTAAATGCCTCTCACTGATTTAAGATCAGTGATAACCTTTTCTCCTGAAGCCTGTCGTTCCTTTGAGCATTGGCGGATAGAAGCAGAAACCCATGCACTGTTGACGAGCAGGGCAACACAGAGGGAGTCAGGGTGTGAAACTGGGCTGCCCGGTTCCATTCAGGTGACAATGGGCACCAAGGGCAGGACGGCTTTACATTTCCAAGCTACTTTGGATCCGATTCTTGGAAAACGGCAATCAGACTCTAGATTTAAATTTTACAGTTAGTAGTCACTTTGTTAGGTATCTCTGCTTGTTCATGCAAATGCTTCATCGGCCAATCATGTGGCAGCATAAAGCATGCAGACATGGTCCAGAGGGTCAGTTACTCTCCAGAGCAAGTATCAGAACAGGGAAGAAATGGGATTTTGACCGTGGAATGATGGTTGGTGCCAGACAGGGTAGTTTGAGAAAGTGCTGATCTCCTGACATTTTCATGCACAGCAGTCTGGAGTTTACAGGGAATGGGGCGAAACACACACACACACACACACACACACACACACACACACACACACACACACACACACAGACAGACATACATACACACACAGACACACAGAGAGAGAGAGACACACACACACAGAGACACACACACACACAGACACACACACACACACACACACACAGATACACACACACACACACACACACACACACAGACACACACACAGACACACACACACACACACACACACACAGATACACACACACACACAGAGACACACACACACGGGGACACACACACACACACACAGACACAGACACACACACAGAGACATACACACACACAGAGACACACACAGAGACATACACACACACAGAGACACACACACACACACTCACACACACACGGACACACACACACACAGACACAGACACACACACAGAGACATACACACACACAGAGACACACACACACACACACACACACACTCACACACACACGGACACACACACACAGACACAGACACAGACACACACACAGACACACACAGATACACACACAGAGACACACACACACACACACACACAGACACACACAGATACACACACACAGAGACACACACACACACACACAGACACACACACACACACACACACAAACACACACACACAGACACAGACAGAGACACACACAGACACACACACACACACACACACACAAACACACACACACAGACACACACACACACAGACACACACAGATACACACACACAGACACACACACACACACACACACACAGACACACACAGAGACACACACACACACACACACACACACACACACACACACACACACACTCACACACACACACACACACACACACACACACACACACACACACACACACACACACACACACACACACACACACACACACACACACACACATACCCCATCCAGTGAATGGCAGGTCAGGTCAGGAAGGCGACGGTAACTCAGATTGCCACCCGTTGCCACGGTGATGTGCAGAAGAGCATCACGTTAAACGTGGAAGTGGATGGGCTACAGGGGCAGGAGACTGCGAGGTTGCACACTGTCCACTTCATGGGGTACAGCAAGTGTCTTAACAAAGCGGCCGCTTTGTGTGAATGAATATTCCAGTTCGAGTTCCTTGTTCGGGCCACTAGAACCTCAGACTTTACTGCGAGTACAGAAAATTAAACAATTTGCATTCATGGATTTCCTTCACTAGGCAATTCACGGGGAAAAATTCAGCCACCGCTCGGTACTAAGCCGCATTAGGTATACGACGGGACCGAAAGCTAAGGAATTCTTTTCGTGGAATTAAAAGTGAGAAGTTCGAAGGTTTAGGGAAAATTTGCAGATTTTGAGCTCTCGACAGTGCTGCAGGGGTTAAAATCGCGGAAACGTCAAAAGGTAGATCGGGAGTGGGGAGGGGGGTTATGGTGATTGGGAGTGGGGTGCGAGACAGGGCACGAAGCTAAAGTGGGTCAGTGATGATGGAAGAGGGGTCGGGATGAGTGAGGCTGCAGCGCCACTGCTGGGAGGGTAAAGAGCAAGGCGGATTGTAACCCCATGCTGCGGTGGGCATTCCCGGGATTTAGAGACCATTTACCTGTGAGGAATCCCAGACGTAAGCCGCTCCATATCCGAGCCCTGCCGCTCCTCGCCAGTACTGGGCGCTGGTTGGGGAGGTTCGGGGCTGCAGTATCTGGTTGAGAGATGGCTGTAATCTGCACTAGCAGGCAGACTGGGCGCTGTAGCCATGGCAACTGCGAGCACTGTGAATTCTGCATACATTAAGACACAGAAGTAATAAATCATTCCAGCTTTTGAATCTTATTTTCAATGCGGAATTCTTTTTTTCCCATTTTCTTTTCAGTAGACACTGAGTCTCACAGGGAGTTCCACACCACACACACTGACCCTCACTGGGGGACAGATACCCCACACACACTGACCCTCACTGGGGGACGGGTCCCACACACACTGACCCTCACTGGGGAACGGGTCCCACACACACTGACCCTCACTGAGGGACAGATACCCCACACACACACTGACCCTCACTGGGGGACAGATACCCCACACACACTGACCCTCACAGGGAGTTCCACACCACACACACACTGACCCTCACTGGGGGATGGGTCCCACACACACTGACCCTCACTGGGGGATGGGTCCCACACACACTGACCCTCCCTGGGGGATGGGTCCCACACACACTGACCCTCACTGGGGGATGGGTCCCACACACACTGACCCTCACTGGGGGATGGGACCCACACAGTGACCCTCACTGGGGGACGGGTCCCACACAGTGACCCTTACTGGGGGACGGGTCCCATACGCACTGACACTCATTGTAATTGGCTCAGTGGATTTTAAATTAACCGCTTCCCTCCCGGAATCTGTGCTACCAGTGCCCAGGCCACTGAAGTTTACTGTACAGATTCCCCGGGTACTGACTTTCCCGGGTCGGAACGGTTCTCCGTTCCCTGGCACTGCCCACTCCTGGTTTCACAGGGTGAATGAGGGAGAACATTTGAGAGAGAGATGGGAGCTTAGAGCGGGCACTTTTGGTATTAGGGAGGGTCGGTGGGCAGGTCCGTTCGGTGTGTACCGGGGGAGGGGGGCGGGTCCGTCCTCCTGTACCGGGGGCGGGACGAGCCTTGCGTATCCGCGTCTGATGCCCCACTCTCCCAGTCACTCTCCAGTGAGCAGCGAGCGCGGCAGCTCCCGCCGCCGGAGCCTCGTGTCTCCCTCTCCCCCGCCCCAGCCTTCGCTCGCCGCCCCTGCCACCATGCTCCCGTTTGGAGCGCGGCTTCTCACTGCCCCGCTGATGCCAAAACCCGCCGCTGCCCCGCCTGCCCCACGTTACTCGGTATGAGAGAACTGCAGTCTTCCCGCAATGACGGTACCTCTGCTAAAGATCGGGATCGTCCTGAGTACGATGGCCATGATCAGCAACTGGATGTCCCAGACTCTCCCGTCCCTGGTCGGCCTCAACGCCACCAGGCTGACGGCGGCCAGCGCTGGGACACTGGACCGCAGCACTGGGGTGAGTGCCGGGGGGAGAGGCTAGAAGGAAGGACCGCGAATGGGAGAGAGGAGGGAGAAGGACGGGATGGGAGAGGCTGAGTAGGAGAGGGGGAAGAAGGCGAATCGCAGGGGCAGAAAGAGGATGTGAGGGTAAGCGGGTGGAGAGAGTGGACGGTGAAATGAGTTGGGAACGGGATAGGAGAGTGAGGAGGAAGCGGGGCGGGAAGAGAAGTGAGAGGAAGGCCCGAACGGCGAGGGGAGAGAGAGAGAAGGGCCGAGGGGCTGGAGAGTGAACCTATTGGAGAGATGGGCAAGGAGAAGTGGCGGGGAGGGAGATGGTAAAGGAGGCGGATTGAACGCCTGATTAATAAACTGACTGACGCCGTTTGCAGGTCGCCGGCTCCTGTAAAAGTTGTAATATCCTTCCGAGATTTCGGTATGAATTTGGTGACCCGCCCCAATCGGGCGGAGAGCGGTTGCTGTGCGGTTGTTTTAGCTGGTGAGGGTCGGTATATGCTGGCAGATTCCGCGGGCAGCCGGTAAAACCCGGCTTCGGGCGACCCTTCAGATGCAGCGAACCCACGCCGGTTAAACTGGGCATCAGTGTGAGGTGCGGTCGGGGTGCGGGAAACGCCGTGATGCAGTTTGCGATGGGGGCAAGAGAGCGAGCGTTGCAGCTGGGGGGGGGGGCGGTTCACCCGGCCGGCCCCTTCCGGGCCAGTGTGCGATTCCCCCAGTAGCCCTTCACCCACCCCCCGAGATCTCTTTAGGAGTCTGACTGCAGACAGTGTCCTCTGGATGGGTCGTTTTGACGAAGCGCGTTGCTCTGTCCCAGACCAGCGCCCAGTTTGGTCCCCGAGCGTCATGTCGTGTTCTGCGTGGAATGGGCCGAGTTTAATCGCTGGAGCCCGTTCCTTCACTCAGTGAGATTACCCCGATCTGTGAGCTCCAGACAACCCTTCATTCCCTCTGTCCTTTAGTAACTGACTTGGAGTCAAGTTCTCCGAGTCCAAACTTCCGCACTCGGAAAGTTTTCTGAAGTTCGCTGCTTTGGGTCTGGCGCGTTTGAACCGCTTCGAGTTTCGGCCAGAAGGAATGGTCCTTGACAGCTGGACATTTTGGAGGAGATGCTGCAGTTTTGTTCCTTAATATATTGGCGTGTCTGTAATTTAATGCTTCCACCTACCTTGGCCAGAATGCTTTGAGGTCATCGCGCAAGAGTGCAAATACCGCAACATCAAAGTCATTAACAAATTAAGTACCAGGTCGCGGCGGCGGGCTGATGATCATATCACCGCCTGCCGGAATATGTGATCTAATAGATTCGTTGAACTTATGAAGCCATTCGGTGCGATGTCTGCCCCAGCCCCTAAAGTCTCACCCTCCCAAGTACTTCCTAACCCGAACGCAAGAGGTTCTGCAGGTTATGTCAATGCAGAGTTACACACGCGCTGCGGGAACTCAGCGGGCCAGGCAGCATCTGCGGAGAGGAATGACCAGTTTCCAGCCGGGGCCCTTCATCGGGGCTGGAAAGGAGGGGGAATAAGGAGCGGGGTGGGTCGGGGGAGGGAGTACAAGCTGGAAGGTGATGGGTGAAGCCCGGTGAGTGGGGATGCAGTGAGAAGCTGGAGGTGATAGGGAAAAGTCAAAGGGCTGAATAAGTGGTTTAATAGGAGAGGAGAGTGGACATTGGGAGAAAGGGAAGGACGGGGCACGGTTGGGGGGTGTGTGTGGAGAAGGGGCAGGGGGGAGCCAGGTGGGAAATGGAAGAAGAGGGACAGGGTAGGGGAGAATTAAATGTCATTCTTTCAGTGGTGATGCTGATCTCTGTCCCAAATACCCTTAGAGGCAGTGAGCTTCACAACCCCGGCACCCTCGGAGTGGAAAAACAATTACTGATCTCCCCTCTGACGTTTCTACATGTATCAGATCGGATTTTTTTTTTTGCCTTTCTGACAAGGAAAATGCTTCCTTCCTGTTTTCCCTCATAACTTTACAGTTACATCACCTCAGTTCCCAAATCTGTACCTGTCCTGCCTGGTTAGCATTATGTCCTGCCAACAGGTCCCGGCTCGAAACTTTGGCTGTACTTTTTTCCATAGATGCTGCCGGGCCTGCTGAGTTCCTCCAGCACCTGCCCGTTGCTCAGATTTCCAGCATCTACAGATTCTCTCTTCTGCCACCCAACTAAGTTGTCAACTGCATCAGCAATTTGCTGATGGTTCTGTGAGCTTTGGCTTTTGCTAACTTTTTATGACTATTGGAAATTTCACTCATTGCCTTCTGGACCCTTACACTCATTATTCTTCAGTTTATTAATTTAGTCAACCCTTCAGAAAATTCAGTTTGAGTTCATCAGCCATTTCCAACTTTATTCCAGCTTCCATTGATCAGTTAAAAAGATTTGTGAGGCATCCAGCCAATTTTTCTGTAATTATAAACCATAAATTTCCAGACGGTTGATCCATAAATCTTTGGTTTTCATACACTCAACTAGATAATCAAGCGATGTGCAATTTTCAATTATGCTTCCCAGATGGAGGGAACTAGGAAGATGATAGTAGGGGTTTCCACAATATTCTTACCTGATTCCTTTAATTCCTTGGATGGAAACCATCTGGTCCTGGGAATCTGTAACTCTTCTCTTTGTATTATCTTCTTGGTGTGATCCTGTTCAAATGCTTTTCCTCAGCCCAAAGTACTTATCCAACATATGCACCAATTCTTCACTTTGCTCTACTGTATAATCATAAATTTCAAAGTGATCACTCTGTTCCTGACCACAGAGTTTCAATAAAACTGCTCATTTATTGTTGTATCCCTTGCTGTACATTTTGAGATGCCCTGATATTTGCAGATTTTTCTAAGTCAGAGATTCCCAACCATCTTTATGTTGTGAACCAATTCCATTAAGTAAGGGGTTCATGGTTGGGAACTCCTGCTTCCCCTGCTTTAATTGTTACACCTTTAGACTAGCTTTTGAATTTCTTTTATATCTTGACTCCTACCTCTCTAGTTGCTGGGGTGGGGGCTGTTTGAAAAAGTAGTATTTTTTTACCTCTCTTTAAACTGGATCTACAACAAATTTTTAACACACTCCATCAACTGTCCATCATTGAAGAGGTTGCTGATTTTACTAGGGACAAGCCAGCCTTCCCTAAATCTAGAAGTGTAGCAGCTGCTTCATCCTTTCAAATGTAACATTGAATTTGATTATTCTCTGATCTCTGTATTTAAATGTTAATGCATTACTGCTGCTGACAGTGAGATCGAGCTAATTATCAAATCTACTCCAGGTTTCCCTTGCCAATTCTGGGTGGTGTTGCAGAAAAACTACCCTGAGTCTTACTGGTCTACATTCCACTTTATTTTGGAAATTAAAATTCTACATTAAAACCACTCTGCCTTTCCTATATGCTTATTTAATCTCTGCATTTACTCATCCTAATACTTCATTGCTCTAACCAAGGGATGTATGAACAACTCCCGAATCAGTCTTAAATCCTTTTAGTTTTCTTCATTCAACCCATTAAGTCTCCACTGCCTGCTTGCCTCATGTTATTTCCTCTCATTATTGAAGTTATTTAATCTTTAATCACTAAAATTATTTCTCCCAACTCAACCATTTTCTGATTCTTTTCTGTAAACTCCGTAACAGTATAATTTACGCTTTATATTCATTTGGTTCTCGGAGGCAAACACATTAACCTCAGCCCCTATTGTTTTGTTTACTCTCCCATTTCTCATTTCCATCTCCTGGTTTTATTACACTTGTGTTAGGTTTCATTTTCCCTGTACTGGCTGAGGCAAAGTTTCTGATTTATGCTCCCTTCCTTCTCAGTTTATTTTTTGCTGAATTGAGTATGTCCCCACCACAATTTTCTGGACTGAGGTCCCCCCAGTTATCCAATGATCCCCTCAATATAATCCTTGGTTTTGCCTGTGAAGCTAGAGTGGACGTGGAGAGGATGCTTCCCATAAGTGGGGAAGTCCAGGATCGGGGGGCACCGCATCAGAATGCAAGGACATCCCTTTAGGACAGAGATAAGGAGGAATTTCTTTCGCCAGAGGGCGATGAATTTTTGTGGTTCACTGCCACGGATGGCTGTGGAGGCAGAGTCATGGGGTGTATTTAAAGCGGAGATTGAGGGTGTCTAAGGTTACGGGGAGAAGGCAGGAGAATGGAGATGTGTTACTGCCCATTACACTGCTGGTGTTTAGGGCAGCAAAGAATGTCCCCCATCTACTGTGGTATTCATGGCTTCCTTAACCTTGTTAGTGGCTTCTTTGTGGTTTTCACCACCGTCAGTCTTGCAAGGCCCGGGAGGAGACTCAGGAATACCATCACACTCCAATGTAGAAGGATTCTTCGTTGCAGTTTCCCTAACAGTTTTGTTTTACCAACCAAGGTCGTTAGCCCTGAGCTGAACCCCTAAACGTGGAGGAACGGTGGACCACTCTTAGTCTGGCCTTTGCCCTTTGACCTGTTTGGCACGGGTGACCCTACCAAGAGCAAACCAGCCAATATACTGCAGCTCTCCAGGTCATTGATGCATGCGAGCCACCAAACCACAACAAGGGTGTGGGCCTTTCGGACAGGAGAGGGACAGCAAGTCAGCCATGATGAAATGGTACAGTAGACTCAATGGGCTGAATGGTCTTATTCTGCTCCTGTGTCTCATAGTCTAATGACATCAGTGCCGATGAAAGTGAAATGGGGGCAATGACACGTGAGTGGGAATGGGAGGAGCAACATGTATTTGAACTGGTGCACATTTGAATGTGATACAATTATGACTTTCATACATCAATCCAGTTGGGTGCCCAAGTGTACTCACTGGTTTGGTTAGATTGACGACAGTTTAAATTGCTGGCGTAAAGATTGAGAGATGGATGAATGAGAGAACAGGCAAGATCAATCATTTTGATTTATTTGCCGGGCCACATTCATTTAAATAAATTCCTCCGAGTACGCGTGCTACAGCTGGAATATGTTTTGTCTGATAAGAACTGATTTTCCTGTTCCTGTTGGTTGCCGTTCAGTGAGAGCTGGAGGTACAGATTGGCTTAGCAGTTAGACAGAGAGGGGAATGTGCAGCCACTATCATCTTCCTTTCTTAAAGAATCAAACAGTTTACTGATAACTTAAGTTGCAGATCTCCTGATATAATCTCATTTTGGAGGCAGGTAATCTGTTTCTTTTATCTCAGCATGGCCATCGATGTGCCCACCTGAAAGGCACACTACACTCAGAACTGGACCCTTACTTACAGACACACACTGTTTCATTTACAATCACACAGATCTAATTATACTACAAATGGTATAAAACTGTAGGTTCTCATGTAATTATTTAAGACTGTAAGCTGCCGTAAGATAACTGGCTCAGTAAGACATTGCAGAATGAGCCCCAGGTAGAGTTGCACAGAGTGCTGTGCTTGATCTGAGCAGGTGGAACCGGTACCGCGCTCTGACAAGGCCTTTCCAATACCATCAGCATCAAGTGAGAGGGTTTCTAACACAAGAGGTGCCTACACTGATCCCAAAGCCACCAATAATCATCATGCACCAACTCTGTGGGCTGTGTGTCCAGATGGCAGGTTTCCACCACGCATCAGTACTGTCCCTCCGACAGTGTGACACTCCCTCAGTACTGTCCCTCCTACACTGTGACACTCCCTCAGTACTGTCCCTCTGACGGTGTGGCACTCCCTCAGTACTGTCCCTCTGACGGTGTGACACTCCCTCAGTACCGTCCCTCTGACAGTGCAACACTCCCTCAGTACTGTCCCTCCGATGGTGCGACACTCCCTCAGTACTGTCCCTCTGACAGTGTGACACTCCCTCTGTATGGTCCCTCTGACAGTGTGACACTCCCACAGTACTGTCCCTCCGATGGTGCGACACTCCCTCAGTACTGTCCCTCTGACAGTGTGACACTCCCTCTGTATGGTCCCTCTGACAGTGTGACACTCCCTCAGTACTGTCCCTCCGACAGTGTGACACTCCCTCAGTACCGTCCCTCTGACAGTGCAACACTCCCTCAGTACTGTCCCTCCGATGGTGCGACACTCCCTCAGTACTGTCCCTCTGACAGTGTGACACTCCCTCTGTATGGTCCCTCTGACAGTGTGACACTCCCACAGTACCGTTCCTCTGACAGTGTGACACTCCCTCAGTACTGTCCCTCCGACAGTGTGACACTCACTCAGTACTGTCCCTCCGATGGTGCGACACTCCCTCAGTACTGTCCCACTGACAGTGTGACACTCCCTCAGTACTGTCCCTCTGACAGTGTGACACTCCCTCAGTACTGCCCTTCTGACGGTGTGACACTCCCTCAGTACTGTCCCTCCGACAGTGTGACACTCACTCAGTACTGTCCCTCCGATGGTGCGACACTCCCTCAGTACTGTCCCACTGACAGTGTGACACTCCTTCAGTACCGTCCCCCTGACAGTGTGACCCCCTTTCAGTACAGTCCCTCTGACAGTGCGACATTCCCTCAGTACCGTCCCTCTGACAGTGTGACACTCCCTCAGTACTGTCCCTCTGACAGCGTGACACTCCCTCAGTACCGTCCCTCTGACAGTGTGACACTCCCTCAGTACTGTCCCTCCGACAGTGTGACTCTCCCTCAGTACTGTCCCTCCGACTGTGCGACACTCCCTCAGTACTGTCCCTCCGACGGTGTGACACTCCCTCAGTACTGTCCCTCCGACGGTGCGACACTCCCTCAGTACTGTCCCTCCGACGGTGCGACACTCCCTCAGTACTGTCCCTCCGACAGTGTGACACTCCCTCAGTACTGTCCCTGCGATGGTGCGACACTCCCTCAGTACTGTCCCTCTGACGGCGCGACACTCCCTCAGTACTGTCCCTCTGACAGCGTGACACTCCCTTAGTACTGTCCCTCTGACCGCGTGACACTTCCTCAGTACCGTCCCTCTGACAGCGTGACACTCCCTCAGTACTGTCCCTCCGACAGTGTGACTCTCCCTCAGTACTGTCACTCTGACAGTGCGACTCTCCCTCAGTACTGTCCCTCCGACAGTGTGACTCTCCCTCAGTACTGTCCCTCCGACGGTGCGACACTCCCTCAGTACTGTCCCTCCGATGGTGCGACACTCCCTCAGTACCATCCCTCTGACGTTGTGACACTTCCTCAGTACCGTCCCTCTGACAGTGTGACACTCCCTCAGTACTGTCCCTCTGACGGTGTGACACTCCCTCAGTACCGTCCCTCTGATGGTGTGACACTCCCTCAGTACTGTCCCTCTGACGGTGTGACACTCCCTCAGTACTGTCCCTCTGACAGTGTGACACTCCATCAGTACTGTCCCTCTGACAGTGTGACACTCCCTCAGTACTGTCCCTCTGACCGTGTGACACTCCCTCAGTACCGTCCCTCTGACAGCGTGACACTCCCTCAGTACCGTCCCTCTGACAGTGTGACACTCCCTCAGTACTGTCCCTCCGACAGTGTGACTCTCCCTCAGTACTGTCACTCAGACAGTGCGACTCTCCCTCAGTACTGTCCCTCCGACAGTGTGACTCTCCCTCAGTACTGTCCCTCCGACGGTGCGACACTCCCTCAGTACTGTCCCTCCGATGGTGCGACACTCCCTCAGTACCATCCCTCTGACGTTGTGACACTTCCTCAGTACCGTCCCTCTGACAGTGTGACACTCCCTCAGTACTGTCCCTCTGACGGTGTGACACTCCCTCAGTACCGTCCCTCTGATGGTGTGACACTCCCTCAGTACTGTCCCTCTGACGGTGTGACACTCCCTCAGAACTGTCCCTCTGACAGTGTGACACTCCATCAGTACTGTCCCTCTGACAGTGTGACACTCCCTCAGTACTGTCCCTCTGACCGTGTGACACTCCCTCAGTACCGTCCCTCTCACAGTGTGACACTCTCTCAGTACCATCCCTCTGACAGTGTGACACTCCCTCAGTACAGTCCCTTTGACAGTGTGACACTCTCTCAGTACTGTCCCTCTGACAGTGTGACACTCCCTCAGTACTGCACAGGGACTGCCCACCTAATTTAGGATCAAGAAAATGTGAACCAAATGCATTCTCATTTCAGCAGCAGCAGCTGGCCTTGTTTCCATTCATCTCATCTTGTGTTTGTTTTGTTTTGATTTGATGAAATGTGGAAATGCTGCTTCTTAATGCGTGTCATATCATTTCTCTGTTTTCTCTCTCCATCCTAGGTATTACCAGATAATGCTGAGGATGGCTGGCGAGTGTTCAGCTCTGCACCGGATAGTGAAGGCAGGTGTATCTGCACGGTGGTGGCTCCCCAGCAGACTCTGTGTTCACGTGATGCCCGCACCAAGCAACTGAGGCAGCTTCTGGAGAAGGTACAGCAAATAATGGGGTGCTGGGGATCAGACTGGAGCTGGGGGAAGGGAGAGGACAGTGTTGAAATACGAGCCTGGGGCAGCAGATCCCAAAACAGAGAGACACTCAATATGATAGACAATTTGCATCATCAGAGTCTAAAATGGCAGCATTCGAGAACATTCGTCATTGCCTTCATTAGGTGCCATGTCGTATGACATCATCATTATCTGCCATGTTGTATTGTCATGGGCAATCATGGTCTTATCCATGACCTTGATTGTTCTTCGCAAATTTTTCTGCAGACGTAGACCTTCTGGACAGTGTCTTCACAGGATGGGTGACCCCTGTCATTATCAATACTCTATGGAGATTGTCGGCCTGGCATCAGTGGCACCTAACCAGGACTTGTGATTTGCAATTGACCCTGATCGAGGTTGTAGAATTATAGAAGCCAAAAGTAAAAAGAGGCTGTTCAGCCCATCCGCCCAGAGCTGAATTTTATGTTTCTAATTCATCATACTCTTCTATCCTTACCCATCTAACTTCCTGTCAAAATTGTCCCACTGCCCTTTAGAACAATGCATTCTGGATCAAGATATGTAGCTGCACCAAAATCGTCCTCATTGTCTCTCCTGGTTTTCTTCTGAATCCTCTTGGCTTGATCCTACATTCAGTTGGTTTTCAATTGATCAGCCTCACAGATTCAGTTATTCTCCATAGTTCCAGATATTTAATATCTTAACCAGTCTCCCAATTGTACCCCGGCAGCGTAGTTTTTTTTTAAAGGAGGGAATGAATTCCTTGAAGATTATGAAAGGGTTCATAGGGGCAAAGTTGTTTCCAATCATGGAGAGCTCAAGTTGGGAGCGTCGCACAAATAACAGCAAATAAGTGCTGTTGGGAATTTGCAAATAATCTTCTTTAAAGTTAGAAAGCACAACTTATTGGGGTGTGCAGTAGATCAGACAAACAGGTGGGTGTGTTTCAGAGGAAGTCCACATACACACATGAGGGAATTGTGTTTGGATACATTTATAGGCTGGTGGTGTAGTGACATTAGCTCTGGACTTTGAGGCCGATGGTCTTGAGTTGGAATCTGACCAGGTCCTAACTGGGACAGCAGCAGTATTTGCTTGGAAGAAAGGCCTGACAATCTATCTTGCTACACTATCCACTGGGTCACCATGTGTCAGTGACGACTCGACCACAGTCAACCAACAACACACTTATAGGATCAAATAGACTAAGCTGCAGATTCACTGGAGAGTGACTATTTACCAACCATTATTCTATTTTGTAAAAATTCTTCACATGGGACCAGATTGATGTAATTAGCAGTCTTGTGCCAAGCATAAGCACTGACCAGCTGGGTAGGATGACCTTTCTGCGCTGTACATTCTTTCTAATATGCTGTTTTTAAAAAAAAATTACATCTTATATTGTCACTTAACCTTTGTAGCCTGCGTATTCCTGTTAAGTGATTGTGACTGTTCAGATCTCATTTTTAAAAGTGAAGTAGGAATTTTTGAATACATTTGTTTAATTTGCCCGACTAGCCTGAATATACCTCATGTGATGTTCAAATAGAATTGTGTTCTCAGTCACCATACTGCGGATTGCGTCTCTACTGATGTCCCTCCAACTCTCCCAAACCGTCATATCATAATCCCTCGCGTGGTGCCTGCTGCTCATTTCTAATTGAACCTACCAAAGTTAATCCAGCTCCATCACACTGTCACCCAGTGTAGCTTATCACTGACTGTGTCTTGACTCATGTTAACGTCAATCCCTCGCACGTCACTTGCTAAACATTTTCATCAGCACCTAGTGTCATTACCTCTTCTGGTATAATGGAGCTGGCGAGGAAGGAATGACTGCAATCACCAGGATGTTACTCTGTTGTAACTAATATACAGCAACAGACTGTCAACCACACTCTGTGATCATCTCATTCACTTAGTTGTAGACACTGGAGCAGAATTAGGCCATTTGGTCCATCGAGACTGCTCCACCACTCCATCAGGGCTGATTTTTATCCCTCTCAACCCCATTCTACTGCCTCCTCTCCATAACCTTTGAAGCCCTGACTAATCAAGAACCTATCAACCTCCACTTTAAATATACTTAACGGCTTTGCCTCCACAGCCCTCTGTGGCAATGAATTCTACAGATTTACCACCCTCTGGCTGAAGAAAATTTTCCTCAACTCGGTTCTAAAGGGACTCCCTTCTATTCTGACTCTGGCCTCTGGTCCTAGACTTCCCCAAGGTAGGGAACATACACTCCATGTGCAATCTATCTAGGCCTTTCAATATTTGATAGCTTGCAATGAGATCCCCCCCTCATTCTTCTAAACTCCAGCGTGTACAGGCTCAGCGCCATCAAATGCTCCTCCTATCTTAACCTCCTCATTCCCGGCATCATTCTTGTGAGCCTCCTCTGAGTCTTCTCCAACGCCAGCACATCCTTCGTCCTTTCTTAGATCAGAGGCCCAGAACTGTTCATAATACTCATAGTTTTGCAATGTTACATCACAGTGAAGGTGTAAATTCTCATCCTCAAGTGAAACACTTTTCAGACTCTTTAAAAGTGATCTCTGTGTCTGTGTGTATACACACACACACACACACACACACACACACACACACACACACACACACACACACACACACACACACACACACACACACACACACACACACACACACACACACACACACACACACACACACTACCTGACTGTCACAGTGTGCTGTGATTATTGGCTGTGCCTTGCCTGCGAGTGATGTGGGAGCCACTACTGAAATTGCTACCTAGCTCCACGTCAGATAACGGAAGTCTCCCTCACTCCTCTTTCTCTGGTCCAGGTGCAGAACATGACTCAATCCATTGAGGTCTTGGATCGACGAACCCAGCGAGACCTCCAGTACGTGGAGAAAATGGAAACACAAATGAGAGGCCTGGAGACAAAATTCCGACAAGTGGAGGAGAATCACAAGGCACATCTCTCCCGACAGTTTCAGGTATACCAAGCACATCAATAGAGTCTGTATAGGGGAGCTAGCCTATGGGTTGACGGGTATTGGCTATTGAAAGTTTTGCTACCTCGTGATATCAGACTGACCTTTTATTTTGAGGGATCACCAGAATTCCCATTAGGAATTCCACAAGTCAGCTTCTGGAATTTCTGCACTCAGAAGAACACAAGGATGGAAAAAGCTGTGTGGACCATTGAGCTTGCTCATCTGGTAACTCGGTACCAACCCCCCATCCTTTCACAATGTAAATCAAACAGACCTGATTCCATATAATCCCCTACTTGAAGCTGTTGAACTGATTCATTTTCGAAGGTACCAGAATTGTATTTCTCATAGTTTGCAGTCACTTCCCAGTCATTCGAGAGCTTCTATTAAGTCTTATTTGAGTTTGTAACCTTGACTTCAGTAAAGCGTAATAGTCCATAAAGTCTTCCTACACAGAAGGTCATACCAAACAATCTTCCAGTCCCAGTTCTGTAATGAAGCCAACCAGAAAAGGCCACTTTAATTGTCATTCTTTGCCTCCTGCTAGTCAGCCAAACTTCTGTGCATGCTAGTATCTTTCCTGAAATACCACAGGCTCTTACCTTGTTTAGCAGTCTTGTGAAAATCCACCTTCCAAAAATCTGAGTAAACAACATCCACTGACTCTCCTTTGTCTATCCTGCCCGTTACTTCCTCAAAGAATTCCAACAGGTTTATCAGGCAGGACGTCCCCCTAAGTAAACCATGTTGACTTAGGCCTATTTTATCGAATGCACCAAATTCCCTGAAAACTCATCTTTAATAATAGACCCTAACATCTTGCCAGCATTGAAGACAGCCTAACTGGCCTGTATTTTCATTTTGCTTCCCTCCCTTCTTAAGGGGTGGAGTGACATTTTCGATTTTCCAGTCCTCTAGGACCATGCCAGACTCTAGATGCCGTACACTCACATGCTTTTAGGGAAAGCCATCAGCCTCTGTGTGACAATGTTCCTGCCTCTCAATCAAAAGCCTTCATAACTTTAAAGACTCTTCTCATTTTTATTCATTTTCCTGATCTAGAAGAGCTAATTGGGATATCTCAACATGTCCTATCAGCTACATAACCGTCAGAATTCTGTCATATGAACAAGTCCCGCAAGTCGAGAGAGGACAAAGAAAAGCTGGCCAGACTTGCTGTACCAGTCAACTTGACCATTCCATCCTCTGTGATGGTATTGGATCTGCTGACAGCGAAGTTCTAAACTCAAACCAAGTCCTTAAGACCTATCCAATATAAAGTACCATGAGTACTCTCACTAAACGGAGATCGTACTGCAACTACCCAATCTTCAAAGGCAAGCTTACTTCCCTGTTTATTCTTCTCGGTGAGTTTAGCTGCCAATATCTACTATTTGAGCAGTGGAAACTACTTTGAGCAGTCTACAAATGAGTTTAAAACAGTTCATTTATTTTAGTGATACACATTTTAATCTAAATAATATTCTTAAAACACATTTAAAATTCACAGAGGATTTCTATCTTAAACGTTATCAAATTACGAACCATTTCTAAAACATAAAGCATTCCAAAAACATGAAGTATTTCTAAAACACAAAGAACAAAGGATTTCCAAACCACAGGTACAATCCCTATAAACTAAAAAGACATACATTACCAATGTTGCAGATGGACAAATCATCCACCACAAAAACCAAAACAAAAGGAATGGATTCTTTTAGACCCCCTGTTTCTTGATATTCCTTACCCATTTGTAATAAGATCGAACTTCTCATTACATTTATAACATTTCTCTTCCACTTGAGTGACATCACACACATATTATATTTCCTCAGATATTCTCTTAATACAGACAGTCTAAAAGTACCTTATAGACATAGATCTTAATTAATACTGTGAAGCTAACTTCCTTGAGTACATAAAATTCCCAACTATATACACATCAGTTATTGATATGCTAAATTATATTATCCATCTGGTCTGCAAGCTTTCTTGAACTAAGCAACATGGTCAGCTTGCCTGTTTTGGAAGAACCAAAATTAAACAACCCATTCTCATTAGCTCTACTCTTGAACAGCAATAAAGCAAATGCTTCGAGGTACTTCTTACTTCTCACAGACAGAGCATCTTCAAAGCTGCTTTATAGCCTGTACTTCGTTTTAACTTCAAACTGATTACTGTTTGCCATTTACATTTTGATAACTGAACACTGACTCCCATTTATGACCAGAAACTAAACAGAACAGTATTAATTGGAAGTTTGATCTTACATGTGGCAGCTGCTGTGTTTAGAAAGCAAACTTTGCAAAAAAAAACAAGGGACCCATTGGCAAAGAAGTGAATATCCATCACACCCACTTTTGATCGTCTGCAAAATTCATCGCTCCTGTCTGCTTTGTTCACTTGCTAACATGCACCAAAGTTTTTGCATTCATCACCTTTGTGTCATTCACTGCCATTGACTCTGCATCCAGCAGAACATCCATTTTTAGAGCTCCCATACTTGTTACAAATACCTTTAATTTTGTACTTCCTGCTACCTTGAAGAGTCCTCCAATTCAACCACAATCCAAGAAGTCTTGCGTTTTAGCCTCTTGTCCACCCATTGTCTGGTCACTATATTGTTACTGGCCAAGTCTCCAGCTGCCTTTTTCTTTGTTATACTCTCTCTCTCTCTCCCCCTCCTCTATACTGCTCCTTAAAGCCAACCTTTTAGGCATGCTTTGACTACTTGTCCTTACGTAGGTTGGTGTTAACTACAGTTTAATTATTGCTTCTGTGAACTGCATTGTGTGGTTTAACTATGATGAAAGTGCTACAATAATATCAGTTGACGTTGGTGTATGGAGGTGGGTGAGGAGCGGGTGGTAGATGGATAGAAAGATAAGTGGGTGGTACGTCAGTAGCAGGGAGCCATCTGAACCATCTGTTTGTGTCTAAATCAGGCAAACCATGACCCATCACCTTGCACTGGCTCCTCCCATCTTAACAACAAAAGCTACCTTGGAAGAATAACAGAGCCACTAAATTGAACAAAAAAAAGACAAAGTGGAGATCATTGATAAATTAATCATACCTAAAGAGGATAAAAGCACTGTTCTGGACAGATTGTGTCCATTCATATTAAGCAAAATTGGAGAAGTATTGAAAAAGAGCCATTGCATTTCATATATTACAAAGGGAATAAGTGTCAAAGGACTGGCAGGCAGCCTGATATTTAAAGGAAGGAAATGGAAGAAGCCAAGAGAACTGAAGGCTAATTTGCATAATGTTAGCGGTAGGAAAGGTATTGGAATCTTGACAGGCCGTTTTTTTTTCTTTGTTCATGCCATTTGCTAGAACAGTGGACTTCACTTTTCAGAAACTGAAGGGCACTCGTGAGTGAGATGATCATCCGGTTGTTTTACACAGTTAGCATTCCTGCTGCTAGGTCTTAGGTTATCCCTTTGCCGCATGCATAAATAGAGGCCATACTTTGCTGATAATACCAAAATTGATGATTGTAAGAAAGGTCTTGGCTACAGGGAGACACCAATGGACCAGTGTGAAGGGCACATAAAGGCAGATAGAGCTGATTCAGAAAAAGCCTGAGATGTCTACGGGAAGGACGAGTGAGTTAAAGGACTAGGTTGGGTATCATTAACCTATAACCTGTTCTTGACTAACATGGACACAATGGGGCAAATGGCCACCTTCTAGGCTCTCCAGAGCTGCGATTCCATGAAACAATTTGACTTTAAATCTTCCATAGTGGGATTTTAACTTGTGCCTCCAAATCAATTGCTCAGAAATTACCCTGAAAGCAAGACCAGTAATAACTGTATGCAACTCTGAATAAATGTGTAGAGAAAGGCATGAATATAAGAAAGTTGCTAATTAATCAAATACAAATTTATTGAGCGCGGTGAGATTGTTACTTACAGATGAGTAGGTGAAGTGGATAATGGATTAATGGATGCATTTAAGAGCAAGTTGGATCAGTGCCTGGGAAGAAGGAACAGAAAGCACCGACGTAGGGTGGGAGTAAGCTTGTGGACCATAAACACTGCCAGGTGTATTAAGTCAAATGACAGGTCTCTGTGCTGTAACATGTAATATAGTACTTGCTGGAGCTTCACACTGTTTCTTCTTTGCTGAGAGTTTGCACCCTGCTATGGTGAGGATGGAGGCTCCACTTTGTACTCCTCTCCTCTCATGATGCAACTGATAAAGACTTAGGAAACCACATTGACCTTGCATTTTTCCTTCTTATGTCTTGCATCTGCCCCACCAACTGTTTCCACCATTTCCCCATATTCCACCTTGTCCTTCTGTTCTTTCACACTTTCCCACCCCTCCCGTCCTCTCTCTCCTACTCACCCACTCGTTTCCCCTCCGCCCATCTTCTCACTCCTACTCCTCTGCTGCCCTGGTCTTCCCTCCAACTCCCATTCCTGAAACTCCCTAATCACAATCGCTACAGCCAGCCTCCCCCTATAATACTCTGCCTGAATCTCCTAAACAGACCGTGTCCCGAGCACCTGAAGTTCCCCCTCTTGTGCACCTAACACATCACATCGATATCCCTTACAATCCAACACTGCCCCCCCACACACACACCTGACACCAATATCCACCTGCCGTGACATCCTTGTATCTTTATCCCACACGCTCCACCAACCCCATCCCATTTGCCACAGTATCCCATGACTCCTTGTTAATGCCTCGTGCCATCCCAATCCCTATTGAACCTCCATGTTTCTCCTGGTCCACTTCTCTTCACCTCAGGGAAATTCTCCTGCGCCCTTACACACCTCTCCCTGCCTCCTGACCCCAACCTTCTGCTGTTGTTGCCCTGATTCTTATCCCCAAGCACTCCTACCTTCCACTACCTTATATCCCCATCCCTTTCCTTCGCTCAGCCTCATCCCTTCTCCTTGACCCACTCAATACCACGCTCTTCACTTCGCTAAATTTTACAAAATGAGACTGTAGAATCTAGTTTGGCATAAATCCCCAGCGCTAATGGGATCCTTTAGCCATGAGTTTCCAAGCATGTGGCACTCGCTTTTTCTCAGGTGAACCTATGGGACATGCTTTATCTTTACCCCAAGCACCAAACCCAACAATGCCCTCCCCACCCAATAATATAATGCCTTTGGGACCTTGCACCCCCCCCCCCCAACAAGAAAAACTGTACTTCTTACTTCCCTACAGCAGAAGGATTGTGGAGATTGTCAAGGTATTTGCTTCATAACCTTTTGGACCAAAGAAAGTTTCTGAAGTTCTGATTTTGGAAGGTGCTCCTCTTTATGGTATTGTATTTCAGTCAGGAGGAGGGAGAGAGGGAGAGGGAGAGGGAGAGGGAGAGGGAGAGAGAGAGAGAGAGAGAGAGAGAGAGAGAGATCCCTCCAAACTCCAGAGACTTTCAGACCCAACCTGCTTGAGTTCTCCTCATATTACAAACCCACCAACCCAGGAATCAGTATGGAACTCCCTCTATCCCATCTATGCTTACACCTTCTTTCAATAAAGGCCAACCCATTTTTCTCATTGGCCACTGCACTTGTGTGTTATCAATGATTCACATCAACAGAGAAGCAGGTCATCTGAAAACTTTATAATTTCCAACCATTTTCAAGATATTTACCATTTCTAATGTGTCTGAACTTACCACGTTACATTGCCAGTGACATACGACTTTAAGACAAAGGAGCAGATTTAGATCATTCAAACCTGGCTGATTTCAGCCCCATTCTTCTGTCTTTTCCCTGTAACCCTTAACACCACCCATCACCCCCACCCAAATCAATTAATCAAGAAGCTGTCAACCTCTGCCTTGAATACTCCTCCACAGCCTGATGTGCCAACGAATTCACAAATTCATCATTCTCTGATTCAGGAAATTCTTCTACTATTCTGATGGGAACATCCACTCTGCTCAGTCCTTTCATCATCTGCCACTCTTCAGGCTTTACGATATCTATTTTCTTCTGTCTATATTTGCTTGGAATCTTTCTGTGCCCTTGCCAAAATTCACACTGCCAGCTAGCCCAGTAGCATCACTGAGTTTGGATATATCACACTTGGTCCTCTTGGCCAAATCATTGATATTGAGAATGTCCAGGTGACAGAGGCACTTCTGTGGGCAAGATTCACAGTTTGAAGATGACCAGTTTAGTGCTGCTTTTTATTTTCAATTCTTTAACCAATCCCCAGTTTATGCCAGTGTGTTACTCCAAGTAACGTGTTCAAATTTTTTTTTTAAATCTATTGTGTGGCATCTTATTAAGGCTTTCTTAAAGTACAAATATACCACCCCAACTGGTTCACCCTAATCCACCCTCTTGGTTATAAATTTTTTTAAAAAGAGTACTGATGACTTCATGAATTCATTGCTCTGGAAATCCTATTGTTATTTTTCAAATCCTCTATTACCAGTTTCTTAAAAATAGATTTCAGCTATTTCCCAACAATTGTTGTAAGGCAAACTGATCCGTAAACTCTCCCTCCTTCCTTAAACAGTGGGCTTCTCGAGGATGCGATGCTGTGGTGGTGGGTCAGGTTTTGAAAAGGGTATCTTGTGTCTGTGGGAGAGCAGCAGATCCTCAGTGGTATCGCTCTTATTTTTGTTTGTTTGCAGGGCTAAGTTAAGAAAGTTTTTTTGAAAAGCGTCATTGATTGAACGAAGATACAAGTCCAAATCTTTGTAATCGTGGTCTTGGGCTCCTGACCTTGCACTATTATATAGTTTTAAAAAAATGAAAAAAAAATCACACACAGTGACAGTTTTAAGGCTTTCTTTACTACGTACAAAGCTGACTTGTTAATCTTTGCTGTGAGTCCTCCTGCATGTTAAACCATTTAATCAGTGTTAGTTTTAAATAAAATATTTTAAAAATGTATATATACAAATCAAAAAAAATTGTTGATGCATCTCTGAATGTCCTTTTGTTACGTGATTGAAAGCATGTTAACCCAATCGCATTCTAAAAAATAATAAAAAAAAATAAAGGCTCTTTTTTTCCGAACTATTGTGGTGTGCTGTTCACTCTATGCTCCTTCAGCCACACGACAAGGGGGAGTCAGTAACCCTGGGACCTCTGCCCTGGGGAGTGTCAGTGTAGGGAGTCAGATACAAACACACACACACACACACACGCAAAGACTTGAATGCATAATCCCCATGAAGGTGAAAGATCCCACACACTTTGAGGAATAGCAGGGAGAGTTCTCCCCCACTGCCCTGGCCAATTTTTATCGTCCTAATTAGAATCTATTAAAGAAAGCTGATTCCCACGTTTCGGATTGTGGGAGCTTCCTGTGCACAAGTTGGCTGCAATTTTTCCTGCCTCACCACTGACAACAACACTGCAGTGGCTGTAATTGGCTCCATTCGGGAAGTCCAGAGGTTGCTAAAGGAAGGAAAGAAATGGAAGTCCTTTCTTTCAGCAGTAAGATTGGACAGGGTGCAGGGAGCTGTTGGGATTTTTATTTTGCCACAATTACAACTGAATAGAGATTATTTTACCCGTTGCAGGCCCTAAAATCGAAAATGGATGAACTCTTGCCTTTGATCCCCGTGCTGGAACAGTATAGAGCTGACGCCAAGTTGGTGTTGCAGTTTAAGGCGGAAGCATCGAACCTCACGGCTGTACTGGCCGCGCTGCAGGAGGAGATCGGAGCGTACGACTATGAAGAGCTCCTGGGCAGAGTCTCCAGTCTTGAGGACAGGCTTCGGGCCTGCATGCAAAAATTAGGTAGGCCCCGAATCACGCGACAACGTGTTATGCGGGATCAGCTCCCCCCCACCCTCCCCCATCCCCGCCTCTTGGGGTCTGCAGGGTAGGGGTTAAAATGCGGATTGGAGGCAGTGGAAGGGGTCTCGGTAGGTTCTCCCTACTGCCCCTGCAGGGAAGAGGAAGGGCAGCCTATAGTGCTGCAATAACTCCTCTTCTCGCCACCTTCCCCTCATCGACACTCCCTGCACTCAGCTGATCTCCCACTTCCCTGCAGGGATGAGGACTTCTCCCTGCCATCTGGTTCCCGTTCTCACCACCACCAGATCCTCCCCTTCCATACACAAGGTAGTGGTAGTCAGTAGGCTGTCTAAACACAGGGTGTCCCGACCAGACATTGAACCTCAGCCATTTTTGACCGCAGCAAACTGCTCACTGCAGCGAGCAGGTTTTGTTTCCTCGGGAGGAGTCGGATGTTCCTTGACCCATCACATCAGGCTAATTCCGGAATTGAATTCTGGGATCTTCCTTCTGCCTGACGCACTCGGCGGGCCGGGTATTCACACACCCAGCACCTGCCAGATGGGAGAGGTGGTGAAGGTTTGCTGCAGTCGGTCACTTCACCGACACAGCAGCCATGCGGAGGGATGTCGCAGTGAGACAGCCACACCGGAAAAGCCAACATCGCCGGCCGAAGGAGGAGGCTTCCCTGTGAGATCCAATCATGGATCGCTGCAGATCTTCCACAGGTCCCAATAGTGCCAAGGACAGAGCAGTTGGGGATGCAGGGTAGTCTGAGGATGTTCCATCGAAAAATAAGCAGCTCAGTTGAAAACCAAATCATATCTCATCATAGGCAAGTGAATTACATCAGAATGTTTATGGGGACAATCTCAGCAAACCCCTCTCTCTAGGGGAACAATCCCAGCACATTTCTCACACTATGGGAACAATCCCAGCACATTTCTCTCCCTATGGGAACAATCCCAGCACATTTCTCTCCCTATGGGAACAATCCCAGCACATTTCTCTCCCTATGGGAACAATCCCAGCACATTCCTCACACTATAGGAACAATCCCAGCACATTCCTCTCCCTATGGGAACAATCCCAGCACATTCCTCTCTCTCTATGGGAACAATCCCAGCACATTCCTCTCCCTATGGGAACAATCCCAGCACATTTCTCTCCCTATGGGAACAATCCCAGCACATTCCTCTCTCTCTATGGGAACAATCCCAGCACTCTCCTCTCTCTCTATGGGAACAATCCCAGCACATTCCTCTCCCTATGGGAACAATCCTAGCACTTTCCTCTCTCTCTGTGGGAACAATCCCAGCACATTCCTCACACTATGGGAACAATCCCAGCACAGTCCTCTCCCTATGGGAACAATCCCAGCACATTCCTCACACTATGGGAACAATCCCAGCACAGTCCTCTCCCTATGGGAACAATCCCAGCACATTCCTCACACTATGGGAACAATCCCAGCACAGTCCTCTCCCTATGGGAACAACCCCAGCATATTCCTCACTCGAGGGGTCAACACCAGCATAGCCCTCACTCTACAGGGACATAAGAACATCAGAAATAGGAGCAGGAGTCGGCCACCTGGCCCATCAAGCCTGCTCCGCCATTCAATAAGATCATGACTGATCTGGCCATCTCCACCTACCTGCCTTTTCCCCATAACCCTTAGTTCCCCTACTATGCAAACATTTATCTAATCTTGTCTTAAATATATTTACTGAGGTAGCCTCCACTGCTTCATTGGGCAGAGAATTCCACAGATTTACCACTCTCTGGGAAAAGCAGCTCCTCCTTATCTCCATCCTAAATCTACTCCCCTGAATTTTGAGCCTATGTCCCCTAGATCTAGTCTCCCCCACCAGTGGAAACAACTTTCCTGCCTCTGTCTTATCTATCCCTCTCGTAATTTTATATATTTAGATAAGATCTCCTCTCATTCTTCTGAATTCCAGCGAGTACAATCCCAGACGACTCAATCTCTCCTCATAGGTTAACCCCTTCATACCTAGAATCAACCTGGTGAACCTCCTCTGCACCACCTCCAAAGCCAGTCTATCCTTCCTCAAGTGAGAATACCAGAGTTGCACGCAGTACTCCAGGTGTGGCCTCACCAGTACTCTGTACAGACAAACCCATCACGTCCCTCACACTATGGGGACAACCCCAGCATATACTTCACACCATGGGAGCAATCCTTCATGTAGGCCCCACGTGGGAAAGAGGCAGAAGCAGATCGAGGAGGCGCGGTATTAAATGGAAAGCGTACATCCATCCAGGATTAGTTCCTCTCAGCCTGGTCACCCTCTCTCCATCACTTCCAGCCTGTGGCAAGCTGACAGGAATCAGTAACCCGCTCACTGTCAAGACTTCAGGATCGCGGTTTGGTGCCTGGATGACTGACCCTGCCTCACCGGAGGGAGACACCAAGGTAAGCCCAACCAGTCATGGAGTCAACTCAAAAATTATCGCCTTACCTCAGTGCTGGGGGTAGAGGGAGGGACTGTGAAAGCAAAGAGACGACTTGTGAGCACTTCTGTCTTTGATACGCCTTAGAGGCCTGGATTTCAGTAAACATGACACAAAGTTTGGAAAAGCAGTCAGGAATGGGAAAGATTGTGATGAATTTCATCAAGATGTAGGCAGGCAGCAGATACAGTTCAGGACTTTTTTTTTGGGGGGGGGGAGAATAATTAGAGGCAAAAAGAGTTACCAAAGAAAACTCTACACTAAGCCTCACAAAGCATTACCAGGAGTTTGCAGATGGGTCACAAAAGATGTGGAGAGGTTTTGGACGATATTACAAATGTTAGGGCTTTAAGCAGCTGAAGGCACTCAGCTATAATGGAACAGTGATAATCAGAGGATTGGGAAGGAGGAGATTTTGAGAGCAGGGGAACATGATGGATGTAGGAAACGAGGAAATAAAAGAGAGACCCCGAAGAGAGTGACCACTGGGAAAGGTTCAAATAGCTTGGTAAGCTTGTAGGGTACGGGACTATATGCAGGAGACTCTGGGCATTCAATAGGGGTTACATTTGTCAAGTTTACCTTTCACTGTCTATTTTTTAAATGTGTGCTCAAGGTATGCTCAGAGATTTCTCTTGAGCTGGGCCAGCAGATAAAGTCACAACTTTTGCTTTCTTGATTGATTTGGTGCTTGTTGGGCTGGATTTGTACAAATTAAAATAATCAGCCAAGAGGCTCCCATTCATCCAAGCTGAATGTCATGGTGAGTTAGGGATGTGAAAGATACCAGAAGCAAGACTTTAGCCTGCTGATGTACTGAGGGAGCACACCATTGCCATCTTAAAGGCATAAGCATTTCCGATTCACAGAGTTCGGGGTGAGAAACACGAAGACAAAATTTCCACCAACGTAATTGCAAACCAATATATTTCTGGCAGTACACATTACAATCTCACAAAAAAAACATGTGCATTTGTTACAGGTTTATATAAAATTTACAGCACAGATGGAGGTCATTCAGTCCATTATTACTGTTCTGCCTAGCCCAACCACAACTTTCAGCACCCTGGACAGCAACTCCATAAAATAGCTCATCAAGTACACATCCGAATACTCAGCAGTTGTGATGAGGGTTTGTACCTATCCTATCCTTCCGGGCAGTGAGTTCCATGTGACTGCCAAATCACTTTAGATGTCTGCCTCCTGATTCTTGACCACGGTGCCTGGAAAAATGGGTATTGCCCATTCGTCTCCGGGCTCCTCATGATTTTCTATAAATCCAGCAAGTTTCCCTCATCCTCCTTTATTCCAGATGAATTGGCCCTAGTTTATCCAGACTGTTCTCACAGTCATCTTTTTCTAGCTGTGCCATATGTCCTCTGCAGTATGATCACATCTTTCCCATAATGTATGTACTGTAATACTCCAGCTGTGGTCTCACTAGTTCACGGGTTTTAACGTAACCTTTACACTATTTCCCTGCTGCCTCCTATAACCATCTAATTAATCTATCCTGCCACTGTTAAGAATCTATGCACAAGCAAGAGAAAATCTACAGATGCTGGAAATCTGAGCAACACACAAAAAATGCTGGAGGAATTCAGCAGGCCAGGCAGCATCCATGGAAAAAAGTACAGTAGGCATTTTGGGTCGAAACCCTTCGGCAGGACTGAAATGTTGACTGATTACTCTTTTCCATCATGCTGCCTGGCCTGCTGAGTTCCTCCAGCATTTTGTGTGTGTTTTGTTAAGAATCCATTCCAAGGCCTTCTACTTCCTCCACCTGCATTTTACCTACACGCACTTCTCTGGGTAAAGTTCTGTTTGCTTTTTCTCTGCCAGACTGACTAGACCATCTTTGCGTTAGTCCAAAGCTCTCCTCCTTCCTGTCAATCCCACAGCCAACTACTGCACCATTGCAAACAGTCTTATTATCCCCCAGTAGAAACTATTTTGTTAACTTTGTGCTGTTATCCCCTCTGTGTAAAGATCATAGTCAATATTTATCCCTTAAATAATATCTTAACTTGACCTCATATTATTGCAAGCACAAGAGATTCAGCAGATGCTGGAAATCCAGAGTAGCACACACCAGGTGCTGAAGGAAGGGCAGCGTCTTATTGGCTTCTATAAATGCTGCCTGATCAGCTGGGTTTCTTCAGCATTTTGTGTGTGTGTTGCTCGTATCTCACTGTGTTTTCTCATCACAGTGGTGACAATACCACAGAGCGTTCAGGAAACACCTGAGTTATGGAAAACGTCTTATCAATATGCAAGCCCTTACAACTGTGGAGATCAAAATAGGCACGCTTGCCAAGAAGCTGGATCGCATCCACTTTCAATGTTCCAAACATAAATGCTTCATTTAACCCTAGCATCCAATTGGGCAGCTCACAATGAAAAATGTTCAAGTGTTGGAAATTTATCCTTAAAAATTATTAGCTTGTTCTTTTCCCCTTATGTGGACAATGTTTTAATACAGCACACATTTGAACTCGGGAGTCTGAAGTCACACACTCAGTGTTTCAGGAACAATTTCTTCCCCTCAGACATCAGATCTCTGGATGGGCCATCAACCTATAATTACAAACTTACTATTTTTGCGCTACCTATACACACACAGACACATTGTGTATGTGTCTGTGTGTGTACATATATAATATATAGATAGAGAGTATGTTTCTTCTGTAATTTATAGTATATGTTATGTATTTCATCCTACTGCTGCCACAAGTCAGTGAACATATGTCAGAGATCATTCTGGATGTCATGTCTTTCACGGGAAGTGTGGCAGTGCCTTTGGCGGCCATAGTACTTTACCATGGAGAAGAGGGAACGTGGGCAGGAGGCGGAAAGAGGGTCGGAACACGTGAAGTCACGTAATCCCAGCCCCTTGTTCACCCGCACTGATCAAGCACAATGCCGCGAGTTGCCCGCGTTACTGTGGGGCACGTGTGCTGTGATTGTTATTGCAACCCAGCAACGAAGATCACAATGTGCCGAGCGGGAAGAAAAAACGCAGAAAGCAAAGCTTTGATGCCCCAGGTACCTGAAACTTTGCAAGAATTGCACTTGCTTCTCTAAGAGTCAAAAGTCCAGACTGTCAGTTGTGCTCCACGTGTTTCCAATTTCATGCCCGGACGACGCTGGGAATTATGACAACACCGCTAAGTGTGGATCCTGCCTGGAAACCCTCTGAATCCTTCCTTTTGGACAGAACTTGCAAACACGTTAAAACGGGCACGAAGTGATCAGTGCATGATAACCTGGTGCTATGCACGCAGATCTTAAAGGCACTTTATCTAACTGAAGTCTTCCTGATACAGTAAAGGATTTCTGTAAATGTACCTCAACATTCGATTCTCCACAGTACCCAACTTAGCCAACCACTTAATCATTCTCAGGATTGCTAAATACCATCATTGTATTCCATATGCTGAGCTCTTCCGTTGTTCAGAAGTAATTAATTTTAACATCAGTTTCTCTTGTCGGGCTCTCTCCAAAGCTTTCACTGTATCTCAGTCCCTCTGTGCCGCAGCTGTTAATGAACCGAGTTATATATCAATTAAAAACAACGATGAATCTGCTCCTCAGGAACCAGGCATGCACGCTTCCTCCCCACAGCCCCGTCAGAGGAAACAGCTTCTCTTTGTCTACCCTACCTTCCCCGAATGGCGGGACTGTCGTCTGTTGAAAGATTGGAGCGACTGTGCTTGTATACACTGGGATTTAGAAGGATGAGAGGGGATCTGATTGAAACATATAAGATTATTAAGGGATTGGACTCACTGGAGGCAGGAAGCATGTTCCTGCTGATGGGTGAGTCCAGAACTAGAGGCCACAGTTTAAGAATAAGGGGTAGGCCATTTAGAACTGAGATGCGGAAAAACCTTTTCACCCAGAGAGTGGTGGATATGTGGACTGCTCTGCCCCAGAAGGCAGTGGAGGCCAAGTCTCTGGATGCATTCAAGAGAGAGTTAGATAGAGCTCTTATAGATAGCAGGGTCAAGGGATATGGGAAGAGGGCAGGAACGGGGTATTGATTGTGTATGATCAGCCATGATCACAGTGAATGGTGGTGCTGGCTAGAAGGACCGAATGGCCTACTCCTGCACCTATTGTCTATTAACCGGGTCAACGGGTTAATCTTCACTTGAGCCTCGTCCACGAAACCTGACCTCATAATTGGCCGCACCCTCCCCTTTGCCCAATTTACCTGCAGTGCCCTTTACTGAACACTGGGTCTCTCTTTAACAAATTGATCGAGAATAAACTCTCACAACAATGGTTGTTGACAGACAATGAAACAAGTCAAGTGCCGGGATATTTAAAAGATTAGTCTCAAATGGAAGTTAATCCTACCACTATGTTAAAAAAAATTACACCCATGGTAAAGATTCAGAAGAGAGCTGCTGGGATGGAACGAATTGATTATGAAAAGCTCTCATTACGAAATTCATGCTCTCATGAATTATTTCAGTTTCTTTATCATTCTGTCTGTTCTCCCAACACAGCCGGATTCGAACCCGGGAGCACTCCGCTCAAAGCCCGGTGTGGATATCGCTCCCGCCGACATGCTTCCTGAAGCAGGAGCGATACCTCTGGTCTTTTCAAGACTGTAAATGGGGCAAACTGTTTTCACCTTGTCCAGAGGATGCAGCCCGAAGGGGAGAGGTGGGGAGGGAGCTGAACGCATGGATCCAGAGCTGCAGTATTCCAGTGAGTGAGGGACGTGCTCTTGAGGAGTTGTTAGGGGTGGTTTGTATTGTTTCATTCAGTGTAATTAGATTTGTATCAGGGTAGCGTAGTAGTTAGGGTCAGCACAATGCTTTATAGTACAGGTGACCCCGGGTTCAATTCCGGCCGCTGCCTGTAAGGAATATGTGACCTCGGGGCTTTCCTCCGGGTGTTCCAGTTCAAAACTGTACTGGCTTGGTCATAAAACTAGGATTAAATTGAGGGATTTCTGGGCAGCAGCACTCGAAGGGATTTACGGCCTATTCCGCGCCGTAAACCTCAATAATTAATTAATAAATAAATACCCTGCAAAGGGGAGGGAAGGGAGCAATTGGACATGCAATATGAAAGGCTTCAGTGCTCCACAGCGTCCCCCGTTGCACCCCTCCCTCGGGTTTCTTACGTTGTCTGTTGTGGGTTTAGCTTTATTATCATAACAACAACTGGGATCCCAACGAGCAGTCCTCTGCACCAGCCTTCCTCATTTGCCACCGACTGCGGCAAGTACGTCGCACAATGATTGGCGAGTTTCGCTGCCAACACATTGCCAGCTCTAGGTGCCACGGGAAAGTGCAAAGGAAGCCAGTGTCTTCATCACTCGAGTCCGTTTGCCTGAAGCAGCGATGAGCTCCCACTCTGGTTCTGGTCACGTTCCTCTAACTCCTGACGCTTGTTGTACCCCTGGGTGAGCCGCACGGAGACAGCAGTTTCTGATGTAAAAGGTCTTTATTCAGGTTAGATAAATCTTCATGAACTCCAAGTGCCTTGTGGTTTTATGCTGTTCCTCGTCACGTGTGCTTACATTCTTTCGGTGAGGAATTGCCTGCTGAAGTTAACATTGACAATTTTAAATTTGTGAGCAAGGCACAGAAAATACTGGAATTACATCAAGCCAGGCAGCATCAATGGAGAGGAATGAACAGTCCACGTTTCAGGCTGAGACCTTTCATCAGGGTGGGTCCTGACCTGAAATGTCGTCTATTTATTCCCTTCCATAGATACTGCCTGACTTGATGAGTTCCTTCAGAGTTTTGTGTGTGTTCCTCACGATTTCCGGGCATCTGCAGATCTCTTGAGCTTATGAACTAAGCTCTGGCCTCACCCACATTAATTCAACCAAACCTTTCCTCATTTCAACAGGTGTTGTCAGGCCATTCTTTGAGCTTTCTGAGCACTAAGGTCCATCGAACCAGAGAGCCCAACCTGACTGTCTCTTTCTTTTCTCCCTCCAGGTTTATTATATGGACGGTTACCATAACAACCGCTTTGTACGTGTTTATAAGTCCTTGCAGGACTTCACAAGTTCGGACAATTTCACGGTGCACCGGCTGCCTCACCCTTGGTCCGGCACAGGCCAGGTGGTCTACAACCAGACCCTCTACTTCAACAAGTACCAGAGCCACACGATCATCAAGTTCCACATCCCCACCGAGCGCTTGCTCGCCCAACGGAGCCTGGACAATGCGGGCTACAACAACATGTATCCTTATTCCTGGGGAGGCCACTCCGACATCGACCTGATGGTGGACGAGGGGGGGCTGTGGGCCGTCTACGCCACCAATCAGAACGCGGGGAACATCGTCATCAGCAAGCTGGACCTGGTGACCCTGAAGGTGTTGCGCAGCTGGAACACGGGGTACCCGAAGCGCAGCGCCGGAGAAGCCTTCATGATCTGCGGCACCCTCTACATGACTAACTCACACCTGGGTGGGGCCAAGGTCTACTACTCGTACAACACCAACACTTCCACCTACGAGTACACTGACATCCAGTTCCACAACCAGTACTCCCACATCTCCATGCTGGATTACAATCCCAAGGACCGAGCCCTTTATACCTGGAACAATGGCCACCAGGTCTTGTACAACGTCACACTGTTTCACATCATCAAATCTGATGAATTCTAAACCCACATTCATTTCCACAGTGGTACAGTCAGTCTAGAGATATATAGATCTGTAGATATGTACAGGTATATATATATTCTGCAGAAATAACACTTAGCAAAACTGAGTCTTAGCTTTGCCCTAGGCAATTCTCTCCATGTGTGGTATTTTCTTGTGAAGCATCGGCTTTCTCTGATTTCAGACACAACAGAACTGAAATCAGAGTGAACTAGAATGGCCATTTCTCCACCGATCCTTTTATCCACCCCATGCCGTCCCTGACTTTTCTCTTCCTTTCTCAGTCCCCTCCCCATTTCTCCTCCTCCTCCTCTGCCATTCTCTCCTCTGACAAGCCCCAAGCTGTCTCCTCATCCACTTCGTCCAGCCCTCCCCTGCTTCCCTTCCTCCACCCCACCCATCCACTTACTCTCCCAACCTCACCTCCACCCTCATTTCGATTCTATCTCTGACCCCCACCCTCCATCATCCCACCTAACCCCTCCCCTCACCCCCACCCCGTTCATATCTCGCCTCAGACTCTGACAGCAGCTGGGCCTATACTGTTCCCGCCAAGCCTGGGATCTGGAGTGAGTGGATCCCGGGTGACCATGGCAACGATCCCAGCCGACCTGTCCGAAGCATCCTCGCCACCTGCCCAATCTTGCAGATGTTAAAGGGTGGGCTGGCAGGGCGATTAATTCCCGTGCGAGGGCTCTCCTCACCTCAGCCCAAGCACCTGGGAAAGACGGTGATCAAGACCGGTTGCAATTACTAACGCACTGACCAAAGGAGCAGGAAGAATCATTTTGGAAGGAACTATTGGACTCGCTGGATTTGCCCCTCATTGTTACCTGCTGCAACCATACTGAGCTGCCTCATTGCCATCACTGGGAGGAGTTTGCTTTTTATTGTGAAGAGGTGTAATTGTTGAAACCTGGTTTCTGCATTAAGTGCGTCACATGGTGATTCTGTGTCACAGCTTGTCAGTGACACATTGTTATAGCCCATTTAACAAATGTGTGTCAATATAACGATGTGAGGTGCATCATATTTAGAAGTCTTTAACAGGAGTACTTTTTTTTTCCCCATCATAGCACCTGGTATTTTAAGAATTGGTTCTGAAATCAGCCCAGGGCTGTTTAAAGAAGTTAAATGTCTCATATTCAACCCATCAGTAAGATTCTGATGTCCAAACCATACTGTCATATTAATGAACTCTACAATTATCAGCGTGCTCATGCATCTGTGTCCTTGGGTGCTTGTGTGTGTGTGTGTTGGGGAAGCAGCTGCATATCTTAATGCCATCGTGTGTGTGTGTATGCCACAAATCTTCACATGATTGTGCGTGTGTGTATGTATGTGGATGGATCTTCACTTGATTGATGCGTGCGTGCGTGTGGACAGTGTTTGTATATATGTGTCCATCTGTTGTCAGAGTGTGTGCACATATGAGTTTAAATTTTATCTCCACGACTATTAACAAATGCAGAGGTCGGCTTGTGCTGCTACAGACTGTTGTTAAAAGGAATGGTATGACTGTTAAATCTCAACCTCTGTACTTCCCTCTTTATATTTTATCATTAAAAGGAGTCCAATAATGAGCTGTGAATCCTTCAGTCCTTGTCTTCTGCAAAAACTTTTAACAGAAGTGTTTTTTAAGCTGCTGGAATATGAGTCTGGAAACTGAATCCCTCAGAATCATCAAACCTGACAGCGTAGAAAGCCAGTCATCTCATTGCGCCTGAGCTAGCACTTTAAAAGAGCTTTTGAATTAGTCCTACCGCCGTGATCTTCCTTCATTATTAATCCAAATCCTTTTTCAGAATTTATTTGCAGGCAGTTCATTCAAACCATTATACCTCTCTGGGTAAAAGAAATGATCATCTTCCTTCTGGTAATTACCATTCACATACACTCTGTGAACTGCAATTTCCAACTTGGCAGTGAGAACAGTTCTCCATCTGTACTCCATCAAAATCCTTCATAAATTTACCAGTTCATCCTTTGATCATTGTGAATCAAGGGAAATGAATCCTAGCTTCTCAAGGTGGTATATTACTGTAACTGCCCTGGAGAGTGCGTGATGGGACAGTGTACAGTGGGGCAGCACAATGCTCACCATTCAATTCTCGCTGCTGCCTGTACATTCGCCCTGTGACCACGTGGGTTTCCTCCAGGTGCTCTGGTTTCCTCCCACATTCCAAAGACGTTCCGGTGGAGAGGTTAATTGGTCATTGTACTGGTCCCGTGATCAGGCTAGGGTTAAATTTGGGGTTGCTGGGCAGTGCATTTTGAAAGGTCAGAAGGGACTATTCTGCACTGTATCTCAATAAATCTGCTCTGTGCCAGCATCTGAAACAACAACAGAGGGGGAGCGTGCTATCTGTGGGGTGCTCTGAGTGTCCTAGAGTGTTTGATTGGATAGCATACTGGGAGCTTCCTTCTGTGTCCAACCTAGCAATGTTTGATGGAGCAGAGGAAGAGATTTAATCCATTATTACAATTGACATCTGTATGTTTTGCACGATGACTTGCAACCTGTACTTTGGAATTCAAGGAAGGGGTCATCTCCGTCTTTTGTAAAGGATGCATCTTGTTTCACATTATCAAAGCTCAACGTTCGATTATTTCTTGTTGATTATGCTGCCTCACCATGACAGACCAAAATAACACCCTGCTTCAACCTTCCTTCCAGTTATTTCTGTATATTGCTGAGAGGCAAAAATCCACAAGAACTGTCCTTGGGAAATTGACTTTTATTGGCCGCACTGTGGAAGCTGATATGTGATTATTGTCATGTAAAGTAAATCCAGCAACTAGCAGTGACGTTCAGGGAGTAAACCATCCCAGAGTATGTCACTAGCAGTTGAAGTTCTCTGGAATATTGAACTTAATCTTTCTCAGAGAGCAAGAGAGAGGGTAGAAAGGGGAAGGACTAGAGAGGGTTGTGCAGAAGCTGGAATGGTCAATAAGCCGGAACTGAAGGAGCTCCAAAGGAAGGTCTGAGAGGGACATGGCCAGACAGTGCTTCAAGTGTAAGGATAGGCATTTTAAACTCAGGGTGTTGCTGGGCTGCGTACCAGAGTAAGTCAACTGGCCTGGAGCTGTATGTGAGTGGTGCAAGCTGGTACAAGGGGGGTCAGCATATTTTGCAAGCGAACCTTTCCAAAGGGAACACAGGAGAGGCCACTGGAGCAGGTTCCGGTGATAACAAAGGCACGGGTGAGGAATTTGCTCCAGTGGCAGAGCAATGTTACAGATACCTGGCATCTGGCTTGATGTGGTGACTGGCCTTTAATGGTCCTACAGAGGAGGCAAAGTAATTGCTAGTGGTTGGACTGATTTCAAAATGTTCAATATTACTGTACGCTTAAAATATTTATATGCCCTCTGCCCGCACTTTCTTTGCACAACCTCTAGCCTTCTTTCTACAGAAATAATTCTTTCTGTACATTTTGGTGGAGGAAGGTTGGCTGAAGCTATTTATTTATTGAGAGATTCAGTGCAAAACAGGCTCTTCCGGCCCAATGATCCACACAACCCAGCGACCCACCAATTTACCAGTAATTGCAGGACAATTTACAATGACCAGTTCACCTGTGGTAGGAATCCCAAGCACCTGGAGAAAACCCAAGCGGCTCACAAGGAGAATGTACAAACTCCTGACACACAGAGGCGGAGTTGAACTCTGAACTCCGGAACACCTTGAGCTATAATAGCGTCGCGCTAACCGCAGCGCTACCATGGCGACCATTTCTAGAGCTTGGTACAATTCCAACCCCTGCACTATGTTACCCTTGGTTCCCTGGTCTCCTTGGCACTGCACTGACGCAGTCACCCATCCCCAGGCATTCGGCCTACCTTCCCGTGTCAATAGGAAGGTTGTATTACATCCTGCTGATTGTTGATTAGACCTTAACGTGCCCATGAACAGAGGAACCTAGTTACAACACAATCCTGTGCGATCCAGAAGCACCAGGCAAAAAGATTCCTGAAAGAAGATTGAACAGTTGTGGAGGAACATTTGCACAATGCTGTATATTATATCTTTCCAGTTACCAAATAACACTTAATACTACTGAGCTAATTACTTACTATTTCAGTTTCCTAACCCACTTCCTATTTTAACCAATACACAGTACTGTGCAAAAGTCTTAGGCACCTTAGCAATGCCTATAAAAAATATTCACTCCTCTTGGAAGATTTCATGTCTTACTGTTTTACAACATTGAATCACAATAGATTTAATTTGACTTTTTTTGACACTGATCAATAGAAAAGGCTCTTTCATATCAAAATGAAAACAGATCTCTACAAAGTGATCTAAAATAATTTTAAATATAAAGCACAAAGTAATTGATTGTGTAAGCATTCACCCCCTGCAAGTCAGTATTTAGTAGATGCACCTTTGGCAGCAGTTACAGTCTGTGTGGATAGGTCTCTATCAGCTTTGTGCATCTGGACACTGCAATTTTTCCCCCATTCCTCTTTACAAAACTGCTCAAACTCTGTCAGATTGCATAGGCGAGTGAACAGCCCTTTTCAAGTCCAGCCACAAATTCTCAACTGGACTCTGACTTGGCCACACCAGGACATTAACTGTATTGTTTTTAAGCCATTCCAGTGTAGCTTTGGCTTTATGCTTGAAGTCATTGTCTTGCTGGAAAACAAACCTTCTCCCATCGCAGTTCTCTTGCAGACCGCATCAGGTTTCCCTCCAGGATTCCCCTGTGTCTTGCTGCATTCATTTTACCCTCTGCCTTCACAAGCCCTCCAGAGCCTGCTGCAATGGAGCATCCCCACAGCACGATGCAGCCACCACCATACTTAACAGTCGGGAGGATGTGTTTTTGATAATGTGTGGTGTTTGGTTTACGCCAAACATAGTGTTTAGTCTGATGGCCAAAAGGCTCAATTTTGTTTTAATCAGACCATTGAACCTTCTTCCAGCTCATTTCAGAGTCTCCCACGTGCCTTCCAGCAAACTCTAGCTGAGATTTCATGAAAGATTTATCCCCCCCCCCCCCAATGGTGGCTTTCTCATTGTCACTCTCCCATAAAGCTGTGACTGGTGAAGCACCCGGGCAACAGCTGTTGTGTGCACAGTCTCTCCAATCTCAGCCACTGAAGCTTGTAACTCCTCCAGAGTTGTCATAGGTCTCGTGGTGATCTCCCTCACTCATCCCCTTCTTGCTCAGTCACTCAGCTTTTGAGGATGGCCTGCTCTAGGCAGATTTACAACTGTGCCATATTCTTTCCAGTTCTTGATGAATGACTTAACTGCACTCCGAGGGATATTCAGTGACTTGGAGATTTTCTTGTATCCACTGCTGACTTGTGCTTTTCTATAACCTTTTCATGGAGTTGCTTGGAGTGTCCTTCTGTCTTCACGGTGTAGCTCTTGCCAGGATACTGACTCACCAGCAGTTGGACCTCCCAGATACAGGTGCATTTTTACTACAATCAATTGGAACATCTTGACTGCACACAAGATGTTCCAATTAACTAATGAAACATCTCTATTTAACTAATGATGTGACTTCTAAAACCAAATAGCTACACCAGTGATAATTTGGTGTGTCATATTAAAGGGGGTGAATACTTATGTAATCAATTAATTTGTGTTTTACATTTGTAATTAATTTAGATCACTTTGTAGGGATCTGTTTTCACTTTGACACGAGTCTTTTTCTGTTGATCAGTGTCAAAAATAGCCAAATTAAATCTACTGTGATTCAATATTGTAAAACATGAAATCTTCCAAGTGGGCAAGGAGAGCTGAATACTTTTTATAGGCACTGTATGTGTGTGTGTGTGTGTGTGTGTATGTATGTGTAAATATACAAGTACGTGTATATATGTATATGTGTATGTGTGTGTTTGTGTATATATATAAATAAAAGTATTAAGGTGTATATATATCCTGAGACTTTTGCACAGCAGAGACTCTTAGATAGGTACATAGATAAAAGAAAAGTGGACGCCTATGAGGGAGGAAAGGGTTAGATTGATCTGGGAGAAGGTTAAAAGGTTGGCACAACATTTTGGGCCAAAGAGCCTGTACTGTTCTATGTTCAAGAATAATAAATGCACTTAGATCAATGCTAAAAGGGCAGAAAAAATCTGAACTGGATGAAGAGCAGGGGAGTGCAGCAAATGAGTGATTTCAGAGAGATGTCAAGGGTACAATGAGCTGAATGCCCTTTCTGCCACATTGTAATTCTTTCTTTCAATGTTACAGCCCTGGCGAACGTAAACGTATAAGGATTTTGGTCTGCTTAGCTTTGATACCATTCAACAAACTCTTAACTGGTCTATTTCTTCATCCATCTCCCTCAGCTCCATTTCCTTTTATGCTTCTGGCAGGCAAAACCCATCAATCTCAGGTTCAGAATTATTACCTTGTCACGCGCCAGTGGAGTGGCTCAGACACTGACCTTCAGTCCTACAGATGTGATATTACAAAGCCCACAGTCACACGCCATTGGACTCAGCTGCTTCACAATTGGATGGCAAAAGTCTCGAGGGGACCTCGAGGCGGAGGTGGAAAAGTGAGATAATTCCCTCCACAATTAAGATGAAGATATCGGCGAAGAGCTCACCCTTGTGTTCTCTGCAAAGGTTGTGAGCTCCACCTTGAATGAGGATGGAATAACCATGAAGCTTTCCTCTCTTGTTGGTTGTCTGCCAGCGTTCTCATCGTCAGACAGCAAGCCTTTGTCCTGATCCTCTAGCTATGGTCATCCTTGTACATGAGTCGGGTCTCACTGTGTTCAAACATCAGTGCGGCGAATCTACAAGTCTCCCATTGTTATATTCTTTCTATTAAAGAACGACAGAGCTGCAAGTGATCAAGGGTCAACCTTTCTCGCACTTACTGTACATTTACACGCTGTGGTGCGTCGGCATGTCACACAACCGAGAACAACAACATTCAACAATTATAAAGAATAAAAAAATAAATAAAAATAAAGTTAGAGGCTAAAGTAAAGTTTAAAAGGCTATAGAATAAAATGTGCATCAATATGTAAATACCAGCACATATTTACATTGTAACTGCTTTATAAAAATGGTTTAGAGCGTTTTCAGTGCAGTGACTGGGTAATAGATAGAAAGTAGGAGGAGGCTAACTAGAATGGTTGATCAGATGAACTGCCTGGGGGTAAGAAACTTTTAAGATGGCATAAAGCTTCTGTTTTAATAGCCCTATTGGGCTTTCCAGAAGGGAGCTTTTTGAAAAAACATTTTGCAGGGTCACCAGTGTCTGCAATCTCCTCATTTCTTTGTCTTAAACACATCCAAGTCAAAGATCGTAGACTGCAGCCAATGACCTTTTCTGCTGACCTGACTATAACGTCAGCCTCCTCGACCACCTTTACCAAGCTTCATGCCTTTTCCATCTATTTATTCTCAGAATGTGAGCATTGCTGGCAAGGTGGGCCTTTATTACCCATTCTCTTTAACCCTCAGAGAGCAGCTCTGCAGTGGCACGTTGCTGGCTTGATGGAACTTCGCTTGTTAAGGAACTTCAGAAAGAAGTTAACGATCAACCGTAGTGGTGCTTCACGAGAGCTAGATGTAGAAAGACAGTAGCTTTCCTTCATTAAAGGATCTTATCAGATCAATGATTGTCAGTCAAGCCAATTTTAAATGCTGCTGTTCTATGGATCCTTAATTGTAACCATCTACCCTCCTAAACACCAAGAGCTGATTGTGGATTACAGGAGGGAATCTACCCAATCAACATCTGCATTTGAGAGGGTGAGTAGTTTCAAGTTCTTCGGTATACACATCACCGGTGATCTCACCTGGACTGTACACACTGGCTTTGTGGCAAAAAAAAAGCACAACAACATCTCTATCCCCTCAAGCGACTGAAGAAGTTTGGTATGGGCCCCCAGATCCTCAAGACCTTCTACAGGGCACCACTGAGAGCATCCTGACTGGCTGTATCACCACCTGTACGGGAACTGCACCAACCTTGATCGCTGGGCACTGCAGAGAGTGGTACGGACTGACCAACGCATCTGTGGACGTGAACTTCCCTCCACTGAGGACATTTACATCAGCAGGTCCAGAAAGAAGGCCTGGAAGAACATCGGGGGTCCAGTCACCCCGACCATAAACTGTTTCAGCTGCTTCCATCTGGCAAACGGTATCGCAGCATTAGAGCCAGGACCAACAGGCTCCGGGACAGCTTCCTTCTACAGGCTATTAGACCAACAGGCTCCGGGACAGCTTCCTTCTACAGGTCATTAGACCAACAGGCTCCGGGACAGCTTCCTTCTACAGGTCATTAGACCAACAGGCTCCGGGACAGCTTCTTTCTACAAACCATTAGACTTTTAAATTCACTTCTCTGTACACTGCGACAGAGTCATAATGCAAAGATTTTTACTCCCTCACATTGTGGGATGGAAGCAAGATTGAAATAAATTCTAAATACTGAAATTCTAAATAGTTCACTATACCTCTTCTTAAAAATGTCAGTATTCTTTACTTATTCTGAAGCATATTCTTTGAATGTGTTTCTAGTTAAACTGTATCTATCATTGTCAGTCCACCCTAGCGTTACATTTGCAGCCTCCCTCCATCCATATGAATTGGTTCATAGCAATCACTCATCATGTGGCTTCCATACCTTGAATTAGTTATCTTGGGTCTCTGGAACCACATGGCCTTTTTCAGGATAATGGGACATTTTGATCTGTTTTTCACATCTATATGAACAACTGCTATTGAACTATCTTCTTGAATGGCTTCAGAAGGTTCTCCATCAATGCTGTTGGCACGGAGTTCCAAGATTTAGACCCAAATACCATCTACAAGTTTGCTGACGATACAACCATTGTTGGTAGAATCTCAGGTGGTGACGAGGGGGCGTACAGGAGTGAGATATGCCAACTAGTGAAGTGGTGCCACAGCAACAACCTGGCACTCAACATCAGTGAGACAAAAGAGCTGATTGTGGACTTCAGGATGGGTAAGATGAAGGAACACCTACCAATCCTCATAGAGGGATCAGAAGTGGAGAGAGTGAACAGCTTCAAGTTGCTCAGTGTCAAGATCTCTGAGGATCTAACCTGATCCCAAAGTACTGATGCAGTCATAAAGAAGGCAAGACAGCAGTTATGCTTTATTAGGAGTTTGAAGAGATTTGGCATGTCAACAAATACACTCAGAAACTTCTATAATTGTACCATGGAGAGCATTCTGACAGGCTGCATCACTGTCTGGTACGGAGGGGCTACTGCACAGGACCGAAAGAAGCTGCAGGAGGTTGTAAATCTAGTCAGCTCCATCTTTGACCTAGCCTACAAAGTAACCAGGACATCTTTAGGGAGCGGTGTCTCAGAAAGGCAGCGTCCATTATTATGTTACCATCAGGTAGGAGGTACAGATGCCTGAAGGCACACACTCAGCGATTCAGGAACAGCTTCTTCCCCTCTGCCATCCGATTCCTAAATGGACTTTGAAGCTTTGGACACTACCTCACTTTTTTTAATATACAGTATTTCTGGGGGGGTTTTTTTGCACTTTTTTAAAAAATCTATTCAATATAAGTAATTGATTTACTTGTTTGTTTATTATTATGATTTATTTTATTTTTTCCTCTCTCTCTGCTAGATTATGTTTTGCACTGAACTAACTGCTGCTAAGTTAACAAATTTCACGTCCCATGCCGGTGATAATGAACCTGATTTTGATTCTGATCCCGTGATATGCTTCCAACTTAGGGTGGTGTGCAACTTGGAGTTGCCCTTGCCCGCTTGAGGGTGTGGACTTGGGAGGTGCTGGTTGGGAGGTGTTGGTAGAATGCACTGCAGTTACTGATGCTGGAGAGTGAGCGTGTTTAGCTGGTTGGTGGAATGAAAATCAAACAGGCTGCTTTCCTCTTGGATGGTGTTGACTTTCTTGAGAGGCAGAGCTGCACTCGTGCTGTTTGGATAAGGGGAGAGGTTCGCAGTGTCAGGAGGTGACTCGCTTGCCACAGAATACCCAGCCAATGATCTGCGCCCATTCACGTGGCTGAGTTCCTGGTCTGTGGTGATCCCAGGAGGCTGTGGGCCACAGAAGTGGAAAATTAACTGTAGGCCAGGAATAGGTAATTAGAAAGTCTCCTGCTGGAGATGGTAATTGCTAGCACTTGTGTGGTGTGAATGTTACTTGTTCAGCTCGAGAACAATTGGCTGTTTAATTACTGCAGTGAAATCACAGCGTTCCACAAGGAAGGAATTCCCAGTCAGTCTTACCGCATGAGATCATGTTTCTCCGCTCCCCCATTAGCAATGGCTCTCCGTGAGCCCATTTGGCTGACGAGTAATGCTCACACAAAAACATGTTTTTCACACACCTGTGTGTCTTGTTATTCCCCATCGGCCTGCTTCACAGCACGTGGCTGTCATGGAAACGCTGAGGCCTCCCCAACCCTTCCTGACACACTTCACCCTGGTTTATTTACATATCCCAAGCTTTTCCTTCTCCATCCAATCTTTATAGCACTGCCTTGCCGGCAGCCTGGGCTCAGCGGGTTGTGAGTTCGAGACCCGCTCCAGAGACCATTTTCCTTACTTATTCGCTTGCATGGGGGTATGAATGTGCAGTGACTTTGAGTTATTTAACATGAACCTGAAGGCAGAGTGCAAAGTTTAGGGCAGGAATCTTAGCAGTGTGGCAGAACAGAGAGACCTTGGGGTCCAAATCCACCGATCCCTCAAAGCTACAGCACAAGTTGTTAGAGTGGTTAAGAAGGCATATGGTGTGTTGGCCTTCATTAGACAGGGAATTAAGCTGAAGAGCCACATTGTAATGTTGCAGCTCTATAAAACCACATTTGGAATATTGTGTTCAGTTCTTCTTCTTCTTAATCCCATCACCCCTTCTGGACCACAGGCTGCCGAAAGCAGCTCACCAGAGTGCTACGACCTGGGCCAAGGGTTGATTGGCCCAATTTTCACCACACAACTTCATAGTCTTCTTGCCGAAGGTCCTCCCTCTCCCAGGGATGAGGTCTTCGGAGCTTCTGTCTGGGATGGGGTTTGCTAGCCCCATGGCAGAGCTCCTCCAGAGTTGTGTTCAGTTCTGGTCGCCTCATTATAGAAAGGATGTGGAAGCTCCAGAGGGGTGCGGTGAAGATTTACAAGGACGCTGCCTGCACTCGAGAGCACAGCTTATGAGGAAAGGTTGAGGGAGCTCGGGCTTTTCTCATTCAAACAAAGAGGGGTGGTAGGCAGGCGGATGTGAGACAAATGGAGGGCTATGTATGAAGGAGGCGATAAGATTCATCCTGTAGGAGTAGGAGTAGGTTGAAAGTGTGGGCTGAAGGGCCTGTAGAGTGCTGTAACACCATTGTTAGTGAGATTAATACAAGGCAATTTGGGAATAACCTTGCATGTGTGAATGTTATTGTCCATCTCTATTTGCTCTTGAGAAGCTTAGATGCTGGGAGGAAAGACGTGGAAGTTGCAAAGACCTAAAGATGATGGGAGCTGATAGAAGGGGAGGGTGCAGCATGGGCTAAAGTGAAGGGGCGGTGAAAAGGTTGGGAAGGGAAGCCAGGGCAAGGAGGGTGGATGACAGGCACAGGCAGATGGAAATAGTGAGGGAGAGGATGGTTGTGGAGCAGAGAAATCATGAGGAGGGAAAAAGGGACAGAGTGGAAGCAATACCAAACATTTGAGTAATTGATGGACATCAGAGCTGAGGGTCAGCTTGGGAGCTGAGAGATGGAGATACGTTCAGCAGGAAATGTCCAGCTGATTTCCACAGCTACCCTCTGTATTTAATGTTTCCATAATACATGAGTAACCTTGCATATATAGGTTGATTAAACATTCTTGTTCATTTAAATAATTAATTACCGGTTATAAGCAAAATATGTTAATTGCATATGTCATCACACTACCACGTGACACTTTGCACCCCGCTTAAAGTAAATTCGAATTACACTCCTGTTTTCAGACTCCCAGGAGTATCTTCGAATTACTTTAGTTTTTAAGTCTCAAAATATAACATTGGGTTTTTTGTTTTAACAAAACCAAGACAGCTACCTACCTGTTAAAGCACAGCAAGATGCTCGAAATACAATAAAATGCAGCAAGAGCATCAGCAAGTGAAAAAGAGGGCAGTCCAGCACGTAGAGAGACAGTCAAATTTAAAACAAAAGTAGCCAACGCACGATCTCCAGACAGGAAGACACAATCAAGACTTTTTAAAGCAGTAAACAGACGAATTCACAGGTTCATAAAGAATGGGTACTGGGTTATAATAATTATTCTCAAAAATCAGAAGTGGCTGGCTACATCAGAAAGATTGATGAGTTTGATTACACAATGGGTAATTGGCTAATGTATACTGAACTACTGGAACTATTTTGAAGCAAATGAGATGGTCGATGAGAAGTGAGTACCAAGTGCATTGGGTTTAAAGGCATACAGCTTGTTTCAAAGTTTGACTGCTCTAACCAAGCCTTCAGAAATGAGCTTTGCTACTATTGTAAAAGTGATGCAGAAACACTTAAAACTAAAGCCATTGTTGATTGCAGAATGCTTTAGGTTTCATAAACGGAATCAAACTGAGGGGGAGTCCACTTCAGCATACGTGGAAAGATTGCCTGAGCATTGTCAGTTCAGTGACAGGCTTAATGATGCACTGAGAGATAATTTAATTCATGGAATCTTACAAAAAAAGTTTTGAAAACAGCTCCTCAGTGAAGTACAGCTTACATTCAAACAAACAGTGGAAATCACTGTTTCCATGGAGACCGCAGAAAGAGATGCAACTGTGTTGCAGTCAGGAATCAAAGTGAGTATGAACAAAACGGCATCATCTACGGAAACCACCCTGGCTGAGCAGATTGTGTTACCGCTGTGGCTAGGACTCGCGTACACCAAGCAAATGGTTTGAAGGCACAACTTGCAGAAAATGTGACAAACTAGGACGTATACAAAGGGGATGCCAGGCAGGCAAAAATAAGTGTACTGCTCAGGGAAGAGAAAAGGCTAAAAAGTCAAGTTGCAGTTTCAAAAAGAGCAGATCTGTCCGCTGTCAATTAGAAATCTGATCATGCTGAGAGTGACACAGGATTGTGTGGCCTTGAGATTTACAGTATGAATATTAACGGCGAATTAAGTAAAATGGAATTGGGCACTACTTCAGTTGTTTCAGTCATTCCACAAAATGAGTTTGAATGGTATTTCAAAGGTACTGAACAAGCCTGCAGATATCCAGTAGAGAACTTATACTGGAGAAGAGCTAGCTCCTCTGGAATGACATTTGTAGATGTGAAACACAGCAATGAACAAGCTGCATTGGGCTTGTATGTGATAAAAACAGAAGGACCAGCATTATGGGGCATGATTTGCTGGAGATCCATCCACCATTTGCAAGCCACATCCCCTGCAATGAAGCCAACTGAAAGTGAATTAAGGAATGTACCGGATGATGCCACAACTGTGTCCATGTCAAACACCATGAACCGTTGCCTAACAGAGGACACATAACTGTTGTTGCTGGTTGGAAAGCATATTGGACCAAGGAAGGACCATGTATCTCAGAGGAAGCGTGAATGCAGCAATCTGAGGACAACAGTTTTTGTAGGCAACGTACCTGAGAAAGTTTCTGATATGTTAATCAGGCAGTTGCGTGTGAAATGTGGCTTGGTTTTAAGCTGGGTGCGAATTGAAGGAGCTTCAGGGAAGGTGAAATGTTCATCTTTTGTGAGTATAAACAACCAGAATCCATTCTGTGTATGCTAAGGTTATTGCATGAACTTCAAGTGGGAGACAAAGAGCTGCTTAAAAGTGTAGATGCAAACACCAAAGCCCAGATGGGTGAATGGAAGGCCAAAGAGAAAGGAGCCAAAGGAGATACAAAACCAGAGGATTTGTCATATGATGTTGTGGATGTGGAAGCCAGAAGGAGAGATCAAATCGTAAAGGGAGCAATAGGATTAACAGGAGAATATTCCCGTGAACTAAATGGATCTTCCCAAGATCAAGGTGCACAAACTAAAAGAGAAAATGGAAGAAAGAGGTGGGGAGGAAGGAACATGAGAAAGAAAAAGAGATTGAAGTAGATCCAGAGAGAGAAAAAGAGATGTCCAGAGTTATGTTCCCTCTAAACTCTGTGTGTGTGTGTGTGTGTGTGTGTGTGTGTGTGTGTGTGTATGCGTGCACACGTTTTCCAACCAGCGCACAAAGGAAACTAATGTGCGCACAAAAGGTTAATTACCTTAAATAATGTGGTAATTAATAATTATACTTATTGAAAATAATCTTTTAGCTAAATGTTTCTGTTAACTAGTTAGTTGTTTTTCAAATACCACATTTTATGTCACTAATTTATGTCACCTCACCTTTCCCTGTTCCGGTTTGTACAGCTGCATCACGCGGCAGCCATCTTTAGCGGACAGTGTTCATACCATAAAGTTTACAAAGCTCTGTTTCAAATCCTGTAGATAGCTTACTAAGTTTTTATTGAAAAAAATATTGATTCACTATGTTGAATTCAAAAGAAGCGAGGGGCGTGAAGCACAAAGGAACTGCAAATTTGTTTAAAGTTGAATGGCTTAACAAAATAGTAGAAACTGCTACACTGGAAGCTCATGAGGCCATGAACGTTCAGCTACGAGAAATATTTATGTATGATTCGGAAACCGGAGTTATCTATTTGTATTGTCGTGATGCGAAAGTTGCTGGAGAATTTGCTAGTGGAAAGAAGTGGGATGATATTTAGAAACTTGACTTTATGAAGCATCATTTGGCCAGTAAATCGCATTTGGACGGTGTACAAAAGCTCAGGCAACAGAACCTGAGTCAGCTTTTGATTTCTCCACAATTGCAGATTGTGATTTCACATTTGGCGATGAACAAGTTAGTATCTTATATCTAAAATATCATGATTTTCTAGCGGAAAATACTGTAAGAGTTAAACAGTTTAATGATTTCAAATTTTCCGTGCAAGAAAAAATTAAATCCAAACTGATTTCAAACTTTGCTCAAATGGTGGCATTTGTACTTCAAAATGAAGAGTTTTGCGACCTCGCACAGTTGATGGACATTGGGGGAATCTTTCTTGCGTCTAGTGCAGACTGTGAGCAAGGTTTTAGCCTAATGAATCAACTCAAAAACAAGCTGAGAAACCGTTAGGTGAATGTCATTTGGATATGTTAATGAGAATCAAAAGCTATCAATTGGATGGAAGTTCTATTAGTCTAGATAGAGCTTACAAAGAATGGGTGAATGCCAAAGACAGGAGAGAGAAAAACTAACTGAGTGACTTAAATATGTACGTTATTTTGTTGTTATTCTGTGCAGTTTTATGTCAAATATTTTGTAAACCTACATAAACTGTGCCATGTCTGCATTCAGTGCGCACATACTTTTGTCACAGGAAAAAAAATTGCACAACGTAAGATTTTTGTGCACACTGACTACTAAAAATTAGAGGGAACATTCACCCTTGTCAGAAAAAAATGTAATCCCTCGAGAGTAACATAGCCTCCACAGTGATGAAATCTTTCAGCCTGAATGGGGCAATTGAAAATTTGCTATGCTGTGAATGTCTGTATGTAGTAGTCGCATGATGTAATGTACTGTTTATATAGTTGAGATGCATTGCCTATTGAGTTAGAGTTTATAGCTAAGCAGGGAGGAACATTGTGTCTTTAATATTCCAGTAATATTTGAGTAACCGTGTGCATATTTATTGCTTGATTAAGCATTCTTGTTTGTTTAAATAATTAAATACAGGTTATATGTAAAATATATTAATTGCATACAACATCACGCTACTATGTGATGCATGCTCGCCTCGCTTAAAGTAAACTGGAACCACACCATCATTTTCGGACTCCCGTGAGTTTCTCTGAATTAATTTAATGTTGTGAAATTACAAAACATAACACCCTCCATGTTGTTCCCATGACCTGATGCCTCTCTCAGCACAGACAAATTGGCACCTCATATATCAGCATTATCGAACCCTACCTCCACTCACTGCCCTGTCAAAACATGGTTTCATTTGGCCCAGTGTCCTAATTCAGAACTCTGTTAGAAATTTTTAATGTGACAGAGTGAAACACAAACAAGGCCAGAGGCTCTGAGAGTTGTCCTGATCCAACACTATAAAACAAGAGCTGCCATTTCATCCTCCTTATTGTATACATCATCATGATTAATGCTCCTTGGATCGCGCATCAATATCATTTTTCCTCTAATTTCTCAGGCAGACATGAGAATTCTCAGAAGATATAATTTACTGAGCAATGCAGAGTGTAAGGAACTGTGAAATTGCATTTCAAAGAGTAGACAACAATGGGATTTCCCTTCTTATTTTTATTTGGAGTAACAGGCCCTTCGGCCCAATGAGGCCATGCCAACCAATTACACCCATGTGACCAATGAAGCTACTAACATGAAAGCCTTTGGAATGTGGGAGCACACTGAGAAAACACATGGGGCCATGGGAGGAACATACAAACTCCTTAGAGACAATGGTGCGATTGATCCCGGGCGACTGGCCGCCATATTAGTGTTACACTAACTGCTATACTGCCACATCGTCCCTAAATTCTATTAGTGTAAATCATGTTCCATTCAACATGATTCTGTTAGTTTAAAAAGGCTTCCGGGTAAGATGGTGCTACTGAATGTATGCGTCAGCTCACTGGCAGTTAAAAATATCACTAAAAATACCTTTTCTAAGGTATTCGGTGTTAAGTTATCTTTGCAAACAGTGAAGAGGTGAGTGAAGGCAGGGCAGGGCGAGGATGAGCCGAGATGGTGTGTTGCAGAGTCGTTACAGATGGAGTCCCAATGCCCGTACGACTGGCCCGGGCGCTCTGGGCACTGAGAGGAGAAGTCAGGGCAGAGGAGTCCCAATGCCCGTACGACTGGCCCGGGCGCTCTGGGCACTGAGAGGAGAAGTCAGGGCAGAGGAGTCCCAATGCCCTACGACTGGCCCGGGCGCTCTGGGCACTGAGAGGAGAAGTCAGGGCAGAGGAGTCCCAATGCCCGTACGACTGGCCCGGGCGCTCTGGGCACTGAGAGGAGAAGTCAGGGCAGAGGAGTCCCAATGCCCGTACGACTGGCCCGGGCGCTCTGGGCACTGAGAGGAGAAGTCAGGGCAGAGGAGTCCCAATGCCCTACGACTGGCCCGGGCGCTCTGGGCACTGAGAGGAGAAGTCAGGGCAGAGGAGTCCCAATGCCTGTACGACTGGCCCGGGCGCTCTGGGCACTGAGAGGAGAAGTCAGGGCAGAGAAGTCCCAATGCCCGTACGACTGGCCCGGGCGCTCTGGGCACTGAGAGGAGAAGTCAGGGCAGAGGAGTCCCAATGCCCGTACGACTGGCCCGGGCACTCTGGGCACTGAGAGGAGAAGTCAGGGCAGAGGAGTCCCAATGCCCGTACGACTGGCCCGGGGGCTCTGGGCACTGAGAGGAGAAGTCAGGGCAGAGGAGTCCCAATGCCCGTACGACTGGCCCAGGCGCTCTGGGCACTGAGAGGAGAAGTCAGGGCAGAGGAGCTTCGATGCCCGTACGACTGGCCCGGGCGCTCTGGGCACTGAGAGGAGAAGTCAGGGCAGGGGAGCTTCGATGCCCTACGACAGGCCCGGGCGCTCTGGGCACTGAGAGGAGAAGTCAGGGCAGGGGAGTCCCAATGCCCGTACGACTGGCCCGGGCGCTCTGGGCACTGAGAGGAGAAGTCAGGGCAGAGGAGTCCCAATGCCCGTACGACTGGCCCGGGCGCTCTGGGCACTGAGAGGAGAAGTCAGGGCAGAGGAGTCCCAATGCCCGTATGACTGGCCCGGGCGCTCTGGGCACTGAGAGGAGAAGTCAGGGCAGAGGAGTCCCAATGCCCGTACGACTGGCCCGGGCGCTCTGGGCACTGAGAGGAGAAGTCAGGGCAGAGGAGTCCCAATGCCCGTACGACTGGCCCGGGCACTCTGGGCACTGAGAGGAGAAGTCAGGGCAGAGGAGTCCCAATGCCCGTACGACTGGCCCGGGCGCTCTGGGCACTGAGAGGAGAAGTCAGGGCAGAGGAGTCCCAATGCCCGTACGACTGGCCCAGGCGCTCTGGGCACTGAGAGGAGAAGTCAGAGCAGGGGAGCTTCGATGCCCGTACGACTGGCCCGGGCGCTCTGGGCACTGAGAGGAGAAGTCAGGGCAGGGGAGCTTCTATGCCCATATGACTGGCCCGGGCACTCTGGGCACTGAGAGGAGAAGTCAGGGCAGGGGAGCTTCGATGCCCGTACGACTGGCCCGGGCACTCTGGGCACTGAGAGGAGAAGTCAGGGCAGGGGAGTTTCGATGCCCGTACGACTGGCCCGGGTGCTCTGGGCACTGAGAGGAGAAGTCAGGGCAGGGGAGTCCCAATGCCCGTACGACTGGCCCGGGCGCTCTGGGCACTGAGAGGAGAAGTCAGGGCAGAGGAGTCCCAATGCCCGTACGACTGGCCCGGGCGCTCTGGGCACTGAGGAGAAGTCAGGGCAGAGGAGTCCCAATGCCCGTACGACTGGCCCGGGCGCTCTGGGCACTGAGAGGAGAAGTCAGGGCAGAGGAGTCCCAATGCCCGTACGACTGGCCCGGGCGCTCTGGGCACTGAGAGGAGAAGTCAGGGCAGAGGAGTCCCAATGCCCGTACGACTGGCCCGGGCGCTCTGGGCACTGAGAGGAGAAGTCAGGGCAGAGGAGTCCCAATGCCCGTACGACTGGCCCAGGCGCTCTGGGCACTGAGAGGAGAAGTCAGAGCAGGGGAGCTTCGATGCCCGTACGACTGGCCCGGGCGCTCTGGGCACTGAGAGGAGAAGTCAGAGCAGGGGAGCTTCGATGCCCGTACGACTGGCCCGGGCGCTCTGGGCACTGAGAGGAGAAGTCAGGGCAGGGGAGCTTCGATGCCCGTACGACTGGCCCGGGTGCTCTGGGCACTGAGAGGAGAAGTCAGGGCAGAGGAGTCACAATGCCCTACGACAGGCCTGGGCACTCTGGGCACTGAGAGGAGAAGTCAGGGCAGGGGAGCTTCGATGCCCGTACGACTGGCCCGGGTGCGGGATTGGATTTGGGAGAGTTGGGGAGGGAATGAGCTAAGGGGAAAGAATAACCAGGGTAAAAGAAGGATCCAATATGGATTACAAGGGCAATCTGCATAGTGATGAGGTCCTCAGTGAATAATTTTTCACTGGCATTCACAAAGAAATCGGACTTGGTGATTGGAGAATTCAGTGAGGGGGGAGTGAAAGTGCAGTGTAGCTCTCTGTTCATGAAGAGGAGGCACTCCCTGCCTTGGTAGGCTTAACGGTGGACAATTCACTAGGACAGGATGGAATTTATCCCAGCCTGCTACAGGAGGAGAGGGAAAATATTAAAGTGGAACATGAGGGGGAATTTCTAGATGGCGGGAGTGTGGAACTAGGTGCCAGTGGAAGTGGGGGATGCAGGTTTAATTTCAATATTTAACAGAAATTTGGATAGGTACTTGGAAGGCTATGATCCAGGTGCCGGTCGTGGGGGCAGGGGGTTTGGTTGCTACTGCACAAGATCAAAGTAAGCTGCAGACAGTTGTGAACTTAGTCAGCTCCATCATGGGCACTCGCCTCCCTAGTATCCAGGACATCTTCAAGGAGCGATGCTTCAAAAAGACGGCATCCATCATAAAGGACCTCCATCACCCAGGATATGCCTTGTTCTCACTGTTACCATCAGGTAGGAGGTACTGAAGCGTTAAGGCACACACTCAGCAACTCAGGAACAGCTTCTTCCCCTTTCCCATCTAACATAACCTCCTGATTTTTGAACTCAATGCCTTGAATAATAAAAGTAAGCAATCATTAAGTCATCTTAACCACTTTATTGGTCAAGGAAGGGCAGCTGAACCTTTCAGAGGCAGAGGAGGTGAGTATGCTTTATGATCAGCTCCTTGTTGTGCTGTCCCAGTCCTACTCACCCAGCCTGGAACACCTCGCGATCGAGTGCCATCCATTTTGTCTGCTGCAGGAGATTTCAGCCATCGTCCTGGTGGCGGTGTACGTCCCACCATAGACCAATGTAAAACAGGCTCTAGAAGAACTGGGCAATGTAATCAACAGGCATGAAACAGCACACTTTGATGCCTTTCCCATCATGTTGGGGGATTTTAACCAGGCCAGCTTGAAACAGTCTCTGACTAATTATTGCCAACAAATCACTTGTGGTACCAGAGGGCCAACACACTGGACCACTGTTACACCTACCGTGCTATTCCATCCCTCACTTCGGGAAGTCTGATCTCCTGGCTGTACTTCTACTCCCCAAGTATAGGCAGAGACTGAAGACTGCATAAACAGCAGGGAGGTATGGACAAGAGAGGCACAGGGGCACTTACAGGACTGCTTTGAATCAGTGGACTGGGCTGTATTCAGGGATTCATCTTCGAAGACGTCCATCATTAAAAGACGTCCAAAAAGGTGCCATCTATCATTAAGATTCCCCATCACCATGACAAGTCTTGTTCTCATTGGTGCCATCTGGGAGGAGAAACAGGAGTCTGAAGGCACACACTGAACAATTTCAGGAACAGCTTCTTCCCCACTGCCGTCCAATTTCTGAATGGACATTGAACCCATGAACACTACCTCACTACTTTTTTATTTCCATTTTTTCACTACTTATTTAATTTAACTATTTAATATATATACAGTCATTCACAGGTTTTTATTATTAAGTGTTATTGTGATTATTATTGCACTGTACTGCTGCTCCAAAGACAACAAATTTCACAACATATGTCAGTGATATTGAACCTGATTCTGATTCTGAATGAGTGTGCCACAGCTGCTACTGAATTCATTAAAGGCCTGCGTGGATGAGTGTGTGCCTACAAGAACATACTGTGCATACTCAAATCAAGAGCCGTGGATGAAGCAAGAGGTTTGAAGTCTGCTGTGGGCTCGATCTGTGAAATTCAGTTCTGGCGACCCTTGATACACGAGAAATCTAGAGATGACTTACAGAGGGCTATCTCAAGAACAAAGAACGAGGTTGAAGGCGGAATCAGGTGCACATCATCTCTGGCAGGGTTTACAGGCCACTACTTCCTACAAGGCAAAACCTAACATCATGAATGGCTGTGATACTTCACTTCCAGATGAGCTCAGTGCCCCTTAAGCTCGCTTTGAGAACAAAACTACAGCTATGATGATCCTTGCAGCTTCCGATGACCCTGTGATCTCTGTCTCAGAGGCTGACGTTGGACTGTCTTTCAAGAGGGTGAATCCTCACGAAGCAACAAGGAGTATCTGGTCGGGCTCTGAAAACCTGTGCCAACCACTGGCCAGGGTGTTTCCAATCTCTCATTGCTACATTCAGAAGTCCCCACCTGCTTCAAATGAGCAACAATCATAGCAGTGCCCAAGAAGAGCAGGGCGAGCTGCTTTAACCACTATCATCCAGGAGCACTCACGTCTACAGTGATCAAGTGCTTTGACAGATTGGTTATGGTTAGAATTAACTCTTGTCTCAGCAAGGTGCTGTACCCATTGCAATTTGCCTTTCGGTTTACGGCGGATGTGATCTCATTGGTTCTTCACGTGGCCTTGGATCACTGGACAATACCAATACCTGTGTCAGGATGCTGTTTATTGATCACAGATCAGTGTTTAACACAATCATTCCTACAGTCCTGATCGAAAAACTCCAAAGCCTGGGCCTCTGCAACTGGATCCTCGGCATCCTAACTGGAAGACCACAAACTGTGTGGATTGGAAATAACATCTCCACCGAACTGACGATCAACACTGGCACACCTCAGGGATGTGTGCTGAGCCCACTGCTGTACTCTCTCTACACCCGTGACTGTGTGGCTCGGCACAGCTCAAGTGCATCTGTAAATATGCTGACCGCACAACTACTGTTGGTTGAGTTTCAGATGGTGAAGGGGGGGGGGGGCATACCGGCATGAAATGTATCAACTAGTTGAGTGGTATCACAGTAACAACCTGGCACTAAGACCAAAGAAATGATTGTGGACTTCAGAAAGGGTACGTACACCATTCCTCATCGAGGTCAGAAGTGGAAAGGAAAATTAGCCTCAGGTTTCTGGGTGTCTGGGCCCAACATACCAATGCAGAGGCAAGACAGTGGCTATATTTCATCAGGAGTTTGAGGAGATTTAGTTTGTCACCTAAAACACGCACACATTTCTACAGATGTAACGTGGAGAGCATTCTAACTGGCTGCACCACCGTCTGGTATGGTTGGGAGGTGGGGGGAGGGCGTTTCTACTCCACAGGATCAAAATAAGCCGCAGTGATTGTAAACGTCGTCAGCTCCATCATGGGCACAAGCCTCCATAGTATCCAGGACATCATCAAGGAGCGATGCCTCAAAAAAGCAGCATCCATCATTACGGAATCCCATCACCCAGGTCATGTTTTGTTCTCATTGCTACCATCTGATAGGAAGCACACACACAGCAACTCAGAAACAGCTTTTTCCCCTGTCCCATCTAATTTTTGAATGGACATTGAACCCATGAACACTGCCTCACTACTTCTTTTAATTTTTATTTTTGCTCTACTTAATAAATTTAACTATTTTACATATTTTTCTGTAATTCACTGTTCTTTTTCTTATTGTAATGTATTGCACTATACTGCTGCTGCGAAGACAACAAATTTCATGACATAAGCCAATGATATTAAATCTGAATCATTTTTTTTAAAGAGGTAACAAAGTGTATCCTTGAGGGCAGGATTCTAGATGTGACAAACATGGACTTTACTAAAGCCTCTGACAATGTCCCACATGAGAGAATGGTTCGAGGGTTTAGGGACTATGGGATCCAGTGTCAGTTGACAAACTAGATCCACAATTGGCTTGGCAATAGGAGGCAGAGAGTGCTGGTAGAGAGTTATTTGTGCAATCGGATGCCTGTGACATATGATGTCCCACAAGGACTGGTGCTGGGATCCTTGCTGTTTGCAATGTGCGTGTGTGTATGACTTGGATGTGGGAGGCCACGACGGTAAGTTTGCAGATGACTTGGAGGTTGTTGGAGTTGTTGATCGTGTGGAAGCTAGCCTCAGGTTGCAGGAGGACATCAAAATGTTAGTCATACAGGCTCTTGGCAAAACTCAAACTGGCAGATGGAGTTCAATCTGGACAATTGTGCGTTGCTTTCGGGAGGACTTTTAAGGCAAGGACACCAACCATGAATCTGAATCAGGTTTATTATCACTGAAATATGACATGAAGTTGTTGTTTTGTCATTACAATAAAAAAATATAAAAAATCTATAAATTATAAGAATAAATGAGCTGTGTGGAAACTAAACGAATGACACTGGGTTCATGGATCATTCAGAAAGCTGATGGCAGAGGGGAAGCTTTTCCTTAATCATTTGGTGTGGGTCTTCCGGTTTCTGTACCTCCTCCATGAATTGCAACGGGTTTAAGTTCTTGCTCAGGTAGGAGTTAATTCTGGCCATGACCAAGTTCTCACAGAAGATGTGAATGCGACTGGGCAATAATCAACCAGGCAGCTCACCCTGCTCTTCCTGCCCTTTGAAGCAGGCAGCTCACCCTGCTCTTCCTGCCCTTTGAAGCAGGCAGCTCACCCTGCTCTTCCTGCCCTTTGAACCAGGCAGCTCACCCTGCTCTTCCTGCCCTTCCTGCCCTGGAAGCCTCCGATCACAGCCGTGAGAGTTCGAAGACATCCTTGACCCTGCTGATTGGCACAGGTTTTCAGAACCCGTCCGGGTACGTGGTCAGTCTGTTGCCTTGTGAAGGCCCACCCTCTTGAAGGATATGCTGACATCAGCCTCCACGACGGAGATGGCAGGGTTGCCAGATGCTCTGTGGATTCGCATGAGTGTCTTGTTATTCTCCCTCTGGTCGGGTCTTAGGGAGTATTGAGGAACAGAGGGACTTCGGAGTACAGGCTCGTAGGTTTCTGAAGGTGCAACGCCAGCAGCTAGCATGGTTAGGAAGGCATATGGGATATCAGTCTTCGGTACCAAAGCGCTGAATACAGAAGTTAGGAGGTTATGCTTGTTCATAACACCGTGGGTATTTCTCAGCTGGACAACTGTGTACAGTTCTGATCATTGGGATATGGGAAGGAATGTGGGGAAGATTCGCCATTTTGTTGCCTGGGCTGGAGTGGTTTGATTATAAGGACGGATAGGAGAGGCTAGGTCTATTCTCCTGGAGCAGAGGAAGTTAAGTGGGACATGAGTGAGGTAAACAAAATCATGAGGACCATAGACACGGTAGACTACAGAAGCACAAGAGATTCTGCAGATGCTGTAACTCCTGAGTAATGCACACAAAATGCTGGAGCAACTTGACATGTCAGGCAGCATCTATGGAGAGGAATGAGCAGTCAACATTTTGGGCCGAGATCCTTCATTAGGACTACAGCAGGGGTTCCCAACCTCTTTTATGCCATGGAGCCTTACCATTAACCAAGGGATCAAGGACCCCTGGACTACTGGATAGTTTTCTGATAACAAACAAAAGAAAATCTGAAGATGCTGGAAATCCAAGCAACACAAAATGCTGGAGACTCAGTAAGCCAGGCAGCATCAATGGAAAGGAGTACAGTCGGTGTTTCAGGCCAAGACCATCCAGCAGGCCTTTGATAACACCGGAAAACAAAGATTTTGTTTCCTGAATACTTTTGGGTGTATCTTATGGATTTTGGGCTGCTGATCCTGAAAATCACCATGATATTTCCCTATCACGCTCAATTTTTTAAAATCATCTATCTTTATTATTTCAATTCGTAATTCAGGTCAGAATAATTGATGCCAAGATTAAGGACAGCACTTTTGTTTGTCCACAAACCAAACTGGTCATCAATGTCAGGCAATTCAAAAAACTTCTAGTGGGACCGGAGAAAATCACATGGCAGACATTCAAAGCTGCTGTTGACATTTTTCTTGGCAACTATAGAGCACTAAACTACATGCAGCTGGTTAACATGCAAAACCATGAAGTGCAACATGTCACTAAAGACTCTTTCTCTGCATTCCTATTTAGATGTCTTCCTTGCAAATCTTGGCACTATCAGTGGCAAGCACGGTGAAAGGTTTCACCAGGACATTGCGGTCATGGAGAAATGGTATCTGGGCAACTGGAATCCATCAACATTGGCTGATTATTGTTGGAAATTTAAGAGAGAAGCCTCAGACACTGAGTACAAATGAAAATCATCAGCAAAATATTTTAGCTTAGTTGAACTATAGCAAGCCGTCAGCACCATTATGCAGTTGAATGCATTATGTTCAATAAATTCTTGTTTCTCCAAGTTCCTACGTGATACAAGTAGTCTGAAAGCTTCAAGCATAAACAAAACAAAAGTCCGAGGAAGCAACACTTTTGAAAATAATTGTTGTCCAGTATTACTGATAACTTTTCCCCCTCCACTTTCCACAAACAAAGAGAAAGTCTCCAGATGCTGGAAATCCACAAAATGCTGGAGGAACTCAGAAGGCCAGGCAGCGTCTATGGAAAAAAGTACAGTTGAGGTTTCAGCCCGAGTACCGCCAGCATTTGGCCTGTGTTTCCCTCTGCTTTCCATCCAGTTCTGAAGAAGGGTCATCAACCTGAAATGCTGACCGACTTGTCTTTCCACCGAGGCTGAGTTCTTCCAGCATTTTCTGTTTTTGTTTCAAAGAGGCAGCACCTTTATTGCGGAGCAGGAGTTTAAAATCAAAGCGATGGGAGGCTGAAAGAGGGAGATGGGCTGCCCATTTGATGGTTGGTTTAGAATAATGTAGCACACTGAGGTTCGAGCATGACTAAAGGTCAATACCCAAGCGTCTGTATTTTCTCTCAGTGGCAGCTAGTGCAGAAACTGCAACGGTTTGAAGTTGTTTTCAAGGCTTCTGATTGGAATGTCAGCCATTGTAGTCAGATATTGAGCAAAGTCCTGCACCGATGTGCACATCAGTGTGAGAAAGCAAGCACGCACTGAGTGACGGATTGCTTAAGAGCGGAATAATCAACCGTTCATTGATTGCTTGAGTTTATTGGAAAGTGTATGTACTCCTTAATCAGCAATAGATTAAGTCTTCAAAGAATCCATTTAATTCTTTGAAACTACAAAAACTAAGTAAAACCATTGGGGAGATTAAATCCATCAAGAGGTGTCCTGAATTCTTGTCTCGATTGTCAGAGTTCAATTCTCATTTTAAAAAATCCTGATCATTTCAGGACATTCTAAAATCTTTTACAACGGATTAAATATACTCAATGAAAAATTTGCACCCAGCAAGTTCATAGAGACCTATCACCTCCCTCTTGTGCCCCTCCTCCTTCCTTTCGTCCTCCTCTCCAATCAGATTCCTTCTTCTTCAGCCCTTTATCTTTTTCACCTATCACCTCCCGGCTTCTCACTTCATCCCACCCACTTTTTCCCTCACCTGGCTTCACCTATCTACCGGTAAGCTTGTACTCCTCCTCCTCCTTCCACCTTCTTGTTCTGGCTTCTTCCTCCTTCCTTTCTAGCACTGATGAGGGAGATTGGCACAAAATGTTGACTGCTTATTATCTTGCACAGAGGCTGCCTGAAGTGCTGAGCTCCCCTGGCACTTTGTGTGTTACTCCCAGAGACATGATTCTGAAGATGATCAGTTGAACGATACAGTGAAGCAGTGGGTAGTGCTGCTGCCTCACCGCTCCAGATACTCAACTTCAATCCTGACTTCTGACACCATCTGTGCGGCGTCCCCATTGTCCTTTCTGTGACCATGTGCATGTAACGCCCTTGTTTTACTGGTTTCACTGCTAATGTTGCAGGGTATTTCATTTAATGGCTTTCTATAGAAGCAGTGTGTTCTGCTGGTAAAGATAAGGGATTGTGACGTTCATGCTTAGGAATGTCCTGTCATCCAATCAGGATGGTGGAATTGGGAGAAGGTACTAGAAAACGCTGGGCGGAGAGGTTTTGTGATGGACACTGAGATGGGTCAAGGTCTTTTTCAGCAGGAGATGGAGAGAGAAGAGGCTTGAGAGAATTGGCTGTAGGATTCTATCCAATGGGAATGTGTGACTCAATGGAGTACTGGTGATCGGTAAAGATGAGTTGGCGCTGTGAGAACATTGGACACATCAGCTTTTGGAAGGTTTGAGCTCCACCCTACGCACATTTGACTGTTTTAACTCTGATGGGCTATTTGGCTCTCTTTTCTTCCTTTCCTTTCTCCTTTAATAATGGCTTGGTTAAGTTAACATTTATAAATATACTTTACTAATAATTGTATGCCATGTACAATCTGTTATCTCTTGGCGACGTGGCAACCGCATGGGGCCAGCATTTACACAGTATTCACACAGATCAGGAGTTGGGTGGGTGGGACGCCCTAACTTCCCGGTTTTGGTGGGACCCAGGTCCTATCGACCTGAGACGTACAGAGCCCGAGGAAGAGAGTTTTCTCACTGCTGAATCAGGGGGCTGTTAGCGAGGGGCATTGCTGAAGACACCCGGGAGAAAGGGGTTTCATGTGTTTCATCCAGGCGCTCCAGTCCCCCCTCACATCTCAAAGGCATGCTGTTGGGTAAGTTAACAGGTTACTTTAACTTCCCCTAGGGCGATGGGAGAAGGGGGCTGGTGTTTAATGACAGGAGACGGGGAATAGGTTAAAGAGAATATGTGAGGGAATGGGAGCCAGCATTGATTCAATCGGCAGAGAGCTTCCCTTCTACGTGATTAAAATGAGCTGAGGTTACGTATTGGCTGCTTGTGACTATATTGGTAGGAGTGACCTCCACTTAGTCCTTGTGGAGACAAAACACTGAGTGCAGCCTCTCTCTGCATCACATGGCTGTTGGGAGAGATTCTTCCAACATTATGACAGGTGAATGTGCCATACAGGTCCAAGCTAAATCTGTAGAGCAGTTGTCCTTCCTACGCTACTGTATGGAGCTGGATCATGGACCACCTACAGTAGAGACCTGAAAGCCCTGGAACAATACCACCAAAGAGCTTTACAAACGATTATGAGGATCATCCGGAAGGACAGACACACTAACACCAGCGTACTGGGTGTGGCCAACATAAAGAGCATCTCCACCTTCACAACGCAGCATCAACTCCGATAGATAGGTCACGTCATCCAGATGCTCATCTCACATCTTCCCAAACAGATCCTTTACCCCCCAGTTGAAGGAAGGTCAGCGAGCTCCTGGTGGGCAAAGGAAACACTTCAAAGATAAACATCAAAATCAGCCTGAAGAAATTCAACATTTACATCTAAAAACTGGGAAGACGTGGCCCTCAATAGATGCACCTAGAGTAAATTTGTTGAAGAGGGAACTGTGTCACATGAGAACGACCCCCGTCGTGCCACAGAGAACAAGAGGCAGCTGCAATAGCAGAGACTGAACAGCCAAAAGACCCAACCATTAACCAGAGCCACCACTTACTCACGTCCACCCTGCACCAGAGCGTGTGGATCCCGCATCGGCCTGAGGACTCACCAATAGACAACCCTTTAGCAGAACATCATTCTCGACTCGAGTGATTGCACTGTTACTACTAGGAAGCACTAACCTGGAGTACTGCGTGTGAAAAGACGAGATACTGGTCTTGGAAGCGGCACAGAGGAGGTCCACAAGGTTGATTCTGGAGATGAGTGGGTTAATCTATGAGGAGAGATTGACTCACCTGGGACCATACTCACTGGAATTCAGAATTATAGAAACATATAAAATTATGGAAAGAATAGGTTAGATAGAGACAGGAAACTTTATTCCACTGATAGTTTCAAGATTTGTGGGAATAGCTTTGGGAGAGAGATGAGGAGAAACTACTTTTCCCAGCAAGCAGTGAATCTGTGTAACTCTGTGCACTGCAAAACAGTAGATACTTACTCATTAAGTACATTTAAGACACAGTTGCTGTTAATAGACTTTTGAATAGCAGGGAAATGAATGGTTATTGGGAAAGTGTAGGTAGGCGGAACTGGGTCCACGGCCAGATCGGCCATGATCTCATTGAAAGGCTCGACAGGCCGGATTGCCAACTCCTACTCCTATTTCTTGTGCTCTTACGTTGTTCATATCTCACCTTGAAACTTTAATGTCAAAAGTCAGTGTGGTGCATTGTGGGTATGTTGGTAGAGAACCTTTGTCTTGTCTTGTTGAGTGTTATATTGGACCCAGGTGAGACCCCATCAGGAAAACTGTGTATGTCTGATCTCCCTGCCCACGAAAGAAAAGACACACGATAGAAGGTTGCAGCAAAGGTTCATCATACAATAATTCCGGGAATGCTGGGGTTGTCAAATGAGGAGAGATTAAATAGACCAGGCCTGTATGCCCTTAAGTTTAAAAGAACGAGAGATAAAATATGAAACTTCCTGCAACAAGCCTGCATCGAGCAAGGTGCAGAGGTCAAGTCATTCCTGGGTTGGTTGAATTATAATGGGCAGTTTCTTGCCAGCCTGTCAGTCTCATCACGGCCACCTCATGAACTGTGCAGGCAGAGGTCAGATAAACTTGGCCTCCGCGGTGTGAAAGTACATCTCAGCAACATAAGCACAGCAAGTAGCTGGCAGACTACAATTCAGAGAGGCCTCTGAGGCCGGCTTGTGGTGTGTCACCCATACAGAGTCAGTGCAATCATCCCAGCCGTGGGCCTCTCAACACTTTCCCTTCCAGAACTTACACTAACAGAAGCACTGAGTATAGCAGTCGGGGTCAAAGATATTTTCAACTGCACAAATACTTGTATCGCCAGAAATTCATTTGACAGATTGCAAACTCTTCTTGACCAAAGTCAACAATGCAGACCCTGCAGCGCTGAAAACACGACGGTGGACATTAACCTCGTTGGGTATAACCACGAAAATGAGCGGAGCAGACCCATACAAAAATCATTCAGGACATGACGACATGGAGCAATTCTTCCAAGTACAGTCGGCCCTCCTTATCTGCGGGTTCCGCATGCGCGGATCGGGAAAACCGGGAAGTTGAGCGTTGCTCGCCTCGTGTCTCGTTCATTCACTACTTGTGTTGTGAGCGAGAGGAAGCAGTTTAAGGCTAGTAGGGGATGATTAAAGCGCTACAACCTCAAGAACTTAAAGATCATGGAAGAATCGGCAAAGGCTGATGCCGAGGCACCATCAGCATTCCTAGAAGAGCTACGATGGTTGTGTCCGTACTAAACATGTATGGACTTTTTTTCTTGTCACTATTCCTTAAACAATACAGTATAACAACTATTTACATAGCATTTACATTGTATTAGGTGTTATAAGTAATCTAGAATGATTTAAAGTATACAGGAGGATGTGCATAGGTTATATGCAAATACTACGCCATTTTATATAAGGGACTTGAGCATCCGCGTTTTTTTGCATCCACGGGGGAGTTGCGGAACCAATCCCCCATGGATAAGGAGGGCGGACTGTATTGTGAACTGGAGATCTGCCTGCGACAGCAAGCAGAAACAAGAGGGGATCCTATCCTTTCAAGCGTCATGGATTTAATGCTGATGGACTGGCCTCATTTCGGCGCCGCGCCCTGTCTTTGATGCATGTGACCAGCTGTGCACAGATCCAGGCTGAATTCTGTGAGATTCCAAAGACACGATCTCGCCAAAGCTCAAGAAGCAGTTGCGTGAGGACCAGTTTGATGTTTATGAAAAGAAGAGTCCCGGCCCAGGACCTCCTCTGGTGATCAAGCTGGACAGAGCTTTGTGAGGCCAATTGAGCCCTTTGAAGTGGCCTCAACCCTTCTGCACTTGTGTCCCTGAGTTACAGCTCTCACCTGGATCATGGTGAAACTGACCAACACTTTACTCCCTCCACAATAATTGTTCAGTTGCTTTTCTCATTGGTTAATTGTTCCATTTTTAATAGTCTTTTAGGTTAGTAAAGATGATTTTTGGGACAGAGAGGGAAGCTAGAGGTCAGATTAGGGTTTAGGAACAGGGATGTGGGGGACTTTAGGGGTCAAGCTGGAGTCTAAACCTCCACTCTGCATTCGAAGGCCAGCGGCATAGACATGGGACATCCGTGGTCAGATGAGGCCCCCACCCCCACCAAGTTCAGCGAGTTATTGGTAGGTTTTGGAGTCAGAGTTCCTGCAGGCAGGAAGAATGAGTTCCGATGACCCCATGGATTGACATATCTTTGAGATCGTACTTCAAGGACTCGTGTTCAGGGTCTCTTCAGCAGCAAATCTGGAGTTTGAGGCCTAGTGTTCACTGACTGTCAGGTGCTGGGAGTAATTCTGAGGATTGAGGCTTGAGGGTCGTATTGGAAGTCCCCAAGTTGAGGTATGTTGCCCGGAACTGAGTCTGTGAAATTCTGCGAGTCCACTGGGCTGGTCGAAGCCTGGTGTCTGCAGGCCCGAGCCCACTGGGATTGTTGAAGCCCAATATCTGCAGGCCTGAGTTTGCTGGGGTGCTCAAAGTCTGGAGTCTGAAGGCCTGAGTTTGCTGTGGGGGATGGGTGGCGCGTTTGAAGCCCAATGTCTGCAGGCCCATTTCCACTGGTGTTGTTGAACTCCAATATCTGCAGGCCTGAGTTTGCTGGGGTGGTCAAAGTCTGGAGTCTGCAGGCCTGAGTTCGCTGTGGGGGATGGGTGGTGCATTTGAAGCCCAACGTCTACAGGCCCGAGTTCACTGGGACTGGGGTTGAAGCCTGAAGTCTGCAGGTTTGAGTCCACCGGGGAGGGGGGGTGTCGAAGCCCAATGTCTGCAGGCCTAAATTTGCTGGGGTGGTCAAAGTCTGATGTCTGCAGGCCTGAGTTCACTGGGGGAGGGGGGGACGGGGGTCAAAGCCTGGAGTCTGCAGGCCCAATCCATGTCTGCTGGAGACTGCAGGCCGGAAGCCTGTCCTGGGGTGGTGGTTGGGGGTTGAAGGACTGTGTACGTGTGTGGGTGGAAGGCAGGAACAGGGCTTGCCTTTGCTGTTGTTGTTTTATTGCTTGTTGTGTTCTACCTTGTTCTATCAAGCATTGTGAGCATACTTTGCTGGTGCCGGAATGTGTGGCAACATTTGTGGGCTGCCCCCAGCACAGCCATGGGTGTGTTGGTTGTTAACATACACGCCGTATATATCGATGTATTTATGACAAATAAACTTGAATCCGGAATCTTAAATCTCGCATTATGTGTAACAAAGGTTACACTAATCTAATCAAAATGTATAAAAATTCAGAGAGGTATTCTAAGCGGTTGCTTGTAAAGTGTTAAGCTAGTGTGATAGTGTCAAGATAGAGGAATTTAGAAATTTAGAAATCTGACCTCTGCTTGAAACAGGTAAGTGGAAATACTTCAGAACACAGGACAAGGGACAGTACAGCACAAGAGAAGGCCCTTCAGCCCACAATGTCTATGCTGGACATGATATCCAATTAAACTAAATCTCTATTGCCTGTACGTGAGCTCTCCATTCTCTGCATATTCAAGTGCCTATCGAAAAGTCTCATAAATACAACTCTCATATCAGCTTCCAGTTTGGACCTCCGTTTGCTCGTCTTTGAAATTCCTTTCTCTGGAAGGCTGCAGATGCTTGGGCACTGGGAGTTCTCCAGTTTTCGTTTTGGTCATTAAGAAAACCACGGAATATGGGGATTGAGTGGGATAAGTTCAGAGTCGTCCATTTCTAAATGGCAAAGATAAATGGCTTGCACCTGCCACATTTCTCTTGCCAGATGCTCCTTACAGTGTTTGTAGTGTCTGTATTAAGTTTACATAGATCCTCCGATAAATTAGGTGTTTGAATGCCACTCAGTGACGTGATAGGGGTGAGCAGAATTATGAAGGAACTAGATGGGGGGAGTGTGTGAAACCTTTCCCCAACACCAAGATGTCAAAAATTAGAAATGTGGAGAAAGAGGATCACAGAGAAAAATTCTTTCACCCAGGGTGGGGTTTGAAATCTGGAATGCACTGTCTGAAGGCAGAGGTCCTCTCACATTTCAAAAAGAGCCTCTCTACAAGCACTTGAATCACAATAAGGCTGAGGGCCAAGTGCTGGTAAGCAAGATCAGGATAAATGGGAACGCAAGAGATTACAGATGCTTGAATTTGGAGCAAAAAACAAGATTCTGGACATACAGTACTGTGCGAAAACCTTGGGCACACACATACACACACACACACACACACACACACACACACACACACACACACACACACACTCTCTCCCTGCCCCCACCCCCCCAGGGGGCCTTAGAGTCTTGCACGGTACTGTAGTAATTTGACATATTTCATTGTACTGCACAAATTTCCTGACATTTGTGAGTGATGAAAAAACTGATTCTGATGTGGGTCTCTATCGTGGACTGAGAGTGGGAAGGGGTCTGGGAGAGGGGAATCACGATTGGGAAAAGGGGGAGGGAGAGGGGAATCACGATTGGGAAAAGGGGTAGGGAGGGGGGAATCACAATTGGGAAAAGGGGAAGGGTGGGGGGAATCACAGTTGGGAAAAGGGGAAGGGGGAATCACGGTTGGGAAAAGGGGAAGGGTGGGGGGAATCGCGGTTGGGAAAAGGGGAAGGGTGGGGGGAATCACGGTTGGGAAAAGGGGAAGGGAGGGGGGAATCGGTTGGGAAAAGGGGAGGGGGGAATCACAATTGGGAAAAGGGGAAGGGTGGGGGGAATCACAGTTGGGAAAAGGGGAAGGGGGAATCACGGTTGGGAAAAGGGGAAGGGTGGGGGGAATCGCGGTTGGGAAAAGGGGAAGGGTGGGGGGAATCACGGTTGGGAAAAGGGGAAGGGAGGGGGGAATCGGTTGGGAAAAGGGGAAGGGAGGAGGGAATCGCGGTTGGGAAAAGGGGAAGGGTGGGGGGAATCACAGTTGGGAAAAGGGGAAGGGGGAATCACGGTTGGGAAAAGGGGAAGGGTGGGGGGAATCGCGGCTGGGAAAAGGGGGAGGGAGGGGGAATAGCGGCTGGGAAAAGGGTGAGGGTGGGGGGAATCGCGGCTGGGAAAAGGGTGAGGGAGGGGGGAATCGGTTGGGAAAAGGGTGAGGGAGGGGGGAATCGCGGTTGGGAAAAGGGGACGGGAGAGGGGAATCGCGGTTGGGAAAAGGGGAAGGGAGGGGGAATCGCGGTTGGGAAAAGGGGAAGGGTGGGGGGAATCACAGTTGGGAAAAGGGGAAGGGAGGGGGAATCACGGTTGGGAAAAGGGGAAGGGAGGGGGGAACCTTAGTTGGGGAAAAGGGAAGGGAGGGGGAATCACGGCTGGGAAAAGGAGAAGGGAGGGGGAATCACGGTTGGGAAAAGGGAAGGGAGGGAGAATCACGGCTGGGAAAAGGAGAAGGGAGGGGGAATCATGGTTGGGAAAAGGGGAAGGGAGAGGGGAATCACCCCACCATTGCCAACATCCTTTGCTGCTGCCAGAGTTAGAAGCTTGCACTCCACACCATGTTGACAAATACAGACTGGTGCAAAGGTTTGAGGCACCCTAGCCCAGGGTGTTTGCACTGTACTGGACATCAAAACATACAGTGAAGTGTGCCACTTGCTTTAATGACCAACATTACCTAAGGATGTGCTGGGGCCAGTCTGCAAGAATTGCCACACATACACAACAACACAGGACACAAGAAAAGGCGTCCAGGTTAGGGTTGGTAAGTTGGGGACATGGTGCGTTGGCACCAGACACAACGCGTCGGTCGCTGACGCAAGTGACGCACTTCACTGTACATTTCAATGTACCTGTGACAAATAAAGCTAATCTTTAATCTTTTTCTCTAAAACCAGCCTGAGACCAATTGACTATGACGTTGGGTGGGAAGGGACGAAAGATTCCATCACCTCAACCTCCTGAAAAATCTGTGTGACAAATTAATAATCTTGCTTCATAGCATTGCTTTTGAAATATGATTTCAGTTCTGACGGCTGCTGGGACTTTGAGACTGTGTAATTGCTCACAGAAAGAGCCTTACCTTTACTCAAGCAGCAACACTGGGCCATTGTCCACAGACAAGCTGATGGAGTGTGACAACTTACAAAGGAGATGAAACGGCCCAGCAGACCCTCAGCTCTGGCTCTTTGCCCAGTTTCACCTCCTGAAAATCGAGGAGGTTTCCACTTTGAGGAGCTGTGTACTTTAGACATTTGATTTTCAATGACTTAAACTGGCTCATTAACCATTAAATGCTGAGAGCTTATCAAACACACTCACACTTCACAACTAATTGTTGAGATGCCTCCTGAGCAACTGGAGATTACTTTAAAATTCACTGTCAATTGTCGTGAAGTATTTAGAGATTTTCCTTTGTGCTTTGTGAATTTTATCACTTTAAGCAGAATTTTATCAAGCCTAAAAGGATTAAACTAAAGGGTTAAAAGTGGCATTGACTAATCTTACACTCCCATGAGCACGGATTAAGAAGGAATTAATTGGAATTAATTGGATAAGGTTTCATATTTTCAGATTCCCTTCTGGCAGAGAATTCAGAGTTTGAGCATGGACAGGCACATGGGATTGCAATATAATAACTATTATGGGCAAGAATGGCAGCTCAATGTTCCAGCATGACAGAGTCAGAGGGTAAAAAAAGGACGGGGTATTTGCATTACAGAATTGAATTGAATTGAATTGACCTTATTTCTTACATCCTTCACATACATGAGGAGTAAAAATCTTTATGTTATGTCTCCATCTAAATGTGCAATCATAGTAATTTATAATAAATAGAACATATCAAAGTAACATAGAATACACTGAGGTCAGGTTGGTCTTGGCTTTTATGCTGTGGTACCGTTTCCTGGATGTTAGCAGATTGTGGTTGGGCGACTCGGGTCCCCAATGATCCTACAGGCCCTTTTTACACACCTGTCCTTGAAAATGTTCTGAATCATGGGAAGTTCACAACTACAGATGCGCTGGGCTGTCCACACCACTCTCTGCAGAGTCCTGCGATCGAGGGAAGTACATTTCGCACACCAGGCGGTGATGCAGCTGGTCAGGATGCTCTCAATTGTGTCCCTGTAGAACGTTCTTAGGATTTTGGGGTCCACATCAAACCTCGTCAACTGTCTGAGGTGAAAGAGGCGCTGTGTTTTCACCACACAGGTGGTGTGTACAGATCATGTGAGATCCTCGGTGATGTGGATGCTGAGGAACTTAAAACTGTTCACCCTCCCCACCCCAGACCTATTGATGTCAATAGGGGTTAGCCTGTCTCCATTCCTCCTTTAATCCACAACCAGCCCCTTTGTTTTTGCAACATCTAGTAGGTGACCCCCTACTAGGAAATGAGGCCGAGCAAGCAGTTGATGAATCTGTATAGGAGCACTTGGAACCACAACCATAATTCTATTAGTTTCAATGCAGGCTTAGAAAAGAAAGGACCCATCCTCAATTTAAAATCCTAAATTGAGAGAAGGTTAGTTTCAAAGGCAGGAGCTCTCAAAGTTGATTGGAGATGCTAGAACACTTGTCAAATTAGTGCTTTCAAAAGTGAGATAAGAAGAGATCAGGCCAACGTTTTCTCGTCAGAGTGAAGGGCAAGGTTGGCGAGCATGGGGAATCTTGGTTATGTGAGATATCGAGGATCTATTCAAGAAAAATAAACCACTCCCAGTCAGTAAGGTGGACTTAAAGTTTCCGGCTTCTTCCGTAATAGAGGCCTGACCAGTTCCCCTCCACCACTACCCTCCTCTGCTGGCAGAATTGGTCCTCACCTTCAACAATTTCTCCTTTGGGGCTCCTCCCACTTCCCCCAAACTCAGAGGGTAGCCATGGACCCTAACTGTGCCTGCTTTTTCATTGGCTACGTGGCACAGTCCATATTCGAAGCTTTCCCATTAACGATCCCCAACTCAATTACCGACTGCATTGCTGCTGCTTCATGCACCCAATTTCATCAACTTTGCCTCCAGCTTCCACCCTGCCCATAAATACACTTTGTCCGTCTCTGACAACTCCCTCCCCTTTCTCAATCTCTCTGTCTCCATCTCTAGAGGCAAAGTGTCTACCGGCATCTTTTACAAACCTACCCAATTCCCATGGCTACCTTGATTGTACCTCTTTCTACCGTGTCACCTGTAGAAATGTTATTCCCTATTTTCAGTTCCTTCGTCTCTGTCATATGTGTTCCCGGGATAAGGCTTTCCTTCTCAGGACATTAGGGGCATCCTCCTTCTTCAAAGAAAGTGGATTCCCTTCTCCCACCATTGATACTGCCTTCACCCACATCTCCTCCATTTCCTGGACATCCGTTTTCACCCTGTCTTCCTGCTGCCTCTTGTCCTCAGCTACTACTCCATGAGCTTCCGCATCCATCACATCATTCTCCACAACTTCTGCCATCTTCAACAGGGTATTAACACCAAACACAACTTTATCTCCTCTCCCCAACTCTCTGCTTTCCATAGAGATCGTTCCCTCTGTGATTCCCTTGTCCATTTGTCCCTGCCCACTGATCTCCCTGCTTGCATATATCTCCTGCAAGTGGCCAAAGTGCTACACCTGCCCATTCACCTCCTCCCTCACCTCCATTCAGGGTCCCAGGTGAGGCAACACTTCACCTGCAGATCTGTTGGAGGTCGTCTACTGTACCCGATGCCACCAATGTGGCCTCCTCTACGCTGGTGTGACCCAACATTAGTTGGGAGACTGCTTTCTTGAGCACCTCCACTCCACCCGCCAAAAGTGGAATTTCTCAGTGGCCAACCGTTTTAAGTCCCATCCCCTTCCCGTTCGGTCGTGTCGGTCCACTACTTCCTCTAATTAAGTGCTAGGCTTTATATCTATACAGCAGAAAAGGGGTCTCGGCCTGAAACATCGACTGTTTATTCATTTCCATAGATGCTGCCTGGCCTGCTGAGTTCCTCCAGCATTTTGTATAAGTTGCTTTGGATTTCCAGTATCTGCAGAATCTCTTATGTTGCCTTTACCTACTGCTTGGTTTTATTGTGTGCAGAAGATAAAAGTGAGACAACCAATATGATTGTTATAGACATGAGTGAATCATTCCCTTTGTTTCTTGTCTCATGTTTATTGTGGTATTGAATGGGGTTTTTAGCATATAAGTCTATTATACTAGATCTTATCTTCAGGATGCTCATTATCTGAATGCATTAATTGTTGTAAAATCTTCCACATCTTAATTTGACAAAATAAAATTAAATAATTATCATTGCAAATCTCTCTTAGGTGAAATCAAACAGATTGCACAGCTCCTTGCAGAGTTTGTGCGCCTCTCTTTCTTTCTTCCTCTACCTCTACCTTTCTCTATCGCTTTTCTTATCTCACCCACAGCCTGCAGGTAATTTTAGCTTCACTTCATTAGGCTCAAAGGAATGCATTGGGTTTGAAATGGACGTCTGACCCAAATCCCCTGGTTATTGGGCAAGGAGGAAAAGGAGGAAGCGTATTCTCTCTCTCCCTCTCTCTCTCTCTCACCTGTCTCTGCATCCCTTTCTGTCTCCCTCTGTCTTCATCTGTCTCTCTGTCTTTGTCCCTCTCCTTTTTGCTCTCTTCTCTTTTCTCACTGTCACTGTCTTTTACTTTCTATTTCCTTTTCTACCTCATTGTCTCTTTTTCGTCCTTCCTCATTGTTTTTGTCCACAAATCTCTCTCTCTCTCTCTCTCTCTCTCTCTCTCTCTCTCTCTCTTTCTCTCTCTCTCTCTCTCTCTCTCTCTCTTTCTCTCTCTCTCTCTCTCTCTCTCTCTCTCTCTCTCTCTCTCTCTCTCTCTCCTCTCTCCTCTCTCACATTCCATTCATCTTTTCCCATTATCTGGAGAATCTGACAGAATGCAAATCGTCTCCATGGAAACGAGTTGCCTTGACAGCTGCAGAATGAACATTTCCTTGCTTGATCCTTCGGGGAGAAACCCAGCCACATTAAAATTTAAACCTCAGTGCGGGAGTTTTAAATCACCGGAATTTTACACACAGACAGATGCTCCCAACTCCCTGACCTCAAATCTCTAATCTTCCTGCATCCTGACTGAGGAGACAGCCGCATGTGTCAAGGGAAAAGGAAGGATTAACGTCTGGGACACGACTTGGCCGTGCCTTCTGCACCGGATCAGTGACCTTCTATCCTCCGCTGAACTCGTATTAAGCAGAGTTGGTCATCTAAAGATGGTGGGACAGTGCCAGTTAGACACAGATCTTTATTAAATATTCATGCTTGCAATGCGGACACAGTTGGTGTTTATCGCTCTCCCTGGACGCAATGTGCAGGAGGCGGGAGACATCTTGAGCCATCACTAACACAAGAGATTCTGCAGATGCTAGAAATCCAGAGCAACACACACAAAATGCCAGAGGAACTCAGCAGGTCAGGCAGCATCTGTGGAAAATGGTAAACAGCTGACATTTTGGGCCGAGACCTTTCACCAGGGCTGTTACTGGGGCTGGTCTGTTAACTGAATGCTCTCTGGGCCAGTTCCAAGGTAGTTAAAATTTACCCATGGGGGCTTGCAAAAGAGTCACAGACTTTTAAATTTCAGGAACAAATATATGTAAAATTATACATTGCAACCTGTATATGCCTTTCTCTGTTCATTGTGTTGGCCATTCAATATATTTATTGTGCCATCAAATGTGTATGTTCTATTTGCATCCTCAGAATGGCCATAGGCAGTGGGCTCCCATCCTTTCAGACCATTGGTTGGGTTTGTACAGTCAACCAACAGCCTCACAGTCACTTGTAAAGAGACGAGCTTTTAATTTTGCTTTTAGAATTTCAAAAGGAATTCAAACTGCCCAATGTGGGATTTGACCTCTCCTCTCACCTGATCAATAGTCTACATTCCTCTTGTGGTCTTATAGGTCGCGGGGAGAAAGCAGGAGAGTGGGGTTGAGACGGATTATAAATCAGCCTCGATGAAATGGCGGAGCAGACTCAATGAGTCAATTGGTCTAATTCTACTCCGAGGTCTTATGTGTGGATAACCAGCTGCAGAACCTCTATACGATTAAAACTCTTGAGTTTTATCATAGATTGCAATAGTTTGATTCTGCTGGGGCTTTCGTTTATTTTTCTTCATGAACTCAGCTGCTTCTTCACGTCCTGGGAAGACTTCCCCTGTTGATCGCCCACTTCCACCCCCACAACTTGACTTGGTACAGGTTTCATGTGGCACCGGTACAGAGCTCGGTTTCATGGCAGCTGCTACATTGTCACTTCCCCTACTCTTTCTCTGTATCTCTCTCTCTCTCGCCGCCTCCTCACAGCTATCAATTTTCAGAACCGACAAGGCACAAATCCACAGAAGGTTTTGTTCATGTTGGGCTAAAAGGAAGGGGAGAAAGAACAGAGGACAGAGAGAAAGGCAAGGGCACAGGAGGGAAGGGTGAGGTTAAAGAACAAAACCATGAAACAAAGAGAGAAATATTAAAAATAAGAAAGACGCAGGTTGAAGATTGAGGTGGAGAGCAAGAGAGAAAAAGATGGTTAGGCAGGCAGAATGCAAGGAAGATAATTAAACAGGGAGTTTGAGAGAGAGAAATAAAGAGAAACAGTCAGGGCATTGAGGAATAGGGTAAATGAGAAGACCAGAAAGAAGGAATGAGTGGAGAAAGAGAAAAGGAGAGAGAAAAATAGACAAAGACAGAAGGAAAGAGAAAGAAAGAATATCAAGAAAAATTCACAGGAAAACAAAGATAATCACGCCATGGAGTCTGCTTCACCATTCGAGCATAGCAGATTATCCCTCTGAACCCCAGTCTCCTGCCTTCCCCCATAATCTTTGATGTCCTTACTAATCAAGAACCTATCAAGTTCCACTTTAGATATTCCCAATGACTGTCTGTGGCCATGAATTTCCCAGATTCACCACCCTCTGGTTCAACAAATTGCTCCTCTTCTAAAGGAGCATCTTTCTATCCTGATAGAAGCAGAAAGAAAATTTTGGGATGAGAGAGACTCTGAGAAGCGAGAAGGAACTGGAAGGACAATGCAAAAGAGAGAGAGAGAGTCATAAAAAGAGAAAGAGGCAACAACCGAGCATGTTAGTTGGATAAAGAGAGCCACATATATCGGGGGGAGGGGATTGACAATGAGAGGGAAGGAAGTAAACCAAGAAAGACAGAACGAGAAGAAGCAGGACCCAGCCCTAACATGGAACAATATGGAGCACAAGATGACAGGGGGAAATTTAGCAAAGGTGTTCAAAGACATGAGGTTTTTTGAAAGCGTGAATGAACAGAATCTATTTCCTGTGGCAGGAAGATTATTAATCAAAGGACACATTTTTACTGGCTGAAAACCAGTAGGAGTCAAGGAGAATTTTTTACCCAGCAAGGAGTTGTGATCTGGAATGCATTGCCTGAAGGGCAGTGGAAACAGATTCAATAATAACTTTCAAAGTGAATTTTGATAAATAATTGAAAAGGAGCACTTGCAAAGCTACAGGGGAAGAGCAGGAGGGAGCGAGACTAATTGGAGAGTTCTTTCAAAGAGTTGGAATTGACCTGATGGGCTGAATGGCCACCCCCCCCCCCCCCCCCCCCGTGAAGTGAGATTGTTTGATCCATTGTTTCCCCCAGTCCCCAGTGCATCTGAGCCTAGGGCTCCGCTGGCTACTGCAGAGACAGCCGAACGATACCTCACTCACAGTCATGCTGTCCTGCACCCCGTATGCAGAGAAAACAGATTACAGAGGCCATCTCGTTAAACACCTTCTGACACGCCATCATTGATGCTGAGAGATGAAACTGGGCAGGATCATCCAACAACCACAAATCACCAGCACCCAATGACTTTGCTGTCAGGCAGCACCGCTTATTTTGATGCTGGGGTTGAATGAGAGATTGGTCAGGATGCATTCAAATCCAAGTATTTCAGATCTGCTCTCGCTGCTGTGACCCCTATTTGTTCAACATAAAATAAACGTGTCAGGTAATGTTACAGAGAACAATTTTTTTTCTTTTTCTTTCCGATTCTGTCCCATGTGTTTAGAACTAAAAATTGATTCAGATGAAAGCTGTGTGGCAGTGCTGAATAATTCATTATACTTCACCAGACATCGCCCACAAACCTGTTTGTGATCAAACACAACATCAATTATATATCACACAATACCGACACAGTTATTACTTTATTATCATTTGGAATCGGGTGAAAGAATTTTGTGAGCAAGACTCCTGATGATTTGGAGAGACTGAGGGATAACAATGTATGTTGCGTGCTTGTGTCTGAGGGAGAGAAAGATTGGGTAATTAGCAGCAAGTGGTTTGTGTTTGCAAAACATTATGTATTTGTCGATTTATCTAAGTGTGGATATATGTATATCCGGTAAATATGCATGTATTTGTCTGAATCTGCTAAAGACCATAGATCATAAGACCATAAGATATAAATGCAGAAGCAGGCCATTTAGTCCATTGAGTCTGTTCCACCATTTCATCAGGGCTGATCCATTTTCCCTCTCAGCCCCAGTCTCTTGCCTTCTCCCCGTATCCTTTCACGTCCTGACAAATCAAGAAACTATCTACCTTTCCCTTAAATATACCCAATGACTTGGCCTCCACAGCCACCTGTAGCAATGAATTCCACAGATTCACTGCGCTCTGGTTAAAAAAATTCCTCCTCATCTCCATCCTAAATGGACGACACTCTATTCTGAGGCGGTGCCCCCTGGTCTTAGATTTCCCCACCACAGGAAACTGCGTGTATTTATATTTGTCTTTTTATGTGTGTATATGCTAGTGTGTCTGTGATTAGTATGTGTATGAGTCAATAAATACGTGTGTTGTTAAGAGTGTGAGTACATTTGCATCGGTGTGAATTTGTATGTTTCTGTGTATGTGGATCTGTGTATGCCAGTATACAAACTTGTGTTAGTATGTGTATCTATGCATGCAGATAGCTGTATATGAGTGAGTTTCTGTCTGTGAGAATGGATATTTAAGTGTATTTGCGTAAGAGTGAACATGTATGTTTGTATATGAGCATATGTTTGTGACTGTGTGTACAATTTACCCTGTACTCACATGTCAACCTTAGTTGCCTTTGGTAAAAGCATATCTGCATCCGCTGAACATCCGTATTACCCAATCTTTGACCATTTAACAAACACACTAATTTTTATTACATTCACCACTGTGAACAACCTCACATTTTTCCACGTCATATCCCATCTGCCATATCCTCGCTTCCTTACTCAGTTTATCCTCTTCCATACTTATACTCCCATCCAGTTCAATATTCTCAGTAAACTGAAAAATATGTCACCTCACTCCCTCGGCCAAATTGTTGATACAGAATGTGAACAACTGGGGCCCAAGCACCAAAGTTGTGGTGCTCCGCCAGTCACAGTCTGCAAAGGTTCTCGATTCCTGCTCCTTGCCTTCTATGCAAAAAACAGTTGTCAATCCACATCAGAGTAGAGGGTTATATGGGAGGCAGGGTTTAAGGGTTGGTACAATATTGTGGGCCAAAGGGCCTGTACTGTGCTGTATTATTCTATGTTCTATATTCTATTCTAAATTAATCAACTTCCTGTGCCCAGCTTTATTGAAAACCAAATGCACAACACCCACTGGCTTCCCTAAATCTCTTCAGCCTTAAAGAATTCCAACAGATTAGTCAAAGATGGCCTTCCCTTCATAAATCCACATTGATTCTGTTTGATCCTATTCTTTTTTTTTCTTTTTTTTAATTGCATTTTTAAGTAGTTACAAAATGAAGTTTTTCATTTCACTTCATTTTGTTTGATCCTATTCTTTACAAAGACAAACCGCAGCAGTAGAGCTAATGTAATGGAGGTTTGGCGTCAGTGAACAAGAACAGGTATCAGTGAGAGCAGTTCAGAGGCTCAAGGAACTGGAATCAACTGTGTGCTAGGTGACTGGGTTTGGGAAATTGATGGAAAGCCAGACAACAGTTGATGGGAGAGTTGACTGGACAAAGGGGCTTTGATGCAAAGGCAAGTAACTGGAACACAAGGTTTCCTTGGAAAATTGGAGTGCTAGAGAGATGGACATTAATAGGGGAAGCAAGATATAGAAAGAAGTTAGTGCAAACAGATGGTGTACTAAAGGATTGCTGTTTACAATGGCGTTACTGGTCAGGAAAGATGGGTATAGATGTACGGGCTTCACCCGAAGAGCTGGTGTTCTCGAAAGAATTGTGTTGGGGCAAGAATTAGGAGAATAAAGGGTTGAATTTCGGAGGGGGGAGTAAAAGGACTGGGGTATGAACTTCAATATGTCTAGAGATCTTTTCTTATCTCTTTCAGTTCTTACGTGTCATCAAGATAAAAATAAATACTGTTTACTGAATATTTTATTGGTTTTTTTAAACTATAAATAAACTAGAGAAGACAGCAAACAAAAAAAAATTATTAATAATTTATCAGAGATACTGTCAGCTCATGATCCGTTGAACCTGTGCAAAATTTTTAACTCAAGAATATAAATATTTCATCAAAAAAAAAGCTTTTCCTGTAATTTTTCTTCCAAAGATGTTAACACAGTTTTATTCTAAATTGCTAAATTTGATAAAAAGTTACCACAAAAAAATGTTAAATCAAAGGTATAATAAATAGTAACCAATAAGGATTTCAAAAGAAAAGATCAAACTTGACCAAACTCATTGGATTTAAGAAGTAACTGTAAGGGTTGATCAGGGTAACATTGCAGATCTAATGTATCTAGATCAGGAAGGTAACTGAGATGGAACACGTAGATTTTGGAGCAAGTGTGTAAATGGTCAGCAGGCCAGACACAAAATAGTCAATAGAGTGTGGCAAGAAATGGCAAGTAAACGGTGGGGAATGATGTTCCACAGAAATCTATGCTCTCTCAATTCACATCATCAATGATTTAGTTGCAGGAATCAGAAGAGCAATTACAAAACTTGCCAATTGGGCCAAATCGGGGTAGTGTAGCACCAAACTGAACAATGAGGGAAGTTCCAGAGATGTTGGTGAATTTGTAAAAGGGCACGTGATTGACAAGTAAATTTACTAGTGATATTGTAATGTGATTTAGCAGCAAAACCAAGCACCGGAGTTCTTTGCAAAAACTGCTTAATCTGCATGGGGAAGCAAGTGGTCGAAGAGCCACAAATTCTAAATATAAAATTCAAAAATTAATAAAGGCATTAAGAACCCTGAGCAAAAACCTAGACATGAAAATGTTTTCACTTTGGGGAAACCAGAACTGAACTTTGTAAATTCTAGATAGTCACCATATAAACAGCAGAAGATAAATATTATAACTAGAAAGTGTTGGGAAGGTGGAAATCTTATTACAAGGAGGAGTCGGATGGATTTGCATAAATTGATTTAACTTTGAGCTGAGAACACATGAGAGAAGGTGAATGAACAGAAGGATTTGGTGATGGGCTGAGATGAGGAATGGTTGGAGGACATTACTCAGCAGCATTAACACCAGCTCAGACCAAATGAAGCAAATGATCTGTTTACTGGCTGTAAATTATATGTAATGTTTCACAGGTGTTAAACTGTGTAGCTGACACTATTTCACTGTATCTGTATTTCCTCAGGGACACTGCAGCACAGTGCTTAATTTACTAGACTGGTATCAGAGGCCTGGGCTATTGATCTGGAGACGTAGAATTGAATCCCTTAAATTACAGTAAATAAAACAATAAGATACAGGAGCAAAACCAGGCCATTTGGCCCGTCGAGGCTTCTCCGCCATTTCATCATGGCTGATCCATTTTCCCTCTCAGCCACAATCTCCTTCCTTCATGTCCTGACTAATCCAGAATCTAATAAGCTCTGCCTTAAATATACCAATGATGAGACCTCCACAGCCACTTGTGGTAAAGAATTCCACAGACTCACCACTCTCTGGCTAAAGAAACTCCTCCTCACCTCTGTCCTAAAATGATGCCCCTCTTTTCTGAGGCTGTGTCCTCTGGTCTTAGACTCCCCCACTATAGGAAGCATTCTCTCCACATCCACTCTACCGAGGCCTTTCAACATTCGATAAGTTTCAATTAGGTCACCCCTCATTCTTCTGAGTTCCATTAAAATGCTCTTCCAAGTAAATTTGAAACGAGCATCATTATCAGTGAGATCAAACCACCAGTTTGAATGTTGAAGTCCATCTGATTCTCTCATGCTATTCAGGATAGGGAATTTGCCAACCTGCACACATTCTGATCTACATGTAACCCCAGACCCCAGTCATGGGACGGATCCCCAAGATGTTCTTAGTCCAGTGAAAGTTAGGGCAGTAATAGCTGGCCCTCCCAGTGATGTCCACATCCTGCACACAGGTACAAGTCATAAAGTTATATAACATGGAAACAGCCTCAACTCATCCATGCTAACTAAGGTGTCTATCTCTGCTAGTCCCATTTGCCGGAGCTTGCCTCATATCCCTCTAAAACTTTCCATAGTTATATTTTAAACATTGTAATTGTACCTGTCTCTACAATATTCTTCACAGTTTGTTCCATTCACCCAGCATTGTGTGTGTGGAAAAAGTTGCCTCTCAGTTCCCTTTTCCCTCGCACCTTAAATCCATGGAAATGAATACAAAACGGTAAAATAATTCAATAGGATAGATAGAGGAGCTAATTCATTTTGGTGAGGGAACCTAGAATGAAGGGGGCAGAGTCTTCAAACTGGAGTCCATCAAATCAGGGTTAAGATCAGGAAACCCTTCGAAATGTGAGGCCTGTGTGGGTATCTGGAATTCTGATCCATAATGTCACCATGTGCCTGAGCTTGCCTGTTGGAGGTTCCAGTCCTGAGAACAAAAGCTCCTGGTGGGGAAGGACTTCTAGTAAATTTAAGGGAAGATGGACCAGGGAGTTGAGGTCTGGGATTCCACTGGTAAGCGTCCTCCTCATATTTCTATATTCTACCATCTATGTCAATTCACGAGCTTGGATCACTGTCTTTGGCTGGAGTGAGGAGTTGGTTGGAACTCAGTTTCTCATTTGACTACAATCAGAATTCAGAATCAGGTTTAATATCACTCGCATCTGTCATGAAGTACCTTGTCCTGCGGCAGCAGTACATTGCAATACATCATTTAGAAAAAAAACTATGAATTACAGTAAGATATATATTAAATAACCAGCGCAAAAAGAGAGCAAAAAAAAGAGATAAATATAGTGAGGTAGTGCGCATGGGTTCATTGTCCATTCAGAAATCTGATGGCAGAGGGGAATAAGCTGTTCTGAAAATGTTTAATATGACTCTTCAGGCCCCTGTCCCTTCCCCTTAATGGTAGCAATGAGAAGAAGGGATGTGCTGGGTGATGGGGTCCTTAGTGACGGATGCATTGCCGTTTGAAAATGTCCTGGATGCTGGGGAGGGAGACTAGTGCCCATGATGGAGCTGGCTGCGTTTACAACCTTCTGCAGCTTTTTTCAGTCCTGTGCAGTGGCCCCTCTGTACCAGACGGTGATGCAGCCAGTTAGAATGCTCTCCACGGTACAGTTACAGAAACTTGCGACAGTCTTTGGTGAAAGACCAAGTTTCCTCAAACTCGTAATGAAATATAGCCTGTGTCGTGCCTTTCTATGTAATTGCATGAATATGCTGGGCCCAGGATATGTCTTTAGAACGTTCACATCCAGGAACCTGAAACTGCTCACCCTTTCCACTGCTGATCCCTCAATGAGGACTGGTGTGTCTTCCCTCAACTTCCCCTTCCTGAAGTCCACAGTCAATTCCTTGCTCTTACTGATGCTGAGTACAGCTGGTCTGTCTCACTCCTGTACGCCTCCTCATCTCTATCTGTAATTATGCCAACAATAGTCACGTCCTAATTACTAACCTGTACTTCCACTGCATTTGTTTGGGAATAGTGTTGAGTCTAAGGAACCTGCCATCAGCCAGTCTCAGTCAGGATGAGCAGGGAGCAGGGAAATCAGCCAGACACGGGTCTGTCATCAATAGGGAATTCAGTGAAAGCGTCAAGATTAATGGGATGCTGGTGTCGGAGATTGGGTTCCTGACAACTGACTCAATACTTTGGGTCAGGAGCTGAGGCAGGCTCCAAATCCCGGTTATGGGACTGCACTCCATCATCTCGTCCAAGTCAGTACTGGGGGGGGGGGGGGGCGGCGGGGTGCTGCAGTGTCAGAGGCACCTGATTCAGTGGAAAGCAGGGTATTTTCTCATCCCTCCCCTGCCCAACTTTTCCTTCCCAACTCAACGAAAATTCAATTGTTTCCAATGCGTTTGCCGTGTGTGGTACCTTGCTGTGAGAAAAGCTAATTGGCTTCCAAATGCACTGAACTTCAAAGCAGTTCCTATACACACAGAATGGTCTGGAGCAAAGAGGGATATTACTGCGAGGCTGTAACAGCCAGCTTGAAATTCGCAAAGGAATTTTGAGATGGTCCCTTAGTCCAATAGTTGAAAGCCTTCCATCCTCATGTTGAAGTGTGGAATAGACAATGAGGCTGCCTGAGTGGAGCACTCAACATCTCCTGCTTTAATTGGCTCTTCCCGGCACAATGCGGACATTCACTGACTTTAACAGGGAAGAAAAACCCGGAGGAATCAATTAGAAATTGTCCCAGTAGAAGGAGAGAATGGGGGATGGGCCAAGGGTAGCGAGTCACTGACACTCTGGTCAAGCTCTGAGCTCCCAGGGGCTGAGTGCATTGAGATCTAAACTGCCTCGAGCCACTTGACCTGTCTGAAGTTGAGCAAGAGCACAGAATTTACAAGTAAATTTAGGCATTTTTCACTGGAATGAGCAAAGCTTCAAGAATTGGCTAAGTACTTTGGGGCCTCTTCCCCTGGACAGTGAGAAAGTAACCAGATGAACAAACACAGGATAGTCAGCGAAAGAATCAACATGAAGTTTAGGAAAGTTTTCTTCATGCAAAGCAAAACTCGAGGGTTGTTGATCACAATTTGATGGAGAGGCAATGTCTGAAAGTGTTTTTTTTAAAGAGAATTGGAGCTTCTGTGAAAGAGTATTCATGTATAATAAATGGTAATAAATTTACTTTGGCCTTTGAACTATATGAGCAGTGTGCATGTAAAATGGAAAGGGATGATGGACTTGCAGGGAAAAAGATGGGGGGAGCTATAGGGTGGGATTGGAATGGGAGGAATATTGAAGGATATATGTGATGAACATGAAATGGACGTGCTTGGTAGGATTCTCCTGAGAATAGGAGAATGGGATTAAACCAAGGGTAATATTCAATGGTACATAGAGTGAACAGATGATTGAACTAGAAGAGCATAAAATGCTGAGAAAGTGAGTAGAAAATAGAATGAAATCAATGGCTTCTTGAAACAAAACACACACTTAACAGTGAAGATGAAGGGCCTCAAGCCACACTACCCACCTCCCTCCACAGATGCTGCCTGACCCATCGAGCTCCTCCAGCTCCTTCGTGTGCTATGTCATCTGCAGTCTCCTGCATTACCCACTTGCCATGGGCTGTTTGCTGGAGTATTCTACTGGGTTTGATGGTGGGTGACTGCCCACGCCCACTTTCCAGGAGATGTGACTGGTAAGATGGAGCTATGGGGGAGCTCTTGGATTGGGTTGGTAGCAGATTTCAGGAGAGAGGTGAGGGATTACACCATTGATGAGTGCTCAGTATGGGTGGGTCTAGGGGGGAGATGGGGGAAGCCTCCAGGGTAGATTTTTACCAATTTCCACTCTGGTGTCTATGTGTAGTGAGCTGGGAATGCAGTTAGACCATAAGACATAGGAACAGAATTAGGCCACTCAGCCCATCGAGTCCATCCTACCATTCAATTTTGGCTGATTTATTTTCCCTCTCAACCCCAATATCCTGCCCTCTCCCCAAAACCTCTGAGGCCTTTACAATTGAGAGCCTGTCAATCTCTGGGTTAAATACATCCAATGACCTGGCCTCCAAAGTCTTCTGTAGCAATAAATTCCATAGCTTCACCATCTTCTGGCTAAATAAATTCCTCCCTATCTCTGATCTAAAGGGACATTCTTTTCTTCAGAGGCCGTGCCCTTTCTGATGCCAGCACATCCTTTGGAAGTTCAAAATAAATTTATTATCAAAGTACATTTATGGTAACCTATGTCACCATAAATTCCCAAGATTCATTTTCTCACACTTCATTCTCCCTCCTTCCTCCCCCCACCTACTTACCTCCTCCTCACCTGGCTTCACCTATCTCCTTTCAACCTGTATTCCTACCCATCCCCCCCTTCTTATTCTAGTTCCTTCCTGCTGCCGTTCCAGTCCTGATGAAGGGTCTCGGCCCGTTGACTGTTCGTTCCCCTCCATTGATGCCACCCAGCCTGCAGAGTTCCTCCAGCATTACTGAGCTAAGATTCCACACATTTAATGCTGGACAAGGCAGAAGATTAGAACACAAAAGATCCCCTCCTTAACCAGAGAGAAAGCATGGTTCTGTCTATGTGTTTACAGATGATCTTGCTGTCACTGACTGAAACCTAATCCCTTTGAATTTAAATCCGAACATTCAAATCTCATTTGTTGTGGTTTAATCTCTAATTCCCTGTTTATTCCTTTTAAATTCCATTCAGCCATCGATCCTATTAAAATGAGTAAATAGCAATCCAGCTTTTGAACTGAACAAATTTTCTACTTCTAAGTATTTTACACCAATAATGTCCCACCTAGTTCAATCTCCTTTCTATTAATTTCCCTCCCCCTCCACTTCTGTTGTGTCTCTTGTTCAGTCTGCCCCCATGTTCTTATCTTCCTGTAACCCTCTGTGCTTCCCTTTCCCTCCCTCTCAGAACTGTTTCACATTTCTCCATCCATTACAGAGAAGATCTCAATCTGGTGCCTGGAACACATCGACTCCTATCTCTGGTTCAGCTTTGAAAATAAAGTCTGTGCTGACATCCTGCAGAAGTCTGAGAGAATACTAGCCCACCAATGATGTCCCACACAGCAGGTTCAGAAGAAACTGCTTTCCTACAACCGTCAAATTTTTGAGTCAACCCACACAACTGTCACCCTTCCTTGGTAATGGAACAGTACGGCCAACTTCTTGAACTCCATGGATTGACTTTTGATTGTGTTTTGGTTACTTCCTGTTCACAAAGACCTTGCTTTTGCACAGTCTTTTTCACTACAAACATCATTTGTAATATATTTACAATGCTGTAAATACCTGCGGCCATTTATGTATTTGTGCACATTTTATTTGATACCTATATTTCTAATATTATTTTAAAACAATTTTACTCCTTATAATTGTTGCATGTTGCTTTTTTGTTGCATGTCAAGCCAACACACAACAGCAAATTCCTAATACGTGTAGGTGTATATGGAAAATAAAGTTGGTCCTTGATCCTTGTTCAATTTATATTCTGTGTGTTGTCGATGCCTACGTGCCTGTGATGTTGCTGTAAGTATCTTGTTGTATGGTACTTCACCATACTTGTGCACGTGAAAATAAATTCAACTCGACTCTTTCAGATGTTCAGCTGAGGTTCTTTCTAACTCTGGACGTACAACATTCTGTGGTATTGGCATTGTGCTGACTATGTTGAAACAGCGAATACCTTGCCTTGCGCATACAGATCGAATCATTGCATTGTTCATTGAAAAGAGTAGTACTAGTCAATTGAGCCCATGTCCTGGTCAACGCATATTCATCAACCATAAATAATATGGCAGTCATTAAACTGGGAGCTTGCTGAGGCATAAGTTGGTGTTTCATCCATTCTGTGATGACGCTCTAAAAGATATTTCACTGGGTGTAAAGTTCCTGAGCTGTTTCAAGATGGTAAAATGCTCGTCTTCCTTACGGTGATAACTCGCTCCAGGTTGCAGCTCGGCCACCTTCGGTTTCTCATCATAATTTTGCCCATTAGCAACATCAAGTGAAGTCGCGTTAATGGTTTCCTCGTTCCCACAGATTGACCTGCATCTGACAATGGACAAAGAGTTTCCTAGGGATCACCATTCGTTGGTCCTCAATCCCATTTGTAAACTGATTCCTCGACACAATGTGGCTGATGCAAATCTGAATAAAACTGGTTCTATCTGCTAGGCGTTTTAGTGCTCATCTGCTGCATCAACAGAAGCAACCTATTTCACAACCACAACATTGCCCATTTCCACCTCCGCTGCTGTTCATCAGATACAGAAACATTTATCCATTCCTTCTTTACACAGAACATAAAGCAGCACAGCACACTACAGGTTCTTCAGCCCGCGGTGTTGTGCCGACCTTCTAACCTACTCCAAGAACAATCTAACCCTTCCCTCCCACATAGCCCTCCATTTTTCTATCATTCATGCGCTTATCTCCAAAAACGTCCCAAATGTATCTGCTTCTACCACCCTTGGCCACACCACACTGTGTAAAAAACCCACCTCTGGCATCCCCCTGTACTTTCCTCCGATCATGCCCTCTCACATTAGCCATTTCTACCGTGGGACTAAAGTGCTGGTTGGCCACTCATCCTCCTTCACTCCAAAGGTAAAAGCCCCAGATCAATCAGCCTTTGCTCGTAAGTCATGCTCTCTAATCCAGGCAAATTCCTAGAAATCTCCTCTGCACCTTCCCTAAATCTTCCACATCCTCCCACAATGATGCGAGCAGAACTGAACACAGTAGTCCAAGTGCGATCCAGGCAAAGGTTTTTAGAGCTGCAATATTACCTAGTGGTTCTTGAGCTTAATCCCCCGACAATTGAAGATCGACACATTGCAGGCCTTCTTATCCACCCTATCAATGTGTGTAGCAACATTGAGAAATCTATTTACTTCAAGATTTAGCCATCTTATTGTTTTTCTGATCTGTTTGCAAAATGTAATGCTCTATTAACCTCAGCACGGCCAAAGCTCTACAGTATCCTGACTCACAATAATTCCCTCTACTGCATTCCTGTTTTCAGATCACTTCAGGGAATCAGTATCTCTGCAGGTTCAAGCCTTGTTAACTTTGTTGTTCCCTTCATTATTACTGGCCGTGTCTACTCCTTGAACCACTGCAGCCCACCTCCCCTGCCCATTTTCAATGTCAAAGAGGAGCTTTTTGTCATATGGGCAAATAGGAGCAACTAAAGACCATTTTAGTGCAAAGCGGTCGAAGTCGTACCAAAGCTGCTGAACTGAGTTTGCAGGTTGGTTTAGAATGGTTGAGGTAGCTGTTCTTGAATCTACTGGTGTGACTTCAGGCCTCTGCACCTTCTGCCTGATGGTAGCATCAAGGAGATGGTATGCCTTGGAAAGTGGGGATCTTTGATGATAGACATCTTTGATGTCTTTTTGAGGAAGTGCCTCCTATGGATTCTACTCGTGGTGGGGAGAGATGTACTAGACAGAGTGAACTACTCTCTTCAGCTTCTTACATTCCCACGCATTTGAATTTTCACTCCAGACCATGATGCAACCAGTCAGGATACAGTACATCTGTAGAATTCAATGACAAGCCCAGGCTCCTTCACTTCCTAAGAAATAAGGGAACTGCTGCACTTTCCTCATGATTGCATCTATTTGCTAATTCCGGTAAGATGGCAGAGCACTCTTTTTTACGATCACAAGATCCTGCGGGACAGTAAGAACTTCAAGTACTGCAGGTCTTCTCCATCAGTGGCAGAGGAGCTGGACTTGGCGCAGACCGTGTTGCTCTCTGCCACAGAGCGGCGTCAGAGTTGGTGCGCGAAGGTAGCGGGCAGTCTACCAGCGCATGATTGTCTTAGTTATTTTTCTCATGATCGTAAGACCCTGTGAAACATTAGAATGTGGAATGCTGCAAGTCCGATTCACTGTGTTTTTGGTGGGACCCATGGTGGGGAAGCTGCATGACCTCAGCTCAAGCACAAACTAGGGGTAGGCCATGGTGTCACCTGGAGAGGTGACGCCAGAGGCGGTGTGGCGTGGCGTCCGTGCTGGTGTCAGTGCTGCCCTCCAGTGTTCACTCAGTAGAAGGCAAGCTGGATTGCACGTGTCTGCAGACTGTTGTAGGTTTGTTCTTGCCAACAACATCCATGGACTCGGGAACTGTATGGTTACTGCTCTCTTATACATGTGCTTTGTGCTGTGTATGCCTGTTGGTACTGTGTTTTGTACCTTGACCCTGGAGGAATGCTGTTATGTTTACTGGATTCATTTATTGTTGAATGACAATTAAGCTTGAACTATTTGTTGAGCCCTAGAAAAGTCATCCATTATACTAACACTCAGGATTTTACAACTGCTGACTCTCACCACCACCAATCTCCCAATATAGACTGGCACATTTTTCCCTCTTGAAGTCTACAATCAGCTGTTTAGTTTTGCTGACTTTGAGCAAGAGGTTGTTGTCGCAGGTGACCTATCTCAGTCAGGTACACTGACTTATCACCATCTATGATTTCTCCAACAACATTAGTGCTATTGAAGATGACATTAGAGCCATGCTTAGCTACAAACTCGTGTGTGCAGAGAACAGAGCTGGGAGCTAAGGAGCCTGTGTAGATGATTAGAGAGGAGATGTTGTTCTCTTCCCTCACTACTGCGGTCTGCACGCGAGGAAGCGGAGTATCCATGGCAGAGGGAAGCACTGAGGCCCAGGTCTTGGGATGGAGTTCCAGAACTTCAGTCCTGAAAGAGAGATAGCACACAAACAGGCCCTTCAGCCCATCACTCGGCCCACTTACACTAATTCATTGCACATTCTCATTCATTCCCAAGCAAGAGAAAATCTGCAGATGCTTGAAGTCCAATCAACACACACAAAATGCTGGAGCAATTCAGCAGACCAGGCAGCATCTTCAAGGACAAATGCCTCAAAAAGGTAGACGTCCATCATTAAGCACCCTCATCGTCCAGGACGTGCCTTGTCTCATTGTTACCAGCATAGAAGCCTGAAGGCACACACTCAATGATTCATGAACAGCTTCTTCTCCTCTGCCATCCGATACCTAAATGGACATGGACCCGATGAACACTTCCTCACTACTGATTTTTATTTCCATTTTTGCACTGCTTATTTATTTTGTACACCTGCTGTGATTCATTGTTTTTTCTCTTTCCTATTATACGTACTGCATTGTACTGCGGCTGCAAAGACAACAAATTTCACAGCATATGCCGATGATATAAAGCCTGATTCTGATTCTGATCCCACAGCCACTGGAAAATTTCTTTCCTGGTGGCCATTATTCCCTCATCCAACTTCTCCCAAAGCTGATTAACTGGTCATTCTAGCTTTGTGGCTTCAATCCTGCTGTGTACCAACTGTGCATTTCCTACATAAAAGAAATGGCTTTATCACGAAGAAGAAAAAAAATCATGGGCTGTGAAGCGCTTCGGAAAGCGCGTGTGGTGTATGAAGACAGGTTTGAAATGGGAGACTCTGAACGCTGAAAACCCGGCACTGGGGAACTCAACACCTCATGATCATTCAGCCTTTGTCCCTGCTCCAGTCAGGCTGCGGGCCTTCTCGGACAGGGGAGAAAAACATCCAACAGCGCACCAGCATTTCCATTGACTGACGGCTCATTCCTGCTTTGGTTTGATTGCCTCGCGGGGTTAAATCTTCCGAGCTACATTCCCAAAGTGCATATCACTGACAAGCATTATTGGTTACCATGGACACCACTGCTGGCTAATGGTGCTTTTCCCATTTAGCTGCTCCTGTTTATATTACACTTAAGCAAGTCCAGATGATTGTGTTGCTACTTCTGTTACAAGTCTAAATCAATCTGCTGTTAAATTCACTGGCTTGTCAATGATAGAAATCGTTCCTATTAAAGCCAGGAATGAATCAGGCTTTGCTGCCCTCTCCCCAGGCTCCACGCACCACCATGTTAGACCCACCTCCTCGAACATCAATCCTCATAACTGCGCGACCTGCATAATCAATCTTAAACCAATCTCCGAGGCGCAAATCAGAAAGTTGATTATTCGAACTGTGAAAGAAATGGAAGTTGAGATTCCATCATCACCTCCCGCTGCAGGAACAGCTAAAGCGCATCAAAGCTCCTGCTGTTCCCGGCTCCCAGCCTAATCCTTCACCTCTTCACTACAGAGGGCTTTTACAGAGCGAGGCCATTTCCCCAGCCCCAATAATTCCAACCTCACTCCTCTGCCCCATCCAGAACTGACCCCAGCATTGCCACTGTCTGAACTCAATCAGCCATTGAAATATTTTAGATGTTTTTCTATGTTAGGAGGTTTGAATGAGAGAAAATGACTCAATAAATTCTAAACCAAGGCAGGAGGACTTTGCTCTGCTTGGTTCCCATTGTACTTGCACAGAGAGCTTTACTCAGTACCTACCCCAGACCGCACAGTGTGATGGGGCAGTGTGAGGGAGCTTTACTCAGTACCTACCCCAGACCACACAGTGATGGGGCAGTGTGAGGGAGTTTTACTCGGTATCTAACCCAGACCGCACAGTGTGATGGGGCAGTGTGAGGGAGCTTTACTCGGTATCTAACCCAGACCGCACAGTGTGATGGGGCAGTGTGAGGGAGCTTTACTCAGTACCTACCCCAGACCGCACAGAGTGATGGGGCAGTGTGAGGGAGCTTTACTCAGTACCTACCCCAGACCACACAGTGTGATGGGGCAGTGTGAGGGAGCTTTACTCAGTACCTACCCCAGACCGCACAGTGTGATGGGGCAGTGTGAGGGAGCTTTACTCAGTACCTACCCCAGACCACACAGTGAGATGGGGCAGTGTGAGGGAGCTTTACTCAGTACCTACCCCAGACCACACAGTGAGATGGGGCAGTGTGAGGGAGCTTTACTCAGTACCTACCCCAGACCGCACAGTGTGATGGGGCAGTGTGAGGGAGCTTTACTCAGTACCTACCCCAGACCGCACAGTGTGATGGGGCAGTGTGAGGGAGCTTTACTCAGTACCTACCCCAGACCGCACGGTGTGATGGGGCAGTGTGAGGGAGCTTTACTCAGTATCTACCCCAGACCGCACGGTGTGATGGGGCAGTGTGAGGGAGCTTTACTCAGTATCTACCCCAGACCGCACGGTGTGATGGGGCAGTGTGAGGGAGCTTTACTCAGTACCTACCCCAGACCGCACGGTGTGATGGGGCAGTGTGAGGGAGCTTTACTCAGTATCTACCCCAGACCGCACGGTGTGATGGGGCAGTGTGAGGGAGCTTTACTCAGTATCTACCCCAGACCGCACGGTGTGATGGGGCAGTGTGAGGGAGCTTTACTCAGTACCTACCCCAGACCGCACGGTGTGATGGGGCAGTGTGAGGGAGCTTTACTCAGTACCTACCCCAGACCGCACAGTGTGATGGTGCAGTGTGAGGGAGCTTTACTCAGTACCTACCCCAGACCGCACAGTGTGATGGGGCAGTGTGAGGGAGCTTTACTCAGTATCTACCCCAGACCGCACGGTATGATGGGGCAGTGTGAGGGAGCTTTACTCAGTACCTACCCCAGACCGCACAGTGTGATGGGGCAGTGTGAGGGAGCTTTACTCAGTACCTACCCCAGACCACACAGTGAGATGGGGCAGTGTGAGGGAGCTTTACTCGGTATCTAACCCAGACCGCACAGTGTGATGGGGCAGTGTGAGGGAGCTTTACTCAGTACCTACCCCAGACCGCACAGTGTGATGGGGCAGTGTGAGGGAGCTTTACTCAGTACCTACCCCAGACCGCACGGTGTGATGGGGCAGTGTGAGGGAGCTTTACTCAGTACCTACCCCAGACCGCACAGTGTGATGGGGCAGTGTGAGGGAGCTTTACTCAGTACCTACCCCAGACCGCACAGTGTGATGGGGCAATGTGAGGGAGCTTTACTCAGTATCTAACCCAGACCGCACAGTGTGATGGTGCAGTGTGAGGGAGCTTTACTCAGTACCTACCCCAGACCGCACAGTGTGATGGGGCAGTGTGAGGGAGCTTTACTCAGTATCTACCCCAGACCGCACGGTATGATGGGGCAGTGTGAGGGAGCTTTACTCAGTACCTACCCCAGACCGCACAGTGTGATGGGGCAGTGTGAGGGAGCTTTACTCAGTACCTACCCCAGACCACACAGTGAGATGGGGCAGTGTGAGGGAGCTTTACTCGGTATCTAACCCAGACCGCACAGTGTGATGGGGCAGTGTGAGGGAGCTTTACTCAGTACCTACCCCAGACCGCACAGTGTGATGGGGCAGTGTGAGGGAGCTTTACTCAGTACCTACCCCAGACCGCACAGTGTGATGGTGCAGTGTGAGGGAGCTTTACTCAGTACCTACCCCAGACCGCACGGTGTGATGGGGCAGTGTGAGGGAGCTTTACTCAGTACCTACCCCAGACCGCACAGTGTGATGGGGCAGTGTGAGGGAGCTTTACTCAGTATCTACCCCAGACCGCACGGTATGATGGGGCAGTGTGAGGGAGCTTTACTCAGTACCTACCCCAGACCGCACAGTGTGATGGGGCAGTGTGAGGGAGCTTTACTCAGTACCTACCCCAGACCACACAGTGAGATGGGGCAGTGTGAGGGAGCTTTACTCGGTATCTAACCCAGACCGCACAGTGTGATGGGGCAGTGTGAGGGAGCTTTACTCAGTACCTACCCCAGACCGCACAGTGTGATGGGGCAGTGTGAGGGAGCTTTACTCAGTACCTACCCCAGACCGCACAGTGTGATGGTGCAGTGTGAGGGAGCTTTACTCAGTACCTACCCCAGACCGCACGGTGTGATGGTGCAGTGTGAGGGAGCTTTACTCAGTACCTACCCCAGACCGCACAGTGTGATGGGGCAGTGTGAGGGAGCTTTACTCAGTATCTACCCCAGACCGCACGGTATGATGGGGCAGTGTGAGGGAGCTTTACTCAGTACCTACCCCAGACCGCACAGTGTGATGGGGCAGTGTGAGGGAGCTTTACTCAGTACCTACCCCAGACCGCACAGTGTGATGGGGCAGTGTGAGGGAGCTTTACTCAGTACCTACCCCAGACCGCACTGTGTGATGGGGCAGTGTGAGGGAGCTTTACTCGGTATCTAACCCAGACCGCACAGTCTGATGGGGCAGTGTGAGGGAGCTTTACTCAGTACCTACCCCAGACCGCACTGTGTGATGGGGCAGTGTGAGGGAGCTTTACTCGGTATGTAATCATCTCTCCTTATGTGTTCTGTGGGATATCATGGAGAGAGGTTTACAGTGTAACCCAGATTGAAGATGCCTGTAGTGTTTGACAGGAGACTATGCTTCAGTTTCTTCTGATATGCAGGTTGTGTGGGTTAGTGAAATGCTCACTTTGATGTTGCTGAGGCCTCATTTGGAGTACCGTGTTCAGTTTTGATCACCAACTTATGGTAAAGATATAAACACGGTTGAAAGAGTACAGAGAAAATTTGCAAGGATGGTGCCAGGTCTGGACGACTTGAGTTATCAGGAGAAATTGAATAGGTTAGAACTTAATTCCTCGTGACGCAGAAGACTGAAGGGAGATTTGATAGAGGTATACAAAATTATGAAGGGTATAAAGAGGATAAATGCAAGAAGGCATTCTCCAGTGAGGTTGGATGGGTCTACAATGAGAGGAGATGGGGTAAGGGTGAAAGGAGAAAAGTTTAAGGTGAACATGTGTGGAAACTGCTTCACTCAGAGGGTTGTGAGAGTGTGGAACGAGCTGCCAGGGCAAGTGATGCATGTGAGCTCGACTTCAACACTGACGAGAAGTTTGGATAGGTACATGAATGGTTCCAGTGCACATCATCCAGAGGAGGCCATTTAAATGGTTCAGCACTGACTAGAGGGGCCGAAGGGCCTGTTTCCATGCTGTATTTTCTATCACTCTATGACAGTGTGTGTAGGTGAGTAGGGGTGATAGGAAAGAGGGATCTTAACTTTAATTAACCCGGTGTTACTGAACAGGCCCCTCGGCTTGTTGTGTCAGCCCTAACTACCAAACATCTGTTTTCACTACTCCTACACTAATGCCAATTCCTTTGATTCCCCCTGCATCCCACTCAACTACCACTCACCTACACACTCGGGGTAATTTAACCCACCCACCCGCTCGACTTTGGGACGTGGGAGAAAAAGCCAAGGGAAGGGCATATAAAGTAGCAAAAGTGAGTGGGAGGTTGGATGATTGGGAAACTTTTAAAATCCATCAAAAGGCAACTAAGAATGTCATGAGAAGGGAAAAGCTAGCCGATAATAAAAAGCAGGGTACTAAAGGTTTTTTCAGTTTTATAAAGAGTGAAAGGGAGGTGAGAGTTGATATTAGACCACTAGATGGATGGGTGGGTGGGTTAAATTACCCCAAGTGTGTAGGTGAGTGGTAGTTGAGTGGAATGCAGGGAGAAGCAAAAGAATTGGCATTAGTGTAGGAGTCTCATTAAGTTCATCTGCCATTTCCTTGTCCCCCATTACTACCTCACCAATGTCATTTTCCAGTGGTCTAACAGTGTGCCAGAGGTCCGTGAGTGTGAGGGAGCAGGAGTGAATGCCATTACAGTGGAAAAAGTACTAGGCAAACGAAGGTCTTAATGTGGATAAGTCACCTGGGCCAGGAGGACTACATCCCGGAGTCCTGAGAGAGGCTGCTGACAAGATCACGGATGCATTGGTCATGATCATTCAAGAATCACTTGATTCTGGCACGGTCCCGGAGGTCTGAAAGATTGCAAATGTCACTCCACTCTTTAAGAAGAGAGGAAGGGAATAAAAAGGAAATTATAGGCCAGTTAGCCTAACCTCAGTGGCTGGGAAAGTGTTGGAGGCTAATAGTAAGGATGAGCTTTTGGGCTGCTTGGAGACTAACAATAAAATAAGTCAAAGTCAGCATGATTTCTGTGAAGGGAAATCTTGCCTGACATATCTGTTAGAGCCCCTCGAGGAAGTAACAAGCAGGGTGGACAAAGGAGAGGCAGTGGATGTCATTTATTTGATTGTCAGAAGACATGTGATAAGCTGCCACACATGAGGCTGCTTAACAAGGTAAAATCCTGTGGCATTACAGGAAATACCAGCATGGATAGAGGAATGGCTGACGGGCAGGAGGCAGCAAGAGGGAATAAAAGGGACCTATTCTGGTTGGCTGCCAGTGACCAGTGGTGTTCCTCAGGGGTCAGTATTGGGATCACTGCCTTTCACAATGTTGTCAGTGATTTGGATAATGGAACTGTTGGCTTTGTGGCAAAGTTTACGATGATACAAAGATAGGTGGAGGGGCAGGTAGTGCTGAGGAAGCAATGCGATTGCAGCGAGATGTAAACAAATTGGAAGAATGGGCAAAAAAGTGGCAGATGGAATACAGAGTAGAGAAATGTATGATAATGCATTTTGGTAAAAGGAACAATAGTGTGGACTATTACCTAAATGGGGAGAAGGTTCAAACATCAGAGGTGCAGAGGGACTTGGGAGTCCTTGTGCAAGACTCTCAAAAGGTTAACTTACAGGTTGAGTCTGTGGTAAAGAAGGCAAATGTAAAGTTGGCATTTATTTCAAGGGAGATAATGCAAAGGCTTTATAAGACACTAGCCAGGCTGCACTTGGAGTATTGTCAGCAGTTTTGGGCCCTTTTCTCAGAAAGGACATGTTGTCATTGGAGAGAGTCCAGAGGAGGTTCACCAGTATGATTCCAGGAATGAAGGGGTTAACATATGAGGAGTGTTTGGCGGCTTTGGGCCTGAACTCACTGGAATTCAGAAGAACGCCGGTGATGGGGGGGGGGGGGGGGGATTCTCATTGAAACCAAATGAATGTTGAAAGGACTAGATCGGGTGGATGTGGAGAGGATGTTTTCTCTGGTGGGGCTATCCAGAACTAGCCACAAAATTGAGGAGCAATCTTTTAGAACAAATGTAAGGGGGATTTTTTTTTAGCCAGAGAGCAGTGAATCTACTCTCTGCGGTGGAGGCCAGCTCTGTTGGTATATTTAAGGTGGAAGTTGATAGTTTCCTGATTGGTCAGAGCATCAAAAGATATGGCGAGAAGGCAGGTGCATGGGGTTGAGCCGGATCTAGGATCAGACATGATGGGCTGAATGGCCTAATTCTGCTCCTGTGTCTTATGAAACCAGAGCATTCTGAGAAAACCTGCACAGTCGCACCAGAGGTCAGGATGGGCTCTGGGTCCATTGAGCTGTTCTCGAGACGACGGTACAGAGGAGCTCTACACTGTAAAGAGTTATACTTTGATGGCATATTTGATCAGTTGCCTCTCCATTCCAGACTAGTACACTGGGTGTGTCATCAGCCGGCCGGATTGGTATGGAGCGTTTTGCCGGAAGTTTGAAGGTGGGAATGGCTTACTGCCAGATGTCAGTGTGTTGTTAACTGGAGGACACGGCACATTTCTGAGGTCGCGGGGCTGAGAGTGTTTGCTGCGATGAGGTCGGGGAGCAGTTGGTGGAGCTTCCTCTGTGATTCACACAATGTCTGCAGCCAGCCGCACTGGGGACTTGCTTTTGGCCACGTGTGACTACATATCAACTGAGCTCAGAGAACACTCGACAGAGTGTTGAACAGATCAAGCTGTTTAACTGAGATCCACTACAAATCGGTCAATGACATGGCCAAGCAGAAGCTAAGTGACTACAGAGGCAGAATTCAGGCTCGGAGCAACTGTGTCCACTGACCTCTTGGGGATTAGGACTAATTAGCTGGTTCCCCCTGGGATCCTGAATGATACTCAACCCACAATCTGCATCGTCAAATTTAATGTCATCATGTTACTTTTTGTGGGAGCTCATTTCTAAGCACGTCGTTCAGCTTATCAGTGGACATTTTAATTGAACGAGTCTTAAATTTCCAAGACGCGACAAAATGAAATTACAGTATTACTGCAATATTTTTGAGGCATTGCTTTCGCAGTAGTTCGTAATAGTAGCCGAGTATTTTTTGTCAGTCATAGATTTTATTTTCCAAATTCAAAAGCACAATATCAAAATTATATTAACATAATTTCGAGCTCCTGACCTCATTACCTCCTTGGTCCAAACATGGACCAAAGAGCTAAATACCAGAGGTGAGGTGAGAGTGATAGCCCTTGACATCAAGGCAGCATTTGACTGAGTATGGCATCAAGGTGTCCTAGCTAAAATGGAGTCAATGGGAATTAGGGGTAAAACTCTCTGCTGGTTGGTATCAGAGCTGACACAAAGGAAGATGGTTGAGGTGGTTGGAGATCAATCATCTCATCCTCAGGACATCACTGCAGGAGTTCCTCAGGGAAGTGTCCTAGGACCAACCACCTTCAGCTGCTTCATAAAGTCAGAAGTGGGGATGTTTGCAGATGACTGCACAATGTTCTGCACCATTCTGCAGAGAGTGAGGCAGTTCAGACCCAAATGAAGCAGGACTTGGGCAATACCCAGGCTTGGGCTGACAAGAGGCAAATAACATTCGAGCCACGCAAGTGCCAGGCAATGACCATCTCCATCAAGAGAGGCTCTAACCATCGTCCCTTGACATTCAGCGGCATCACCATCACTGAATCCCCTACTATCAATATCCTGGGGGCTACCATTGACAGGAAACTGGACCGGTCTAGCCAGATAAACACCATGGCTACCAGAGCAAGACAAAGGCTAGGAATCTTGCGGCATGTAACTCACCTCCTGACTCCATAAAGCCTGTCCACCATCTACAAGACTCAGGTGAGGAATACTCGCCACTCTCCTGGATGACTGTAGCTCCATCAGTACTCAAGAAACTTCCCATCATCCAACACAAGTCAGCCCACTTGACTGGTACCCCTTCCACAAGCATCCAACCCTCCACCATTGATGAACAGTTGCAGCAGTGTGTAATATCTACAAGATGCACTACAACATCATACAAATGTTCCTAAGGCAGCACCTTCCAGATCCACAACCACTACCATCTAAAAGGACGAGAACAGCAGATACCTGGGAACACCACCACTTGGAAATCCCTCTCCAAGTCACTCACCATCCTGACTTGGAAACTTATCGCCATTCCTTCATTGCCGATGGGTCAGGATCATGGAATTCCCTCCTTAACCACACTGTGGGTGAACCTACACCTCAGGGACTGCAAGGTTCAAGGAGGCAGCTCATCACCACCTTCTCAAGGGCAATTAGGGATGGGCAATAAATGCTGGTTTAGCTGGCGAAGCCCACACCATTCCATCTCAGTGTTCGATCCTTACTTGTCATTCTCTTTGGAACTGAAATGTGACAGTGCAGCACTCCCTCAGTACTGTCCCTCTGACAGTGTGACACTCTCTCAGTACTGTCCCTCTGACGGTGTGACACTCCCTCAGTCCTGTCCCTCTGACAGTATGACACTCCCTCAGTACTGTCCCTCTGACAATGTGGCACTCCCTCAGTACTGGCCCTCTGATGGTGTGACACTCCCTCAGTACTGACCCTCTGACAGTGTGACACTCCCTCAGTACCGTCCCTCTGACGGTGCGACACTCCCTCAGTACCGTCCCTCTGATGGTGTGACACTCTCTCAGTACTGTCCCTCTGATGGTGTGACACTCCCTCAGTACTGACCCTCTGATGGTGTGACACTCTCTCAGTACCGTCCCTCTGATGGTGTGACACTCTCTCAGTACTGTCCCTCTGACGGTGTGACACTCTCTCAGTACTGTCCCTCTGACGGTGTGACACTCCCTCAGTCCTGTCCCTCTGACAGTATGACACTCCCTCAGTACTGTCCCTCTGACAATGTGGCACTCCCTCAGTACTGGCCCTCTGATGGTGTGACACTCCCTCAGTACTGACCCTCTGACAGTGTGACACTCCCTCAGTACCGTCCCTCTGACGGTGCGACACTCCCTCAGTACCGTCCCTCTGATGGTGTGACACTCTCTCAGTACTGTCCCTCTGACAATGTGGCACTCCCTCAGTACTGGCCCTCTGATGGTGTGACACTCCCTCAGTACTGACCCTCTGACAGTGTGACACTCCCTCAGTACCGTCCCTCTGACGGTGCGACACTCCCTCAGTACCGTCCCTCTGATGGTGTGACACTCTCTCAGTACTGTCCCTCTGATGGTGTGACACTCCCTCAGTACTGACCCTCTGATGGTGTGACACTCTCTCAGTACCGTCCCTCTGATGGTGTGACACTCTCTCAGTACTGTCCCTCTGACGGTGTGACACTCTCTCAGTACTGTCCCTCTGACGGTGTGACACTCCCTCAGTCCTGTCCCTCTGACAGTATGACACTCCCTCAGTACTGTCCCTCTGACAATGTGGCACTCCCTCAGTACTGGCCCTCTGATGGTGTGACACTCCCTCAGTACTGACCCTCTGACAGTGTGACACTCCCTCAGTACCGTCCCTCTGACGGTGCGACACTCCCTCAGTACCGTCCCTCTGATGGTGTGACACTCTCTCAGTACTGTCCCTCTGATGGTGTGACACTCCCTCAGTACTGACCCTCTGATGGTGTGACACTCTCTCAGTACCGTCCCTCTGATGGTGTGACACTCCCTCAGTACTGTCCCTCTGACGGTGTGACACTCTCTCAGTACTGTCCCTCTGACGGTGCGACACTCCCTCAGTACTGTCCCTCTGACAGTGTGACACTCTCTCAGTACCGTCCCTCTGACAATGTGACACTCCCTCAGTACTGTTCCTCTGACAATGTGACACTCCCTCAGTACTGCCCTCGTTGGAGGAGAATATTTTTCCATCTTGATTTGTGTGTTCTGTGTCTGTGTATGTAGTTGTGGCCCAACTTTCCTGGTGGGTGAATGGTCTGCAAGGTGATACATCCCATACAACCACTTGGGCTGGTCACTGTGAGTCCCAGTACACGGACCCAGGGCTTTCAGTACCATCCTGCATGCTCCTTCCCCACTTCCAGCAGTCATGAACCAGAGGTACCCAGCAATCCTCGGGGATGTTTGCATTTCTATCGGCAAGCATTGAGAACTTCCTTGCGTTTTTCCCTCAGCCCCTGGAAAGAACTTGGAATGGTGTGTCTCAGGAGGCTTGGGCCTGACCACTTCCTTCCGATTGATTTGGAGGGTTTTCCTGAGGAGTTACGTGGCCTTTGGGTGGCTGCTGCAAGTAGTCTCCGTCACAGAACCGTACAGAAGCTCTTCTCCTTTGGCTGTGCAATGTACACTCAGCTCTTCACCCAAGCAAAACTCTCAGCTCAGGCCCTCAGAAACACCACCGAGCCAGGTTTATATCAGTATCCTGTTTGTACTGCTTGTTTAAAAATGATTTTAGTTACGCAGTCTGCACCTCCCACTGCCTCACTCAAGGATCATCATCCTTGTCGTTACGTGGCCGATCATAATCCGTGACCATAATCGCTCTTGGCGAGATCCTCTGCAGATACTTTGCCATTGCCTTCTTCCGGGCTGCGCCTTTACAAGACGGGTGAGCCCAGCCAGTATCGACCCTCTTCGGAGATTGCCTGGCATCAGTGGTCGCATAACCAGGACTTAAGAGATGCGCCAGCTGTAAGGCACCCCACCCACCCCTGGACACTCTCTCTCCCCCCACCCCCATCGGGCAGAAGATACAAAAGCCTGAAAACACGTCCCACCAGGCTCAAGGACAGCTTCTACCCCGCTTGATTGGAGCTCTAGTATGATAAAAATAGATTCCAGTCTACCTCATTACAATCTCCTACTCTATTGTTTACCTGCAGTGCATTGTTCGGGGGATTTTACACTTTATTCCACATTGTTACTGTTTTACCTACCTCAGTGCACGGAGTAATGATTTGAGCTGTGTGAACGGTGTGCAAGACAGGCCGTTCACCGTACATTGGTACAAGTGACAATAATAAACCGATGCCAATAAAGAGGAAGATAAACTTAAATTGAAAATACTGTTCTTGCGCCTGGCAGCTGTGACACGTACCCATCTAGAGCAAGCCCGGAGTCACGGAATGTTCCCTAAACGGGAACACCCAGGGCCGAGCCACAGAGGAGAGACCAATTCTTGAGACCCATGGAATTTCTGACAATCTCCCGCCCACCCACACTTTGAGACCCATGGAATCTCCCCCTCCACGAGGTTGCTGCCTGGGCGTGAATAATCGCTATACCGAGACCGAGGGTAATTTCAGACCAACGTATTCCCTTCCCTCGCTCGGTCTGGGACAACCGAAGCAGGAGGAGAAGGCCCGTAATCCCCCGTGTCTAACACGTACATGGTCGACGGACTCACCGAGACAGCGGGGCATCTGCTGCCTGATTACATACCCAGCACTGAGGGCTTATACAGATTGTAGGGAAGAAAGCCAGTGCTGGTAGTGATTTGGAATATCAATAAAATGAGTCTCCTTTAACAACTTCACTGATCGATATTTAATCATCCTGCCTCTGAACCCAGCATCACCTCGACAGACAAACACTGACACCCATTCTAAGTGACAGATTGTGCTGTGGGTCACGCACCTTGGTCTGGATAACATCCTGTTCACTCCCGAGCCGATGCCTTTTCCTTCTGATTTGATCCGACAGGGACTGTCATTCACCCCTTGTGCACTTTATACGCTTTTACTCAGACAGAAATCCTTCACTCAGACACAAGTACAATCAGTCTCACTAAGCCGCGTTCTCCACTTTTACCAGTCCAGTGTTTGGCTGTTCACGTCCTCCCAGCAAAAACCGTGAGCTGAATGGGAATGGGAGCTCAACTCTCACAGACAGGGCTCTCACCTCAGTGTCAGGGGTTCTGCTTTCGGATTCGTTCAGTGGTTTAATTGCATAATCCAGGCTCTCCAATCAGAGTGTGTGGGACCTGTCCCCATTCCCCAGTGAGGGTCAGTGTGTGTGGGACCCATCTCCCAGTGAGGGTCAGTGTGTGTGGGACCCATCCCCCGGTGAGGGTCAGTGTGTGTGTGGGACCTGTCCCCAGTCAGGGTCAGTGTGTGTGTGTGGGACCCGTCCCCCAGTCAGGGTCAGTATGTGTGTGTGGGACCCGTCCCCCAGTCAGGGTCAGTGTGTGTGGGACCCATCCCCCAATGAAGGTCAGTGTGTGTGGGACCCATCCCCCTGTGAGGGTCAGTGTGTGTGGGACCCATCCCCCAGTGAGGGTCAGTGTGTGTGGGATCCATCCCCAGTGAGGGTCAGTGTGTGTGTGGGACCCGACCCCAGTGAGGGTCAGTGTGTGAGGGACCCGTCCCCCAGTGAGGCTCAGTGTGTGTGGGACCCGTCCCCCAGTTAGGGTCAGTGTGTGTGTGGGACCCGTCCCCCAGTGAGTGTCAGTGTGTGTGGGACCCGTCCCCCGGTTAGGGTCAGGGTGTGAGGGACCCGACCCCCGGTTAGGGTCAGTGTGAGTGGGACCCGTCCCCCAGTGAGGGTCAGTGTATGTGGGACCCGTCCCCCGGTTAGGGTCAGGGTGTGAGGGACCCGACCCCCGGTTAGGGTCAGTGTGTGTGGGACCCATCCCCAGTGAGAGTCAGTGTGCGTGGGACCCATCCCCCAGTGTAGGTCAGTGTGTGTGGGACCCGTCCCCCTGTGAGGGTCAGTGTGTGTGGGACCCATCCCCAGTGAGAGTCATTGTGCGTGGGACCCGTCCCCCAGTGTAGGTCAGTGTGTGTGGGACCCGTCCCCCTGTGAGGGTCAGTGTGTGTGGGACCCATCCCCCAGTGTAGGTCAGTGTGTGTGGGACCCATCCCCCAGTGTAGGTCAGTGTGTGTGGGACCCGTCCCCCTGTGAGGGTCAGTGTATTTGGGACCCATCCCCAGTGAGAGTCATTGTGCGTGGGACCCGTCCCCCAGTGTAGGTCAGTGTGTGTGGGACCCATCCCCCTGTGAGGGTCAGTGTGTGTGGGACCCATCCACCAGTGTAGGTCAGTGTGTGTGGGACCCGTCCCCCTGTAAGGGTCAGTGTGTGTGGGACCCGTCCCCCAGTGAATGTCAGTGTTTGTGTGACCCATCCCCAGTGAGGGTCAGTGTGTGTGGGACCCGTCCCCCAGTGAGGGTCAGTGTGTGTGTGGGACCCGTCCCCCAGTGAGGGTCAGTGTGTGTGGGACCCGTCCTCCAGTGAGAGTCAGTGTGTATGGGACCCATCCCCAGTGAGGGTCAGTGTGTGTGGGACCCATCCCCCACTGAGGGTCAGGGTGTGTGGGACCCATCCCCCAGTGAGGGTCAGTGTGTGTGTGGGACCCGTCCCCCAGTGACGGTCAGTGTGTATGGGACCCATCCCCCACTGAGGGTCAGGGTGTGTGTGGGACCCGTCCCCCAGTGAGGGTCAGTGTGTGTGTGGGACCCGTCCCCCAGTGACGGTCAGTGTGTATGGGACCCATCCCCCACTGAGGGACAGGGTGTGTGGGACCCATCCCCCAGTGAGGGTCAGTGTGTGTGGGATCCATCCCCAGTGAGGGTCAGTGTGTGTGTGCGACCCATCCCCAGTGAGGGTCAGTGTGAGTGGGACCCGTCCCCAGTGAGGGTCAGTGTATGTGGGACCCGTCCCCCGGTTAGGGTCAGTGTATGTGGGACCCGTCCCCCAGTGAGGGTCAGTGTGTGTGGGACCCGTCCCCCAGTGAGGGTCAGTGTGAGTGGGACCCGTCCCCAGTGAGGGTCAGTGTGTGTGTGGGACCCGTCCTCCAGTGAGGGTCAGTGTGTGTGTGGGACCCGTCCCCCAGTGAGGGTCAGTGTGTGTGGGATCCATCCCCAGTGAGGGTCAGTGTGTGTGTGGGACCCATCCCCAGTGAGGGTCAGTGTGAGTGGGACCCGTCCCCAGTGAGGGTCAGTGTATGTGGGACCCGTCCCCCGGTGAGGGTCAGTGTGTGTGGGACCCGTCCCCCAGTGAGGGTCAGTGTGAGTGGGACCCGTCCCCCAGTGAGGGTCAGTGTGTGTGTGGGACCCGTCCCCCAGTGAGGGTCAGTGTGTGTGGGACCCGTCCCCCAGTGAGGGTCAGTGTGTGTGGGACCTGTCCCCCAGTGAATGTCAGTGTGTGTGTGACCCATCCCCAGTGAGGGTCAGTGTGTGTGGGACCCGTCCCCAGTGAGGGTCAGTGTGTGTGGGACCCGTCCCCCAGTGAGGGTCAGTGTGTGTGTGGGACCCGTCCCCCAGTGAGGGTCAGTGTGTGTGGGACCCGTCCTCCAGTGAGAGTCAGTGTGCGTGGGACCCGTCCCCCAGTGAGAGTCAGTGTGCGTGGGACCCGTCTCCCTGTGAGGGTCAGTGTGTATGGGACCCATCCCCAGTGAGGGTCAGTGTGTGTGGGACCCATCCCCCACTGAGGGTCAGGGTGTGTGGGACCCATCCCCCAGTGAGGGTCAGGGTGTGTGTGGGGTGTCTGTCCCCCAGTGAGGGTCAGTGTGTGTGTGGGACCCTTTCCCCAGTGAGGGTCAGTGTGTGTGGGATCCATCCCCAGTGAGGGTCAGTGTGTGTGGGACCCATCCCCAGTGAGGGTCAGTGTGAGTGGGACCCGTCCCCAGTGAGGGTCAGTGTATGTGGGACCCGTCCCCCGGTTAGGGTCAGTGTGTGTGGGACCCGTCCCCCAGTGAGTGTCAGTGTGAGTGGGACCCGTCCCCAGTGAGGGTCAGTGTGTGTGTGGGACCCGTCCCCCAGTGAGGGTCAGTGTGTGTGGGACCCGTCCCCCAGTGAGTGTCAGTGTGAGTGAGACCCATCCCCAGTGAGGGTCAGTGTGTGTGTGGGACCCGTCCCCCAGTGAGGGTCAGTGTGTGTGGGACCCGTCCCCCAGTGAGGGTCAGTGTGTGGGGGACCCATCCCCCAGTGAGGGTCAGTGTGTGTGGGACCCATCCCCAATGAGGGTCAGTGTGTGTGGGACCCGTCCCCCAGTGAGGGTCAGTGTGTGGGGGACCCATCCCCCAGTGAGGGTCAGTGTGTGTGGGACCCGTCCCCAGTGAGGGTCAGTGTGTGTGGGACCCGTCCCCCAGTGAGGGTCAGTGTGTGTGGGACCCGTCCCCCAGTGAGGGTCAGTGTGTGGGGGACCCATCCCCCAGTGAGGGTCAGTGTGTGGGGGACCCGTCCCCCAGTGAGGGTCAGTGTGAGTGGGACCCGTCCCCAGTGAGGGTCAGTGTGTGTGTGGGACCTGTCCCCCAGTGAGGGTCAGTGTGTGTGTGGGACCCGTCACCCAGTGAGGGTCAGTGTGTGTGGGACCCGTCCCCCAGTGAGTGTCAGTGTGAGTGGGACCCGTCCCCAGTGTGGATCAATGTGTGTGTGGGACCCGTCCCCCAGTGAGGGTCAGTGTGTGTGGGACCCGTCCCCCAGTGAGTGTCAGTGTGAGTGAGACCCGTCCCCAGTGAGGGTCAGTGTGTGTGTGGGACCCGTCCCCCGGTGAGGGTCAGTGTGTGTGGGACCCGTCCCCCAGTGAGGGTCAGTGTGTGGGGGACCCATCCCCCAGTGAGGGTCAGTGTGTGTGGGACCCATCCCCAATGAGGGTCAGTGTGTGTGGGACCCGTCCCCCAGTGAGGGTCAGTGTGTGGGGGACCCATCCCCCAGTGAGGGTCAGTGTGTGTGGGACCCGTCCCCAGTGAGGGTCAGTGTGTGTGGGACCCGTCCCCCAGTGAGGGACAGTGTGAGTGGGACCCGTCCCCCAGTGAGGGTCAGTGTGTGTGGGACCCGTCCCCCAGTGAGGGTCATTGTGTGTGGGACCCATCCCCAGTGAGGGTCAGTGTGAGTGAGACCCGTCCCCCAGTGAGGGTCAGTGTGTGTGGGACCCATCCCCAGTGAGGGTCAGTGTGAGTGGGACCCGTCCCCCAGCGAGGGTCAGTGTGTGTGGGACTCGTCCCCCAGTGAGGGTCAGTGTGTGTTTGACCCGTCCCCCAGCGAGGGTCAGTGTGTGTGGGACCCGTCCCCCAGTGAGGGTCAGTGTGTGTTTGACCCGTCCCCCAGTGAGGGTCAGTGTGTGGGGGACCCGTCCCCCAGTGAGGGTCAGTGTGAGTGGGACCCGTCCCCAGTGAGGGTCAGTGTGAGTGGGACCTGTCCCCCAGTGAGGGTCAGTGTGTGTGGGACCCGTCCCCCAGTGAGGGTCAGTCTGTGTGGGACCTGTCCCCCAGTGAGGGTCAGTGTGTGTGGGACCCGTCCCCAGTGAGGGTCAGTGTGTGTGTGGGACCCGTCCCCCAGTGAGGGTCAGTGTGAGTGGGATCCGTCCCCCAGTGAGGGTCAGTGTGTGTGGGACCCGTCCCCCAGTGAGGGTCAGTGTGTGGGGGACCTGTCCCCCAGTGAGGGTCAGTGTGAGTGGGACCCGTCCCCAGTGAGGGTCAGTGTGAGTGGGACCCGTCCCCCAGTGAGGGTCAGTGTGTTCCAAGTGACAGGTAGCTCTCCTCAGTAGAGGAGTGAATTCTGTGAACTCAGGAGGAATCCGTGTTGACAAATTCAAAGTTGCTCATTAAAGCTGAGTGGGGCCTCTGGGTGATTGTTGACAGGTTGTGCAGCCGATTGCTCATTAGCTGTAGATTCATGCTGCCTGCCTGTTTACTGTGGGATTTTATACAATCTGGGCCCACACACTAAGCCAGACTTTAAATGTCTTTCCTCTCCCTTGCTGTGATGGTAAACCTGACAACGGCAACGTTCCAAAAGCAGAGGAACTCGAGGTTTGGAAGAAGGAGTGATCCACTCTGTTTGTCCCCAAGTACATGCTAGTTCTTCTTCAATTAGGAGAGCTCCTCGCCACTACCGGTTTGGATTACTGAAGAGAGGGAGGCAGGTTCCTTAATGAGCACTTCCCAGACAGATCAAACTGAGACTGGGAGGTGTATTCAGGATGCCTGGACCGTCAGCGAGGAGGAGACCATGTCCGCATCATTTGAGAAGGAGACTTTGATCTTCAATGAACCTGTTCTTCAAACAGCCTCAAAGTGTTGAACTGAATTTCAAGTGGGAATCGTTGTGGAAGAAGTTTCTTCATCTTCTTCTCAGGCAGTCTCTTATTAACTGAAAACGACTCACTTCCTCGCTGTTCCTGTGATACTCTGGGCTCTGTGCAGGATCGACCAGTGAGATGGAGGAACACCTGGTAGTGGCGAGATGTGTGGGTTATCGTGTTGTCCATCCCTTCAATGTGAGCCTCGGAGGGCTCTGTGCCTTCCCAAAAGCTCCTTCACCTTTTTGAGAAGTTCCCATAAACTAGCCAGCACCTTCTCAAAGAGCACTGAGAGCCAGCAACCTGTCTCTGAATGTGAACAAAACAAAAGAGATGGTTGTTGACTTCAGGAGGGCACGGAGCGACCACTCCCCACTGAACATCGACAACTCCTTGGTAAAGATCGTTAAGAGAACCAAATTTCCTGGTGTTCACCTGGCGGAGAATCTCACCTGGTCCCTCAACACCAGCTCCATAGCCAAGAAAGCCCAGCAGTGTCTCTACTTTCTGCAAAGGCTGAGGAAAGTCCATCTCCCACCCCCCATCCTCATCACATTCTACAGAGGTTGTATCGAGAGCATCCTGAACAGCTGCATCACTGCCTGGTTCGGAAATTGCACCATCTCGGATCGCAAGACCCCTGCAGTGGATAGTGAGGTCAGCTGAGAAGATCATCAGGGTCTCTCTTCCCGCAATTACGGGCATTTACACCACACTCTGCATCCACAAAGCAAACAGCATTATGAAGGACCCCACGCTCCCCTCATACAAACTCTTCTCCCTCCTGCCATCTGGGAAAAGGCACCAAAGCATTTGGGCTCTCACGACCAGACTATGTAACAGTTTCTTCCCCCAAGCTATCAGACTCCTCAATACACAGAGTCTGAACTGACACCAACTTACTGCCCTCTACTGTGCCTATTGTCTTGTTTATTGTTTATTGTAATGCCTGCACGGTTTTGTGCACTTTATGCAGTCCTGGGTAGGTCTGTAGTCTAGTGTAGTTTTTTCTGTGTTGTTTTTTAATAGTTCAGTGTAGTTTTTGTACTGTGTCATGTAACACCATGGTCCTGAAAAACATTGTCTCATTTTTACTATGTACCGTACCAACAGTTATGGTCAAAACGACAATAAAAGTGACGACTTGAGAAATCCCTCGGACCATTTTCGTCACTCTCTTGGAGGAGGGTGCTTGCTTCAGGAGTCTGGTGTGATGGAGGTTGCTCACTCACCCCGATCGCTTGATCACAGGCTTGATGTTGGTATCGTCGGCTGGGACAGGGTGCTGGCAATGCCTCAATGACCAATTTGGAGGAGATTTATGGGGCAGGTGATGGCAGTCCTCTAGTGCTGTCCAAGGTCACCTATGACTCGGAAGTGCTCGAGAGGAAAGGGTTAACCGTTGCTCGGATAACCATGAGCATCTGGTCAGAGCTGAATGAAGATACAAGTATAGACTGCCTGCGTGAGTGAGGATACTCTACATTCTCAGCCCCACCCCCCCCCCCCCGCGACGTCACGTCAGAAAGCTAAGTGCCCCCAGCTCAGTGTTGCACCATCAGAAGAGCAAAGCGTTAGACTGGGGAGGAGCAATAGGAGATTGGACCTGCTCAGATTCATTAAGATCATGGGTGTTCTTACATCTCAGTTCCCTACTTGCACTAACCTCACGTCCTTAATATCCCCGAATCTCAGAATCAGAATCACCGGCAGGTGATGAGAAATTTGTTAACTTAGCAGCAGCAGTTCAATGTAACACACAATATAGAAGAAAGATAATAATAATAATAATAAATAAGTAAATCAATTCACAGTATGCATATATTGAATAGATTAAAATCGTGCAAAAAACAGTAATAATATATACTTTAAAAGTGAGGTAGTGTCCACAGGTTCAATGTCCATTTAAGAATCAGATGGCAGAGGGGAAGAAGCTGTTCATGAATCGCTGAGTGTGTGCCTTCAGGCTTCTGTATCTCCTACCTGATGGTAAGGGTGAGAAAAGGGCATGCCCTAGGTGCTGGAGGTCTTTAATAATGGATGTTGCCTTTCTGAGACACCGCTTCCTAGAGATGTCCTGGGTACTCCAAAGATGGAGCTGGCTAAGTTTACAACCCTCTGCAGCTTCTTTTGGTCCTGTGCAGTATCCCCCTGCCCCCCCCACCCCACACACCTATCAGTGATGCAGCCTGTCAGAATGCTCTCCACGGTACATCTATAGAAGTTTTTGAGTGTATTTGTTGACATACCAAATCTCTTCAAACTCCTAATGAAATATAGCCACTCTGTCTTTATAACTGCATTGATATGTTGGGACCAGGTTAGATTCTCAGAGATCTTGACACCCAGCAACTTGAAGCTGCTCACTCTCTCCACTTCTGATCCCTCTTTGAGGATTGGTGTATATTCCTTCATCTTACCCCTCCTGGTCCACAGTCAGCTCTTTTATCTCTTGCCCTCTGCATTGAATGAATTCAATGATGGAGTCTGAAACTCCTTGACCATGAATCCCAAAAGCTCAGACTTTCTCCCTGTCTCCGACCTCAACAGCCCACCTTTACGCTCTCAATCCCTTCTGATCAGTAAACTCGGAAATACAGCATTTGATTTCCTCAACCAGCTCCCTGGTATGGATTGTGAATAGCTGGGGCCCAAGCATAGATTCCTGCAAGCACCCCACAAGTCACAGCCAACAGCTTGAGATCTGTTTACTCTCACTCTTTGATTCCTATCTGATAACCAATTTCCATTCTATGTCAGCATATCATTCCCTATTCTGTGTTCTCTAACCTCCTGTGTGAACCTTTTGAAAATCTAAATATACCACATCTTCTGGGTCCCCCTTATCTGTCCCCACATCCTCAAAGAACTCTGGTAGATTAGTCAAATGTACTGCCAACATTAGACTAACAGCAGGTCAGGGTCCTCTCTTTGCCTCTCCCTCCTCTCTTAAATTGTTAAATAGCTGTTCTCCAGTTCACAAGAGCAATTCCAGAATTTGCCAGATCTTGAAAGATGATAACCAAGATGTCCGCCCTCTTGGAAGCTACTTCTTCACTCAACAACCACTTTATTAGGTACACTTGCACCTTACAAGACATTTCAGGGACAGCTCCTTCCCCTCCGCCATCAGATTTCTGAATGAACAGTGAACCCATGAACACTACCTCAGTATTTTTCCCCTCACTTTTTGCACCCCATTTTAATTTTCTTTTTAACATATATTAATGTATAGTTTTTATTATTATGCATTGCAATATATAGCTGCAACAAAACAACAAATTTCATGGCGTATGTCAGTGATTTTAAGCCCGATTCTGATTCTGATTCACCTACTTGTTAATGCAAGTATCTAATCAGCCAATCATGTGGCAGCAACTCAATGCATAAAAGCATGCAGGTATGGTCGAGTGGTTCAGTTGTTGTTCAGACCAAACATCAGAATGGGGAACAAATGTGCTCTAAATGACTTTGACCGTGGAATGATTGTTGATGCCAGAGAGAGTGGCTTGACTATCTCACGAACTGCTGGTCTCCTGGGATTTTCATGCACAACAGTCTCTGGAGTTCACAGAGAATGCCTTAAAAAGCAAAAACAAAAATCCAGTGAGAGGCGGTTTTGTGGACAAAAATGCCTTATTGGTGAGAAAGGTCAGAGGAGAATGGCCAGAATGGTTTAAGATGTCAGTAACTCAAATAACCACACATTACAACAATAGCGTGCAGGAGAACATCTCTGAATGCACAACACATCAAACGTTGAAGCGGATGGGCTACAACAGCAGAAGACCACGGGCATACACTGAGTGTCCACCTTATTAGGCATGAGAGGTGGCTAATTAAATAACCACTGAATAGATTATCAACTCCTTTGGATTTATCTTCAATTTCACTAAATTCTCAGGCACATCTTTTAAGTCAAGACTTGAGTTCTTCAATTCCTCATACCTAAGGTTCTCTGATACTTTTGGTCATTTTATTGTCTCTTCTTCCATAAAGACAGAAACAATGCAGTTGTTTAATTCCTCTTGTCTTTTCCTTGCTTCCTGTGACAGTATATGTTCTCACACTTCTGCCCGTAAGCACTCCACCTTTGTTCCTGCTAGCAGTTACAGAAACCCACGGCGGCTGTTTTTGTATCTTTTGTCAGACTACTCTTATATTCACTCACAAACAAGAGAAAATCTGCTGACGCGGAGAATCCGAGCAATGCACACAAAATGGTGGAGGAACTCAGCGGGTCAGGCAGCGTCTATGGAGGAAAGAACAGTCGACGTTTCGGGCCAAGACCCTTCGGCAGGACTCAATGTTGCCTTTATCGATACCTTGGTCATCCTTTGCTGAGTTTTAAGGTCCTCCCAGTCCTCTGGACAATTCCAAAAGGCCCCAGGTATGTTCTGTATAACTCTAAGACCCAATGACACTGTTTCTGTTTCCGACAAGATTATAAACCTCCAACATGTCGGTCCATGGCCGCCTCTTGTGCCACGATGAGGCACAAGGGTGGAGGAGGAACACCTTAAACTCCGTCTGGGTAGCTTCCAACCTGAAGACATGAATATCGACTTCTCCTTCCAGTTAACAAATCCTACCCCTCTTCCATTCCCCACTCTAACCTCTTACCTCTTGTCAGCGGCTGATTACTTCCCCCTAGGTCTCCTCCTCCCTACTGTGGTCCACGCTCCTCTCCTATCATATTCCATCTTGTCCAATCCTTGAGATTTTCCACTCACCTGGCTTCACCCATCACCTTCCAGCTACCCTCCTTCCCACTTCCCCCAACATTTTATTCTGGCGTCTTCCCCCTTCCTTCTCAGTCCCAAGAAAGGGTCTCGCCCTGAAACATCGACTGCTTACTCTTTTCCAAAGACGCTGCCTAACTTGCTGAGTTCCTCCAGCATTTTGTGTGTCTTGCTTTGGAATTCCAGCAGCTGCAGATTTTCTCTTGCTTCTGAAGGCATTTTGTTGGCTGTGGCTGTAGTTGTCTGGGAAAATATAGTGAAAGCTACATCACTGGATAGACAGCAGCAAGTATTTGGATAAGCAATTCATCTATTGTGGAAAAAATATATATTCTGTTAAGAACCCACCAAAGCCCAAACGGAGAAAGAGTTCATCACTAGCTGACAGAAGAAATTAAAGATCGTATTACATCCAAGGAAGAGGTTTATAATAAACATGAGAAAGTCTGCACTGCTGGAGGATCTCCACAGGCCAGGCAGCATCTATGGAAAGGAATAAACAGTCGACGTTTCAGGCCGAGACCCCTTTTCTGCTGTGTAGATATAAAGCCTAGCACTTAATTAGCTCACTCTACAACCCAACAAAATATCATACCAAGGTTGTTCTTCTCTAAAGTAACAACAGAACTCTACACTGTCAGAGGGACAGTACTGAGGGAGTGTCACACTGTCAGAGGGACAGTACTGAGGGAGTGTCACACCATCAGAGGGACAGTACTGAGGGAATGTCACACTGTCAGAGGGACAGTACTGAGGGAGTGTCACACCGTCAGAGGGACAGTACTGAGGGATTGTCACACTGTCAGAGGGACAGTACTGAGGGAGTGTCGCACTGTCAGAGGGACAGTACTGAGGGAGTGTCACACTGTCACATAGACAGTACTGAGGGATTGTCACACTGTCAGAGGGACAGTACTGAGGGAGTGTCACACTGTCAGAGGGACGGTACTGAGGGAGTGTCACACCGTCAGAGGGACAGTACTGAGGGAGAGTCACACTGTCAGAGGGACAGTACTGAGGGAGTGTCACACTGTCAGAGGGACAGTACTGTGGGAGTGTCACACTGTCAGAGGGACAGTACTGAGGGAGTGTCGCACTGTCAGAGGGACAGTACTGAGGGAGTGTCACACCGTCAGAGGGACAGTACTGAGGGAGTGCCACTCTGTCAGAGGGACGGTACTGAGGGAGTGTCACACTGTCACAGGGACAGTACTGAGGGAGTGTCACACTGTCAGAGGGACGGTACTGAGGGAGTGTAACACTGTCAGAGGGACGGTACTGAGGGAGTGTCACACCGTCAGAGGGACAGTACTGAGGGAGTGTCACACAGTCAAAGGGACAGTACTGAGGGAGTGTCACACCGTCAGAGGGACAGTACTGAGGGCGTGTCACACCGTCAGAGGGACAGTACTGAGGGAGTGCCACACTGTCAGAGGGACAGTACTGAGGGAGTGTCACACCGTCAGAGGGACAGTACTGAGGGAGTGTCACACTGTCCTGGCTAACTTTTTTGTCATAGTTAACTATCCATCTGCCCCATTTTCTCCTCAGCTTCCTCCCAACTACAACGTGCTCAATGGGCCGTGACCTTGGGAAAAGTGCAGGATAACACGTTGTCTGTTGTCTGCTTCAGCGTTTGTCAGTGAGGAAGCTGACCCTGCACACAACTTGAGTGCCACACTTCCTACTTCAACCTTTGGTTAAGTTAGTGGCTTGCTCAGTATTTTCTTGGAAATAAGTGTCTGCTAGACCAGAGGAAATATATCTTGTGCTCAGACAGAAACATGATCTGCCTCCCTGTTCCAGCACTCCCAGCGTTTTATATCCGTCCATAGTATGATGGATGATGATGTCTGTTGTCGTCTTCTCACTTGTTGAAGAGAAAGATCCCCTGAACATTCTGCAGTGCTCCCTCAGTGGAGTGTTACCCCACCAATTGCTCCACATTGTTCAACGCTCTGTTCACAATTGGTGAACCTGCATTGCACTCTTCTGAGGCAAAAACAAAATCCTTCCTTGACTTTGGAGGTCAAAGTCTACAGAGTTTTCAAGGTAATACACACAAAGTGCTGGAGGAACTCAGCAAGCCAGGCAGCGTCTGTGGAAATCTACGAGCCTCCAGTAGAAGTGGTAGAGGCAGGTTTGGTTTTGTCATTTAAAGTAAAATTGGATAGGTATAAGGACAGGAAAGGAATGGAGGGTTATGGGCTGAGTGCGGGTCAGTGGGACTAGATGAGAGTAAGCGTTCAGCACAGACTAGAAGGGCCGAGGTGGGCTGTTTCCCTGCTGTAATTGTTATCTGGTTATATGGAAAAGAGTAAACAGTCGACGTTTCGGGCCAAGACCCTTCATCAGTTTTCAAGGTGTGCTTTACCCAAACCTTCTCATGGCAGGACTTCCTTAACCTTGTCGTCTAAGCCGCCCGCAATAACACTTGTCTTCCTGATTGCTTGCTGTAACTACAGGTTAACCTTCTGTGATTCATGTACAGTGACAGCTGGGTTCTGGTGAATGCCAACATTTTGCATTTTGCAATCTCTCACCTCTTCAAGAGTATTCTGCCTTCTCATTTTTCTTGTCCAAGTGGCTAATTTCCTATTCTGCCATACAATTCTCCCTTCTATTCTTAACCATTCCCTTAACCTCTTTCTACCATTTACAGGCTTTTACAATCTTCATATTTCACCTTCAGAACAAGCAGAGTATCCTAGAACACCTGGATATACTGTGCTCAGTCCCATCACCTAAACTACTGATATATATTATAAACAGAAGGAAAATTACCCTCTCATCCCCATAGTCTGTTTCATGTCTATTAACCTATCCCCAGACCAAACTACATAAATATATATTACCCCTACTCTCATGGGAAGTTGCCTCATCCAGTCGTGAATTGTCATTAGCCAAACCCGGAACAAGCTGGAAAGGAAAGAGCGGGCAGTAAAGGTCAAGGATGAAGATGTCACCAAGATGCAGCTGACGGCTGTAATAAGCTGTGAATTGATTTCCAAGTACAAGAAAGATGTGTATCATGCTGGCTATCACACTGAGATAATTAGAGACAGGCTGTGAAAAGGCACTGGAAGGACGAGAGAGAGGGGAAGGGAAAAGACTACGAGGCCATTCGGCCCTTCACTCTTGTACCATCGGTCAATTAAATTTCAATTCCATCTACCTGCCATGCTTCTATAGGACCATAAGACATAGGAGCTGAATTAGGCCACTCGGCCCATCAAGCCTCCTCCACTATTCCATCAAGCCAGATTTACTATCCCTCTCAACTCTATACTCCTGCCTTCTCCTCTGTAACCTTTGCCACCCTTACTATTCATGTACCTATCAACCTCCTCCTTAAATACCCAGTGACTTGCCCCCTACAGCTATCAGTGGCAATGAATTCCACAGATTCTCCACCCTCTGGTTAAAAAAATCCCTCCTCATCTCTGTTCTAAAGGGACTTCCTTCTATTCTGAGGCTGTGTCCTCTGGCTCCAGACTCCTCCACTATTGGAAACATCCTCTCATCGCCCGCTCTATCAAGGCCATTCAGTTAGATCCTGTATTGCTAACAATCAGTAAAAGCTAATCTTTTCAGATTTGGAACAATCAGACCTCGTATTTTTCCCATTTCTGTGCAAAAGTGTCTCTCCTCCCCCCCCCCCCCACACCACTGTGACCCAAAACCAGCACCGAAAGGCCTGGTTCCAGGTGAAGTTACGCATGCTTCCTTTGTTTTGGGCTGCCCCCCTTGTTGGGGGGAATGAAAACGGGATCAGCGGTTCACAAGAATGATTCTGAGAATGAAAAGGTTAACATATGAGGAGCTTTTGCTCGCCCTGGGCTTGTCGTCGCTGGTGTTTGGAAGAATGAAGGGGGATCTAACTGAAAAGCCCGGATAGGGTGGGCATGGAGAGGAAATTTCATACAGCAGGGCATTCCAGGACTAGGGGATGCAGCCTCAGATTAGAAAGTCATATCTTGGGAAAAGAGACGAGAAAAATTCTTTAGCCAGAGGGTGGTGAATCTGTGGAATTCATTGCTACAGGTGGCTGAGGAGGACAAGTCACTGGGTATATTTAAAGTGGTGGTTGATAGGTTCTTGATTAGTCAGGGGAATGGGGTTGATAGGGACAATAAATCAGCCGTGATAGAATGGGGAGCAGGCTCAATGGGCTGAATGGCCTAATTCTGCCCCAGTGTCTTATGGTGCAGGTTAAGCCTGGCCTTCACACTGCCACACTGAAGTGGTCACCGACCCCTCAGGGAGAACAGACCAAGCCCTCAGAGTCAGGTAGCAGCTTACTAATTAAGAAAATGTCAGACACATCCACAGCAATCTGCCTGAGAAGCTCCATCAGACACGAGCAAAGAACAAACAATCAGTCGCGTCCATTCCGTCCAGACCTCTGCACTCCAGTTGCTGGAAACATACTGTCCAACACGTCCAGTGCTAACACTGGCTGCTCAAGTTCCAGTTGCAGGGGTGGATTACTGTCACCCGTCACATCTTTGCCAGAGCCTTTGTTATTTCCTTTGGGAGTAGGGGGAGGAACAATGGCTGGGACAGGGAGCCTTACCCGCTGACCTCCTGTAGAAATCCCACTGACCTTCAGCTTCCACTCGAAGCCAGGGGCTCATTGTCCGTGAATTCATCACGAAGCCATGACGTCAATTTTAACACCTTCCCTACCTGACCGTGGACTCAGGACCAGAAGATGCCGAGTGTGAAATGAGAACCAAAGGGCTCCCCAGTCCTCTCCAACCTCAAATCTCATTTCCTCTCCCACTCACGCCCTACAGTAGGAAGGACGGTGACCAGGGAAGAGCTGTACAACGAGTGGAACAGCACTAAAAGTGTAACAGACTAGATGCTGTATTGAAGGAACATCACTGCTCTTCGTTCATTTTCTTTCTTCTTTATGGTCTTGTGGTCTTCAAATGTTGCTGAGAGGTCAGGATGTCCTGAGGCATCCCTTCTGCACCATTCCACCCAGCTGCCCCTTAAACATTCATCCCCTGTGATGTTGAGATCCACGTTTTCTACACACATTGGGAAACCTGCTTCCTCCCAGACTGTCCTTTGGATTTTTTTTAGAGACAATATCATATTCTTAATCTCTGGTTTCAGTCATGCCTACATATAGAGTCATACAAGGTGGAAGCAGGGTCTTCAGCATAACTCGTCCATAAAAGAACCTCTTCTCCTATCAAACCCTTTGATATTCTAACAAACTCAGTCAGTTTTTCCATTTCCATAGGAAGGAAACCCATCCTGTTTGGTCCTTCCTTGTCGGCAATACCCTCAGTTCTGTATCAGCTCAGTAACATTTTAAATGATGCACAACAATCCTGAATGATCAGTGGACCAGCAGTGCACACACACACACACACACACACATTCACACTCTCTCTCACACACACTCACTCTCACACACACACACAGACTCAAACACACACACACACACACATTCACACTCTCTCTCACACACACTCACTCTCACACACACACACAGACTCAAACACACACACACACACACACTCACAGATACACACACTCTCTCACACACACAGACTCAAACACACAAACACACACACTCACACTCACACTCACTCTCACACTCACACTCACACACACACACACTCACTCTCACACACACACTCACTCTCTCACACACACACACACACACACACTTACTCTCACACACACACAGACTCAAACACACACACACACACACTCACAGATACACACACACACAGACTCAAACACACACACACACACACTCACTCTCACACACATTCACACACTCTCACACACACACACACTCACTCTCTCATACACACACACTCTCACACTCTCAAGCACACACACACACACACTCACTCTCACACACACATACACTCACACACAGAGAACAACACAAACTCACGTTCACATACAAACATTCACAAAAACACATGCATTCTCCTCTCTCTCTTATACACACACACACACAGCTACACACATTCACGCATAAATACAAACGAACAAACACTAAACACACACACATTCTCACACACAAACACAGCCACACAATTCACAATCACATACAAACATACACATAGACACACACATTCTCTCACACATGCACATACACATACATACCGCCCAGACACACAGACGTGCAGGCACACAAGAGCACACACAGACACTCCTTGTTTTGCTATGAAGGAGCAGAGCAACTTCTTGACTGTGCTTGAGCCAGATGGAAGAGATTCAGAGGCCAAGCCTGCAGTTGGGTGGCTTTCTTCCTGTGTAGGCTGAGCCCTGTTCACCAGAACTGTTTCTGAACACTTCCTCTGTGTGTTAGTATCTTGATCCCTGGCGTTTGCAGTGGGTTGGCTTTGAAGCCGGAACAACAAGCTGGAGTCTGAAGGCTGAGCATCGCACCATTCGCTAACCTAAGGAGGTGTTAGGGGAGGCATCTGTGAGATTACAATTCAAAACTGGACCACATCACATTGGGACAGCAGCAGTGACACAATGAGAAAGATCCCTTTACGCTCATTTTCCTGTGAAACAGGTTGCAACAGAAAAGTCCCAGCAGAATTTTATGGCAAATTCTGACTTATCATACGAAGGCAGCTTATGGAAAGGGATCAGACATGTTCTGAAAATCAGGATTGAACGAGAAGGGGTTTGATCTACCAGGATTCTGCACAGCTGAATTGAATGTGAAAAGGTTTGGTTCAACGATATCCATAAAATGGATGAGAATAAGATGAAGTTAGGGCCATTGGAATTTAATAAAATGGGAGAGAATGGGGAAGGGTTCAGTTCTTTGGGATCTTATGGAAAAGGAATGAACAGATGCCTTAGGTTCCTGAGGGAAGGATATGGATTCAAAATGCAGTGATTAGTAAAGGCTTAACTCCAGTAATATTCTGTGATTGATTGGTGCCGTTCACGTTGACTTTCTCGGTCTGAAGAAAGGCTCAGGTTGGAGCCATCAATCCCTTGTTATGAATACTATGGTGAATGGAAACCATCCCCACCTCCCCGAGAGTGAGGGCAGGGATCAGTCACTCTTTCAAGAATTTCAAGCATGTTACAAAGGCTGGATTCTGACCTCCAGTACCGGGAGGATTAAGGTGAAACATTTAGGTTGGATGTTGGCTTCTGACAGCAGCCTCCAGTAAGATGGTCATCGTGCACGATGTCGTGAAATCCCAACTACCAGCAACGCACACAAAATGCTGGAAAAACTCGGCAAGTCGGGCAGCATCTACAGAGGGAGTAAACAGCCAATGCTTCGGGCAGAGGCCCCTCACTAGGACAGAAAAGGAGGAGTGCAGAAGGCAGAATAAGAAAGTAGGGGAAGGGGGTGGAGTACAAGGTGGAGGGAAATAGGTGAGGCCAGGTGAGGGGGAAGGGGGTGAAGTACACGGTGGTCGGAGATAGGTGAGGGGGAAGGGGGTGGAGTACACGGTGGTCGGAGATAGGTGAGGCCAGGTGAGGGGGAAGGGGGTGAAGTACACGGTGGTCGGAGATAAGTGAGGCCAGGTGAGGGGGAAGGGGGTGGAGTACACGGTGGTCGGAGATAAGTGAGGCCAGGTGAGGGGGAAGGGGGTGAAGTACACGATGGTCGGAGATAAGTGAGGCCAGGTGAGGGGGAAGGGGGTGGAGTACACGGTGGTCGGAGATAAGTGAGGCCAGGTGAGGGGGAAGGGGGTGGAGTACACGGTGGTGTGAGATAGGTGAGGGGGAAGGGGGAGGAGTACACGGTGGTCGGAGATAGGTGAGGGGGAAGGGGGTGGAGTACACGGTGGTCGGAGATAAGTGAGGCCAGGTGAGGGGGAAGGGGGTGGAGTACACGGTGGTCGGAGATAAGTGAGGCCAGGTGAGGGGGAAGGGGGAGGAGTACACGGTGGTCGGAGATAGGTGAGGGGGAAGGGGGTGGAGTACACGGTGGTCGGAGATAGGTGAGGCCAGGTGAGGGGGAAGGGGGTGGAGTACACGGTGGTCGGAGATAAGTGAGGCCAGGTGAGGGGGAAGGGGGTGGAGTACACGGTGGTCGGAGATAGGTGAGGGGGAAGGGGGTGGGGTACACGGTGGTGTGAGATAGGTGAGGGGGAAGGGGGTGGAGTACACGGTGGTCGGAGATAGGTGAGGGGGAAGGGGGTGGGGTACACGGTGGTGTGAGATAGGTGAGGGGGAAGGGGGTGGAGTACACGGTGGTAGGAGATAGGTGAGGGGGAAGGGGGTGGAGTACACGGTGGTCGGAGATAGGTGAGGCCAGGTGAGGGGGAAGGGGATGGAGTACACGGTGGTCGGAGATAGGTGAGGCCAGGTGAGGGGGAAGGGGGTGGAGTACACGGTGGTCGGAGATAGGTGAGGCCAGGTGAGGGGGAAGGGGGTGGTGTACACGGTGGTCGGACATAGGTGAGGGGGAAGGGGGAGGAGTACACGGTGGTAGGAGATAGGTGAAGGGGAAGGGGGAGGAGTACACGGTGGTCGGAGATAGGTGAAGGGGAAGGGGGTGGAGTACACGGAGGTCGGAGATAGGTGAGGCCAGGTGAGGGGGAAGGGGGAGGAGTACACGTTGGTCGGAGATAGGTGAGGCCTGGTGAGGGGGAAGGGGGTGGAGTACACGGTGGTCGGAGATAGGTGAGGGGGTAGGTGGGTGGGGTACACGGTGGTAGGAGATAGGTGAGGCCAGGTGAGGGGGAAGGGGGTGGTGTACACGGTGGTAGGAGATAGGTGAGGGGGAAGGGGGTGGAGTAAACGGTGGTCGGAGATAGGTGAGGCCAGGTGAGGGGGAAGGGGGAGGAGTACACGTTGGTAGGAGATAGGTGAGGGGGAAGGGGGTGGAGTACACGGTGGTCGGAGATAGGTGAGGCCAGGTGAGGGGGAAGGGGGAGGAGTACACGGTGGTCGGAGATAGGTGAGGCCAGGTGAGGGGGAAGGGGGTGGTGTACACGGTGGTCGGAGATAGGTGAGGCCAGGTGAGGGGGAAGGGGGTGGGGTACACGGTGGTAGGAGATAGATGAGGGGGAAGGTGGGTGGGGTACACGGTGGTGTGAGATAGGTGAGGGGGAAGGGGGTGGAGTACACGGTGGTAGGAGATAGGTGAGGCCAGGTGAGGGGGAAGGGGGTGGGGTACACGGTGGTGTGAGATAGGTGAGGGGGAAGGGGGTGGAGTACACGGTGGTCGGAGATAGGTGAGGGGGAAGGGGGTGGAGTACACGGTGGTCGGAGATAGGTGAGGCCAGGTGAGGGGGAAGGGGGTGGTGTACACGGTGGTCGGAGATAGGTGAGGCCAGGTGAGGGGGAAGGTGGGTGGGGTACACGGTGGTGTGAGATAGGTGAGGGGGAAGGGGGTGGGGTACACGGTGGTGTGAGATAGGTGAGGGGGAAGGGGGTGGAGTAAACGGTGGTCGGAGATAGGTGAGGGGGAAGGGGGTGGAGTACACGGTGGTCGGAGATAGGTGAGGCCAGGTGAGGGGGAAGGGGGAGGAGTACACGTTGGTAGGAGATAGGTGAGGGGGAAGGGGGTGGAGTACACGGTGGTCGGAGATAGGTGAGGGGGAAGGGGGAGGAGTACACGGTGGTCGGAGATAGGTGAGGCCAGGTGAGGGGGAAGGGGGTGGAGTACACGGTGGTCGGAGATAGGTGAGGGGGAAGGGGGTGGTGTACACGGTGGTCGGAGATAGGTGAGGCCAGGTGAGGGGGAAGGGGGTGGAGTACACGGTGGTAGGAGATAGGTGAGGCCTGGTGAGGGGGAAGGGGGTGGAGTACACGGTGGTCGGAGATAGGTGAGGGAGAAGGGGGAGGGGTACACGGTGGTAGGAGATAGGTGAGGCCTGGTGAGGGGGTAGGTGGATGGGGTACACGGTGGTCGGAGATAGGTGAGGCCAGGTGAAGGGGAAGGGGGTGGAGTACACGGTGGTAGGAGATAGGTGAGGCCTGGTGAGGGGGAAGGGGGTGGAGTACACGGTGGTACGAGATAGGTGAGGGGGAAGGGGGAGGGGTACACGGGGGTAGGAGATAGGTGAGGGGGAAGGGGGAGGGGTACACGGGGGTAGGAGATAGGTGAGGGGGAAGGGGGAGGGGTACACGGGGGTAGGAGATAGGTGAGGGGGAAGGGGGAGGGGTACACGGTGGTAGGAGATAGGTGAGGGGGAAGGGGGAGGGCTACAGGGTGGTAGGAGATAGGTCAGGCCAGGTGAGGGGGAAGGGGGTGGTACACGGTGGTAGGAGATAGGTGAGGGGGAAGGGGGAGGGGTACACGGTGGTAGGAGATAGGTGAGGGGGAAGGGGGAGGGCTACAGGGTGGTAGGAGATAGGTCAGGCCAGGTGAGGGGGAAGGGGGTGTGGTACACGGTGGTAGGAGATAGGTGTGGGGGAAGGGGAAGGGTACACGGTGGTCGGAGATAGGTGAGGCCAGCTGAGGGGGAAGGGGGAGGAGTACACGGTGGTAGGAGATAGGTGAGGGGGAAGGTGGGTGGGGTACACGGTGGTCGGAGATAGGTGAGACCAGGTGAGGGGGAAGGGGGTGGGGTACACGGTGGTAGGAGATAGGTGAGGCCATGTGAGGGGGAAGGGGGTGGGGTACACGGTGGTAGGAGATAGGTGAGGGGGAAGGGGGAGGGGTACACGGTGGTAGGAGATAAGTGAGGCCAGGTGAGGGGGAAGGTGGGTGGGTGGGTGGGGGGAGAGAAAGAAGTAAGCATTTGGGAAGTGTTAGCTGGAAGAGTTGCGGTGATGAAGTAATGCAGAGCACACTGGATGATGGCAGAATGGGGAAGTGGAAGGGAACTGGAGGGAGGAGGTGGGCAGGTGAGGAGAAGAGGAGAGGTGTGAAATAACCAGAACAGGGAATGGAAAAGGACAAAAGGAGAGGGGGAGTGGGAAAGAAATTACAGGAGTCTGGAGAAGCCAGTGTTCATGCCATCAGGTTGGAGGCTCCCTAGACGGAATATGAGGCGTTGCTTCTCCTACCTGAGCTTGGCCACGTCGCGGACAAACGGGAAGTCGAGTTGAAATGGGTGGCATCTTGCGGGTGCACAGAGCACTCCCCCCAATCAGCATCCGGTCTCACCAACGCAGAGGAGGCCACAGTGGGAGCATCTGATGCAACAGGTGACCCTGAAGAGGTTTGCAGGTGAAGTGACCCCCCCTGGAAAGTTCTGAATGATGGTGAGAGGAGAGGTGTCGGGGCAGGTGCAGCAAGACCCTTGCAGGGATAAATGGCAGAAGAGAAATCAGTTGGGAGGGGGGAACAAATGGACAAGGGAGTTATATAGAGAGCAATCCCTACAGAAAGTGGAGGGGTGTGAGGACTAATTTGATTTTTTTGACCATGTCCCCTTTAAAGCGAGGTCCTGTTTGATCTCATGGCTGTACATAAATATTCATGCAATGTTATTCAAGGAGGATTCAAGGACTCAAAAAATCAAGGTACATTTATTATCAAAGTATGTGTGTGGTATACAACCCTGAGATTCGGCTTCCCACTGGCAGTCATGAAACAAAGGGGAATCAACCCTCCCTCCCCCCACGTGCAAAAAATAATCACGCAGACGGCAACAAAATAAAAGAGCAAAACACAGAAAATAAAACACAAAATCAAAAGGCTTATTCAGTTCACCCCGTGTTCATTGTCTGTCGGCCGCCCCGGTTCAAAATTGCCCAAAGTTACAATTTTTAAAAAAGGAGCGACCCAGAAAAACTAGAAGCACATGATATGTGAATTGGGGTCCGATCCACAAACAGCACTGATTAAGCTTTGTTCCAGCACCGTCCCCCGACGGCATCAGGGAGAGAGAAATCACTTGAACCCAAGGACCTTCCCTCGGGAGCAGAGAGCAAGAGGGGGACACACGCACACTCCCTTCTTCCTCTTCTTCGGTTGTCCATCGAGACGCCCACTCCTTTAACGGTGAGATCTTTGATGACTGTACAGTCCTATCCTGGACCCCAAGCTCTATTGCAGGTGGGACATGTATATGTGGTATTGGTGGTAGTGATGGCAACCGTGGCTGCATTTCTCCCGGCTCGCTCCTGCTGTCTTCTGGTTGTCCTTTCCATCTCCAGAATACGAACCCCATTCCTACACAGCTGTCGCCAAGTGCTACAATCAGCAGCAACATCCTCCAGACACCCCTCCCCAGGGTAACTCAGTAGGCCAAGCAGCACCTTTGGAAGAGAGCAGAGTTGACGTATCGGGCTGAAACCCTTCGGCAGGACTGAAGGGAAGATTTAAACTTCTTCAGGATAGGCATCCCCAGAAGAGGCTTCACAGACTCAGAATCCTTTCTCTTGTTTGGGAGAGAGGCCGTCACGCCCAGACACCTCCTTCCGGTTGCATGGGATACCTCTAGGTGATCTCTCAACCATCTTCCATAAAAATCAGAAGAAGGGGCGTTTCCCCACGACTATTTTTAGTGACCAAGTATCCCCGGAGTGGGCGTTATTGTCATAAGCTAACGCGTGGCTCCACGCTAGATTTACTGCAAAATGGCAGCTTAGTAATGAAGAGTCTCAGACTCATTTTTAGACATTTTTTGAGTCATGGTGTCAACACTTCATCAACACTGAGCAACAGATATGCAGGAGTACCTGAAGATTTGTCTGAATAATCGTAGGCATAAGACATGAAAGTCAGTCCCTGGGCCATCACGCCTGCGCTGCCCGGCAACCACCCACTACCGTCTCCTTTCATCGTTCACCAGAACTGGGTTATCATCACTGACGCATGTCAGGAAATGTGTTATTTTGCAGAAGCAGTACAGTGCAATACATAAAATATACTATAAATTATATAAGGAATATTTATAAAATAAGTAAGTAGTGCAAAAAGAGAATAAAAAATACTGAGGTCTTGCTCATGGGTTCATTGCCCATTCAGAAATCTGATGGCAGAGGAAGAAGCTGTTCCTGAAACATTGAGTGTGTGCCTTCAGGCTCCTGTAAGCAAATGCTTTGAGAGGCTGGTCAAGGGCCACATCTGCAGCTTGCTACCACCCACACTGGACCCCCTACAGTTCACCTACTGACACAACTGACCGACAATTGACACAATAGCCACAGCTCTCCATACTGTCCTTTCACATCTGGAGAAGAGGGATGGTTACGTGAGAATGCTGTTTTTGGACTACAGTTCAGCATTCAATGCCATAATTCCCTCCAGGCTTGACAAGAAGCTCAGAGACCTTGGCCTTCACCCTGCCTTGTGTAGCTGGGTCACCGGCAGGTGGTAAGAGTGGGCTCCCTCAACTCTGCTCCTCTGACCCTCAACACAGGTGCCCCTCAGGGACGTGTCCTTAACCCCCCTCCTTTACTCTCTGTATACCCATGACTGGGTTGCCACACCCACAGTTCCCATCTGCTCATTAAATTTGCTGATGACACTACACTGATTGGCCTAATCTCAAATAATAATGAGGCAGCCTACAGAGAAGTCTTCACTCTGACACAGTGATGTCAAGAAAACAACCTCACCCTCAATGTCACAAAAACAAAGGAGCTTGTTGTGGACTACAGGAGGAATGGAGACAGGCTAACCTCTATTGACGTCAAAGGATCTGGGGTTGGGAGGGTGACAGCTTCAAGTTCCTCAGCATCCACATCACTGAGGACCTCACATGGTCTGTACACACCAGCTGTGTGGTGAAAAATTACAACAGTGCCTCTTTCACCTCAGACGATTGAAGAAGTTTGGCATAGGCTCCAAAATCCTAAGAAATTTCTACAGGGGGACAATTGAGAGCATCCTGACTGACTGCATCACTGCCTGGTATGAGAACTGTATTTCCCTCAATCACAGGACTCTGCAGAGAGTGGTGTGGACAGCCCAGCGCATCTGTAGATGTGAATTTCCCGTGATTCAGGACAATTACAAAGACAAGTGTGTAAAAAAGGGCCCATAGGATCATTGGGGACCCGAGTCACCACTGACTGTTCCAGCTGCTACCATCCAGGAAATGGTACCAGAGCATAAAACCAGGACCAACAGGCTCCGGGACAGCTTCTTCCACCAGGCAATCAGACTGATTAATTCACGCTGATACAATTGTATTTATATGTTATATTGACTGTCCTGTTGTATATACTATTTATTACAAATGACTATAAATTGTACATTGCACATTTAGACAGAGACGTATCATAAAGATTTTTCCTCCTCGTGTGTATGAAGGATGTAAGTAATAAAGTCAATTCAATTCAATTCCCTTGTGGTAGTAATGAGAGGAGGAGATGGTGGGGTCCTTAATGATAGATGCTGCCTTCTTGAGGCATCGCCTTTTGAAGATGTCCTCATTTGAAGACATCAAATCACTTTTCTTAATTCCCCTCACTTTCTCATCTACTCCTCCAAGATTGTACCACTCTCCCCCTCAGGAGGGGCAATTAGCCTTCCCAGCTGCCTGTTTCTGGTTGTGAAAGAAGCAGGAGTACGCACCCACTCATAAGCGGAGCATGCAAGCTCCACATAGACAGTACCCAAGGTCAGGACAGAACAGCGTCTAGAGCTGTGAAGCAGAGGCTCCTCTGGCTGAACCTCTTTGTCACCATTCTCTCTGACAGCCCCCCTGTCAGCAGGAAGTCCATATGACCATAAAATATAGGAGCAGACTTAGGCCATTGCTCTGCCATTTCATCATGGCTGATGCATTTTCCCTTTCAGCCCCAATCTCGCGCCTTCTTCCCATATCATTTCATGCCCTGAAGAATAAAGAATCCATCAAACTCTGCCTTAATGACTTGGCCTCCACAGCCGCCTGTGGCAATGGATTCCTCAGATTCACCACTCACTGGCTAAAGAAGTTCTTCCTCATTCTGTACTAAAGGGACACCCCTCTATTTTGAGGCTGTGTCCTCTGGTCTTAGACTCCCCCACCACAGGGAACATACACTCCACATCCACTCTACCGAGGCCTTTCACCGTTCGATAGGTTTCAACGAGGTCACCCCTCGGTCTCCTGAATTCTGTCGTTGCTCATGTTCCCTCTGGGAAAGGCTCGGAGGAGGGTGAGAAGTCAAACACTGACTCTGCAGGAGCAAGAGAGGGCAGAACAAGGTGAGCCACATCCTTCCCCGAGAAGGAAGCCTTCCTTTCCTCTGGGCACCCTCCAACGGTCTGCCACACCCTCTCACTCAACCCTTCCCCTGCCTGGGCCGTAAGCCCGCTCACTTCTCATTCTCGCTGAATGTGGCAGCCTGCAAATAGCAAACACTCTTTCAAGAGAATTGCATCTAGTTGACATTTCAATTTCACATCCAGTGTGTCTAAGGTTTCTAGACGCACAAATGTATAACAGAATCATGTGCAAAGACCACTTTTCCAGCTGGTCATGTTGTATTATCTCTTTGCATCCTTTCACCAAAATAATATTTATTCCTGGATTCAGGCACTGACAGAACCCATCCCCATTTTTAGACTGAGAAACTGCTCTCAACATGTTAATAGCTGTATCATTATACTTTATTGTATCTGCAGCTGAAAGTAGGCACACCTAGGAATACAGATAGCTCAGAAACACCTTGGTCACAGTTTGCTGCAGTATGCTAGTATCAATATTTTTAACTTTTATATATTTAGATTATAATAAATATTCATTATGGTAAACTTGAAAATATGCTTCTCTGAATGTGAAATCCTGGATTATAATAAAATAGCGGTCTTGATCAACATCCCTCTGATTTTTTTTTTTAAACAGCTGTGTGGACCAACCATTGCTCTGAGAAGAAAATTTTTTACATGGCCTGAAAACTGTGTGGAACTTAAAATATATTTTAGTGATAAATATTTAAAATAAAAATTGAAAACTCACATACTTTTGAATTTATTTATTAATTGAAAGGTATAATAAAATACAGTAGCAAAAAGAACATCATTCACATTTCATAAACTTATAAAATTAGACAGTGTTGGCGTTCAGCAGGCCACCAGATTATTAGTTAATGAGCTGCCAACTTCCATTCTGTGTATATTGTTACAATTTGTAACAGATATTGAAACATCTTAAAGCTTCAATGTACTTACAAAGTAAAGGTTGTAGTATATTTATTATTCTGAAAATTAATTGACACATAGTTAATTACAAGGTATTGTACAATTATATTAATATAGATTACAACATTTTATTAATATATATATAAAAGAAAATTCCAGCTGCATGGCAGCAAAGGCTATGTGCATGGGAGTATTTCAGCTACTACACGACAGTGCACCCACACAGCTTAAAGGGTACAGCGGTCCTGATGGTCCTTAATATTATTTAAATTGTTGAATTCTTGTCAATAGTCACCTATATAGGAACATTATTACCTGACAGTCATTAGACTTCTGAACCAACTTGCATAACTTCATTCACACCACATCAAATCTGAGCTCGTTCCAGAACTGATGGACTTACTTTTAAGGACTGCAAAAGATTTTCTCAGCGTTATTTACTTACTTACTAATTTATTTTATTTGGTGAGTTTGCCCTCTTTGTTTATCAGTCTTTGTGTGTCAATTTTTTTCATCGACTCTATTATGCTTCTTTGCTTTCCTGCAAATGCCTGCAAGAAAGTGAACGTCAGGGTAGTATGTAGTGACATTTATATACTTTGAGAATAAAGTTATTCTGAATGTTGAGGAGGTGATGGTGCCAGTTGCTCCTGTAGTTTGCATGGTGCTGTGGACTTAACATCAGCGTAACCAGATGTTAGCTAGTTCAGAGGGGATGTCACGTTGTTGTAGCTGTGGAATCAAGCCAGACAGGGTAAGGATGTTAATGAGCTAGTTGGATTATAGCTGATAGATTATCTATTGATAGGTGGGTGTCACAGTAGTGTAGCCGTCAGCACGACACTACTACAGCTCAGGGCGTCCCGGAGTTCTGAGTTCAATCCCAGTGCCCTTCCTGTGTGGGTTTTCCCTGAATATTCCAGTTTCCTCTCACAGTCCAAAGACATACTAGATAGGTTCATTGGTCACTGTAAACTGTCCCATGATTACGTTAGTTTTAATTGGATTTGTCGGGGGTTGCCAGGGTGACGTGCCTCAAAGGGCCAGAAGGGCCTAGTCTGTGTTATATCACTAACTAAACAAATAAATAAATATTAACTTCAAGGCAGCATTCATTCCAGAGATTTTAATACATCCAATTACTTGAACATATAAATTAATTTAAATTATCCAGAAGCCACAATGACATTTGAACGCAAGTTTATATTATTGGCTTGAGCTTTTGTAATTCTTGACTGGCGCCAAAGCACCAAGCTGCTGAGGCCCACTATCACATCGCTATTTGTGGAAACTTAACTCCCTGCTGTGCTTCCTCTGCTACAACAGTGACCACGCTAAAATAATACTTAATTGGCTGAGAAGCATCGAGGGATGCTCTGAGGTCGTGAGCAGCACTCTCAAAACGGAATTTTTTTTCTTTATTAGCCTTATTTTGCAGGATTAATCACCAGGGGTGGGGGGAGGTGGTGAGCAAAGAGATGTTTACAACCCAGGTCTACAAACAGTTCAAATTAAAGAGTTGAACCATTCACATTTGCACAATAAGAGGGCATTCTGAACTGTTTTCCTACCAATTTAATTGTGATTTAATCCATGCTGGCTTTTCCATTTCAAAAAAAACAATGCTCACTGTGTAATTATGTGTGCGCAATAAAGAATATCAGTTCCCAGTGCACAATGCGAGGGGTTCACCTGGAACCGGAAGCTATGACGGTGACCTGGTTGTGCACACACGGGGTTGAGGGCAGTTCAGTAATAAATCATTCCAACATAAACCCACACCAAGTTTGTCTTTATTCAGAACAAGCATAACACGGTGTCAGAAGTGGGATAGTGAGGTCTGAACATGCAGAGTAAATGAATACCATGCACGACTGAGGAAAAGACTGCGCGAGTGTGAAAGGTGCTAACAGCAAGTCAGGTCAGGCACTAGCCATGATGGAGAGAAGCTGGCCAACAAGGCAAGAGAGCACATTGCTTCTAAAATTCAGCGGTCACTGGATTCACAGAGACAGATTCAGATGAGGGGCCACAAGTTCTCGTCATGGATAAGCTAATTCCTATGGCACCTTTGCAATTTACTGGCAATTTAACAGATAACAGGAAACACTTCAAACAGTGAGCAATTCAATATATATTCAGCTGCTGGAGGGGCAGATGAAAAATTGAAAGCATCTTTTTTTTTTGCACGTAATTGGTGAAGATGTTTTGGTCATCTACCACAGCTATCAAATTAACAAGACAGTTTTTATGTTGGACGCTCCAATGACAAAGTTCGAGGAGTATTTTGTCCCAAGTAAGAACATCACAGCTGAGAAATATAAGTTACTTTCCTGTGACCAGAAACAAGGTGTTAGCTTCGACCAATACTTAACTGCACTTCACACACTGAGTAAGTCCTGTCGACTTGGAGGTTTGAGAAACTCACTAGTTAGAGACAGATTAGTTTGCAGAATTCCAGATAATGGACTCAGAAATACTGCGGCATGAGGAAGATTTGATGCTGGAAAAGGCTGTGAGTATGTGTAGGGCAGCAGAGACCACATGAGCACAAGCTAAGGAGCTGCACAGTGGACATAATGCATGCTGTGAAAGCAGGGGAGCAGTGCACAACGCACAAAAGGCTGGAGGAACGATCTTCCGGTAAGATGGCGATTGTTTAGTTGCCCCGAACCTTTGCTCCATTATTCTTCTTACCTTTGCACTATATGTCTCCCTTCTTAAACCTTAGTTAGGTATTTTATTAGTTCTCTTCTACCTGCCTGCGAACACATTTATCTTATAATGGCTACCAAAAGTACTAAAACCGGGAAAAAGGAAACTTCTACGGCTTTGCCGGCTGACATTCTCGCTGTTCTGGAACAACATCGACAAGATACTTTGATGGATTTTAGAACTGAATTTAGAACTTCTTTCAACCAGCTGAATGTCAAATTGGATCAGATTAATGCTAGAGTGGATGAACGTGCTGAACATTTATCTCGCATTGACGTAACTTCTGAAGATTTAAAACACCATGTTCAATATCTTGAAACACTCTGCTCCAGCCTAGAGGAAAAGTATAGTAAACTTTTTTTCCAAAATGGTGAATCTTGAAAATCGGAGCAGACGTTGCAATCTACGAATTCTTGGTTTGCCAGAGGCCACTGAAAAGGGCTCTCCCGTTGAATTTTTTCCTAAGTTTCTCTGTGAGATCTTTGGGAAAGAATTCCTTCCAACTCCACCTGAGCTTGAAAGGGCACACAGGATCTATGTTCCTCGAGCAATTCTGGGTTCCCGCCCACGGCCGATTATTTTATGCTTTCATCAATACCAGGTGAAAAACCGTTTGATGATGGAGGTACACTGCAGAGGTACTTTTGCTTTTCAAAATACGGTCATTCATTTTGTAGAGTATTTTGCCCCCCAGGTTCTGAAGATATGTGCTGAGTTTAAAGGTGTAATGAAAGTGCTTTTTGATCGTGGATTCAGACCCTCTCTCCGAAATCCAGCCGATCTTCGAAGTACGCTTACTACTGGAGATTATAAGTGGTTTAAATCAGTGAAGGAGGCTGAGGCATTTGTTGGAAGTCTTCCAGCCACCTCGTCTTCTTCGGAACCGGCCTGACCTTCTACAATGGTTGATAAGTACTTCCCGGAGTAAAACTATTTTTTCCAAACTCAGACTTTACTTGAATAATTCAGTCATTATCTATTGAAACTCTAAGGGCTGTAGTCAATCTCTCCCTGGACTTGGTGCGTTTTTTCTAAATAGATAATTTAAGTTTAATGTTTCCCTGCGAACTTTTAGATTTTACCTGTGCAATCTATTTTATTTTTGTATAACCTTATCTATAGAGAACTCCAATTGTCTTTAACTTGTTTTGGAGGTTTGGAGTTTTTATTGAAGGCCTCCCTGTTGGTTGATTCATAGTTTAAGTTTTGCTTTTTTTTTTCTGTAAATGGTTGATAAGGACTCTCTTTGAATTTTATAATTTCCCCCTTTTCTCACTCCCTTTTTTTTCTCTTTAATCTTTCATAATTTTTCGCAGGTAGGTTAGTTTTAGTTTCCTCCTGGTTTTCTTTGTATTAAGTTTTATACTTCTGTTGAAGTTGTTCCTATTTGTAATTCTGTTTTCTAGTGCATAAATTAGCTATTATTTCCTATATTATTTATACGGAACTTTTGTTAATGACACAGAACTGGAAGTCATACTTGGGTTAATGTTTTTGGTAGAGCTAGCTGCTTTTTTAGGTTGCCGTCTAATTTTGGGTTACGGGGGGGGGGGGGTTCTCCTGTTCCAACACTACTCACTGTTTCTTTTGTTTTCCTTTGTTATTCAGGACATGTCTCTGTTTTGATTCTACGGATCTATGTTTACATTTTTGCTCCCAGACTGTTATTGTACTGCTTGATTTTTTATATGCTTGCTACCTTCTATGCACTAACAATTGATAATGGTTAATTCACTTAAATTTGTGAGCTAGAATGTAAAGGGATTGAATCATCCTGTTAAAAGAAGGAAGGTCTTCTCGCATATTAAACAACTCAAAGCTGACATTGCTTTCCTTCAAGAAACTCATATTCGTAGTTTTGATAATTCTCGGCTTCTGTCAAAGTGGGCGGATCAGCATTTTCATTCATCCTTTACTGCCAAAGCTAGGGGGGTCTCCATCCTTATTAATTCAAATATTCCTTTTGAACTCCATAATAAGATATCTGATACAAATGGCCATTTTATTATTGTTTCTGGTAAATTATACAATACTAAAGTTGTACTAGCAAACCTGTATGCTCCCAATTTTGATGATGTTAATTTTTTTGAATGTTTTTTCTCCTCACTACCAGATTTAAACTCATACTCTCTTATACTGGGTGGCGATTTGTTACTAGACTACCTACTAAATCTGCCTTAGCTATTCACTCTTTTCTCTCTAATTATGGTATCTCTGATATATGTCGTTTCCTTCATCCTACTGAGAGAGATTATTCTTTCTTTTCTCATGTTCACCATACCTTTACTAGAATTGACTACTTTTTACTCGATAATCAACTTATTCCATTTGTCTATTCTTGTGACTATCAGAGTATACCGATTTCTGACCATGCCCCAATTACTTTGTCTTTAAATTTTCCTGGTCTCCCTGGCGTTTTGACTCGACTTTACTATCGGATGATGATTTTCTAAAATTTATTAAAGATTAGATAACCTTTTATTTTAACACCAATACATCATCTGAAATGTCATCCCAGATTGTCTGGGATGCCATGAAAGCATATTTGAGGTGTCAAATAATCTCCTATACAGCAAATCTTAATAGAAAGTCCTGTGCAGATCGATTAGACCTCATTAATCAGATTAAAGAATTGGATCAACTGTATGCTCAAACTAAGAATCCTGAATTATACAAGAAGCGTGTAGAATTTCAAACTAAATTTAATCTTCTGTCTACTCAACCTGTTGAACACCAGCTTCTTGAAAGTAAAAGTCGCTTCTATATTCATGGTGACAAATCTGGTAAATTTCTAGCCAATCAGCTGAGGCTTTCCAAAGCCAAACAACATATTACAAAGATCCAGAAGGAGAATGGAGACTTTACATCGGATCACTTAGAAATCAATGACGCATTTAAAAATTTCTATTCTTGACTTTATTCGTCTGAATCTTTGAATGACAATATCTCTGTTGATCATTTTTTAAATAATCTGAATATCCCTTCGTTTTCATCTGATTTTAAAGCCAAACTTAATGCGCCTATATCATCAGAAGAAATATTTTTTGCAATTTCTGCATTGTCTTCAGGGAAATCTCCTGGACCTGATGGGTTCCCCATAGAATTTTATAAATCATTCTCTTCACTTCTTTCTCCTCAGTTATTCTCAGTATTGTCTGACTCATTTAATTACAGTAAATTGCCACCCTCTTTTAATGAGGCATCTATTATTCTTTTACTAAAAAAGGGTAAAGACCCAACAGAGTGTTCCTCGTATAGGCCGATTTCTTTGCTTAATGTTGATGTTAAAATCTTGGCCAAAGCTTTGGCTTATAGATTAGAAACTGTTGTTCCCTCTATTATTTCTGATGATCAAACTGGTTTTATTAAAAACCGTCTTCCTTTTTTTAACATTTGGCGTTTATTTAACACTTTATATTCACCTCCAACTGGGATTCCTGAATGTGTTATTTCCCCTCGATGCAGAGAAAGCATTTGATCGTATAGAGTAGAACTACCTTTTTGCAGTTTTAGAAAAATTTGACTTTGGTCAAAGTTTTATCTCTTGGATCAAATTGCTGTATTTGTGTCCTACTGCCTCTGTTTTGACTAATTTTCAGAAATCCCAGTTATTTAACCTCAAACGTGGCACCCGTCAGAGATGCCCTTTAAGTCCCTTTCTCTTTGATTTGGCTATAGAACCTTTGGCGATAGCATTTCGAAATTGTTCTGAATTGACCGGGATTTGGAGATGGGGTGTTGAGCATAAAGTTTCTCTTTATGCTGATGACTTATTTCTTTTTCTTTCAAATCCATCTACATCCTTACCTCCAATGTTTTCACTTCTTGATCAGTTTAGCCAGTTCTCTGGCTATAAACTTAATTTACAAAAGAGTGAACTTTTCCCAATTAATAAAGAAACACGAGAATTAACATTTCGTGATCTCCCTTTTAAAGTAGTTCATAATCAATTTACTTATCTTGGGATTAGTCACAAAGAAGTTTAAAGATCTCTTTCGTGAAAATTTTGCCAATCTTTCATATACTATAAAACAGAGTCTGTTACAATGGTCACCTCTATCTATGTCTTTGGTAGGTCGCATTAATGTTGTTAAAATGTATGTTCTCCCTAAACTTTTATATTTATTTCAATCAATCCCAATTTTTATTCCTAAATCTTTTTTTGATTCCTTAGACTCTATTATTTTGTCATATCTGTGGAAGAATAAACGCTCTAGAATTAATAACATTTATCTCCAAAAATCTAAAAAAGAGGGTGGCATGGCTTTACCTTTCATTTATATTATTGGGCAGCCAATATACGTTGTGCTACCTTTTGGTCTTTTTTCCATGGCCAACCCGAGTGCCCTAATTGGGTGGCAATGGAGTTGAGCTCCACTAAAGATTTATCTATCTCTGCACTTCTTGGCTCTGTACTCCCTAGTAGCTTGTCCAGATTAATTATTAATCCTCTTGTTAGACACACTTTGCAAATATGGGCTCAGTTCAGGAAATTTTATGGTTTCCATGGTTTTTCCTTTTCTAGCCCTATCTTACATAATCACCTTTTTTTTTACTTACTACGTATGATTCAGCATTCCATGATTGGTATAGGAAGGGCATTAGACATTTTGAAGATCTTTTTATTGATAATCGCTTCGCATCTTTTCAACAGCTCTCTGCTAAGCTCAATCTGCCCAATACTCATTTTTTTTTAGATATCTCCAAATTAGACACTTTATTAATCCTTTAATTCCTAACTTCTGAAATGCCTGAGAAAAATGTTATGGATTTATTTCTTTCTATTAATCCACTAGGTAAAGGTTTAATATCATTTATTCGTGATAAATTAGCATCCTTATGGCGTGCCCCTGTGGATAAAATTAGAATGGCTTGGGAGCATGATTTAAATATCTCCTTATCTGATGAGACTTGGGACTTGATTCTCAAATCGGAGAGAGCATAACCTCTCTTTGTGCTCGCCATTGCCTTTTACAGTTTAAGATTGTTCATAGAGCCCATATGTCTAAATCTAAACTATCTCGATTTTACCCTAATATTAGTCCTCTCTGTGATAAATACAAAAGGGGCGAGGTCTCTCTTATTCATATGTACTGGTCCTGTCCTAGCTTGGAGAAATTTTGGAAAGATGTCTTCACAACGCTATCTTATATTCTGAGTCACCACCTAGAACCTAACCCTTTAATTGCTTTGTTCGGTTTTTTGAGTGAGACAGATTTACGTCTGAGTTCGACCAAGTGTCGAATATTATCTTTTGCTTCTCTCTTGGCTAGACGTTTAATCCTCCTTAGATGGAGAGATGTTGCCCCGCCCACGCATGCTCAATGGCTTAACGACATCATGGCCTGCTTGGACCTTGAAAAAATTCATTATTCCGTTCTTAATTCTGATACAAAGTTCCATAAGGTCTGGGACCTTTTATCGAGTACTTTCATAACCTTCCTCTTAACTAAGGTGTTTTTTTCTTTTGTCCCTTGCTTTCAGCTCTTTTTTTTGGTATTAGGCATCAATATCTTCTGTTGCTAAGTGTATTTACAGTTTTGGGGGTTTGAATGTCCTGACTTATATTCTCTATATTGTGTTGTGGTTGGTCTGGAGTTTTTTTTTGTTGTGGGGCTAACTTTACATATCTTCAATTTGGGTGCTTTCTCAATTATCTTCTTTTGTATTATATTATTATTGTATGTTTATTTTTGCACTGTATTAATGCTCTTCATTTCGATTTGGGTTTTTTTTTTTATCTGTAGCGATGTAGAAAACGTATTAAAAAAAACTAATAAAAAAAGGCTGGAGGAACTCAACATGCCAATCATAATCTGTGGGGAAAAAAAGTGCAGTTGACATTTTGGGCCAAGACCCTTTGGCAGGAATGGAGATAAAAAAAGATGAGGGGAGAGAGAAACACAAGGTACTAGGTGAAACCGGGAGGGGGAGGAATGAAGTAAAGAGCTGGGAAGTTGATTGGTGAAAGAGGTACAGAGCTGGAAAAGAGGAATCAAATAGAGAACAGGCAGCCATGGAAGAAAGCAACGCATAAGGTGTTTCTCAAAGCAATGTCAAAGCAAAGAAAAATGTTCAAACACCAAATACAGCAAATGTGGAGGTAGTCACATTCCAAAAATGTGTTCTGCTTATGGAAATTCCTGAAATAATTGTGAGAAGAAGAATTTTGCAAGGTGCTGAAAAGCTGGGGCTGAGGAAATGGGGGAAGTCTTTGTGGATTCTCTACATATTGCAGAATGGGTCATTCCAGTGACGGTGAATGAGACAGTAATTCCATTCAAGCTTGATACTGGAGCCCAGGTGAATCTGTTGTCCATGGATGATTACAGGTCTCTCATAGTGAAGAGCAAGATTTACCCAGTGAAGTTTAAAGTGACAGGCTACACTGGAGTGAACATCCCAGAGATACGTGGCTGTATTGTGACCTTCAAGCACACAGGGCAGCACCTAAAGTCTACTGATTGTGTAAAAGAGAGTACAGCCAATATTAGGTCTGTGTGATGTGAAAATCTCAGCCTGTTGAAAAGAGTTATCATAGTGGCTTCACAGACCAAAGATGACCACACAACACTCATGGAAGAGAACGCAGATGTCTTTGAGGGGCTCAGATGCTTACCTGGTGTGCACAATGGAGATGAGACAGTGGCTCCGGTTGTCCATGGACGCAGGAAAGTTCTGCTTCCACTTAGAGACAAACTTAAACAAACATGGAATGGATGAATGGCACACAGAAAATTGAAGACCCAACAGACCGGACAAGCTCACTGGTCATTGTGCAAAAGAAAAATGGATCATTGTTGATATGTTTAGACTCAAGAGAACAAAATAAAGCCATCAAGAAAGATCATCTTAATTTGCCAACACATGATTGGATCATATCCCAGTTTGCCGGTGCCAAGTGGTTTAGCAAGCTCGATGCCTCATCTGCGTTTTGGCGGATGATGTTTGATGAAGCAAATTCAAGACTATCTACTTTTCACACAGCATAGAGAACATATCACTTTCTTTGGCTCCCATATGGGATTCTGTCTGCACCAGAAATCTACTCTAAAATCATCTAGATGATTTTTGAGGGCATGCTTTGTGTCAAGACCATGATGTATGATATCATGGTCTGGGGTTCCATCAAGGATGAACATGATACACCACAGGTGCTTGACGTGACATGAAATGTCATTTAAGCAAAGAGAAATGCGAGTTTGGTGTTACGACGCTGATCCTCATATCTGATGTCATATCAGGAGAGAGAGTGAAACATGACCCAAGAAATAAATCAGCCATTCAAACATGGAGAAGCCCCAAATCAAAGAAGAGATTAAACATATCCTGGGAATGGTGACTTGCCTAGCTAAGTCCATCCCTCAAGTGTCAACTGTGTCAGCAGCAGCTACATCACTCCTTGAACAGCAAAATGAGTGGATTTGGGCTCATGAGCAAGAAGAGTGCTTTCAGAAGCTGAAGGGAGCCCGTGCTGAAGTTTTATGAATCACCAAGGTGCACTAGGGATCTCGGCTGATGCGTCCCAGTACGGCCCTGGAGCAGTAATACTACAGTAGCATGATGACACATGGCAAACTGTGGCTTGTGCATCAAGGGCTTTAACAAGTGCGGAAGCCAACTATGCACAGACAAAGAGCTTCCTGCCAGCACGCAGCAAAAGGTTTCATCAGTATACAGTATCAATGGACAAGCTTTTAGAGTGGAAACAGACCATAAACCATTGGTGTCAATTACACCAATGCACTGAATGACTGTCCCGTGAGAATACAGTGTGTGTTGATAATGCTGCAGAAATATGATACGAGGATGATCTACACACCGAGAAAATATGTTTGCAGCTGACGTGCTGTCTCGAGCTGTCGATAAGAAAGCAAAAAGTGACCAAAAGGTTAATACAGATATACAGGCCGATGTTGACATGATTGTCACCTCAATTCCAGTATCTCCTGATAGAACAGAGCAGATTAGGAAAGCAGTGAGAAAGGATGAAACAATGAAAGTACTCAAAGAGACAATACAGAAAGGATGGCCAGCAAATATGAATGACTGTTCAATGCATATTTGGGACCATTAGGCATGCAGAGCTAAACTGTCACTAGTGAAAGATATGGTCTTCAAAGGGAACAGGCTTGTGAGTCCAGTGTTGGTACGCAGGGAAATGCTCCAGAAGATACATGAAGGGCATCGTGGTGAGGAAAAATGTAAATGCAGAGCTTGGGAAGTGACATACTGGCCAAGAATGAAATAAGACATCATCCAAAGCACTGCTTCATGTGAAATATGCCTTAACTACAGACCAAAGCAGCATGCAGAACCCCTTACACCACATCCTGTACCAGACCATCTGTACTTCAAAGCTGAAGTGGATTCATTTGATTGTAATGGGAAGAGTCATATTATTGTAACAGGCTATTTCCCAATTACCCTGAGGTTGCAACACTGCAATCAACATCCAGCAAGGTGGTCACCACCTTCCCGAAAGCTGTGTTTGTGCAGCATGGAGCTCCATGTAAAGTGGTATCAGACAACGGGCCACAATTTTCCAGCTGTGAGTTTGAGTCCTTTGCCAATGATTGGGAGTTTCAACATAAAACTCCAAGACCACATCACCCAAAACCTAATGGCCTAGCAGAGAGTTCAGTCAAGGTAGAGAAGGGCCTCAAGAAGAAAGTGCAAGATGGGCGAGAGGATTTCCACAAAAGGCTAACAACTTACAGAAGTGCACTGCTGCAAAATGGCCTTTCTCCAGCCCGAATGCTGATGGGTCTACATATACACACTAACCTTCCAATGCCTGAAAACCTGATGACACCTACAAGAGTACACAAGGGCAAATTGCCTAAAGTGAAAGGGAAAGGAAAACAGAAACAGTATCAGGACAAGGTCATGAAAAGCCTACTGCTCCTAAAGCCTAGAGGTCAAGTGCAAATCCAGGATCACAATTCTGGCTCATAGTCCATGCAAGCATAGGTGCAAGAGGAAGCAGCTCCACTTTCCTACCAGATCCAGATGGAGCAATATTGTCCTATGACCACAAGCCCCAATCCACAGATGTGACACATCACCTGTCAGTACACCGAAGGGAACAAGAGAAAATTTGCAGATGCTGGAAATCTAAACAACACACACAAAATGCTGGAGGAATTCAGCAGAGCAGGCAGCATATATGGAAAACAGTACGGTCGACATTTCAGGCCAAGACCCTTTGACAGACCTGCTGAAGGGTTTCGGCCCAAAACATCAACTGTACCCTTTTACATAGATGTTGCCTAGCCTGCTGAGTACATCAAATGGGCTGGAAAATGTAAAAGAAAATGAACACGTTGAGCAGAGTTTGCAAAAAGACACAAATATTAATGCAGCAAATGCAAATACACCTGTGAGAATAAATTATATAAAAGGACCATTAAACCACCTCAGAGACAGATTGAAAGTTAATGAGTGGATAAGGGACTGTAATTGCTCATTACAGTTGAAGTTAAAATGTTGAACAGTTGAAAATCTGAAAAAGAGACCAGCTACGCAATGTAGATACCTTTGTTGGAAAGGATTATTGTTCCTTGCAGATTCATGAGGACATTGTGTCTTTGTTTTTCTTTCAAGGGGGAGGAATTGTTATTATGTGTGCATAATAAAGAACTTCATTTCCCAATGGGCTTATGAAGGAGTCACCTGGAACTGGACGCTATGATGGTGATCTGGTGTGCTTAAGCAGGGTTGAGGGGAGTTCAGTAACAAAATGTTCTAATGTAAATCCATGCCAAGTTTGTCTTCATTAAGAACAAACATAACACTCTCGCACAGGGTTCGCTGTCATAATTGGATACGATGGACAACCAATCAATCCGAGCTGGTATTTTATTGAGGGTAGGAATGAATGCCTTCACTGGAGGTTAACAATAATCCATCACTATATTTCTGGAATTAAAACAGAGGATGCTGAAATCACTCAGTAAATTAGGCAGCATATCTGGAAAGAGAAAGAGTTGAAGTTTCATGTTATAAACTTTTCACTAGTGTTGGGAAAGAGAGAAACTGCTCAGAAGTTTGTTTCAGATTTCTGGCATCTGCAGTTTGACTTTCTGTCAGTACCTCCAGTTGAACTTTGTCTTTTTGTGTGTTTTCCCCCAGCTATCAGTCTGTGGTTTTGTCTTGCCATGTGCTCTTGTTTGTTTTCATGCCCATGTGCTCCTGCCCCACTCTTGATCTCCTCTGGCCCCTGTATTACTGAGTACTCCGTCTCTCACCCATTTCTCATTATTACCTGTTTTGCTGCCACCCGTCTCTCATTGTGCTCCACCTGTCATCTGCCCCTCTGTTTACTGCTCAGTGTATTTCAGTCCTGTGTTTTCACCTGATTGTTACTAGATTGAGCCAGTGAATTTTCCTGAGCCTTTCCAGCGTTTGTATCTGAACTCTGTCTATCTGACTATCAACTCTGCCTGTCTCCTGTTCCTGGTTTTTGGATTTCTCTGGATGTTTTGATCTCTGCCTGAACTTTGTCACCGACTGTGTTTGCCCCTCTGGATTTGCTACTCAGTAAGTATCACAGTGTGCACCGTACTTGGTCTGCGATTAGGTCCCTGCTCCAGCGCCTGCACTTTCATTTGAATGGCGGCTAGTGGAGCCGCTTCCTCACAACCAGCAGCCTTATTGCCAGTGCTGCTCATGTGCAGCTTGAACGTTCTCTGCTTGGGTTCATCCAAAGTTGTCCATTTTCCTCCCACGTCACAAAGACACGGTCGGTTGGTTAATACTACCCCTAGTATGACAGCAGTAGAACTTGGGGAGAGTTGACGAGAAAAAACGTGAGATGGCACGGTAGAATAACGGTTAGCATGCCTCACAGCACCAAAGATCGCTGATTGGAGTTCCATTCCCACCACTGGCGGTACGGAGTTTGTATGTTCTCCCTGTGACAACATCAAGTCCTCCAGTTTCCTCCCAATTTCCAAAGCAGTATGGTTAGGGTTGGGGCATGCTCTGTTGGTACCAGAAATGTGGTGATACTTGCGGGCTGCCCAGTAAAACCCACACTAATGTGAGTTGGTGTGTTCCACTGTATGTTTTGATGTACATATGACAAAAACCACTCACATTAAAAAATGGGATTTTGTAGTATTAGTGTAATTGGTTGGCACCACGGCCAAAGAGCTTGCTTATGTGCTATACCTCTCTACGAAGATATGATTCTATTTGTGAGTTTCCTCCTCTGAGACCCTTTGTGATATTTCATTTAAATAAGGTGGAAGAAAATCACTTTGTAGTATCTGCCTTCACAGGAAGAAATGATCAGAAAGAGGTGGGCAAAGGATATAATCAGCCTTCACACATCCAAACTGCAGCAGAATCCAGACTCGATGGCCCAAATGGCCTCCGTACATCCCATCATGATTCCATACGGCCCTGCATTACTTTCCTCTTGGCAGAGTTATTCAGCCTTGCTCGGGGAATGAACAACATACTTCAGCTTCTAATCTGATCCTTTGGTCATCCAAGAATTGAGAAGAGGCAGAAACAACAAAAAGTTAGCTTTGTATTAAAGAGGAAAATATTGAGGTGGTCAGGACACAGACACACACACAGACACACACGAAAGGGAAGGAGGAGAGGATCCAGGGGAGATGATAGGCAGATGAGAAGAGGTAAGAGGCCAGGGTGGGGAAGAGAGGAAAAGGGGAGGAGGGGGATATTTTTAACCAGAAGGAATAATTGATATTCATGCCATCAGGTTGGAGGCAACCAAGACGGAATGTAAGGGGTTGCTCCTTCACCCTGAGGGTAGCATTATCGTGGCACAAGATGCTGAGATACTGCACTTGATTTGGCAAAATATCCGTACCCATGAAAATAAATAAGACTACACCATGCCACAAATCATCAAAGGCTTGGCTGAAGATTTGGGTTTCAGGTGCACCAGTGGAGGAGTGATATAATCAGTGAGGGAGGGACGCTGATACCTCTGTGGACTGTATAGCTGGGGAGCTGAGAGCCGATGGAGATTTGAAAACAAAGGTAATCATTTTACAATGGAGGCATTGCCTGACTGGAAGCCAGATGAGTTCAGCCAACACAGGGTGAACTGAGAGGTTGCGTCATGGGTTTGGTATGGAAGATCAAGTGCACGCAGACTGTAAGAAGCTTTAGAGAGTAGTGGGCCCAGCCCAACACATTGTAGGAATATCAAAATAATTTACATGAGGTGCCACCTCAAGAAGGTAACATTGAAGATTCATGTTGTCTGGGTCTCGTCACCTTCCCGCAGATACCACTGGGCAGGTGGAGCCCCACACCACCAGGTTCAAGGTAGCAACTTCCTTTCAACCATTTGATTCCTGAATCAGCCTGCAAAACCCTATTACCTCAGTACAGTGACACAGGGGGCAACAGTGGACTCTATTCTTGTTCCACTTGTGTTCTCTTCTGTAAAAATTATGCCGAGTTTACGTTTATATTTCTCTACGTGAATGGTGTTTATGTGCCTGTAATGCTGCTGAAAGGCAGCTTTGCTTTGCATCTGTGCATTTGACAACAAACAAAACTTGGACTTGGACTTGGAATGGGACAAGTTAGTGTCCAGGCAGCAAAAGATTGTCTGAGCTCAGGTTTACGTAGGGAGGAAGATAGGTAGCTGTGCAGAGGAGGCATGGAATTATCAAGTCTGGAGACATGAAAGACAAGATTAGGGTCTTAGCTGTGGCAAGTGATGTCACGCACCTGATGATGAAGCAGTCCGGGTATCAAAAATGGGCAATCAAGTTGGGTGGGAATCGTCAGGCTCAGCCCAAGGTCTTGTCCTCAGGACAAGAGCATAGAGGTTGTAGCAGAGAGTGACAGCACGACTTCCTTCCTCCCGCTACCTACTCGCGTAACGATTGGAAACTGGGCATTCAAGTGCCCCACTTGTTCACTACGTGACGAAAGCGCATGTGACTGAAGGCAGCAGGCTAATGAGCAGAGATTGTGAAATGTTGAAGCCTCTTGTGTGGCAGAAACCTGCAAGTAGGTCACACCTGCCGTGCCAAGCAACGATGCTAAATGCAGCATCCTCCAGCAGCCTAACCTCCTCTTAATCGCAACGATCCCATTCTTAACGGCTACAGCAGAAAAAGACCTGCTAATAAATACTTCCAAGTTAATGAGCGAGACCAAGCAGACTAACTTACAGCATCTAAATTGTAGAATACTCCTAATTAAGCACATTTCACCATTAAACAACTTCCTTTTAAGAAGATTCTTCCATTAAAATTTATCCAGCGTTTTTAAACTAAAAGGCTCTCAGACCTTAAGTACTAACTAAAATCCATGGCATTTGTTTGGGATTTGATTTGTGAGTATGATCCTGAGTTTTTATACTTGAAGCACCCTGAGTGAGTTAAAATAAGCCATGGCATGCGAAATGTTGGTGAAAAATGGTTTCATTTTTGCTACGGGGGCTATTGTAGGTTATTACTTCGTTCCCTCACCAGAACCGCTCGCCCCCACTAATACGACTTGTCAGACCGAGAAAATGAAAAATTTATATTTAGTTACTTAATTCAGAATCTTACTTAAACAATATGAATGATGATTTCTTAACAGAGCTTCCCGTGCTCCATCTGAGGTGCTTAATAAAAGCAAATGGTGTGTTAGGTTGGTGATGGAGAAAGTACTTCTTCTGGCTGCTGGCCAGAATTTTAAGATTCTGCTGTTCAGAGGGTGTTGTCATGAGGCACCTCTTCAAACACAACACGAGTGGTACGTTGGAACTCTCTCCCTCAGAATGCTGGTGGGACAGGGGTGGGTGCTGCTGGAATGGTGGGGGGGGGGGAGGAGGGTGTTAACGAACTGAAAATTTCAGGGCAGAGGCTGATGGAGTTTCTTTGGATAATGGAACCGAGCCACACATGCTGGGGGCAGGTATACGCTTCCTCGATGCAGAGAAAATTTACGAGGACCTCGCTGGGATTTGAGGAGGAGAGTTATAGGGAAATGTTGAATAGGTGAGGACTTTATTCCCTGGAGCGCAGGAGAGTGAGGGGAAATCATAGGTGTACAAAATTTTGAAGGGGATAGATAGGGTGAACACTTACAGGAATCTTTTTCCCCTCAGGTTGCCTGCGACTAGACGTAGAGTTCAAGGGTTTAGGGTGAAAGGTGAAATATGAGGGGGAACTCCTTCACTCAGAGTGTGGAACGAGCTGCCTGCAGAAGTGGTAGATGCAAATTCAATTGAAGCACTTCAGGTCATTTTGGATAGGTACATGGATGAGTGGGCTATGGTCTAGGTGCAGATAGATGGACTGGGCAGATGACTAGGCCAACATGGACTAGATGGGCCAAAGGGCCTGTTTAGTATCATGCACTGTCACCATCTGCAGCCAAGCAAGACCATCCAATCACAAAGCTGCAGATGCAAGAAGTACAAAAGCTGGAAATGAAGGAAATAATCAGCAGGCCAGGCAGTACCTGAAGAAAAGACAGTGCCGGAGTTTCAGAGCCAAGACTCTCCATGAGAACCCTACCTCAGCTGGATACTTGACAATAAGCATGGTCACTTTAGACCATAAGACATCAGAGCAGTATCAAGTCTCCTCTGTCCTTCTGTCATGGGTGATGTACTATCCCTCTCAACATCACTCTTCTTCCTTCTCCCTCCAACCTTTGATGCCCTTACTAATCAAGAACCTATCACCCTCTGCTCCACATATACCCAATAACTTGCCCTCCACAGCCTGTCCGTTGTAATGCATTCCACAGATTCACCACCATCGGCTAAAAAAATTTGTCTACATTGAATTGAATTGAATTGACTAGACTATTACTTTCATCCATATACATGAGGAGTAAAATCCTATGTTACGTCTGCTTTTAACTGTGCACTGTGCAATTTATAGTAATTTGTAATAAATAGTATTTAAAACAGGACAGTCAATATAGCATAGAAATACAATTGTATCAGCATGAATTAATCAGTCTGATGGCCTGGTGGAAGAAGCTGTCCAGGAGCCTGTTGGTCCTGGCTTTTATGCTCTGGTACCGTTTCCCGAATGGTAGCAGCTGGAACAGTTTGTGGTCAGGGTGACTCAGGTCCCTAATGATCCTTCGGGCCTTTTTTACACACCTGTCTTTGTAAATGTCTTGAGCAGTGGGAAATTCACAACCACAGTTGCACTGGGCTGTCCGCACCACTCTCTGCAGAGTCCTGCGATTGAGGGAAGTACAGTTCCATACCAGGCAGTGATGCAGCCAGTCAGGATGCTCTCAATCATGCCCCCGTAGAAAGTTCTTTAGGATTTGGAGGCCACTCTAAACTTCTTCAGCCGTCTGAGGTGAAAGAGACGCTGTTGTGCTTTTTTCACCACACAGCCGGAGTGTACAGACCACATGAGGTCCTCGGTGATGTGGATGCTGAGGAACTTGAAGCTGTTCACTCTCTCAACCCCAGATCCACTAATATCAATAAGGGCTAGCCTGTCTCCATTCCTCCTGTAATCCATAACCAGCTCCTTTGTTTTTGCGACATTGAGGGAGAGGTTGTTTTCTCAACACCATTGCATCTGGGTGATGACCTCTCTGTAGGCTGCCTCATTATTATTTGAGATTAAGCCAATCAGTGTAGTGTCATCAGCAAATTGGAGCTGTGGATGGTGACACAGTCATGGGTATACAGAGAGTAAAGGAGGGGGCTTAGGATACACCCCTGAGGGGCTCCTATATTGAGGGTCATGGGGCAGAGGTGAGGGAGCCCACTCTTACCACCTGCCAACAATCTGAGAGGAAGAACAGGATCCAGGTACACAAGGCAGTCAAAGCCTTCTATGTTTTAAAGGGAGGTCCTTCTATTGTGAGACTGTGTCCTCTAGTCCTAGGTTTTCTTTCTATTGGAAGCATCCTCTCCTCATTCACTATAGCTAGGCCTTTCAATATTCAAGAGGTTTCAATGAGATACCCCCTAAACTCCAGTGAGCACAGACCCAGGACTTTCCACATGGGAAACCTGTAGGGTTGGTCCAGTAAACGTGGCTCGAACACTGATGCAGAGTTTCCACCCGAAACATCAGCAATCGCATTCCTCCCACAGATACTGCTTGGCCTGCCGAGTTCTGTCGGCAGATTGTTTGTGCCTCAAACGTCAATAGCCCCTAGAACGATGATCTGGTCCCCTGGCGCTGGCCTGTAGGATTTTTCCATTGACACAGACCTTCCCCCGGACAGATGCTCCCAATGAATTCTAATGGCTCACACTTCACATAGGAGGAAATGGACCAGGGCACACAAGTGTGCAAAATCAATCTGTGTGCTGTCATAAGCTATTTACAGTGTATCTCTGTACACCTATGCCACTGTGTGAAAGGAAGCTCTGAGCCCAGACTGGTCTAATAAGCCATCTCCATGTACATCGCTACAGTTATAGACAAGTTGTCACGGTCTTAATTGAGAACAAGAATACACGCACCAGCTGTACGAGAGAAACCCTCATCTCCGCAGGAGTCATCTACGGAATGAGGGAGAAGGGCTTGCACTTACATAGCAACGCACACAAAATGCTGGACGAGCCCAGCAAGTCAGGCCACTCTACCGACGGGAATAAACATCTCGGGCCGAACACTTTACAAGCAAGTTTCCCTTCACGATGGCTCTGAGCTGTGGGTGGGGTTTCGAGGTCTGTGCACATGCGCTGATGGATGGGTGGAAGGGAGGGAGGAAATGGGGCATCTTCTGGTGATTGGTCCATTCTGCGTTGCCCTACAAAGCACGGTGGCCGTGAGATGTGGGCTCCAGAATGTGTGTTGACACTTGCCGGCACATCAGTTGCTAATGCAAGCAAACGCGTTTTATTTTATTTATTCAGTTTATTTACTGAGATACAGTGCGGAATCGGCCTTCGAGTCACACTGCTCAGCAACCTCCCAATTTAACCCCAGCCTAATCACAGGACAACTTACAATGACCAACTAACCCACCATCCGGTACGTCTTAGGAATATGGCAGGAAACCCCTCGGTCACGGGGCGAACGTGCAAACTCCCCACAGGCAGCGGTGGGTTGCCGGTACGGCAAAGCATTGTGCTAACCACTACGCTACCGTACCTCGCACGTTCCGATGTACACAGGATAAATAAATCGGAATGAAGGCACTTCTCTTTTGAGGAGTTGACACTGTTCTAATCTTGGGACCAAGAAGTTAATTCACAGAAAAAAAATTTCTGGTACCAGCGAGACGATATTGGCTGAATGACCTGTTTATGCTGGTGCTGGGTGAGGGTAACTACTGTCCATAGCAATGGGAATGCCCCCTCTGCACCGTCTTGGAGTGTTTTACATCCAGATTAGAGCGCCAATGCCCTGGGGAGAGGTAAATCCTCACACTGTGCGGGGCAGCCCCTCTCCTGGTGACATTTTGAAAGGAAAGTAAAAACTGAGGCATCCAAACAGCTTCACAGACATCGAGGTGCATCCTCAATTGTGGACGCTGTGCTGAAGTGATCTGCGCACAGCAATCTCCCACTAACAAGAGTTGCCCGGGTTAACTTGCTTGCTAACAAGGACAGGTAAATGCAAAGTGACCATTCTTTTCCAGAGGACTAGAATGTATAAGCAAGAGAGCATTTCTAAGACTTTGTGGCATCGCTCAGGCTATATCTGGAGTATTTTTGAGCAGCTTTCACCCAAGAAAGGATGTGCTGACATTGGAGAGGGTCCAGAAGAGATTTACAAGAATGATGCTAGGAAGGAAAAGTTAATATATGAAGGGAATTAAGGACCAGAGGGCACACCCTCAGAAGAGGACGACAAGACAGATGAGGAGGAATATTTCATTAGGAGATATGGTGTGTCACCTGGAACACTCAGAAATTTCTACAGATGTTTGAGGGCATTCGAACTGGGTGCATCACCATCTGTTATGGGGGTGGGGGGGGCTACTGCACAGGATCAAAGCTGCAGAGATTTGTAAACTTAGTCAGCTCCATCATGCACCCAAGACATCTTCAAGAAGCAGTGCCTCGAAAAGGTGGCGTCCATCATTAAGGACCCCCACCACCCAGGACATGCCCTCTTCTGACTGTTACCATCAGGAAGGAGGTACAGAAGCCTGATGACACACACTGTGATTCAGGAACAGCTTCTTCCCCTCTGCCATCAGATTCCTAAATGGACAGTGAACTCAGGAACACTACCTCACTACTTTTTTTAAATTTCTGTTTTGCACTAATTTAATTTTACTATTTTATATAGACTTACTGGATTTCATGTTTTTCCTATGTTATCATGTATTGCATTGTACAGCTACCACATAATTAATAAATTTCACCACATATGCCTGTGATATTAAATCTGATTCTGAATTTCTTTAGCCAGAAGGTGGTGAATCTGTGGAAGTCATTGCCATGGGTAGCTGTGAAGGCCAAGTCATTGGGTATATTTTAATTCCACGTCCCATTCCCATTCCAATATGTCAATCCATGGCCTCCTCTACTGTCAAGATGAAGCCACACTCAGGTTGGAGGAACAACACCTTGTATTCCGTCTGGGTAGTCTCCAACCTGATGGCATGAACATCGATTTCTTTAACTTCCGTTAATGCCCCTCCTCCCCTTCTTACCCCATCCCTTATTTATTATTTCTCCCCCTTTTTTCTCTGTCCCTCTCACAATCACTCCTCGTCTGTTCTCCACCTCCCTCTGGCGCTCCCCTCCCGCTTTCTCCCGAGGCCTCCTGTCCCATGATCCTCTCCCTTCTCCAGCTCTGTATCCCTTTTGCCAATCAACTTTCCAGTTCTTAGCTTCATCCCTCCCCCTCCAGTCTTCTATCATTTCAGATCTCCCCTCCCCCTCCCACTTTCAAATCTCTTACTATCTCTTCTTTCAGTTGGTCCTGACAAAGGATCTCGGCCCCAAATGTCGACTGTACTTCTTCCTATAGATGCTGCCTGACTTGCTGCGTTCCACCAGCATTTTGTGTGTGTAGCGTGGGTGTATTTAAAGTTGAGATTAATAGCTCTTGATTAGTGAAGGTTTCAAAGGTTATGAGGAGAGGACAGGAAAATGGGATTGAGCGGGAAAATAAATTAGCTGTGACTGAATGCCAGTGCAGACTCAATGGGCCAAATGGCCTAAATCTGCTTCTTTGTCTTATGGTCTTATAAATTGGCCAGGCAATCTACCATCCTGCTCTTCACTGACTTATGGAGTGGGTTATTTTACATCCTGTTGAGGGCACAGAAAGGGCTTCAGACAAGCAGCTGATTGCAGAACGCTACAAGCATCCACCTCAATTACAGAAGCAGGTCTCTCGCGTGGGGCTCACAACTATGACCTCTGACTCATTCGCACGAATGCCATGGTAGGAGTGTTACTGATGTATGGTGGTTACCACAGCTCTGCATGTGAAAGCACACTTCACTAGACAAGCACAAGAAATTCATCTGTGTCAGCAATAATATTAAGAGGTGTCAGGGAAACAAAATATAATCTCTTCTGTCTCCTATTATTTTGCATGAGCATGACAGACATCCCTCTCCATGGATCAAGTAGTATCTCAAAAACAATCCAGATTAGGGTGGTGCATACATAAATAGTGCTGAGCGAAGTGTGGTTGTAACCAGAGGGGAATTATCAATGACTCTGCAACACTGCTGACTTCAGGCCCAGTCTCTGCTGACACAGCCAGCCCCAGCACTCAGGTCCAGTCTCACCAGACACAATCAGCCTCAGGGCTCAGGCCTAATGTCTACGGACACTGCCAGTCCCAGGCCCAGAGTCTACAGACACTGCCAGTCCCAGGCCCAGAGTCTACAGACACTGCCAGTCCCAGGCCCAGAGTCTACAGACACTGCCAGTCCCAGGCCCAGAGTCTACAGACACTGCCAGTCCCAGGCCCAGAGTCTACAGACACTGCCAGTCCCAGGCCCAGAGTCTACAGACACTGCCAGTCCCAGGCCCAGAGTCTACAGACACTGCCAGTCCCAGGCCCAGAGTCTACAGACACTGCCAGTCCCAGGCCCAGAGTCTACAGACACTGCCAGTCCCAGGCCCAGAGTCTACAGACACTGCCAGTCCCAGGCCCAGAGTCTACAGACACTGCCAGTCCCAGGCCCAGAGTCTACAGACACTGCCAGTCCCAGGCCCAGAGTCTACAGACACTGCCAGGCCCAGGCCCAGAGTCTACAGACACTGCCAGGCCCAGGCCCAGAGTCTACAGACACTGCCAGGCCCAGGCCCAGAGTCTACAGACACTGCCAGGCCCAGGCCCAGAGTCTACAGACACTGCCAGGCCCAGGCCCAGAGTCTACAGACACTGCCAGGCCCAGGCCCAGAGTCTACAGACACTGCCAGGCCCAGGCCCAGAGTCTACAGACACTGCCAGGCCCAGGCCCAGAGTCTACAGACACTGCCAGGCCCAGGCCCAGAGTCTACAGACACTGCCAGGCCCAGGCCCAGAGTCTACAGACACTGCCAGGCCCAGGCCCAGAGTCTACAGACACTGCCAGGCCCAGGCCCAGAGTCTACAGACACTGCCAGGCCCAGGCCCAGAGTCTACAGACACTGCCAGGCCCAGGCCCAGAGTCTACAGACACTGCCAGGCCCAGGCCCAGAGTCTACAGACACTGCCAGTCCCAGGCCCAGAGTCTACAGACACTGCCAGTCCCAGGCCCAGAGTCTACAGACACTGCCAGTCCCAGGCCCAGAGTCTACAGACACTGCCAGGCCCAGGCCCAGAGTCTACAGACACTGCCAGGCCCAGGCCCAGAGTCTACAGACACTGCCAGGCCCAGGCCCAGAGTCTACAGACACTGCCAGGCCCAGGCCCAGAGTCTACAGACACTGCCAGGCCCAGGCCCAGAGTCTACAGACACTGCCAGGCCCAGGCCCAGAGTCTACAGACACTGCCAGGCCCAGGCCCAGAGTCTACAGACACTGCCAGGCCCAGGCCCAGAGTCTACAGACACTGCCAGGCCCAGGCCCAGAGTCTACAGACACTGCCAGGCCCAGGCCCAGAGTCTACAGACACTGCCAGTCCCAGGCCCAGAGTCTACAGACACTGCCAGGCCCAGGCCCAGAGTCTACAGACACTGCCAGGCCCAGGCCCAGAGTCTACAGACACTGCCAGGCCCAGGCCCAGAGTCTACAGACACTGCCAGGCCCAGGCCCAGAGTCTACAGACACTGCCAGGCCCAGGCCCAGAGTCTACAGACACTGCCAGGCCCAGGCCCAGAGTCTACAGACACTGCCAGTCCCAGGCCCAGAGTCTACAGACACTGCCAGTCCCAGGCCCAGAGTCTACAGACACTGCCAGTCCCAGGCCCAGAGTCTACAGACACTGCCAGTCCCAGGCCCAGAGTCTACAGACACTGCCAGGCCCAGGCCCAGAGTCTACAGACACTGCCAGGCCCAGGCCCAGAGTCTACAGACACTGCCAGGCCCAGGCCCAGAGTCTACAGACACTGCCAGGCCCAGGCCCAGAGTCTACAGACACTGCCAGGCCCAGGCCCAGAGTCTACAGACACTGCCAGGCCCAGGCCCAGAGTCTACAGACACTGCCAGGCCCAGGCCCAGAGTCTACAGACACTGCCAGTCCCAGGCCCAGAGTCTACAGACACTGCCAGTCCCAGGCCCAGAGTCTACAGACACTGCCAGTCCCAGGCCCAGAGTCTACAGACACTGCCAGTCCCAGGCCCAGAGTCTACAGACACTGCCAGTCCCAGGCCCAGAGTCTACAGACACTGCCAGTCCCAGGCCCAGAGTCTACAGACACTGCCAGTCCCAGGCCCAGAGTCTACAGACACTGCCAGTCCCAGGCCCAGAGTCTACAGACACTGCCAGTCCCAGGCCCAGAGTCTACAGACTGCCAGTCCCAGGCCCAGAGTCTACAGACACTGCCAGTCCCAGGCCCAGAGTCTACAGACACTGCCAGTCCCAGGCCCAGAGTCTACAGACACTGCCAGGCCCAGAGTCTACAGACACTGCCAGGCCCAGGCCCAGAGTCTACAGACACTGCCAGGCCCAGGCCCAGAGTCTACAGACACTGCCAGGCCCAGGCCCAGAGTCTACAGACACTGCCAGGCCCAGGCCCAGAGTCTACAGACACTGCCAGGCCCAGGCCCAGAGTCTACAGACACTGCCAGGCCCAGGCCCAGAGTCTACAGACACTGCCAGGCCCAGGCCCAGAGTCTACAGACACTGCCAGGCCCAGGCCCAGAGTCTACAGACACTGCCAGGCCCAGGCCCAGAGTCTACAGACACTGCCAGGCCCAGGCCCAGAGTCTACAGACACTGCCAGGCCCAGGCCCAGAGTCTACAGACACTGCCAGGCCCAGGCCCAGAGTCTACAGACACTGCCAGGCCCAGGCCCAGAGTCTACAGACACTGCCAGTCCCAGGCCCAGAGTCTACAGACACTGCCAGTCCCAGGCCCAGAGTCTACAGACACTGCCAGTCCCAGGCCCAGAGTCTACAGACACTGCCAGTCCCAGGCCCAGAGTCTACAGACACTGCCAGTCCCAGGCCCAGAGTCTACAGACACTGCCAGTCCCAGGCCCAGAGTCTACAGACACTGCCAGGCCCAGGCCCAGAGTCTACAGACACTGCCAGTCCCAGGCCCAGAGTCTACAGACACTGCCAGGCCCAGGCCCAGAGTCTACAGACACTGCCAGTCCCAGGCCCAGAGTCTACAGACACTGCCAGGCCCAGGCCCAGAGTCTACAGACACTGCCAGGCCCAGGCCCAGAGTCTACAGACACTGCCAGGCCCAGGCCCAGAGTCTACAGACACTGCCAGGCCCAGGCCCAGAGTCTACAGACACTGCCAGGCCCAGGCCCAGAGTCTACAGACACTGCCAGGCCCAGGCCCAGAGTCTACAGACACTGCCAGGCCCAGGCACAGAGTCTACAGACCCTGCCAGTCCCAGGCCCAGAGTCTACAGACACTGCCAGTCCCAGGCCCAGAGTCTACAGACACTGCCAGTCCCAGGCCCAGAGTCTACAGACACTGCCAGTCCCAGGCCCAGAGTCTACAGACACTGCCAGTCCCAGGCCCAGAGTCTACAGACACTGCCAGTCCCAGGCCCAGAGTCTACAGACACTGCCAGTCCCAGGCCCAGAGTCTACAGACACTGCCAGTCCCAGGCCCAGAGTCTACAGACACTGCCAGTCCCAGGCCCAGAGTCTACAGACACTGCCAGTCCCAGGCCCAGAGTCTACAGACACTGCCAGTCCCAGGCCCAGAGTCTACAGACACTGCCAGTCCCAGGCCCAGAGTCTACAGACACTGCCAGTCCCAGGCCCAGAGTCTACAGACACTGCCAGTCCCAGGCCCAGAGTCTACAGACACTGCCAGTCCCAGGCCCAGAGTCTACAGACACTGCCAGTCCCAGGCCCAGAGTCTACAGACACTGCCAGGCCCAGGCCCAGAGTCTACAGACACTGCCAGTCCCAGGCCCAGAGTCTACAGACACTGCCAGTCCCAGGCCCAGAGTCTACAGACACTGCCAGGCCCAGGCCCAGAGTCTACAGACACTGCCAGGCCCAGGCCCAGAGTCTACAGACACTGCCAGTCCCAGGCCCAGAGTCTACAGACACTGCCAGGCCCAGGCCCAGAGTCTACAGACACTGCCAGGCCCAGGCCCAGAGTCTACAGACACTGCCAGGCCCAGGCCCAGAGTCTACAGACACTGCCAGGCCCAGGCCCAGAGTCTACAGACACTGCCAGGCCCAGGCCCAGAGTCTACAGACACTGCCAGTCCCAGGCCCAGAGTCTACAGACACTGCCAGGCCCAGGCCCAGAGTCTACAGACACTGCCAGTCCCAGGCCCAGAGTCTACAGACACTGCCAGTCCCAGGCCCAGAGTCCACAGACACTGCCAGTCCCAGGCCCAGAGTCTACAGACACTGCCAGTCCCAGGCCCAGAGTCTACAGACACTGCCAGTCCCAGGCCCAGAGTCTACAGACACTGCCAGTCCCAGGCCCAGAGTCTACAGACACTGCCAGTCCCAGGCCCAGAGTCTACAGACACTGCCAGTCCCAGGCCCAGAGTCTACAGACACTGCCAGTCCCAGGCCCAGAGTCTACAGACACTGCCAGTCCCAGGCCCAGAGTCTACAGACACTGCCAGGCCCAGGCCCAGAGTCTACAGACACTGCCAGTCCCAGGCCCAGAGTCTACAGACACTGCCAGGCCCAGGCCCAGAGTCTACAGACACTGCCAGGCCCAGAGTCTACAGACACTGCCAGGCCCAGAGTCTACAGACACTGCCAGGCCCAGAGTCTACAGACACTGCCAGGCCCAGAGTCTACAGACACTGCCAGGCCCAGAGTCTACAGACACTGCCAGGCCCAGAGTCTACAGACACTGCCAGTCCCAGTCTCTGCAAACATATCCTGCCTTGGGCCTAGTCTCTGCAGTTTCCACCATTTTCAATTAGCTGTTTTGCTATAGTAGCCATGTGCCCTCAGAGAACAGGAAATTGCACTGTGGTTTATATAGTCCTCTTTTGGTCTGCTGACAGTTATGTTTTATAACTTCAAAAACGAATTGAAAGAAAAAGAGGAGAGCCTGGGGATAATGTGTCTACTTAGTTTCTTTCATTCTTGAGGCAGGCACATATGACTTGGTGGCATAATGACGTATGCCATTCACGTACTTCCCATAAACAAAGAATTCTTAATCAAAAAATATACTTAAAATATTATTCAAAATATTACTGAAATATTAAATGCACAAATTGACGTCTTGTGGTGCTTAGTTTCAAGTTGTCATCTAATATTCATGGAATCACATTATGAAATTACATTCTTATTCTGAGGCAGATTATGGAAGGTGAGAGCTGTGCTCAGTTATAAGAAAATTCATTGGTATAGTGCCTAACACTGGTATGGAGTGAACAGCCCATCTCTAGGTTGCAGGCTGTAGCTTTTGTTCAGCTAGATTGTGACTACAGCCAGACCTCCTGTGAGTTAAGGAGTCCTATTAAGCAAAAGCCCCATGATTAAAACATTACAGCTAACGTGCTGGCTTGCAAACCTTTCCAGAAATCAGGGCAGTAACGTGCAGCCTGCTTTGACGCCGGTCTTCCCTTGTCCGGCTGTGTTATAGACCGACTGGCTTACACAGTGGTTTAGAATGAAAATAAATTTCTGTGGCTAGCACAATGTGAGATGAGGGTTCAAGTGTCCTCCCTGCCCTTTGTCAATCTTGCTGAAGTCTGAACTCTGTGCCTGGTGCTGCTCCCTGCATTTTCTCTTGGAATGGCCGAGTGTGGAAGAGGGAGAACCTTGATAGATACGTTAAAAGGAAGTGATCAGCAAAGTTCATGGGGGTCCCTTAAAGACCAAGGCAGGTAAAGGCATAATGACAGATAAGGGAATGGTAAAGAAAGCAAATAAATTTTTGCTATCTGTCTTCACAAGGGACAGCACAGAAAGTCTCCCAGTTATCGCTGAGAATGGGGTCTGGATTGAACAATAAACTGAAACAAATTGGTTCTTTTAAAAAGTTAGTAAACTAATGGGACTGCAAGGCAATAAATTCACAGTCCTGCATCCTGAGGCTTTGAATGAGCTGTCTATGGAGAGAGCAGATGCACCAGTTATCACTTGCTGAAATTCCACGGATTTTAGAACAGTTCCCACAGGATCAGAGGGGAATGATGGTAACCCTGCTACTGAAGGGTGAAGGACAGACCAGGATCAACAAACTTGCAAAAGATATAAAGCTTCCCAGAATGGCAGGTTTGTCACATGAAGACAATTTAAGCCGTCTGAAAACAATGCTCCCCAGAGCTTAGAAGTAGGAGAGATGATTTCATTGAAACATATGTGGTTTTATAGGGTAGATGCCAAAATGATGTCGTCCTTGGCTTGTGTTCCTGGAACAAGGGATCACTGTCTCAAAACGAGGCATCAGTCTTTCAGAAGTGGGATGAGAAGGAGCTTCTTTACCAGTGGGTAATGAATCTTGAAGAACTTTCTGCCTAAGTGTAGAAGTTCAATTCACATACACTCAGTTGCCATTTTATTAATTATGCCTGAATACCTATTCAGGCGCGTGGCCAAGTAGTTAAGGCGTTCGTCTAGTGATCTGAAGGTCACTAGTTCAAGCCTTGACTGAGACGTTTGTCCTTGAGCAAGGCACTTAACCACACATTGCTCTGCAATGACACCAGTGCCAAGCTGTATGGGTCCTAATACCCTTCCCTTGAACAACATCGGTGGCGTGGAGAGGGGAGACTTGCAGCTTGGGCAACTGCCGGTCTTCCATACAACCTTGCCCAGGCAAATCCATGGTCTCACGAAACTAACGGCCTACATGCATATACCCATTCATTATGCAAATTTGGATCTCAGAAACATTCTGAATGTTAAAAGGCCTGAACTGATTAGATGTGGCAAAGTTGTTTCCCATGGTAAGGGAGTCTAGAACAAGAGGGCACAACTTCAGGATTGAAGGACGTCCATTAAGAATAGACCTGCGGAGAAATTACTTTAGACAGAAGGTGGTAAATCTGTGGAGTTTGTTGCCACGAGCATTGTGGAGGTCAAGTCATTGGGTGCATTTAAGGCAGAGATAGATAGGTTCTTGATTAGCCAGGGCATCAAAGGGTAAGGGGAGAAGGCAGGGGAGTGGGGATGACTGGAAGGATTGGATCAGACTATGATTGAATGGCAGAGCAGATTCAATTGGCTAAGTGGACTGCTTCTACTCCAATATCTTATAGTCTTATGGTCTTAATGAAAAAAGTCAGGGACGGCCAAGTGGAGGGAACTGGGGTAGAGCAGAGACCGCAGAACTTGGGGCACTGGTGGAAGCTAAGAGGAAAGCACAGAGAAGAGGAGCAGCAGGAAGTCGTTTGACCTGTCAAACCTCTTAAATGTCTCCATCATTTGAAGCTGTTCTTCTGAAGTTGGGATGACTGAACTTAGTGGGAAACCTGGACCAAGTGCCCAGCCAGCCACACCACTCCCATGGAAGGATCGGAAAGGTGTGGAGTGGGAACAGAAGCAGAAATGGCTGGATATGCTCAGGCACAAGCAGCACAGAAACCATTCCAGGCCAAACCATCCAGCACAGATTTCCCTGGAATCTTTACACGTAGATCCCCTGGCTCAGTGTTGGATGTTGTCAGTACCGCTGTTGAGAATCAATGAACCGTCAGTACTTTTCCATGAGTAAATCAGGCCCTACTGGTCCAGGCATATGTTTACCTCAGGATAAAGAGCAGGGTCAATGGTTAGTTATCGTTGGGAGATGTGGCTATCTATTACACGTGCAGAAACAGCTCTTTTCGCAACACAGTGAATCTGCAAGCACATCCAAATGGCTGGTCCCGATGTGATCAATTGCCAACTTTCCAGGTTTCCTCCTGATGACCCAAATGCCACCTGGGAGGCCATCCACATCACTGCGTCGATGATGCTGCTGCCTGGTGAAAGAGCAACTAGAGGAACAGGGTGAGGGAAGGAGACACAGGTGGTATCTGTCAGTGTTGTTTAAAACATCCCTGCACTCCACCTCAACAATCCATCACACACCATTTCTGAACCTGTCTCTGCTTTTTTTCTTGTCATCAAATTTCTATAGACACTGGAAATATGAGATAACAAAAAATGCTGGAAACACTCAGCAGATCTGACAGCATCTATGGAGAGAGAAAAAAACAGATTTCGTATTCAAGGTCAAAGACCCGATGTCGGGACTGCGAGGGGAAAACAAGCAAGTTGTGAATTGCAGGGAGTGTACTTCAAAGCACATCCATTTGGCAGTGCGGACAGTATTAAATTCAGCACGTTCTTTCCAAAGGTCCTTTCTGAGTGTGGTTCAAATTGGAATTCAATGTCAGATTCCAACCAGGCATAGCGACGAGAGGTGATGAATCTATTGCCGATGTCACCAAAGGATTAAATGTTGTTGAAGGGTCACAGACCAGAGAGTGGAGCTGTGGTTGCAAGTTCTCCAGTTTGAGGAAGTCCTACAAAGTCAGAAGCAAGTACATTGGGTAGGAAGTTGAACTGATCATCAAAACCCATCAACAGACTAATGACTGTGGCAATGTCTGAAGGACATACATACACCCATTTTCAAAGAGAGAAAGTGAGAGGGTGTATTTATGTATAATATACTAATAAATCAAATCTTACATCATGTAATGATGTCATCGTGTTGGTATGAAGCAGCAGTAAGTTCTGGAGTGCCTTGGACCCCCCCCTTCCCTCCGATTTTGGAGCTCTTTTGAACCGAGGATATTATTGAGGCAGCACCATTCGAGCAATTCAACATGGACCAAAGTGTTCTCAGATACAAGATACCCACACCCAACAAATCGATCCATCTCGGTCTTAAAGACTTCAAGCAGAACACTGTACCAGACCTCAGTGCAGTTCAAATTCTTAGGATGGTAGGCAATTGCAGATTCCTCAGCAGCAAAGAAACTTTTCATTTATTCAACTGCAGAAAATACCCAGAGATGTGTTACATTAGAAGGAATAATTCTCACCAACCAACATTATTTTAATGCTAACTCTGTTCCAGAATCCACAGGTGATGCCTGACCTGTGGAATACTTCCCATCATTTCCGCTTTTATTTTAGATTTCCACCATCTGCTGTTATTGCTTTAGAATAGTTCTCAGTGCATTGTTTAATTCTTTCTGCATTTAATCAGAGTCAGAGAGTCATAGAAAAACACGGGGCAGAAACATCTAGTCCACGCTGAACCACTTAAACTGCCTAGTCCCATTGGCCTGAAATGGGACCACAGCCCCCCAGACCCCTACCACCCATGTACCTATCCAAACTTCTCTTAAACATTGAAATCAAAATCACATCCACCATTGTGACAGCTCGTTCCACACTCTCAACACCCTCTGAGTGAGGAAGTTTCCCCTCAAGTTCCCCTTAAACATTTCACCTTTCACCCTTAACCCATGACCTCTAGTTGTAGGCTCACCTAACCTCAGTGAGAAAGCCTGCTTGACTTTACCCACTTTAAACCCCTCAACTTTGAACACCTCTATCAAATCTCCCCTCAACCTTCTAAATTCTAGGGAATAAAGTCCTAACCTATTTAATCTTCTCTTATAACTCAGATCCTCCAGTACCCATGACATCTTTATAAGTTTTCTCTGTACTCTTTCAATCTTATTTACATCTGTCCAGTAGGTAGGTAGGTGACCAAAACTACACACAATACTCCAAGTTAGACCTCACCAATGCCTTAAACTTCAGTACTTTGATCTATGAAGGTCAATGTGCCAAAAGTTTTCTTTACAACCATTTCTAGCTGTGATACCACATTCAATTAATTCTCTCTCTTTTTGGCTGTCCGTCAACTTTAATGTGGACAGAGGCCTGAGCAAAGTTGTATGGAAGACTGGCAGTTGCCTATGCTGCAAGTCTCCCCTCTCCACAACACCGATGTTGTCCAAGGGAAGGGCAAGGGCTGACACTGTCATAAGGGAGGGGGGCATTGGGAGTGGACCCAAATGCAAGACACAGACACTGAAGTACCAGGAACAGGACTAGGCATGAGAAGGAAGCAAGGAAAATGGGGAAGAAAGGACACTGGACATAACACCAGCCCCAGATGAAACCAGGGCTCTGGGTCTGGGCTAGGACCTGACCAGGATAGGGAACCAGGACATGGAACTGGGAATTAGGAGCCTGGGCTTGGACCAAGCCAGAGGCTGGACAAGGACCCAGAACCAGGCAAGGCCATGACAAGGTTACAGGACAAGGGAACCTCAGCACCAGGCTGGGCAAGGTACATGGAAATGACAAGAACCCAGAGCCTTGGTCAAGGGAGAGACAACAGGACTGGATAAGAGACTCCTTGTCAAGGGAACCTCAGCACCAGGCTGGGCAAGGTACATGGACATGACAAGAACCCAGAGCCTTGGTCAAGGGAGAGACAACAGGATTGGATAAGAGACTCCTTGTCAAGGGAACCCCAACACAAGACAAGGGAATCCCAGCACCAGGGTGGGCAAGGTACTCCTGCGCTAAGCAAGGCATATGGACATGACAAGGACACAAGAGCCTACAGAGAGGCAGGGACACAGAACACCAAGCCAGGACCCCTCCTTGGATACAGGACATAAGGCCAGGACTCATTACACAGAACACAAAACACAACAAGACAGTTCCTAATGCTAGGTAGCAGCAAAACAGCCAGACCTACCTAGTGAAGGCATGGACAGACAGTTCCAAACAGGGCAAGGAACCAGCAGGAAGATGAAGGGAAGGGATACAGAAAGGGAACTTGGACAGGAACAATCCAGCAACCCAAGGCTGGATCCTGAAGCAATTTATGAGGCCAGCCCAAACAAGAATCAGCTGCACAACAGAAGCTGGGGAAACCCGGAAAACCTGGAATAAGAAACATGGACAGGACCGCTAACAGGAATGCAGATTTCACGGACCAGACCATGACAGACACAGCTTGGCACTGGTGTCATCACAGAGCAATGTGTGGTTACGTGCCTTGCTCAAGGACACAACACTCTGCCTCAGCTGAGGCTCGAACTAGCGACCTGCAGATCACTAGGCCAATGCCTTAACCACTTGGCCATGCACTCAATTAATTATGGACCTGTATTCCCAGATCCCTTTGTTCTATGTCACTCCTCAGTGCCCCATCATTCACTGTGTAAGACCTACCCTGGTTGGTCCCCCCCAACGTGCAACACCTCACACGTTGCAATTTTCAACGGAAAATCTGCCATTTTCAGCCCAGTTTTCCAACTAGTCCAGATCCCGTTGCAAGCTCTGACGGCCTTCCTCGCTGTCTACTACACCCGCAGTCTTGGTGTCATCCGTAAATTTGCTTCTCCAGTTAACCACATTATCATCCAGTCAAAGAAGCAATCGTCCGCTACCACTCTCTGGCTTCTCCTGAAAAGCCAATGTCTAATCCAATTTACGACCTCATTCTAAATGCCAAGCGACTGAACCTGCTGGATTAACCTCCCATGTGGGACCTTGTCAAATGTTTTGCTGAAGTACATGTAGGCAACATCCAATGCCTTGCCTTCCACAACTTTCCTGGTAACCTCCTCAAAAAACACTATGATTTTGATTTGGCACTAGCTACCACACACAAAGCCATGCTATCTATCCCTAATTCATCCCTGTTTATCCCAATATTCAATATCTGGTCCCTTAGAATACCTTCTAATAACTTTCCCGCTACTGATGTCAGGCTCACCAGCCTATAATTTCTTGGTTTGTTCTGAGAAATTTCCTTAAACAACAGAACAAAGATTAGCTGTCCTCCAGTACCTTACCCATCACTAAGGGTGATTTAAATATCTCTGCTTGGGCCCCTACAAATTCTGCACTTGCCTCCCACAGGGTCCGAGGGAACACCTTGTCAGACCTGGGGATTTATCCACCCTAATTTGCCTCAAGACAGCAAACACCTCCTCCTCCGTGACCTGTATAGAGTCCTTGACCTTGCTGCAGTTTTGCCTCACTCCCATAGACTCTACGTCCTTCTCCTGAGTAAATGCAGATGCAAAAATCCATTTACGATCTCCACCATCTCTTTTGGCTCCATGCATAGATTACCACTCTGATCTTCCAGACGCCCAAAGTTGCCCCTTGCAATCCGTTTGCTCTTAACATATCTGTATAATCCCTTGTGATTCTCCTTCACCTTGTCTGCTAGAGTAACCTCATGCCTTCCTTTAGCCATCCTGATTTCTTTCTTAAGTGTTCTCTTACATTTCTTATACTCCTCAAGTATCTCATTTGTTCCTGTCTGCCTAAACCTCCTGTACACCTCTGCTTTTCCTTACTTAACCAGGACCTCAAATCTCTCCAAACCAATGTTTTCCAAACCTGTTATCCTTGCCTTTTATTCTGATAGGCACATACAGGCTTTGTACTTTCAAAATTTCACTTCTGAAAGCCTCCCACTTACCAAGTACACCTGTGCCAGAAAACAGCCTGTCCCAAAACACACTTGCCAGATCCTTTGTGATACCTTCATAATTGGCCATTCTGCAATTTTGAATATCAAGCTAAGGACCAAGCCTATCCTTTTCCATAATTACCTTGAAACTACTGGCACCATGATCTCCAGATGCAAAGTGTTCCCTGACACAAACTTCTGTCACCTCCCCTGTCTCATTCCCGAATAGGAGGATAAGCATTGCGCTCCCTCTCACTGGGACTTCTATATACTGATTAAGGAAACTTTCCAGACAAACTCAGATTTTGCTAGTCTAAATCTCTGCAGTTCATTGCCTGCCCTCAGAAGGGTTGATTAACAACTTAGTGCGGAACTGTCCCCCACTGAAAGTCAAATTGGGTTGGACTCATCTCCCAGTGAGGGTCAGTGTGTGTGGGACCCATTCCCCCAGTGAGGGTCAGTGTGTGTGGAACCTGTCCCCCAGTGAGGGTCAGAGTGTGTGGGACCTGTCCCCCGGTGAGGGTCAGTGTGCGTGGGACCCATTCCCCCAGTGAGGGTCAGTGTGTGTGTGGGACCCATGCCCCAGTGAGGGTCAGTGTGTGTGGGACCCATTCCCCCAGTGAGGGTCAGTGTGTGTGGGACCCGTCCCCCCAGTGAGGGTCAGTGTGTGTGGGACCCATCTCCCAGTGAGGGTAAGTGTGTGTGTGGGACCCATCTCCCAGTGAGGGTTAGTGTGTGTGGGACCTGTCCCCCAGTGAGGGTCAGTGTGTGTGGGACCCATTCCCCAGTGAGGGTCAGTGTGTGTGGGACCCGTCTCCCAGTGAGGGTCAGTGTGTGTGGGACCCGTCCCCCAGTGAGGGTCAGTGTGTGTGTGTGGGACTCATTCCCCAGTGAGGGTCAGTGTGTGTGGGACCTGTCCCCCAGTGAGGGTCAGTGTGTGTGGGACCCGTCACCCAGTGAGGCTCAGTGTGTGTGGGACCTGTCCCCCAGTGAGGGTCAGTGTGTGTGGGACCCATCCCCCAGTGAGGGTCAGTGTGTGTGGGACCCGTCCCCCAGTGAGGGTCAGTGTGTGTGTGTGGGACTCATTCCCCAGTGAGGGTCAGTGTGTGTGGGACCTGTCCCCCAGTGAGGGTCAGTGTGTGTGGGACCCGTCACCCAGTGAGGCTCAGTGTGAGTGGGACCTGTCCCCCAGTGAGGGTCAGTGTGTGTGGGACCCATCCCCCAGTGAGGGTCAGTGTGTGTGTGGGACCTGTCCCCCAGTGAGGGTCAGTGTGTGTGGGACCCATCCCCCAGTGAGGGTCAGTGTGTGTGGGACCTGTCCCCCAGTGAGGGTCAGTGTGTGTGTGGGACCCGTCTCCCAGTGAGGGTTAGTGTGTGTGTGGGACTCATTCCCCAGTGAGGGTCAGTGTGTGTGGGACTCGTTCCCCCACTGAGGGTCAGTGTGTGTGGGACCCATCTCCCAGTGAGTGTCAGTGTGTGTGGGACCCATCCCACAGTGAGGGTCAGTGTGTGTGGGACTCGTTCCCCAGTGAGGGTCAGTGTGTGTGGGACCCGTCCCCCAGTGAGGGCCAGTGTGTGAGGGTCAGAGTGTGTGGGACCAGAAGAGATCAATGCTTTTAAGAAAGAAAACATAGATGAATTGAGAATGAGCAATGGCTCCCATTAAATATGAGGCATATGGAAACGGGTTATTCTGCTTTTGAAGCTGAGATTTACTCTTCCTCCTGGTGGGGCATCACTGATGGAATAACTTGCCCTGTAAGATTTGGACTAGTGAATGCAGCGCCTGAATCCAGAATTGAATTGGATCCTTGTCCATGTTCTGGGCCTGAGGTTATGACTGGCTGTATTGACTCCAGCCCAAGCAGCTCGTTGTGAGTACACCAGCACTGGCTGCTTCTCCCAGCCACACAAGGACAGAGGGACAGCGCAGCTCCACAGAGAACCTGAGCCTTACAGTCATTTTCCACTCGATCATTCATTAATCTCAATGAGTACATAACCAGAGATGAAATCAATATCACCGTTTCACCAGCTCTCTCCTGGTATTGTCACTCTGTGGAATGCAGAACCTACTTAGCCACGGTCTCATTGCATCCATTCAAGTAAGGGTTAAATACGAATACATGTAAGCCAGGCTTGGCAATAGTGCGTTGAATATTAATGATTATTCTGTAATCACAGCTGGAGAGAACGCTAACAGCAGAAATATACTATAATCTATAACCCTGTCTTCTTCTTTCCATCCTGTTTAGATTCTGTGTCTCCTTTCTATCCATTGCTTTTTTCTTCTTTATCTTTAATCTCTGTTCATTCTCTCTCGTCACCACCCTCCATTGCTTTTTCTCACAGTCACTGTTGCTCTGAGTAGCTCTGCCCCTGCCACATTCTCTTTCTCTCTCTCTCCTTCTCTCTCCATTTCTCCCTCTCTCACTCCACCACCTTCTCTATCTCTCTCTCCCTCACCCGCTCTGTCCTGCTCGCTATCTCACACTCTCTCTCTCCTCCCTCTCTCTCACTCCCTCTCCCTCTCTTACTCTCTCTCCTTCTCTCTCTCCCTACATTCCCCTCTCTCTTTCTCTCTCTCACTTTCTCACTCTCCTAGTCTCTCTACTCCCCATCTCTCTCACTTGCTGTCTCACTCTACCTCTCTCCTTAGCCTTCTCTCTCCTGACATCCCTTTCTCTCCTCTCCTGCTCTCTCTCACACTTCCCTCTCTCCTACTCTCTCTCTCCTCTCACTCTCCTTCTCTCCTACTCTCTCTCCTCTCCATCTCTCTCACTTGCTCTCTCTCTCTCTCCTTCTCTCTCCTGACATCCGTTTCTCTCCTCTCTCTTACTCTCACTTCCCTCTCTCTCTCTCTCTCTCTCTCTCTCTCTCTCTCTCCCCCCCCCCCCCCCCACCGTCGCTCTCTCTCCTGATCAGGATACAGAAAGACAGAAAGAAAGAAGGAGAAACTATTTCACAGATAAAGCGAGAGAAAGAAAAATGGAGGAGGGGAGAGCAGAGAGAGAGAGAGAGAGAGAGAGAGCTAGCGATGCTAATAACTTGCCAAGGGGGTGGCATACATCATTTATATTACAGGATGAGATGGATGATACAGAATACAGCTGGAGGTGAGATAGAAGAGGATTAAAACAAGGGTATTAATGCTGCAAACACAAAAAGACAAAGAAGCAGTTTTGAGGCAGGCGGTAATGAAAGAAGCTGAAGGAGAGCTTCACTCAATCAAACCTGGATTAAAGTGAGTCGTTCAATATCTCAAGGACGACTGCAGTGCATCTGTTTTAAAATGAAACACAGATCTTCATTTATAAACAGCTCTCTTGATTCAATTGTCTGTCTCTCTGACACAGATTCACTTTACCTTTGAGCTTTCTATTGACTTCACTCAGTGGACAGTACAGGCATCAGGTGATGCTCCCAGATTAGTACTGATGGAGTGTCACACCGTCAGAGGGACAGTACTGAGGGAGTGTCACACTGTCAGAGGGACGGTACTGAGGGAATGTCACACTGTCAGATGGACAGTACTGAGGGAGTGTCACACTGTCGGAGGGACAGTACTGAGGGAGTGTCACACTGTCAGAGGGACAGTACTGAGGGAGTGTCACACCGTCAGATGGACAGTACTGAGGGAGTGTCACACTGTCAGAGGGACAGTACTGAGGGAGTGTCACACTGTCAGAGGGACAGTACTGAGGGAGTGTCACACTGTCAGAGCGACAGTACTGAGGGAGTGTCACACTGTCGGAGGGACAGTACTGAGGGAGTGTCACACCGTCAGATGGACAGTACTGAGGGAGTGTCACACTGTCGGAGGGACAGTACTGAGGGAGTGTCACACCGTCAGAGGGACAGTACTGAGGGAGTGTCACACTGTCAGAGGGACAGTACTGAGGGAGTGTCACACCGTCAGAGGGACAGTACTGAGGGAGTGTCACACAGTCAGAGGGACAGTACTGAGGGAGTGTCACACCGTCAGATGGACAGTACTGAGGGAGTGTCACACAGTCAGAGGGACAGTACTGAGGGAATGTCACACTGTCAGAGGGACAGTACTGAGGGAGTGTCACACTGTCAGAGGGACGGTACTGAGGGAATGTCACACCATCAGAGGGACAGTACTGAGGGAGTGTCACACAGTCAGAGGGACAGTACTGAGGGAATGTCACACTGTCAGAGGGACAGTACTGAGGGAGTGTCACACCATCAGAGGGACAGTACTGAGGGAGTGTCACACTGTCAGAGGGACAGTACTGAGGGAGTGTCACACAGTCAGAGGGACAGTACTGAGAGAGTGTCACACATTCAGAGGGACAGTACTGAGGGAGTGTCACACATTCAGAGGGACAGTACTGAGGGAGTGTCACACCGTCAGAGGGACAGTACTGAGGGAGTGTCACACCTTCAGAGGGACAGTACTGAGGGAGTGTCACCATCACAGGGACAGTACTGAGGGAGTGTCACACCGTCACAGGGACAGTACTGAGGGAGTGTCACACCTTCAGAGGGACAGTACTGAGGGAGTGTCACACCGTCAGATGGACAGTACTGAGGGAGTGTCACACAGTCAGAGGGACAGTACTGAGGGAATGTCACACTGTCAGAGGGACAGTACTGAGGGAGTGTCATACTGTTAGAGGGACAGTACTGAGAGAGTGTCACATTGTCAGAGGGATAGTACTGATGGAATGTCACACTGTCAGAGGGACAGTACAGAGGGAATGCCACGCTATCAGTGGACAACTCTGAGGTTGTGTCACACCGTCAAAGGGACAGTACTGAGGGAGTGCCACACCGTCAGAGAGATAGTACTGAAGGAGTGTCGCACTGTCAGAGGGACAGTACTGAGGGAATGTCACACCATCAGAGGGACAGTACTGAGGGAGTGCCACACCGTCAGAGAGACAGTACTGAAGGAGTGTCGCACTGTCGGAGGAACAGTACTGAGGACAGGACTGAGTCAGTGCCAAACTGTCAGAGGGACAGTACTGAGGGAGTGTCACACCGTCAGAGGGACAGTACTGAGGGAGTTGTCACACTGTCAGAGAGACAGTACTGAGAGACTGTCACACTGTCAGAGGGATAGTACTGAGGGAGTCACACTGTCAGGTGGACAGTACTGAGAGAGTGTCACACTGAAAGAGGGACAGTAATGATGGAGGGTCACACTGTCTGAGGGACAGTAACGAGGGAGTGTCGTAACGTCAGAGGGACAGTACTGCGAGAGTGTCACACCATCAGAGGGACAGTACTGAGGGAGTGTCACACTGTCGAGGGACAGTACTGAGGGAGTGTCACACCATCAGAGGGACAGTATTGAGGGAGAGTCAGACCGTCAGAGGGACAGTACTGATGGAGTCACACTGTCAGCGGGACTGTACCAAGGCAGTGTAACACTGTCAGAGGGACAGAACTAAAGGAGCGGCACACAGTCAGAGGGACAGTACTGAGTGATGCTGTACTCTTCAAATGACTGTTATAAGGATGAGGCAACTTACAGTGCCTTACAGCAGACACAGGCCATTTCGCCCTTCTCGTGCTAAGCTGATTTGGTGGCTTTTGGGCACTTGCTCTGTAGTCTGGCCTGAAGTACATACCACACAACACAACACTGCTGACACCCGTACTTCAGTGTTTGGGGAGTTCTCTGCACTTCACCTCTGAATAATCCACTGTACACATTCACATTTCTCCTTTATCCAGACATCCTGCTCTAAAAATCTGCTTTTCTATCTGTTGGGGTAGAAGAAGCAGAAAAGTTGCTGTGCCTGAGCCACACTGTCTATATGAGGTAACAAAGCATGATCCGCCTGCCAGAACTGTAACACATCTGCACTGCGCCCAACACACCAGAGAAGCCTTTTTATTAGTTCACAGTCCCGGTTCTCAAAGAGAATCTTAGGCGCAGAGGCTGAGGACTGAGATCTGTTCAAATGGCAGCCGCGTTAAATATTTAAAGAGTATATTTTCTGTCCTTCCATTTATTCCTGTCTGCTGAGGCAATGCCAAATGGACCCTGCCTCGACAAATGAGTATTGCCGACATCAGCTGCTGAGTTTAAATGCTGGCTGCAATAAAGAGGGGAGCTCGTTCGCAACCCAAACAAATCTTCACCTATCCCACTCTCTCAGATGCTGAGGAATGTGTGGCAAAGTTACTCAGCACCCAAGGTACTCTGCGGCTACACCAACAATCCCTTCCGTTTCTATCGCTCCTTTGGCTCAGTCAGCATTTTCAATCCGAATCGGACACGGGCATCATGAATGTAATTAGCCACTTATCAGCATTATGTCAAATTCAAGTTTATTGCCATACGCTGGAGGATGGGTGTGTGTCTCTCTCTCCCTCCCTCTCTCTCCCTCTCTCTCCCTCCCTCTCCCTCCCTCTCTCTCCCTCCCTCTCTCTCCCTCCCTCTCTCTCTCCCCCTCTCCCCCCTCTCTCTCTCACTCTCTCTCTCTCTCTCCCTCCCTCCCTCCCCCCCCCTCCCTCCCTCTCGCATGCTGCTGCCCCAAAGACAGTGCCAGAGTCCTGGGTCTCGGGCGAGGATTGATGAAATGAAATGAATTGAAATATCTTTATTGTTATTGTCATTGCATAGTACAATCTGTCATGCATCAATACAGTGAAAGAGAGTTTGCAACTCTCGTACTCAATGCTATAAAACAACAAAATAAATAAACAATAAATAAAATCAAGTAACCAGCCAGTACAGCAATGTCCAGCAGTACAAAAGCACAACTCAGCTGCATGACAGCCATAAAACCAGTATTAAAAGTAGCAACGTAACAAATTTATGGATGATGCTTGATCAATTGGTTCAGAGCAATTATAGCTCTGGGGGAGAAAGCTATTTTTCAGTCTGGAAGTGCAGGCATAGAAAATCTTGTAACGTCTGCCAGATGGAAGAAGTTCAAACAGATGATTGCATGGGTGTGTACTGTCCTTACAGATGCTTGTAGCTTTCCTTAGGTAGCGTGAGCTGTAGGTGTCCTCCAGGGCTGGGAGCTGTGTCCCAATGATCTTCTGTGCGCTAGAGACGACCCGCTGAAGTGCTTTCCTATCAGCTGCTGTACAACTGAGATAGCACACAGAGATGCGGTATGTTAAGATGCTCTCTGTGGTGCAGCGGTAAAGGGTCACCAGCATCTGTTCAGGTAGACCAGCTTTCTTCAGTGTCCTGAGCTGTGCTTTCTTAACTATTGTTGTGGTGTTAGTGGACCATGTAAGGTCGTCTGAGATGTGTATTCCCAGAAACCTGAAACTGGACACTCTCTCCACTATGTCTCCGTTAATGTAGACTGGAGCGTACTCGTCATCCCGTGACTTTCCAAAGTTGATAATTAGCTCCTTGGTCTTTGCTGTATTAAGGGACAGGATGTTCTCTGAGCACCAGCTCACCAAGTTCTGTACTTCCGCTCTGCGCGCTGACTTGTCTCTGTTGGAGATCAACCCGATCACTGTCGTGTTGTCTGCGAATCTGACGATGATATTGGTGTCAAATGCAGGTACACAGTTGTAAGTGAAGAGGGAGTAGGTCCACGCAGTTTGTGGATCTGACTCTGTAATGCACATTAGGACCTGTCTCTGGTCACTCCATTTGTTATTGCTATTTTGTATGAGTTAGATTGGGGCAGCAAATGACACAGAGATAAACGAAACTGAACTGGACGTTCCGAGACCCCTTCAGGGATGACACGGTTTGAGGTTTTACATTCAGTGCGTTTTTCACTCATATTTTTAACCAATTGTGTGAGTTGTTCTATTTTTTTGCACTGTGGGTGTTTAATATTTTCTATGAGGACAAATCTCACAGCTGTATTCAGTACACGTACTTCGATAATTTATGTGCTTTGAATCGTTGGAGAGCATACTGTCAGAATTACAGAGCCTGCAAACAGGCCCCTCAGCTCATCTCGTACAAGCTGACTCTGTTGCCTGGGGAATTAGTCCCATTTGGTCTATAGCCTCCTAAACACCTCTTGTCCGCGTACTTTTCTACACTCTTTCCTCTAAGCCGAGTGGGTACGTGGCCATGTAGCCACTGGGATTCTCCCGCGCTCTGCCGCAATGAGGCCACAGCCAGGCTGGAGGAGCTGCACCTGATACTCAATCTGGTGGCCTCCAACCTGATGACACCAACACCGATTTCTCCAACTTACAGTAACCTTCAGCATTCTCATTCCTTGTTCCCCCTCACATCTGCTCTTGTTACCTGCCCATCCCCTCCCTCAGGTGCTCCCTTCCCTTTCTTCCATGGTCTTCCAGCCTCTCCCCTCAGAATCCCCCTTTATCTCTTTCACCTATCAGCTTCCCAGCCCTTTTCTTCACCCCTCCCCCTCTCCCGGTTTCACCTACCACCCTGTACTTCCTCCTCTCCTCTCCACACCTTCCTGCTCCAACTTCTCATCCCTCTTCCCAGTCCTGAAGAAGGGCCTTGGGCTGAAACTCTTCTCCATGGACGCTGCCTGGCCTGCTGAGTTCCTGTAGCATTGTGTGTGTATTGCTCCCGAGCACACAGCCTTTGTTGCTGCACAGCTGGGATTTTTATTTAGATAATGTTTTATTAAAATGTCACATGGTTTTCAGCCCATGTAAAATTTTCCTGTTTGGAGCAATGGTTGGTCCATGAGCTGTAAAAAAATTAGAGGGAATATTTTCTATCTAGATGGTTCTTTAATGTGTCTTCTGGCAGCTCATTCCAAGTACCCACCACCCTCTACTGAAAGAAGCTGCCTTTGATATCCCTTTCAAAGCTGGAACCTCTCATCTTAAACCTTTTAAGATAAATCTTTTTAGCAGCTCAGCCCAGGGAAAATGGTAATATGCCTTTATCCTGCCTATGCTCCTGATGATCTTCACCCCGCAATCTCCTACGATCGTAGGAATAAAGTCCTAGTCTTTGCAGCTTTCTCTGTAACTCAGGCTCCCAAGTCCAAGCAACGTCCTGATCAATCTCTTCTGGACTCTGTCTAGTTCAATAGCATCTTTCCCTCAACAGGGTGACTGAAACACTGTACAATACTCCAAACGCAGCCTCACTACCACCTTCTTACAGTCCGCTGTGTACTGTACACTGTCTACCATCTTACTGCAGTGTAATTCCTAACTCCTGTGCTCAGTAGGATGAAGGCCGGTGTGCTAAACATCTTCTTCACCATCCTATCTACCCGTGACAACGCTTTCGGTGAACTATGCACTTGCACTCTGGGCCCCCCTATGCTCTGACACTCCCCGGGGCCCTACCACTCACTGTAGAAGTCCAACTCTGGTTTGATCTCCTGTACTAACCAATCTACCAAATTACTTTAGTATCATCCGCCAACATACTAACCATGTCTCTTACATCCACAGCAAATCATTTACATAAATTACAAATAACAACGGTCCCAGCGCCAACGTTTTATATTGCTGTGTGGTCCAACCATTGTCCAGAGCTGAAAATGTTGACTTGGCCTGGGAAGTGCACGACACTTTAAATGATTTGTTCTAATATGCACGTCAAACAAACACAAACCACAGCTCTCAACACAAGTAAATGACAGTCAAAACAACTGAAAGGCACAGTAGCAAAAGTAAAATGTTCTGACTACATGGCATTGGCATTATTAACACTGAGCCAATGACTTCCATTCTGTGTTTATTGTTACAATTTGTTAGAGTGTCGTAACTTGAAACTGACAATGTAAATACGTTGAGGCTCTAAAATGTTTTAAAGTAAAAGTTGTGTACATTTATTATTTAGAAAATGTATGGATTATATTCATTAATAATTAATTACAAGCATTTTACAATTATTATAACATAGATTTCAAAATTATATTAACATTATATAAAAGGACATTTCAGCTGCTCAGCAACCAAAGCTACATGCGTGGGTCATTTCAGTTACTGTGTGACTGCACACCCGCACAGCTTAGAAGGCGTAAATCCTGTTGCATGCCTCTAGTCTGAGAAACTACCCTTGGCCATCATCCCCTGCTTCCTATTACTGAGCCAAATCTGAATCCAATTCACAATTTCCCTTTGCGATTTAACCTTGCAAAGCAGCCTGTCATGAGAGACCCTGTCAAACGGCCAGTCATCAACATTATGTGCTGTGTCATATGATATGGGCGATCATGGTCTTTGAGCAAATTTGACTTTGGCAATTTTTACTACAGAAGTAGTTTGCCATTGTCTTCTCCTGGGCAGTTGGGTGACCGCAGCCATTTTCAATACTCTTCGCGACTGTCTGCCTGGTGTCAGTGGTCACATAACCGGGACTTGTGATATACACCAGTTGCACGTACGACCATCCACCACCTGCTCCCACAGCTTCACGTGACTCTGATGGGGGTGCTATACCTTGCCCAAGGGTGACATGCAGGTTAGTGGAGGGAAGGAGTGATTAACACCTCCTTTGGTAAAGACATATCTCCACTCCACCATCCACAAAGAGCCATTAAATAATGAAAAGTTTCTGGAAACAAGGACCTACTGTAGCATCATTTAAGCAGCATTCACAAGAAAAACATTCATTAAAATGATATCCAATTTTTTTAAATTGAACATAATTTGAACAAAAAAAAGTCAATTTTAGTGCGAAGTGATCGAAGTAGTCATAGTGTTGAATGTCTAACGATGACAGAACCTTCACAGGACAAGTTTTACAGTGAAAAAGCCATTACGCTGGGGTAGTTCCACTCTCTCAGCCTCAGAAATCTTGGTCCAACCGTACGAAAAATCATCACAGCTGTAGACTTACTCAGCCGCGGTGGCCAGCCATGACGCCTTCTGTGCCTCGTCATGCCCTTCGCTCTGCACGAAGCATTGTAGCAACCGCCTTCTTGGCCCTTGGATCTTGTTGCTGATCTTATCCACCTAGACCACCGGAACTGGCTTCACATATTCCACTCTCACCAGGGCTGGAGGTTCCCGGCTACCCTCACCCGGTTTAGCCTGCCTGTTGGGGTGTGACCACTGTCGCATACAAACAGTTACATAGAACATAGAAATCTACAGCACATCACAGGCCCTTCAGCCCACAATGTTGTGCTGACCGTGTAACCTACTCTGGAAGCTGCCTAGAATTTCCCGACTGCAAAGCCCTCTATTTTTCTAAGCTCCATGTACCTATCTAAGAGGCTCTTAAAAGACCCTATTGTATCTGCTTCCACCACTGCTGAGAGCTGTGCATTCCATGCACCCACCACTCTCTGTGTGAAAAATTTACCCCTGACATCCCCTTGGTACCTATTTCCAAGCACCTTAAAACTATGCCCCCTCGTGCTGGCCATTTCAGCCCTGGGGAAAAAGCCTCTGGCTGTCCACACTATCAATGCCCCTCATCATCTTATATACCTCTGTCAGGTCACCTCTCATCCTCCGTCACTCCAAGGAGAAAAGACCAAGTTTACTCAACCTATTTTCATAAGGTACGCCCTCCAATCCAGGCAATATCCTTGTAAATCTCCTCTGCACTCTCTCTATAGTATCCACATCCTTCCTGTAGTGAGGTGACCAGAACTGAACACTGTACTCCAAGTGGGGTCTGAGCAAGGTCTAATATAGTGGTAACGTTACCTCACAGCTCTTGGATTCAATCCTACGGTTGATGAATGTCACCTCACCATACGCCTGCTTGACAACACTGTCAACCTGCACAGCTGCTTTGGACTATGGACGTGGACCCTGGATCTCTCAGATCCTCCACACTACAAGAGCCACAGGAGAGAGCTGGGCAGCAGGCAGGGGCCAAAGGTGGACAAGCTGCCCCTGGGTGGAGCATGACAAGCCCACCACCACCAGAGGTGCTCTCCCTCCCTGAACACCTCATACAGCCCGTCAAGGTTATCATAGCATTATAGGGTTGTGCCAGTTGGTTCAAGAACCAAATGGTTGAAAGGACTTAGATATTCTTGAACTTGCTGATGTGAGACTTCTGGCTTCCATGGCTCCTTGGTGGCTGTGAGAAGAGAGCATGGTCTAAATAATGAGTTTCTTCCGTGATGGACGATGCTGTCTACCAATGGTGGGAGAAGGTGTGCCCATGATATATTGGGCACAGCCCACCAGCTCGTTGCAGCTCCGTGGATTTGAATGGCCATACCAGACAGGACACTTCCAACAGTACATCTCTAGAAGTTTGTTAGTGTTTCCTCAGAAAGGAAGGTAAGTGCTGCTTTTCTTACTGAGGGATGAAAATGTGAGTGAGCATGAGTGAACGTGCGTGAACGTGCTGATGATGGAAGGAAGATCTCTGATGAAGCAGCTAATGACACCGTCTAATGTTGCTCGAGACTTGGATGAAGGACCTTCCACAACCACAGCTGCCTTCCTTTCATTGGAGTTTCCCATTTAATGGCTGCTGAATTCAGCCTTACATACACCCTCACCATGGCCATTCTCATCCCACCTCAGGAATTTACCTCTTTGTTTAGATCACGTGGTGAGTAGTTCTGGCAAAAGCCAAATTGGACAACGGGAAATGCAGCTTGCACCTCCAAAGGAAGTAAAGATGCTGAAAGCAAATGTTCTTGTTGCTTCACTTAACGTAAGTGCAGCCTGACCCCACTGATACATGACCTTCCATTACTCACTGATGATTAAAAGCAACCTGTAGGGCAGTAATTAGCTAGATCGGATGGTCATTTTTTTGTGAACAGACATACCTGGCCAATTTTCCACATCACTGGTAGATGCCAGTGTTGTAACTGTACTGCAGTAGCCTGGCTTGAGGCCTAGCTGGGCCTTCAGTATTGTGGCCAGGACTTCGTCTGGTCCCACAGCCCTTGCCGTGTCCTTTGCTCACAGACATTTGATGATAATAAAGTGTGGTGAATCAATGTACAAGCAGAGCACTGTAGGGCTTGGGGGGGGGAATTAAAAGTAAAGACAACGAGCACAGAGGTGAACACAAATCACTGAACATTAACACAGAGGAAGTGTTCAGAGCACTTAAGGGGAAACACAGTAGCTTACGGGTTAGCGCCACGCCATTGGGGCACCAGGTTCAATTCTGGCACTGTCAATGGTTCCACTTAATATCAGAGAATGTATTCCGTATACAACCTGAAATTCTTACTCTCCACAGACATCCTCAAAACAGCAGAAAAAACCCAAAGAATGAATGATAGGAAAGGATTTGAACCCCTAAGCCTGTAAGGAGTTTGTATGTTCTCCCATGATCACGTGGGTTTACTCCACAGTCCAAAAATGTATGAGTTAGTGGGTTAATTGGTTACATGGGTGTAATTGGGTGTAGTGGACGGTGTGGATTCGTTGGGTCAGATGGGTCTGTTGGTGTGCTGTATCTCTAAACAGATAAATGTTTTGTTGGGTTTTATTGCAAGTAAGACCATGAGACCATACGATATAGGAGCAGAACTAGGCCATTTGGCCCATCGAGTCTGCTCTGCCATTCAATCATGGGCTGATCCCATTCTTACAGTCATCCCCACTCCCCTGCTTTCACCCCACACCCTTTGATGCCCTGGCTAATCAAGAACCTATCTATCTCTGCCTTAAATACACCCAATGACTTGGCCTCCACAGCTGCTCGTGGCAACAAATTCCACAGATTTACCACCCTCTGACTAAAGTAATTTCGGCACATCTCTGTTCTAAAAGGACGTCCTTCAATCCTGAAGTTGTGCCCTCTTGTCCTAGAATCCCTTACCACGGGGAATAACTTTGCCATATCTAATCTGTACCTTCCTTTATTATATAAAGCCCTGGTGAAACCACATTTAAGTATAGTGTACAGCTCGAGTGTCCTAACCCAAGGAAAGATACCATAGAGAGAATGCAACAAAGGTTCACCAGACTAGGTCCAAAGATGGTGGGTTGTCAGGTGAGGAGAGGTTAGATAAATTGGATCAGTAGTCCCCTGACTTTAGGAGATAAGGGGCAATCTCACTAAAATGTACAGCATTCTTATGGGTCTCAACAAGGTGGAGAGTGGCTAGGATATGCAGAACAGGGGTCATAGTCCCTCTATGAGGGTCAGCCTTTCAGGGCGGAGATCAGAAGGAATTTCTTTACCCAGAGTTTAGAGGACCAAGAAAGATGAAGAGGTTCATTCAGTAAGACAGAGATAGATACATTTTTAAATAGGTTGTGGAAATAACACAAACTGCAGATCTGCAGATGCTGGAAATTCAAGCAACACACACAAAATGCTGGTGGAACACAGCAGGCCAGGCAGCATCTATAGGGAGAAGTACACTCGACATTTCAGGTCGAGACCCTTCAAGGCGAGGACCCTCCCCCTTTCTTTCTTCCAAGGCCTTCCATCCTATGATACTGCCCCTTCTCCAGCCTTGTATCCCTTTTGCCAATCAACTTACCTGCTCTTAGCTTCATCCCTCCCCCTCCTGTCTTCTCCCATCATTTCAGGTCTCCCCCTCCCTCTCCCATAAAAATTGATGGAGTTGGGGCCAGGGTTGCGAACGAGAGGTGGAGGGGCAGGCCAAGTTGAGGAAACGGGGTGTCTGCAGAAGGACTTGGACAGATTGGGGAAGCGCCTGATGGAATATAATGTAGGGAAACGTATGCTCATGTATTTTGGCAGAAGGAATAAAGGTGTGGACTAAATGGGGAGAAAATTCAAAGATCTGAGGTACAAGGTCCTCGTGCAAGACTCCCTAAAGGTTAACATGCAGGTTGAGTCAGTGGTAAGAAGGGCAAATGTAAAGTTTGGCATTCATTCCAAAAGGACGGGAATAAAAAAACAAGTATGAGATGCTTCAGCTTTATCTGCCAGACCACATTTGGAATATTGTGTATAGTGATGGGTTCCTGATCTAAGAAACGACATGCTGGCATTGGAGAGGGTCCAGAGGAGGTTCATTGGAATGATTCCAGGAATGAAAGGGTTAACATATGCAGAGGGTTTGACAGCTCCAGGCCTGTACTCCCTGTGGTTTAGAAGAATGAGGGAGTATCTCATTGAAACCTAGGTAGAGTGGATGTGGAGAGGATGTTTCCTATGGTGGGGGAGTCTAGGACCAGAGGGCACAGCCTCAGAATAGAGAGACAACCACTTAGATCAGAGATAAGGAAAAATTTCTTCAGCTGGAGGGTGGAGAATCTGTGGAATTCATTGCCACAGATGGCTGAGCAAGTCCGAGTCATTGGCTGATAGGTTCTTGATTAATCGGGGTATCAAAGGTTACGGGGAGAATGGGGTTGAGAGGATGGTGGATCAGCCACGATGGAGTGCCGGAGAAGACTTGATGGGCTGAATGGGCTAATTTTGGTCTTACAGCTGAATCAAGGGATATAGAATTAGTGCAAAAAGTAATGCTGAGAGAAAAAAACATCTGCCTTGACTTCAGTGGATGGTGGGACAGACATGGGAGGCTGAATGGCTTTCTCTACTGTTTCTTTTGTCCTTATTGCTGGTTGTGAGTAGGTACACCCCTTTATAAGGACATGATATAGAAGCAGGAGAAAGCTACAGAGTTTTGGACCAAAATGTCAACTGTTTATTCCTTTCCGTAGGTGCTACCTGACCTGCTGAGGTCCCTCCAGCATTTTGAGTGTGTTACTCTGGATTTCCAGTATCTGCAGAATCTCTTGTGTTTATGAGTTTTGGATAAACACAAGTTTATGTCTGAAAGGGGTCTCCTCACCTGACAAACCCACCATCTCCGAAATCAATCCAGCGAACCTTTGCTGCATTCTCTCCATTGCATAAGAATCCCTCCTTGGGTCTGCACACTACACTCTCAATGCGGTTTCATCAGACCTTTCTATAACAGAGCAAGGAGTCTCTGCTGTCATCGGGGTCCTGCCATCGGCCAGTCCGGAGACCGATACCAAGGATCAAGGCCTTTGACCTTTGATCAAAGCCTGAAGGTCAATGGGAAGTCAGAAGTCAAAGCCTGGAGAGTGGAAACTGGAAAACCAGAGGCCTGTTGTGAGGTTGGAGGGCCGGGTTTGTGCAGGCTGGGTGGGTGCGAGGGAGGCAAGAGGCTTGTTCTGCTGTCGTTGCGTTGATCTGACGAGCGTTGTGGGCATGCTACGTTGGTGCCGAAATGTGTGGTAACACTTGCAGCTGCCCCCCCACCGCCATTATGCTGTTAGCTGTGTTAATGCGAGTGACGTATTTCGCCGTACGTCCTGATGCGCGTAAATCAGGGTCTGAGATACTCGAGCATAAGTTGACCCAAAAATGAACAAAAGGAAAAATGTGTTGAACAGCGCAGGAAGAACAGGGGAGAAGATATAATTAGAGAGCTCTTTCCAAAAGCTGCTACAGCATAAAAAGATACTTAGAACGTTTCTGTGCTCAAAAATTAAGTGCTCTGGTGGGTCTGAAACTCAACAACACGATCACACAAGGCAAAGACTGAATTAAGCTAAGACCAGGGAACAAGGCAACTGTGAATTCTTCAGAGCACAGCAAGACCAATAGACTAATTCTGTTGAATTAGTACAGGCAAGTTCTTTCACATTGGGACACGGCATAGCAAAGCAATATCATAGGCCTCGGTAATGTGATTGCGGTGTTTTAAACGTTAGAAGTATACCATGATGTGGTATGTATGGAATCCATCCATCCCGAATGGGCCAGGCTAGTGCTTAGGCTTCATGCAATCCTTTACCCATCTCTGGGCCCACAACATCTTTTAAGTGCACCATGGCTCTTAGAAAGTACCCCCATGCTGACACAAAATTTGACACAGGCATCTGACTGCACAAAACGACTTGGACAAAGGGCTTGGCATTGCGAGGTGTAACAGAGGGGCTGAGGAGCAGCGATGAGGCTACAGTAAGAAATTAGAAGGCTGGAGGTGAGGCCGCCTATAGTGGTTTAAATCAGAGGACAGCAAGAGGCTGGAATGGAGCAGCACGGCCACCACAGGGGATTGTCAGGCAGGTGTTAACTGAACAGGAGGTGGATTTGAAATGGTTAATTACTTTAACCCTGTGTGCATGCTGAAAGCCTTGTACTTACCTCCCATTCCTTTATATTGATACCTCCTGCTTACCTCAACTAATACTTGTGGTCGAGATTTCCACCATCCCACAGCCCCACAGGAACTGTTTCCTTGAATTCCCATGACAGAAACATTTTTCTATGTTCCCTGTAATAAATCCATTTTTTACTTGAAGGATCCAGCAAGCTGGCCTTGGGCCTTCTCTTTCAGCCAGAAATAAAAGTGTTTATCAAAAGCAAACACGAGGAAATCTGCAGATGCTGGAATTTCATGCAACACACACAAAATGCTGGTGGAACACAGCAGGCCAGGCAGCATCTATAAGGAGAAGCGCTGTCGACGTTTCGGGCCGAGCGTTTAATGTTTCTTAACATTTGGGTGGTGAGTGGAGATGTGTCCCTACCAAAGGAGGTGTGAGGCGTTCCTTCCCTCCGCTAGCCTGCAGGTCACCCTTGGCGAAGGTGTAGCACCTACTCAGCCCCCAGATCAGCAACCAGGGGGCCAGGTGGTGGATGGTCCTGTCAGCAGCTGGTGCATATCACAAGTCCTGGTTATGCGACCACTGACGCCAGGCAGATAATCTCTGAAGAGAATTGACAATGGCTGGAGTCACCCCTCTTGTAAGGACACTGCCCAGAAGAAGGCAATGGCAAACCACTTCAGTAGAGATGTTTTGCCGGGAACAATCATTGTCATGGAAGTACAATGATCGCCCACGTCATACGATACAGCACAAAATGAACAAAGAAATATGTTTAACACCCTACAAGTCTGTTCTGCCATTCAACATGATCACAGCTTCTCTTCTACCACAGTGCCACTTTTTGTCTTGTTCCTTATCTTCTGACTTCCCAAAATCTATCAATCTGAGCTTGGAATGAACCCTCTAGGGTAGGAAATTCCAAAGATTTGCCATCCTTTATGCAAACACGTTGTCATGTGGCAAAGTGGTTAAGGCTTCGGGCTGGCGATCTGAAGGTTGTTAGTTCGAGCCTCAGCCAAGGCAGTGTGTGTCCCTGAAAAAGGGACTTAACCACACACTGCTCCTGCATGTTTATAGTCCAGTGGCGGCGGTTGGTCCAGTATGGACAAGACACGTTTCTCATCATCTCACCTACACTTTACTTTCAAACAGTAACCTTTCAGCTCTCAGGGAAACACCTTACACCTGATCAGTTGAGCCCTGAAAGGATTTTGGTTGCTTCGTGGATGTCATCTCTCCTTCCTCTAAACTCTACAGAGGCTGAACTTTCCTCAAGTAAGAGATCCTCCTTGTCTGAAACCAGTCTGGTGAATCTTCACTGCGCTCTCTCTATATCAGCGGTCCCGAACCTGGGGTCCATGAACCCCTTGGTTAATGGGAGGGGTCCATGGCATAAAAAAGGTTGGGAACCCCTGCTCTAGAGCAAAAACATTATTCTTTAGATCAAATTTGTACACAATAACCATCAAAGCGTGGTCTCAGATCGGTAAACCCTATCCACACCTTCTCGAGTGCCTTTAGATTCTTTCTGCAGTATAGTGACCAGACCGAAATTATTTGTAATGCTCCAAGTGTGGCCCTAAACCACAATCTTGCACAAGATGCTGGAGGAACTCAGTGGGTGAGGCTGACGTTGCAGGCCGAGACCCTTCCTCAGAACTCGCAGACGCTGCCTGAGCTGCTGCAGCACATTGCGTGTGTAACTCTGGATTTCCAGCTTCTGCAGAACCTCCTGTGTCCACAAGTTTAATATCTCAGTTTTTCAGGATGAACTCTTCTGTCAGCCTATGAACGTCCTTAATCAGCCATGTCACCATTTTCTGTACATCCGGTGTCTGTGTTTGAGCCCACTGCTTAAAAACTCAAAGCAGCTTGCGCAGAAAACATGTTTCCTTGGCTGGGGAGCCTGGAATGGAGGTGGGAAGGGTGGAAGGTAATTTTAAAATCAGCTAGTTTTGACGTCAGGAAATATTCCTCGGAAAAATAAAGCATTCCCGATCAATAGGCTTTGCTGTGAGGAGATAGATTTACAAGAATGTTGCCAGGACTTGAGGATTTGAGGCTGGGCCGGCCAAGATATTTTTCCCTGGATCAACGGAGGCTGAAGGTGGGGGAGGGAGGATGACCTTACAGAGGTCTTTAAAAATCATGAGGGACACCGACAGGGTGAATGGACACAGCCTCTCTCCCTGGGTAAAGGGAACCAAAAACTAGAAGGCGTAGGTTTCAGGTGTGAGGGGAAATATTTAAAAGGGGGGGGGGAACTTCTTTGTGTGGAGGTGGCACTGGGTATTTGGAATGAGCTCCCAGTTGCAGTGACAATTGGACAAGCACCTAGTGGGAAAGGTTAAGAGGGATGAGGGTCAAACCAATCTCAGGATTTAAATATGTACTTTGATAGTAAGTTTTGAACTTTTGAAGTGCAGACAGAGCCCATAGGGGAGAGGGAGGCTGCCCACAATTCTCCGCCGCTTGCTTTACCTATGAAATACTCAACCATAGAAGCCAAGCAGGGAATGGGATAGCAGAGTGGGACTGAGGGGCTGAGCAGCCTCTTCTTGCTGAAAGTTACCGGTGGGCTCAGGTTTGGTCCGGCGGTGGTGAGTCTGGAGCCCGGGACCGGAGGGCTGACGTGGAGGTGTGCACCCACCTCGCCCCCAGGTGCACGGCCGGCCCCGCTCTCCCGGGAGCCGCAGGGACGCGCGTCAGCAGGTGCTGAGTGGCAGCGGTTAAAATTAGCACCGCGCAGCTGCCGCTCGCTCTGGAAGCTGATCCTCCAGGACTATTTTTTGTTCCATGTTTAATTTAATAACACATTAGCTGTTTGAAGTCATATCATCCCTGAGGTAATTAATCTGGCCTGAGAGGCCCATCGGAATCAGGCCGTGACTGCAGCAAGAATTCATACCGCAGATCAACCAACTCACGTGTAAAATTAAAAACTCGCACTTCAGCGCAGCTCACGGACTGTGTAAAGTAAACATCGCACCGGCTGACCAAAACAAGACAGTCGGCGAGTTAACGTTGCAGGACAACGACCTCCCGTTAGAATCGAGTTTGGAGCACGGCTGAACCACCGCGTGGGCAAACTGTATCAAAGGTGAAACAACCAGCAGGCCAGACATTATCTAAGGGGATGAATCGATGCATCCGACCCAGATCTTACTCAGGACCCACTGAAGGATCTCGACCCGGAACAGTTACTGTTTAATCCTCTCCCTAACCTCCAGCATTTTATGTATGTTGCTCCGGATTCGCAGCATCTGTGTGTGTGTGTGTGTGTGTGTGTGTGTGGGGGGGGGGGGGGGGGTAGGGTTCAGATTTCGCAGCGGATACTGAATGAAATAGCGAGGGAAGAGCCCGGAACCTCGCCCCTGGCCGTCAGTCGCCCGGGCTTGTTACCGTCGCCCAAGTTGGCTGAGCTGCGGCCGAATTACACTCGGGAGCTCGCGGTCAGCCAGTCTCTTCTGTTAAGTTTCTAGGACGTCTGCAATGCCCATCCAGACCAGAACTGAAAGGGCGATGCTGGAAATGAGCTCAAGGTGTTGCCCTTTGCGCCCCTGGTGTTTAGGGCGGCAACGAAGATCCTGCACCGCTGTCAGGGTTGTTCGCCCAAACGTTAGGACCGGCGGACCACTCGTCGGCTGGCCTGTTCGGCAGGGGTGACCCTACCAGGAGACACGGCAGCTGACTCCAGCTCTCCCGCTCTGAGGTTCTGGCCCTCCGGAAGGAACTGAGCTAAAGGTTACTGTGAAGCTAAATCTCCCGGGGGTAAAGCTCGTGTTGTAGCCTTCGCCCCAGTGAATGAGGGGCGGCCCGGCGTGAGGCGGTGCTCGGAGTCCGCGAAGGGACAACGGGCCGTGTCAGCACCGGAGCGTCACGTCTCTGGGACAGAAACATCATCGCACCCGGGTGCAGGCGTCAGTCACTTTGTTACAAGACGCACTCACTTCCCACGAGCGAGACGCGCCGGCTATTTCTGGATCATCGAGTAAAGAATTGCAGCTGAAGTGATTCAGAACAATCCCATCCTTCTCCCCACGAGCTGGCGAGAGTGTGGCGGCGTGCAGATCTCGGCCTACGTAATGCCACATTTCCGGATAGATTTCACGAATCTCACTCTTAAAATACGCCGACTCCATCTTCCTGTCCAAATCCTGCATTCCTGTGGCTCTGCTCCAAAGATATCAGAGCCAGAACGGGGATACTGGGCCGAATGGCCTGCTACACCCCCCCCCCCCCCCCCCCCGGCTTTGGTGAACGAGTTATGAGGAAGGCACTGTGCACACCCGGGATGTTTCAGGAGCTTGACCACAGCAACAGCGGGTTGGAAGCTCCTCCCGACGACGTGACATTGCTGGTCACACCCCGGCAGTGGGTTAGGTGTGACATTCTTTCTCGGACGTCTCAGACCGTGCCCGGCGCCGCGTTGTCACTTCCCCAAGCAGCCGCCGACCGATCCGTGCTTGGCCGGCCCGGGCAGCGCACACCAGGAGCTCCCGAGGACAAGGAAGCGGCTTCAACAGGAATCGGAACGCGGAAATGCTGAAAACATGCCACCAAAACCGAAAATCCGTGCGCACACAATCTCTCCTCCCCATGTAGCCTGCCTGACCCCCAGAGTATTTCCAGCAAATTCCCTCACTTTATGTTCTGCAGGGAAGGAGGTTGTCAACCACAGGCGCCCTTCCCCTCACCCCTCTACACCCTCAGAGGAGGGTCTGCAGCCCCAACATAGAGCAACCTTCTGCCACCACAGGCGCTGCCTGACTAGCTGAGTTCCTCCACCCCTTTGCTATCTCTCCTCAGTCTAGACACCCTGTTCCTCCAGCAGCTGTTTTTTTTTTTCTCTCTCCTGTCTACGGACCCTGTACCTTCAGGTATTTATATTGCTTCTTCTTTAAGGTTTCTCCATGAATCTGGGGCCCAAATGTTCCTTTCTCCCACTAGTCTCCATATGAAGGGATTCTCCTGAATCCGCCACTGGGTATCCTGTATTCTGGATTATTACTGTACAGAAGATATGTCTATCCATTCTGTGCCAACTCCCATCATTCCTCTTTCCTTCCGTTATCCCCATGGTCTTCACCTACCTAATTGTCTCAGTCTCCCCTAATACAGCAGACTGGGAGTTCCAAAACCAAACTATTTTCTGTATTAGATATCTTTTACTCTGTTTATCTTCTGCTCAAAGCTCTTCTTGTTCACCCACTACTAGGAATCAGCTCCCTCCATTTGCCCGAGCAAGTCACAGTCTTGGATACCCCATCAAATCTCTTGATGGCCAAAGCTTTGGGTCTGTGTGTCATCAGCCTGTGCACCTGTATGTGTTCATTGTCATCTTATCTGGAGGTGGTAAACCCCGGTGCTCTCTGTTTAATCTTGTCAAGTTTATTTTGACTGGCACGGGTTTACTGCGTACTGTGATTATTCAAAGTGGGCTCCCGATCTGCAGGGTCCTTGTGTTTCAAAATTGATTCCTCTCACGATAAAACCACCGATGTTCCATTGGAATTCCTATGAATAAACTCTTGTTTCCGTCTCCGCATGGGAGTCTGTCGACCCTCTGCACCTGGGTTTGGTCACAGCGTGACACCGCGAGGTTGCAGGTCTACTGGAGAAGGTGGGGGCCAGTGTCTGCGAATCTGTGAGTCCACTGGGGGGGGGGGGCGGGGGCAGCCTGTCCTGGGTTGGAGGACTGTCTGGGTGGGTGGCTGGGTTGTAGGGAGGAAAGGGGCTTGTTTTGCTGCTGTTGGTGTCATTCTGCTGAACAATGTAGGCAAGTTCTGTTGGCATTGGAATGTGTGGCAATGCCCCTTGGTATTATCACTTGTACTGGATGATAATGAAAACGACACATTCCACTGAACATATGAAAAACAAATAAGTCTGAATCTTTATCTTAATTTACCTTGTCCAACCTCAGCCTCTTCAGTCCATCCTGGGAGCTAAAAATCCAGAAGTGAGAAGCATTCGACTATTCCTAGCACTTCAGAACCTTTATTCATTTTGAGAGCCACCGTTAGGTCTTGTCAGTCTCCTGCTAATCCCAGCCAGACTGCTGTGAGCTCTCAATCCTGGGTCTTGGATTAGCCGCAGCGAGTCCAGAATCACAAGAGTTCCTGGCAGAACATGGGGGAAGCTCTCAAGGACTGATCACGGCAACCTGATGGTTCTCAGTAACAGGACCTGCCGTCATCAGCAGCTGTGAAGAGACCATTGACAGCTCCGACAGAAAAAGCAAAAACTAGTCTGATGAAAATGACAGGAAACAGAGTTTATTAACCGCAAATGCAGGCATTTTCTGGATTAGGAACTCTGCAGCTCCCCAAAGGAACAGCTGAAAGCAGAGGTCCTGTGGCAGTGACGGGCAGGAGGGCCAGCCATGCAAGGAGGGGAGGGAAAAGGGGTAGCTAGAAGGTGATAGGTGACACCAGGTGAGTGGGAAAGGTAAAAAGCTGAAGAAGGAATCTGATAGGAGAGGAGAGTGGACCATAGGAGAAAGGGGAGGAGGAGCAGACCTAGGGGGAGGTGATAGGCAGGTGAGAAGACATAAGAGGTCAGAGTGGGGAATAGAAGAGGGGAGAGGGAAAGGATTTTTTTTACTGGAAGGGGAATATGAAATATTGAAAGGCCTGGAGAGAGTAGATGTGGAGGGGATGTTTCGAATAGTAGGTAGGGTGAGGTGTCTAGCCTCAGATAACAATAATAATAATAATAATAATGACTTTATTGATCCCAAATGGAAACTTATTTTGTTATAGCAGCAACATTTAAAATAATAATATACACAATAATAAATAACCAATGTGCAATAATAATGTATAAAATAATAAAGCAGAGTCTGTTGTACGATGATGTGTGTTCTCCTGTTGCTCAGAGATTAACTGTTGTATATGCTTATTGCGATCGGTAGGAAAGATTTTCTGTAACGATCCTTGTGACAGCGGAGCTGAATGAGTCTGTTTGAAAGGGAGCTCTGCTGTTTATTCAGTCGGTCGTGGAGAGGATGTGCCTGGTTGTCCATAATGGATAACAGTTTGTTTAGTGATCTCCTCTCCAACACTAACTCAAAAGAGTCCAGGGTGTAGCCAGAGACGGATCCAGCCTTTTTGATGAGTTAATTCAATCTTTTTGCATCACCAGCACCAATGCTGATCGCCCAACATAAATCAGCAAAGGAAACTGCACTCGCTACAACAGACTGGTAAAAGATCTCCGACATCCTTTAGAAAAGAAATTAGGAGGAATTTCTTTAGCCAGAGGGTAGTGAATCTGTGAAATTCATTGCCACAGGTAGCTGTGGAGGCCAAGTCATTGGGTGTATTCAAAAGTAAGAGGGAGAAGGCAGGAGAATGGGTTGAGAAGGAGAATAATTCAGCCATGACTGAATGCACCTGGTTGAGCATTTGAATCAACAAAGCACAGACACTATTGATCAAATGCTGGTCAGTGGGATTAGTGTAGATGGGGACTTGATGGTCAGCACAAACGTTTGGGTCAAAGTGCCTGTTTCTTGCTATTTTATGTTATGACCAACTGTGACAACTCAAGGTTGTTGGAACAGCTTCTTTCCCTCCAATAGCCAGTTTCTGAAAGGTCTGTGAATGCATGAACACTACCTCACTATTGTGATCTCTTTCTACACTACTTACTTATTTTTCAAACATTACTTAGTGTAACTTCTAATTTTTTTCATGTTTTGCACTGTACTACAATGCCTAAAAACAAAAAAAATCATGATGTACTGCATATCTTTGTGGAAGTAAACGTGACTGATTGTGATGGCATTTCTCAACCTTACTAAAGCCTAATGACTCTCTCATTCAAGTGGGGCACCTCATGTTCAGCTGTCTCCATCTTATGATCACTTCATGATGAGATGCAAGTCCTGATCAATTACAAAGCCAATCTCAGTGAAGAATAGTGTTGAACAAGTCCACATGTTTGCCCCAAGATCTTTCCAACCTTTCTTGCTGTTGTGTTGAGCCTCACCTCCGGAATGGATCTGATCAGCGGGTTAAGTTGGAAGCTCTCAGGCCAACGTCACCTCCCATGCTGGCCTCAGCTGCTTAATAGAAGGTGGGTTCCATGCCGGACTCCAGATGTTGGTCTTCAAAGATCCTTTTCCATAGATGGTCCAAGGCTGCCCTTGAACCTAAGATCTGAGGTCACCCCAAACACAGTAATTTGCAGATGGTGCTCGCTTATGCATGTTTTCAGTTTCACTTTGGACTCGGTCATGAAAGCAGATGTGAAGATGAGCCTGATACTCAACATCAACAAAACAAGCCAACGCTGCCAACCTGCTCTGCCTCGCTCTGATTGTAACGAGTGAGAACTAGGTCCTGAGAAACAGGACCCAAGACTAGGAACGAAGAACGATACAAGACTGAAACTAGAACTGAGTGCAAAACAAGGTGCTTGGCGATAACCTGAGTGAGTTCATGACTGAGCACTGAAGCTCCATTAAGGTGCCCCCTAAATACTGAAATCCTAGTGCCAAAACATGGCGTCCAATTAGCGCTACGATCCTGAATCCTTAAAGGGGCTGCACCAGCTATCCATACCCAGGGAGTCGGAGCATCAGAATTCCAGAAGCTACAGAAGGATCGTAACAGACTTCCCATATCACAGGAGCTGCCTCTCCATCATAATGGATAAAATTCCCCCTTAGGATAAAGTCCTGGTCACCAGCTCGTGCACAAGTGCTGTAGGCAACGGGACAGGCTATCACAGAAAAAAGCTGAGAAGCAGAAGAACGAAAGCCAGAGAGAGGATAAGTGACGGTGCTAGAGCACAAGGAAATAAATCTTTTTTTGAGAAAAATAATTGCACACAACTCTCAGATCTGACACGAGCCACTTAATGCTGTAATCCTTTGTAAAACATCACTTCCTGCTGTGCATTCTGTCTGCAAGAGCAGAATGGTATCTGAGGGGCTGCCATATGCTTTGCACTGCATGTTAATCAGGGAACATTTGCTTACAGCACAAACACCTCCATTCCCACTAAATGCCATGTTGCATTCTGCAAACAAAAAGGAGAATTTGAATTCAAGCAGTACTTTCCAAGATCCGAGGACATCCCAAAGTCCTGAAATACTTTCCACTCATCGGGCTGATAACATGGGAGGTGTCGCCGCACATATGCGCCAAAAAAAAAGCTGCTACAGATGCCAAACTGACCAGAGTTATTCTGTGTTTAATATTCTGAGCCAGCGGCTCCACTGAGTCTTGGTCGATGCATGGATGTAGTATCTGTCCACGTGATCAGTTTAGCACCTCAGAGAGTGCAGTCTTCCGAGACCTCCCTCTGACAGTGTGGCACTCCCTCAGTACTGTCCCTCTGATGGTGCGGCACTCCCTCAGTACTGTCCCTCTGACATTGTGACACTCCCTCAGTACTGTCCCTCTGACATTGTGACACTCCCTCAGTACTGTCCCTCTGACAGTGTGACACTCCCTCAGTACCATCCCTCTGACATTGTGACACTCCCTCAGTACTGTCCCTCTGACATTGTGACACTCCCTCAGTACTGTCCCTCTGACATTGTGACACTCCCTCAGTACTGTCTCTCTGACAGTGTGACACTCCCTCAGTACTGTCCCTCTGACCGTGTGACACTCCCTCAGTACTATCCCTCTGACAGTGTGACACTCCCTCAGTACTGTCTCTCTGACAGTGTGACATTCCCTCAGTACTGTCCCTCTGATGGTGCGGCACTCCCTCAGTACCGTCCCTCTGACATTGTGACACTCCCTCAGTACCGCCCCTCTGACATTGTGACACTCCCTCAGTACTGTCCCTCTGATGGTGCGGCACTCCCTCAGTACTGTCTCTCTGACAGTGTGACACTCCCTCAGTACTGTCCCTCTGACATTGTGACACTCCCTCAGTACTGTCCCTCTGATGGTGTGACACTCCCTCAGTACTGCCCCTCCGACAGTGTGACACTCCCTCAGTATTGTCCCTCTGACAGTGTGGCACTCCCTCAGTTCTGCCCCTCCGACAGTGTGACACTCCCTCAGTTCTGTCCCTCGGACAGTGTGACACTCCCTCAGTACTGTCCCTCCAACAGTGTGACACTCCCTCAGTACTGTCCCTCCGACAGTGCGACACTCCCTCAGTACTGTCCCTCTGATGGTGTGACACTCCCTCAGTACTGTCCCTCTGACAGTGTGACACTCCCTCAGTACTGTCCCTCTGACAGCGTGACCCTCCCTCAGTACTGTCCCTCTGACAGTGTGACACTCCCTCAGTACTGTCCCTCTAACAGGGCAGCACTCCCTCAGTACTGTCCCTCTGACAGTGTGACACTCCCTCAGTGTTGTCTGACAGTGTGACACTCCCTCAGTACTGTCCCTCTGACAGTGTGACACTCCCTCAGTACTGTCCCTCTGACAGTGTGACCCTCCCTCAGTACTGTCCCTCTGACAGTGTGACACTCCCTCAGTACTGTCTCTCTGACAGTGTGACACTCCCTCAGTACTGCCCCTCTGACCGTGTGACACTCCCTCAGTACTGTCCCTCTGACGGTGTGACACTCCCTCAGTACTGTCCCTCTGATGGTGTGACACTCCCTCAGTACTGTCCCTCTAACAGGGCAGCACTCCCTCAGTACTGTCCCTCTGACAGTGTGACACTCCCTCAGTGTTGCTCCCTGTCAGTACAATGCGCTGACTGTATGACCCTCTTGACAGCAGAGCACATCCCAACAGTAAATAAATAATCAGCCTTCACTCCATTATCATTTGTCATTCCTGGCTAAAGCTGGACCCCACTCTGCAGTCAGGGGTCTCTAAATCGTACGCTTGAAATGACACAAAGCAGGGAGCAGAGATTCCTGCTGCCTCCCTTAAGATCAATCCCTTCTGCCATGTTCCTTTCTAACTCTCTTCCTGCACTCCTTCCATTTACCAGTTCTCATACATGCCCATCAAATCCTCTTTCATTCTTTTTACCATTCACCCCGATAAGAATTAAGGCCATAAGACATAGGAGCAGAATTAGGCCATTTGGCCCATTGATTGAACTCTACTATCCCATCATTGCTGATTTATTATCCCTCTCAACCCCGTCCGTCTGTCTTCTCCCTGTAATATTTGAATTGAGTTGACTTTATTTCTTACATCCTTCACATATACGAGGAGTAAAATTCTTTATGTTACGTCTCCACCTGAATGTGCAGGGTGCAAATTATAGTAATTTGTAGTAAATAGTATGTATAGTAGAATATACAACAGTCAACACTCTTACTAATCAAGAACTTATCAACCTTTGCTTTAAATATACCCAGTGATCCATTGTCATCTTGTTGCAATGAATTCCACAGATTCACCACCTTCTGGCTAAAGAAATTCCTCCTCATCTCAGGCGTAAAGGGACAATCTTGTACAGTATTTACAGTAACCAGTCACCAGCAAGCCTTTGGGATGGAGGAAGAATTGTGGAAAGATTACGCAGACTTCTCACAGGTTGGGCCTAACATCCCTGGATGTGAGATGTTGATTTACCATATACCCATCTCACCTCCACTCTTCAGTCCTTTCACACTCTCCTCAGCACCTACCTCTTTGGACACGGACATCTTTTTGAGTATCTTCACATATATGTTTGGTTTTGTTTCTGAGGAGAGCTTTGTGAAGAACTTAGTGTTAAAATAACATCAGAAGTAGACCACAGTGGAGTGAAACTGTGTGCAAAGTGCCATTGCTTCGGCCATTTTGGGGGAAGTTCGGCCGAGATGAACCAAGGGACTTCAATGAGTTCTTGCTCCTGGCGATCTGACATTTACTGCCTATATTTGCTTTAGTTATTCTCAACCAGAATAATTAAATCACCAAATAACTCAAACTCCCTGCAGCTCACCAATATTAAAGAAGTGCAGCGAAATAAGAGTTATCAATAATGCATCAAAAGCAGAACTAATTAATGCATCCTTCATGCCAGCTTCCATAAACCTCTCATAAGAATTGTTTTAAGTTAATAACATGTTGAATCACAGCTTTGCATTGCTGCCTGAAATGGTCCACATATAACAATAGAACCCAACAAAGATAAACCTAAAGGAGATTTTCCAGCTTTCAAAAATACCAGACATCAAAGGGTAACAATACTTTCAAGGTGATGTTAAGTTTAAAGAGCCTCTGGCTTCTACTGTCTTTTCTCTTGAGATTTGATGAGCCCTCCCTTTTATATGTCCTAGATTTTCTCTCTCGGTTTCTCTCATATTCTTAAATCCTTTCTCTCTTAGTTTCTCTTTTCTTTAATGTCTTGTTATCCCTTGCTCTCTCTTTCTTGTCTCTTTCTCACATTCTCCGTTTCAACTCTTTGTCTCCTTCATCCTCTTTTTTCTTGTTCTTTCTTGCCTCCCCCTTTCTCAAAGCATTGTCTCCCTCCCTCTCTCTCAAATCATTCTTCCTCTCTCTCAAATCATTGTCTCCCCTCTTTCTTTCTCAAATCATTGTCTCTCTCTCTCACTCTTTGTCAAAGAATTGTCCCTCTCTCTTTCTCTCTCACTAAACCCCTTGTCCCTATTTATTAATGACACTTTTGTACATAAAGTGCTTAGTTATTGTCTGTGGCGAGGATATCCCCATGTCTGCTCATAAAGCCATTTCAAAGCCTTTTTTAGGGTCACACCACAGCCTTTTCTTTTTGACACAAGAGAAGATCAGCCTGTTCAGTCTTTGCTGCCAGTCATAACCTCTCACTTCTGGAAGACAACCTGCCAGTCACAACCTTCCTGCAGAGTAGTAACCTGTGTAATTATGGGGATGCGGACTGAGTTGGAGAGAGAAGGAAGGTTGAAATTTCAGGTGAAAGAACTGTGGGAAATTGACAGAACAGATAAAAAAAACTTCCCTCTCCCCCTTCTACCCCTCCCCTCTCCCCCTCCTCCTCTCTCCTCCTCTCCCCCCCTTCCCTCTCTCCCCCTTCCCTCTCTCTCCCTCTCCCCCTCTACCCCTCCCCAACTCCCCTCCCCCCTCCCCCTTCTCCCCTCCCCCTCTTACCTTCTCCCTCTCTCTCCCCCTCCCCTCTCCCCTTCTCTCTTCCTACCCTCTTCCTCCCTTTCCTCCTCCCATCTACCCCTTCCCCCTCCCCTCTTCCTTCCCCACTCCACCCTCCCCCTCTCCCCCTCCCTTCCTCCTGGGCAAGGTGTTAATGGGGGTGGAGATCCCAAAGTGCAAGGGATGGGAGTGTTGGGAAACTCAAGCGTCTCTGATATGGTGGGCTTGGTGCTTCTGGTTTGAAGAATTCCCCCCTTCCCAATCCAAGCCTCTACTCCCACCACTGGAACCAGTTAGGCCACAGAGCACTGACACAGCCTCAGCCCCATGTCCTCCTTGACAACAGGCCCCTCTCCAGCCTCAGGCTCCTCACTGCCCTTCGTTTCACTCAGGACATTTCCCTCCGACAGGAGTTCACAGAAGCAGTGGTGGATTCTGTGAGTAGATCAGCTTAGAGGGTGATACAGCCTCCCACCAAAGGTAAAGCAGTCAGCCTGGAGACCATCCATCATTACACCTCTCTTCTCCCCGACCCCTTCCTGCACACACCCTCCCTCTGCTCCAGTTTGTCCTGTGGTTTCCTGTGAGCCTTAGCTGCCTTTCCCCCTCCCACTCTACCAGAGCTGCTTCCCGAAACACATTAACAACTCCTCGCTGATCTACAGTGTGGAGAAAGTTGATTTACAAACATTAGCAGGGCCGACACTGTGAGATAAAGTCACATGCAAAGGTATCCTAGGTTTATTACAGCAATAAAGATATCAATTGCAGACTCTAACCAGCTGGGTTCACAGTACGGAACGTTGTAAACATCAAACACTAAGTATTCTTCTAAACTTCAGTAATTGAAGTTCTAAATATCAGTTTGGGTAATGCCAGCAAAGTGGCGGGCCAGAACGTGAAGCTGCAGGCTGCTACTAGAGTTTCACTCTGGGGGAGGGGGGAATTTTATAGAACAGGAGGGAGGAAGTTTGGTCTGTTGTGAATCTGGAGTATTAGAAATGCAGTTCTTTGGTTGAGGAGCTAAGTTTAGGATCTGCCTGCCCACTCGGGTGAGGGTCAAGGGTCGACTTATTCGCTACATACTGTACGTTTACATGTGTTAGGAATTTGCTGTGGTGCAGCAAACAACATTCAACAATTATAAAGAATTACATAAAATATAAAGTTAGAGGTTAAAGTACAGATATGGAATGAAATGTGCAGAGGGTTCAAAGGAGGTACACAAAAATGATTCTGGGTTTGAAAGGCTTATCATATGAGGAACATTTGATGGCTTTGGGGTGTACTCACTGGAATTCAGAAGCATGAGGGGTGACCTCATTGGAATCTACACAACGTTGAAAGGCCTCGATAAAGTGGATTTGAAGAGGATGTTTCCTATGGTGAGAGAGCCTTCAACCAGAGGGCACAACCTCAGAACAGAGGGGCGTCCTTTTAGAACAGGGATGAGGAGGAATTTCTTCAGCCAGGGAGTGGTGAATCTGTGGAATTCATTGCCACAGGCAGCAGTGGAGGCCAAGTCTGTATGTATATTTAAGACAGGGCATGAAGGGATACAGGGAGAAGGCAGGAGATTGGGGCTGAGAGGGAAATGGATCAGCCATGATGGAGTGGCTGAGCAGACTCGATGGGCCAAATAGCCTAATTCTGCTCCTATATCTTATGGTCTCTTATAAATACATTAATGCCACCATGTATTAACAATTTAAACAGCACAGTAAAGAAGGGTTTAAAGTGTTTACAGTGCAGAGACATGATAGGGTAATAGACAGAGGGGGTAATAGTTTGTTTGTTCATTATGTGCCATGTCATATGATTGTTCTTGGCAAACGTTTCTACATAAGTGTTTTGCCATTGCCTTCTGGGCACTGTCTTTACCCCAGCTCAGCCATTATCAATACTCCTCAGAGATTGTCTGCCTGGTGTCAGTGGTCGCATAACCAGGGCTTGTGATCTGCACCGGCTGCTCGTACGGCCACCCACCACCTGCTCCCAGGGCTTTGTGTGACCCTGATTGTTGGGGGGGGGGAGAACTAAGCTGGTGCTACACCTTGCCCAAGGGTGACCTGCAGGCAAGCGGAGGGAAGGAGCGCCTTACACCTCCTTTGGTAGAGACATATCTACACCCCACCTCCTCAGAGGGGCGTGGGAGGCTAACTGGATCAGATTAACCACATGAGGAAAGAAACTTTTAAGATGGCAGAAGTTTTTGTTTTAATAGCCCTATAGCACTTTTCAGAAGGGAGCTTTTAGGAAAGGCAGCTTGCAGAGTGGGTGGTGTCGGCAATGGTTTCACCTGCCCACTTCTCTGTCCTGAACAACACAAGATGTAAAAGGAGATTGGGGAATGTCTACAGATTGTTTTTGTGCCAGTGCTTGCCCAAGCCAACTCACTGAAACAGATGACCTCCTCATCATTACATTGTGGTTTACTGTGGGCTTGTTTTCCTCACATGGGATGCTGAGTTCCTACACTAATGCAGAATTACTGAAGAGGCTGTGGAGCTCGTCAGGGCTTCCTCAGGTCAAGAAAGGTGCTACATGACTTATAACTCTCCCTTTCATTTCTTTCAGGCTGAAGTGAATTGAAAGGGAAGTGAGCCCTCGGGACAGGTTTGGAGTGGAGAGGACAGGATCTGTTTCATCAAATATCCCATCCTTAATGTGAAATCTTGTACAAGGTGTTGATTTACTTGGAACTGACTGAGCGAGGGATTGTATGCTGACGCGAGATGGGAGCTGACGGGTTTGGAGGGAGCAGCTCGAGTGAGAGACAGATCTTTCACTCGGAATGAAAGGGCTGCGGCAGAGATGTGAGCTGCCTTGCACGCAGGGAACACTGAGCCGATGTTCCCTTTGATCATCTGCTTCGACTTTAATCAAACTCCCATTGGAACAACAAAGACACTGGAGTACTCAAAGGCAGACGGAGAGAAACAGGGGAACAGTCAGTGTGGGGAGGGGGGTGAGGAGGTGAGGGAGATGCAAAAGCAGGGGGAGTTCATAGTTCAGAGTAAATTTATTGTCCATATATATCACCATATATAACCCTGAGATTCATTTTCTTGCAGGCATACTCAATAAATCCAATAACTGCAATAGAATCAATGAAAGACCGCAGCAACAGGGCAGACAACCTGTATGCAAAAGAGATCTGTGCAAGTACAAAAAGAAAGAAAAAAAGGTAAACATAAAAATAAATAAATACATAAATAAACAATAATTATTGAGAACATGACATAAAGAGTCCTTGAAAGTGAGCTCATGGGTTGTGACAACAGTTCAGTGATGGGGCAAGTGAAGTTGAGTGAAGTTATCCTCTTTGGTTCAAGAGCCTGATGGTTGAGGGGTAATAACTGCTCCTGAACCTGGTGGTGTGAGTCCTGAGGCTCTGACATTATAACACTGAATAATTTAAAGATGCTGACCCTCTCTACCTCTGATCCCGGTGAGGACTAGTTCACAGATTTCTAGTTTCCTCCTCCTGAAGTCAATAATCAGCCACTTGGTCTGGCTGACATTGAGTAAGAGGTTGTTGTTGTGACAGCACTCAGCCAGAGTTTCAATTTCCATCCATAAATGCTCATCTGTCACCCCCTTTGATTCGGCCTACAGCAGCGGCATCTTGGCAAACTTAAATCTGGCTTTGGAGCAGTGCTAAGTCACACTGTCACTAGTTGAAAGTGAGTAGAGGAGAGCCTCGGGGAGCAAATGTTGCCACTTAATCCTTTTCCCTCAGACCCAAGCCACCTCTGTCTCTACAATTCCTCGCCTGTTACAGAAAGAAGGCAGGGGAATGGAGTTGAAAGGGATAAGTCATGATGGAGTGGTGGAGCAGACTCGATGGGCCAAATGGCCTAATTCTGCTCCCATCCCCCTCTCTAATATTTCTGTTCATGACAGGGCTGCCTCTGACTTTCTTCACGCAGGGGGAGGGGTGGCTGGTATCCCCAGTTATTGATAGCTCTACTAATAAGCTCAATATGACTTGGATAGTTCCTCCTATCAGCCATCCATATTATTCACCTGTTTTGGTTGCTCTCAATTAACACTGTGCCAGATCTGTGAGTGTTTCATGGGACAGTGTGACGGGAGTGTTACCCGGTATCCAATCCATTCCTTTTAGGGACTTGTTTGACTGACCTATGCTCTGAGAATGTCTGGTGGAGTTGTGCTCTGAGTAAAAGCTATATTATCCCTGTCTTGGAGTGGTGGTGGACAATATGTATAAGAATATATATTCTGCATCTTATACAAGCTGAACCTCTCGGTTTTTTTATACAAAAATAGGTTTATTATATTTTCAAACCACCACAGTCCTTTGTACAATCACGTTACAAACAATAACTAGACAAATCATGACTAGCCCAGACTCATTCCCACCCTCAGCAACACACACACACACACACACACACACACACACACACACACACAAAATGATGGAGGAATCCAGCAGATCAGGCTGCATCTCTGGAAATGAATAAATAGTCAATGTTTTGGTCTTCTGTGATGTTCACGTGCTCGTTCTCCACAGCTACAGGCGTGAACAGCGAGTCCGGCCGCTCCCCATCTTCAGGACCATGGATAGTTCCCTCAGCCAGGAGTGTTTGACAGGGCCGTGTAATGAGAACTTCATGCGTGACCCATATACTATTGCTCTCTTTTTTATTACAAAATCGTTTACTACAAATATCGGTGCTGCTCTCCTGGGAGTGTGTGTTGGGGCAAGGTGTAGAAGAAGCTTGTTTCTGTACTTGCTTGCTCGACCTGCACCGGGGGGTGCTTCACAGGGTCACGTAGACGGGCTTGTACTCTTAAACCTAACCGCCTCTGCCCCGGGCCTGGCTGATGCTGAAACACAAAGCCCAGGAAGCAAGACTATTTCCGTCTCTCTCGACTGACTTCCTTTATTATAGTGAGCCCAAAATGGATCAATTAAAATTACATGGGACGGTACGTTACACGGAAGCTTGCTGATGAGCCCAGAAGGATGGAGCAATTTGAGACACAGCAGGGATGAAGGTAATAATGTGGAGGCCCGGAGCAGTAAGTCCGCTAGCAGCTGCCTCTAACTATTACCAGCGATATAAATCTTTACCGAAGGTTACAGAGCGTGAAATACAGCTTCATAATTTATGTGTTTGTTATTAATCATTCATCCACCTTTAATGTGCCGTGAGCAGTTAGAGTAGATCTTTATTCCTGACTAATCTCCTTCAATAGTGTGCGGCAGTCAGACCCCAGCATCGCCACATGTGCACCAGTAATTGGATTCCACGATTATAACTTCATTCGGGGAATATTAAATAAAACAAGTCCTCCATCTATCATAATCACCCGCTGTCTCCCGGACACTCTGTGACAGCTGGGTGCGTATGAGCAGGCTCCCTCCGTGTTGCCCTGACTTTCTCTATGGTGGGGGCTCAGTGTGACACCTTCAGCCCCGCCACTTCGGGCAAGGAGGCCGTTGACTCACTTCCTCACGACCCACTGGGCCTTTCAGCGCTTGAGAAAGAGGTTACTGACTGCTGCCTCACGGGCCGCATCCCCACGCGTGGTCAGAAAACAATTCTCAGCTCCCCCGGCTCTGCAGCCAATTAACTGAAATCTGCGTCCTCTGGAGCATGTAACAAAGCTGCCGGCTCACCACCGGAAGAGCAGAGGTTTGCTTTGTATTAACCAGACACCTAATTTCGTCCCGTTATCAGAAACCATCAGAGCACACAGCTTCGCGTCTTTTAGCTGTTTGATTTCAGTCCGGGCTTCTGCCATGTCTGGGTCTCAACGCCAGCGACCAGCAGCCTTACACCAATGTCAGGAGGTGGGAGCTGTGTGTCAGGGAAGCATGGGGGGGGGAGAGTGGGAGGTGTGGGTGACAGTGGGCTGAGTGTGGTCAGTGGGGTGTGTGCGGCTAGTGGGGTGTGTGCGGACAGTGGGGAGTGTGTGTGGACAGTGGGGTGTGTGTGGACAGTGGGGTGTGTGTGTGGACAGTGGGGTGTGTGTGGACAGTGGGGTGTGTGTGTGGACAGTGGGGTGTGTGTGGACAGTGGGGTGTGTGTGGACAGTGGGGTGTGTGTGTGGACAGTGGGGTGTGTGTGTGGACAGTGGGGTGTGTGCGGACAGTGGGGTGTGTGCGGCTAGTGGGGTGTGTGCGGACAGTGGGGTGTGTGTGGACAGTGGTGTGTGTGTGTGGACAGTGGGGTGTGTGTGTGGACAGTGGGGTGTGTGTGGACAGTGGTGTGTGTGTGTGGACAGTGGGGTGTGTGTGGACAGTGGTGTGTGTGTGTGGACAGTGGTGTGTGTGTGGACAGTGGGGTGTGTGTGGACAGTGGTGTGTGTGTGTGGACAGTGGGGTGTGTGTGTGGACAGTGGGGTGTGTGTGGACAGTGGTGTGTGTGTGTGGACAGTGGGGTGTGTTTGGGTCAGTGGGCTGTGTGTGAACAAATGTCAATTAGATTTTAAGCCCTGCTTTGACCATCAAATGATTATTGGTGCCAGACGGGGTGGTCTGAGTATCTGAGAAACTGCTGATCTCCTGGGATTTTTACACACAACAGTGTCTAGAGTTTACAGAGAATGGTGCAAAAAACATCCAGTGAGCAGCAATTCTGTGGGCAAGGGTGCCTAGTTAATCGCAGGGGTCGGAGGAGAATGACTAGTCTGGCTCAAGCTGGCAGGAGGGCAACAGTAACTCAAATAACCTAGCGTTACAACAATGGCGTGGAGAGGAGTCTCTCTAAACACACGACAGGTCCAGCCTCGAAGTGGATGGGCTACCACAGCAGGCCACCAACATACACTCAGTGGCCACTTTATTAGTTTCCTCCTTCATTATGTATTTGTAATTGTTCAGTGATTTCGTTTTCCAGTGACTGTAGTATCGCTGAAGTAGTGTTGTAGTTTCCAACAAGTCAACAGTTGAAGAAATGGAGCCAGGCTGCTCACTGGGAGGCTCGATTATGAGGCAAAAGACCAGATATTTTGATATTATGAGAAGACAGGATTCCTTGGAGAAGACACTTAGGTTAGGTAAAAGAAGGAGAGGACGACAGAGGCGATGATGGATCGATAATATTACTCAGACAATGTGTATGACCTTGGGCGATCTTAGAGAGGCAGCTTCCAGCAGGAAGGCCTGGTGTGCAGGAGTTCATGGGGCCACAAAGAGTCAGACTCTTCATAAAAATTGCATTGGCAGTAGCCAAAAAAGCTATTGCAGTTACTTGGAAATCAGATTCATACTTAACCATGGACCACTGGAGTAATGAAATATTTAGCTGCATTCCACTTTAAAAAATTACTTACAATTTAAGAAATGAATATGATATATTTTTGAAAATTTGGCACCCTTATTTACAAAAGATATGATTAATTATATAGGTCCTTCGAAGATAAAATTATTAGCTATTTGGGGAAAAAAATAAAGATATATACTAAAGCTATTTTGAACTCCATGGAGCATGTGGGGATCTTCTGATATCCAGGCACTCTTTCTTTCTTTCTCTTTTTTTCTTCTTTTTTCTTTCTTTTTTTTGGATAGGGATGTTAAGGGGGGAAGGGTTAAGGGGAGGGGAAGGGCTGATATTAATTTTCATTACTCTATTATTCTATTCATTTTATGTAATTCTCTTAAAAATTTAATTAAAAATATATTTTTTAAAAAACAAAGAGTCGGACTTGACTTACCGACTGAACAACAACAAAGTATTGCTGACTCGGTATTTTTCCAGAAGTTTCTCTGCAGCAGGTGTCATGCCACTGAACCTGGCCATTTCATCGGATAAGAATACCCTTTCCACTGGCACGTCTTGCTATCTGTTTCATCTAAGCAAGTTGTTAGCCTAAGACAATCGGGGCTTTTTGTTCTTTTTCGTCTTTCTTTGTTCTAATAGCCCCTGATAAACAGTACGTCTTTATGCCTCCTTCTTGATTCCCGGAGAACTCTGCATCACAAAATAAGCAGCCCCAACGTGTACAAGTCCATAGATGCCTTGAAGTGACAGTGGCAGTAGAGTTTGACAGGATAATAACGGGTGAAGGAGAGAGTGTTGAGGAAATCGGTTTTCAGTAACCAGGACATAGGATAGAAGGGTCATGGCTTCCATGTACCGTGTCCTCCATTAGATGCTAAGCCTTGGTTAATGAAGGCTAACTTTGTAGACCATGACCCTTCTGTTCCTCAATGTCCATGAGGTCCTACCTGTCACGATGGAGATCCAACCCTCGTAAAGCTTTGATTAGCTGGTGTGTTGTGTGCAGTTCTGGTCTTTATACAGATACAGTGATGATGGAGGCGAGGGGATTTACCAGGACTTCCCTAAAGCAGAGGTTAGTCGGCCAGAGGTGCAGTGGCATCCGCACCGGACTTCAAGGCGAATGGTCCCCAGTTCGAATCTGTCCGGCTTCTTGTGTGCTTTCCATCTGTGCAGGGTCGAGTGTCGAGCCGGCAACTCGACCTCGTAAGATAGTACAGAAGCAGCGAAAAATGCCCTAAGGGCCCAAAAAGGAACTCCAACAAAGCAGAGATATCTGAGGGGAGGGTCCAGACATGAGGGGGTAGGTGGATAGAAACAATAGTGATTAAGAGTTGCATCACTGCCCGGTTCAGAAATTGCACCGTCTCGGATCGCAAAATCCTGCAGCGGGTAGTGAGGTCAGCTGAGAAGATCATCGGGGTCTCCCTTCCCACTATTACAGATGTTTACACCACACGCTGCATCCGCAAAGCAAGCAGCATTATGAAGGACCCCACCCACCTGTTGAGACTTTATAAAGCACTGGTGAGGCCTCATTTGGAGTACTGCGAGCAGGTCTGGGCCCCTCATCTTAGAAAGGATGTGCTGACACTGGGGAGGGTTCAAAGGAGGTTCATGAAAATGATTCTGGGATTGAATGATTTGTCGTGTGAAGAGCGTTTGATGGTTCTGGGCCTGTATTCACTGGAATTCAGAAGAATGAGCGGTGACCTCTTTGAAACCCAGTGGATGTTGAAAAGCCTCGATAGAGTGGATGCTTCCTGTGATGAGGCGGTCTAAGACCAGAGGACACAGCCTCAGAATAGAGGAGCGTCCATTTAGGACAGAGATGAGGAGGAATTTATTTAGCCAGGGGATGGTGAATCTGTGGAATTCGTGCCACAGGCAGCTGTGGAGACCAGGTTTGTATGTATATTTAAGGCAGAGGTTGATAGATTCTTGATTGGTCAGGGCATGAAGGGATATGGGGAGAAGGCAACAGACTGGGGCTGAGAGGGAAAATGGATCAGCCATGGTGAAATGCTGGAACAGACTGGATGGGCCAAGTGGCCTAATTCTGCTCCTATATCTAATGGTCTTATATACACACATATAAGATTACTGAAGTATTAAATACAGATTAGTGTTGCCACGCACCATGGACCCATATGCTTTGGTGGTGCAGGTTGCAGGTTTGGAGGGGTGCTGTCAATGAAGTCTGGACAAGTAACTGCAGTGCATTTTGTAGATGGTATGCACTATTACCCGGTGGTGCGGGGGCAACCACTGCTAACGCTGGCTGATGTGGTGTCAGTTAAGCAGACTGTTGTGTCCTGGATAACATCAGGGAGCTGCTCTTCATCCAGGTTAGTGGCAAGCACTCCATTGCACGCTCAACCTGTCTTGTCGGTGGTGGAAAGTGTCAGGGGTCAGAGGTCACAGGCCACTGGACTGTCTCCAGTCAGTGTTGGATTAACCTGTAAGATTGTAATTTTTCTAGGATTTTCCTTGTAGTTTAACTTTTCTGTGCTTGCTTTTATTTTTATATAATCACCTACGTACATGTAATTCTTCAGTAAATCTTCCAGTGATTGTAGTATAGCTGATTCGGTATTTTTTAGAAGCTTCTCCGCTTTTCTGCGGCAATTGTCACGCCACTTGCATCTGGCTATTTTTGCTGAGGAGATGCGAATGGAACTGTACAATCATCAGCCATTCTGATGAACGAAGGAAGGCCGACTGAAACCACCACCCCCCTCCCCCTCCACAGCAACTTTTGATCCGATCTTCAGGAATGAAGCAATTTCCATATTGGAAATGTGACAGGATCTGAGAGGTCAAAGCAAAGTGAAACTCCAGGCTGTGCATTTTGGTTGAGAAGTCCCCCAGCGAAGAGTCAATCAGCAATGAAGATAAGAGCATAAGACACTGGAGCAGGATTAGGCCATTCAGCCCATCAAGTCTGCTCTGCCATTCAGTTATGGCTCATTTATTTCCCCTCTAAACCCTATTCTCCTGCCTTCTCCCCGTAACTTTTGACACCCTGACTAGTCAAGAACCTATCGACCTCTGCTTTAAATTTTTCCAGTGATTTGGCCTCCACAGTCATCTGTGGTAATGAATTCCACAGATTCACCACCTTCTGGCTGAAGGAATTCCTCCTCATCTCTGTTCTAAAGGGACGTCCTTGTATGCTGAGGCAGTGCCCTCCCATCCTAGAACCTCCCATTAATGGAAACAGTAATTCCCACTCCCATCACGGGTAAAGCCCTCTCAACCGTTGATCACACCTACATGAAACTCTGTCGTAGGAAAGCAGCATCCATCATCAAAGATCCTTACCACCCAGGCCATGCTCTCTTCTCGCTGCTGCCATCAGGCAGAAGGTACGAGAGCCTCAGGACTCTCACCACCAGGTTCAAGGACAGTTACCACCCCTGAACCATCAGGCTCTTGAACAAAAAAGGATAACTACATTCAACTTTTGAAATATTCCCATGACTAATGATCTCACTTTAAGGACTCTTTCTCCTGTTATTTCCTGCTCTCGTTATTTATTGCTATTTACTGATATCTGCATTTGCACTGTTTGTTGCTTTCTCTGCTCTACCTGCTCTTTCATTGATCCTGTTCACAGTTACTGTTCTAGAGATTTGCTGAGTCTGCCTGCGGGAGAGAGAATCTCAGGGTTGTATGTGGTGACACATACGTACTCTGATAATAAATTTTACTTTGAACTTCAAATCCTCTGTGCATCCATTCTATCTAGGCCTTTCGATATTCGGTAGGTTTAAATGAGAACCCCCTTCATTCATATAAACTCCACAGCCATCCTGCTCCTTCACATTCATTTCTGGGATCATTTACAAAACCTCCTCTGGACCCAACACATCCTTTCTGAGAAACGGGGCCCAGAACCGTTCACTGTACTCCAAAATGAGGCCTGAACATAAAGCCTCAGCATTACACCCCAGGGTTGACGTTCCAGACTTCTCGCGAAGACCGCGCTGTGCCAAAGGTGAGGAGGCGTAGCTGAGACCGGCCGCCAGAGGGTCAGAGTTGCAGTGTGCAGGCAAATGCAGCACTGGGGATGTCCTGGTCAGCAAGTGCAGCGCATATTTGGGGGATGCTACACAGTACGATGTCCAGAGAGGGAGGACCCCATGGCAGAATCCTTAAAGAAAGACAAGGGAACAGTCTCACAGCATCCTGTCCACTGTCACTAGAAGTTTCCCACTCACAGTCACACAGTTTTTTCGATCGTAACAATTTCGATCCGAACTTTTCAAGAGGGTTCGGTTGGGCCATGAAGCATTGTGGGGCATCCTGAGCTTGTGAAAAGCTCCAGATAACTGCAAATCCTTCACTGCAAAATTCACAAAAATTAACTTGGATTCTCAAACTGTCCCACAGGGGCAGTGCTCGACAATTCTTGTGACATAACTGTTGCATCATTTAGACAGAATTATTTACAGAATTACTCCTGTTTCTAGTCCTTGCAAATCAAAAATTCCATCAACATCTGCAGCACAGCAGATATCAATAAGCTTCTCCTCCGAACTTTCTCTTGTCAATTAAAAATGAAACATCATAAACATTGACTTTGGTTAAAATTTCAATGACATGATGGATTGCTAAAAATTCAAAATGCCTTCAATGTGGCTGTCAGGTTCACTCCTGTCCTGGAATTCCATTCTCACTTCAGAAAAGCACGTTCAGAGTCCAGGCTCCCGCAAAGAGTAACACTGGTAATACCAGACCAGGGACGGTAAACACTCCAGTCATACCAGACCAGGGACGGTAAACACTCCGGTCATACCAGAACAGGGTCAGTAAACACTCCGGTCATACCAGACCAGGGACGGTAAACACTCCAGTCATACCAGACCAGGATCTGTAAACACTCCGGTCATAACAGACCAGGATCTGTAAACACTCCGGTCATAACAGACCAGGGACGGTACACACTCAGGTCATACCAGACCAGGGAAGGTAAAAACTCCGGTCATACCAGACCAGGGTCAGTAAACACTCCGGTCATATCAGACCAGGGACAGTAAACACTCCGGTCATACCAGACCAGGGACGGTAAACACTCCGGTCATGCCAGACCAGGGAAGGTAAACACTCCAGTCATACCAGACCAGGGAAGGTAAACACTCCAGTCATACCAGACCAGGGTCAGTAAACACTCCGGTCATACCAGACCAGGGACAGTAAACACTCCGGTCATACCAGACAAGGGACGGTAAACACTCCGGTCATACCAGACAAGGGAAGGTAAACACTCCGGTCATACCAGACCAGGGACGGTAAACACTCCGGTCATACCAGACCAGGGACGGTAAACACTCCGGTCATACCAGACAAGGGAAGGTAAACACTCCGGTCATACCAGACCAGGGACGGTAAACACTCCGGTCATACCAGACCAGGGACGGTAAACACTCCGGTCATACCAGACCAGGGACGGTAAACACTCCGGTCATATCAGACCAGGGACGGTAAACACTCCAGTCATATCAGACCAGGGACAGTAAACACTCCGGTCATACCAGACCAGGATCTGTAAACACTCCGGTCATAACAGACCAGGATCTGTAAACACTCCGGTCATACCAGACCAGGGTCAGTAAACACACCGGTCATACCAGACCAGGGACGGTAAACACTCCAGTCATACCAGACCAGGATCTGTAAACACTCCGGTCATAACAGACCAGGGAAGGTAAACACTCCAGTCATACCAGACCAGGGTCAGTAAACACTACGGTCATACCAGACAAGGGAAGGTAAACACTCCGGTCATATCAGACCAGGGTCAGTAAACACTCCGGTCATACCAGACAAGGGACAGTAAACACTCCGGTCATACCAGACAAGGGACGGTAAACACTCCGGTCATACCAGACCAGGGACGGTAAACACTCCGGTCATATCAGACCAGGGACGGTAAACACTCCGGTCATATCAGAACAGTGACAGTAAACACTCCAGTCATACCAGACCAGGATCTGTAAACACTCCGGTCATACCAGACCAGGGTCAGTAAACACTCCGGTCATACCAGAACAGGGACGGTAAACACTCCAGTCATACCAGACCAGGGTCAGTAAACACTACGGTCATATCAGACCAGGATCTGTAAACACTCTGGTCATAACAGACCAGGGAAGGTAAACACTCCAGTCATACCAGACCAGGGTCAGTAAACACTCCGGTCATACCAGACCAGGATCTGTAAACACTCCGGTCATAACAGACCAGGGAAGGTAAACACTCCAGTCATACCGGACCAGGGACGGTAAACACTCAGGTCATATCAGACCAGGGACGGTAAACACTCCGGTCATATCAGACCAGGGAAGGTAAAAACTCCGGTCATACCAGACCAGGGACGGTAAACACGCCGGTCATATCAGACCAGGGAAGGTAAAAACTCCGGTCATACCAGACCAGGGACAGTAAACACTCCGGTCATACCAGAACAGGAACGGTAAACACTCCGGTCATACCAGACCAGGGACGGTAAACACTCCGGTCATACCAGACAAGGGACGGTAAACACTCCAGTCATAACAGACCAGGGACGGTAAACACTCCGGTCATATCAGACCAGGGTCAGTAAACACTCCGGTCATATCAGACAAGGGAAGGTAAACACTCCGGTCATACCAGACCAGGGACAGTAAACACTCCGATAATACCAGACCAGGGAAGGTAAACACTCCGGTCATATCAGACCAGGGAAGGTAAAAACTCCGGTCATACCAGACCAGGGACGGTAAACACTCCGGTCATAACAGATCAGGGACGGTAAACACTCCGGTCATATCAGACCAGGGACAGTAAACACTCCGGTCATACCAGACAAGGATCTGTAAACACTCCAGTCATACCAGACCAGGATCTGTACACACTCCGGTCATACCAGACCAGGGTCAGTAAACACTCCGGTCATACCAGACCAGGGACGGTAAACACTCCAGTCATACCAGACCAGGATCTGTAAACACTCCGGTCATAACAGACCAGGGTCAGTAAACACTCCAGTCATACCAGACCAGGGTCAGTAAACACTACGGTCATATCAGACCAGGGACGGTAAACACTCCGGTCATATCAGACCAGGGAAGGTAAAAACTCCGGTCATACCAGTCCAGGGTCAGTAAACACTCCGGTCATACCAGAACAGGGACGGTAAACACTCCGGTCATACCAGAACAGGGACGGTAAACACTCCGGTCATACCAGACAAGGGACGGTAAACACTCCGGTCATACCAGACCAGGGTCAGTAAACACTCCGGTCATACCAGACCAGGGACGGTAAACACTCCGGTCATACCAGAACAGGAACGGTAAACACTCCGGTCATATCAGACCAGGGACGGTAAACACTCCGGTCATACCAGACCAGGGACGGTAAACACTCCGGTCATATCAGACCAGGGTCAGTAAACACTCCAGTCATATCAGACCAGGGTCAGTAAACACTCCGGTCATACCAGACCAGGGACGGTAAACACTCCGGTCATACCAGACAAGGGATGGTAAACACTCCAGTCATACCAGACCAGGGTCAGTAAACACTACGGACATATCAGACCAGGGACGGTAAACACTCCGGTCATACCAGACCAGGGTCAGTAAACACTCCGGTCATATCAGACCAGGGTCAGTAAACACTCCAGTCATACCAGACCAGGGTCAGTAAACACTACGGTCATATCAGACCAGGGTCAGTAAACACTCCGGTCATACCAGACCAGGGTCAGTAAACACTACGGTCATATCAGACCAGGGTCAGTAAACACTCCGGTCATACCAGACCAGGATCTGTAAACACTACGGTCATACCAGACCAGGGACGGTAAACACTCCATTCGTACCAGACCAGGGAAGGTAAACACTCCAGTCATACCAGACCAGGGTCAGTAAACACTCCGGTCATACCAGACCAGGGACAGTAAACACTCCGGTCATACCAGACCAGGGACAGTAAACACTCCGGTCATACCAGACAAGGGACGGTAAACACTCCGGTCATATCAGACCAGGGACGGTAAACACTCCGGTCATACCAGACCAGGGACGGTAAACACTCCGGTCATACCAGACAAGGGAAGGTAAACACTCCGGTCATACCAGACCAGGGACGGTAAACACTCCGGTCATACCAGACCAGGGACGGTAAACACTCCGGTCATACCAGACAAGGGAAGGTAAACACTCCGGTCATACCAGACCAGGGACGGTAAACACTCCGGTCATACCAGACAAGGGAAGGTAAACACTCGGGTCATATCAGACCAGGGTCAGTAAACACTCCGGTCATACCAGACCAGGGACAGTAAACACTCCGGTCATACCAGACCAGGGACGGTAAACACTCCGGTCATATCAGACCAGGGACGGTAAACACTCCGGTCATACCAGACCAGGGATGGTAAACACTCCGGTCATATCAGACCAGGGACGGTAAACACTCCAGTCATATCAGACCAGGGACAGTAAACACTCCGGTCATACCAGACCAGGATCTGTAAACATTCCGGTCATACCAGACCAGGATCTGTAAACACTCCGGTCATACCAGACCAGGGTCAGTAAACACACCGGTCATACCAGACCAGGGACGGTAAACACTCCAGTCATACCAGACCAGGATCTGTAAACACTCCGGTCATAACAGACCAGGGAAGGTAAACACTCCAGTCATACCAGACCAGGGTCAGTAAACACTACGGTCATACCAGACAAGGGAAGGTAAACACTCCGGTCATATCAGACCAGGGTCAGTAAACACTCCGGTCATACCAGACCAGGGACAGTAAACACTCCGGTCATACCAGACAAGGGACGGTAAACACTCCGGTCATACCAGACCAGGGACGGTAAACACTCCGGTCATATCAGACCAGGGACGGTAAACACTCCGGTCATATCAGAACAGTGACAGTAAACACTCCAGTCATACCAGACCAGGATCTGTAAACACTCCGGTCATACCAGACCAGGGTCAGTAAACACTCCGGTCATATCAGACCAGGATCTGTAAACACTCCGGTCATATCAGACCAGGGACGGTAAACACTCCGGTCATATCAGACCAGGGAAGGTAAAAACTCCGGTCATACCAGACCAGGGTCAGTAAACACTCCGGTCATACCAGACCAGGGACGGTAAACACTCCGGTCATAACAGACCAGGATCTGTAAACACTCCGGTCATAACAGACCAGGATCTGTAAACACTCCGGTCATAACAGACCAGGATCTGTAAACACTCCGGTCATAACAGACCAGGATCTGTAAACACTCCGGTCATAACAGACCAGGGACGGTAAACACTCCAGTCATACCAGACCAGGATCTGTAAACACTCCGGTCATAACAGACCAGGATCTGTAAACACTCCGGTCATAACAGACCAGGGACGGTAAACACTCCGGTCATACCAGACCAGGGTCAGTAAACACTCCGGTCATAACAGACCAGGATCTGTAAACACTCCGGTCATATCAGACCAGGGAAGGTAAACACTCCAGTCATACCAGACCAGGGAAGGTAAACACTCCAGTCATACCAGACCAGGGTCAGTAAACACTCCGGTCATATCAGACAAGGGAAGGTAAACACTCCGGTCATACCAGACCAGGGACAGTAAACACTCCGATAATACCAGACCAGGGAAGGTAAACACTCCGGTCATATCAGACCAGGGAAGGTAAAAACTCCGGTCATACCAGACCAGGGACGGTAAACACTCCGGTCATAACAGACCAGGGACGGTAAACACTCCGGTCATATCAGACCAGGGTCAGTAAACACTCCGGTCATATCAGACAAGGGAAGGTAAACACTCCGGTCATACCAGACCAGGGACAGTAAACACTCCGATAATACCAGACCAGGGAAGGTAAACACTCCGGTCATACCAGAACAGGGACGGTAAACACTCCAGTCATACCAGACCAGGGAAGGTAAACACTCCGGTCATATCAGACCAGGGAAGGTAAAAACTCCGGTCATACCAGACCAGGGACGGTAAACACTCCGGTCATAACAGACCAGGGACGGTAAACACTCCGGTCATATCAGACCAGGGACAGTAAACACTCCGGTCATACCAGACCAGGGTCAGTAAACACTCCAGTCATACCAGACCAGGGACGGTAAACACTCCAGTCATACCAGACCAGGATCTGTACACACTCCGGTCATACCAGACCAGGGTCAGTAAACACTCCGGTCATACCAGACCAGGGACGGTAAACACTCCAATCATACCAGACCAGGATCTGTAAACACTCCGGTCATAACAGACCAGGGTCAGTAAACACTCCAGTCATACCAGACCAGGGTCAGTAAACACTACGGTCATACCAGACCAGGGTCAGTAAACACTATGGTCATATCAGACCAGGGACGGTAAACACTCCGGTCATACCAGACCAGGGACGGTAAACACTCCGGTCATATCAGACCCGGGACGGTAAACACTCCGGTCATACCAGACCAGGGACGGTAAACACTCCGGTCATATCAGACCAGGGACGGTAAACACTCCGGTCATACCAGACCAGGGACGGTAAACACTCCGGTCATATCAGACCAGGGACGGTAAACACTCCGGTTATATCAGACCAGGGACAGTAAACACTCCGGTCATATCAGACCAGGGACGGTAAACACTCCGGTCATACCAGAACAGGGACGGTAAACACTCCGGTCATACCAGAACAGGGACGGTAAACACTCCGGTCATACCAGACAAGGGACGGTAAACACTCCGGTCATACCAGACCAGGGTCAGTAAACACTCCGGTCATACCAGACCAGGGACGGTAAACACTCCGGTCATACCAGAACAGGAACGGTAAACACTCCGGTCATATCAGACCAGGGACGGTAAACACTCCGGTCATACCAGACCAGGGACGGTAAACACTCCGGTCATATCAGACCAGGGTCAGTAAACACTCCAGTCATATCAGACCAGGGTCAGTAAACACTCCGGTCATACCAGACCAGGGACGGTAAACACTCCGGTCATACCAGACAAGGGATGGTAAACACTCCAGTCATACCAGACCAGGGTCAGTAAACACTACGGACATATCAGACCAGGGACGGTAAACACTCCGCTCATACCAGACCAGGGTCAGTAAACACTCCGGTCATATCAGACCAGGGTCAGTAAACACTCCAGTCATACCAGACCAGGGTCAGTAAACACTACGGTCATATCAGACCAGGGTCAGTAAACACTCCGGTCATACCAGACCAGGGTCAGTAAACACTACGGTCATATCAGACCAGGGTCAGTAAACACTCCGGTCATACCAGACCAGGATCTGTAAACACTACGGTCATACCAGACCAGGGACGGTAAACACTCCATTCGTACCAGACCAGGGAAGGTAAACACTCCAGTCATACCAGACCAGGGTCAGTAAACACTCCGGTCATACCAGACCAGGGACAGTAAACACTCCGCTCATACCAGACCAGGGACAGTAAACACTCCGGTCATACCAGACAAGGGACGGTAAACACTCCGGTCATACCAGACCAGGGTCAGTAAACACTCCGGTCATATCAGACATTGGACGGGAAACACTCCAGTCATATCAGACCAGGGACGGTAAACACTCCGGTCATACCAGACAAGGGAAGGTAAACACTCCGGTCATACGAGACCAGGGACGGTAAACACTCCGGTCATACCAGACCAGGGACGGTAAACACTCCGGTCATACCAGACAAGGGAAGGTAAACACTCCGGTCATACCAGACCAGGGACGGTAAACACTCCGGTCATACCAGACCAGGGACGGTAAACACTCCGGTCATACCAGACAAGGGAAGGTAAACACTCCGGTCATACCAGACCAGGGACGGTAAACACTCCGGTCATACCAGACAAGGAAAGGTAAACACTCGGGTCATATCAGACCAGAGTCAGTAAACACTCCGGTCATACCAGACCAGGGACAGTAAACACTCCGGTCATACCAGACCAGGGACGGTAAACACTCCGGTCATATCAGACCAGGGACGGTAAACACTCCGGTCATACCAGACCAGGGACGGTAAACACTCCGGTCATATCAGACCAGGGACGGTAAACACTCCAGTCATATCAGACCAGGGACAGTAAACACTCCGGTCATACCAGACCAGGATCTGTAAACACTCCGGTCATACCAGACCAGGATCTGTAAACACTCCGGTCATACCAGACCAGGGTCAGTAAACACACCGGTCATACCAGACCAGGGACGGTAAACACTCCAGTCATACCAGACCAGGATCTGTAAACACTCCGGTCATAACAGACCAGGGAAGGTAAACACTCCAGTCATACCAGACCAGGGTCAGTAAACACTACGGTCATACCAGACAAGGGAAGGTAAACACTCCGGTCATATCAGACCAGGGTCAGTAAACACTCCGGTCATACCAGACCAGGGACAGTAAACACTCCGGTCATATCAGACCAGGGTCAGTAAACACTCCGGTCATACCAGACCAGGGTCAGTAAACACTACGGTCATATCAGACCAGGGTCAGTAAACACTCCGGTCATACCGGACCAGGATCTGTAAACACTACGGTCATACCAGACCAGGGACGGTAAACACTCCGGTCATACCAGAAAAGGGACGGTAAACACTCCAGTCATACCAGACCAGGGACAGTAAACACTCCGGTCATATCAGACCAGGGACGGTAAACACTCCGGTCATACCAGACCAGGGTCAGTAAACACTCCGGTCATATCAGACCAGGGTCAGTAAACACTCCAGTCATACCAGACCAGGGTCAGTAAACACTACGGTCATATCAGACCAGGGTCAGTAAACACTCCGGTCATACCAGACCAGGGTCAGTAAACACTACGGTCATATCAGACCAGGGACAGTAAACACTCCGGTCATATCAGACCAGGGACGGTAAACACTCCGGTCATACCAGACCAGGGTCAGTAAACACTCCGGTCATATCAGACCAGGGTCAGTAAACACTCCAGTCATACCAGACCAGGGTCAGTAAACACTACGGTCATATCAGACCAGGGTCAGTAAACACTCCGGTCATACCAGACCAGGGTCAGTAAACACTACGGTCATATCAGACCAGGGTCAGTAAACACTCCGGTCATACCAGAACAGGAACGGTAAACACTCCGGTCATATCAGACCAGGGACGGTAAACACTCCGGTCATACCAGACCAGGGACGGTAAACACTCCGGTCATATCAGACCAGGGTCAGTAAACACTCCAGTCATATCAGACCAGGGTCAGTAAACACTCCGGTCATACCAGACCAGGGACGGTAAACACTCCGGTCATACCAGACAAGGGATGGTAAACACTCCAGTCATACCAGACCAGGGTCAGTAAACACTACGGACATATCAGACCAGGGACGGTAAACACTCCGGTCATACCAGACCAGGGTCAGTAAACACTCCGGTCATATCAGACCAGGGTCAGTAAACACTCCAGTCATACCAGACCAGGGTCAGTAAACACTACGGTCATATCAGACCAGGGTCAGTAAACACTCCGGTCATACCAGACCAGGGTCAGTAAACACTACGGTCATATCAGACCAGGGTCAGTAAACACTCCGGTCATACCAGACCAGGATCTGTAAACACTACGGTCATACCAGACCAGGGACGGTAAACACTCCGGTCATACCAGAAAAGGGACGGTAAACACTCCAGTCATACCAGACCAGGGACAGTAAACACTCCGGTCATATCAGACCAGGGTCAGTAAACACTCCAGTCATACCAGACCAGGGTCAGTAAACACTACGGTCATATCAGACCAGGGTCAGTAAACACTCCGGTCATACCAGACCAGGGACGGTAAACACTCCGGTCATACCAGACCAGGATCTGTAAACACTCTGGTCATAACAGACCAGGATCAGTAAACACTCCGGTCATATCAGACCAGGGAAGGTAAAAACTGGGGTCATACCAGACCAGGGACGGTAAACACTCCGGTCATATCAGACCAGGGTCAGTAAACACTCCGGTCATACCAGACCAGGGACGGTAAACACTCCGGTCATATCAGACCAGGGACGGTAAACACTCCGGTCATACCAGACCAGGGACGGTAAACACTCCATTCGTACCAGACCAGGATCTGTAAACACTCCGGTCATAACAGACCAGGATCTGTAAACACTCCGGTCATAACAGACCAGGGACGGTAAACCCTCAGGTCATACCAGACCAGGGAAGGTAAAAACTCCGGTCATACCAGACCAGGGTCAGTGAACACTCCGGTCATATCAGACCAGGGACGGTAAACACTCCAGTCATATCAGACCAGGGAAGGTAAAAACTCCGGTCATACCAGACCAGCGTCAGTAAACACTCCGGTCATACCAGACGAGGGACGGTAAACACTCCGGTCATAACAGACCAGGATCTGTAAACACTCCGGTCATAACAGACCAGGATCTGTAAACACTCCGGTCATAACAGACCAGGATCTGTAAACACTCCGGTCATAACAGACCAGGATCTGTAAACACTCCGGTCATAACAGACCAGGGACGGTAAACACTCCAGTCATACCAGACCAGGATCTGTAAACACTCCGGTCATAACAGACCAGGATCTGTAAACACTCCGGTCATAACAGACCAGGGACGGTAAACACTCCAGTCATACCAGACCAGGATCTGTAAACACTCCGGTCATAACAGACCAGGATCTGTAAACACTCCGGTCATAACAGACCAGGATCTGTAAACACTACGGTCATACCAGACCAGGGACGGTAAACACTCCGGTCATACCAGAAAAGGGACGGTAAACACTCCAGTCATACCAGACCAGGGACAGTAAACACTCCGGTCATATCAGACCAGGGTCAGTAAACACTCCAGTCATACCAGACCAGGGTCAGTAAACACTACGGTCATATCAGACCAGGGTCAGTAAACACTCCGGTCATACCAGACCAGGGACGGTAAACACTCCGGTCATACCAGACCAGGATCTGTAAACACTCTGGTCATAACAGACCAGGATCAGTAAACACTCCGGTCATATCAGACCAGGGAAGGTAAAAACTCCGGTCATACCAGACCAGGGACGGTAAACACTCCGGTCATATCAGACCAGGGTCAGTAAACACTCCGGTCATACCAGACCAGGGACGGTAAACACTCCGGTCATATCAGACCAGGGACGGTAAACACTCCGGTCATACCAGACCAGGGACGGTAAACACTCCATTCGTACCAGACCAGGATCTGTAAACACTCCGGTCATAACAGACCAGGATCTGTAAACACTCCGGTCATAACAGACCAGGGACGGTAAACCCTCAGGTCATACCAGACCAGGGAAGGTAAAAACTCCGGTCATACCAGACCAGGGTCAGTGAACACTCCGGTCATATCAGACCAGGGACGGTAAACACTCCAGTCATATCAGACCAGGGAAGGTAAAAACTCCGGTCATACCAGACCAGCGTCAGTAAACACTCCGGTCATACCAGACGAGGGACGGTAAACACTCCGGTCATAACAGACCAGGATCTGTAAACACTCCGGTCATAACAGACCAGGATCTGTAAACACTCCGGTCATAACAGACCAGGATCTGTAAACACTCCGGTCATAACAGACCAGGATCTGTAAACACTCCGGTCATAACAGACCAGGGACGGTAAACACTCCAGTCATACCAGACCAGGATCTGTAAACACTCCGGTCATAACAGACCAGGATCTGTAAACACTCCGGTCATAACAGACCAGGGACGGTAAACACTCCAGTCATACCAGACCAGGATCTGTAAACACTCCGGTCATAACAGACCAGGATCTGTAAACACTCCGGTCATAACAGACCAGGGACGGTAAACACTCCGGTCATGCCAGACCAGGGAAGGTAAACACTCCAGTCATACCAGACCAGGGAAGGTAAACACTCCGGTCATACCAGACCAGGGTCAGTAAACACTCCGGTCATAGCAGACCAGGGACGGTAAACACTCCGGTCATACCAGAACAGGAACGGTAAACACTCCGGTCATATCAGACCAGGGACGGTAAACACTCCGGTCATATCAGACCAGGGTCAGTAAACACTCCAGTCATATCAGACCAGCGTCAGTAAACACTCCGGTCATACCAGACCAGGGACGGTAAACACTCCGGTCATACCAGACAAGGGATGGTAAACACTCCAGTCATACCAGACCAGGGTCAGTAAACACTACGGACATATCAGACCAGGGACGGTAAACACTCCGGTCATATCAGACCAGGGTCAGTAAACACTCCGGTCATACCAGACCAGGGACGGTAAACACTCCGGTCATATCAGACCAGGGACGGTAAACACTCCGGTCGTACCAGACCAGGGACGGTAAACACTCCATTCATACCAGACCAGGATCTGTAAACACTCCGGTCATAACAGACCAGGATCTGTAAACACTCCGGTCATAACAGACCAGGGACGGTAAACCCTCAGGTCATACCAGACCAGGGAAGGTAAAAACTCCGGTCATACCAGACCAGGGTCAGTGAACACTCCGGTCATATCAGACCAGGGACGGTAAACACTCCGGTCATATCAGACCAGGGAAGGTAAAAACTCCGGTCATACCAGACCAGGGTCAGTAAACACTCCGGTCATACCAGACGAGGGACGGTAAACACTCCGGTCATAACAGACCAGGATCTGTAAACACTCCGGTCATAACAGACCAGGATCTGTAAACACTCCGGTCATAACAGACCAGGATCTGTAAACACTCCGGTCATAACAGACCAGGATCTGTAAACACTCCGGTCATAACAGACCAGGGACTGTAAACACTCCAGTCATACCAGACCAGGATCTGTAAACACTCCTGTCATAACAGACCAGGATCTGTAAACACTCCGGTCATAACAGACCAGGGACGGTAAACACTCCGGTCATGCCAGACCAGGGAAGGTAAACACTCCAGTCATACCAGACCAGGGAAGGTAAACACTCCGGTCATACCAGACCAGGGTCAGTAAACACTCCGGTCATACCAGACCAGGGACGGTAAACACTCCGGTCATACCAGAACAGGAACGGTAAACACTCCGGTCATATCAGACCAGGGACGGTAAACACTCCGGTCATACCAGACCAGGGACGGTAAACACTCCGGTCATATCAGACCAGGGTCAGTAAACACTCCAGTCATATCAGACCAGGGTCAGTAAACACTCCGGTCATACCAGACCAGGGACGGTAAACACTCCGGTCATACCAGACAAGGGATGGTAAACACTCCAGTCATACCAGACCAGGGTCAGTAAACACTACGGACATATCAGACCAGGGACGGTAAACACTCCGGTCATACCAGACCAGGGTCAGTAAACTCTCCGGTCATATCAGACCAGGGTCAGTAAACACTCCAGTCATACCAGACCAGGGTCAGTAAACACTACGGTCATATCAGACCAGGGTCAGTAAACACTCCGGTCATACCAGACCAGGGTCAGTAAACACTACGGTCATATCAGACCAGGGTCAGTAAACACTCCGGTCATACCAGACCAGGATCTGTAAACACTACGGTCATACCAGACCAGGGACGGTAAACACTCCGGTCATACCAGACAAGGGACGGTAAACACTCCAGTCATACCAGACCAGGGACAGTAAACACTCCGGTCATATCAGACCAGGGTCAGTAAACACTCCAGTCATACCAGACCAGGGTCAGTAAACACTACGGTCATATCAGACCAGGGTCAGTAAACACTCCGGTCATACCAGACCAGGGACGGTAAACACTCCGGTCATACCAGACCAGGATCTGTAAACACTCTGGTCATAACAGACCAGGATCAGTAAACACTCCGGTCATATCAGACCAGGGAAGGTAAAAACTCCGGTCATACCAGACCAGAGACGGTAAACACTCCGGTCATATCAGACCAGGGTCAGTAAACACTCCGGTCATACCAGACCAGGGACGGTAAACACTCCGGTCATATCAGACCAGGGACGGTAAACACTCCGGTCATACCAGACCAGGGACGGTAAACACTCCATTCGTACCAGACCAGGATCTGTAAACACTCCGGTCATAACAGACCAGGATCTGTAAACACTCCGGTCATAACAGACCAGGGACGGTAAACCCTCAGGTCATACCAGACCAGGGAAGGTAAAAACGCCGGTCATACCAGACCAGGGTCAGTGAACACTCCGGTCATATCAGACCAGGGACGGTAAACACTCCGGTCATATCAGACCAGGGAAGGTAAAAACTCCGGTCATACCAGACCAGGGTCAGTAAACACTCCGGTCATACCAGACCAGGGACGGTAAACACTCCGGTCATAACAGACCAGGATCTGTAAACACTCCGGTCATAACAGACCAGGATCTGTAAACACTCCGGTCATAACAGACCAGGATCTGTAAACACTCCGGTCATAACAGACCAGGGACGGTAAACACTCCAGTCATACCAGACCAGGATCTGTAAACACTCCGGTCATAACAGACCAGGATCTGTAAACACTCCGGTCATAACAGACCAGGGACGGTAAACACTCCGGTCATGCCAGACCAGGGAAGGTAAACACTCCAGTCATACCAGACCAGGGAAGGTAAACACTCCAGTCATACCAGACCAGGGTCAGTAAACACTCCGGTCATATCAGACAAGGGAAGGTAAACACTCCGGTCATACCAGACCAGGGACAGTAAACACTCCGATAATACCAGACCAGGGAAGGTAAACACTCCGGTCATATCAGACCAGGGAAGGTAAAAACTCCGGTCATACCAGACCAGGGACGGTAAACACTCCGGTCATAACAGACCAGGGACGGGAAACACTCCGGTCATATCAGACCAGGGTCAGTAAACACTCCGGTCAAATCAGACAAGGGAAGGTAAACACTCCGGTCATACCAGACCAGGGACAGTAAACACTCCGATAATACCAGACCAGGGAAGGTAAACACTCCGGTCATATCAGACCAGGGAAGGTAAAAACTCCGGTCATACCAGACAAGGGAAGGTAAACACTACGGACATATCAGACCAGGGACAGTAAACACTCCGGTCATAACAGACCAGGGACGGTAAACACTCCGGTCATACCAGACAAGGATCTGTAAACACTTCAGTCATACCAGACCAGGATCTGTACACACTCCGGTCATACCAGACCAGGTCAGTAAACACTCCGGTCATACCAGACCAGGGACGGTAAACACTCCAGTCATACCAGACCAGGATCTGTAAACACTCCGGTCATAACAGACCAGGGAAGGTAAACACTCCAGTCATACCAGACCAGGGTCAGTAAACACTACGGTCATATCAGACCAGGGAAGGTAAAAACTCCGGTCATACCAGACCAGGGTCAGTAAACAATCCGGTCATACCAGACCAGGGACAGTAAACACTCCGGTCATACCAGACCAGGGATGGTAAGCACTCCGGTCATACCAGAACAGGAACGGTAAACACTCCGGTCATATCAGACCAGGGACGGTAAACACTCCGGTCATACCAGACCAGGGACGGTAAACACTCCGGTCATATCAGACCAGGGACGGTAAACACTCCGGTTATATCAGACCAGGGACAGTAAACACTCCGGTCATATCAGACCAGGGACGGTAAACACTCCGGTCATACCAGAACAGGGACGGTAAACACTCCGGTCATACCAGAACAGGGACGGTAAACACTCCGGTCATACCAGACAAGGGACGGTAAACACTCCGGTCATACCAGACCAGGGTCAGTAAACACTCCGGTCATACCAGACCAGGGACGGTAAACACTCCGGTCATACCAGAACAGGAACGGTAAACACTCCGGTCATAACAGACCAGGATCTGTAAACACTCCGGTCATAACAGACCAGGATCTGTAAACACTCCGGTCATAACAGACCAGGGACGGTAAACACTCCAGTCATAACAGACCAGGATCTGTAAACACTCCGGTCATAACAGACCAGGATCTGTAAACACTCCGGTCATAACAGACCAGGGACAGTAAACACTCCGGTCATGCCAGACCAGGGAAGGTAAACACTCCAGTCATACCAGACCAGGGAAGGTAAACACTCCGGTCATACCAGACCAGGGTCAGTAAACACTCCGGTCATACCAGACCAGGGACGGTAAACACTCCGGTCATACCAGAACAGGAACGGTAAACACTCCGGTCATATCAGACCAGGGACGGTAAACACTCCGGTCATACCAGACCAGGGACGGTAAACACTCCGGTCATATCAGACCAGGGTCAGTAAACACTCCAGTCATATCAGACCAGCGTCAGTAAACACTCCGGTCATACCAGACCAGGGACGGTAAACACTCCGGTCATACCAGACAAGGGATGGTAAACACTCCAGTCATACCAGACCAGGGTCAGTAAACACTACGGACATATCAGACCAGGGACGGTAAACACTCCGGTCATATCAGACCAGGGTCAGTAAACACTCCGGTCATACCAGACCAGGGACGGTAAACACTCCGGTCATATCAGACCAGGGACGGTAAACACTCCGGTCATACCAGACCAGGGACGGTAAACACTCCATTCGTACCAGACCAGGATCTGTAAACACTCCGGTCATAACAGACCAGGATCTGTAAACACTCCGGTCATAACAGACCAGGGACGGTAAACCCTCAGGTCATACCAGACCAGGGAAGGTAAAAACTCCGGTCATACCAGACCAGGGTCAGTGAACACTCCGGTCATATCAGACCAGGGACGGTAAACACTCCGGTCATATCAGACCAGGGAAGGTAAAAACTCCGGTCATACCAGACCAGGGTCAGTAAACACTCCGGTCATACCAGACGAGGGACGGTAAACACTCCGGTCATAACAGACCAGGATCTGTAAACACTCCGGTCATAACAGACCAGGATCTGTAAACACTCCGGTCATAACAGACCAGGATATGTAAACACTCCGGTCATAACAGACCAGGATCTGTAAACACTCCGGTCATAACAGACCAGGGACTGTAAACACTCCAGTCATACCAGACCAGGATCTGTAAACACTCCGGTCATAACAGACCAGGATCTGTAAACACTCCGGTCATAACAGACCAGGGACGGTAAACACTCCGGTCATGCCAGACCAGGGAAGGTAAACACTCCAGTCATACCAGACCAGGGAAGGTAAACACTCCGGTCATACCAGACCAGGGTCAGTAAACACTCCGGTCATACCAGACCAGGGACGGTAAACACTCCGGTCATACCAGAACAGGAACGGTAAACACTCCGGTCATATCAGACCAGGGACGGTAAACACTCCGGTCATACCAGACCAGGGACGGTAAACACTCCGGTCATATCAGACCAGGGTCAGTAAACACTCCAGTCATATCAGACCAGGGTCAGTAAACACTCCGGTCATACCAGACCAGGGACGGTAAACACTCCGGTCATACCAGACAAGGGATGGTAAACACTCCAGTCATACCAGACCAGGGTCAGTAAACACTACGGACATATCAGACCAGGGACGGTAAACACTCCGGTCATACCAGACCAGGGTCAGTAAACACTCCGGTCATATCAGACCAGGGTCAGTAAACACTCCAGTCATACCAGACCAGGGTCAGTAAACACTACGGTCATATCAGACCAGGGTCAGTAAACACTCCGGTCATACCAGACCAGGGTCAGTAAACACTACGGTCATATCAGACCAGGGTCAGTAAACACTCCGGTCATACCAGACCAGGATCTGTAAACACTACGGTCATACCAGACCAGGGGCGGTAAACACTCCGGTCATACCAGACAAGGGACGGTAAACACTCCAGTCATACCAGACCAGGGACAGTAAACACTCCGGTCATATCAGACCAGGGTCAGTAAACACTCCAGTCATACCAGACCAGGGTCAGTAAACACTACGGTCATATCAGACCAGGGTCAGTAAACACTCCGGTCATACCAGACCAGGGACGGTAAACACTCCGGTCATACCAGACCAGGATCTGTAAACACTCTGGTCATAACAGACCAGGATCAGTAAACACTCGGGTCATATCAGACCAGGGAAGGTAAAAACTCCGGTCATACCAGACCAGAGACGGTAAACACTCCGGTCATATCAGACCAGGGTCAGTAAACACTCCGGTCATATCAGACCAGGGACGGTAAACACTCCGGTCATATCAGACCAGGGACGGTAAACACTCCGGTCATACCAGACCAGGGACGGTAAACACTCCATTCGTACCAGACCAGGATCTGTAAACACTCCGGTCATAACAGACCAGGATCTGTAAACACTCCGGTCATAACAGACCAGGGACGGTAAACCCTCAGGTCATACCAGACCAGGGAAGGTAAAAACGCCGGTCATACCAGACCAGGGTCAGTGAACACTCCGGTCATATCAGACCAGGGACGGTAAACACTCCGGTCATATCAGACCAGGGAAGGTAAAAACTCCGGTCATACCAGACCAGGGTCAGTAAACACTCCGGTCATACCAGACCAGGGACGGTAAACACTCCGGTCATAACAGACCAGGATCTGTAAACACTCCGGTCATAACAGACCAGGATCTGTAAACACTCCGGTCATAACAGACCAGGATCTGTAAACACTCCGGTCATAACAGACCAGGATCTGTAAACACTCCGGTCATAACAGACCAGGGACGGTAAACACTCCAGTCATACCAGACCAGGATCTGTAAACACTCCGGTCATAACAGACCAGGATCTGTAAACACTCCGGTCATAACAGACCAGGGACGGTAAACACTCCGGTCATGCCAGACCAGGGAAGGTAAACACTCCAGTCATACCAGACCAGGGAAGGTAAACACTCCAGTCATACCAGACCAGGGTCAGTAAACACTCCGGTCATATCAGACAAGGGAAGGTAAACACTCCGGTCATACCAGACCAGGGACAGTAAACACTCCGATAATACCAGACCAGGGAAGGTAAACACTCCGGTCATATCAGACCAGGGAAGGTAAAAACTCCGGTCATACCAGAGCAGGGACGGTAAACACTCCGGTCATAACAGACCAGGGACGGTAAACACTCCGGTCATATCAGACCAGGGTCAGTAAACACTCCGGTCAAATCAGACAAGGGAAGGTAAACACTCCGATAATACCAGACCAGGGAAGGTAAACACTCCGGTCATATCAGACCAGGGAAGGTAAAAACTCCGGTCATACCAGACAAGGGAAGGTAAACACTACGGACATATCAGACCAGGGACAGTAAACACTCCGGTCATAACAGACCAGGGACGGTAAACACTCCGGTCATACCAGACAAGGATCTGTAAACACTCCAGTCATACCAGACCAGGATCTGTACACACTCCGGTCATACCAGACCAGGTCAGTAAACACTCCGGTCATACCAGACCAGGGACGGTAAACACTCCAGTCATACCAGACCAGGATCTGTAAACACTCCGGTCATAACAGACCAGGGAAGGTAAACACTCCAGTCATACCAGACCAGGGTCAGTAAACACTACGGTCATATCAGACCAGGGAAGGTAAAAACTCCGGTCATACCAGACCAGGGTCAGTAAACAATCCGGTCATACCAGACCAGGGACAGTAAACACTCCGGTCATACCAGACCAGGGATGGTAAGCACTCCGGTCATACCAGAACAGGAACGGTAAACACTCCGGTCATATCAGACCAGGGACGGTAAACACTCCGGTCATACCAGACCAGGGACGGTAAACACTCCGGTCATATCAGACCAGGGACGGTTATCACTCCGGTTATATCAGACCAGGGACAGTAAACACTCCGGTCATATCAGACCAGGGACGGTAAACACTCCGGTCATACCAGAACAGGGACGGTAAACACTCCGGTCATACCAGAACAGGGACGGTAAACACTCCGGTCATACCAGACAAGGGACGGTAAACACTCCGGTCATACCAGACCAGGGTCAGTAAACACTCCGGTCATACCAGACCAGGGACGGTAAACACTCCGGTCATACCAGAACAGGAACGGTAAACACTCCGGTCATATCAGACCAGGGACGGTAAACACTCCGGTCATACCAGACCAGGGACGGTAAACACTCCGGTCATATCAGACCAGGGTCAGTAAACACTCCAGTCATATCAGACCAGGGTCAGTAAACACTCCGGTCATACCAGACCAGGGACGGTAAACACTCCGGTCATACCAGACAAGGGATGGTAAACACTCCAGTCATACCAGACCAGGGTCAGTAAACACTATGGACATATCAGACCAGGGACGGTAAACACTCCGGTCATACCAGACCAGGGTCAGTAAACACTCCGGTCATACCAGACCAGGGTCAGTAAACACTCCAGTCATACCAGACCAGGGTCATTAAACACTACGGTCATATCAGACCAGGGTCAGTAAACACTCCGGTCATAACAGACCAGGATCTGAAAACACTACGGTCATACCAGACCAGGGACGGTAAACACTCCGGTCATACCAGACAAGGGACGGTAAACACTCCAGTCATACCAGACCAGGGACAGTAAACACTCCGGTCATATCAGACCAGGGTCAGTAAACACTCCAGTCATACCAGACCAGGGTCAGTAAACACTACGGTCATATCAGACCAGGGTCAGTAAACACTCCGGTCATACCAGACCAGGGACGGTAAACACTCCGGTCATACCAGACCAGGATCTGTAAACACTCTGGTCATAACAGACCAGGATCAGTAAACACTCAGGTCATATCAGACCAGGGAAGGTAAAAACTCCGGTCATACCAGACCAGGATCTGTAAACACTCTGGTCATAACAGACCAGGATCAGTAAACACTCCGGTCATACCAGACCAGGGACGGTAAACACTCCGGTCATATCAGACCAGGGACGGTAAACACTCCGGTCATATCAGACCAGGGACGGTAAACACTCCGGTTATATCAGACCAGGGACGGTAAACACTCCGGTCATACCAGACCAGGGACGGTAAACACTCCATTCGTACCAGACCAGGATCTGTAAACACTCCGGTCATAACAGACCAGGATCTGTAAACACTCCGGTCATAACAGACCAGGGACGGTAAACACTCCGGTCATAACAGACCAGGGAAGGTAAACACTCCAGTCATAACAGACCAGGGACGGTAAACCCTCAGGTCATACCAGACCAGGGAAGGTAAAAACTCCGGTCATACCAGACCAGGGTCAGTGAACACTCCGGTCATATCAGACCAGGGACTGTAAACACTCCGGTCATATCAGACCAGGGAAGGTAAAAACTCCGGTCATACCAGACCAGGGACGGTAAACACTCCAGTCATATCAGACCAGGGACGGTAAACACTCCGGTCATACCAGACCAGGGACGGTAAACACTCCGGTCATATCAGACCAGGGACGGTAAACACTCCGGTTATATCAGACCAGGGACAGTAAACACTCCGGTCATATCAGACCAGGGACGGTAAACACTCCGGTCATACCAGAACAGGGACGGTAAACACTCCGGTCATACCAGAACAGGGACGGTAAACACTCCGGTCATACCAGACAAGGGACGGTAAACACTCCGGTCATACCAGACCAGGGTCAGTAAACACTCCGGTCATACCAGACCAGGGACGGTAAACACTCCGGTCATACCAGAACAGGAACGGTAAACACTCCGGTCATATCAGACCAGGGACGGTAAACACTCCGGTCATACCAGACCAGGGACGGTAAACACTCCGGTCATATCAGACCAGGGTCAGTAAACACTCCAGTCATATCAGACCAGGGTCAGTAAACACTCCGGTCATACCAGACCAGGGACGGTAAACACTCCGGTCATACCAGACAAGGGATGGTAAACACTCCAGTCATACCAGACCAGGGTCAATAAACACTACGGACATATCAGACCAGGGACGGTAAACACTCCGGTCATACCAGACCAGGGTCAGTAAACACTCCGGTCATATCAGAACAGGGTCAGTAAACACTCCAGTCATACCAGACCAGGGTCAGTAAACACTACGGTCATATCAGACCAGGGTCAGTAAACACTCCGGTCATAACAGACCAGGATCTGTAAACACTACGGTCATACCAGACCAGGGACGGTAAACACTCCGGTCATACCAGACAAGGGACGGTAAACACTCCAGTCATACCAGACCAGGGACAGTAAACACTCCGGTCATATCAGACCAGGGTCAGTAAACACTCCAGTCATACCAGACCAGGGTCAGTAAACACTACGGTCATATCAGACCAGGGTCAGTAAACACTCCGGTCATACCAGACCAGGGACGGTAAACACTCCGGTCATACCAGACCAGGATCTGTAAACACTCTGGTCATAACAGACCAGGATCAGTAAACACTCCGGTCATATCAGACCAGGGAAGGTAAAAACTCCGGTCATACCAGACCAGGGACGGTAAACACTCCGGTCATATCAGACCAGGGTCAGTAAACACTCAGGTCATACCAGACCAGGGACGGTAAACACTCCGGTCATATCAGACCAGGGACGGTAAACACTCCGGTCATACCAGACCAGGGACGGTAAACACTCCATTCGTAGCAGACCAGGATCTGTAAACACTCCGGTCATAACAGACCAGGATCTGTAAACACTCCGGTCATAACAGACCAGGGACGGTAAACCCTCAGGTCATACCAGACCAGGGAAGGTAAAAACTCCTGTCATACCAGACCAGGGTCAGTGAACACTCCGGTCATATCAGACCAGGGACGGTAAACACTCCGGTCATATCAGACCAGGGAAGGTAAAATCTCCGGTCATACCAGACCAGGGTCAGTAAACACTCCGGTCATACCAGACCAGGGACGGTAAACACTCCAGTCATACCAGACCAGGGAAGGTAAACACTCCAGTCATACCAGACCAGGGAAGGTAAACACTCCAGTCATACCAGACCAGGGTCAGTAAACACTCCGGTCATATCAGACAAGGGAAGGTAAACACTCCGGTCATACCAGACCAGGGACGGTAAACACTCCGGTCATACCAGACCAGGGACGGTAAACATTCCGGTCATACCAGACCAGGATCTGTAAACACTCCGGTCATACCAGACCAGGGAAGGTAAACACTCCGGTCATATCAGACCAGGATCAGTAAACACTCCGGTCATACCAGACCAGGGACAGTAAACACTCCGGTCATACCAGACAAGGGACGGTAAACACTCCGGTCATACCAGACCAGGGACGGTAAACACTCCGGTCATATCAGACCAGGGACGGTAAACACTCCGGTCATATCAGACCAGGGACGGTTATCACTCCGGTTATATCAGACCAGGGACAGTAAACACTCCGGTCATATCAGACCAGGGACGGTAAACACTCCGGTCATACCAGAACAGGGACGGTAAACACTCCGGTCATACCAGAACAGGGACGGTAAACACTCCGGTCATACCAGACAAGGGACGGTAAACACTCCGGTCATACCAGACAAGGGACGGTAAACACTCCAGTCATACCAGACCAGGGACAGTAAACACTCCGGTCATATCAGACCAGGGTCAGTAAACACTCCAGTCATACCAGACCAGGGTCAGTAAACACTACGGTCATATCAGACCAGGGTCAGTAAACACTCCGGTCATACCAGACCAGGGACGGTAAACACTCCGGTCATACCAGACCAGGATCTGTAAACACTCTGGTCATAACAGACCAGGATCAGTAAACACTCCGGTCATATCAGACAAGGGAAGGTAAACACTCCGGTCATACCAGACCAGGGAAGGTAAACACTCCGGTCATATCAGACCAGGATCAGTAAACACTCCGGTCATACCAGACCAGGGACAGTAAACACTCCGGTCATACCAGACAAGGGACGGTAAACACTCCGGTCATACCAGACCAGGGACGGTAAACACTCCGGTCATATCAGACCAGGGACGATAAACACTCTGGTCATATCAGACCAGTGACAGTAAACACTCCAGTCATACCAGACCAGGATCTGTAAACACTCCGGTCATACCAGACCAGGATCTGTAAACACTCCGGTCATAACAGACCAGGGTCAGTAAACACTCCGGTCATACCAGAACAGGGACGGTAAACACTCCAGTCATACCAGACCAGGGTCAGTAAACACTACGGTCATATCAGACCAGGATCTGTAAACACTCTGGTCATAACAGACCAGGGAAGGTAAACACTCCAGTCATACCAGACCAGGGTCAGTAAACACTCCAGTCATACCAGACCAGGATCTGTAAACACTCCGGTCATAACAGACCAGGGAAGGTAAACACTCCGGTCATACCAGACCAGGGACGGTAAACACTCCGGTCATACCAGACCAGGATCTGTAAACACTCTGGTCATAACAGACCAGGATCAGTAAACACTCCGGTCATATCAGACCAGGGAAGGTAAAAACTCCGGTCATACCAGACCAGGGACGGTAAACACTCCGGTCATATCAGACCAGGGTCAGTAAACACTCCGGTCATACCAGACCAGGGACGGTAAACACTCCGGTCATATCAGACCAGGGACGGTAAACACTCCGGTCATACCAGACCAGGGACGGTAAACACTCCATTCGTACCAGACCAGGATCTGTAAACACTCCGGTCATAACAGACCAGGATCTGTAAACACTCCGGTCATAACAGACCAGGGACGGTAAACCCTCAGGTCATACCAGACCAGGGAAGGTAAAAACTCCGGTCATACCAGACCAGGGTCAGTGAACACTCCGGTCATATCAGACCAGGGACGGTAAACACTCCGGTCATATCAGACCAGGGAAGGTAAAAACTCCGGTCATACTAGACCAGGGTCAGTAAACACTCCGGTCATACCAGACCAGGGACGGTAAACACTCCAGTCATACCAGACCAGGGAAGGTAAACACTCCAGTCATACCAGACCAGGGAAGGTAAACACTCCAGTCATACCAGACCAGGGTCAGTAAACACTCCGGTCATATCAGACAAGGGAAGGTAAACACTCCGGTCATACCAGACCAGGATCAGTAAACACTCCGGTCATACCAGACCAGGGACAGTAAACACTCCGGTCATACCAGACAAGGGACGGTAAACACTCCGGTCATACCAGACCAGGGACGGTAAACACTCCGGTCATACCAGACCAGGGTCAGTAAACACTCCGGTCATATCAGACCAGGGACGGTAAACACTCTGGTCATATCAGACCAGTGACAGTAAACACTCCAGTCATACCAGACCAGGATCTGTAAACACTCCGGTCATACCAGACCAGGATCTGTAAACACTCCGGTCATACCAGACCAGGGTCAGTAAACACTCCGGTCATACCAGACCAGGATCTGTAAACACTCTGGTCATAACAGACCAGGGAAGGTAAACACTCCAGTCATACCAGACCAGGGTCAGTAAACACTACGGTCATATCAGACCAGGATCTGTAAACACTCTGGTCATAACAGACCAGGGAAGGTAAACACTCCAGTCATACCAGACCAGGGTCAGTAAACACTCCGGTCATACCAGACCAGGATCTGTAAACACTCCGGTCATAACAGACCAGGGAAGGTAAACACTCCGGTCATACCAGACCAGGGACGGTAAACACTCAGGTCATATCAGACCAGGGACGGTAAACACACCGGTCATATCAGACCAGGGAAGGTAAAAACTCCGGTCATACCAAACCAGGGACGGTAAACACTCCGGTCATATCAGACCAGGGAAGGTAAAAACTCCGGTCATACCAGAACAGGAACGGTAAACACTCGGGTCATACCAGACCAGGGACGGTAAACACACCGGTCATACCAGACAAGGGACGGTAAACACTCCAGTCATACCAGACCAGGGACAGTAAACACTCCGGTCATATCAGACCAGGGTCAGTAAACACTCCAGTCATACCAGACCAGGGTCAGTAAACACTACGGTCATATCAGACCAGGGTCAGTAAACACTCCGGTCATACCAGACCAGGGACGGTAAACACTCCGGTCATACCAGACCAGGATCTGTAAACACTCTGGTCATAACAGACCAGGATCAGTAAACACTCAGGTCATATCAGACCAGGGAAGGTAAAAACTCCGGTCATACCAGACCAGGGTCAGTAAACACTCCGGTCATACCAGACCAGGGACGGTAAACACTCCGGTCATACCAGAACAGGAACGGTAAACACTCCGGTCATATCAGACCAGGGACGGTAAACACTCTGGTCATACCAGACAAGGGACGGTAAACACTCCGGTCATATCAGACCAGGGACGGTAAACACTCCGGTCATACCAGACAAGGGATGGTAAACACTCCAGTCATACCAGACCAGGGTCAGTAAACACTACGGACATATCAGACCAGGGACGGTAAACACTCCGGTCATACCAGACCAGGGTCAGTAAACACTCCGGTCATATCAGACCAGGGTCAGTAAACACTCCAGTCATACCAGACCAGGGTCAGTAAACACTCCGGTCATATCAGACCAGGGTCAGTAAACACTCCGGTCATACCAGACCAGGGTCAGTAAACACTCCGGTCATATCAGACCAGGGTCAGTAAACACTCCGGTCATACCAGACCAGGGACGGTAAACACTCCGGTCATACCAGACCAGGGACGGTAAACACTCAGGTCATATCACACCAGGGACGGTAAACACTCCGGTCATATCAGACCAGGGAAGGTAAAAACTCCGGTCATACCAGACCAGGGACGGTAAACACGCCGGTCATATCAGACCAGGGTCAGTAAACACTCCGGTCATATCAGACCAGGGAAGGTAAAAACTCCGGTCATACCAGAACAGGAACGGTAAACACTCCGGTCATACCAGACCAGGGACGGTAAACACTCCGGTCATACCAGACAAGGGACGGTAAACACTCCGGTCATATCAGACCAGGGTCAGTAAACACTCCAGTCATACCAGACCAGGGTCAGTAAACACTACCGTCATATCAGACCAGGGAAGGTAAAAACTCCGGTCATACCAGACCAGGGTCAGTGAACACTCCGGTCATATCAGACCAGGGACGGTAAACACTCCGGTCATATCAGACCAGGGAAGGTAAAAACTCCGGTCATACCAGACCAGGGTCAGTAAACACTCCGGTCATACCAGACCAGGGACGGTAAACACTCCGGTCATAACAGACCAGGATCTGTAAACACTCCGGTCATAACAGACCAGGATCTGTAAACACTCCGGTCATAACAGACCAGGATCTGTAAACACTCCGGTCATAACAGACCAGGATCTGTAAACACTCCGGTCATAACAGACCAGGGACGGTAAACACTCCAGTCATACCAGACCAGGATCTGTAAACACTCCGGTCATAACAGACCAGGATCTGTAAACACTCCGGTCATAACAGACCAGGGACGGTAAACACTCCGGTCATGCCAGACCAGGGAAGGTAAACACTCCAGTCATACCAGACCAGGGAAGGTAAACACTCCAATCATACCAGACCAGGGTCAGTAAACACTCCGGTCATATCAGACAAGGGAAGGTAAACACTCCGGTCATACCAGACCAGGGACGGTAAACATTCCGGTCATACCAGACCAGGGACAGTAAACACTACGGTCATACCAGACAAGGGAAGGTAAACACTCCGGTCATATCAGACCAGGGTCAGTAAACACTCCGGTCATATCAGACCAGGGACAAAAAACACTCTGGTCATATCAGACCAGTGACAGTAAACACTCCAGTCATACCAGACCAGGATCTGTAAACACTCCGGTCATACCAGACCAGGATCTGTAAACACTCCGGTCATACCAGACCAGGGTCAGTAAACACTCCGGTCATACCAGAACAGGGACGGTAAACACTCCAGTCATACCAGACCAGGGTCAGTAAACATTACGGTCATACCAGACCAGGGACGGTAAACACTCCGGTCATACCAGAACAGGAACGGTAAACACTCCTGTCATATCAGACCAGGGACGGTAAACACTCCGGTCATACCAGACCAGGGACGGTAAACACTCCGGTCATATCAGACCAGGGTCAGTAAACACTCCAGTCATATCAGACCAGGGTCAGTAAACACTCCGGTCATACCAGACCAGGGACGGTAAACACTCCGGTCATACCAGAACAGGGACGGTAAACACTCTGGTCATACCAGACAAGGGACGGTAAACACTCCGGTCATATCAGACCAGGGACGGTAAACACTCCGGTCATACCAGACCAGGGACGGTAAACACTCCAGTCATACAAGACCAGGGTCAGTAAACACTACGGACATATCAGACCAGGGACGGTAAACACTCCGTTCATACCAGACCAGGGTCAGTAAACACTCCGGTCATATCAGACCAGGGTCAGTAAACACTCCAGTCATACCAGACCAGGGTCAGTAAACACTCCGTTCATATCAGACCAGGGTCAGTAAACACTCCGGTCATACCAGACCATGGTCAGTAAACACTCCGGTCATATCAGACCAGGTTCAGTAAACACTCCAGTCATACCAGACCAGGGTCAGTAAACACTCCGGTCATACCAGACCAGGATCTGTAAACACTCCGGTCATAACAGACCAGGGAAGGTAAACACTCCAGTCATACCGGACCAGGGTCAGTAAACACTACGGTCATATCAGACCAGGGACGGTAAACACTCCGGTCATACCAGACCAAGGACGGTAAACACTCAGGTCATACCGGACCAGGGTCAGTAAACACTCCAGTCATATCAGACCAGGGAAGGTAAAAACTCCGGTCATACCAGAACAGGAACGGTAAACACTCCGGTCATACCAGACCAGGGACGGTAAACACTCCGGTCATACCAGACAAGGGACGGTAAACACTCCAGTCATACCAGACCAGGGACAGTAAACACTCCGGTCATATCAGACCAGGGTCAGTAAACACTCCAGTCATACCAGACCAGGGTCAGTAAACACTACGGTCATATCAGACCAGGGACGGTAAACACTCCGGTCATACCAGACCAGGATCTGTAAACACTCTGGTCATAACATACCTGGATCAGTAAACACTCCGGTCATATCAGACCAGAGAAGGTAAAAACTCCGGTCATACCAGACCAGGGACGGTAAACACTCCGGTCATATCAGACCAGGGTCAGTAAACACTCCGGTCATACCAGACCAGGGACGGTAAACACTCCGGTCATATCAGACCAGGGACGGAAAACACTCCGGTCATACCAGACCAGGGACGGTAAACACTCCATTCGTACCAGACCAGGATCTGTAAACACTCCGGTCATAACAGACCAGGATCTGTAAACACTCCGGTCATAACAGACCAGGGACGGTAAACCCTCAGGTCATACCAGACCAGGGAAGGTAAAAACTCCGGTCATACCAGACCAGGGTCAGTGTACACTCCGGTCATATCAGACCAGGGACGGTAAACACTCCGGTCATATCAGACCAGGGAAGGTAAAAACTCCGGTCATACCAGACCAGGGTCAGTAAGCACTCCGGTCATACCAGACCAGGGACGGTAAACACTCCGGTCATAACAGACCAGGATCTGTAAACACTCCGGTCATAACAGACCAGGATCTGTAAACACTCCGGTCATAACAGACCAGGATCTGTAAACACTCCGGTTATAACAGACCAGGATCTGTAAACACTCCGGTCATAACAGACCAGGGACGGTAAACACTCCAGTCATACCAGACCAGGATCTGTAAACACTCCGGTCATAACAGACCAGGATCTGTAAACACTCCGGTCATAACAGACTAGGGACGGTAAACACTCCGGTCATGCCAGACCAGGGAAGGTAAACACTCCAGTCATACCAGACCAGGGAAGGTAAACACTCCAATCATACCAGACCAGGGTCAGTAAACACTCCGGTCATACCAGACCAGGGACGGTAAACACTCCGGTCATACCAGACAAGGGACGGTAAACACTCCGGTCATAACAGACCAGGATCTGTAAACACTCCGGTCATAACAGACCAGGATCTGTAAACACTCCGGTCATAACAGACCAGGGACGGTAAACACTCCGGTCATGCCAGACCAGGGAAGGTAAACACTCCAGTCATACCAGACCAGGGAAGGTAAACACTCCGGTTATACCAGAGCAGGGACGGTAAACACTCCGGTCATACCAGACAAGGGACGGTAAACACTCCGGTCATACCAGACCAGGGACGGTAAACACTCCGGTCATATCAGACCAGGGACAATAAACACTCTGGTCATATCAGACCAGTAACAGTAAACACTCCAGTCATACCAGACCAGGATCTGTAAACACTCCGGTCATACCAGACCAGGATCTGTAAACACTCCGGTCATACCAGACCAGGATCTGTAAACACTCCGGTCATACCAGACCAGGATCAGTAAACACTCCGGTCATACCAGAACAGGGACGGTAAACACTCCAGTCATACCAGACCAGGGTCAGTAAACACTACGGTCATATCAGACCAGGATCTGTAAACACTCTGGTCATAACAGACCAGGGAAGGTAAACACTCCAGTCATACCAGACCAGGGTCAGTAAACACTCCGGTCATACCAGACCAGGATCTGTAAACACTCCGGTCATAACAGACCAGGGAAGGTAAACACTCCAGTCATACCGGACCAGCGACGGTAAACACTCCAGTCATATCAGACCAGGGAAGGTAAAAACTCCGGTCATACCAGAACAGGAACGGTAAACACTCCGGTCATACCAGACCAGGGACGGTAAACACTCCGGTCATACCAGACAAGGGACGGTAAACACTCCAGTCATACCAGACCAGGGACAGTAAACACTCCGGTCATATCAGACCAGGGTCTGTAAACACTCCAGTCATACCAGACCAGGGTCAGTAAACACTACGGTCATATCAGACCAGGGACGGTAAACACTCCGGTCATACCAGACCAGGATCTGTAAACACTCTGGTCATAACATACCAGGATCAGTAAACACTCCGGTCATATCAGACCAGGGAAGGTAAAAACTCCGGTCATACCAGACCAGGGACGGTAAACACTCCGGTCATATCAGACCAGGGTCAGTAAACACTCCGGTCATACCAGACCAGGGACGGTAAACACTCCGGTCATATCAGACCAGGGACGGTAAACACTCCGGTCATACCAGACCAGGGACGGTAAACACTCCATTCGTACCGGACCAGGATCTGTAAACACTCCGGTCATAACAGACCAGGATCTGTAAACACTCCGGTCATAACAGACCAGGGACGGTAAACACTCCGGTCATACCAGACCAGGGACGGTAAACACTCCATTCGTACCGGACCAGGATCTGTAAAAACTCCGGTCATACCAGACCAGGGTCAGTGAACACTCCGGTCATATCAGACCAGGGACGGTAAACACTCCGGTCATATCAGACCAGGGAAGGTAAAAACTCCGGTCATACCAGACCAGGGTCAGTAAGCACTCCGGTCATACCAGACCAGGGACGGTAAACACTCCGGTCATAACAGACCAGGATCTGTAAACACTCCGGTCATAACAGACCAGGATCTGTAAACACTCCGGTCATAACAGACCAGGATCTGTAAACACTCCGGTCATAACAGACCAGGATCTGTAAACACTCCGGTCATAACAGACCAGGGACGGTAAACACTCCAGTCATACCAGACCAGGATCTGTAAACACTCCGGTCATAACAGACCAGGATCTGTAAACACTCCGGTCATAACAGACCAGGGACGGTAAACACTGCGGTCATGCCAGACCAGGGAAGGTAAACACTCCAGTCATACCAGACCAGGGAAGGTAAACACTCCAATCATACCAGACCAGGGTCAGTAAACACTCCGGTCATACCAGACAAGGGACGGTAAACATTCCGGTCATACCAGACCAGGGACAGTAAACACTCCGATAATACCAGACCAGGGAAGGTAAACACTCCGGTCATATCAGACCAGGGAAGGTAAAAACTCCGGTCATACCAGACCAGGGACGATGAACACTCCGGTCATAACAGACCAGGGACGGTAAACACTCCGGTCATATCAGACCAGGGACAGTAAACACTCCGGTCATACCAGACCAGGATCTGTAAACACTCCAGTCATACCAGACCAGGATCTGTACACACTCCAGTCATACCAGACCAGGGTCAGTAAACACTCCGGTCATACCAGACCAGGGACGGTAAACACTCCGGTCATACCAGACCAGGATCTGTAAACACTCCGGTCATATCAGACCAGGGAAGGTAAAAACTCCGGTCATACCAGACCAGGGTCAGTAAACACTCCGGTCATACCAGACCAGGGACGGTAAACACTCCGGTCATACCAGAACAGGAACGGTAAACACTCCGGTCATATCAGACCAGGGACGGTAAACACTCCGGTCGTATCAGACCAGGGACAGTAAACACTCCGGTCATACCAGACCAGGATCTGTAAACACTCCGGTCATACCAGACCAGGATCTGTAAACACTCCGGTCATACCAGACCAGGGTCAGTAAACACACCGGTCATACCAGACCAGGGACGGTAAACACTCCAGTCATACCAGACCAGGATCTGTAAACACTCCGGTCATAACAGACCAGGGAAGGTAAACACTCCAGTCATACCAGACCAGGGTCAGTAAACACTACGGTCATACCAGACAAGGGAAGGTAAACACTCCGGTCATATCAGACCAGGGTCAGTAAACACTCTGGTCATACCAGACCAGGGACAGTAAACACTCCGGTCATATCAGACCAGGGACGATAAACACTCTGGTCATATCAGACCAGTGACAGTAAACACTCCAGTCATACCAGACCCGGATCTGTAAACACTCCGGTCATACCAGACCAGGATCTGTAAACACTCCGGTCATACCAGACCAGGGTCAGTAAACACTCCGGTCATACCAGAACAGGGACGGAAAACACTCCAGTCATACCAGACCAGGGTCAGTAAACACTACGGTCATATCAGACCAGGATCTGTAAAAACTCTGGTCATAACAGACCAGGGAAGGTAAACACTCCAGTCATACCAGACCAGGGACGGTAAACACTCCGGTCATATCAGACCAGGGTCAGTAAACACTCCGGTCATACCAGACCAGGGACGGTAAACACTCCGGTCATATCAGACCAGGGACGGTAAACACTCCGGTCATACCAGACCAGGGACGGTAAACACTCCAGTCATACCAGACCAGGGTCAGTAAACACTACGGACATATCAGACCAGGATCTGTAAACACTCTGGTCATAACAGACCAGGGAAGGTAAACACTCCAGTCATAACAGACCAGGGACGGTAAACCCTCAGGTCATACCAGACCAGGGAAGGTAAAAACTCCGGTCATACCAGACCAGGGTCAGTGAACACTCCGGTCATATCAGACCAGGGACGGTAAACACTCCGGTCATATCAGACCAGGGAAGGTAAAAACTCCGGTCATACCAGACCAGGGTCAGTAAACACTCCGGTCATACCAGACCAGGGACGGTAAACACTCCGGTCATAACAGACCAGGATCTGTAAACACTCCGGTCATAACAGACCAGGATCTGTAAACACTCCGGTCATAACAGACCAGGATCTGTAAACACTCCGGTCATAACAGACCAGGATCTGTAAACACTCCGGTCATAACAGACCAGGGACGGTAAACCCTCCAGTCATACCAGACCAGGATCTGTAAACACTCCGGTCATAACAGACCAGGATCTGTAAACACTCCGGTCATAACAGACCAGGGACGGTAAACACTCCGGTCATGCCAGACCAGGGAAGGTAAACACTCCAGTCATACCAGACCAGGGAAGGTAAACACTCCAGTCATACCAGACCACGGTCAGTAAACACTCCGGTCATATCAGACAAGGGAAGGTAAACACTCTGGTCATACCAGACCAAGAACGGTAAACATTCCGGTCATATCAGACCAGGGACAGTAAACACTCCGATAACACCAGACCAGGGAAGGTAAACACTCCGGTCATATCAGAACAGGGAAGGTAAAAACTCCGGTCATACCAGACCAGGGACGGTAAACACTCCAGTCATAACAGACCAGGGACGGTAAACACTCCGGTCATATCAGACCAGGGACAGTAAACACTCCGGTCATACCAGACCAGGATCTGTAAACACTCCGGTCATACCAGACCAGGATCTGTAAACACTCCGGTCATACCAGACCAGGGTCAGTAAACACTCCAGTCATACCAGACCAGGGACGGTAAACACTCCAGTCATACCAGACCAGGATCTGTAAACACTCCGGTCATAACAGACGAGGGAAGGTAAACACTCCAGTCATACCAGACCAGGGTCAGTAAACACTACGGTCATATCAGACCAGGGACGGTAAACACTCCGGTCATATCAGACCAGGGAAGGTAAAAACTCCGGTCATACCAGACCAGGATCTGTAAACACTCCAGTCATACCAGACCAGGATCTGTACACACTCCGGTCATACCAGACCAGGGTCAGTAAACACTCCGGTCATACCGGACCAGGAACGGTAAACACTCCAGTCATACCAGACCAGGATCTGTAAACACTCCGGTCATAACAGACCAGGGAAGGTAAACACTCCAGTCATACCAGACCAGGGTCAGTAAACACTACGGTCATATCAGACCAGGGACGGTAAACACTCCGGTCATATCAGACCAGGGAAGGTAAAAACTCCGGTCATACCATACCAGGGTCAGTAAACACTCCGGTCATACCAGACCAGGGACGGTAAACACTCCGGTCATACCAGAACAGGATCTGTAAACACTCCGGTCATATCAGACCAGGGACAGTAAACACTCCGGTCATACCAGACCAGGATCTGTAAACACTCCGGTCATACCAGACCAGGATCTGTAAACACTCCGGTCATACCAGACCAGGGTCAGTAAACACACCGGTCATACCAGACCAGGGACGGTAAACACTCCAGTCATACCAGACCAGGATCTGTAAACACTCCGGTCATAACAGACCAGGGAAGGTAAACACTCCAGTCATACCAGACCAGGGTCAGTAAACACTACGGTCATACCAGACAAGGGAAGGTAAACACTACGGTCATATCAGACCAGGGACAGTAAACACTCCGATAACACCAGACCAGGGAAGGTAAACACTCCGGTCATATCAGAACAGGGAAGGTAAAAACTCCGGTCATACCAGACCAGGGACGGTAAACACTCCAGTCATAACAGACCAGGGACGGTAAACACTCCGGTCATATCAGACCAGGGACAGTAAACACTCCGGTCATACCAGACCAGGATCTGTAAACACTCCGGTCATACCAGACCAGGATCTGTAAACACTCCGGTCATACCAGACCAGGGTCAGTAAACACTCCAGTCATACCAGACCAGGGACGGTAAACACTCCAGTCATACCAGACCAGGATCTGTAAACACTCCGGTCATAACAGACGAGGGAAGGTAAACACTCCAGTCATACCAGACCAGGGTCAGTAAACACTACGGTCATATCAGACCAGGGACGGTAAACACTCCGGTCATATCAGACCAGGGAAGGTAAAAACTCCGGTCATACCAGACCAGGATCTGTAAACACTCCAGTCATACCAGACCAGGATCTGTACACACTCCGGTCATACCAGACCAGGGTCAGTAAACACTCCGGTCATACCGGACCAGGAACGGTAAACACTCCAGTCATACCAGACCAGGATCTGTAAACACTCCGGTCATAACAGACCAGGGAAGGTAAACACTCCAGTCATACCAGACCAGGGTCAGTAAACACTACGGTCATATCAGACCAGGGACGGTAAACACTCCGGTCATATCAGACCAGGGAAGGTAAAAACTCCGGTCATACCATACCAGGGTCAGTAAACACTCCGGTCATACCAGACCAGGGACGGTAAACACTCCGGTCATACCAGAACAGGATCTGTAAACACTCCGGTCATATCAGACCAGGGACAGTAAACACTCCGGTCATACCAGACCAGGATCTGTAAACACTCCGGTCATACCAGACCAGGATCTGTAAACACTCCGGTCATACCAGACCAGGGTCAGTAAACACACCGGTCATACCAGACCAGGGACGGTAAACACTCCAGTCATACCAGACCAGGATCTGTAAACACTCCGGTCATAACAGACCAGGGAAGGTAAACACTCCAGTCATACCAGACCAGGGTCAGTAAACACTACGGTCATACCAGACAAGGGAAGGTAAACACTACGGTCATATCAGACCAGGGTCAGTAAACACTCCGGTCATATCAGACCAGGGTCAGTAAACACTCCGGTCATACCAGACCAGGGACAGTAAACACTCCGGTCATATCAGACCAGGGACGATAAACACTCTGGTCATATCAGACCAGTGACAGTAAACACTCCAGTCATACCAGACCAGGATCTGTAAACACTCCGGTCATACCAGACCAGGATCTGTAAACACTCCGGTCATACCAGACCAGGGTCAGTAAACACTCCGGTCATACCAGAACAGGGACGGTAAACACTCCAGTCATACCAGACCAGGGTCAGTAAACACTACGGTCATATCAGACCAGGATCTGTAAACACTCTGGTCATAACAGACCAGGGAAGGTAAACACTCCAGTCATACCAGACCAGGGACGGTAAACACTCCGGTCATATTAGACCAGGGTCAGTAAACACTCCGGTCATACCAGAACAGGGACGGTAAACACTCCAGTCATACCAGACCAGGGTCAGTAAACACTACCGTCATATCAGACCAGGATCTGTAAACAATCTGGTCATAACAGACCAGGGAAGGTAAACACTCCAGTCATACCAGACCAGGGACGGTAAACACTCCGGTCATATCAGACCAGGGTCAGTAAACACTCCGGTCATACCAGACCAGGGACGGTAAACACTCCGGTCATATCAGACCAGGGACGGTAAACACTCCGGTCATATCAGACCAGGGACGGTAAACACTCCGGTCATACCAGACCAGGGACGGTAAACACTCCAGTCATACCAGACCAGGGTCAGTAAACACTACGGACATATCAGACCAGGATCTGTAAACACTCTGGTCATAACAGACCAGGGAAGGTAAACACTCCAGTCATAACAGACCAGGGACGGTAAACCCTCAGGTCATACCAGACCAGGGAAGGTAAAAACTCCGGTCATACCAGACCAGGGTCAGTGAACACTCCGGTCATATCAGACCAGGGACGGTAAACACTCCGGTCATATCAGACCAGGGAAGGTAAAAACTCCGGTCATACCAGACCAGGATCTGTAAACACTCCGGTCATAACAGACCAGGATCTGTAAACACTCCGGTCATAACAGACCAGGGAAGGTAAACACTCCAGTCATACCAGACCAGGGAAGGTAAACACTCCAGTCATACCAGACCAGGGTCAGTAAACACTCCGGTCATATCAGACAAGGGAAGGTAAACACTCCGGTCATACCAGACCAGGGACGGTAAACATTCCGGTCATACCAGACCAGGGACAGTAAACACTCCGATAACACCAGACCAGGGAAGGTAAACACTCCGGTCATATCAGAACAGGGAAGGTAAAAACTCCGGTCATACCAGACCAGGGACGGTAAACACTCCGGTCATAACAGACCAGGGACGGTAAACACTCCGGTCATAACAGACCAGGGACGGTAAACACTCCGGTCATATCAGACCAGGGACAGTAAACACTCCGGTCATACCAGACCAGGATCTGTAAACACTCCAGTCATACCGGACCAGGATCTGTACACACTCCGGTCATGCCAGACCAGGGTCAGTAAACACTCCGGTCATATCAGACCAGGGACGGTAAACACTCCGGTCATATCAGACCAGGGACAGTAAACACTCCGGTCATATCAGACCAGGGACGGTAAACACTCCGGTCATACCAGAACAGGGACGGTAAACACTCCGGTCATACCAGAACAGGGACGGTAAACACTCCGGTCATACCAGACAAGGGACGGTAAACACTCCGGTCATACCAGACCAGGGTCAGTAAGCACTCCGGTCATACCAGACCAGGGACGGTAAACACTCCGGTCATACCAGAACAGGAACGGTAAACACTCCGGTCATATCAAAACAGGGACGGTAAACACTCCGGTCATACCAGACCAGGATCTGTAAACACTCCGGTCATAACAGACCAGGGAAGGTAAACACTCCAGTCATACCAGACCAGGGAAGGTAAACACTCCAGTCATACCAGACCAGGGTCAGTAAACACTCCGGTCATATCAGACAAGGGAAGGTAAACACTCCGGTCATACCAGACCAGGGACGGTAAACATTCCGGTCATACCAGACCAGGGACAGTAAACACTCCGATAACACCAGACCAGGGAAGGTAAACACTCCGGTCATATCAGAACAGGGAAGGTAAAAACTCCGGTCATACCAGACCAGGGACGGTAAACACTCCGGTCATAACAGACCAGGGACGGTAAACACTCCGGTCATAACAGACCAGGGACGGTAAACACTCCGGTCATATCAGACCAGGGACAGTAAACACTCCGGTCATACCAGACCAGGATCTGTAAACACTCCAGTCATACCGGACCAGGATCTGTACACACTCCGGTCATGCCAGACCAGGGTCAGTAAACACTCCGGTCATATCAGACCAGGGACGGTAAACACTCCGGTCATATCAGACCAGGGACAGTAAACACTCCGGTCATATCAGACCAGGGACGGTAAACACTCCGGTCATACCAGAACAGGGACGGTAAACACTCCGGTCATACCAGAACAGGGACGGTAAACACTCCGGTCATGCCAGACAAGGGACGGTAAACACTCCGGTCATACCAGACCAGGGTCAGTAAGCACTCCGGTCATACCAGACCAGGGACGGTAAACACTCCGGTCATACCAGAACAGGAACGGTAAACACTCCGGTCATATCAAACCAGGGACGGTAAACACTCCGGTCATACCAGACCAGGGACGGTAAACACTCCGGTCATATCAGACCAGGGTCAGTAAACACTCCAGTCATATCAGACCTGGGTCAGTAAACACTCCAGTCATACCAGACCAGAGTCAGTAAACACTACGGACATATCAGACCAGGGACGGTAAACACTCCGGTCATACCAGACCAGGATCAGTAAACACTCCGGTCATATCAGACCAGGGTCAGTAAACACTCCAGTCATACCAGAACAGGAACGGTAAACACTCCGGTCATAACAGACAAGGGACGGTAAACCCTCAGGTCATACCAGACCAGGGAAGGTAAAAACTCCGGTCATACCAGAACAGGGTCTGTGAACACTCCGGTCATATCAGACCAGGGACGGTAAACTCTCCGGTCATACCAGACCAGGGTCAGTAAACACTCCATTCATACCAGACCAGGGACGGTAAACACTCCGGTCATACCAGACCAGGATCTGTAAACACTCCGGTCATAACAGACCAGGATCTGTAAACACTCCGGTCATAACAGAACAGGAACGGTAAACACTCCGGTCATGCCAGACCAGGGAAGGTAAACACTCCAGTCATACCAGACCAGGATCTGTAAACACTCCGGTCATAACAGACCAGGGAAGGTAAACACTCCAGTCATACCAGACCAGGGTCAGTAAACACTACGGTCATATCAGACCAGGGACGGTAAACACTCCGGTCATATCAGACCAGGGAAGGTAAAAACTCCGGTCATACCAGACCAGGGTCAGTAAACACTCCGGTCATACCAGACCAGGGACGGTAAACACTCCGGTCATACCAGACCAGGGACGGTAAACACTCCAGTCATATCAGACCAGGGTTAGTAAACACTCCAGTCATATCAGACCTGGGTCAGTAAACACTCCAGTCATACCAGACCAGAGTCAGTAAACACTACGGACATATCAGACCAGGGACGGTAAACACTCCGGTCATACCAGACCAGGATCAGTAAACACTCCGGTCATATCAGACCAGGGTCAGTAAACACTCCAGTCATACCAGAACAGGAACGGTAAACACTCCGGTCATAACAGACAAGGGACGGTAAACCCTCAGGTCATACCAGACCAGGGAAGGTAAAAACTCCGGTCATACAAGACCAGGGTCAGTGAACACTCCGGTCATATCAGACCAGGGACGGTAAACACTCCGGTCATATCAGACCAGGGAAGGTAAAAACTCCGGTCATACCAGACCAGGATCTGTAAACACTCCGGTCATAACAGACCAGGATCTGTAAACACTCCGGTCATAACAGAACAGGAACGGTAAACACTCCGGTCATGCCAGACCAGGGAAGGTAAACACTCCAGTCATACCAGACCAGGGAAGGTAAACACTCCAGTCATACCAGACCAGGGTCAGTAAACACTCCGGTCATATCAGACAAGGGAAGGTAAACACTCCGGTCATACCAGACCAGGTACGGTAAACATTCCGGTCATACCAGACCAGGGACAGTAAACACTACGGTCATACCAGACAAGGGAAGGTAAACACTCCGGTCATATCAGACCAGGGTCAGTAAACACTCCGGTCATACCAGACCAGGGACAGTAAACACTCCGGTCATACCAGACAAGGGACGGTAAACACACCGGTCATACCAGACCAGGGACGGTAAACACTCCGGTCATATCAGACCAGGGACAATAAACACTCTGGTCATATCAGACCAGTGACAGTAAACACTCCGGTCATACCAGACCAGGATCTGTAAACACTCCGGTCATACCAGACCAGGGTCAGTAAACACTCCGGTCATACCAGAACAGGGACGGTAAACACTCCAGTCATACCAGACCAGGGTCAGTAAACACTACGGTCTTATCAGACCAGGATCTGTAAACACTCTGGTCATAACAGACCAGGGAAGGTAAACACTCCAGTCATACCAGACCAGGGTCAGTAAACACTCCGGTCATACCAGACCAGGATCTGTAAACACTCCGGTCATAACAGACCAGGGAAGGTAAACACTCCAGTCATACCGGACCAGGGTCAGTAAACACTACGGTCATATCAGACCAGGGACGGTAAACACTCCGGTCATACCAGACCAGGGACGGTAAACACTCAGGTCATATCAGACCAGGGACGGTAAACACTCCGGTCATATCGGACCAGGGAAGGTAAAAACTCCGGTCATACCAGACCAGGGACGGTAAACACTCCGGTCATATCAGACCAGGGAAGGTAAAAACTCCGGTCATACCAGACCAGGGTCAGTAAACACTCCGGTCATACCAGACCAGGGACAGTAAACACTCCGGTCATATCAGACCAGGGAAGGTAAAAACTCCGGTCATACCAGACCAGGGTCAGTAAACACTCCGGTCATACCAGACCAGAGACGGTAAACACTCCGGTCATAACAGACCAGGATCTGTAAACACTCCGGTCATAACAGACCAGGATCTGTAAACACTCCGGTCATAACAGACCAGGGACGGTAAACACTCCGGTCATGCCAGACCAGGGAAGGTAAACACTCCAGTCATACCAGACCAGGGTCAGTAAACACTCCGGTCATATCAAACAAGGGAAGGTAAACACTCCGGTCATACCAGACCAGGGACGGTAAACATTCCGGTCATACCAGACCAGGGACAGTAAACACTCCGATAACACCAGACCAGGGAAGGTAAACACTCCGGTCATATCAGAACAGGGAAGGTAAAAACTCCGGTCATACCAGACCAGGGACGGTAAACACTCCGGTCATAACAGACCAGGGACGGTAAACACTCCGGTCATATCAGACCAGGGACAGTAAACACTCCGGTCATACCAGACCAGGATCTGTAAACACTCCAGTCATACCGGACCAGGATCTGTACACACTCCGGTCATGCCAGACCAGGGTCAGTAAACACTCCGGTCATACTAGACCAGGGACGGTAAACACTCCAGTCATACCAGACCAGGATCTGTAAACACTCCGGTCATAACAGACCAGGGAAGGTAAACACTCCAGTCATACCAGACCAGGGTCAGTAAACACTACGGTCATATCAGACCAGGGACGGTAAACACTCCGGTCATATCAGACCAGGGAAGGTAAAAACTCCGGTCATACCAGACCAGGGTCAGTAAACACTCCGGTCATACCAGACCAGGGACGGTAAACACTCCGGTCATACCAGACCAGGGACGGTAAACACTCCAGTCATATCAGACCAGGGTCAGTAAACACTCCAGTCATATCAGACCTGGGTCAGTAAACACTCCAGTCATACCAGACCAGAGTCAGTAAACACTACGGACATATCAGACCAGGGACGGTAAACACTCCGGTCATACCAGACCAGGATCAGTAAACACTCCGGTCATATCAGACCAGGGTCAGTAAACACTCCAGTCATACCAGAACAGGAACGGTAAACACTCCGGTCATAACAGACAAGGGACGGTAAACCCTCAGGTCATACCAGACCAGGGAAGGTAAAAACTCCGGTCATACCAGACCAGGGTCAGTGAACACTCCGGTCATATCAGACCAGGGACGGTAAACACTCCGGTCATATCAGACCAGGGAAGGTAAAAACTCCGGTCATACCAGACCAGGATCTGTAAACACTCCGGTCATAACAGACCAGGATCTGTAAACACTCCGGTCATAACAGAACAGGAACGGTAAACACTCCGGTCATGCCAGACCAGGGAAGGTAAACACTCCAGTCATACCAGACCAGGGAAGGTAAACACTCCAGTCATACCAGACCAGGGTCAGTAAACACTCCGGTCATATCAGACAAGGGAAGGTAAACACTCCGGTCATACCAGACCAGGTACGGTAAACATTCCGGTCATACCAGACCAGGGACAGTAAACACTACGGTCATACCAGACAAGGGAAGGTAAACACTCCGGTCATATCAGACCAGGGTCAGTAAACACTCCGGTCATACCAGACCAGGGACAGTAAACACTCCGGTCATACCAGACAAGGGACGGTAAACACACCGGTCATACCAGACCAGGGACGGTAAACACTCCGGTCATATCAGACCAGGGACAATAAACACTCTGGTCATATCAGACCAGTGACAGTAAACACTCCGGTCATACCAGACCAGGATCTGTAAACACTCCGGTCATACCAGACCAGGGTCAGTAAACACTCCGGTCATACCAGAACAGGGACGGTAAACACTCCAGTCATACCAGACCAGGGTCAGTAAACACTACGGTCTTATCAGACCAGGATCTGTAAACACTCTGGTCATAACAGACCAGGGAAGGTAAACACTCCAGTCATACCAGACCAGGGTCAGTAAACACTCCGGTCATACCAGACCAGGATCTGTAAACACTCCGGTCATAACAGACCAGGGAAGGTAAACACTCCAGTCATACCGGACCAGGGTCAGTAAACACTACGGTCATATCAGACCAGGGACGGTAAACACTCCGGTCATACCAGACCAGGGACGGTAAACACTCAGGTCATATCAGACCAGGGACGGTAAACACTCCGGTCATATCGGACCAGGGAAGGTAAAAACTCCGGTCATACCAGACCAGGGACGGTAAACACTCCGGTCATATCAGACCAGGGAAGGTAAAAACTCCGGTCATACCAGACCAGGGTCAGTAAACACTCCGGTCATACCAGACCAGGGACAGTAAACACTCCGGTCATATCAGACCAGGGAAGGTAAAAACTCCGGTCATACCAGACCAGGGTCAGTAAACACTCCGGTCATACCAGACCAGAGACGGTAAACACTCCGGTCATAACAGACCAGGATCTGTAAACACTCCGGTCATAACAGACCAGGATCTGTAAACACTCCGGTCATAACAGACCAGGGACGGTAAACACTCCAATCATACCAGACCAGGATCTGTAAACACTCCGGTCATAACAGACCAGGGACGGTAAACACTCCGGTCATGCCAGACCAGGGAAGGTAAACACTCCAGTCATACCAGACCAGGGTCAGTAAACACTCCGGTCATATCAGACAAGGGAAGGTAAACACTCCGGTCATACCAGACCAGGGACGGTAAACATTCCGGTCATACCAGACCAGGGTCAGTAAACACTCCGGTCATACCAGACCAGGGACGGTAAACACTCCGGTCATACCAGACCAGGGACGGTAAACACTCCAGTCATATCAGACCAGGGTCAGTAAACACTCCAGTCATATCAGACCTGGGTCAGTAAACACTCCAGTCATACCAGACCAGAGTCAGTAAACACTACGGACATATCAGACCAGGGACGGTAAACACTCCGGTCATACCAGACCAGGATCAGTAAACACTCCGGTCATATCAGACCAGGGTCAGTAAACACTCCAGTCATACCAGAACAGGAACGGTAAACACTCCGGTCATACCAGACCAGGATCAGTAAACACTCCGGTCATATCAGACCAGGGTCAGTAAACACTCCAGTCATACCAGAACAGGAACGGTAAACACTCCGGTCATGCCAGACCAGGGAAGGTAAACACTCCAGTCATACCAGACCAGGGTCAGTAAACACTCCGGTCATATCAGACCAGGGAAGGTAAAAACTCCGGTCATACCAGACCAGGGTCAGTAAACACTCCGGTCATACCAGACCAGGGACAGTAAACACTCCGGTCATATCAGACCAGGGAAGGTAAAAACTCCGGTCATACCAGACCAGGGTCAGTAAACACTCCGGTCATACCAGACCAGAGACGGTAAACACTCCGGTCATAACAGACCAGGATCTGTAAACACTCCGGTCATAACAGACCAGGATCTGTAAACACTCCGGTCATAACAGACCAGGGACGGTAAACACTCCAATCATACCAGACCAGGATCTGTAAACACTCCGGTCATAACAGACCAGGGACGGTAAACACTCCGGTCATGCCAGACCAGGGAAGGTAAACACTCCAGTCATACCAGACCAGGGTCAGTAAACACTCCGGTCATATCAGACAAGGGAAGGTAAACACTCCGGTCATACCAGACCAGGGACGGTAAACATTCCGGTCATACCAGACCAGGGTCAGTAAACACTCCGGTCATACCAGACCAGGGACGGTAAACACTCCGGTCATACCAGACCAGGGACGGTAAACACTCCAGTCATATCAGACCAGGGTCAGTAAACACTCCAGTCATATCAGACCTGGGTCAGTAAACACTCCAGTCATACCAGACCAGAGTCAGTAAACACTACGGACATATCAGACCAGGGACGGTAAACACTCCGGTCATACCAGACCAGGATCAGTAAACACTCCGGTCATATCAGACCAGGGTCAGTAAACACTCCAGTCATACCAGAACAGGAACGGTAAACACTCCGGTCATACCAGACCAGGATCAGTAAACACTCCGGTCATATCAGACCAGGGTCAGTAAACACTCCAGTCATACCAGAACAGGAACGGTAAACACTCCGGTCATGCCAGACCAGGGAAGGTAAACACTCCAGTCATACCAGACCAGGGTCAGTAAACACTCCGGTCATATCAGACAAGGGAAGGTAAACACTCCGGTCATACCAGACCAGGGACGGTAAACATTCCGGTCATACCAGACCAGGGACAGTAAACACTCCGATAACACCAGACCAGGGAAGGTAAACACTCCGGTCATATCAGAACAGGGAAGGTAAAAACTCCGGTCATACCAGACCAGGGACGGTAAACACTCCGGTCATAACAGACCAGGGACGGTAAACACTCCGGTCATATCAGACCAGGGACAGTAAACACTCCGGTCATACCAGACCAGGATCTGTAAACACTCCAGTCATACCGGACCAGGATCTGTACACACTCCGGTCATGCCAGACCAGGGTCAGTAAACACTCCGGTCATACCAGACCAGGGACGGTAAACACTCCAGTCATACCAGACCAGGATCTGTAAACACTCCGGTCATAACAGACCAGGGAAGGTAAACACTCCAGTCATACCAGACCAGGGTCAGTAAACACTACGGTCATATCAGACCAGGGACGGTAAACACTCCGGTCATATCAGACCAGGGAAGGTAAAAACTCCGGTCATACCAGACCAGGGTCAGTAAACACTCCGGTCATACCAGACCAGGGACGGTAAACACTCCGGCCATACCAGAACAGGAACGGTAAACACTCCGGTCATATCAGACCAGGGACGGTAAACACTCCGGTCATACCAGACCAGGGACGGTAAACACTCCAGTCATATCAGACCAGGGACGGTAAACACTCCGGTCATATCAGACCAGGGACAGTAAACACTCCGGTCATATCAGACCAGGGACGGTAAACACTCCGGTCATACCAGAACAGGGACGGTTAACACTCCGGTCATACCAGAACAGGGACGGTAAACACTCCGGTCATACCAGACAAGGGACTGTAAACACTCCGGTCATACCAGACCAGGGTCAGTAAGCACTCCGGTCATACCAGACCAGGGACGGTAAACACTCCGGTCATACCAGAACAGGAACGGTAAACACTCCAGTCATATCAGACGAGGGACGGTAAACACTCCGGTGATACCAGACCAGGGACGGTAAACTCTCCGGTCATATCAGACCAGGGTCAGTAAACACTCCAGTCATATCAGACCTGGGTCAGTAAACACTCCAGTCATACCAGACCAGAGTCAGTAAACACTACGGACATATCAGACCAGGGACGGTAAACACTCCGGTCATACCAGACCAGGATCAGTAAACACTCCGGTCATATCAGACCAGGGTCAGTAAACACTCCAGTCATACCAGAACAGGAACGGTAAACACTCCGGTCATAACAGACAAGGGACGGTAAACCCTCAGGTCATACCAGACCAGGGAAGGTAAAAACTCCGGTCATACCAGACCAGGGTCAGTGAACACTCCGGTCATATCAGACCAGGGACGGTAAACACTCCGGTCATATCAGACCAGGGAAGGTAAAAACTCCGGTCATACCAGACCAGGGTCAGTAAACACTCCGGTCATACCAGACCAGGGACGGTAAACACTCCGGTCATAACAGACCAGGATCTGTAAACACTCCGGTCATAACAGACCAGGATCTGTAAACACTCCGGTCATAACAGACCAGGATCTGTAAACACTCCGGTCATAACAGACCAGGGACGGTAAACACTCCGGTCATGCCAGACCAGGGAAGGTAAACACTCCAGTCATACCAGACCAGGGAAGGTAAACACTCCAGTCATACCAGACCAGGGTCAGTAAACACTCCGGTCATATCAGACAAGGGAAGGTAAACACTCCGGTCATATCAGACCAGGGTCAGTAAACACTCCGGTCATACCAGACCAGGGACAGTAAACACTCCGGTCATACCAGACAAGGGACGGTAAACACTCCGGTCATACCAGACCAGGGACGGTAAACACTCCGGTCATATCAGACCAGGGACAATAAACACTCTGGTCATATCAGACCAGTGACAGTAAACACTCCGGTCATACCAGACCAGGATCTGTAAACACTCCGGTCATACCAGACCAGGGTCAGTAAACACTCCGGTCATACCAGAACAGGGACGGTAAACACTCCAGTCATACCAGACCAGGGTCAGTAAACACTACGGTCTTATCAGACCAGGATCTGTAAACACTCTGGTCATAACAGACCAGGGAAGGTAAACACTCCAGTCATACCAGACCAGGGTCAGTAAACACTCCGGTCATACCAGACCAGGATCTGTAAACACTCCGGTCATAACAGACCAGGGAAGGTAAACACTCCAGTCATACCGGACCAGGGTCAGTAAACACTACGGTCATATCAGACCAGGGACGGTAAACACTCCGGTCATACCAGACCAGGGACGGTAAACACTCAGGTCATATCAGACCAGGGACGGTAAACACTCCGGTCATATCGGACCAGGGAAGGTAAAAACTCCGGTCATACCAGACCAGGGACGGTAAACACTCCGGTCATATCAGACCAGGGAAGGTAAAAACTCCGGTCATACCAGACCAGGGTCAGTAAACACTCCGGTCATACCAGACCAGGGACAGTAAACACTCCGGTCATATCAGACCAGGGTCAGTAAACACTCCGGTCATACCAGAACAGGAACGGTAAACACTCCGGTCATACCAGACCAGGGACGGTAAACACTCCGGTCATACCAGACAAGGGACGGTAAACACTCTAGTCATACCAGACCAGGGACAGTAAACACTCCGGTCATATCAGACCAGGGTCAGTAAACACTCCAGTCATACCAGACCAGGGTCAGTAAACACTCCGGTCATATCAGACCAGGGTCAGTAAACACTCCGGTCATACCAGACCAGGGACGGTAAACACTCCGGTCATACCAGACCAGGATCTGTAAACACTCTGGTCATAACATACCAGGATCAGTAAACACTCCGGTCATATCAGACCAGGGAAGGTAAAAACTCCGGTCATACCAGACCAGGGACGGTAAACACTCCGATCATATCAGACCAGGGTCAGTAAACACTCCGGTCATACCAGACCAGGGACGGTAAACACTCCGGTCATATCAGACCAGGGACGGTAAACACTCCGGTCATACCAGACCAGGGACGGTAAACACTCCATTCGTACCAGACCAGGATCTGTAAACACTCCGGTCATAACAGACCAGGATCTGTAAACACTCCGGTCATAACAGACCAGGGACGGTAAACACTCCGGTCATACCAGACCAGGGACGGTAAACACTCCATTCGTACCAGACCAGGATCTGTAAACACTCCGGTCATAACAGACCAGGATCTGTAAACACTCCGGTCATAACAGACCAGGGACGGTAAACCCTCAGGTCATACCAGTCCAGGGAAGGTAAAAACTCCGGTCATACCAGTCCATGGTCAGTAAACACTCCGGTCATACCAGACCAGGGACGGTAAACACTCCGGTCATACCAGACCAGGATCTGTAAACACTCTGGTCATAACATACCAGGATCAGTAAACACTCCGGTCATATCAGACCAGGGAAGGTAAAAACTCCGGTCATACCAGACCAGGGACGGTAAACACTCCGGTCATATCAGACCAGGGTCAGTAAACACTCCGGTCATACCAGACCAGGGACGGTAAACACTCCGGTCATACCAGACCAGGGACGGTAAACACTCCATTCGTACCAGACCAGGATCTGTAAACACTCCGGTCATAACAGACCAGGATCTGTAAACACTCCGGTCATAACAGACCAGGGAAGGTAAACCCTCAGGTCATACCAGACCAGGGAAGGTAAAAACTCCGGTCATACAAGACCATGGTCAGTGAACACTCCGGTCATATCAGACCAGGGACGGTAAACACTCCGGTCATATCAGACCAGGGAAGGTAAAAACTCCGGTCATACCAGACCAGGGTCAGTAAACACTCCGGTCATACCAGATCAGGGACGGTAAACACTCCGGTCATAACAGACCAGGATCTGTAAACACTCCGGTCATAACAGACCAGGATCTGTAAACACTCCGGTCATAACAGACCAGGATCTGTAAACACTCCGGTCATAACAGACCAGGATCTGTAAACACTCCGGTCATAACAGACCAGGGACGGTAAACACTCCAGTCATACCAGACCAGGATCTGTAAACACTCCGGTCATAACAGACCAGGATCTGTAAACACTCCGGTCATAACAGACCAGGGACGGTAAACACTCCGGTCATGCCAGACCAGGGAAGGTAAACACTCCAGTCATACCAGACCAGGGAAGGTAAACACTCCAGTCATACCAGACCAGGGAAGGTAAACACTCCAGTCATACCAGACCAGGGTCAGTAAACACTCCGGTCATATCAGACAAGGGAAGGTAAACACTCCGGTCATACCAGACCAGGGACAGTAAACACTCCGATAATACCAGACCAGGGAAGGTAAACACTCCGGTCATATCAGACCAGGGAAGGTAAAAACTCCGGTCATACCAGACCAGGGACGATGAACACTCCGGTCATAACAGACCAGGGATGGTAAACACTCCGGTCATATCAGACCAGGGACAGTAAACACTCCGGTCATACCAGACCAGGATCTGTAAACACTCCAGTCATACCAGACCAGGATCTGTACACACTCCGGTCATACCAGACCAGGGTCAGTAAACACTCCGGTCATACCAGACCAGGGACGGTAAACACTCCAGTCATACCAGACCAGGATCTGTAAACACTCCGGTCATAACAGACCAGGGACGGTAAACACTCCGGTCATATCAGACCAGGGAAGGTAAAAACTCCGGTCATACCAGACCAGGGTCAGTAAACACTCCGGTCATACCAGACCAGGGACGGTAAACACTCCGGTCATACCAGAACAGGAACGGTAAACACTCCGGTCATATCAGACCAGGGACGGTAAACACTCCGGTCATACCAGACCAGGGACGGTAAACACTCCGGTCATATCAGACCAGGGACGGTAAACGCTCCGGTCATATCAGACCAGGGACAGTAAACACTCCGGTCATATCAGACCAGGGACGGTAAACACTCCGGTCATACCAGAACAGGGACGGTAAACACTCCGGTCATACCAGAACAGGAACGGTAAACACTCCGGTCATACCAGACAAGGGACGGTAAACACTCCGGTCATACCAGACCAGGGTCAGTAAACACTCCGGTCATACCAGACCAGGGACGGTAAACACTCCGGTCATACCAGAACAGGGACGGTAAACACTCCGGTCATACCAGACAAGGGACGGTAAACACTCCGGTCATACCAGACAAGGGATGGTAAACACTCCAGTCATACCAGACCAGGGTCAGTAAACACTACGGACATATCAGACCAGGGACGGTAAACACTCCGGTCATACCAGACCAGGGTCAGTAAACACTCCGGTCATATCAGACCAGGGTCAGTAAACACTCCAGTCATACCAGACCAGGGTCAGTAAACACTACGGTCATATCAGACCAGGGTCAGTAAACACTCCGGTCATACCAGACCATGGACGGTAAACACTCCGGTCATACCAGACCAGGGACGGTAAACACTCCGGTCATATCAGACCAGGGAAGGTAAAAACTCCGGTCATACCAGAACAGGAACGGTAAACACTCCGGTCATATCAGACCAGGGACAGTAAACACTCCGGTCAAAACAGACCAGGATCTGTAAACACTCCGGTCATACCAGACCAGGATCTGTAAACACTCCGGTCATACCAGACCAGGGTCAGTAAACACTCCGGTCATACCAGACCAGGGACGGTAAACACTCCGGTCATATCAGACCAGGGACAGTAAACACTCCGGTCATATCAGACCAGGGACGGTAAACACTCCGGTCATACCAGAACAGGGACGGTAAACACTCTGGTCATACCAGAACAGGGACGGTAAACACTCCGGTCATACCAGACAAGGGACGGTAAACACTCCGGTCATATCAGACCAGGGTCAGTAAACACTCCAGTCATATCAGACCAGGGTCAGTAAACACTCCGGTCATACCAGACCAGGGACGGTAAACACTCCGGTCATACCAGAACAGGGACGGTAAACACTCCGGTCATACCAGACAAGGGACGGTAAACACTCCGGTCATATCAGACCAGGGACGGTAAACACTCCGGTCATATCAGACCAGGGAAGGTAAACACTCCAGTCATACCAGACCAGGGTCAGTAAACACTACGGACATATCAGACCAGGGACGGTAAACACTCCGGTCATACCAGACCAGGGTCAGTAAACACTCCGGTCATATCAGACCAGGGTCAGTAAACACTCCAGTCATACCAGACCAGGGTCAGTAAACACTACGGTCATATCAGACCAGGGTCAGTAAACACTCCGGTCATACCAGACCAGGGACGGTAAACACTCCGGTCATACCAGACCAGGGACGGTAAACACTCCGGTCATATCAGACCAGGGAAGGTAAACACTCCGGTCATATCAGACCAGGGAAGGTAAAAACTCCGGTCATACCAGAACAGGAACGGTAAACACTCCGGTCATACCAGACCAGGGACGGTAAACACTCCAGTCATACCAGACCAGGATCTGTAAACACTCCGGTCATAACAGACCAGGATCAGTAAACACTCCGGTCATATCAGACCAGGGACGGTAAACACACCGGTCATACCAGACAAGGGACGGTAAACACTATGGTCATACCAGACAAGGGAAGGTAAACACTCCAGTCATATCAGACCAGGGTCAGTAAACACTCCGGTCATACCAGACCAGGGACAGTAAACACTCCGGTCATACCAGACAAGGGACGGTAAACACTCCGGTCATACCAGACCAGGGACGGTAAACACTCCGGTCATATCAGACCAGGGACGGTAAACACTCCGGTCATATCAGACCAGGGACAGTAAACACTCCGGTCAAAACAGACCAGGATCTGTAAACACTCCGGTCATACCAGACCAGGATCTGTAAACACTCCGGTCATACCAGACCAGGGTCAGTAAACACTCCGGTCATACCAGACCAGGGACGGTAAACACTCCAGTCATACCAGACCAGGGTCAGTAAACACTACGGTCATATCAGACCAGGATCTGTAAACACTCCGGTCATAACAGACCAGGGACGGTAAACACTCCAGTCATACCAGACCAGGGTCAGTAAACACTCCGGTCATACCAGACCAGGATCTGTAAACACTCCGGTCATAACAGACCAGGGAAGGTAAACACTCCAGTCATACCAGACCAGGGTCAGTACACACTACGGTCATATCAGACCAGGGACGGTAAACACTCCGGTCCTACCAGACCAGGGACGGTAAACACTCCGGTCATATCAGACCAGGGTCAGTAAACACTCCGATCATACCAGACCAGGGACGGTAAACACTCCGGTCATACCAGACCAGGGACGGTAAACACTCCAATCATACCAGACCAGGATCAGTAAACACTCCGTTCATATCAGACCAGTGAAGGTAAAAACTCCGGTCATACCAGACCAGGGACGGTAAACACTCCGGTCATATCAGACCAGGGAAGGTAAAAACTCCGGTCATACCAGAACAGGAACGGTAAACACTCCGGTCATAACAGACCAGGGACGGTAAACCCTCAGGTCATACCAGACCAGGGAAGGTAAAAACTCCGGTCATACCAGACCAGGGTCAGTGAACACTGTGGTCATATCAGACCAGGGACGGAAAACACTCCGGTCATATCAGACCAGGGAAGGTAAAAACTCCGGTCATACCAGGCCAGGGTCAGTAAACACTCCGGTCATACCAGACCAGGGACGGTAAACACTCCGGTCATAACAGACCAGGATCTGTAAACACTCCGGTCATAACAGACCAGGATCTGTAAACACTCCGGTCATAACAGACCAGGATCAGTAAACACTCCGGTCATAACAGACCAGGATCTGTAAACACTCTGGTCATAACAGACCAGGGACGGTAAACACTCCAGTCATACCAGACCATGATCTGTAAACACTCCGGTCATAACAGACCAGGATCTGTAAACACTCCGGTCATAACAGACCAGGGACGGTAAACACTCCGGTCATGCCAGACCAGGGAAGGTAAACACTCCAGTCATACCACACCAGGGAAGGTAAACACTCCAGTCATATCAGACCAGGGTCAGTAAACACTCTGGTCATACCAGACCAGGGACTGTAAACACTCCGGTCATACCAGACCAGGGACGGTAAACACTCCAATCATACCAGACCAGGATCTGTAAACACTCCGGTCATAACAGACCAGGATCAGTAAACACTCCGGTCATATCAGACCAGGGAAGGTAAAAACTCCGGTCATACCAGACCAGGGACGGTAAACACTCCGGTCATATCAGACCAGGGAAGGTAAAAACTCCGGTCATACCAGAACAGGAACGGTAAACACTCCGGTCATAACAGACCAGGGACGGTAAACCCTCAGGTCATACCAGACCAGGGAAGGTAAAAACTCCGGTCATACCAGACCAGGGTCAGTGAACAGTCCGGTCATATCAGACCAGGGAAGGTAAAAACTCCGGTCATACCAGACCAGGGTCAGTGAACAGTCCGGTCATACCAGACCAGGGTCAGTAAACACTCCGGTCATACCAGACCAGGGACGGTAAACACTCCGGTCATAACAGACCAGGATCTGTAAACACTCCGGTCATAACAGACCAGGATCTGTAAACACTCCGGTCATAACAGACCAGGGTCTGTAAACACTCCGGTCATAACAGACCAGGATCTGTAAACACTCCGGTCATAACAGACCAGGGACGGTAAACACTCCAGTCATACCAGACCAGGATCTGTAAACACTCCGGTCATAACAGACCAGGATCTGTAAACACTCCGGTCATAACAGACCAGGATCTGTAAACACTCCGGTCATAACAGACCAGGATCTGTAAACACTCCGGTCATAACAGACCAGGGACGGTAAACACTCCGGTCATGCCAGACCAGGGAAGGTAAACACTCCAGTCATACCAGACCAGGGAACGTAAACACTCCAGTCATACCAGAACAGGAACGGTAAACACTCCGGTCATAACAGACCAGGAATGGTAAACCCTCAGGTCATACCAGACCAGGGAAGGTAAAAACTCCGGTCATACCAGACCAGGGTCAGTGAACACTGTGGTCATATCAGACCAGGGAAGGTAAACACTCCGGTTATATCAGACCAGGGAAGGTAAAAACTCCGGTCATACCAGACCAGGGACGGTAAACACTCCGGTCATATCAGACCAGGGACGGTAAACACTCCGGTCATATCAGACCAGGGACAGTAAACACTCCGGTCATATCAGACCAGGGACGGTAAACACTCCGGTCATATCAGACCAGGGAAGGTAAACACTCCGGTTATATCAGACCAGGGAAGGTAAAAACTCCGGTCATACCAGACCAGGGACGGTAAACACTCCGGTCATATCAGACCAGGGACGGTAAACACTCCGGTCATATCAGACCAGGGACAGTAAACACTCCGGTCGTACCGGACCAGGATCTGTAAACACTCCGGTCATACCAGACCAGGGACGGTAAACACTCAAGTCATACCAGACCAGGATCTGTAAACACTCCGGTCATAACAGACCAGGGAATGTAAACACTCCAGTCATACCAGACCAGGGTCAGTAAACACTACGGTCATATCAGACCAGGGACGGTAAACACTCAGGTCATATCAGACCAGGGACGGTAAACACTCCGGTCATATCAGACCAGGGAAGGTAAAAACTCCGGTCATACCAGACCAGGGTCAGTAAACACTCCGGTCATACCAGACCAGGGACGGTAAACACTCCGGTCATACCAGAACAGGAACGGTAAACACTCCGGTCATATCAGACCAGGGACGGTAAACACTCCGGTCATACCAGACCAGGGACGGTAAACACTCCAGTCATACCAGACCAGGATCTGTAAACACTCCGGTCATAACAGACCAGGATCTGTAAACACTCCGGTCATAACAGACCAGGATCTGTAAACACTCCGGTCATAACAGACCAGGATCTGTAAACACTCCGGTCATAACAGACCAGGGACGGTAAACACTCCGGTCATGCCAGACCAGGGAAGGTAAACACTCCAGTCATACCAGACCAGGGAAGGTAAACACTCCAGTCATACCAGACCAGGGTCAGTAAACACTCCGGTCATATCAGACAAGGGAAGGTAAACACTCCGGTCATACCAGACCAGGGACAGTAAACATTCCGATAATACCAGACCAGGGAAGGTAAACACTCCGGTTATATCAGACCAGGGAAGGTAAAAACTCCGGTCATACCAGACCAGGGACGGTAAACACTCCGGTCATATCAGACCAGGGACGGTAAACACTCCGGTCATATCAGACCAGGGACAGTAAACACTCCGGTCGTACCGGACCAGGATCTGTAAACACTCCGGTCATACCAGACCAGGGACGGTAAACACTCCAGTCATACCAGACCAGGATCTGTAAACACTCCGGTCATAACAGACCAGGGAATGTAAACACTCCAGTCATACCAGACCAGGGTCAGTAAACACTACGGTCATATCAGACCAGGGACGGTAAACACTCAGGTCATATCAGACCAGGGACGGTAAACACTCCGGTCATATCAGACCAGGGAAGGTAAAAACTCCGGTCATACCAGACCAGGGTCAGTAAACACTCCGGTCATACCAGACCAGGGACGGTAAACACTCCGGTCATACCAGAACAGGAACGGTAAACACTCCGGTCATATCAGACCAGGGACGGTAAACACTCCGGTCATACCAGACCAGGGACGGTAAACACTCCGGTCATATCAGACCAGGGACGGTAAACACTCCGGTCATATCAGACCAGGGACAGTAAACACTCCGGTCATATCAGACCAGGGACGGTAAACACTCCGGTCATACCAGAACAGGGACGGTAAACACTCCGGTCATACCAGAACAGGGACGGTAAACACTCCGGTCATACCAGACAAGGGACGGTAAACACTCCGGTCATACCAGACCAGGGTCAGTAAACACTCCGGTCATACCAGACCAGGGACGGTAATCACTCCCGTCATAGCAGAACAGGAACGGTAAACACTCCGGTCATATCAGACCAGGGACGGTAAACACTCCGGTCATACCAGACCATGGACGGTAAACACTCCGGTCATACCAGACCAGGGAAGGTAAACACTCCAGTCATACCAGAACAGGGACGGTAAACACTCCGGTCATACCAGACAAGGGACAGTAAACACTCCGGTCATATCAGACCGGGGACGGTAAACACTCTGGTCATACCAGACAAGGGATGGTAAACACTCCAGTCATACCAGACCAGGGACAGTAAACACTCCGGTCATACCAGACCAGGGTCAGTAAACACTCCGGTCATATCAGACCAGGGTCAGTAAACACTCCAGTCATACCAGACCAGGGTCAGTAAACACTACGGTCATATCAGACCAGGGTCAGTAAACACTACGGTCATATCAGACCAGGGACGGTAAACACTCAGGTCATATCAGACCAGGGACGGTAAACACTCCGGTCATATCAGACCAGGGAAGGTAAAAACTCCGGTCATACCAGACCAGGGTCAGTAAACACTCCGGTCATACCAGACCAGGGACGGTAAACACTCCGGTCATACCAGAACAGGAACGGTAAACACTCCGGTCATATCAGACCAGGGACGGTAAACACTCCGGTCATACCAGACCAGGGACGGTAAACACTCCGGTCATATCAGACCAGGGACGGTAAACACTCCGGTCATATCAGACCAGGGACAGTAAACACTCCGGTCATATCAGACCAGGGACGGTAAACACTCCGGTCATACCAGAACAGGGACGGTAAACACTCCGGTCATACCAGAACATGGACGGTAAACACTCCGGTCATACCAGACAAGGGACGGTAAACACTCCGGTCATACCAGACCAGGGTCAGTAAACACTCCGGTCATACCAGACCAGGGACGGTAAACACTCCGGTCATACCAGAACAGGAACGGTAAACACTCCGGTCATATCAGACCAGGGACGGTAAACACTCCGGTCATACCAGACCAGGATCTGTAAACACTCCGGTCATAACAGACCAGGATTAGTAAACACTCCGGTCATACCAGACAAGGGACGGTAAACACTCCAGTCATACCAGACCAGGGACAGTAAACACTCCGGTCATATCAGACCAGGGTCAGTAAACACTCCAGTCATACCAGACCAGGGTCAGTAAACACTACGGTCATATCAGGCCAGGGTCAGTAAACACTCCGGTCATACCAGACCAGGGACGGTAAACACTCCGGTCATATCAGACCAGGGACGGTAAACACTCCGGTCATACCAGACCAGGGACGGTAAACACTCCATTCGTACCATACCAGGATCTGTAAACACTCCGGTCATAACAGACCAGGATCTGTAAACACTCCGGTTATAACAGACCAGGGACGGTAAACACTAAGGTCATACCAGACCAGGGAAGGTAAAAACTCCGGTCATACCAGACTAGGGTCAGTGAACACTCCGGTCATATCAGACCAGGGACGGTAAACACTCCGGTCATAACAGACCAGGATCTGTAAACACTCCGGTCATAACAGACCAGGATCTGTAAACACTCCGGTCATAACAGACCAGGATCTGTAAACACTCCGGTCATAACAGACCAGGATCTGTAAACACTCCGGTCATAACAGACCAGGGACGGTAAACACTCCGGTCATGCCAGACCAGGGAAGGTAAACACTCCAGTCATACCAGACCAGGGAAGGTAAACACTCCAGTCATACCACACCAGGGTCAGTAAACACTCCGGTCATATCAGACAAGGGAAGGTAAACACTCCAGTCATACCAGACCAGGGACGGTAAACATTCCGGTCATACCAGACCAGGGACAGTAAACACTCCGATAATACCAGACCAGGGAAGGTAAACACTCCGGTCATATCAAACCAGGGAAGGTAAAAACTCCGGTCATACCAGACCAGGGACGGTAAACACTCCGGTCATATCAGACCAGGGACGGTAAACACTCCGGTCATACCAGACCAGGATCTGTAAACACTCCAATCATACCAGACCAGGATCTGTACACACTCCGGTCATACCAGACCAGGGTCAGTAAACACTCCGGTCATACCAGACCAGGGACGGTAAACACTCCAGTCATACCAGACCAGGATCTGTAAACACTCCGGTCATAACAGACCAGGGAAGGTAAACACTCCAGTCATACCAGACCAGGGTCAGTAAACACTACGGTCATATCAGACCAGGGACGGTAATACTCAGGTCATATCAGACCAGGGACGGTAAACACTCCGGTCATACCAGAACAGGAACGGTAAACACTCCGGTCATATCAGACCAGGGAAGGTAAAAACTCCGGTCATACCAGAACAGGAACGGTAAACACTCCGGTCATACCAGACCAGGGTCAGTAAACACTCCGGTCATACCAGACCAGGGACGGTAAACACTCCGGTCATACCAGACCAGGGACGGTAAACACTCCAGTCATATCAGACCAGGGACGGTAAACACTCCGGTCATACCAGAACAGGAACGGTAAACACTCCAGTCATATCAGACCAGGGACGGTAAACACTCCGGTCATGCCAGACCAGGGACGGTAAACACTCCGGTCATATCAGACCAGGGTCAGTAAACACTCCAGTCATATCAGACCAGGGTCAGTAAACACTCCGGTCATACCAGACCAGGGACGGTAAACATTCCGGTCATACCAGACCAGGGACAGTAAACACTCCGATAATACCAGACCAGGGAAGGTAAACTCTCCGGTCATATCAAACCAGGGAAGGTAAAAACTCCGGTCATACCAGACCAGGGACGGTAAACACTCCGGTCATATCAGACCAGGGACGGTAAACACTCCGGTCATACCAGACCAGGATCTGTAAACACTCCAATCATACCAGACCAGGATCTGTACACACTCCGGTCATACCAGACCAGGGTCAGTAAACACTCCGGTCATACCAGACCAGGGACGGTAAACACTCCAGTCATACCAGACCAGGATCTGTAAACACTCCGGTCATAACAGACCAGGGAAGGTAAACACTCCAGTCATACCAGACCAGGGTCAGTAAACACTACGGTCATATCAGACCAGGGACGGTAATACTCAGGTCATATCAGACCAGGGACGGTAAACACTCCGGTCATACCAGAACAGGAACGGTAAACACTCCGGTCATATCAGACCAGGGAAGGTAAAAACTCCGGTCATACCAGAACAGAAACGGTAAACACTCCGGTCATACCAGACCAGGGTCAGTAAACACTCCGGTCATACCAGACCAGGGACGGTAAACACTCCGGTCATACCAGACCAGGGACGGTAAACACTCCAGTCATATCAGACCAGGGACGGTAAACACTCCGGTCATACCAGAACAGGAACGGTAAACACTCCAGTCATATCAGACCAGGGACGGTAAACACTCCGGTCATGCCAGACCAGGGACGGTAAACACTCCGGTCATATCAGACCAGGGTCAGTAAACACTCCAGTCATATCAGACCAGGGTCAGTAAACACTCCGGTCATACCAGACCAGGGACGGTAAACACTCCGGTCATACCAGAACAGGGACGGTAAACACTCCGGTCATACCAGACAAGGGACGGTAAACACTCCGGTCATATCAGACCAGGGACGGTAAACACTCCGGTCATACCAGACAAGGGATGGTAAACACTCCAGTCATACCAGACCAGGGTCAGTAAACACTCCGGTCATATCAGACCAGGGACGGTAAACACTCCGGTCATACCAGACCAGGGTCAGTAAACACTACGGTCATACCAGACCAGGGTCAGTAAACACTATGGTCATATCAGACAAGGGACGGTAAACACTCCAGTCATACCAGACCAGGGTCAGTAAACACTACGGTCATACCAGACCAGGGACGGTAAACACTCCGGTCATATCAGACCAGGGTCAGTAAACACTCCGGTCATACCAGACAAGGGACGGTAAACACTCCAGTCATACCAGACCAGGGACGGTAAACACTCCGGTCATAACAGACCAGGGAAGGTAAACACTCCAGTCATACCAGACCAAGGTCAGTAAACACTACGGTCATATCAGACCAGGGACGGTAAACACTCCGGTTATATCAGACCAGGGACGGTAAACACTCCGGTCATACCAGACCAGGGACGGTAAACACTCCAGTCATACCAGACCAGGGACGGTAAACACTCCAGTCATACCAGACCAGGGACGGTAAACACTCCGGTCATAACAGACCAGGGAAGGTAAACACTCCAGTCATACCAGACCAGGGTCAGTAAACACTCCGGTCATACCAGACAAGGGACGGTAAACACTCCGGTCATACCAGACCAGGGACGGTAAACACTCCAGTCATACCAGACCAGGGACAGTAAACACTCCGGTCATACCAGACAAGGGAAGGTAAACACTCCGGTCATACCAGACCAGGGACGGTAAACACTCCGGTCATACCAGACCAGGGACGGTAAACACTCCAGTCATACCAGACCAGGGACGGTAAACACTCCGGTCATACCAGACAAGGGAAGGTAAACACTCCGGTCATACCAGACCAGGGACGGTAAACACTCCGGTCATATCAGACGAGGGACGGTAAACACTCCGGTCATATCAGACCAGGGTCAGTAAACACTCCGGTCATATCAGACCAGGGACGGTAAACACTCTGGTCATACCAGACCAGGGTCAGTAAACACTCCGGTCATATCAGACCAGGGACGGTAAACACTCCGGTCATACCAGACCAGGGACGGTAAACACTCCGGTCATAACAGACCAGGGAAGGTAAACACTCCAGTCATACCAGACCAGGGTCAGTAAACACTATGGTCATATCAGACCAGGGACCCTAAACAGTCCTTTCATACCAGACAAGGGACGGTAAACACTCCGGTCATACCAGACCAGGGTCAGTAAACACTACGGTCATACCAGACCAGGGTCAGTAAACACTACGGTCATACCAATATCAATATCATTACTGATACTAATACCAATACCCATATCCGTAACAAGACCAATATCAATGCAAGTCAAGTCAAGTCAAGTCACTTTTTATTTTAATTTCAACCATAACTGCTGGTACAGTCACAGTAAAAATGATACACGTTTTTCAGGACCATGGTGTTACATGAAGCAGTACAAAAACCAGACTGAACTACGTAAAAACACAGAAAAAAAACTACATTAGACTACAGACCTACCCAGGACTGCATAAAGTGCACAAAACAGTGCAGGCATTACAATAAATAATAAACAAGACAATCGGCACAGTAGAAGCCAGTAAGTTGGTGTCAGTCCGGACTCTGGGTATTGAGGAGTCTGATAGCTTGGGGGAAGAAACTGTTACATAGTCTGGCTGTGAGAGCCCAAATGCTTCGGTGCCTTTTCCCAGATGGCAGGAGGGAGAAGAGTTTGTAAGGGGGGTGTGTGGGGTCCTTCAAAGTGCATTCTGCTTTGAGGATGCAGAGTGTAGTGTAAATATCCATGATGACGGGAAGAGAGACCCCAGTGATCTTCTCAGCTGACCTCACTATCCACTGCAGGGTCTTGCAATCCGAGACAGTGCAATTCCCGAACCAGGCAGTGATGCAGCTGTTCAGGATGCTCTCGATACATCCTCTGTAGAATGTGATGAGGATGAGGTGTTGGGAGATGGACTTTCCTCAGCCTTCACAGAAATTAGAGACGCGGCTGGGCTTTCTTTGCTATGGGGCTGGTGCTGAGGGACCAGGTGAAATTCTCCGCCAGGTAAACACCAGGAAATTTGGTGTTCTTAACGATCTCTACCGAGGAGCCGTCGATGTTCAGAGGGGACCCTCTCCGTGCCCTCCTGAAGTCAACAACCATCTCTTTTGTTCACGTTCAGAGACAGGTTGTTGGCTCTGCACCAGTCCGTTAGCCACTGCACCTCCTCTCTGTAAGCTGACTCGTCGTTCTTGCTGATGTGACCCACCACGGTCGTGTCATTGGCGAACTTGATGATGTGGTTCGAGCTGTGTGTTGCAGCACAGTCGTGGATCAGCAGAGTGAACAGCAGTGGACTGAGCACACAGCCCTGAAGGGCCCACGTGCTCAGTGTGATGGTGTTGGAGATGCTGCCTCTGATCCAGACTGATTGAGGTCTCCCAGTCAGGAAGTCTAGGATTCAGTTGCAGAGAGAGGTGTTCAGGCCCAGTAGGCTCAGCTTTCCAATCAGTTTGTGATTGGTATATACCAATAGCAATATCAATATTAATGCCAATACCAATATCAATACCAATACCAATACCAACCTGGAAAGTTTCCAGGTCGCAGGCCTGGCAGGGTTGTATGGGAGACTGGCAGTTGCCCATTCAGCAAGTCTGCCCTCTCCACGCCACTGATGTTGTCCAAGGGAAGGGCAAGGGCCGATACAGCTTGGCACCAGAGTTGTCGCAGAGCAATGCGTGGTTAAGTGCCTTGCTCAAGGACATACCATGCTGTCTCGGCTCGAACTAGCAACCTTCAGATCACTAGACCAACTCCTTAACCACTTGGCCACGCACCAACACACACACTAGCAATACCAATATCAATATCAATACCAATATCAATACCAATGCCAATACCAATATCAATATCAATATCAATACCAATATCAATACCAATGCCAATACCAATATCAATACCAATATCAATACCAATGCCAATACCAATATCAATATCAATATCAATACCAATGCTAATACCAATATCAATATCAATATCAATATCAATACCAATGCCAATACCAATATCAATATCAATACCAATATCAATACCAATGCCAATATCAATATCAATACCAATACCAATACCAATACCAATATCAATATCAATATCAATACCTATATCAATACCAATGCCAATACCAATATCAATATCAATACCAATGCCAATATCAATACCAATATCAATACCAATGCCAATACCAATATCAATATCAATACCAATACCAATACCAATATCAATATCAATATCAATACCTATATCAATACTAATGCCAATACCAATATCAATATCAATATCAATACCAATGCCAATATCAATATCAATATCAATGCCAATATCAATACCTATACCAATATCAATACCAATATCAATATCAATACCAATACCAATATCAAAACCAATGCCAATACCAATATCAATACCAATACCAATATCAAAACCAATGCCAATACCAATACCAATATCAATACCAATGCCAATACCAATATCAATACCAATATCAATATCAATACCAATGCCAATACCAATATCAATATCAATACCAATGCCAATATCAATACCTATACCAATACCAATACCAATATCAATACCAATACCAATATCAATATCAATACCAATATCAATATCAATATCAATATCAAAACCAATGCCAATACCAATATCAATACCAATGCCAATATCAATACCTATACCAATATCAATACCAATGCCAATACCAATATCAATATCAATACCAATATCAATATCAATACCAATGCCAATACCAATATCAATACCAATACCAATATCAATATCAATACCAATATCAATACCAATGACAATACCAATATCAATATCAATATCAATATCAATACCAATTCAAGGGAACAAGAATGGATCACTATCAGAATCACAATCACTGAGTTTGATGGTGTGAGATTTTGTGGTGACAGTACAGTACAAGACATAACATTACCATAACCAACAAAAGCAGTGCAAATAAAAACAGGAATAGTGAGGATTTTTGTCGCATTGAGCCTGTGGATCATAACCCTACAACTATCCAATACCCCTCAACAATCTTTGCTGAACAGAAGTTCAAAAACACCCCCAACCTCAACTGTTCTGTGGGGAAGAATGTCGGATTTTCACCATCCTGTGTCTGTAGAATTCCTGATATTGCCACAGACTCCCATACCAGCGAGAAGGGGTTCAGCCCATCTAGTTAAAGTTCGCAAGATGTGTGGAGGGCACTTGGAAACTGCCCAGATACAGATGGATGAAGTGAGTGGACAAGGAATTGGCACTTGGAGTATCATGCAGTACCATTCTTGAAAGGAAGAATGGGGAAAAAGCAGAGTATTTTTTAAACAGAGTGTGCTACATAATGTGCAGAGGGAGGTGATGCATGAAACACAAAGAGGTGGCATAAAGGATAGAGAGAAATTGGAACAGAAAACATACAGCTCATGATCATGCACCAGACAAGGCAGAATTAAACTAAATCTCTTCTGCCCGTACATGGTCCATTCCCTATATCTCGATGAGCCTCTTAAATGCCACCATCATATCTTCTTCCACCGCCGCCAGCTCGCTGAGCATCAGAGTGGAAGTTCCAACAAAGGACTGTGAGAATGGCCGAGAGGATCATAGGGGTTTCCCGACCATCCATCGGGGACGTTTATCAGGAGTGCTGCGGATGCAGGATCCTTATCATTACCAAGGATCCCACCCATCCATCCAGCATCCCCTTTGATTTTCTACCATCAGGCAGGAGATCCAATACACAAAAGACAAGAGGATAAGAATCAGTTCCTTTCCTCCCTGCCACTTCGCATTTGGAGTGTCACCAGATAATTCGTACTACACCCTACGATATTTAATTTATACACTTTGCTCTGTTTACCTATGTGTAATTCATTTGTAGGTTTAATTTTTCCTTTCCTAAGTTGTGTGTTTTGTTTACTGCTGTTCTTTACACCCTGGTTCGGAGAAATGTTGTCTCATTTGACGGTATACATGTATATAGTTAAATGACAATAAACTTGACTTGACATCTTATTATTTCTTCTGTAAAAAAAAAACTTGTCCTGCACATCTCCTTTAAATCTTCTCCCTCTCGTCTTAAATGCATTTCCAAAGGCTAGTGGAAAGTTTTCTTTGTTGCAGTGTTTGGAGTGCAAAGGTAGGAAAAGTTTGTTGCAGGCTTACATGGTGCTGGTGGGACCAGGCCTGCAACTCTACCTTTGACATGGGGCTGCTCATTTATTAAAGGATTTGCTGTGCTGCATCATTGATTGGCCGATTCTTGGCATCAAAAGCAGATTGGGCCAATGCTCAATGGAGTTTAGAACAATGAGAGGCAATCTTTCTGAAACATAAGGTTCTGGGGAGAATTGATTCTGATTTTCCTAAGGGTGGGCCAGTGGTTCACCTGAAAAGCAATCTGGTGCTTTTCTGTCTACAAGAAGCTTAGTGAACCGATGATTGACTCCATTTCCCTCCAATCTCACTGATTAGAGTGCCGAGGAAGATTGGAAACATCGAGGCGAGTGCAGGATGTGAGCAAGTGTTCCAGCCATTCACCAGCCTCTTTCTCGCTGCTGCTGGAGAAGGTGTCTGTGTGTGATGTTCTCTGTCTCCCTCTCGCTAGTTGGTCCTGAAAAAGGTGTCTGTGTGTGACGTTCTCTGTCTCCCTCTCGCTAGTTGGTCCTGGAGAAGGTGTCTGTGTGTGACGTTCTCTGTCTCCCTCTCGCTAGTTGGTCCTGGAGAAGGTGTCTGTGTGTGACGTTCTCTGTCTCCCTCTCGCTAGTTGGTCCTGGAGAAGGTGTCTGTGTGTGACGTTCTCTGTCTCCCTCTCACTAGTTGGTCCTGGAGAAGGTGTCTGTGTGTGACGTTCTCTGTCTCCCTCTCGCTAGTTGGTCCTGGAGAAGGTGTCTGTGTGTGACGTTCTCTGTCTCCCTCTCGCTAGTTGGTCCTGGAGAAGGTGTCTGTGTGTGACGTTCTCTGTCTCCCTCTCGCTAGTTGGTCCTGGAGAAGGTGTCTGTGTGTGACGTTCTCTGTCTCCCTCTCACTAGTTGGTCCTGGAGAAGGTGTCTGCGGGTGACGGTCTCTACCTCCCTCTCACTCACTGCTCCCGAGGGAAGGTGTCCATCCATTCGAATGATCTCTCTCTCTCCCTTGATGCTGTTGGAGGATGGTGCCAGAGCAAATTTATTCAACTTGATTTGTGGACTGGACTGGAGTTCACGTTATGATGTGTTTTCTGGCTTTGGGTCTCTCCTTTTCCTGTTGCTGTTTTTGGGCGACCTTGAATCTGGATGACCCGCGGATACCGAACTCTGAGCTGAACTGAATATGGACGCTTTCGTTTTTCTGTTTTACTTTCTGTGTTTTTGTTCATTCTTTCCTGTTGCCATTTGTGCAATTTGTTTTGCTTTGTGCATGGGGGAGTTGATGAGTTTTCTTTGAACGGGTTCCATGATGTTTCTTTGTTTAGTGGCTGTCTATGGGAAGACGAATCTCAGGGTTGTATACTGCATACATACTTTGATAATAAATGTACTTTGATTCCTTTGAAATTTTACTTCCGGTGGGTTCTGAACCTCTGAAGTTCTCTACCCCAGTGAGTGATCGAGAGGGGTTGGGGGTTGGGGGGGGGTCATTTTGGATTTTGGTCATGTGGGGATTGGCGATCATTTCCATCGCATATGCATCCAGGAAGAGGTGCTGAGGGCGAATCAGGATCAAGCACAGTCGTACTGAATACCAGAATGGAGCCTCATGGGGTCTACTCCCTCTGCAATCTCAGGTTCCTGGGGGCCACCATCTCTGAGGATCGATCCTGGGCCCAGCATCTCGATGCAGTTACAAAGAAAGCACAACAGTGACTATTTCATTAGGAGTTTGAGGGGAGTTGGTATGTTATCTAAAACATTCACAAATTTCTACTGATTTACCGTGGAGAGCACTACTGTCTGGTATGGTGGCGGTGGGGGGGTGCATTGCACAGGATCAGAAAATGCTACAAAAAAGTTTTAAACTCCACCATGGGCACTAGACTCCCTAACAACCTTGGACACCTTTAAAGAATGATGACTCAAAAAGGCGGCACCCTTTGTTAAGGACTCCCAACAGCCAGGACATGCCCTCTTCTCATTGCCACCATCAGGGAGGAGGGACAGGAGCCTGAAGACACACAGTCACTGATTCAGGAACAGCTTCTTCCCCTCTGTCATCAGACTTCTGAATGGGCAATGAACCCATGAACACTACCTCACTACTATTTTGCACTACTTATTTAATTTAACTTTATATATATTTACTGTAATTCACAGTTTTAATTATTATGTATTGCAATATATTGCTGCCACATAATAAATTTCATGACATACACTGGTGTTATTAGCCCTGGTTCCGATTCTGATCTCAATAGCCACTTCTACACATTGTTCTTCTGTAAGCCTCGATGAGTCTGTGCTGTGTTCCCACAAAATATCCTGCACCACCGTCCTCGTCCACCTCTCAGGACTCCAACCTCTGTACCGTCCTTGCATGGTGATGTCATAGATTTTTGACAATGTTGGGTCATTCCTTGTTTCCCGTTGTATTTCGGAATTTGTTACCGGCAACTGGTCCACCAGTGCGGTGTGAAACACTTCTGTGGGGTCACAGTATGAAGACTTTTCTTCTTCAGTTGCCAAGAGTGGACGATGTGTCAGTGTTGCTGTGTTGTTTGGGACCCTTGAACTCTATGTCATAAGACTGGGCTCCTAGGAATAGTATTCAACATTGTAACCTGGTAGCAGTCAGCACTGGAATTCCCTTCCTGGGACTGAAAACGTCTGTCTCTAGAGTAAACTTCTGGCTGTAGAGGTAGTGGTGGAAGTTCTTTATTCCTCATTCTAGACTAAGGGTCTCTGGGTCAATCTGTGTGTAGTTGCATTTCGCGCTTGTCAGTGATCCATCTTCCGTAGTGTTTGACAAAACAGCTCCAATGCCATAAGGAGACACACCAGTCTGATGGGCAGGGACTGGTTACAATGGCTGAGCAGTTCATCGCATCTTACTAGTCTCTATGTTTCCTTGAATGCTCTTTCACATCGTTCTGACCACTCCCACATTGCTCCTGTCTGTACAGTGTGTTCACTGGATGCAGCACTGTAGCAATGTTTGGGAGGAACCAGTGGTGATAGTTTACAAGGCCCAAGTATGACCTGAGTGGTGAAATGTTTTCTGGTTTGGGTGCCTATAGCACTGTTTCAGTCTTCTCTTGTGACTTATATAAGCCATGCTTGTCAATGACATGTCCTTAATATGAGATTTCGTTCCTGAAAAACTCAAATTTCTCTCTCTTTGCATGCAGATCATACTCACCCAATCTGGTAAGGATGTTACCAAAGTTCTGGACGTGCTCTTCATCATTTTTTGCCGGTTGTGATGATGTCATCAAGGTAACGTTGTGTTCCTGGGAATCTTGGAGAGCACTTGGCCCATTGATCTTTGCCAAATTGCTGGAGCTGGTACTCAGTCCCAGACTGATGTTCACCTTGCGATCAACACACGTGTGAATGCCTCCAGCCTTTCCTTTCTTGCTCACCGGGCGAGGCCCAGTCACTCCACTTAGCCTTGGAGAGGATTCCAGATGCCTTCAAGTTCTGCAGTTCAGAAGCCACTTCAGGACATAGTGTGTAAGGCACTGGTTGTGCTTTATGGAATCTTGGTGTTGCTGTTTCATCCAGTTCTATTCTGGCCTCCATGCCTTTGAGTTTACCAATCCCTTCTCAAACACCTTTTTATTAGCATTAAACAGCTGTGCCAGTCTCTGGTTAGTGCCACCATTTGGGCTGCAGTTTCCTGTTGATTTCACATTGAGAACTTCGATTGAGCACCAGTCTAGATGGATTTTTCTCAACCATTCACATCTGAAAAGTGCTGGCCTCCACTTTTCAATACATAAAGATCTAACTGGCGTGCTTGGTCACCACGTGTTATGTTTACTTTCAGTTTGCCTTTGAGAGACACTTTTTCACCTGTGTACATCTTTAGCATCACTGTGATCTTTCCTAATGGTATCTTAGAAAACAGTCTGTAGCCAGCCTCTGGAAATATGGACAAAGCTGACCCTGTATCCAGCTCCATTTTCAGTTTTACACCAGACACTCCTATTGGATTCCAGATGATTTTGTGAACTGCTTCAGTTATATTATCCAGTTCTAGGCAGGACAGTTCATCTTTGTCAGACTCTATGTTGTCTGATTCTGTTTTACATTCAGCAACTTTATGCATTTTCTTAGTTTTGTGTTTGAGACTTTTCACTGGGTTGTACTTTCTGTCTGCCTTGCACACTCTCTCTGTGACCTTGTCTGTGACACTCTCTGCAGGCTTTTTTCTTTGAACCAACACTCATTTGCATCATTACATCAATAACATTTTTGGCTTTTTGCACCATTCAGGGACATCTTGTGCATCTCACATTCTAACCTGTTTTTCTCTAGTTCTGCTGTAGTCTCCTTCGTAGCAGTCTCCAATGATGTTGCAATGGTCAATGTCCATTTCAAGGTTAGGTCTCTTCCAGCCAGTAGCCTCACTTGTGTGCTTTGACTACACATGATACATATAACCCTGATCGAGAAAGTACCTCTCTCAAGTCACTGTACCGGGAAAGTTTGTACTCAGAAATGCTTTCATCTTTTGACTGGTTCCTTTAATAAAATCTAAACCTCTCAGCTATTATCAACAGTTTAGGGCTCAAGTGATTTTGTAAAGTTGCAACAATTTCATTGAGCGTCTTGCTTGTTGGTTTTGCAGGGGTTACTAAGTCACATAAGAGACTGCACGTCCTTGCACCCATTAAGCTAAGGAGTGCAGGGGTTTGGCTCATCCACATTGTTCGCGACACAATACACTTCAACCCTCTCAATGCACAACTCCCAGCCTTCATTAGTGCTATCAAATCTATCAACTTTCCCGACTGAAGCCATCACCAAGTTATTTTCACTGTAAGTTCAGCATGTCTTTCACTGTTACTCACGGGTCCTTTCTCTTGCTGTTCAACTCTCCCTGTTGTTGGTGCAGCTTGTGACATCTCCTGATATTCAGGTTCATACTTGTCGCACAACTAAATATATATTAAATAAAAGCATGGGCGTGGGAGATGGCTTTAAATGGTGTGATCACATTGCAGCAAGAGAACGAGGGAGCAATGTGCATGTGTGGACAACAGATTAATGCGTGGTGCTAAGGGTGGGGGTAAATAGATCCATTCATCATAAGCCAGTAATCTGATTACTTCACAGTGATCCTGTGATCACTGTTGGAGATATCAGTCAGTAATCTTCCCCGTGATCATTGTATGGAGACCATATGGCTAGAGGGATGATCAGCAGTAATCCAATCACTGCCCAGCGATCATGCGATTAGTGGGAGAAATCGGTCTCCTGATCACTACCCTGTGACTGTGGTTAGAAGTAGTGATCAGCCAGTGATCCTCCCCCAGTCACTGTTCACTGGGTCAGTGGTTAGTGGAGAGAGATCAGCCAATAATGTGCAAGGTGAAGTCAGAACCAGCTCCTTGCGCGATGGAATATCTTCCCTGTGAGATGCTGCTGACATCCGATGGAAAATAACGCTGATTTTACTGGGCATGAGTGGCTGAGGAATAAACCCGGACTCAATTGGTCCCTTGAAGTGGGGATGTTAAATCTCTTGATGTATGTTAGTACAGGCTTATGGAGCTGCCTGCGGGGAGAATGAATCTGAGGGTAAACCAGAGGCATTGGCAGGAGATGTAACAATTTTAAACAAGGAATTTCAGAGTCCCTGACTCAGAGGTTTACAGCATTGTAACAGATCCTTTGGCCTGTATTTGGCCTCCAAACCTCTCCCATTCATGTACTTATCTAAATTGTAATTGCACCCACCTCTGCCACCTCTTCAGGCAGCCTGTTCCACTTGCACGCCACCCACTGTGAGAAATGTGCAAGATTCAAGTACATTTGTTATCAATGAATGTATAAATTATACGATCTTGAGATTTGCTTGTTCATAGGTAGCCACAAAGCAAGAAACCCAAAAGAATCCAATTAAAGAAAAAATAAGAATAAAAATAAAAGACCAACACCCGATGTGCAAGAGAAAGAAAAAAAAACAAATTATGCAAACAATTGAAGCGAATAACACAGCATTCCGAGCCAAAATGAGTCCTCAGTTCCAAACCCCGGAGCAGCCTGGAGTAGGCCCAAAGCCTCTGTATCAGTTCATTATATTAGCAGGCACGGAGCACAGCAGCCAGGGCAGTCTTCATAGCTTCAGCACCTTGGAGAGAGGAGAAACCATCTGGAGAGCAAGCAAAATCAGCTCATGTTCCTTTTGAATCCTTCCCCTCTCACCTTAACTCTATCCTTCTTGCTTTGTCTTTGTCCTTTCCTCTACCTTGCTCTCCCACTTACTGTTCTCCTGGGTTCAAGTTTTCAGTTCATTTCAGTCTGTTTTCGCTTATTCAGTTACCACATCTCTGCCTCTCCATTTTTATCTATCTCTGTCAGACCGTCGGTCTCTTCCAGCTCTCTCTTTCCACACTCCCATCCCCCAACTCTGCTGCGAACCTCACTCTTTCCCCTCCATTGTTTAATAAAATCTTAATGAACGCATTTATTTTAAAGTACGAACTGGTTTATTCGGCTTCATAAAAAGCGTTCTGTTCTCTCCAAGTGTCACACAGAGACAAGTGAAACATCACAATGCAGAGTGTCTGCAGAATTTTAAAAAAAACTTCCAAGTTAATCCATCTCTCTGACATAAAAGAGACTAATTTGGATTTTAATTATGCAAATTAGCACAATCCTTCTTCTCCTGAGATTTTTTTAACACTGCTAACTGATTTGCATATAAAAATACCTTGTTTATTTTTAGTTGGGCCTCGATGTTCGGCAGTGAGTGTTGTAGCAGATGGCAAGGAGTTACTGCCAGGGTAGTACCTGGGGAATTGCCACTGTCTCCATCTGACTCAGGGCACAGACCACAGCTCAGAGAGTTGACACCGGCTCTGCAGATCCAGTGATACCAGCTCAGTAAGGGTTACAGCAGAGCAACGACTTGCCAGGAACAGGAACTCACAAGATGACCCCTTGACCGAATCGCTGGAGGAGCTCAGCAGGTCAGGTAGCATCTAAGGAGGGAAGTGAACAGTGGACATGTTGGGCTGAGACCCGTCCGGTTTCTCTGGGTGTGGTAATGTAGGTGCCACCCCAGCTGTGGCCAGGAGGTGGCAGCACCATTTACCTGCAGGCCTGACCGCTCACCAACAACACCCAACACTCCGCAAAGGCTGGAAACCTTGAGCAACGTTCTGGAAGGCCCCCGCCCCGAAACATCGGCAGTTTCCTTCCCTACGTAGATGCTGCCTGAACTGCTGAGTTCCTGCCGCTCCAGCAGCTCCTCTTGGTCCAGCTGTACTAGCAAGTCCACGCCAAATTAAGCCTCTCAGCACAAACTGTCCATGGCCACCAGGATGTCTGTCTGTGATTGTCACATATTACTGTAGACCGGGGGTTCCCAACCTGGGGTCCACAGACACCACCCTCTGTGTGAAAATAATTCTCCTCACCTTAAATCTATGCCTTCTAGTTTTAGACTTCGCTACCATGAGATAAAGACTGGTCTCCCGTCTTACCTGTGACACCTGTAGTTTTATGAACCTCAGCCTCACGCTCCGGGACAACTCGTCCCAACCTATCCAGAGTCACACACACAAAATGCCGAAAAGACTCAGCAGGCCAGGCGGCATCTATGGAGGGAAACAAGCAGTCAACATGTCAGGCTGAGATCCTTCATCCACAGAGTCCTGATGAAGAGTCTCGGCCTTAAACGTCAACCATTTATTCCTTTCCGCAGATGCCGGCTGACCCTGCGGGGTTCCTCCAGGATTTTGTGTGCGTTGCTTTGGATTTCCAGCACCCGCAGAATCTCTTGGGCTCCAACCCATCCAACCCCTCCTTATAACTCTAGCTCTCTAGTCCGGGTAACATCCTCGTGGATCTCTTGTGCCAACTAAATGCCATCCTTCCAAGAGTTGGGGAACCAGATCGGCACACAATTCTCCAAATATCATCTCATCAATGACTTGCACAGATGTACAATGATGTCCAACTCTTGTACACAGTGCTCTGTCCAAGTGCCTCCCTACCTGCTCAACTTTCAGAACATGATGTGCTTATACCCCGAGTCTGACCGTTCTGAAACACCTCTCAGCAACTCGTGACTGTGCTTTCCAAAACTTTCTTAATATAAATGACCTGGATGAGGAAGTAGAGGGGGGGGGGGGTTAGTAAGTTTGCTGATGACACAAAAGTTGGGGATGTTGTGGATAGTCTGGAGGGTTTGTCTGAGGTTACAATGGGACATTGATAGGATGCAGAACTGGGCTGAGAAGTGGCAGATGGAGTTCAACCCGGATAAACGTGAAGTGGTTCATTTTGGTAGGTCAAATTTGAAGGCAGAATATAGTACTAATAGTAAGACAATAATGGTAGTGTGGAGGATCAGAGAGATCTTGGGGTCCGTGTCCATAGGACACTCGAAGCTGCTGTACAGGTTGACAGTGTGGTTAAGAAGGTGTACGGGGTATTGGCCTTCATCAACCATGGGATTGAGTTCAAGAGCCATGAGGTAATGTTACAGTTATACAAGACCTCACTACAGGAAGGATGTGGATACTATAGAGAGAGTGCAGGGGAGATTTACAAGGATGTTGCCTGGATTGGAGAGCATGTCTTATGAGAATAGGTTGAGTGAACTTGGCCTTTTCTCCTTGGAGCAACAGAGGATGAGGGGTGACCTGATCGAGGTCTATCATATGTTCTCTGTTCTATGTTCTAGGTTCAAACCCAAGTGAGCCACAGAAGGCAAGGGTCTTGATGTTTTGAAACATTTACATGATATCTGAAAGGAGGGAAAAAGCCAAAGGTTTAGGATAGGAATTTTAAATCCTCAGCCAAATATAAGGCAGCCTAAAATATAGGGCTTAGATATTGGTTTAGATATAGGCTTAGATATAGGGTTTAGCCAGATTCAGGAACAGTTACTACTCTTCAAGCATCAGGCTCCTGAACCAGCGTGGATAACTTCACTCACCTCAGCTCTGAACTGATTCCACAGTCGATGGTCTCACTTTCAAGGGCTCTACCACTCACGTTATCGGAATTATTATTATTACTAATTTATTTTTTTTCTCAGCTCAAGCTGGTAAAACCAGAGGTACAGGCATAGACAAGCACACTCATTTCTCGATTGCTAAGAACTTTCAAACTAGTCTAGTGGTGTTCAGTATTGCAACATTGTGGAGATTTACACAAATAATGTTGTGTAGGTCTAATTGTATAATGCTATTGTGCAGAGACTATGGGATGATACCAGTTGTAGATATTACTATTGGAACAATGTGTATACTGTTCATGTTCCATAGTCTTTCAATTTCTTCATTTAATTCAGCATATTCCTGGTGTTTTTCACTAAGTGTTTTCTTATTTGGAACTTATTAAGTAAGTTATTAAGTAACTTATTAAGTAAGTTGTTGTTGCTTGCTTATCCTGTAATACTGAATCCGGATGGTTGTTATGGATTTTCCTGTCTGTTAAAGTGGATCGGTCATAATATAATTTGTTGAACTCTGATTCTAAAAGTGGATCAGGCTTGTATTTATAGTAAGGTATGGTGCCTTTTAAAGCAGGATGTTTGCCATTGTGTAATCTGTGTGATTGAGATAACGTGCTGTGTTCGCCCAGCCTCTCTCTCCCTCTCACTCGATGCTGCTGGAGTCTTGGTCAGCCTGGCTTGTGGAATGGGCGTTCACACGGAGAGGGTGTTTCCTGTGGTGGGAAACTCTCGGACCAGGGGACACAGCCTCAAAACAGAGGGTCGTCCTTTTGGAACGGGGACGGGGAGGAATTTCTTCGGCCAGGGAGTGGTGAACCTGTGGAGTTCTTTGCCACAGGCAGCTGTGGGGGCCAAGTCTTTATGTATATTTGAGGCAGAGGTTGACAGGTTCTGGACTGGTCAGAGCATGAAGGGATATGGGGAGAAGGCAGGAGACTGGGGCTGAGAGGAAAATTGGATCAGCCGTGATGAAATGGCGGAGCTGACTCGATGAGCCGAACGGCCTAACTCTGCTCCTCTATCTTCAGGTCTATGATTTTATGATATGCTTCTGCTTTCTGGTCACTCCTTTTCTGTGGAGAAGCCGAATCTCAGGGCTGTACACTGCACGCATGCTTTGATAATAAATGTACTTTGAATCTTTGAAGACTTTGAAGCTTTAATGTGTTGGATTGTTTCTGGTTTCTTGTGACATTTTCTGCATATATTGTCTTGAGTTTGTTGGTCTTTTATTATGTATTTTTGGCAATTTTTTTTGTGTTAACCTCCTGATCCCATATTGCTACAAGGATCCCATCTCTTTCTGGGGAGGGGTCTCCAACCCTGATCCAGGCGTTCAACACTTCCTTGGCGACATCTCGTCTGCTCAGCCTGTGGGATGTCTTCCATGGAGGGCCATGCTCTTCCATTGGTTGACTTCTTACCTTAATTTTCTCTGGGTTGTGTTTCCATTTAAGTTTAGTGGTGTGTGCTTCTTATCAGAATTGCATAAGCTCGCGTGGGGTCCTGAATCCTGTTTTCCTTGATGAAAACATTTCCTTACACGTTTTATCTGACTGTTGTGTAAATTTTTTATGTTTGTTATTCATCTTCCTCCTTCTGCCCTAGAAACGTTAATCTAAATCTGTTCAAGTGTACATCCTGCTTTCTAAAATTTGTTATTTCAGTTGTTAATTTTCTTTCTAAATTTTCCAAATCAGTTTCAGACCAGGATATTATGCCAGAAGAACACCTTAATAAGGATATAGAAGTGTTTACTGCCTTTGTTATATTTTTACTACTGAGCTCTGTTTGGCAGAGTTTCTTGAGCCTTGCAGTAAATTCTGTCAGAGGTTTTCCCTTATTTATTTATTTACTGGGACACAGTGTGGAAATGGCCTTTCCAACCCTTCGAGACATATTGCCTAGCAACCGCCCAATTTAATCCTAGCCTAATCACGGGACAATTTACAATGACCAATTAGCCTACTAACCGGTACGTCTTTGGACTGTGGGAGGAAACCGGAGAACCCGGAAGAAACCCACGCGGTCACGGAGAGAACATACAAACTCCTTACAGGCGGTGGTGGGAATTGAACCCAGGTCACCGGTACTGTAAAGGGTTATGCTTACCACTTCGGCACCGTGTCACCCTCTGTAATCTACTTATTGCACTATAATCTATTTTCGTTGCTTGTTGATATCTCAGATACTTGTATGTTTCATATTCATCCATCATTTGTATTGTTTCCTGCTGCTCCGTTTTGGAATGTATTAGCCCTATTGCAACTTCCTTTATGCTTAATGTTCAGCACTTACAGGATCTAGTCCAAAGTTCATGTTTATATCTTTAGAAAACTGTACCACTAATGAATTAATTACTTCAGCTGTACAGATGAAGGATTGTAAAATTTCAAATCGCCACTGTGCAGAAGGTGCGATGAGGCATAATTCATTTGGTTGTTATTTTCATACAATTCAGTAAATTAGAGAGCGGGTTTAAAGATGGACAAAATCATAGTCACTGATAGTCAGTATAACAACATGAAAGATTCTGCTTTTCCACAGCGATTGATTTAGAATTACCGAATCTAATATCAGTTGTTCTTTACATTCGTTCACATCTTTATGGCATCCTTTCTGCTGGTTCACAGTGAGGGTCAGTGTGTGTGCGGGATTCGTTCCCAGCAATGGTCAGTGAGTGTGGGGGGAAACTGTTCCCAGTAAAGGTCAGTGTGTCTGTGGGACTCGTTCACAGTGAGGGTCACTGGGTGTGGGGTATCTGTCCCCCAGAGAGGGTCAGTGTGTGTGTGGGGTATCTGTACCCCAGAGAGGGTCAGTGTGTGTGTGGGGGACACATTCACAGTGACGGTCAGTGCATGTGTGGGTATCGTTCACAGCGAGGGTCAGTCTGTGTGTGACAAGTCACCCTGTGAGGGTATGTATGTGTGGGAGTCGTTCACAGTGACGGTCAGTGTGTGTGGGACCCGTCCCCCAGTGAGGGTCAGTGTGTGTGGGACACGTCCCCCAGTGAGGGTCAGTGCGTGGGAACCATCCCCCAGTGAGGATCAGTGTGTGTCTGGGACCCGACCCCCCGTGAGGGTCAGTGTGTGTGGGACGCATTCCCCCAGTGAGGATCAGTGTGTGGGAACCATCCCCAGTGAGGGTCAGTGTGTGTGGGACCCGTCCCCAGTGAGGGTCAGTGTGTGTGGGACCCATCCCTCAGTGAGGGTCAGTGTGTGTGGGACCCGTCCCCCAGTGAGGGTCAGTGTGTGGGGGGACCCGTCCCCCAGTGAGGGTCAGTGTGTGTGGGACCATTCCCCAGTGAGGGTCAGTGTGTGGGGGGACCCATCCCCCAGTGAGGGTCAGTGTGTGTGTGGGACCCGTCCCCCAGCGAGGGTCAGTGTGTGTGGGACCCACCCCCAGTGAGGGTCAGTGTGTGTGGGACCCATCTCCCAGTGAGGGTCGCTGTGTGTGAGAGGGACCCGTCCCCCAGTGAGGGTCAGTGTGTGTGGGGGATTTGTTCCCAGTGAGGGTCAGTGTGTGTGGGAACCGTCCCCCAGTGAGGGTCAGTGTGTGTGGGACACGTCCCCCAGTGAGGGTCAGTGCGTGGGAACCATCCCCCAGTGAGGATCAGTGTGTGTCTGGGACCCGACCCCCCGTGAGGGTCAGTGTGTGTGGGACGCATTCCCCCAGTGAGGATCAGTGTGTGGGAACCATCCCCAGTGAGGGTCAGTGTGTGTGGGACCCGTCCCCAGTGAGGGTCAGTGTGTGTGGGACCCATCCCTCAGTGAGGGTCAGTGTGTGTGGGACCCGTCCCCCAGTGAGGGTCAGTGTGTGGGGGGACCCGTCCCCCAGTGAGGGTCAGTGTGTGTGGGACCATTCCCCAGTGAGGGTCAGTGTGTGGGGGGACCCATCCCCCAGTGAGGGTCAGTGTGTGTGTGGGACCCGTCCCCCAGCGAGGGTCAGTGTGTGTGGGACCCACCCCCAGTGAGGGTCAGTGTGTGTGGGACCCATCTCCCAGTGAGGGTCGCTGTGTGTGAGAGGGACCCGTCCCCCAGTGAGGGTCAGTGTGTGTGGGGGATTTGTTCCCAGTGAGGGTCAGTGTGTGTGGGAACCGTCCCCCAGTGAGGGTCAGTGTGTGTTTGTCAGACTCGTTTTCAGTGAGGGTCAGTGTGCGTGTGGGACCTGTCCCCCAGTGAGGGTCAGTGTGTGTGGGACCTGTCCCCCAGTGAGGGTCAGTGTGTGTGTGGGACCTGTCCCCCAGTGAGGGTCAGTGTGTGTGGGACCCATCCCCCAGTGAGGGTCAGTGTGTGTGTGGGACCTGTCCCCCAGTGAGGGTCAGTGTGTCTGGGACCTGTCCCCCAGTGAGGGCCAGAGTGTGTGTGGTACCCATCCCCCGGTTAGGGTCAGTCTGTGTGTGGGACCTGTCCCCAGTGAGGGTCAGTGTGTGTGGGACCCATCCACCAGTGAGGGTCAGTGTGTGTGGGACACGTCCCCCAGTGAGGGTCAGTGCGTGGGAACCATCCCCCAGTGAGGATCAGTGTGTGTCTGGGACCCGACCCCCCGTGAGGGTCAGTGTGTGTGGGACGCATTCCCCCAGTGAGGATCAGTGTGTGGGAACCATCCCCAGTGAGGGTCAGTGTGTGTGGGACCCGTCCCCAGTGAGGGTCAGTGTGTGTGGGACCCATCCCTCAGTGAGGGTCAGTGTGTGTGGGACCCGTCCCCCAGTGAGGGTCAGTGTGTGGGGGGACCCGTCCCCCAGTGAGGGTCAGTGTGTGTGGGACCATTCCCCAGTGAGGGTCAGTGTGTGGGGGGACCCATCCCCCAGTGAGGGTCAGTGTGTGTGTGGGACCCGTCCCCCAGCGAGGGTCAGTGTGTGTGGGACCCACCCCCAGTGAGGGTCAGTGTGTGTGGGACCCATCTCCCAGTGAGGGTCGCTGTGTGTGAGAGGGACCCGTCCCCCAGTGAGGGTCAGTGTGTGTGGGGGATTTGTTCCCAGTGAGGGTCAGTGTGTGTGGGAACCGTCCCCCAGAGAGGGTCAGTGTGTGTTTGTCAGACTCGTTTTCAGTGAGGGTCAGTGTGCGTGTGGGACCTGTCCCCCAGTGAGGGTCAGTGTGTGTGGGACCTGTCCCCCAGTGAGGGTCAGTGTGTGTGTGGGACCTGTCCCCCAGTGAGGGTCAGTGTGTGTGGGACCCATCCCCCAGTGAGGGTCAGTGTGTGTGTGGGACCTGTCCCCCAGTGAGGGTCAGTGTGTCTGGGACCTGTCCCCCAGTGAGGGCCAGAGTGTGTGTGGTACCCATCCCCCGGTTAGGGTCAGTGTGTGTGGGGGACTCGTTCACAGTGAGGGTCAGTGTGCGTGTGGGACCTGTCCCCCAGTGAGGGTCAGTGTCTGTGGGACCCGAGCCCAGTGAGGGTCAGTGTGTGTGGGGGACCCGTCCACCAGTGAGGGTCAGTCTGTGTGGGGGACTCGTTCACAGTGGGGGTCAGTGTGTGGGGGGTATCTGTCCCCATTAAGGGTCAGTGAGTGTGGGGCCCGTGTCCCAGTGAGGGTCAGTGTGTGTGGGATCTATCCCCCTGTGAGGGTCAGTGTGTCGGGGACCCATCCACCAGTGAGGGTCAGTCTGTGTGGGGGACTCGTTCACAGTGGGGGTCAGTGTGTGTGGGGTATCTGCCCCCATTAAGGGTCAGTGAGTGTGGGGCCCATGTCCCAGTGAGGGTCAGTGTCTGTGGGAGACCCATTCACAGCGAGGGTCATTGTGTGTGGGACCCGTCCCGCAGTGAGGGTCTGTGTGTGAGGGACCCGTCCCCCAGTGAGGGTCAGTGTGTATGTGGGAATGGTCCCCCAGTGAGGGTCAGTGTGTGTGTGGGACCGGTCCCCCAGTGAGGGTCTGTGTGTGAGGGACCCGTCCCCCAGTGAGGGTCAGTGTGTATGTGGGAATGGTCCCCCAGTGAGGGTCAGTGTGTATGGGGGACCCATTCACAGTGAGGGCCAGTGTGTGGGGGGGATTCGTTCCAACTGAGGGTCAGTGTGTGTGGGGAACCTGTCCCACAGTGAGGGTCAGTGTTCGTTGGACCCATCCCCCAGTGAGGGTCAGTGTGCGTGTGGGACCCATCCCCCAGTGAGGGTCAGTGTGTGTGTGGGACCCATCTCCTAGTGAGGGTCAGTGTGTGTGGGACCCATCCCACAGTGAGGGTCAGTGTGCGTGTGGGACCCATCCCCCAGTGAGGGTCAGTGTGTGTGTGGGACCCATCCCACAGTGAGGGTCAGTGTGCGTGTGGGACCCATCCCCCAGTGAGGGTCAGTGTGTGTGTGGGACCCATCTCCTAGTGAGGGTCAGTGTGTGTGTGGGACCCGTCCTCCAGTGAGGGTCAGTGTGTGTGGGGGACCCGTCCTCCAGTGAGGATCGGTGTGTGTGGGACACATCTCCCAGTGAGGGTCAGTCTGTGAGGGACCCGTCCCCCAGTGATGATCAGTGTGTGTGGGACACGTCCCCCGGTGAGGGTCAGTGTGTGTGAGACACGTCTCCCAGTGAGGATCAGTGTGTGTGTGGGACCCGTCCCCCGGTGAGGGTTAGTGTGTGTGGGACCCGTCTCCCAGTGAGGGTCAGTGTGTGTGGGAACCGTCCCCCAGTGAGGGTCAGTGTGTGTGGGACCCGTCTCCCAGTGAGGGTCAGTGTGTGAGGGACCCAACCCCAGTGAGGGTCAGTGTGTGTGTGGGACCCGTCCCCAGTGAGGGTCAGTGTGTGTGGGACCTGTCCCCCAGTGAGGGTCAGTGTGTGTGGGACACATCCCCCAGTGAGGGTCAGTGTGTGTGTGGGACCCATCCTCCAGTGAGGGTCAGTGTGTGTGTGACCCGTCCCCCAGTGAGGGTCAGTGTGTGTGTGGGACCCATCCTCCAGTGAGTGTCAGTGTGTGAGGGACCCGTCCCCCAGTGATGATCAGTGTGTGTGGGACACGTCCCCCGGTGAGGGTCAGTGTGTGTGAGACACGTCTCCCAGTGAGGGTCAGTGTGTGTGTGGGACCCGTCCCCCGGTGAGGGTTAGTGTGTGTGGGACCCGTCTCCCAGTGAGGGTCAGTGTGTGTGGGACCCATCCACCAGTGAGGGTCAGTGTGTGAGGGACCCAACCCCAGTGAGGGTCAGTGTGTGTGGGACCCATCCACCAGTGAGGGACAGTGTGTGAGGGACCCAACCCCAGTGAGGGTCAGTGTGTGTTTGGGACCCGTCCCCAGTGAGGGTCAGTGTGTGTGGGACCCATCCACCAGTGAGGGTCAGTGTGTGAGGGACCCAACCCCAGTGAGGGTCAGTGTGTGTGTGGGACCCGTCCCCAGTGAGGGTCAGTGTGTGTGGGACCCATCCCTCAGTGAGGGTCAGTGTGTGAGGGACCCAACCCCAGTGAGGGTCAGTGTGTGTGTGGGACCCATCCTCCAGTGAGGGTCAGTGTGTGTGGGACTCGTTCCCCAGTGAGGGTCAGTGTGTGTGGGACCCATCCACCATTGAGGGTCAGTGTGTGTGGGAACCGTCCCCCAGTGAGGGTCAGTGTGTGTGTGGGACTCGTACCCCAGTGAGGGTCAGTTTGTGAGGGACCCATCCCCCAGTGAGGGTCAGTGTGTGTGTGGGACCCGTTCCTCCAGTGAGAGTCAGTGTGTGTGTGGGACCCGTCCCCCAGTGAGGGTCAGTGTGTGTGGGACCCATCCACCAGTGAGGGACAGTGTGTGAGGGACCCAACCCCAGTGAGGGTCAGTGTGTGTGTGGGACCCGTCCCCAGTGAGGGTCAGTGTGTGTGGGACCCGTTCCTCCAGTGAGAGTCAGTGTCTGTGGGACCCGTCCCCCAGTGAGGGTCAGTGTGTGTGGGACTCGTTCCCCAGTGAGGGTCAGTGTGTGTGGGACCCATCCACCATTGAGGGTCAGTGTGTGTGGGAACCGTCCCCCAGTGAGGGTCAGTGTGTGTGTGGGACTCATACCCCAGTGAGGGTCAGTGTCTGTGGGACCCGAACCCAGTGAGGGTCAGTGTGTGAGGGACCCAACCCCAGTGAGGGTCAGTGTGTGTGTGGGACCCGTCCCCAGTGAGGGTCAGTGTGTGTGGGACCCATCCCTCAGTGAGGGTCAGTGTGTGAGGGACCCAACCCCAGTGAGGGTCAGTGTGTGTGTGGGACCCATCCTCCAGTGAGGGTCAGTGTGTGTGGGACTCGTTCCCCAGTGAGGGTCAGTGTGTGTGGGACCCATCCACCATTGAGGGTCAGTGTGTGTGGGAACCGTCCCCCAGTGAGGGTCAGTGTGTGTGTGGGACTCGTACCCCAGTGAGGGTCAGTGTGTGAGGGACCCATCCCCCAGTGAGGGTCAGTGTGTGTGTGGGACCCGTTCCTCCAGTGAGAGTCAGTGTGTGTGTGGGACCCGTCCCCCAGTGAGGGTCAGTGTGTGTGGGACCCATCCACCAGTGAGGGACAGTGTGTGAGGGACCCAACCCCAGTGAGGGTCAGTGTGTGTGTGGGACCCGTCCCCAGTGAGGGTCAGTGTGTGTGGGACCCGTTCCTCCAGTGAGAGTCAGTGTCTGTGGGACCCGTCCCCCAGTGAGGGTCAGTGTGTGTGGGACTGGTTCCCCAGTGAGGGTCAGTGTGTGTGGGACCCATCCACCATTGAGGGTCAGTGTGTGTGGGAACCGTCCCCCAGTGAGGGTCAGTGTGTGTGTGGGACTCGTACCCCAGTGAGGGTCAGTGTCTGTGGGACCCGAACCCAGTGAGGGTCAGTGTGTGGGGGACCCATCCCCCAGTGAGGGTCAGTGTGTGTGGGGGACTCGTTCACAGTGGGGGTCAGTGTGTGGGGGGTATCTGTCCCCATTAAGGGTCAGTGAGTGTGGGGCCCGTGTCCCAGTAAGGGTCAGTGTGTGTGGGATCTACCCCCTGTGAGGGTCAGTGTGTCGGGGACCCATCCACCAGTGAGGGTCAGTCTGTGTGGGGGACTCGTTCACAGTGGGGGCCAGTGTGTGGGGGGTATCTGCCCCCATTAAGGATCACTGAGTGTGGGGCCCGTGTCCCAGTGAGGTTCAGTGTGTGTGGGATCCATCTCCCAGTGAGGGTCAGTGTGTGAGGGACCCGTCCCCTAGTGATGATCAGTGTGTGTGGGACCCGTCCCCCAGTGAGGGTCAGTGTGTAAGGGGGACTCATTCACAGTGAGGGCCAGTGTATGGGGGGGGTTCGTTCACAGTGTGGGCCAGTGTGGGTGGGACCTGACCCCAGTGAGGGTCTGTGTGTGTGCGACCCATCCCCCAGTGAGGGTCAGTGTGTGTGGCAGACCCGTTCCGCAGTGAGGGTCAGTGTGTGTGGGACCGTCCCCCAGTGAGGGTCAGTGTGTGTGTGGGACTCATTCACAGTGAGAGTCAGTGTGTGTGGGACCCGACCCCAGTGAGGGTCAGTCTGTGTGGGGGACTCGTTCACAGTGGGGGTCAGTATGTGTGTGGGACTCGTTCACAGTGGGGGTCAGTGTGTGTGGGGTATCTGCCCCCATTAAGGGTCAGAGTGTGTGGGACCCGTCCCCCAGTGAGGGTAAGTGTGTGTGTGGGACCCGTCCTCCAGTGAGGGTCAGTGTCTGTGTGACCCGTCCCCCAGTGAGGGTCAGTGTGTGTGTGGGACCCGTCCTCCAGTGAGGGTCAGTGTGTGTGGGACCCATCTCCCAGTGAGGGTCGCTGTGTGTGTGAGGGACCCGTCCCCCAGTGAGGGTCAGTGTGTGTGGGGGATTTGTTCCCAGTGAGGGTCAGTGTGTGTGGGAACCGTCCCCCAGTGAGGGTCAGTGTGTGTGTGTCAGACTCGTTTTCAGTGAGGGTCAGTGTGCGTGTGGGACCTGTCCCCCAGTGAGGGTCAGTGTGTGTGGGACCTGTCCCCCAGTGAGGGTCAGTGTGTGTGTGGGACCTGTCCCCCAGTGAGGGTCAGTGTGTGTGGGACCCATCCCCCAGTGAGGGTCAGTGTGTGTGTGGGACCTGTCCCCCAGTGAGGGTCAGTGTGTGTGGGACCTGTCCCCCAGTGAGGGCCAGAGTGTGTGTGGTACCCATCCCCCGGTTAGGGTCGGTGTGTGTGGGGGACTCGTTCACAGTGAGGGTCAGTGTGCGTGTGGGACCTGTCCCCCAGTGAGGGTCAGTGTCTGTGGGACCCGAGCACAGTGAGGGTCAGTGTGTGTGGGGGACCCGTCCACCAGTGAGGGTCAGTCTGTGTGGGGGACTCGTTCACAGTGGGGGTCAGTGTGTGGGGGGTATCTGTCCCCATTAAGGGTCAGTGAGTGTGGGGCCCGTGTCCCAGTGAGGGTCAGTGTGTGTGGGATCTATCCCCCTGTGAGGGTCAGTGTGTCGGGGACCCATCCACCAGTGAGGGTCAGTCTGTGTGGGGGACTCGTTCACAGTGGGGGTCAGTGTGTGTGGGGTATCTGCCCCCATTAAGGGTCAGTGAGTGTGGGGACCAACACCCAGTGAGGGTCAGTGTGTGGGGGGACCCGTCCACCAGTGAGGGTCAGTCTGTGTGGGGGACTTGTTCACAGTGGGGGTCAGTGTGTGGGGGGTATCTGCCCCCATTAAGGGTCAGTGAGTGTGGGGCCCATGTCCCAGTGAGGGTCAGTGTCTGTGGGAGACCCATTCACAGCGAGGGTCATTGTGTGTGGGACCAGTCCCGCAGTAAGGGTCAGTGTGTGTGTGGGACCTGTCCCACAGTGAGGGTCAGTGTTCGTTGGACCCATCCCCCAGTGAGGGTCAGTGTGAGTGGGGGATTCGTTCACAGTGAGGGTCAGTGTGCGTGTGGGACCTGTCCCCCAGTGAGGGTCAGTGTGTGTGTGGGACCAATCTCCTAGTGAGGGTCAGTGTGTGTGTGAGGGACCCATCCCCCAGTGAGGGTCAGTGTGTGTGGGACCCATCCCACAGTGAGGGTCAGTGTGTGTGTGGGACCCATTTCCTAGTGAGGGTCAGTGTGTGTGGGACCCGTCCCCCAGTGAGGGTCAGTGTGTGTGTGGGACCTGTCTCCTAGTGAGGGTCAGTGTGTGTGGGACCCATCCCCCAGTGAGGGTCAGTGTGTGTGGGACCCGTCCTCCAGTGAGGGTCAGTGTGTGTGGGGGACCCGTCCTCCAGTGAGGATCGGTGTGTGTGGGACACATCTCACAGTGAGGGTCAGTCTGTGAGGGACCCGTCCCCCAGTGATGATCAGTGTGTGTGGGACACGTCCCCCGGTGAGGGTCAGTGTGTGTGAGACACGTCTCCCAGTGAGGGTCAGCGTGTGTGTGGGACCCGTCTCCCAGTGAGGGTCAGTGTGTGAGGGACCCAACCCCAGTGAGGGTCAGGGTGTGTGTGGGACCCGTCCCCAGTGAGGGTCAGTGTGTGTGGGACCCATCCCTCAGTGAGGGTCAGTGTGTGAGGGACCCAACCCCAGTGAGGGTCAGTGTGTGTGTGGGACCCATCCTCCAGTGAGGGTCAGTGTGTGTGGGACCTGTCCCCCAGTGAGGGTCGGTGTGTGTGGGGTATCTGTCCCCCCCATTAAGGGTCAGTGAGTGAGGGGCCCATGTCCCAATGAGGGTCAGTGTGAGGGACCCGTCTCCCAGTGAGGGTCATTGTGTGTGGGACCCGTCTCCCAGTGAGGGTCAGTGTGTGTGGGACTCGTTCCCCAGTGAGGGTCAGTATGTGTGGGACCCATCCACCATTGAGGGTCAGTGTGTGTGGGAACCGTCCCCCAGTGAGGGTCAGTGTGTGTGTGGGACTCGTACCCCAGTGAGGGTCAGTGTGTGTGGGATCTGTCCCCCAGTGAGGGTCAGTGTGTGTGGGACACATCCCCCAGTGAGGGTCAGTGTGTGTGTGGGACCCATCCTCCAGTGAGGGTCAGTGTGTGTGTGACCCGTCCCCCAGTGAGGGTCAGTGTGTGGGGGACCCGTCCTCCAGTGAGGATCGGTGTGTGTGGGACACATCTCCCAGTGAGGGTCAGTGTGTGTGGGACACGTCCCCCGGTGAGGGTCAGTGTGTGTGAGACACGTCTCCCAGTGAGGGTCAGTGTGTGTGTGGGACCCGTCCCTCAGTGAGGGTCAGTGTGTGAGGGACCCAACCCCAGTGAGGGTCAGTGTGTGTGTGGGACCCATCCTCCAGTGAGGGTCAGTGTGTGTGGGACTCGTTCCCCAGTGAGGGTCAGTGTGTGTGGGACCCATCCACCATTGAGGGTCAGTGTGTGTGGCAGACCCGTCCCGCAGTGAGGGTCAGTGTGTGTGGGACCGTCCCCCAGTGAGGGTCAGTGTGTGTGTGGGACTCATTCACAGTGAGAGTCAGTGTGTGTGGGACCCGACCCCAGTGAGGGTCAGTCTGTGTGGGGGACTCGTTCACAGTGGGGGTCAGTATGTGTGTGGAACTCGTTCACAGTGGGGGTCAGTGTGTGTGGGGTATCTGCCCCCATTAAGGGTCAGTGTGTGTGGGACCCATCCCCCAGTGAGGGTAAGTGTGTGTGTGGGACCCGTCCTCCAGTGAGGGTCAGTGTCTGTGTGACCCGTCCCCCAGTGAGGGTCAGTGTGTGTGTGGGACCCGTCCCCCAGTGAGGGTCTGTGTGTGAGGGACCCGTCCCCCAGTGAGGGTCAGTGTGTATCTGGGAATGGTCCCCCAGTGAGGGTCAGTGTGTATGGGGGACCCATTCACAGTGAGGGCCAGTGTGTGGGGGGGATTCGTTCCAACTGAGGGTCAGTGTGTGTGGGGGACTCGTTCACAGTGAGGGTCAGTGTGAGTGTGGGACCTGTCCCACAGTGAGGGTCAGTGTTCGTTTGACCCATCCCCCAGTGAGGGTCAGTGTGAGTGGGGGATTCGTTCACAGTGAGGGTCAGTGTTCGTTGGACCCATCCCCCAGTGAGGGTCAGTGTGAGTGTGGGACCTGTCCCACAGTGAGGGTCAGTGTTCATTGGACCCATCCCCCAGTGAGGGTCAGTGTGAGTGGGGGATTCGTTCACAGTGAGGGTCAGTGTGCGTGTGGGACCTGTCCCCCAGTGAGGGTCAGTGTGTGTGGGACCCATCCCACAGTGAGGGTCAGTGTGTGTGTGGGACCCATCTCCTAGTGAGGGTCAGTGTGTGTGGGACCCGTCCCCCAGTGAGGGTCAGTGTGTGTGTGACCCGTCCCCCTGTGAGGGTCAGTGTGCATGGGACCCGTCCCCCAGTGAGGGTCAGTGTGTGTGGGACCTGTCCCCCAGTGAGGGTCAGTGTGTGTGGGACCCATCCCCCAGTGAGGGTCAGTGTGTGTGTGGGACCCATCCTCCAGTGAGGGTCAGTGTGTGTGTGACCCGTCCCCCAGTGAGGGTCAGTGTGTGTGTGGGACCCGTCCTCCAGTGAGGGTCAGTGTGTGTGGGGGACCCGTCCTCCAGTGAGGATCGGTGTGTGTGGGACACATCTCCCAGTGAGGGTCAGTCTGTGAGGGACCCGTCCCCCAGTGATGATCAGTGTGTGTGGGACACGTCCCCCGGTGAGGGTCAGTGTGTGTGAGACACGTCTCCCAGTTAGGGTCAGTGTGTGTGTGGGACCCGTCCCTCGGTGAGGGTCAGTGTGTGTGGGACCCATCCACCAGTGAGGGTCAGTGTGTGAGGGACCCAACCCCAGTGAGGGTCAGTGTGTGTGTGGGACCCATCCTCCAGTGAGGGTCAGTGTGTGTGGGAACCGTCCCCCAGTGAGGGTCAGTGTGTGTGGGACCCATCCCCCAGTGAGGGTCAGTGTGTGTGGGACCCGAACCCAGTGAGGGTCAGTGTGTGTGGGACCCGTCCCCCAGTGAGGGTCAGTGTGTGTGGGAACCGTCCCCCAGTGAGGGTCAGTGTGTGTGTGGGACTCGTACCCCAGTGAGGGTCAGTGTCTGTGGGACCCGAACCCAGTGAGGGTCAGTGTGTGGGGGACCCATCCCCCAGTGAGGGTCAGTCTTTGTGGGGGACGTTCACAGTGGGGGCCAGTGTGTGGGGGGTATCTGCCCCCATTAAGGATCACTGAGTGTGGGGCCCGTGTCCCAGTGAGGGTCAGTGTCTGTGGGATCCATCCCCCTGTGAGGGTCAGTGTGTGGGGGGGACTCATTCACAGCGAGGTTCATTGTGTGCGGGACCCGTCCCCCAGTGAGGGTCAGTGTGTAAGGGGGACTCATTCACAGTGAGGGCCAGTGTATGGGGGGGGTTCGTTCACAGTGTGGGCCAGTGTGGGTGGGACCCGACCCCAGTGAGGGTCTGTGTGTGTGTGGGACTCATTCACAGTGAGAGTCAGTGTGTGTGGGACCCGACCCCAGTGAGGGTCAGTCTGTGTGGGGGACTCGTTCACAGTGGGGGTCAGTATGTGTGTGGGACTCGTTCACAGTGGGGGTCAGTGTGTGTGGGGTATCTGCCCCCATTAAGGGTCAGTGTGTGTGGGACCCGTCCCCCAGTGAGGGTAAGTGTGTGTGTGGGACCCGTCCTCCAGTGAGGGTCAGTGTCTGTGTGACCCGTCCCCCAGTGAGGATCAGTGTGTGTGTGGGACCCATCCTCCAGTGAGGGTCAGTGTGTGTGGGACCTGTCCTCCAGTGAGGGTCGGTGTGTGGGGGGTATCTGTCCCCCCCATTAAGGGTCAGTGAGTGAGGGGCCCGTGTCCCAGTGAGGGTCATTGTGTGTGGGACCCGTCTCCCAGTGATGGTCAGTGTGTGTGTGGGACCCGTCTCCCAGTGAGGGTCAGTGTGTGTGGGGGACCCGTCCTCCAGTGAGGATCAGTGTGTGTGGGACACATCTCCCAGTGAGGGTCAGTGTGTGTGGGACCCGTCCCCCAGTGAGGGTCAGTGTGTGAGGGACCCAACCCCAGTGAGGGTCAGTGTGTGTGGGACCCGTTCCTCCAGTGAGAGTCAGTGTGTGTGTGGGACCCATCCCCCAGTGAGGGTCAGTGTGTGTGGGACCTGTCTCCCAGTGAGGGTCATTGTGTGTGGGACCCGTCTCCCAGTGAGGGTCAGTGTGTGTGGGACTCGTTCCCCAGTGAGGGTCAGTGTGTGTGGGACCCGTTCCACCATTGAAGGTCAGTGTGTGTGGGAACCGTCCCCCAGTGAGGGTCAGTGTGTGTGTGGGACTCGTACCCCAGTGAGGGTCAGTGTCTGTGGGACCCGAACCCAGTGAGGGTCAGTGTGTGGGGGACCCATCCCCCAGTGAGGGTCAGTCTGTGTGGGGGACTTGTTCACAGTGGGGGCCAGTGTGTGTAGGGTATCTGCCCCCATTAAGGATCACTGAGTGTGGGGCCCGTGTCCCAGTGAGGGTCAGTGTGTGTGGGATCCATCCCCCTGTGAGGGTCAGTGTGTGGGGGGGACTCATTCACAGCGAGGTTCATTGTGTGCGGGACCCGTCCCCAGTGAGGGTCAGTGTGTAAGGGGGACTCATTCACAGTGAGGGCCAGTGTGTGGGGGGGATTCGTTCACAGTGTGGGCCAGTGTGTGTGGGACCCGACCCCAGTGAGGGTCTGTGTGTGTGCGACCCATCCCCCAGTGATGGTCAGTGTGTGTGGCAGACCCGTCCCCCAGTGAGGGTCAGTGTGTGTGGGACCGTCTCCCAGTGAGGGTCAGTGTGTGTGGCAGACCCGTCCCGCAGTGAGGGTCAGTGTGTGTGTGGGACTCATTCACAGTGAGAGTCAGTGTGTGTGGGACCCGACCCCAGTGAGGGTCAGTCTGTGTGGGGGACTCGTTCACAGTGGGGGTCAGTATGTGTGTGGGACTCGTTCACAGTGGGGGTCAGTGTGTGTGGTGTATCTGTCCCCATTAAGGGTCAGTGTGTGTGGGACCCGTCCCCCAGTGAGGGTCAGTGTGTGTGTGGGACCCGTCCTCCAGTGAGGGTCAGTGTCTGTGTGACCCGTCCCCCAGTGAGGGTCAGTGTGTGTGTGGGACCCGTCCTCCAGTGAGGGTCAGTGTGTGTGGGATCCATCCCCAGTGAGGGTCAGTGTGTGTGGGACACGTCTCCCGGTGAGGGTCAGTGTGTGTGGGACCCATCCACCAGTGAGGGTCAGTGTGTGAGGGACCCAAACCCAGTGAGGGTCAGTGTGTGTGGGACTCGTACCCCAGTGAGGGTCAGTCTGTGTGGGGGAACTCGTTCACAGTGGGGGTCAGTGTGTGTGGGGTATCTGCCCCCATTAAGGGTCAGTGAGTGTGGGGCCTGTGTCCCAGTGAGGGTCAGTGTGTGTGGGATCCATCCCCAGTGAGGGTCAGTGTGTGTGGGACCCGTCCCCCAGTGAGGGTCAGTGTGTGTGTGGAAATGGTCCCCCAGTGAGGGTCAGTGTGTGTGGGACCCGTCCCCCGGTGAGGGTCAGTGTGTGTGTGGGAATGGTCCCCCAGTGAGGTTCTGTGTGTGAGGGACCCGTCCCCCAGTGAGGGTCAGTGTGTGTGTGGGAATGGTCCCCCAGTGAGGGTCAGTGTGTATGGGGGACCCATTCACAGTGAGGGCCAGTGTGTGGGGGGGATTCGTTCCAACTAAGGGTCAGTGTGTGTGGGTTACTCGTTCACAGTGAGGGTCAGTGTGTGTGTGGGACCTGTCCCACAGTGAGGGTCAGTGTTCGTTGGAGCCATCCCCCAGTGAGGGTCATTGTGAGTGGGGGATTTGTTCACAGTGAGGGTCGGTGTGTGTGGGACCCATCCCCCAGTGAGGGTCAGTGTGTGTGTGGGACCCATCTCCTAGTGAGGGTCAGTGTGTGGGGGACCCATCCCCCGGTGAGGGTCAGTGTGTGTGGGGCCCATCCCTCAGTGAGGGTCAGTGTGTGAGGGACCCAACCCCAGTGAGGGTCAGTGTGTGTGTGGGACCCATCCTCCAGTGAGGGTCAGTGTGTGTGGGACCTGTCACCCAGTGAGCGTCGGTGTGTGGGGGTTATCTGTCCCCCCCATTAAGGGTCAGTGAGTGAGGGGCCCGTGTCCCAGTGAGGGTCATTGTGTGTGGGACCCGTCTCCCAGTGAGGGTCAGTGTGTGTGTGGGACCCGTCTCCCAGTGAGGGTCAGTGTGTGTGGGGGACCCGTCCTCCAGTGAGGATCAGTGTGTGTGGGACACATCTCCCAGTGAGGGTCAGTGTGTGTGGGACCCGTCCCCCCGTGAGGGTCAGTGTGTGAGGGACCCAACCCCAGTGAGGGTCAGTGTGTGTGGGACCCGTTCCTCCAGTGAGAGTCAGTGTGTGTGTGGGACCCATCCCCCGGTGAGGGTCAGTGTGTGTGGGACCCATCTCCCAGTGAGGGTCAGTGTGTGTGGGACCCATCCACCAGTGAGGGTCAGTGTGTGAGTGACCCAACCCCAGTGAGGGTCAGTGTGTGTGGGACCCGTTCCTCCAGTGAGAGTCAGTGTGTGTGTGGGACCCGTCCCCCGGTGAGGGTCAGTGTGTGTGGGACCCATCTCCCAGTGAGGGTCAGTGTGTGTGGGACCCGTTCCTCCAGTGAGAGTCAGTGTGTGTGTGAGACCCGTCCCCCGGTGAGGGTCAGTGTGTGTGGGGCCCATCCCTCAGTGAGGGTCAGTGTGTGAGGGACCCAACCCCAGTGAGGGTCAGTGTGTGTGTGGGACCCATCCTCCAGTGAGGGTCAGTGTGTGTGGGACCTGTCCCCCAGTGAGGGTCGGTGTGTGGGGGGTATCTATCCCCCCCATTAAGGGTCAGTGAGTGAGGGGCCCGTGTCCCAGTGAGGGTCATTGTGTGTGGGGCCCGTCCCCCAGTGAGGGTCAGTGTGTGTGGGACCCATCCCCAAGTGAGGGTCAGTGTGTGTGGCAGACCCGCCCCCCACTGAGGGTCACTGTGTGTGGGACCCGTCCCCCAGTGTGGGTCAGTGTGTGTGGGACCCATCCCCAAGTGAGGGTCAGTGTGTGTGGCAGACCCGTCCCCCACTGAGGGGCACTGTGTGTGGGAATCGTCCCCCAGTGAGGATCAGTGAGTGGTGGACCCATCCCCCAGTGAGGGTCAGTGTGTGTGGGAACCGTCCCCCAGTGAGGGTCAGTGTGTGTGGGAACCGTCCCCCAGTGAGGGTCAGTGTGTGGTGGACCCATCCCCCAGTGAGGTTCTGTGTGTGTGGGACCCATCTCCCAGTGAGGGTCAGTGTGTGTGGGAACCATCCCCCAGTGAGGGTCAGTGTATGTGGGACCCGACCACATTGAGGGTCAGTGTGTGTGGGAACCGTCCCCCAGTGCGGGTCAGTGTGTGTGTGGGACCCATCCACCAGTGAGGGTCAGTCTGTGTGGGGGACTCATTCACAGTGAGGGTCTGTTTGTGTGTGGGACTCTTTCACAGTGAGGGTCAGTGTGTGTGGGGTATCTGTCCCCCAGTAAGGGCAGTGAGTGTGGGGCCCTTGTCCCAGTGAGGGTCAGTGTGTGTGGGACCCGTTCCCAGTGAGGGTCAGTGTGTGTGGGGAACTCGTTCACAGTGAGTGTCAGTGTGTTTGGGACCTGTCTCCAGTGAGGGTCAGTGTGTGTGTGGGACTCATTCACAGTGAGAGTCAGTGTCTGTGGGACTCGTACCCCAGTGAGGGTCAGTGTCTGTGGGACCCGACCCCAGTGAGGGTCAGTCTGTATGGGGGACTCGTTCACAGTGGGGGTCAGTATGTGTGTGGGACTCTTTCACAGTGAGGGTCAGTGTGTGGGGTATCTGTCCCCATTAAGGGTCAGTGAGTGTGGGACCCATCCCCCAGTGAGGGTCAGAGTCTGTGGGACCCGACCCCAGTGAGGGTCAGTCTGTATGGGGGACTCGTTCACAGTGGGGGTCAGTATGTGTGTGGGACTCGTTCACAGTGGGGGTCAGTGTGTGTGGGGTATCTGCCCCCAGTGAGGGTCAGTGTGTGAGGGACCCGTCCCCCAGTGAGGGTCAGTGTGTATGTGGGACCGGTCCCCCAGTGAGGGTCAGTGTGTGTGTGGGACCCGTCCCCAGTGAGCCCAGTGAGGGTCAGTGTGTGTGGGACCCATCCCCCAGTGAGGGTCAGTGTGTGTGTTTGTGGGACCCATCCACCAGTGATGGTCAGTGTGTGTGGGACCCGTCCCCCAGTGAGGGTCAGTGTGTGTGGGACCCATCCACCAGTGAGGGTCAGTGTGTGTGGGACCCGTCCCCCAGTGAGGGTCAGTGTGTGTGGGACCCATCCACCAGTGAGGGTCAGTGTGTGTGGGACCCGTCCCCCAGTGAGGGTCAGTGTGTGGGGGACCCATCCACCAGTGAGGGTTAGTGTGTGTGGGGGACTCATTCACAGTGAGGGTCAGTGTGTATGGGACCCGTCCCCCACTGAGGGTCAGTGTGTGTGGGAAACATCCCCCAGTGAGGGTCAGTGTGTGTGGGACCTGTCCCCCAGTGAGGGTCAGTGTGTGTGGGAACTGTCCCCCAGTGATGGTCAGTCTGTGTGTGGGACCTGTCCCCAGTGAGGGTCAGTGTGTGTGGGACCCATCCACCAGTGAGGGTCAGTGTGTGTGGGACCCGTCCCCCAGTGAGGGTCAGTGTGTGGGGGACCCATCCACCAGTGAGGGTTAGTGTGTGTGGGGGACTCATTCACAGTGAGGGTCAGTGTGTATGGGACCCGTCCCCCACTGAGGGTCAGTGTGTGTGGGAAACATCCCCCAGTGAGGGTCAGTGTGTGTGGGACCTGTCCCCCAGTGAGGGTCTGTGTGTGTGGGAACTGTCCCCCAGTGATGGTCAGTCTGTGTGTGGGACCTGTCCCCAGTGAGGGTCAGTGTGTGTGTGGGACCCATCCCACAGGGAGGGTCAGTGTGTGTGGGACCTGTCCCCAGTGAGGGTCGGTGTGTGTGGGGCCCATCCCCCAGTGAGGGTCAGTGTGTGTGTGGGACTCGTTCACAGTGAGGATCAACATCTTCAACAACTGAGGTGAACTGTTGTACAAGGACGGATCTTTAAAGCAACTCTCCGCTGCCACCTTGTGTTTAGAAGGAAAATCTTCTCTCTGGAACTGGAAGTCTGGAAAGTTTTAATGATTTAAATTGCTTTGTTCGATTAGGTCGTTGGACAGATGTTCTGACTTTAGTAACAGTAGTTCAGAATTATAAGGAGACCCATTAAAGTACGTAACTCAGAAAGATTTTCAGCAGTTCACGCCTGGTTAATGACACTGTCCTGATCATTCCTTAATGCCCTGCCATTTCTCCCCATCTAATTGCTTCACTGATTTCCTTTGTAAAGTGACCTGTCAATCTGCTTTCTGCACTCCGTAAGGCACCATATTCCTGATCAGAATAGTACATTCGGCTCTATAACTTTACTCACAATTACCTTAAATTTGCACCTCTTGTTGAACCCCTCCAGACTTTCTCTTTAATACCGTTAACTGCCTCAGATGTGTTGGTCCTGCAACTTCCTGGAGGGAGGCACGGGAGAAGGCCATGGCCCAACACGTATGTGCTCATCCTCGACCCGAAATTCAACAATACATCTCAAACCTTAGAGGACATTGTACTCGATGGATATACCCGGAGGGAAATCTGTTCTCGCGAGCCACAGAGAACAGGTGGCAGCTGTGAAAGGAAAGACTGAACAACTAAAAGTCTCAAACACTAACCACAGCCACCTCTTACCCTTGCCCTCACTGCTCTGGGATATGGGGGTGCAGATCAGCCTCCGGAAGACCCAGCAATAGGTTAACCCTTTAGGTGTACGTCGTTACCACTACTGCCCAGAGCAACCCACCACCTCCATCAACTGGCCCTGTCAACTTCCCCCCACCACATGGTTATTTGGTCCCCTTCTGAAGAGCACAGAGGGGCCTGCCTTCACCTTTCACTCAGGATGGATGTCAGTGACGAGGAAGCTGAGTTCCTGACCTAAGAAAGCAGAGGAACAGTCAGGGGTATCACTGCTGGGACTTGACCGTTCAGATCCCAGACTGAAATCCGAGGAGTGGAGGCTTCAAATCAGCTGCTACTTGCACTGATGGAGCACAAAGGCTTTACTGTACAAAGGATACCCTCTGTGTAAAAAACTTACCCCTGATGTCTCCCCTAAACTTCCTTCCCTTAATTTTCTACATAGGCTTTCTGGTGTTGGCTATTCATGCCCTGGGAAACAGGTACTGACTATCCACCCTATCTATGCCTCTCATAATCTTGTAGACCTCTATCAAGTCCCCTCTCATCCTTCTACACTCCAAAGAGAAAAGTCCCAGCTCTGCTAACCTTGCCTCATAAGATTTGTTTTCCAATCCAGGCAACATCCTGGTAAATCTCCTCTGCACCCTCTCCATAGCTTCCACATCCTTCCTATAATGAGGTGACCAGAATTGAACACAATACTCTAAGTGAGGTCTCACCAGAGATTTGTAGAGTTGCAACATGACCTCTCTACTCTTGAACTCAATCCCCCTGTTAATGAAGCCTAGCATCCCATAGGCCTTCTTAACTATCCTATCCACCTGTGCAGCGACCTTGAGGGATGTATGGACTTGAACCCCAAGGTCCCTTTGTTCATCCACACTCTTGTAACAGACCATTAATCCTGTACTCAGTCTTCTGGTTTGTCCTTCCAAAATGCATCACCTCACACTTGTCCGGATTGAACTCCATCTGCCATTTTTCTGCCCAACTCTGCAGCCTGTCTATAATCCTCTTGTAACCTTTGACAACCTACAGCTCCATTCACAACTTCTCCAATCTTCATGTCATCCGCAAACTTACTCACCCATCCTTCTGCCTCTTCATCCAGGTCATTTATAAAAATCACAATGAGCAGGAGTCCCAGGACAGATCCCTGCTGCACTCCACTAGTCACCAACCTCCAGGCAGAATACTTTCCTTCCACTACTACCCCCTGCTTTCTTCCTGCAAGCCAATTTTTTATCCAAACAGCCAAGGTTCCACTGATCCCATGCTTCATGACTTTCTTAATGATTCTCTTGTGGGGGATCTTGTCAAATGCTTTGCTGAAATCCATGTAGACCACATCTACCACCCTACCCTCATCAATTTCTTTTGTTACCTCTTCAAAAAGCTCACTTGGGCTTGTGAGGCACGACCTTCCCTTCACAAAGCCATGCTGTCTATCCTTGAGTAGACTGTACTTCTCCAAATGATCGTAGATCCTATTCTTAAGAATCCTTTCCAAGAGTTTGCAGACCACCGACATAAGACTCACCGGTTTATAGTTCCCAGGATTCTCCCTATTACCTTTTTTAAACAAGGAAACTACATTTGCCATTCTCCAATCCTCCGGCACTTCCCCTGCAGCCAAAGGGGATTCAAAGATCATAGGTACTGCTCCAGCGATCTCTTCTCTCACTTCCCACGGCAACCTGGGGTATATCATGTCCAGCCCTGGGGACTTAATCAATCTTGATGTTTTAAGAAGATCCTTTTAAGAAGATCCAACACTTCTTCCTTAATCTCCACATTGTTCAGCACACAGGCCTGTCCTATTTCAACCTCACCCTGATCACCCTGATTCACTTGTAAATACTGAAGCAAAGTATTCACTTAGGACAGAGGTCGGCAACCTGCGGCTCCGGAGCCACATGCGGCTCTTTGATCTCTGTGATGCGGCTCCCCGTGGTTTGTTAGCTTTTGAAATGTAATTCGAAATTTGAAGATTATGGTGATCTTGTACAATCTGAAAACTTTGCGGAGACACCGTTTCCTGGCACATCCGAACCGGCTCACAATTAGCTACCGTTCCGGCTAAGGGAGATAGCCTACGGGGGTTTGTGAGTACGTGTCTTTTGGAGCATCCGCGCCCACGGGGACGGGTTGAGGGAGGCTTTAAAGCAAGGCTGTTTAGTTCGAATAAAGTTACCTTTGACTGCAGTCTTTATTTTAGCGCTGCGTGTAGCACACCGCTACAACGTGTTTTTTATCGCTATTAATATACATCACAACTGCCAATGCCTGACACCCGCCAGTGCGTGCATTCTTTTAATTCTTCGATCCAAGGTAGGCTACCTACGGAGTAACCTTCAACCCAACGTCTTTTTTTCGGAGTTCAAAATGTTTTTGTTGCATGCAGAAATGTAATTTCGTTTTCTCTGCAGGAGTTCATCAATTTCATAAATGCAACACATTATAGTTTGTTTATACATAGCATAAAGGCAAAAAAAACCCGTTGTATGCAGTGTTATTTCATTTTGTGGCTCCCAGTGTTTTCTTTTCTGTGGGAAATGGGTCCATATTGGCTCTTTCAGTGGTAAACGTTGCCGACCCCTGACTTAGGACCTTCACTAGCGTGGATAGAAAGTTGGCTGACTGGCAGGAGGCAAAGAGTGGGAATAAAAGGGGCCTGTTTTGGGGTCGACTGCTGGTGATCTGTGGTGTGCCACAGAGGGTGGTGTTGGGTCGGCTTGTTTTCACGTAATATGTCGATTATTCGGATGATGGAATAGATAGCTTTGTAGCCACGTTTGTGGACAATATGAAGACAGGTGGAGGGGCAGGTAGTGTGAGGAAGCAGGGAGCCTGCAGAAGGACTGAGACAGATTTGGAGAATGGGCAAGGAAGTGGCAGACGGAATACAGTGTAAGGAAGTGTAATACATTACGGGGACCATTTTTGAGTTATTTTCAAAACCTTAGATTTGTTGTAAAAAGTACAGATGGTGGCTAATAATATATTTTATTATATGATAAGGGTTTTTTCCCTTTTTTTCTTGCTTTTCTTAACAATTCAGACTTTGGTAGTGGCTTTAGATTTTTTTTCTGTATAACAAAATTTCAATATCTGTATAACAAATAATTCAATATTGTAGCGGTATGCTACACGCAGTGCTAAAATAATGACACGGAGTCGGTAAACTGCAGTTAAAGAAAGATTTTATTCAAACTTCACAGCCTTGCTTTAAAGACTCCGTGATCCCGCGAGCTTTTCCCTTGGTTGGTGAAGCAGACCTGGCGCCCTTTTGGACCTGGCCTTTGTGCCGGTGCACTGGCCATTTGTGAGCCGGTTCTAGTGCGCTAGGAAGCGGGTCGCCACAATATTATGATTTAATTCAGTTTTTATGATTACAGGATTTTGTGATTGTAACTGTATTTTTAATACAATCTATTTGGTAGTATTTTAATTTTTTCTTTTGACTTATAATATATATCTTCTTGCACTCTGTATTCCTTTATGCAGAAGCTAATAAAAATATTGAAAGAGGAAGTGTACGGTCAAGCACTTTGGCGGAAGGAATAAAGGCATAGACTGTTTTCTAAACAGGGAGCAAATTCAGAAATCAGAGGTGCCAGCAGTCCTTGTGTAGGACTCTCTGAAGGTTCACTTGCAGGGTGAGTCAGTAGTAAAGAAGGCAAATGCAATGTTAGCATTCATTTCAAGAAGAATGGAATAGAAGAGCAAGGATGTACGCTGAGGGTTCATAAAGGCATCGGTTAGTCCACATGGCCCCTTATCTAAGAGAGGATGTACTGACATTGGAGAGAGTCCAGAGGAGGTTCACGAGAATGATCCCCGGGAATGAAAGGGTTAATATACGAGGAGCGTTCGATGATTCTGGGGTGGACCGGCTGGAGGCTAGAAGAATAGTGAGAGTGAGGGGGGGGTGGATTCTCATTGAAACTATCAAATATTGAAAAGCCTAGGTTGAGTGTATGTGGGGTAGATACTTCCTACAGTGGGCAAGCCCGGGGCAAGAGGACACGGCCTCAGAACAGAGAAACGCCCCTTTACAACAGAGATAAGAAGTAATTTCTTCAGCCAGATGGTGGTCGATCTGTGAAATTCATTGATACAGATGACTGAGCAGACCATGTCATTGAGTATATTTAAAGCAGAAGTTGACAGGTTCTTGATAAGTCAGGATGTCAAAGGTTATGGGAAGAAGGCAGGAGATGGGGTTGAGAGGGAAAATAAATCAGCCATGATGGAATGGCGGAGCAGACTTGAAGGGCCAAATGGCCTAATTCTGCTCCTATGTCATGTGGTCTTAAGGTACTTTTACCCCTCCTCCCCTCACCCAGATACCCATTTACTCCGCCTCCCCTCCCCTCATCCAGATGCACATTTACTCTGCCTCCCCCTCCCCTCATCCAGATGCCCATGTACTCCACCTCCGCTCACCCAGATACCCATGTACTCCCCTCCCCTCACCCAGATACCCATGTACTCCCCCTCCCCCTCCCAGTGGCTCTGCTGCCCAGGCTGTGTGTCTCAGCTCTGAGATGGGATGCAAACGCATAACCTCCCAAAGCTTCTTCCACAGTCACTGGGACAGAATGACTTATGACCTCCACGTTGTAAACAACCACTCCACTCTAACGCACTTGAGCAGTCTTAAACCTCTTCAATTTCACCATGTTTATTAAACTGACTACACTGAGGATTTCTTCAAACAGCAGTGCCTCAAGCCCATCACTGAGGACCCTCACCATCCAATACACGCCCTCCTCTCATTACTACCATCAGGGAGGAGACACAGGAGCCTGAAAACACACACTCAATGTTTTAAAAACAACTCCTTCCCCTCAGCCATCAGATTTCTGAATGGTCCATGAACCCATCACAGTACCTCACTATTTTGCTCTCTGTTTACACTATTTATTTATTAATCTATTTATCAATTTATTTATATTTCTTTTTGTAACCTATAGTAGTTTTTATGTATTGCTTTGTACTGCTGCCACAAAACAACACATTTCATGAGGTATCATTGATGATAAACCTGATTCTGATTCTGTTCCAGCCACCGTGCTGAAACGGTTTTATTGGAGTCCTCGAGTACCTCCACACGGTTATGACAACAGCCTCCTGGAGACACAAGAGGCTGTCGGCGCAGGAATCTGGAGCAACAATTAAGATTCCAGGGGCCCTCGGAAGGCCAGCCAGCATCTAAGGACGGAAGTGTACAGTTGACATTGCAGTTTGAGATCTGGATGAATGCTCTTGACTTGAAACTTTGACAGATGCTCCACAGATGCTGCATGGTGCATGGGATGCTGTCCTGGAGCCATGTTTCTGTGAGAATAAGCACACCGCAGTTCCTTATCTCGTACTGGGTCAGCAGCAGACAAAGGCAAGTCAGTTTGTTTTCCAGAGATGGGAGAGCTGGTCTGCTGGGGTTAGCCTTTTAACCGAGCATGGGTTCCAGCACACTTACTCACACTGCTTCCAGCATCTCCTGCCCTGGGTGGTGTAACAGGTGAGACATATAAATGGCCTCCATCCACCTGCCCAGTTGAAACTGGAAGTGTTGGAAACCCCCAGCTTACTAGCAGCAGCAAAGGAGAGATGCAGAGGGCCATGATCTTCCAGCTGCTGATATTTGGTTTTTCAATCACCTTCGAAGGTTCCTCTTCCCACTCTCTCACAGATGCTTCTGGAATCCCTCGGATTTTCCCACTGGTCCATTCCTCTCTTGATTATACCCTGCCATTTGGTGACCACCACAAGAGACGAGAGATTCTATGGGCACCCTGTCTCAGCCAATATCTCTTTAGACTCAGCACTACCTTTGCATTGTATTACTAAACTTGCTGAGCCGAAGGGAAATTTCTTCTGAATAAATTTTGAGAAGGCAGAAGCCAATGATTTCAGGTCCTGTTCCAAACTACAGACATTAACCATCAACTCCAACCTTCGAATTGAATTGAATTGACTTTATTACTGAAATCCTTCATTTACATAAGGAGTAAAAATCTTTATGTTACTTCTCTGTCTAAATGTGCAATTTATAGTGATTTATAATAGATATAACATAGAAATACAATTGTATCAGCATGAATTAATCAGTCTGATTGCCTGGTGGAAGAAGCTGTCCTGGAGCCTGTTGGTCCTGGCTTTTATGCTCCGGTACTGTTTCCCAGAGGGTAGCAGCTGGAACAGATTGTGGTTGGGGACACTCAGGTCCCCAATGATCATTCAGGCCATTTTTACACACCTGTCTTTGTAAATGTCCTGAATAGTGGGAAGTTCACATCTACAGATGTGCTGGGCTGTCTGCACCACTCTCTGCAGAATCCTGCGATTGAGGGAAGTACAGTTCCCATACCAGGCAGTGATGCAGCCAGTCAGGATGCTCTCAATTGTGCCCCTCTAGAAAGTTCTTAGGATTTGGAGGCCCGTACCAAACTTCTTCAACTGTCTGAGGTGAAAGAGGCACTGTTGTGCCTTTTTCACCACACAGCTGGTGTGTACAGACCACGTGAGATCCTCAGTGATGTGGAAGCCAAGGAACTTGAAGCTGTTCACCCTCCCAAACCCAGATCCATTGACTGTCTCCATTCCTCCTGTAATCCACAACCAGCTCCTTTGTTTTTGTGACGTTGAGGGAGAGGTTGTTTTCTTGACACCACTGTGTCAGAGTGATGACTTTTTGTGGGCTGCCTCATTATTATTCGAGATTAGGCCAATCAATGTAGTGTTGTCAGCAGATTTAACTAGCAGATTGGAGCTGTGGGTGCCTTGACCATTGTCTGAGGCTGAGCCTATTTCCACACTCCCTGCCCTGCCATGGTTACTTACAGAGGAAACTTTCCTACACTCCCTTGTTCCCTCCACATTCAACATCTCACCACTGCTCTAGTCAGTCTGTCCCTCCACACCACAGCTCACTCAATTCCCACTGCCCATGTCCTAGCTCACGAGTCTCTCCTTTGCTCACAAACCCAAATTAGTCTCGGAATCTTAATGCTCAGCTTTAAACTGTGGGGCCCATCTGCCTCGGAACATAACAGTACAGCACAGGAAGAGCCTCTTTGGACCATGATGTCTGTGTCAACCAGGATGCCAAATTAAACTTAACCCACTTGCCTGCACACAATCCATATCCTTCCTTTCCCCTGATAGTCATACGTCTCGTAAAGGTTTTATTGAGTCTGCCTCCACCACCACCTCTGACAGGACATTCCAGGCACCTAACACCCTCCATCTAAAATTCTTGTCCCACACATCACCTTTCAATATTCCTCCTCTCATTTTAAAGTTATGCCCCTAGAATTTGACATTTCTAACTTGGGATAAAGATTCTGACTCTCTATCCTATCCTATCTATGCATCTAATAATTTTATGTATTTATCTTAAGTTCAAAGTAAATTTATTATCAGAGTTCGTATATGTTACCATATACTTCACTGAGAGTTTTTTCATGCAAGGATTTATAGGATAAAAACAACAAATTTTACAAAAAAACTGTACATAAACAAAGACTGACGAACGACCAATGTGCAAAAGAAAAGAAATTGCAAATAAAAAACAATACTGAGAACACGAGTGTTAAAGAGCCTGCGGGTCATAGAACCAGTTCAGAGCAGTGGTGATCGAAGCTGGTTCGGGAGTCTGATGGTTGAAGGGTAGTAATTGTTCCTGAACCTGGAGTTGAGGGACCTGAGGCTCCTGCCCGATGGCGTGAGTGAGAAGAGAGCGTGGTCTGGGTGGTGGGGATGTTTGATGATGGATGCTGCTTTCTTGTGGCAGCGCTCCCTGTAGACGCATTCGGTGATGGGGAGGGATTTGCCTGTGACAGACTGGGCTGTGTCCACCACTTCAGCTGCTGATGCGGCAGAGCAAACAATCCACATCTGTCCATCCTCTCCTTATAGCCAACACTCTGTAATCCAGGCAGCAACCCAGTTAGTACATTCTGCACCCTCTCCAAAACCTGCACACCCTTCCTGACCAAAACTGAACACAATACTCCAAACGCAGCCTAACCGAAGTTTTATACAACTGCAGCAAGACTTCCTGTATCATATAATGCCCTGACCAATGAAGGTCACCTTTTTTTTTACCACCCTCTTTACTTTTTACCACTTTCAGACAGCTATGGACCTGGACACCAAGATTGCTCTGTGTATCAGTTCTCCTACAGATCCTACCAGCTCCTCCCTGCATCTGGTCTGACAAAGTGTAGCACCTCATTCTTGTGTGAATTAAGTTCCAGCTGACAATCTCTGTGCCCGTATCAGCTCCCGGATTCTTTGATGGCCATTTTCTCTATCCAAAACTCCACCAATTTTTGTGGTGTCTGTAAACAGCCCATCTACATTTTTGTCCAAGTTATTCACATACATCATAAACAACAGAGGTCCCAGCACAGATCACTGCAGAACACCACTGGCCTCGGACCTCTAGTCAGAATAACACTTCCAGCCTCCTTCTTCTATGGCCAAGCCAAATTTGAATTCACTGTACCAAGTAATCATGCACCTTCTGGATCAGCCTACCCTGGGCTTCCTTGTTGAATGCCTGAATAAAAATCCATGTAGACAACATCCAGTGCCCTAACAGATAACACTAATGAAACATGTCTATACTGGATGCCATCTCCCTGGCCCTAGACTCATCTCTGGAGCATCTGGATAAATATACCTATGTCAAACTGTTGTTTATTGACCACAGTTCCATCTTCAATACTATAATTCCATGCAAACTTATCATCGAACTCCAAGACCTGGGAGTCAACTGGATCTTCAACTTCCTGTCCAACAGACAACAATCAGTAAGAATAAGAAGCTATATCTTTGCCATGGTTACTCTCAACACTGGTGCTCCACAAGATTGCATCCTCGACCTCCTGCTCTGCTCCCTGAACACTCATGAATGTGTGACTAGGATCTGTTCTAACCCGTACCCTGACTGGTTACATCGCAGCTTGGCATGGAAACACCAATGCCCATGGACAGGAAAGCCTGCACAAAGTGGCGGTACAGCCCAGTCCATCACAGGCAAAGTCCTCCCCACCACTGAGCACGTCTACAAGGAGCACTGTCACAAGAAAGTAACATCCGTCTTCAATGACCCTCACCATCCAGGACAAGCTCTCTTCTCACTGCTCCATCAGGAAGGAGGTACAGGAGCTTTAGGTCCCATGCCACCCGGTTCAGGAACAGTTATTACCCTTCAACCATCAGGCTCCTGAACCAGTGTAGATAACTCACCTCAACACTGAACTGTTCCACACTTATGGACTCTTTCAAAGACTCTACAACTCATATTTTTGATATTATTCATTTTTATTTATTATTATTATTGTTGTAATTGCACAATTTGTCTTGCTATGCACATTGATTGTGCATCTTTGTGTACAGTTTCCATTCTTTCTGTTATGTATTTTGTATCTACTGTGAATGCCTGCAAGTAAGTGAATCTCTGGGTCTTGTATAGTAACATGCATGTATTAATTTACTTTTGAACTTTTTCAACTTTTTTGAACTTCATCTACAAGTTTGCAGAATATACCATTGTAGTTGGCTTAGTAACAGGGTGTCATGAAACAACGTTCACTTCATTGTTAGCAAAAGAAAAGAGCTGATTGTTAACTTCTGGAGCTGGAATGGCCCACATGCTCATACTTTCATCAATGGTGCTGGGAATGAGAGAGTTGAGAGAAGTGAACATCACCAACAGCCTGTCTTGCTCCAAACATGTAGATGCCACAGCCACTACTTCCTCAAGAGGCTAAAGAAATTTGGCACGTTCCCATCAATCCTTAGCAATGTTTATTGATGGACCATAGAAAGAGCATCCCATCCAGTGCTCTGCCCATGATCATGATAAACTGCAGAGAGTTGTGGATCCAGCTCAGCACATCACCTAAGAAAGCCTCCCTCCCACGGACTCAGTCTGTATTTCTCGCTATCTTGGTAAAGCAGCCAGCATTATCAAAAACCCCACCCGTCCCAGACATTCTCTCTTCTCCCCACTCCCATTAGGCAAAAGATGAAAAGGGCTGAAAGCATGTTCCACCAGGCTCAAGGACAACATCTATTGAACAGTTCCCCAGTATGATAATAGACTCTTGATCTCACATTCCAACTTGTTCTGCTCTTGCACCTTATTGTCTACCTGCACTGCTCTTTCTCCATGGCTGCTGCAATTTATTCTGCATTCCATTATTGTTTCACGTTGTACTACCTGAGTGCACTGTGCAATGCCACAGTATACAAGACAAGCTCTTCACTCTACCTCGATATGTGTAAAAATAATAAACGAACTCCAGGTCAAATTCCTATCCTCATCCATCATCTTCATTTCTTCCTCAAATAACTCAATCGTGGAACATAGACTCACACAGAACCAGACTCACAATTTTGTGCCAAACTAATTAAGTTCCTAATCAATTGCCTAACTACACTAATTTCTTCTGCCTACACCATGTCCATATCACTCCATTTTGCTGCCCATTCATATGCCTAGCCCAGAGCCTCTTGAATGTTTTTGTCACATTTGCCTCCACCATCACCCCAGGTGCTCTGTGTAAAGAATTTCCCTTGCACATCTCCTTTCACTTTTATCCCCTCTCACCTTTGTGACCATATTCACTCCTGGCCAGTAGGCTTCTTGGTTTTTTTTTGCTAATCCTGCTTTCTAAACATGGCAGCTGCCACTTGTAAGATCACAAACAATTGTCAGTAAAGTTCCAACTAACAGCTGTTTGACTTCTGGTCCTAAATGGAAGTCAGTGTCTTCAGTTCTTAAAGTGTAAATGGCAAACAGTATCAGCTTGAAGTTAAAGCAAATACTGTCTACAGAACAGCTCTGCAAACATACTCCGTAGGTAATAGACTGTCTGTGAGAAGTAAGGTTTGACTCACTACACCTGGTTCATTACTGCTTGAGATGTAGTATAAAACAATGAGTTGTTTAATTTAACTTGTTTCAAACAGACAAGCTGACTCAGAGTTGCTTAGTTCAAGGAAGCTTGCAGAACTGGATGGATAATATCATTTAGTATATCAAATAAATGATGCGTTTATAGTTGAAATTTTCATGTACTCAAGGAAGTTACCTTTACAGTGTTAGTTATAAGCTATGAACATTAAGCTAAAATCAACTGTATGTTTCCAAAATGCTTTCAGACTATTTGTGCTCAAAGGATTTCTGAGGAAATATCATATAGGTGTGAAGTCTTCCAGTTTAAGTTGGTGCTGGTGAAGCCCAGCATCTACTTACTGGCGACAAACTAAACGAAGAACGCAACTCAATACTCTTTTAATAACACCTTTTCTTGTAAAATTTTTGGTAAAATGATCACCGCAAACAATGGGGAGGCAAGTTAAGGCGAGGCTGAGTCAAGGGTTGAAGTATACAGGTGTGAGGTATGTTTGAGACAACGTCGGGGTGAGGTTGAGGGATGTTCGAGGCAAAGTTGGGGCGAGGTCTAGGCATACTGGCAGCAAAGTTGGAGCAGAGGAGGGGCAGATTCGAGGCCCATCCACCGAAACCGAGAGCGAGGCTTGATCAATTGAAGCACCAGGCTGATTTGGGAAGGTCAGGTATGGGCTGAAATGTGACGGTGGGGTCTGAGGCCAGAGCATATTGATGTAACGGGGCCCAGGTCCTAGTGCAAGGAATGACCCCATGTTTTAATTACTGGGCCAGATGTATTGGCAGGGTGTCAAGACAAGAGGTGAGGGTCAGGCTGATTCTGCGATGTTTACTCGGCTCTGCGCTGAAATGAGGATGAGCCTTGTGGTCTGTTCCCGTTACTCCAGGTTTCGTGTCCATGGACTCACTTTTATTCTGAATGTTATTTGCTTACCTTTACCGTTTGTACGATTTGTTGTTTTTTTCTCTCTGCACATTAGGAATTTGACGGTCTTCTTTTGTTCTGGGTTCTTTTGGGTTTTTTTGTTTTGTAGCTGCCTGTAAGGAGATGAAACCCAAGGTTGTATAATGTATACATACCTAAATAATGAATTTACTTTGAACTTTGAAGTCACCCAAGTGGCAGAAAAACAGTATAAATGAAGAGAGCATGTTCAGACTTATTGAGAATGGTTAAATAACATCAAAAAGAAATGATAAAAGACAAGGTGACTAGAATCCATTCTTCTGGCTTCAGTTTCTGCAATGCATGAATTTTTCACCTGTATTATTATTATGTCTTTTTAGTTTATAAGAATTGCATCTGTGTTTTGAAAATCCTTTGTGTTTTAGAAATGGATGCAATTTGGAAATGTTTTATAAGCTAGAAATCCTCTGTGGGTTTTAAATGTGTTTTAAGTACATTATTTGCACTTAAACATGTATCACTGAAAATAAATGAACTGTGTTTAAACTACTTTGTTAGCTGGAACTATCTCCTCCTTGGTAAAGAGTTGGTGGGGGGGGGGGGGGGACTGCTCAAATAGTGGGTATTGGCAGCTAAAACTCACCGTGGAGAATAAACAGGGAATTAGCTAGTCTTTGAAGACTGGGTAGTTTTGAATCAAACTCTGAATCAGATTTAATATCACTGCCATGTGACTTGAAGTTTGTTGTTCTGCAGCAGCAGTACATTGCAATACATAATAGTAAAAACTGTAAATTATGGTAAGAAGAAACATATTTTTTTAAAGTTAAATATTTATAAGGTCGGGTATGGGGCAGCGGGGTCCATGTATAAATATTAAATATACTTGTGAAAAGAGAAAAAACAAGTCATGAGGTAGTATTCATGGGTTCAATGTCCATTCAGAAATCTGATGGTAGAGGGGAAGAAGTTGTTCCTGAATCATTGAGTGTGTGCCTTCAGGTTCCTGTACCTCCTCCCTGATGGTAGCAAAGAGAAGAGGGCATGCAGTGTAATGGGGGTCCTTAATGATGCATGCCACCTTTATGAGGCATCACCTCTTGAAAATGTCCAGAATGCTGGGGAGGCTGGTGCCCATGATGGAGACGACAGTGCTTACAAATTTCTGCAGCTTATTACGGTCCTTTGCAGTAGCAACCCCCAGCACCATACCAGGCAGAGATGCAGGATGCAGCCAGTTAGAATGCTCTCCACAGGACACCTATAGAAATTTGTAAGTGTCCTTGGTGACATGCCAAATGTTCTCAAACTCCTAATGAAGTATAGCTGCTGCCGTGCCTTCTTTGTAACTGCATCAATATGTTGGGCCCAGGGTCAATCCTCGGAGATGTTGACACCCCCCCCCCACCCCCAGAACTTCTGATCCCTCTAAGGGAACTGGTGTGTGTTCCCCCGTCTTACCTTTCCTGGAGTCCACAATAAATTCTTTGGTCTAACTGACATTGAGTGCAAGGTTGTTGCTGCGACACCACTCAACCAGCTGACATATCTCCCTCTTGTCACCAACTGAAATTCTGCCAATAGTTGCTTCATCAGCAGATTTATAGGTGGCATTTGAGCTGTGCCCAGCCACTTAGTCATGGGTGTAGAGAGAGTAGAGCAGTGGGCTGAGCACACATCCCCGAGGTGCGTCAGTGTTGATTATTAGCGAGGTGGAGACGTTATTTCTAATTCACGTGGACTGTGCTCTCCTGGTGGGGAAGTTGAAGATCCAGTTGCAGAGAGAGGTACAGAGGCCCAGGTTTTGGAGCTTTTGGATCAGAACTGTGGGAATGATTGTGTTAGACACTGATCTGTGATCAATAAACAGCATCCTGATACAGGTATTGGTATTGTCCAGTGATCCAAGGCCACGTGAGATCACATCGACTGTCAACCTATTGTGGCGATAGGCAGCAGGTTCAGGCCCTTGCTTAGGCTCTAGTGCACTTAATGACCGTAGATGTGAGTGCAATTGGGTGATAGCCACTGAGGCAGCTAACACTGCTCTCTTACCCCTTTTGCATTTTATCTCCTAAAGTGCAACTCTTCATAACAAAATGATGAAGGGTATAGAGAGGGGAAATGTAAGCAGGCTTTTTCCACCAAGGTTGTGTGGGACTGCAACCAGAGGTCATGGGTTAAAGGTAAAAGGTGAAAAGTTTAAGAACATGAGGGGAAACTTCTCTCAGAGGGTCATGAGAGCATGGAACAAGCTGCCAGAGCAAGTGGTGCATGCCAGCTTGATTTCAAAGTTTAAGAGAAGTTTGGATAGGTAGATGGATGGTAGTGGTATAGCGGGCTATAGTCCTGGTGCAGCTTAAATGGTTCAGCACAGACTAGATGGGCTGAAGGGCCTGTTTTTGTGCTGTACTTTTCTATGACTCTGTGACCCTTCACATCTGGCCAAATTAAACTCGCTCAATTTGTACAACACGACCTGCCCCGCTGACTATGCCAAATAAGGCCACGCTCTTCCAAATGTGAACTATCGCTTACAATAGGGCAGCGTGGTGGATAGGGTGGCACTGCTCCAGCTCAGAGCGTCCCGAAGTTTGGGGTTCGATCTCAGCACCAGCTGTCAGGGGTTTGTACTCTCACCCCAGAGGGTTTACTCTGGGTTCTCCGATATCCTCCCACAGTCCAAAGACCTACTGGTTCGTAGGTCAAGTGGGCATTGTAAATGGTCCTGAGATAGGGCTAGTGTAAAATAAACCGGTGGCTGGGCTGTAAGAATCCCTGAATAAGCAGATAGATTTGCAAACATACAAGCAGGAACCCTCTCTGTATCACCCACGCCAGACTCTCTAGCCTCCCAATCCCTTGTTTTCAAGAAGAGGGGTATTATTTTTAACTCATTTCAGACAAAAGTTGCTAACGCGGTAACCGCTACTCGTTATTCGTGTATTTTTGTTTTGCCGATTCTAGTTCACACAGATACAGCCGGGCCGCTCTCCGGACGGGCATATTTATTTATTTGCGTTTCCTCCGCCTCCTCGCTGCTCTGAACTTTGCCTGCAGCCGGTGGGAGTGCCGAGTGCGCCGAGCCGCCGCAGCGAGCGAGGGAGCCGCGTGTAGCAGGTAGCGACGGAGCGGGCGGGCGAGGGGCTCCGCTCCCGGGACCCGGGGTCTGCCGGCTGTCAATCAACCTGGGCAGCGGGGGAGGGGAGGGGAGGGGAGGGGCTGTCAATCAAACCTGGGAGCCGGAGCAGGTGCCAATAAAACGGGGAAGTGGGGGCAGCGGCTGCTCAAGGTCGGGAGGACCGTCAGTCAGGCCGTTGTCCGGCGGCGACGGGAGAACTCCCGACTCGAGGCTTCGGGCCTAGCTGTGCGCAGAGATCCGGCCGGGCTGGGGTCGCCCTTCTGCCCCGATGCTTATCCCCCGTGTCGGCGTGAAATGTGATCATTTGCCCTGACTGATGAGAGTTGCTCCCACCCTTACAACCCCCGGCCCGCTCTCCTTCCTCTCACTTGTGGGCCGGGCTCGGGCCCTGCTACGGTGCCGCAGGTCGGAGGCTGCAGCCTGGGCCTCGGGGTCGGGTTCGCCGCTAGCTGAGAGCAGGACGGTAGCGGGAGGCCTGTAGATGGCCGGGGCACTCCGGCTGTGCCGGATCGGGCGGCCAGGGTTGGGGCGGGAGTCACCGGGGGTGAGCGAGGTACTGCCCCTCGTCACAGATTCAGTGCACGGTCAGCCTGGGTCCAAAGAGCTCCGAGGCGTGACCTGGGGCATCGCTGACTGCCATCAGCATCGCCCGCACGCTCAGAACAACTGGGCACCTAAGTGGGGGGATGGCATAGCAAATACCCCTCAACGTGGGCAGACGGAATCTTCTTGTAGCTTCAAATCATAGGTAAAGGCAATTCCCTCTTATTAACCAGCCATCAAAGACCATGTATACGGAAAGGTGCTAGAAAAGAACCAATAATGTCATGGAGGATCCCACCCACCCTTCTCATGGACTGTTTGCCCCATTTCCATCGCGTACACCAGACTCAAAAACTTTCCACAGTAAGGTTGATTGACACCTCCACCCACTAACTCCACCACTACTTTATTTCCTGTCAGTCACCTTATGTACAGCCTAGTGTCTCTAAGGAAAGACAATCAATCTATGTGTATAAGCTATCTTATGTATTTATATTTATTGTGTGCACTTTATCTTTTGTGTTTTTGTTTGTACTGCATCATATCTGGAGTAACAATTAGTTTCTCCTTGTATATAGGTAATGAGATTAAACAGTCTTGAATCAACTGTCAGAGCATCCAATGCTTCACAATTAGCTGTAGAGGTTCAACCTCGTTTCCCTGCTCTGCAAACCTCTGAATGTGTGTTCCTGAATTCAGGCATTTCTGCACGGTTGGGGAATAAAGGACTAGAGGGCATGGATTAAGATTTTATAGGATTGTGAGGGACAACAAAGGGTAGTATCTGTGTGGGATGAGATGCTTGAGGAGGTGGCTGTAGCAAGTACAATAAGAACTTTTAAAACACAGTTGGACAGGTACATGGATTGGAAAGATTTAAGTTGCCTAGTTTGGATGTGACATTTTGGTCAGTAAAGGATCTGTGGGGCTGAATGGCCTGTTCATTCTGTATAACTGAGTGAACTTGGCTCTGAGCGTATTTGCAATGTATTTTAAACCGGCATCAACTTCAGAAATGGGTCAACCCATTTACAAACTGCGATCTTGGAAGAGGTAGAGAAAAATCAAGAGTTACTATTTTTAAAATAAGCTTGTATCTGTTGCTTTTCTCCCCCCTCTATATAAAATGGCATTTTTAGCAATTGGGTCAGAAGCACAATCCTGGTTAACTACACTTGAAAATGATTCTGTGAGATGAGTGATGCAAACTTAATAGTTTTCAGTACAATAGCAACTAGAGTCTACGGTCATAAGATATCCCAGCTCAGCAGTTATATGAAATAAAGAATTTAGCACTGAGCCGCAGGACTTATGGACAGATGACAAACAGGTAAGAGTTTTTAAGGAATGGTTAAAGGAGGAGGTAAAGCAGGAATTGGAGAGTGTGGGGTAGGTAGACAATGCCACGGCAACAGTAAGGTGGGGGCATTGAAGGGATTTGAATGCAAAAGTGATTAAAAGTGAAAGCAGTGTAGGTGAGCAGCCACAGCAGAGCTGGCTGAAGGGTTAGGAGAGTATTAGGTGACTGGGTTTGGACAGGTTGCAAGTGTGGAAGTTGTGAGTCAAGTGGCACTATTACTAAGTTGGTGAGTTATTTAAAGGGAATTAGTTAGTGTTACCTGCCATTGTAAATTGGTGATGTCCTTTCTACTTCTCCACGACTTACAATACGGAATTTTTTTCTAGTCTCCAGATTTCGTGAGTTAGTATAGCATGATTGAGTGTTTGTTTTTTTACAAAGCGATTGAAGGTACTGAGGGAGAAGTGTACCTTTGAAGGTGTAATACTGAAAGTCTGCCGCACTATTGAAGGGCCAAAACTGAGGGAGTGTTGCACTGTCAGAGATAATAAAACATCGGCCTAAAGTTATCTGTGGGAGATCCATAAGACTTTATCTTGAAGAAGAGCCAAAGAGTTCTCTCTGTTGTCCTGAACAACGTCTATTCCTCAAGCAACATCGATAAAATTGAACCAGGCTTTATTTGTTTGCCTAATGGCAAAAACAGATAAAAAGAAAGTTGCTCTGAATTGATTGACTTTTGTAAAGCATCAGTGTAAGTATTTGTTAAGCTGTTTATTTTGCAGCCGTTTTGATTGTTTTTGTTCTACATTGTTTTTGCAGGATGTGAGGGAAGCAACAATATGTCCAGAGTGTCATTCTCCTGCTATAATGTTCTTAATGAATTTGACACCTGCCTCTGCAATACAGACAGATTGGCAGTCCTTTGGAGCTTCCCAGAGCTACAGCCTTCCGGTGGGTTTCTCCTCCGTAAAGGAGAAGTTCTCTGCTGTTGGAAGTACTGTTAACGTAAGTGTACAAATGATTGTGGAAAACCTGCAGCCCCATAACTCATCTCATGCTATGAACAATGACCCCAGTAGTAATGCTCAAACAAACCTAGTCACAAAATGGCGGAGTGAGGGTGCGTTAGACAACAGCGCCATCAAGCTTCTAAAAGGGGCCGCTGTAGAGGATCTGAAGACCGTGTATCCAACCTGTGCACTCGGCACAGAGGAGTCGAATTTGGGCCATTGTGAACTGGATACAGACAGCGATGAGTCTGTTGACCGAGATATAGAAAAGGCTATTCAGGAATACTTGAAGAAGAAGACAGAAGAAAGTTGCTCAATGTCGAACGTCATACATGATGCTGAAGTTCCTCCTGTGATACATACACCTATCAAAGACGCTGCTCCAAATGTCAGTAATAGATTCTCACTTGAAGAAAAGGTGGTCCCCACTGAACTTGTCAATGTTGACCCTCTTCCTACCCATCCAAAGGCTGCTACCGATTCCAGATGTTCTTCACCTTCCAGCATCAGCAGCAATGACTCTTTTGAACTGAGTATACAAGCTGAGATTGAAAGGTTCTTGCAAGACAAGCGGGATAAAGAAACCAGCGATCCCAGTGACAAACTAGCATCCAAGGGAGGACCAGCACAGAAGGAAAATCTGGTGAAGGTAGGACTGAAGAGCAAGAAGAGGTACATCAAGGCCAGCGCAGGGAACCAAGCACGTGTTGTCAAACCATTGGTGACAAATCCCAATACTCAAGTTACTGGCACCAAATCCACCAAAGTAGGTGAAGTTGGCAAATCTGGGAAGACCAATGAAAGGAATCCCAAGAGCCATAAAAAGCTGGCCATTGAGAGGAAGCCATCAGCAATGCCTAGCTTTAAGGATCTCTGCAAAAATAGTAACATCCAGTTGAACGTGAAGACTGAATTCTCTGTCCCAAAGCCTAATTCCATAACCACAGGAGCAGAGCTATCTGACTCTAGTAGTGATGATGGGATTGAGGAAGCCATCCAACGTTACCAGTTAGAACAGAAGAAAATCAAGGATCTTCCCTTTGCCCTTGGATTGTTACCTCACAAGCCTCTCTGTTCCATGAACTCTGAATCCTCTTTGGATGCTCGTCATGCACCCAAGGACGAGGGGAAGGAAACAACTCAAGCAACTCTGAGCAAGAAGCGGAAGCAATGTATACCCAAGTCTGTGGAGTCAAAGGCACAGTATCCACACAGCCTTTTGCATACAGTCTCCAGTGATCAGTTGAGCAATGATTTTGTAAAGCAAAAGGAAAGGAAACACATAGTCTCTGAGTTAAATTTGAAAAGAACAGAGACCCCATCAGAATTTTTCCGAAAACAGGAAGGCCCTTTGGTGCTCAGTGTAGATGAAGATGGCATGTTGAACAGGGAAGTGCATGTGGCCTGTAGGAAGATGACCAGCAAGTATGCCACTGTTAACTCCCAGCAAATCTCATCTTCCGACAGTGAAGACAGTTCTGTGGATAGTAGTGACAGCATTGAAAAGGAAATTCAAAATTACTTGGCTCTGAAGGTGAGCCAAAGGAATGAGAAGTCAAATAAAGTGGAGGCTATGAGTGAGTCAGTCAAAGTCTTCCCCTCAGATCTGAAGGAAGAAGATAGTCTGAACTTGTTCTCTCCTCTGTCTTCATCTCAGATGCCCTTATTGCAGAAAGAAAGTCTGAAGTCTAATGACAGTGTTGGTCATAAGACTGGAAAAGAAAAGTTGAGAGAAAGCCAGCCAGTTGCCAGTGGGGCACCTGTTTCCAGGACTGACCCTGACACTGCTCCCTCCAAGATTAAACTTAAAAAAGATCTGTTGGAGCAAGATACTTTAGACATAAGCAATGTCTGGGACAGCAAGGCAATCAATAGAAATCAGGGCAAATTATCGCCAAACTGGGCTACCAGCATACAGTCCTGTCATAAGCCAGTCCATGATGCTTGGCAGACAGACGACAAAAGTAGTTCATTGGACAGTGATGAAGATCTGGATACTGCTACAATGGATCTTCTGAAGACCAGAAAAAGAGTGGGGAGAAGATCAAGGGACTCTAAGAACTGGTGCAGGAAGCGTGTACGGTTTACAGGGGCAGAGGTGCTCACCTTCTCTGAGCAAAACACTGGTATTGGGAATGAAACTCCCAAGGCCACTGGTGAAGGGCTTGCATTGAGCCATGCTCCCCTGAAGAGCTGTTTGTCAAAATCTAGTAGGACAGTCTGTAGAAGTTATTTAGACTTTAAAAGTAAAAATAACAAAAGAGCTGGGGAGACATCAGAAGGTGAAGGAAATGGCAGTATGGTTAGAATGGGAAGGCCCATATCGGTCTTGTTATCTACAACGCCATCCACCGTGGTTGAACCAGTAACTCAAAAAACCATGACCGGAGACAGCAGTTCCGGAGATAGTGACGATGGTATTGAGCAAGAAATCCTGAGATTCCTAGCAGAAAAAGCCAGAGGGAATAGTGTAGCTGAGGAAAGCTTGAAAGACCAGGGTGAAGTGCAAGATTTTATAGAGCGAGGCGAAAGAAACAGATCGTTAAAAGTGCCAGGCCATGGTGCAGAAATGTCTTCCATTTCTCAGCAGACTGAGGGATCTTGCAGCGTTGGTATGAAGGAACCGCATCATGAGGAAGAGGCGGTCACAGCTGGGTGCTCATTTGGAGGTATGGAAAGTGCTGCTGCTGAAAGCAAGGCTCGCATTCATGATCCAGGTTTGCTTCAGGACGCTTGTGTTATTCACAGCGCAGAGCACCAGACTGAACACAGACCAATTGTCAGAGAATTGTCAACTGTGTTTCAAACTAAAACTGCACTTGAGCAGGGGATTTTGCAAGTTGGTACCACAGACTGTCAAGGGAAAGAGAGCAGTATCAGCAAGTGTGATTTGCACAGTAACGTCCTGCAGGTGGATAATCCCTTAGGAAACTGCATCACCCAGAACGTACAGGACAAACAGGCAGCTGCGGGTTTCAAAGCAATTCCACCCTTGGTTCGGGAGCTAAGTGGACAATGTATTGATCTCAGAGAGCAGGGTGTGAGACAGCCTCAACCAGAAGCAGTTCAAGCAATGTCTTTAGAGGGAACTGTAAGCAAATTGAAATCATGCAATGTCGTCTTCACTGAACCTCTCTGTGACACTGTGCCGAAAGGTGGGGAGAAAGATTCTAGCAGTAGAGCTAAATATTCCATGGAAAGCCAGTCACATGTAGGGTGCAGTACAGAACAGAGCCCTCGTACTGCAGGTGAAACATATTCACACCTGGGTTGGACAGGCAGAGATATAACTAAACCTGAGGAGGGTGGATATCCAAGCAGGCCTTCAGCATCTCTGATGCCATCAGTAAGTCCTGATGTTCATTCCAGTGAGATGAGGGGTCTGCCTTGTGGTACCTGGCAGGAGCAGAGTGACCACAATTATCAGTGTGGAATGAGGCATGAGATGAGGTCAAATCAAGATGCTGGACCTGAATGTTTCAACTTTGTGAGATCACATTCATGTGAAAGTAGAGGAGCAAGCACCAGTGTACCATTTGCTGCACATTCCATACCTTCAACCCACAAGGAAACCAGCAGGATAGATCAGAGCATGCAGAGTACAGAGCCAGAGACCGCCAAAGGAATAGTGAGTGGTGAGGGAACTTCTGAAGAGAAGGCCAGCAGTCAGTGCTCAGGTAAAGAAAATGGTGGAACTGCTCAATGGCAGTCGCTGAACCTGTCTTTGTTGGAAACTAAGAATGAGGAGCAAAGCGACAGGAGACGAACAGGAGTGGGTTTTGAGGAGAAAAGTCCTCAACCCTTTTATGAGAAAGCAAATGATCAATCAGATAATGGTGATAGAATGGAGACTGGTAGTTCAGGACAGCAGGGACAGTATATTGATATGTAAGTATAATGTTGTACAATAGGTTTTCTCTTAATTATTTAAGATAACCATTAAGTTCTATTGTAGACAGTGGGATGTTGGCAAATGATTTAAGACAATTTTTGGTTGATGTGATGAAAGGCTATCCTAGATAAGCATTTGATTTAGGACAAAGAAAATACATTTTTAAAATGTCCATTCCTGTCTTTTCCAAATAAATAGGATGATTAAAAGTTGGGCTGTATAGTTTCAAAGCATTTCTTACCATGGCTGAGGCCCACTCCATGAAATGTAGTTGCCATTTGTTTCTGTGGTAGTGGAGGGCTCACCATTTCTCATCTTAAATTGATTTGTGTTTGCATTTCTCAGGGTCAGTACAGCACAGTCTTTCTTCCTGTCCGCAGATAATACCCATAGCACATCATCCCAAAATCTGGAAAAATAGCCCCAGTTCTAATTATTGTTTTCAGGGTCAAAGCTGGTGATGGTGATCACTCTTTGCACTTCTGAACGAATCAGATCCAGGCTCTGTTCCTGATAAATACATTCAGAGAACAACACGGGATTGTCTCTGATAGCTCCTAAGTTTGAATAGTACAAATTGAGTTGACGCGTAAATAACCGTCAGTTGTTTGAGCTATTCTGAAGATTGAAAGTCAATAAGAGTAAAGATTGATCTGGGATGAAGAGCCACAATAGAAATTGTTTTTGAACTGACAGAGGGAAAGTTACTCAAATAGAAAATGTGTACAGTAAGTTTAGCTTGCACACAAACCTGCAGGAGGTACCGGATCCTTTTTTTTTATTGCATTCAAATTTTATTTCTATTTCTGTTAAGAAGCAGCACAAAAACTGTTTAATTGTTAATAGTGGTAGTAGGTGACCTGGGATGCCAGGAAGTGAGGTGAAATTGCTGAGGAACAGATCTTGCCAAGGGACTATAATTTTGCATTCATTCATTGAGGTTCGGGATGCTGACACTGGAAAATCAAATTGCTATCTATTTGGGAACAGTACCACCAGACGCAGAAAAAAGATGGCTTCCTTGTCCTGGCCATAGGCCTTATCATCAGCCTTGTAACTAGAAGCTTCTAAACCCCACTGCATTAGATTATCTTAATATTCCTCGTGAAGCAAGCATCTTTTGGAGATTGTGGACCAGAACTGCCAATTCTCAACACCTACTTGATCTCTGGAGTTTAATTGGCCATCAGCAGGTTGGCTTTCACCCTCGGCCAATAGTTGAAAGTGTAGATAATAATTACTTTTTGTTATTATCCCTGCAAGTTGGAATAGGATTTGCCCAAATTATCATTGAATTGATCATAAATTGAGAGATAATTAGCAAAAGACTGACTTCAGGAACTTACTTTCCCAAACTCCTGGTCTTCATGAAGGAATTTGACTTCTAGAAATTTTCGGGCTAGTATGGCAATAGGCTAGCCTGGGGCACCTGCTATTCCCAGGCAGTTTCTCATCTAAGTATCAGTCAGGTGTGAGCATGCTTAGCTTTCAATACCAGATGAGATTAGGCACAATAGTGGTTAGCGTAATGCTAAAACAAAGTCAGTGACGTGGATTCAATTCCCACTCCTGCCTGTAAGCAGTTTGTACATTCTCCCCGTTACCAGGTGGGTTTCCTCTGGGTGCTCTGGTTTCCTCCCACATTCCAAGATGTAATTGGTCACATGGGTGTAATTTTGCCTCGCAGGCTCATTGGCTGAAAAGCCTGTTGCCATGCTGTATCTCTAAGAATATTTCTAAGAAGTCAGTTTTCTAGTATGCAGCAGGAAGAATTGTTTAAAAGAAAGCTAGTCACAGCTGATCTCAGGCAAAGAGGGGGAACTGTAGTTTGTGTCAGGGGAACAGTGTCATTGAGTATACATTTTCCCCATTATTGTCAAGCAGCACTCATCCCAGGATGATCTGAGGGTAAAAATGTGAGCTCGGTCATGAATGGGTTGAGAGGGATAACAAATCAGCCATGACTGAATGGTGGGACAGATTCGATGGGCCAAATGGCCTAATTCTGCTATGGGCAAATAGTCTGTCAACACTCATCAACTGGGATTAGATTCTGTAAGGAGAAGCTGTGGAAAAGTACCTTGGGAAAGGGCACCCTACTTAAAGGGGAGGAGAAGAGAGATATGTATGGATTTATATATAAATGCAAAGAATGTCAAATTCCAGCTCAGAACTCACATAGATAATCTTGCAAAGGAATCTATTGAAATATGACATTTGTACAGACTTTATACTCCAAGAATACAGAATGACTTATTTTAATTAGGGCCTGTTTTAAATTTCTTGGCTCTTTATTTATGTAAAGTCTAGTGTATTTAATTCAGCAAAATCCCAATGAGAAATGGGATCTATAAATGAGTTACCTGGCTCTTCTTCTGGATAACACATTGCAGCAGCTTTGTCGGGATGATTTCAGCAAAACACAATAATGGTGTTGCACTAAAAAGCACCTTATCATGTCAGAGCATTTTCTGAAGCGTCTAAACTGCTGTGGACAATGATTGTGGAACTATCTTTATAAATGCTGACCTGCTGAGTTCTTCCAGCATTTTGCTTGTGTGCTTATAAATGCTAATCCTTCTTTCCAAAATAAAATAGTACTATCATTTTCTGTTAGCATTTAACAATGAGTGCAGAATAGAAAATTACAGGAATGTAGCAAATGTAGCAGCTCCTGGGGAAACCTTCACTAATCTAAATTCATTTTGATGGCCTTTTTACTGGAATGAAGTGTTGTGGCTTACAGGACAGTTAATGGCGATGGGACCAATTTTGAAGAGATTAGGAAAAGGTTTACCAGCAACAGTCTTATGTGGAATATTCTATCCACAGATTTCATCTGAGATTAAATATCAGGTTTAATGACAAGTAATTACACGTAAGTAATGAATGTTGCTGCAAAGACCAGTGTTTATTATCTATTCCAAATTACCCTTGAGAATGTAATGATGTGATATCATCTTTAAGAATGCTTAGTGATCCATGCATGCTCTTCCGCAATCTTCATTGAATTGTGTCCCGTACTTCAACAGTAGCGAGGAAGTACTGGGTCATGATTTTGAATATAGTGAAATACAGTTCTACTATTAATTGTGTCTCAGAGCACCTCAGACATACCCAGTTTTGAAATATCAGTTTTATTTAGAATTTCTCTAACAAAATACAGTGATTGTATCCTACGACATAGCAATGTGAGGTCAAAATCATGTCAATTTTTCTTCATCTTCTGCTGAACTACTCACAGTCATGTCCTGGATTTGGCCAGCTAGGTGAAAAATGGTACACTCAAACTACTCTTGAAAGTGGAAAATAAAGACCCCTTTCCCCTCCTTTCCATCCACCCATTTGGCTGCATTTTATGCCTTATTCTTTGTAGTAATTTTTATTATGGTGGACCTCTAATTCATCAGACAAGGCAGGATAGGAGGTGATGTTCTGCATAGATTGCCTTGCCCACCATTGACAATTGAAGTATCTGAGCAACACGCTCATTTTTTTGTATTAGTCATGATGGGTATGTTGAGCCAATAAGAAAGGGATGGGTATGTCTGGGATATTAAAGGGTATGATTCTTTTGAGTGATGGTGTCAAGCTTGATAGTTCTATTGAACAGCATTCCCAATTTTGGCATGTTTTCAAAGTTCCCAGAACTGTGATGTCTTTCCCGTGCACAAATTCACCTGATCTTTCTGCTATGGATATCTGATCGCCCTGTCCCTCTGATGCCCAGCACAGAGCCACTGGACATGTTCTAAATCTATTCTTTTGAGGGTACTGGTCATGCCACATAACACAATGGAGCATGAGCTCATGTTGAAGAGACTTCATGTTAATTGAATTTAAATTCTTCGGCTGTCTCGGTGAGATTTAAGCTCTTCACTTAGAGAATCAGCAACAACTTGGAACCTGACATCTGAGTGCATAAGCATTGTAAGCATGCAGCAGCTGATACTGGATTTGGTCCTAACTTGGGTCTGAAGTGAGGTGAAGTAGATTGAACAGTTTTCCCAATGGTTCTGCAGATGAACTTCACTCTAATGGGCAGCTTGTTGGAGGCAGAGCAAAGTATTACGGCAAGAAAATGTAGAAGTGCCAAAGTGATTGTGCAACCTTGTTTGATACTGGTCTGTAGTGAGATGGGCCTCTTGTGAATGTATTAATGCATTGGTTAGGCAAACCATCATGAAGCAAATATAACTCAGAGAAATTTGTATGGGCATCCAAATGTAAGGAAGATGCTCCACAGTCCCACACAATCAATGTATTCAAAGGTTCGAATGAGGTAGAAAGCCGCATATTTTGTGGTTGGTGCTGTTCCCTTCTCTTAGACTTGAGGAGTTAGTGTGTCAGTGGAAAGAGTATCTTGGAAATCCCTAAATAGTTAGAAAATTGGATTTGTGTCCTTTCTTGTGGAACTCAGTCATTCTGAGATTCACTGACCCTTTCTTCTCTTCTTAGATGTCAGAGATAAAGTTGTAGATTTGTGGGAGAAGTTCCTCACCATTAAGTATTAGAACATCAGCGTTTATACTGTATGTTTGCAGGGCCTTTTCAACTTGTCAATCAAAGTTAGTAGCAAGGCTGCATGAGATAGTTTGCAATTTTGAATTTATCCTCTTTTGGATGGTGGTAATGCCAGGTAGCTCAATGGAAAATGTTGTTTGGATGGGTATGGAATTTCACCTGACATAACTAACTGAAGTTAGGTTCTTTAGCTGGCTTGGTGGGATTCTAGCTCATGTCACCGGATCACCCAGGAATGGCTTCTAAAATATTTGTCCAGTAATGAAACCTTTCTAAATGAAACCACATACTCTGTAGCATTATTCATTAGTGATCCAAAGAAGTAATAAAATCATTTCATTTTTGTGTTTTAATCCATTTTTTCCATTTTTGGTGTATATGTTGCCAAATATTTTTTCTGTTTTGTGAAATTTTCTTGTGATGTTGAAATTTCTCCTCCGTTTTTGCCTGAGGGGTATATTGTGCACATAGTTTTTAACAAATTATGTGAAATATTTAAATTATACATTTTCACATCTTCTTGGCAATTATCTAATAAATAGCACAGTCTGATACTTGTGATGTCGGTTATTATTCCTCAACTCTTCTACTGGGTGCACAAGGTTGGAGATAATTGGATCACTTTTGTTCTATCTCTTTCTTCTCTTCTCCACCAACAAAATCCCATAACCCCATACTTTACAATCTATTACCCCTACACTCTACTCCAATCTCTCCTGCTGTCTTCCTCATTCTTCCTCCTTTTTCTAGTCCCTTCCCCTTCTTCTGTCTGTCCCCACTCTCTAGTCTTTCTCTCTGTTGACATACATGAGAATATCTCCTGTTTGGTGTTTCAAGTGAGTTCTTCAAAAGAATCAGTGAAGAAGTGTTCATGGGTTTGTGATGCATTCAGAAATCTGATAGAAGGGAAGAAGCAGTTTCTAAAACATTGAGTGAGGGTCTTGAGGCTCCTGTACCTTCTCCCTGATGATAGTGAAAAGAAGACATGTCCCAGATGGCACACACAAAATGCTGGTGGAATGCAGCAGGACAGGCAGCATCTATAGGAAGAAGTACAGTTGATGTTTCGGGCCGAGACCTTTCGTCAGGACTAACTGAAAGAAGAGATAGTAAGAGATTTGAAAGTGGGAGGGGGCGGGGAGATCCGAAATGATAGAAGACTAGAGGGGGAGGGATGACGCTGAGAGCTGGAAAGGTGATTGGCGAAAGTGATACAGAGCTGGAGGAGGGAGAGGATCATGGGACAGGAGGCCTCGGGAGAAAGAAAGGGGGAGAGGAGCACCAGAGGGAGATGGAGAACAGGCAAGGAGTGATTGTGAGAGGGACAGAGAAAAAAGGAAAAAGAGGGGGGAAATAAATAAATAAGGGGTGGGGTAAGAAGGGGAGGGGGTCATTAACAGAAGTTAGAGAAATCAATGTTCATGCCATCAGGTTGGAGGCTACCCAATCGGTATATAAGATGTTGTCGCTCCAACCTGAGTGTGGCTTCATCTTGACAGTAGAGGAGGCCATGGACAGACATACCAGAATGAGAATGGGACATGGAATTAAAATGTGTGGCCACTGGGAGATCCTGCTTTCCCATTCCCATTCTGATATGTCTATCCATGGCCTCCTCTACTGTCAAGATGAAGCCACACTCAGGTTGGAGCGACAACATCTTATATACCGATTGGGTAGCCTCCAACCTGATGGCATGAACATTGATTTCTCTCATTTCTGTTAATGCCCCCCTCCCCTTCTTAACCTATCACTTATTTATTTATTCTCCCTTTTCCTTTTCTGTCTTTTTTCTCTCTCTGTCCCTCTCACAATCACTCCTTGCCTGCTCTCCATCTCCCTCTGGTGCTCCCCTCCCCATTTCTTTCTCCCTAGGCCTCCTGTCCCATGATCCTCTCCCTTCTCCAGCTCTGTATCCCTTTTACCAATCAACTTTCCAGCTCTCAGCGTCATCCCTCCCCCTCCTGTCTTTTCCTATCATTTCGAATCTCCCCCGCCCCCTCCCACTTTCAAATCTCTTACTATCTCTTTTTTCAGTTAGTCCTGACAAAGGGTCTTGGCCCGAAATGTCGACTGTACTTCTTCCTATAGATGCTGCCTGGCCTGCTGCGTTCCTCCAGCATTTTGTGTGTGTTGCTTGAATTTCCAGCATCTGCAGATTTCCTCATGTTTGTGCTTTTAAATGTCCCAGGTGGTGCGGGTTTTTAATGACAGATGCCATCTTCTTTAGGCACCACCTTTGGAAGATGGCTTCAATGGTGGGGAAGCTTGTGCCCATGATGGAGCTGGCTGAGTCTCCAGCCTTTTACAATCCTGTGTATTAACACCTCCATACCAAATGGTGATTCAACCAGACAGAGAGCTCTCCACAGTACATCTGAAGAAATTTGCTGGAGTCTTTGGTGAAATATAACCACTGGTTTGAATATTTTGGGTGTAGTATAGATTCTCCAAGACTGATGGCCATGAACTTGAAATTGTTCTCTCTTTCTACCGCTGACCTTTCAATGAAGATCGGTGTGATCTCTCAACTTCTCTGCCCTGAAGTCGACAATCAATTCCTTGGTCTTGCTGACATTGAGTGCAAGCTTGTTGTTGCAACACCACTCAATCAGCCAATCTATCACACTCCTGTATGCCACCTCATTGTCATCTGAAGATTCTGCCAACAACAGTAGGCGGCAAAATATTTTTTTTCCTTCTCTTTGTGTTGTTACATTGTAAGAGCCACTTAACTAGAATGGGATCATAAGCAGAGTACCAGCAATGGAAAAATGAACCAAATAATAGCCTTGTTGTTGGATTCTAACCATTAGCCATGTATATCCGGAAGTATCTATTACTTAGAACCCTGTACAGCACATTTTAATAGATACTGGATGATCTCCAGTGCCTCATTCAAATGGCTGTATGTGGCCACATGAATTCAATTGCAGGAAGGAAATTTCTCCCAATAAACCAATAATTTGGTAGAGGTAATCTGGACAACAATCGGAATCAGGAATTGTGGCCTAATATTTTTCTCTGCCCTGATGTTCAGGGTTATATAATTATGGCGTATATTGCATAGCAGTAAGAACAGTGCAGTGTTTGCTCTGAAAGAAAAGAAGCAAGTAAAAAAAACTTTAAATCTTCACAGACTTGATATTAAACAGGTCCCATCAATGCAGAGCAGTGTACCAGACAGCTGATAGATTTAGTCCCTTGTCCTAAATTACAGAATATGAAAGTCACTACTACATTCAACAGGTTCCTGCTCAGAATGGTGCATGTACTTTGGGTCAGACATCACTTTGAGTAAACTTTGGGTACCATATCCAATACACTTAATAGCAGTTGAGATGCAGGGATCCCATCTGATCAACAAGCATGGTATAAACAGTAGAAAGGATGTATCTGGACTTGGGGGCCTGAATTACCAGGTTGTGTAGTTTAGGTCTTTATTTCCTGGATTATAGATTAAGGGGGTGACCTGACAGAAGTAATGAAGGGGCATACACTAGGTAAAATTACATAATCTTTTTTCCCCCAGGGAGGGTTTGTTTAAAAACAAGAAAGCATAGATTTAAGATCAGAGACGAGGGACTTAAAAGTGATATCAGGAGCAGCTTCTTCACATAAAGGCTGATAAATATTTGGAATGAGCTTTCAGAATTAGTGGCTGAAGCAGGCATATTAGCAACATTTTACAGCAACAATGGTTAGCACAATGCTTTATAGTACCAGTTTTGTTGTTTCGTATGGCATGGCCCATTCAGGAGCCGGGGTTCAATCGATCTTCATGAGGCATCTCGTCAACATGGATGGTCCTGAGTTGGCATCACCTGATGGAGTCCTTGAAGCACACAAGCCTCCACACACGTTAGTGTGTCAATCCAGGTCATGGAGGATAGTACCAGTGACTCGGGTTCAATTCCCACTGCTGCCTGTACGTTCTCCCTGTGACTGCGGGCACTCTGGTTTCCACCCACAATCCAAAGGCGCACCTGTTGGTCTTTGTAAATTGTCCCATGATGACACTAGGATAAAACCAGGGGATGGCTGGGTGGCGTGGCTCAGAATGCCTATTCCGTGCTGTATCCCCATAAATAAATATGTGGATAGGAGAGGCTTAGAGGGCTATGGGCCAAATGTGGGAAGGTGGGATTACCTCACTGGGCTTCACGGTCAGCATGGAGGAGTAGGACTGTATGGCTCTATAAGCATTATATTTGTGTTCACAGTACAGCGGTGTTATGTCAATTCCTGTTCCTAGGCATGCTGGGGAGATTCCAATTTATCTGTCACCTACCTTGTGCATTCTAACTATCCCATCTGGCTTGGAATCCAGTAGGGAATAAATCACAAGCATAGCTGGGAAGATGTCCACTTTACTGTAATTGGAGGTGTGAATATGAGATAATTATCACACTTTAACTCATGTGAACATACAAATATAGTGCAGGAGCAGCCATGGTTCCAACAGCTGTGGTCAGTTAGTTGTAACTTGCTATTACGTACAAATTATCATGCTCATTTGAGAGCAGGATATTCATGATCTAATGTTTTACTAAATAAAGAGACCATCTGGCAAGGTACTGAGTCAGATAGACTGGGGCAATCACACGTATCCGCCACAAAAGCTGCTCACAGTTCAGATACCGGAGTTGGCTTCAGTGCCCTCCCACAGATTCAGGATGAAATCTAATTCAGCCTGACCCAGTTTAATACTTCAGTACAGATCCCATTAAATCCACCCAGTTAACAGAATTTCACTTGAGGGGCTAACCTTTCATGTTTACAACTTAGAGATTCTAACAGCAGATAAATATTGTATGCTTAAATCATCCTTTCATGCTTCATAATTTGTCAGGCAATTGAATTTGATCGTTGTTTCCTTTCATTTACAAATACCTCAGTTTAATCCTGCAATATCATTTGGATGCCTTCTATCCCACTTCAACATTGCAGATGGCCACTTCAAGCAAGGGTAATGAGGATGCATCCCAACAGGAGATCGTACAACCTGCAGTTTCTCATACGTAAAAAGATAGGGCAGCCAAATTAGAGCTGGAAATAGCAGCAGCTGATTCATGCTATTTGCTGATCTTATGTTGAGCTGCGTTGCTGGTGGTAGCCCTGATTGACAATGAAACCTATTTAAACAATGTCCTGGGGTGTCGCCTGGGGGGTGGTGATTTTTCTTCACATCATTGGAGGTAAATGCTTGTGATCTATTTGTGCTGCAATTTTCCACACATATTCTAAATCTGTACTAAAACATAATATTTGCATTGCTGTTCAGCGCCAGCCTTCTGTATGCTTCCTGCAGTTGCCCCAAAATACCAACTAATACCACATCAGCAAATGAAAAGGTCAGAAGATTAGAGTTGCAATGGAAGTTTATTACAGCACCAGATCATCCAGGTACTTTGTAAATACCCCCTTTTAATTATTTATTTATTGTGGGGATACTGGCATTCATTTCTCATCATATGCTGACTCTTGAGAAGTCCCAAGTGCAATATCTTCCTCTTAATGTTTTTGTTTGTGTGGTGAAGATACTTCTAAAGTGCATTTGTGAAGGAGATTCCGGGATTTTGAATCATTGTTGGTGAAGAGGTGGAGTATATTTCCATGTCAAGGGGATTTATATAATCCACGGGTGGCATTGACCCCATATATCATGGAAGCCAGGATGGTGCTGCTGAAGAAAACACTGCACTACATATTATAGACAGCACATTCTTCAATGTGCCTGTCTGTGGTCAATTCAGGAATAATTATTTGAAGGTCAAGTCTTCAGACTTGGCACAAAACTCATCCCTGCCCTTCTAAATATTTCTGAGACTTGGGCCACCTAGGGAAGGCATTTCAGGTACTGGAAAAAATAGCATCAGCAATTCCTTCACAAAATCCTCCAAATTTACTGCAAGGACAAGCAAATCAATATCTGTCAGCTCTCCCTGTTCAGCATCTACAAAGCGGAAGCCATAAAGTTTATATACATGATATCAGACTTCTCCTTCCAAGCTTTTTCAGTTCTGTGCTACGGAAGCACACTGTACCCTTACACAGACAACAGAAGGAGCGGATCACCTCGGAAATTACCTACTCACTCATCTCATGGGCCACCAACAGGCCCACCTGTGTAAGAATCAGTAGATCCTACAATGGGCTCACCAACTGCCTCAAAGCCAAAGTGGTAATAAGTCATCCCTGACCCGGAAGATCTACTCAAGAGGAAGGTACCCCCTGCAGCTAGTGGAGAGGTTAGCTGCCCTAGTCAACAGTCTGGGGATTAGATGTGTGATTCCCCTAGAGACCAACACTAATTTGAAACATTTTCAAAATCAAGTTTCTTTATTGACTTCCAGGATCTGCAGACAGAGTCAAGGCTGATGTACGTCCATATAACTAAGGGATTGCTGCAATATCAGAGCTGACACCTTTCAGTTGGACTGTCTGCCCTTTTCATTTGATTGGGAACTTTTTTAAAAAATCCTTTTGGCTGTACTTGTACTGGAAGAAGCAGTGCAGCAGAATTCTGTTTTCTTAACAATATGTATCCTCAGATCAACATCACTTAAGCTGATAATATGGTCGTTTAAATCAGAACTGTCTGAAGGGGTTTGCTGAGTACAAATTGCCTGTTGCCTGAACCGTGCCTCAGCATTTTCAACACTTCAAAAATACTTTATTTGCCATGACTTTTAATAAAATGAAATATGCAATAAAATACACATTTTCTTTCCTTTTGCGACGCCCGTGTGTATATAATGTCAAAATACTTGCTGATACTTGAATATCTGTTAGGCTGACACCCAATAGCCTTCAGTCCTTCAAGTGGTCTCCAAGGCCCCAGATTGTCTCCTGTCATTTGTCAGGATCTCCATTTGAATGACACAAATTACCACCAAAAGGAGAACTTCCTGGTGCCCAAACATTTTAATTCCAGTTCTCCTTCCCGTTCTAACATGTTGGTCGATGGCCTTCCCTTGTGCCAAGAAGAGGAGCAACACCTTCTATTCTGTCTGGGCAGCCTCCAGCCTAATGGCATGAACATTGATTTCTCTTTCTGGATAAAGAAAACCCTTCCCCCTCCCCTCTTCTATTCCCCCCTCTGGCCTCTTACCTACCTATCACCTCTTTTCCTTTCTCCTATGGTCCACTCTCTTTTCCTAACAGATTCCTTCCTCTCCAGCCCGTTATCTTTCCAACCCACCTGGCTTCACCTATCACCTTCTAGCTATCCTCTTTCCCCTCCCCCACCTTGTTTATTCCCTTGTCCTTTTCAGTTCTGAAGAGGGGTCTTGGCCTGAAATATCAGCTGTTTATTCATTTTGATAGATGCTGCCTGACCTGCTGAGCTCCTCCAGTATTTTGTGTGTGTTGCTTTGGATTTACGGTATAGTATCTGCAAAATTTCTTGTGTTTGTGATTTACCACCAACCCAGACTGAGAAAAATAACACAGGTCAGATTACTTTTTGCATTACGAATCAGCTGCTGAAATCTCATCATGCCTGTGTTACTTATGGACTTTACTGTTCAGTCTCCATTGTTCTACTCTCTGTAAAGTTTGGCAGAATTCCACCATCCAAGTCCTATGAAGTGCCCTGAGATATCTTGCCATGTACAATACAAATATAAGTTATTTGTAGTTTTGCTTGCATTACACTGTACTTATGAATTAATTTCTTAAATGTTCTTTATTATCAGCATTGAATTGCAGAGATTGTCAGATTGGGGGTCGACTTTGTTGTAAACTCAATGCAACAGGTTCCCCTCGGTTTTCAGTTAATTCCTAGGAGACGCCATTTCATTATCAGGTACATAGCAACAGGACTTTCAGGTCCTCTGGGCTACTATTCTGCCATTCAGAGAGATCATGATGCTTAATATATACTTTAAAATCATTTCTAGGCATTGCACAAGCACAACACTAAGTTGAGACTAAATCAGGTAGAATCTGAAATATTTGCACCAGGAGATAACACAAACAAACAGCTCTAACCCAGCTGCAGCTCAGGAACACTAAAATAGGCATTTAGTTAGCTATTTGTAGAACGTAACATTAAAGTTCTCATTAGCTAACAACTCGCTCCCTCAGATCCATTTGCATTAAAATGCTCTCCTCATTAATAACCATTCACTCTGGTGAGGTCCCCATCAGGTATCACAGATTTAAAATCGGAAGGGCAAATGAGCTCATTTCTTTCACTTAGATATTCTTCGTGATTGTAACAGTACATACGAAAGGTGGCAGACTCTGATTGCATAAATAGTTTGAAAAACAACTTGGCCAGCTGCTTGAGAGTGAGGCATCCAGAGTTTATGGACAGGAGTGCAGATGTATCAGCCAAACCTCTTTCCTTGACTTTCTGGTATATTCTCTTTAATTGTAACCAACCACTCCCACCCAGTTTTAAAATTGTACTATAAAACCTTAACTTTCTGGTCTTGTGTTAACTTACATTGAGGGCATTTCATGGAAAATGGAAAACATCCTTGACTTCTCTAAGCTGAACTAATGCATGTCCACCTCCACTGTTGAACATGTTACTTAACATAAATGAATCCTGGTTTCCTATAAGATCTCCTTTGAGCTATCTACACCTGCCACAGCATTAAAATGCCCTTAACAAATTGAGAAATTACATCCTAAGCACATTTATCTATTTCCCTTATCAATTTTCTTGACCTGCCTACAGACTTTGTCATAGCTGACCTCACCGCTTTCCTATTGCATTATCCAGCCAAGTGAGAATGTCTACAATACTGCGATGATCTAAAAAAGTTTAAGATACTTATGTATTCTCACCCAAGGCATCTATTTATAAAGCCCTAGATCACAGTTGTCTTTAACACTGCTCAACTTGTCAATAACCTGTATATTTCTTCAATTTTGTTTCAGGATGCATCTGTCTTCTTACCTTGATCCTGGTTTAAATATCGAGTCATACATTGTTCTAAGCCCGGAAAAGCTGTTCTGCAAACATTCTGCCAGATATTCACCTAAGAGAGTGAGATACAGCCAGGGTAAACATACAGTGCCACAATTACTGATCCAAGATTACATTAGACTCTCCTCATTCTTCATGAGGCTATTAATCACTGAAATAGGTATAGGCTTTGATCCATTCTTCAGTATTAAAATAGGAATGATAAAAAATGCTAGAATATGACACATGCCCAGTCTTCTCATGCTCTGTAACCCATAGCTGTTAGACAGACCTTTTCAACAGCCGTCATGCTCTTTGTGGGTGTTAATGAGGGCCTCAGCTGGGCTCTTTTCCTTAGAGTAGGGAAAGTTAAGTGAAGATTATTAACAAAATTAAGATTTAAAAGTGGGTAGATAAGGAGAAAGAATTTCCCCTGACAGAAGGTTTAATAAGTATAGATTGAGAACATGTAAAACAAGAGGATGAAGAGGAGGCATTGGATCTCCCAGTCCTGCTCCATCTTTGTGTAAAATCAAGGCTGATCTCCAACATAACTCAAGATGTATGCCGTTAATCTAAATCTCCTTTCAGGCAACCAATTAGCTTCCTAGGACATTTTGGAGGGGAATTAGGAGTCAGCCTATTACTAATGTCAGGATTATGCAGGCCAAAACAGGGAAAGGTTACAGATGCAAACACGAGGAAATCTGCAGATGCTGGAAATTCAAGCAACACACACAAAATGCTGGTGGAACGCAGCAGGCCAGGCAGCATCTATAGGAAGAAACACAGTCGACATTTCGATGAGACCCTTTGTCAGTCCTGACATTTCGACGAGACCCTTTGTCGGCCAGAAACAGCGACTGTGCTTCTTCCTAAAGGTTACAGATTCCTTTTCCAAAGGTGCATCAGCAAACCAGTTGGATTTTACAAGATTATAATAGTCTTTCCAGCCTGAGGGGGGAGGGGGCACAGAATGGGAGTTGTTAAATAATTTAACAACCCATCCTCAGAAAAGTAGGAAGCCACAACCTCCAGGGATAGAGGGAAAGGGTAAGCAAAGAAAACTAATTGAACAGTGCTTTTAATGGACCCCTTGCTTGGCACAGGTGCCTAAGACCTTTCCACAGTACAGTATTTGTCAATGTGGAGTGGAGAGCGAGTTCATAAATCTGGCAGGAGCAAAACATGTTGGGAAGCACAAGGGTGGAGTGCCATGGGAGGGTTGAGGGGTGAATGACAGAATGAGTGCCAGGGGTGTAGGGTGGTGTGGGTACAGATACACTCAGCCCTGAGACACCAGGCAAGACCATTTGATTTCAAACAATTGGTTTATTAATCATTACAGAATGTCTCTCTAGTGCTTTCAGCTCCCTCCCCTCTCCCTTCCCCGTTTCCCCAACTGTGATTCCCCTCTCCCTGCCCTCTTCCCACTCTCAGTCCATAATAGAGACCCCAATCAGAATCAGGTTTATCATCATTCACATGTCATTGAAATTTGTTTTTTTTTTGCAGTAGTACAATACATAAAATTATTATGGTACTATGCAAAAATCTTAGACACCCTAGCTCTAAGTATATATATCTCTCTAAGACTTTTGCACAGCACTGTATGATTTTACAATATTTCTATGTGATGTCAGAACAATTAGCTAATTACTAGATTATAGAAAAAAGAAAAGTGATTTTTGTCTGTAATTACACAATTTTTACACAGAATGAAAAAATAAACCTTCTATAGTTGTACTGTGGAGAGCATTCTGACAGGCTGCATCACTGTCTGGTATGGAGGGGCTACTGCACAGGACCAAAAAAAGCTGCAGAAGGTTGTAAATCTAGTCAGCTCCATCTTTGACCTAGCCTACAAAGTACACAGGACATCTTTGGGAAGCGGTGTCTCAGAAAGACAGCGTCCATTATTAAAGATCTCCAGCACCCAAGGTATGCCCTTTTCTCACTGTTACCATCAGGTAGGAGATACAGAAGCCTGAAGGCACACACTCAGCGATTCAGGAACAGCTTCTTCCCCTCTGCCATCCGATTCCTGAATGGACTTTGAAGCTTTGGACACTACCTCACTTTTTTAATATACAGTATTTCTGTTTTTACACATTTTAAATAATCTGTTCAATATATGTAATTTATTTATGCGTTTATTATTATTTTATTTATTATCATTTCTCTCTCTGCTAGATTATGTGTTGCATTGAACTGCTGCTGAAAGTTAACAAATTTCACATCATATACCAGTGATAAACCTGATTCTGATTCTGAGATAAGATCATCTTAACCATCACTCCCAACAGATATAATTGCATTGCTCTCAGGTGCTTAGTACCTACAGTGAGATTTTTTAAAAAGCTTGTTACATAATGGTGATTCACAAGCGGTTAGCATTGAGGGAAACTAGCAGAATGTGTGTTGCTTGAGGAACTGAATGCAAATACAACAAGGTTTTGCCTCAGCTAGACTATTTTTGGAGTATTAATACTCTTTAAAGAAGGAGTATAGGTCTCAATATTTAAGGAAGAAAGCAATTCAGAGATTCTCTACACCAGTACCTTGAATGAAAGCGATGAACTGAGGCTGAAGCTGTTGGCCTGTTCGATCTGCTCCAGGCTTTGTGTCCATGGACTCACTTACAATCCAAATGCTGTTGCTTACCTTTATTGTTTGCACAATTTGTTTTTTTTCCCTCTCTCGGCACTTCGGGTGTTTGTTAGCCTTTTTTTAATGGGTTCTTTCAGGTTTCTTGTTTTGAGACAAATCTCACGGTTGTATAATTTATACATACTTTGATAATAAATGTACTCTACTTTGAATGAGCAGATTGTCTTTTGACAAAAGGTTGGACCAGTTAGGCTTATATCCACTGGAGTAAGACAGGACATGATTGAAACATATTAAATCCTGAGGGGTGACTGAGAAAAGGAAATTTCCTCGTACTGGAGAATCTAGAACTAGAAATCACTGTTTAAAATAAGGGGTTGCTCAATTAAGACAAAAAAGGCATTTCTTTTTCTCTCAAAGGATAATAAAGCAAAGCCTTTGTAGACGAAGATCAATAGATGGAATAGATACTTATAAGCAAATAGGTGAAAGGTTACCCACGAAGGGGGAACGCAGAATTGAATTTAGAGCAGCAGTAAGGGGGCAAGTAAACTCCAAACCCAGGCTTGAGGGGGCAAGTAAGTGTAGGCGTAAGCATAAGTATAAGCAAGAGTAGGTGCTACACCTGTCCCTACACCTCCTCTCTTGCCACCATTCAGGGCCCCAAACAGTCCTTCTAGGTGAGGCAAAACTTCACTTGTTGGGGTAATCTATTGCATCCCGTGCTCCCGGTGCAGCCTCCTCTACATCGGCAAGACCCGACACAGATTGGAGGACTGCTTTGTCGAGCACCTCTATTCCATCCGCCACCACAGACAGGATCTCCTGGTTGCTACCTACTTCAACTCTGCTTCACATTCCCATTTGGATATGTCCATACACGGCTTCCTCTACTGCCATGATGAGGCCAAACTCCAGTTGGAGGAGCAACACCTCATCTACTGTCTGGGTAGTCTCCAGCCCCTTGGCATGAACATCGAATTCTCCAACTTCCGGTAATTCCCTCCCTCTCCCTTCCCCCATCCCACTGTCTCCTCTTCTAGCTGCCTATCACCTCTCTCATGATTCTGCCTTCTACTACTACCCATAGTGCTTTCCCCTTAGATTCCTTCTTCACCTTTCCTGCCTATCCCCTCCCTGCTTCCCCTCCCCCACCCCTTGATCTTTCCTCTGATTGGTTTTCCACCCTCCACCCACCTTCTTTATGGGGCCCCTGCCCCCTCCTTCTTGAGTCCTGATGAAGGGTCTCGGCCCAAAACGTTGACTGTTCCTTTCAACGGATGCTGCCCGACCAGCTGAGTTCCTCCAGCTTGTTTGTACGTGTTGAAGTAAACTCCCAAACTGAGGCTTGAGGGGGCAAGTAAAATCCCAAACCCAGGCTTGAGGGGGCAAGTAACCTACTCCTGTTGCTAATTCATATATTTGTACATTAATAAATGAAGAATATCAATCACTTATACCTGTTGATGTATCTGAAGATGTTTGGAGCCGACTACAATTATTTGATTAAAGCCTTAAAGTTTGGGATTTCATCCCAAAATTGTTAGAGCATGAAGGTGAAAAGTTTATTCCCTAACCTACTTAAGAACAGTGGCTTTCTATTTATTATCATCTGATAGGGCAGAAACAAGGTTTAATTTTTGTCAGCTGTAGCTCAGTAGCTGATCGTCATCTGTGAGATTGGACAGATACTGGGGACTGGAAGTCCTATAATTTTCTGCAGCAAATTGACCCATTGCTTTTTGTTATCTGATAGCTAATTGCTGATTGGAAACTTTGTGCACACAGAGCTCACTTGGGTAAATTGCAATGCACTCCACCATGTGTTTGATGGACTAACACAGAGAATGCAAGGCACGTGAAAGCCAAGACTGGCAAGATGCTGAAGTGTTTTGATATGAATATATATTTGAGACAACTCAGGATCAGCCCTATTCCTTAACGACACACACACAAAATGCTGGAAGAACTCAGCAGGCCAGGCAGCACCTATGTAAAAGAGATTTTGGGCCGAAACCCTTCATCAGGACTGGAAAGGAAGGGGAGGAAAGAGTACAAGGTGCAGGTGATAGGTGAAACTGGAAGATGGGGAGGGGTGAAGTAAAGAGCTGGGAAGTTGATTGGTGAAAGAAATAAAGGGCTGGAGGAGGGGGAAGCTGATAGGAGAGAACAGAAGATCATGGAAGAAAGGGAAGGGAGAGGAGCACCAGAGGGAGGTGAGAGAAGAAAACAGGAAAGGTGGAACGATGGGTGGGGGGGTGCAATTGCTGGAAGTTCACAAAATTGGTGTTCATGCCATCAGGTTGGAGGCTACCTCAATGGAATATAAGGAGTTGCTCCTTCAACCTGAGTGTAGCCTCATTGCGGCAGTAGAGGAGACTGACATGTCGGAATGGGAATGGGAAGTAGAATTGAAATGGGTTGCCACCAGGAGATCCCACTTTTTGTACAGACAATGAAGGCACCTTCAAGCACTTGGTGAAGCAGTCTCCCGATCTACATTGGGTCTCACCGATGTACAGGAGGCCACACTGGGAGCACTGGATACAGTTGATGACCCACAACAGACTTGCAGGTGAAGTGTTGCCTCAACTGGAAGAACTGTTTGGGGCCCTAAATGGTAGTGAGAGGAGATGTAGGGGCAGCTGAGGCACTTGGTCCGCTTGTGAAGAAAAGTACCAGGAGGGAAATCAGTGGGGAGGATCTCATGTTTGCAGCCCTATTTCTGTTTAAATTACACCATTCAGCTGTGGGGTCTGGTTAGTTTGCAAGAAGGCAATGCCATGAATCATCTCAGACCCAATACTTGGCATCTCATCTCAATGATAAATGCTTCATTCCTTACAGGGTGCACCATGATCCCTGCTCAACCTACCCACCTCATGCTACTTGATGACCCAAAGATGTGTGTCTCAATCAATCAACTCCATTACCCCATGACTTGAAGGCCAAATTAGACCCAAATTAGGATATAGGAACATTCTGATAATCCTTAGCACTTTGATTGTACTACAGCAGCAGATTTTCCAAACTATCAAATATTAGTCATAAACACGAGAAAATCTGCAGATGCTTGAAATCCAAAGCAATACACACAAAATGCTGGAGGAACTCAGCAGGGCAGGCAGCATCAACAGAAATGAATAAGGAGTTGATGTTTCACACCAAAAACTTTCTTCAGGACTGAGAAAGAAGGAGGAAGATGCCAGAATAAAAAAAAAGGTGAGGGGAGGAGAAGGAGGTTTGCTGGAAGGTGATAGGTGGAGCCAGATGGGTTGGAAAGGTCAAGGGCTGCAGAAGAAGGAACCTGATAGGAGAGGAGAGTGGACCATAGGAGAAAGAGAAGGAGTAAATGATAGGCAGGCGAGAAGGTCAGAACAGGGTACAGAAGAAAGGAGGGGAAGTTACTCATATTATTTCAACACATTTATTTCATACATAGTATAACAAGTCACACAGTAGATTTTTTTCAGTAAAATCAGTGAATTTAAGCAGAGTCAAAGCATGCATGAGCCTCAATTTTAAATCCAGCTACAGAATTACCCATGCAATGTTCACAATGCTGTTCTCAGATCCATTTATAGTGAAAGAACTGAAAGAGTGAGCCACATGCAGAACCAATTAAATTCCTGACCCAAAAGTGCCATGGAATATCCCAGTTTTACTGTATTATGGTTTGTGCTTCTCCATGGCATAACAATGGGTGCATGGTTTCAGAATCCAGAAATCATGATTCTAATGTACACTGCACATGATTGCACTCCCTTGGCATTACACGGCAGAGGAAATGCCCCCGAAAATTGTGAAATTTAACTTCCTTTGTTAATATAGGACATAGGAGCAGAATTAGGCCATCATGGCTGATCCTGGAACCCACTCAACCCCAAACCCCTTTTGCCGTATCCCTTGATGCCCTGACTGATCAGGAAACAATCAACTTCCACCTTAAGTATACCCACAGACTCGGCCTCCACCGCAGTCTGCAGCAGAGCATCCCATAGATTCACTACTACTTACCTCTGTTCTAAATGGTCTCCCCTCAAATTTGAGGCTCAGTTCTGGATACGCCCACCAGAGGAAACATCCTCTCTGCATACATCCTATCTAATCCTTTCAACATTCGGTAGGTTTCAATGAGAAGTGAATATACCAAAGAGTTTAAAGACCTGATGTTGCGTTTGAGGCTCTCACGCATCTCATGATACCCATCAGTAATATTGCACACATTTTTTTTTGTTTCCCTTGAAATCAATTAACAAAATTACAAATGGACCAAAAGAAGTCAAAAGCAGAAAATAAAACAAAGCTGAAGTGGAATGCAAGTAGATTCCGTTCCCACAGACATTTATTGTTTGACAACGGCAAGAAAGGAACAGAAATATTGTAAATGTTGTGAATCAAAACACTGTGAGCTCCCAGAGCTGTAATTCTAAAATTTTGTGGATCACAAGAGCTATAGATTCCCAACTGAAGATGCCTAAAGCCATGAACTCAATCATTCTAAATGCAGTCTCTGGGAAGATGAGATAACATTTCAACTCTTCCAGCATTCCCGCAGTCAAACAGACGGTAGGCGTTGGTGTAGAAATCTGCAGCCTCTGCAATGCGGACCGATAACTTCACCGATGATGGTTGTTGGACACTTTCTCCTTAGTCACCCTTTGATGAACAAAGGAAGAGCAGGAGCGAGTACACGTCTTGATAAAAAACATACTGAAAATGTAAAAAATGTTTTAAGAATACCGTTGAGGTTATGCTTGTTATCTCATGGTTTCATCCCAGCCATAACATAACAGAAAGCTTATTTTGCGTTATCAGGATATGAGAAGAATGGGACAGTCAAATACACATGTTGGTTGGAGTAGTTGGAAGTTATTATGAATAAGGTATATATAATGATTATCTCATGACAGGCAATGAATAGACCCTATCATTAGAAAGAAGTGTTTTTTTCCCCATTTATACGTATGTTAAGTTGACCGAGCGAAGTGGAAACAGCGTGGTGCATCTTGTGAGACGGGTGAATGGAGCAAGCAGCAGCAAATATCCTGACCAAACAGACTGAAAGAATGTGAAATGAGTTTGGATGCACGTGTAAACTGGGTTGCACGAATTCAGTATTTAACATGGAAAATTTGAACTAATGAAGAAAAGATGGAAACAGATTATCTCCTCCCAATGAACCATGAAGAGATGTGATTTTACACATTATGGTTATTTTGCGAAAGTGGCAGAGAAGTGTGTAGCCAAACTTTCCTTTGCTCTTTTTCCCTTTCCCTAGGTCCATTTTATACACATAAGTTGACAATGATTCACCTACACTATTTCATATTTTCTTCTGACTTTTCATTTCAATTTTTTGCTCATTTCACCAATCTTTGGTGAATTTAGTACATAAATACAGAAACATTTTGTCATTTTAATATATTATGCCATCATTGGGAAGAAAATGAAAAACTAACTGGGCCCAGGGTGGGTCACATTGCCCTTCATACTTACATGAAAATTTGGTTAGCTTTCAGTATTGTACATCTTCCCACAAGCCTTGTTTCCCCCGATGCGCAAAGCATTTCTCAGCAGGCTTGAACATACTTAAAAACTGAGCATCTACAGTCTTTTGTGTGCAAAATCCCAGTGACTGGCAGATAAAAACAGAATACCATGTGTGTAGTTAGGTTTAGCAACAGTTGCAAATGGATTAACCCTTGAATTAATTGTAAGTTATTATTGATAATGTAAATATAGCAAAAATCCCAACACCCTCTGTAAGGAGTTTGTACGTCCTCCCCGCAGCATGCGCGGGTTTCCTACAGGTGCCCCGATTTCCTCCCACAGTCCAAAGATGTACCAGATAGTAGGTTAATTAATTAGGTTAATCCTGTGATTAGGATAGGGTTAAATCAGAGGTTGCTGGTGGCACAGTTCAAAGGTGCAGAAGGGCCTGTTCTGCATTGTATCTCAGTAGCTACAATACAGTGCAAAGAGATGTTTCAGGTGAGTTACTTTTCACCTGCTGAAAATGATTCTCATGTTATATGTGTGGCCTGATTTGCTGAGAGTCCCCAATATTGTGTAGTTTCAATTAACCCTTCTAGCATTATATTAGTCAAAAATTTACACCTCCTGAAGTAAAGAAATATTCCCTGTTATGTGTCGTAAATGACTAATCCCCAACCTGACTCTTAGTTGAAAACTTCATTTATTTACTTAGAAATACAGCATGGCAACAGGCCAAATGAGCCTGTGTTACCCAATTACACCTGGGTGATCGATTAACCTACTAACCTATACGTCTTTGGGATGGTGTGGAAACTGGAGTACCCTGAGGAAAGCCACACAGTCATGGGAGAATGTACAAAATCCTTTCTATCCAAGAAGTTTATTGTCAAGCCATTTAACGTTTATATTTTTTAAATGATCAGGTCTCATTTAACTAGATTTCAGAAAATACTGCCCATTCCTCATCCCAAGGATCAATACAATGAATCTTCACTATAAGTCTCTAAGACATTGGATAAACGAAATCAAAACTAAAAAAGGGAAAAGACCAATTCGTCAATGATTACCTTTGACCACAAAAAATAAAGGATGTATAACCGTCCAGCAAAATTTATGAAAGCGGGAAAGAATTCTCGTATGTATTATTTCCCTCCTTGCAGTGATCTGAACTTTCAGACATCAAATGCCTCTAGAACTGCACCCAAAGTTGAGAATTTGATGTGTGGCCAATAACACTAAGCTTTTGAAGCTAAGGCCTTGCAGACATTACCGCTTCCAGCAGAGGTGACTGAACAGTGATTAGAATTTTAACTTAAGGTGAGTTACTTTTCACCTGCTGAAACTGATTCTCATGTTATAGGTGTGGCCTGATTTGCTGAGAGTCTCCAATATTGTGTAGTTTCAATTAACCCTTCTAGAATTATATTAGTCAAAAATTTACACCTCCTGAAGTAAAGAAATATTCCCTGTTATGTGTCGTAAATGATTAATCCCCAACTCTGACAACTCTGAGTCACTCTTCCTTTGTCTGCAATTGTCAAAAAGTGTCCTCTATTTATTCACCTCGGGATGTGAAAAAGCAATTGAACTTGATCATTGAACACTGGGTCGCTAGGGGAATTTAACAATGATCAATACAAAGCATTGTGTCTGATTCACTCATTCTGTCTCAGACGATCTGATCTGAAATTTGGGCGACCTCGGGTTGACGGTGGTTAGGTACCCTTTGTTAAAAAACAATGTACCCCAGGCTGCATCTCCTGCCCAGATGGCCTACTGTCAGGACTACTCCGCCTGTCATATTTACAAACTAGACAAAGCGTGGTTAACTGAGCCCTGGGATTGAGAATTAAACTGGGCAGAGGGGTAGGCGTTGTTCAGCGCTGCCCTGGATGGAGACAGACAGCCGGGCTGCTCCAGCCTCAGCCTCCCTCCCTCCCTCCCTCCCTCCCTCCCGCTGGGTGCAACCCGGAACCGTGGCTGTGTTTCCGGTTCCTCGGGAAGATGTTTCTGCTGGTCCGGAGGTCGCGGCTCTTCGGGTCGCTGGTGAGTGTGGTCCTGTGTCGGGGGTCGGGGGACCTCGGGCTGTGAGCTGCCGACTATCATCGAGGTCTTCCTCGTTGTGTACTGTGACTGTGCCGGCGCTAGATATTTCACTCACTGTCCCCAGAGGCACTCATTACCTGTTGCCCCAGTTACACCCAGTGCTCGTGATGCACTCTCAGTAACACTCTTTGGCCAGGCCCGTCTTGGCCATGGCGAGAAGTACCTCAGATGGTGGGCCATTCGACACTCTACTCATTTGAACCGAAAACTCGTATGTGCGTTCTGTATCTCTGCGGTGATAGCATGAACAAGGTAGATAGGCATGCTGTATACTCACTGAAACTTCATTCACTTACACAGTGACCACTGTATCAGGCGTCCCCGCCTACACAGAGCTGGACTGTTCACTGCCTGGTGTAAAGGAGCTTTCACAGTGAGCAGTTCACTTTATTAAATTCCCCAGGTGAAATCCATTCTTCCCAGCTTCCTCCGTTTTATTAATACTTATATGAAAATTCAGCGTAAATTTATTATCAAAGTACATATGTCACCATATACAAGCCCGAAGTTCATTTGCATGCTCAATAAATCCAATAATCATAGTAGAAGGCCACACCCAACAGGCCAGGCAACCAGTGTGCAAAATACAACAAACTGCAAACACACAAAAAAGCAATAAATATCACAAATATGAGATGAAGAGCCCTTGAAAGTGAATCCATAGGTTGTGGGAACATTTCAGTGATGGGGTGAGTGAAGTTTTCTCCATTGCTTCAGGAGCCTGACGGTTGAGAGGTAATAGCTAATAGGTAATAGGTGTGGGTCCTGTACCTTCGTCCTGATGGCAGCAGAAAGAAGAGAGCGTGACCAGGGTGGTGGGGGTTCCCGATGACGGATGCTGCTTTCCTACAACAACGTTCCACGTAGATGTATGTGCTCAATGGAGCGGAGGGCTTTACCTATGATGGCATTGGTGTTCCCATACCAGTCAATATGAGTGGTCACAGGGAGAAGTACACATCTGATTCTGTATGTCACAGGGGTACAGCTTTAATGACGCTTTCACCATGGGTGCAGTTCTGGTAGATACTTGCCTGTCACTGCATGCCACGAGACTAGACTTGGTATGGACAGATCTGTCACTGTGTACCATCAGGGCTCGGGTGTGTCATTGGGTTGTCACTTTATTGCTCCAGGTTTGGTGATGGGTTCTCATTGGGAGAATGTGATTAGCTCTCCAAGCTTCCCAGTGTGACAGTTTTGGTGCCGTAAGTAGCTATGGAGAAACAGGGTGCAGAATTAGAAACCCAGGGGCCTCAGAGTTGCACTGATCAACGACCACTCATTTATTCTCCCCACGTTCCCAACAACCCCCCCCCCCAGACTCAAACTCTCACCCGCCCACTAAGGACAGTTTAGGTCAACCAGGGACATGGGAGGAGACCTGAACAGGTGGGGGAGTGGGTCCCGTCCAATCACAGTGACAAAATGCAAACTCCCCACTGCACAGGAGGTCAGGGTTGAAACCCAGGGTGACTGGAGCTGCAACACAACAACTCTACCACTTCATGTCCCACAGGTATTTAAAGAGACAAACCATGACAATGGGCTGAATGGCCTCTTTCCAAACTTGAACACTTGGAATCAGTGTGAGAGTTAATATCACCAGGGCCAACAAATGTTGTGAAATTTGTTAACTTGTGGGAGCAGTACAATGCAATACATAATAGAGGGGGGAAAAACTGAGTTACAGTATGAATGAATGTATATTAAGTAGTGCAGAAATAACAAAAAATGCAGTGAGGTAATGTTCATGAGTTCAATGTCCATTCAGAGATTAGTTGGGCAGAGAAGTGGCAGATGGAGTTCAATCCGGACAAGTGTGAGGTGATGCATTTTGGAAGGACAAACCGGAAGACTGAGTACAGGATTAATGGTCAGTTATTGAAGAGTGTGGATGAACAGAGGGACCTTGGGGTTCAAATCCATACATCCCTCAAGGTTGCTGCACAGGTGGATAGGATAGTTAAGAAGGCCTGTGGGATACTAGGCTTCATTAACAGGGGGATTGAATTCAAGAGTAGAGAGGTCATGTTGCAACTTTACAAATCTCTGGTGAGACCACACTTAGAGTATTGTGTTCAATTCTGGTCACCTCATTATAGGAAGGATGTGGAAGCTATGGAGAGGGTGCAGAGGAGACTTACCAGGATGTTGCCTGGATTGGAAAACAAGTCTTATGAGGCAAGGTTAACAGAGCTGGGACTTTTCTCTTTGGAGCATAGAAGGATGAGAGGGGACTTGATAGAGGTCTACAAGATTATGAGAGGCATAGATGGGGTGGATAGTCAGTACCTGTTTCCCAGGGCATGAATAGCCAACACCAGAAAGCCTATGTAGAAAATTAAGGGAGGGAAGTTTAGGGGAGACATCAGAGGTAAGTTTTTTACACAGAGGGTTGTGGGTGCCTGGAATGACTTGCCAGGGATGGTGGTGGAGGCTAAAACATTAGGGGTATTTAAGAGCCTCTTGGACAGGCATGTGGATGAAAGAAAAATAGAGGGTTACAAGATAGTGTGGGTTTAGTACTTCTTTTAAGGCATATATTGGTCGGCACCACATTGAGGGCTGAAGGGCCTGTATTGTGCTGTAGTATTCTAGTGTTCTAGATGGCAAAGGGGAAGAAGCGGTTCCTGAATCATTGAGAGGGTGCCTTCAGGCTCCTGTACCTCCTTCCTGATAGTAGCAATGAGAAGAGGCATGTCCTGGGTAATGGAGGTCCTTTATGATGGATGCCGCCTTTTTGAGGCATCGCTCCTTGAAGATGTCCTGGATACTAGGGAGGCGAGTGCCCATGATGGAGCTGACTAAGGTTACAGCTCTCTGCAGCTTAATTTGCAGTAGCAACCAAACCCTGCCCAATACCAGATGGTGATGGAAGCAGTTAGAAATGTGTGAGAGTTTTAGGTGACATACCAAATCTCTTCAAACTCCTAATAAAATATAGCCGCTGTCTTAGCTTCTTTATAGTTTCATCGATATGTTGGGTTCAGGTTAGATTCTCAGAGATGTTGGCATCCAGGAACTTGAAATTGCTCACTCAGTCCACTTCTGATCCCTCTATGAGGACAGGTGTGCGTCCCCTCGTCTTACCCTTCCTGAAGTCCACAATCATTTCTTTGGTCTTACCGACTATGAGTGTGAGGATGGAGAGTTGAGCAAAGGTACTGATCTCAGGCTTTCTTCAGTTCTTTTTCTTTTATTGCACAGATACTGAATAATTGCTCATCAGAAGCCATCAGTAACGGCCGCTTAGCCAGGGAGAAGGCAAAAGGTAAGCAAGCAGCATGTATCCAAGCAAGGAGAAGCCTTGTAACGTGATGTGTCTGACATAGTGCAGGGGAGTTAGGAAAGATCACCAAATGTTAGCGCAGAGACTGTGTTTAAGAGGTATCTTAAAGTGAAGGGATTTAGAGAGGTAACTCCAGGGCTTTGAGCATAGGTAAATAACAGCAGAATGCAGTGATTAAAACTTTGCAGAATCTCCATGGGCTGTGAGGCTGGAGGTCAGAGATCGGAAGGGGGTGTGGGGGGGTGGACTGGATGAGGAGGATACATCAACAAGTAGAGGCAGGAGTCAGCTCCGTGGTATCTTGAGCCAGCTTAACCGTTCGCCAAGCTCCCCTTGTCACTGGCTTCTCCTCCACTTTCCCCCTGAGCCCAGCATTCCAGCACTTTTCCCCCTGTGTTGCAAAAGCCCACCATTGCTGCAAAGAGATTCAATGAGTTCCCGTCAGTCACCAGCCTCCCGGAGAGACGTGGCTTTGATGGGATGGCACAGTGGGTAGTGCTGCTGCCCCACTGCTCCAGGAGCCTCGCCTTTGACCCCGACCCCACGTGCGACAATATGCCTTTTCCCTGGCTGCTCTGGGTTCTCGTCTTCCAAACATGTTCATATTGGGAGGGAAAGAGGTTAGGGAGAACTCACAGCCAAAGTAAATGATAAGAGTGTTGGGGTGTTGATGGTCATGTGAGAGAAAATCTACTGCAAGGGGGAAAAAAGTGGATGAATGAGACTGGTGGGGGGCTGACATAGACTCGATAGGCCGAATGGCCTCCTGCACTGTAGTAAGTGTGCTCCAATAGATCGATCATTATCCCAAGCATATGACTCCTTTCTGTGGAGCCCTTCATCCTTGGAAGACCCGTTCGGTTGTTGAAGCTCAGATCCCAGACCCTGCTTTTACCCTCGACTGTGTTTATCCCTCAGGGACTGTTGTGAGGCATCATGTGGCACGCAGCTCCACAGGAACCATTTCCGAGGCCACCGAGGATTCCTTCCTGAAGTGGGCCCTGCTTTTGATCCCCGTTGCCACCTTTGGTCTTGGAACCTGGCAGGTATCACAGCAGCTTGGTGCATGTTCACCTACTGTGGCGAGGGATTGTGGATGGGTCTGGGCCAAGTGTACAAGGGGCGGACGGGGACGTCGGGGGGGGGGGGGGGTGGGGGTTAAGGGAAACATTTTGTGGTTTAGGCTGAGTTTCAGCAGCCATGGTGGTCAGGAATCAGGTGGAGTTTCTCAAGAGAGATTCTGCCAATGCTGGAAATCCAAAGCAGCAGACACAAGATGCTGGAGGAACTCAGCATCTGTAAAAATGAATAAACAGTCGACATATCAGGCTGAGGCCCTTCATCAGGACAGGAAAGGAAGGAAAAGATACCAGAATGAAAAGGAGGGGGGAGGGGAAGGAGGATAGCTGGAAGGTGATAAGTGAAGCCAGGTGGGTAGGAAAGGTCAAGGTCTGGAGAGGAAGGAATCTGGTAGGAGAGGAGAGTGGACCATAGGAGGGGATCCAGGGGAATGTGATAGGCAGGTGAGAAAGGATAGAAAGGCCAGAGTGGGAAATAGAAGAAGGGAGGGGTAGGGAATTTTTTTACCAAAAGAAATCGATACTCGTGCCATCAGGTTGGAGGTTACCCAGACGGAATATAAGGTTTTGCTGCCCCACCCTGAGCGTGGCCTCATCATATAATGAGAGGAGGCCGTGGACTGACACGTCGGAATGGGAATGGGACGTTCTGCTTTTGGCAGATGGAGCGGAGGTGCTTGATGAAGTGGCCCCCCGGTTTACAATGGGTCTCACCGATGGGGGGAGCCTCACTGGGAGCATGAAACGCCATAGACAACACCAACAGATTTGCAGGTGAAGCGTTGCCTCACCTGGAAGGACTGTTTGGGGCCCTGAATGGAGCTGAGGGAGATTTCTGCTGTTACTATGGGATGGTTCCAGGGGAAGTGGGTTTGGGCTGGTGGTGGTGGCAGGTCAGAAAGCATGAGAAATAGAAGCAGGAGCCGTGCTCCACTGTGTAATCAGATCATGGCTGACGAAAGTCAAACAACTGCAGATGCTGGAAATCTGAAATAACCTGGAAACTCTTCAGCAGCTCAGGCAGCCTCTGTGGAAAGAGGAAGTTAGTGTATCAGATCTTGGGCCCTTCATCAGGAGGAGCTCCTGAACGTTTCTCCCCACCAGTTAATACCCACATCGCTTCCCCTGACCCGACCCTTCTGCCCTCTGGTAACCCAGGCCCTAGAATGGCTCCCATTCTCTGCTCTGGCCCTTCACACTCATCCTGTGGAGCATAGCATTTTACCACTGCTCGGCACTCTTAATCCTTGTTTCTCTTAAAATTTAAAATTCGGTCAACCTCTACCTTGATCACTCTCAGTGAGTGCACCCCCCAGCACTCTCGCTTGGTTAGAGAACTCCACTAATTCACCATCTTCTCCCAGTTGAGAGCTTTAGGCCCAGTACTTGGGAACTTGGTACCTGGGGAGCATCCTCCCCGTCAGGCCCCACAATAATTTTGCATGCTTCAACAGCATCATCTCTCAAACTCTCCTAAACTCAAGAGAATGCAGCCCTAGACCATCTCAGGAATCAGTCTCGTGAATTTTAACTGCATTCCCTCTTTCAGGGGTTCCCAACTGTTTTTATGCCATGGGCCAATACCGTTCAGCAAGGGGTCCATAGACCCTAGGATGGGATCCCCTGCTCTATCACAAATGTACCCCTTCTGGGGGAGGGCATAAAAAAGTATACAGCCTCATCAGGAAGTATCTCTCCTCTTGCGCTCAAATCCTCTTACGAGGACACACAGGCATCAGTGAGTCCCATAATGTAAAAAAAAATTTGCCAGTGAGCTGTTACTGTGAGGTGGGGGTCAGGATTGGAGTGGGTGTTGGAAGTGATTTGCAGGAGTCGGTGCTCATTGTGGGAATCTGGGACCAAACGGGAGTAGGAAGTCATTGTGAAGTTTCTGGGATTGGGATGGGTTTTGGTGTTCTGTGGGGCCAGCTGTGATTAAGGGTGACTGTGGAGGTGGAAGAGCTGCGCCTAACAGTATGACTAATTCCTGCTGACATTCCCATGCTGGAGAAGGGCATTGAGATGTTTCATTGTCCCTGTCAGTGTCACTGCCCCACTCCACTCAGTTCCCTGTGCAGGACCAAGCTTCTGTCTTGTTGCATGGCTGAGCTTTGCCCCATTGGGCTGTATGTCCCTCTCTGACACCCTCACCCTTCCCATAGGTTCAACGTCGGAAATGGAAACTGCAGCTCATCGACGAACTGAAAGAAAGAAGCCACTTGGACCCCGTGCCTCTTCCCTTGGAGTAAGTAAAATTGACAGCATCCTCCTTCTGTGAAGTGACACGAAACTCTCCCCCGTCACCACCGTGTTCTTACCCCCGGAGTTCCACTGACCCATGCTGCCCCTTCCCTAGCATAACACTTACCCCACACTTCTCCATCCCAACGTTTCCCCGGGTGAAAGGAAAACTTTGACATTAGGAACAGGAAATGCTGGAAATACTCAGCAAGTCAGGCAGCAGCCATGGGGAGAGGAGCAGTGAAGATTTCAGGTTGATGACCTTTCATCAGAAGAAACGGGAAATGGCAACTCTGCTCTCCCCAGAAGCTGCTGGGCCCACTGACTATTTCAGGCACCGCCTCTTATTATTTCAGGTTTTCCACTTAGCTAACCTTCGACCCCAAAATATGAATGATGCTTTGCCCATTAAGTAATTCTGACATGTGACAGGGAGTAACTCAATCTCCTGCCTTTGAGTAGGGGTGAACTCTGACCCCTTGCCCTTGAAGTAACTTTGACTTTCAACAGTTCACACGTTAATTATTCTTTCAATATCTCTAAATCCAGAGGACCAAAGAGAGTGCACTGACCCATCATGCTGATGAGCAATTGTTTAGGTCCTGGGTTTAGAATTGCAGTGTATTATATTAGTGCTGTTTCCGTGGTTACAAGGGCTCTCACCGTTGTGTGTTGTGCCCCGCAGCGGACTGGAAGTGAAGAAGCTGGAGTACCGGCGGGTGCGGGTACGCGGGAGGTTTGACCACTCCACAGAGCTCTATGTCATGCCCCGGTCACTGGTGGACCCGGACAGGGAGGCACGAGAGGCAGGGCGCCTGACTTCCAGCGGAGACAGCGGCGCCAATGTGGTCACACCATTTGACTGCACGGATCTGGGGTAGGTCAGACGGACAGCTGCTCCCCGTGCTCCCGAGTCTCCGAACGGGGCAAGGAGAAGCCATTGAGCCCCTTGATTCTAATAAACTGCAGGAAGACCCTTTGTCCCTGCACCTGTTACACAGAAACACAAGAAGACCCTCACATGGAGTCCAAGAGTTCAGAAACCACAAACACCCTCCATTTTTCTCCAAGTTTCCACAACTCAAATTGAGATTATTTATATTTTATATGAAAGTTTAAGAGAAAATTGAACATCTAATATTTTAAGGGCAATTTCTACTATGGAAAAGCTGGTATCCAGTTCATGTTTGCTGAATGCCAGGGTTGTGCCCATGTACTGGGATTTTTCTTTATTTGAATTCTGCGTTTCAGTGATCACCATGTGGTATATTTAACACCCCCTCTATTGAACCCTCCAAAGAGGGTTAGTGCAGCTTGACTGGAATGCTCAGACTGTGAAGAGTACAAGTTTTCCCATCCCCCAGTTCTCCGCCCTGGGACAGCAGGAGGGGAACACTTGCCCTCAGACTGCCTGCACAGCTCACGGCCAATCGATCAGCCTGCGACCTCCAACTGAACCAGGCTTGTGTTTTTTCCCTTTCAGAGTGCGAATTCTTGTGAACAGGGGCTTTGTACCCAAGAGGAAGATCAATCCAGAAACGAGGACAAAAGGACAGGTGAGGAGCAGGTGGAGCATTAAAGGAGAATCAGGAGCTGGGTAGAAAGCTCGATGGGAGGGGCTTCAGTGGGTCGATGGACCCCACTGAGGACCTTTAACCAGTGGAGACGTAGAGGGTCCCCATTGGCTAGCAGAAAGACTTCAGATTTGGGAATTATTTCTCTATTATTATGAATAAAGCTTGATTTTGAAATAAGAAAAAAAAAATTCTCTATTTTGTTATCATATTTTTACTTCAAAATATTATAAATGTCAATACTTAAAGTGATGTTAACATTGTTTACATCGAGGTGGCGGGGTAGCATAATGCTAATTCCAGCTGCTGCCTGTAAGGAGTTTGTACGTTTTCCCCATGACTGCATGGGTTTCCTCCGGGTGCTCTGGTTTCCTCCCACAGATGGTGGGTTAATTGGTCATTGTAAATTGTCCTGAGATCAGGCTAGGGTTAAATCGGGGGAATTGCTGGGCGTTGCCAGTGCCACTCGTGAGGCCCCCTGGGGCGATACACACGATTGCCGGAGGGCTTCCCCAATAGACATAACCCTTCAAAGTCCTGTAGCAGGACTCTAGACTATTGTCCTTCCCCACAGGATTTTACATGGTTTAAGATCAAAGAAGCCAGGCCCGAATTGTAGACTGCCGGTGGACAGGGTGGATATTAATGGGACCCTCTCTACAGCGGCAGTGAGAAATCATTAGCTTGGCTCTGTAACTATGAAGAGCTGTGAAGGTGATCTTCAGGAATTCATGTGTCGACTCTGCTAGATTACAGATGAGGTGGAGCTGGTTGGGGTCATTCGACTGACTGAAACACGCAAGCCATTCACCCCTCAGAACGACGTTGAGAGGAACTGCTGGCATTACCGGGACGTAGAGGCAATGGCACAGATTGCAAACACAGAGCCCATACTCATTGATGCAGACTTTGGTAAGACATGTTGGTCATGAGCTATTACACAAATCTCTCCGTGTTGTTTGTCACCGGGGCAGAAGTGAGGGAGCTCTTCTCGACTTTCCGTTGGGGAAGGTGCATTTGGGAGTGGAGTTTTGTTGGAATGCTGCCCTGTTGGAGGCACAGTCTTAAGGGAGCACCAGATTGTCAAAGAGGTAAAAGGAGGCAGTCTTGTACTGTCAAAGAGAGGTGTACTGAGGGAGTGCTTCATCCAAAGCAGTAGTAGTAACGTTGGGTATTCACTGTTGTTACCGAACTCCACATTCAAGAGACAAATATTTCTTGGAGACCACAGCTAATATTTATCCCTACAAACTGTGGTGGATGACCTTGTCATTCTGACATTGATGTTTATCAGAGCTTGCAGTGCGTCAATTACTTTACAAAAATGACATTCCTAAGAGCTTCAGGTAGCCTTAAGTTTTGATGACACATGATTTTCTCCCTTTAATGTTTTTCCTTTGGGATGTGGCTGTCTTTGATATTGCTGAGAGCAGTACAGAACATCCCCTCCTCCGGCTGATCACACAAGTACGCTAGCTGCGAATGGCCCAGGTGAGTAAGTACCTGTCCTGGTCAGCTCCAGTTTACTTTTGCTGTTGTCTCTCGATGAGGTAGAAGCCCTGCCGCCACTCACCTCACCTATCAAAAGCCTGCCAGTCATTTCACTTGAACAGATAGAGCCACCTATTCTTCAACTGTGAGTGAGATTATGATGGGTAACAAGGTGTGAATGTGTGTCGGCTACATTCCCTTGTTTTGCTGTTAAATCTGCTGTGCGCTATGGCCCCAACATGTGCTTCATCCTGCATCTAATGGAATTGTCAAGTGGGACCATAGAATTCATAGCCATTTAGCTCAACTGGTTCTTGCCAGAGTTTCTGCTCCACATCACATCAAAAAGTCCTTTTCCTTTCCCCTTTGAGTGTTTATAAAGCACTCAAATACATCTCACCCACTCTGGGAAGTAGAGATTTGCACATTCCTTTCATTTAATGATGAAGACATGTCCTTCTGCACCATCAATGGGATTGGTGGATATTTTTGGTTCGTCAAAATCACTTAAAGACAACTTTTGCTTCCAACATCTCCAGTCAAATTACTTAATGATTTTAAGATCTCCATCATAATACTGTCAGTTGTGGAGAGTGCCCTCTTCTTTGTGGTGGCGTGCTGGGGAGGCAGCATTAAGAGGAGGGACGCCTCACGTCTTAATAAGCTGGTAAGGAAGGTGGGCTCTGTCGTGGGCACAGAACTGGAGAGTATGACATCGGTGGCAGAGCGGAGGGCGCTGAGTAGGCTATGGTCAATCATGGAAAACCCTGAACATCCTCTGCACAGCACCATCCAGAGACAGAGAAGCAGCTTCAGCGGCAGGTTGCTGTCAATGCAATGCTCCTCAGACAGGATGAAGAGATCGTTACTCCCCAGCGCCATTCGGCTCTACAATTCAACCACCGGGGCAAGACATGTTAAAGTGCCGGGGTTAGGACTGAGCTTAAGTTACCACTCAATGCACTTTAGTAAACTATTTAAGAACTTTTTAAAAGCTATGTATTAATGCTTTTTGGGAGGGTGATTTTAGATGCATATCATATTTATACTGAGTTAAATACTGTATGTAATTAGTTTTTGCTACAATAAGTGTATGGGACACTGGAAAAATGTTGAATTTCCCCTTGGGAATGAATAAAGTATCTACCTATCTAGTCTTTGAGAGAAGAGTCCAAGTCATCCCAGTGCATCCTACACACTACTCAGTCTCACAGTACTAACAAATCTTTCGCACTTTTTCCAATTTCTCGTTTTAAACTTTGTGATGGCCAGCTTTTCAAAATACTCCTGCAACCTCACCCAAGTTTCTGTAGACAGAACATAACTTTTCCCCTATCTAATTACATCTCCCTTAAAAAAGGAACCCATGCCCCTTTAAGTCTTTGCTTTGCTCATTTAATGGTTTGTCTATCTGGGACCTCTGCTTCCCATCACTATGAAAAGAAAATGGGGTCTCCTGGTTCCTCCTCACGAAATGGACCAAGGTGAACTTATCGCTGACTGGTGGGGTGGAAAACCAGCCCAGCAGGATGGTGTGGGTGACAGTAATGGTGGTAGCCCAGGGGCAGCAGGATTCTTAGTCTGAATTTAAAGCTTTGATGAAATTCAAGTCCAGATGGCTGGTGATGCACCTTAAGGTAATCTGAGCACATAATGCAGAAATTTGTATCACTGTTTCTTACAGACAGCACGGTCCCTGGAGGCCCTGTTGGCGGGCAGACCCGGGTCACCTTGAGGAATGAACACCTGCAGTACATACTAACCTGGTAAGACCACAACTGTTATCCTAGGTTAAGTTTCCGTCCAAGGCTAATCTCAATCAAAGGGGAGATATTGCAAGTGCTGATCTTTGCAGATACTGAATGGCCTATAAGTGCAGAGGTTACCAGAATAGTTACTGGGAGGTCTGACATTAGGGTATAGGATCAGGTCATGCCACCCCAAAGCCTTTCCACTACCAGCAAGGATACCCCATGATGGACAATATTGCAGGCCTTGCCAGCAAAAACCTATGTCTTCATAAATGGATAATTTAAAAAAATATTACAGCAGGAATCAATATTGGTCAAGGGGTCAGTTGGAGCTACTGGGTTGAAAGATTCCATTGGTTTTAAGAGAACTGCATGGAAAAGATTTCAGTCTTGATTGTCAGCCATGTATAACTTGCATCTCTTTTATACCCATTTCTCTTGCTTAAGATGCCAATTTTTGCTCTCAGGAAGTTCTAAATTCTTTGCTGTCCTCACTTCATAGCCCAGATCGTCTTTATAGACATCTAGTTCCCCAATGCCCTTCCATTCCACGAAGGAAGGCATTAAAGCTCTGCTTCTTTCTGGATGGTAGACCCTTACTGGTTCCCTTCCACCATCACCTCCTCTGGCTGGCAGAACTGGTTCTCACTCTGTGAACTCTCAACATTGGCAATGCTCCCCAACTTTTTCTGTGCTACATTGACTGCAGTGGCTCTGCTTCCTGCACTTTCCATAGGCATCGCTTTGTATGTGGCACCCCTTGTCCGCTTGATACTCACTCCTGGCACTTATCCCTGCAAGTGTGTGAAGTGCCAGACCTACCCCTACACCTTCAATTAAGGCCTCAAAGTCCTTACAGGTGAGGCCTGTAAGTCTGTTGGTGGCAGACATTGTATCAGATGCAGCCCCGAGAGAGACCCAACACAAGGGACAATTTTGTTTAGTATCCTCACTCTGCCACAAAAGCAGGATCTCTGTGGCTACACACTTCAACTTCCTATTCTAACATGTCTGTCCATGGCCACCTCTGCTGCCTGAGGCCAAACTCAGGTTTGGACAAGCAAACCCTTTTATCCAGCTGTGTACCCTCAAACTTGTAGGCATGAACATGGTTTTCTCCAACTTTTTATAATTGCTCCCCCTCACTTTTCCCCCATTCTGGCTACCCTCTCTGTTCCCCATCACCACCCCCTCCCTCTGGTTCACCTTTTTCCCATGCTTCCATGGTTCACTGCCCTCTCATATCAAGATTGCCTTTATCCCTTTCACCTATAACCTGCTAGGTTGCATTCCTTACCCCCCCCCCCCCCATAGTCCTGATGAAGGGTTTTGACCCTAAACATCAACTTTTCCACCAGATGCTGTCTGACTTATTTTTTTTTTGGGGGGGGGGAGGGAAGAGAGAGAGAGGGAAAGGAGAGAAAAGAATATTCCCGAAGTTCCTTTTTGGGTTCACTACTGATTTGACTTTGAAATTTCTTTATATTTGCTTTTCCCATCTCCATGTCTGTGCGATTAAACACGGTATCAGTAATCCGTCATTAGACCCTCAACCTGTTGTCTCTCATTTCTGGTACAATCTTTTCTTTATTTGAAAGGTACGGACTTTGTGGAGCTACCTCCTATATGTGGTTCCAGAAGTTTATACGGAAGATCCCTGCCTAGAGTCGTCCCTTCTGGAATTCCATTCAACTTGCCAGGTTTTTCCAATGGAAATGTTACAATCAATCACACTTAATATTCCCAATAAAATTAGTTTCTCCAACAGCAATCGCCCTCTGGCTTGTCAATAAGTTGCTTTCACTATAATTAAGATGGCTAATGAGGCAACTGTGGGAACCATGAAAAGGTGCAACATGGGGAACACATTCTCTGGGGCTCCCAGAATTGCAAATAATTCTTTAAGGAGCTAAAGATCAATTTCCAGGCAACATTGAGTCCAGTATTTTTAAAAACATCCTGGAATGTTTTTCATGTAGATATTTCTAGTAATTTTTCCATGAAAGATTTTAAGAACAATCCAACCCAATGGAACAAGGGGCATAATATGTGGCATATTTGCTAGTGAACTGAGGATTTGCATTGGCAAGAACTGGCGTTATTTTCCCAATGCCTTGGTGAAGGTAGACATCAATGCACCAGACTGTTTAGTTGAACATTATTTGGCACAGACTGCTCGATGTTTCCCAAGTTTACATCAGGGATCAAAACCCCAGGAAAATGTATCACTAGATGAAGACAAACCATTAGGTCCACTGTTCATTCCCAGCAATGTCAACATCCTTTGTTATCCCATTAACCTAGCAGCACATCTTTACTATATGGAAGGAAACCTAGTTACCAAGAATGGTGACATAACTGGCTAACTTTGGGCAGGGTAACAACAGGTGCTGCTTTACCTGCCATAATGCCAATATCCTTTACAGTAGAAAAAAATTTGATCACTGGTACTCCAAGTATGAAGTAGCTCAACTCATTAGGCCTGCAACAAAATCAATCACAGGAACCTATTAAGGTGTGGTTGATATTTAATCCAAGTCTCTAGTATTCAAATACTCTATATAAAAATGCCATGTTTCCTCAACACTTTCAAAATGTACTTAAACTTGAGTCTCCATCAAAATGTGCTTCAACTTTAGTTGAAGTAGGATCACAAACAGCAAAAACAATCTATAGAAGTAGGCTTCCTTGATGACTGACCTGATTAAGACCAAGGTGAAAGTTCCAACGGTACAATGACTAAACCACAAATCTTCATAAACATTAATCAGGTGCGAGGGAAGGTAGGCAAATTGTATAGCTAAAGTATACTCGAGAGTAAGCTCAGTTCAACCAGATAGTCTCAACTCAAAAAGAGGTTAAAATATGACTACTTTTATTTATGTACAATGGGCACAGTCGACATAATTTAGCCAAGTTTAGTTGCCAATTCCTTGGCTTTGGCCTTCTCCAGCTTCGCAATACGAGCCACAGATTTAGGTCCAAGGATCCCACCACCCCAGTGTCGACGGATCTGAAAGAGAAGGCAGAAGCCATTGTTAACAAAATGCAGACACTGTACACTGGTCCTACTAGCCTCATCACCCCAGAAAGATCCGGAGATCTATCAGGGTTCAGAGGGTCACCACCACCCCTCTTATGGGGCTACAGTTAAAAGTTTGACTTTGTCCAAAAGAAAAGACAATTCTTCATGTTCCAGTTATTCAGCTGATAGTAATTGGACCCCAATCACCCCTCTCTTCCAACCATTATATTCTAAGACTCAATGGTATCGACAACCCTTGCACATGAGACGGGTGCTCAATCCTACAGGTAGGTTAAGACTATTATTCAGTTGATATTTATCTCTTCATCTCATGTATTCTGGGAGACAACTTCCCATGGGAAAATAACCAAATGTAAAGTCAGGATCATACCTCATCATTTCGCTCATTGTAGTTTGTCCGCACAGCCTCTATCAGCTTGGCAATTGCACCCTTGTCCTCACTGGGGGTGGGGAGAGAAATAAACATCATTATTTTCTGAAACAGATGAGAGCACCAGGAAAAGCATTTAAGTGAACCAAATGCTCAGGGTTAAAAAGCTCAAAATACCACATGGTTATTCAGGTGAAGAAATTCATTGTACATCATTGCATTCTTGGTTCAGCCCAGCTACAGAGGAAGAAGCTGTACACCCAGGTTTCATGTACTATATACCAACGGAGAGCAGAATCAAACCCCAAAGAGCCAATGCCCTCAAAGACAAAAGCCTTCTGGCAATGTTTTCAATGCTCATTACGAATAGGTCAAGAACTGCAAGGAGTCTTAACCCACCACCACCAAACGCAGTAATGAGGGAAACATAGCAAGGCTGGAAGTAGTACTGGATCAACTCTTGCTGACTGATCAACATAGAGGCCCCTCAGTGTTGAGAATGACACCCCCCCCCCTTGAATGCAACACAGTAAGCAGATCAAGTGACACACCACTCCCAATCATCAGTAATAAGCAGGTTACTCACGGGTTTAACTGTGCGAAAGCAAGGCAGCTGGCAGTCTTCCTGTGCACAAGACGCCCGAGTCTGGCTTTGCCTTTGACAATGCAATAAGGAACTCCCATCTTACGGCAGAGGGCAGGCAGGAACACAACCAACTGGAGGGGGCATCAGGGAAGTGGAAAATGAAGATTATTACTGGCTTGATTATAATCAACTCTTACACAAAAGATTGTATTTCACTGAGAAAATCAGTATCAAATTGAAGTCAAACCCCTTAGCATTATTGGTTTTTTAAGCAAACTCAGCTACTAAGCTTAAGCTGCACCCAAGGCTCAGGCAGCAAAATGCCTAGCAAATAAAGGAACAAGAAATTGGGAGCAGGGAAGGCAGGAACCACATGGAATTGTAAGCATCAAATTGACGCACACACTTCTCATTTCACCCAAACCATACATTACTACGTGTTATATTTATTTCAATTAAATATTCTCTCTCATTCCAAACTACTGGATGGAACACTGAACAAATGAGCCTTAGGAAGAAAGGAAAGGTCCCTCTGAATCAGATATACAGCACAACCTTGGCTTGATGCTCAGGGTTAAAAAGCTCGTTTCTCTGATCTACACACTGAAGTTCAGGTGAAGAAATTCAAATTCATCATCACATTAGCCAGGCTGATGCACAACAGATTAATAGGGAAGCAGAGATTTTGATGACCTTCCAGCTCCCAGTATGCACAATCTATGAATTTGGCTTGGTCAAATACAAGGAACAAAACTGGGACTATCTTCATCCCAGCCTCAACAAATAAAGACGCGAAGAATAGATCATCCTTTGTGTAGGGCGGAGCAGCCATGATGATCAAAGAAAGCCCCTCCATAAATAACAAAAGATCGCCCATCTCTAAAACAGCTTTGCCATCACCTCAGATGGGAAAAGCTCCAGCAGCATTAAGTCATCAGTACAGTTATGCCTGGCGCCCAAATTGGGTCTCAATTTAGGGAGCAAGGAGTGCACAGCTTACCTCAATAGGATCAACATCATGTGCAATAACCACCAGCTGAGCTTTCTTATTCTCCACCAATGTGGTGACAGTATTCACACCTGCATAAAGACAGAATAAAGGCCTTTAAGAACAAGACAACACTTAAGAATCAGATATACAACCAAATCCTCCAATCTTTCTGCACTAATTACACATTTAACTGCTGCTTGCATCCCCCAAAGCCTTAGAAAATAAAAATCCTCAATCCACAAGCAAGACAAAAGACCCATGGCTTGTTGCTCAGTGTTAAAAAGCTCATTTGTTTGATCTACATGCTGATCTTCAGGTGAAGAAATTCAAACATCATTGCAACATTAGCCAATTTGTTATCACAAGAATGAGATTGGAGGGAAACTGCAGAACTTCAAAGCAAAGATTAAAACAGTAAACTTTCCTAGCACCAATGCAAAGCACAAGAATAAAACCCCAAGTCATCCACAGTTAATGCACTACACTTGGTGAATTTAGAGAACCAGACAAGATTTGAATGGTTTAGGACCAGAGACAGGTATTGGAAGGATTAAGAAAATCAACCAGATCAAGTCCACAAGCACAGAGGTGGTAGTTGAACACAGTAATACAGATTAGGGCACAAGAACAAATGCAATGAGAAAGCTTACTGAAGATAACCAGCTGAAGAGTGCACTAGAATTGTCAGGAAATTACAGACAAGCTCCACAAGAAGCTGAGCTTACAAAGAATTAAGTCAGGTCCATCACAAGAGGTACACAATGGCTATTAATTGTAAGCAACTCCCTGAAATCACATTACCATGCCCAATACATAATACTGTCAATAGTATCCCTCTAACTATTCTAACTGAAAGGCAAGTGAGGAAGGGTTAACAACTAGTGTCAATCCTTTCTTTCTCAACCTTAGTCAAGAATGCCATTCACTTCTACATCCAATGTCAACAAGTTAGATCACAAGATATAGGAGCCATCTGGGCCAGCAACTCTGCGTCGACAGTTCAAGTTAAGCAAGCAGTGAACCCAACTTACCTGATCTGAGAACAGCAGGTCTCTTTGTGGGAGCATCAGCCTTCCCAGCCGCCTTCTGCTCAGCCCGGGCCAGCAACCTTTGCTTCTTCTCTTGTTTAGTCTCAGGCCTGTACTTGTGTGCCAGTTTGAAGAGCTGGGTGGCTGCAAAAATGAATCGTCATTAACCAGGATATTTTGGGTGGAGTCGGGGGAATGTTGGGGCAGGAAGCAAGTGTTAGTTTCACAAGCTGCTCCTGGTAGAGGGACTCAAGAGTGCATCAGCGATCTTGGTGGATAAACGTCATCCGTTAAACTCAGATAGCAAATATTCTGTTTACATCATCTGCAAACTCCGAGATTCCCAACCTACAGACCCTTCCCCTCATGCTCTGAGGAAATAGGAAAGAGACTATTTCCTTGACCCAGAAATAATTCACACGTAGAGGCAAGGGAAGAGCAATGTGCAGCAAACAAGATTCATTTTGGCATCTTTCAAAGCCTTTTATAACACTATGACCCACCAGTCTGTCTGTCCAATGCCTGGGCAAATTGGTTGATTGCAGGAGGCACCTTCAGCCGTTTATACAGGATTGCTCGCTGTCGCTGAAGACGGACATATCGTGGCCACTTCACAAACCTCGTCAGGTCCCTCTTGGGCTGAATATCCTGACCTGCAGAAAGAATGGCCAAGTGAATCCAGGACAACATTCTAGCTGTAATTGTGTCCCACACAAACACCTCTGCTCCTCCTACACACCCCAGTCATTCTTTTCCCCCTTCCATCAGGCAAAAGATACAAAAGCCTGAACCCAGGCTCAAGACAGCTTCTGTCCTATTATCACTCTTCACCAGATGACAAGATCAACTTGACCTCAATCTACCCAATTATGATCATGCAGCTTGTTTACCTTTCTGTAGTTTTTATACTTTATTCTACATAGTTTCATCATATTGTATCTCACTGTATATGACCAGTATGGACAACCAGCCTTTCAGTGTACCTCAGTACAACAATAAATTACCAATACAAGCCTTCAAACCTTTAATGTCTTCAGTTTCAGATATCCTCACCCACCCACATCTCCAATTTACAAGAACACCTCAGATAAAAGCAACATTTTACAGACAGCAAAATACTATCAAAGCATGGAGAAATTATAACGACAAACAAGAAATCTGCAAATGCTAGAAATTCAAGCAACACACACAAAATCCTGGAGGAACTCAGCAGGCCAAGCAGTATCTAGGAAAAGATTAGTCAATGTTTCATACCAAAACCTTTCGGCAGGACGCAATGAGCTTTCAATTACTGCAGCAAACATAACTTTTGAAATTTCAATTTAAACTGAATTATGCCCTAAGCTCCAACTACAACTTAACCCCTGCCAATAACTAGGTGCGTTCCGATACTGGAAATGTGACCAAAAAGCCAGCAACTTTACTAGCAGAACGTTTATCCTAACATTCAGTAAGGACTTGATCACTCTCCTCCCCACCAGATTTTTTCCTCTCTAGCCATTTGTTTTCCTACCCACATGGCTTCACCCATCACCTTCTAGTTATCCTCCCCCAGCCTTTTAAACTGGCACCTCCCAAAGTTCTTGGCCCAAAACACTGTTTATTGATCTCCAAAGGTTATGCCTAACCTGCTGAGTTCCTCCAGCATTTTATGTTACTTAACCCCATTTACCTGCTCATTCCTGTAATTACCAAAGTAACCAAAATCAGCCCAAAACATAATCTAATTTTTATTCACAGAATGAGTTGCAAACTTTTCCCACCTTCTGTAGAAAGAAGCATCCCATTCGGGTAACCCAATTAAACAGTGGTGATTTCAGAAAAGACAGGCCTAAATGGGTTAAAAAGCAATAATCTTGGTTGGCTCAACACTGTCAATGCTCTTAAGTTTCCCACTCACACCCGAATCTTAACCGGTACTTAAGATTTTTTTGACTGAATGCAGAACTCACCAATCCCAAAGTTCTTGGGTCTCTTTTCAAAAAGAGGGTTCACGACTTTCTTCACCTCATGCTTCTTGACAACTGAAGGGGCTGGGGCCACCTTCTTGCCCTTGGCTTTCTTCCCTTTCGGCTGAAAAAGGCAGACATCACAGATGATGATACAGCATAGCTTACCAACACCTAAAGCCATCCAATCAGCTCATTGGCTTTGACTTCTAGAAGCATTAGGAGCAATTACCACACAGGAGTCAACCACAATACATCCACCCCAGCTCTAGAGCACCGTTGATCACAATTCCCCCTCAAAGACAACAATGGAAGCTGCTGCATTTCAAATTCAACCCAATTCTGCACCCCCACTTATTCTCTTCACTCTTTCTGAGACTTATCACTAGTTCTATACCAGCCCAAAGTCAGTAACACTCAGATAATGTACATCTTGTCTGTTCTGAAGAATAAGTACCAGCCCCTCCAATTTAAACATTGGAGGAATAATACTCAAATCCTTTTCTGCATTACCTTTAAAGCTTCACATCCTTCCTCCTAGCAACTAGAATTAAAATACTATTCCAGAAACCAAACCAATATTTTAAAACCTTTACAAGATTTTATAAATGTGCCCTTCCTAACAAAGCCCGAAACTGAACATCTTATCAATTGCTTTCTCAACCTGCACTCCTGACTTTTACCATCGTGTGAGACCTTCAGTTTATTCTGTTCCTGCACCTTCTACAACAGCAGTCTCCATGTTGCATTAGCTCACTGGTACAAAATGCATTAAATCTCATCCAAGGTTTCTGTCCACTCCACTGGGTTGCTATTTAACTTCCTTCCTACCCACCACATTGTTCACAATGCCATTTTTGACTACCATCAAGTCTAGAAAAGTGGCGTGCACCCAATGTTGTATAATTGCTAAATTAATCAAGAATACCGATAGTCTCAATTCCAATCACTGGACGCCATCTATTAACATTTACTCAGTCAAAATCAAACCACGGTAGCTGATAACTTACCAAAAACAATACCCGTGTTTACGCCAACTCCACCCGTCATGCGGCATCTTACCAGAGAAGCACCCGCCTATGGCAACACCACATTCCCACCTCACCGTGAACCCGAGTGAATTGCTATCACCTCAACGTCGGCCCCTATCGCCAGGCGCTCCGGGAACTCCAGCCGGGGCAGGGATTAGCCACCCTTTCCCAGGCTCCGGGCAGAGGCCGGCCACCCGCACTGTAAAATGGCGGTCCCCTCCCTCACCCGCTCTGAACATAAACCTGCCCCAAGCTTCATCTTCACCACACCATCGCGTCCTAATTCGGGTCCGCGGGTGGAGCGGGAAGCCGGTCGATGGACGCCGGAGCACCGGAGAGGGCGACGCGCCCCAGGAGGCGCCGATGGCGGCGGATTCCGAACGGTACAAGGAGAGACGGCCGACTCACCATGGCGGGGGGAAGAGAAAGAGAGAGGGCGAGAGCGCAGAATGCCGGGTAATACCCGAGCCTGCTCTCGCGTTACTTAATGTCGCAGCGAGAGTTCGGTTTAAAGGGGCAGGCGTAAGGCGGAAGTGCTGATGAAGATGCTGGAGGGGCCGTCGATGTTGGAAATCTGGAATAAAACACAAAACTCTGGGGGAACGCAGCAGGTCAGGCAGTGTGCCCTCTATAGATGCTGGCTGACCTGCTGTGTTCCTCCATCGCCCAGGAGTCAATTGCTGACCTCCTACACACAGAACTTACAGCATCCCAGTCAGGGGTCGTCAAAAACATTGAAAAGGCCGGAATTGTGGCGGTCTGACTAACTTACCGCGATCTCGCATGGGCTTCGTCCACCTGCCACGTCCTCGAACTCTATCTCTTTCGGCAATTCGGTTATTGTCACATTATCATTTCTTACTGCACCGCTATCTTTGCACCATTCTGTTGTTCTGCTCTGGATTGTTGTACAGTATTTATTATTAACACGTACACCGCCAGCTTCAAACGAGCAAGGAATTTCATTACACCCTGGTGTGTATGACATTAAACCAGTTTGATTCTGAATCTGACCCCGCCACGGAAAATTAAGTCACTGTCTCCCAGCAGTAAAATTTACTATTTCCTCTATCTTACCCCTTCGGGTTTATACTGTCAGTTTCCACCCTGCCCACACCTTTACATGGTCCATTTGTGATTCTCTCCTCTTCCTCCATCTCCTTCTCAGAGGATAAGTAAGCAATGAAACACCCATTGCAAGTCACAGACTCCCAGATCACTCTCAGCTATACCCCTGGCCAGTGCTACAGGTTAACATTCCATTCTCCCAGTTCACCACTCCCACCCCCATTATATCTGCTGTATTTGCAAGTTCTTTTCACACCGGTACATCTGTCTTCATTGCTTTACTTAATTCCAGCTTCTATCTACACCATAGTGGCTGTGTACAAGAAGGCCAGAATCACCTCTACCTCCTGAGCAGACCAAGGTCCTCTGGTGTATGCAGGCCTCTCCCTCACATGTTCTACCGGTCTATTGTCCCTAGTACAATCTACTATGCTGGGGCAATGGCATCAACACAGGTGATGTCAACAGGCTCAATAAACTGATTAGAAAGGCTGGCTCTGTTATATGAGTCAAACTCGACACACAGGAGGCTGAGACTGAGCAAAGGACTCTTTGGAAAATCCTGGCAATTCTGGACAATGTTTCTCACCCTCTACGAGCCACCTTGGCTGAACAAAGGAGCAATTTTAGTAATAGACTAAGACAACTGTGCTGATCCAAAGAGTGCTATATGAGGTCATTCTTACCCTCAGCCATTAGGCTCTATAATGAGTCAACCTCTGGCCAGGGAAGTGATGACCCCCTCCTGTTAAGACCGTTTGAGGCAATTTTTTTTTATTCTTTCATACTTCTCTTCTGATATTTGTATATCTGTGCACTTGTAATGCTACTGTGACACTGTAATTTTCTTTGTCAATTAAGTATCTATCTATAGTTGAAAGAGACGTTGACTGTCTCATTTCTTTCCCCTATGTCTGCTCTAACCCTCTCTCCTCCCACAGATAGTTCCCAAGATCCTGCAAACACGAGGAAATCTGCAGATGCTGGAAATTCAAGCAACACACACAAAATGCTGGTGGAATGCGGCAGGCCAGGCAGCAGCTATAGGGAGAAGCACTATCGACGTTTCAGGCCGAGACCCTTCGTCAGGACTAACTGAAAGGAAAGATAGTAAGAGATTTGAAAGTAGTGGGGGAGGGGGAAATGCGAAATGATAGGAGAAGACCGGAGGGGGAGGGGTGAAGCTAAGAGCTGGAAAGGTGATTGGCAAAAGGGATAGAGAGCTGGAGAAGGGAAAGGATCATGGGATGGGAGGCCGATGGAGAAAGAAAAGGGGAGGGGAGCACCAGAAGGAGATGGAGAACGGGCAAAGAGTGATGGGCAGAGAGAGAAAAAAAAGAGGGGGGGGGAAATAAAGATCCTGTCCATACACTCCACCTGCCTCCATGTTCAACAAATCAGCCTTCTTAATTTCCACCATTTTCTGCCACATACACATCTCCCCTTTCTCCATCTTCCACAATCAGAATCGGGTTTATTATCAGCCACTTATTTATCATCAAATGTGTTGCTTCGTGGCAGAAGATTAGTGCAAATAATTTAAAATACTATGAATTACAGTCTTGTGAAAAAGTCTTCAGCACATGTACTGTAAAAAAAACTGTAAAGATGCTTTCAAAATAATGAAATCAAATGTTTCAAAATATCAAAAATACAATAAATAACAGTTTATAAACAGTTTTAAAATAACTAAATCAAATCAAAAGTGTGACCACCTTTTGCCCTTAAAACTGCATCAATTCTCTTAGGTACACTGTTAAGCAGTTTGATAAGAAAATCAGCTGGTAGGTTGTTCCAAGCATCTTGGAGAAATTGCCACAGTTGCTCTGCAGACTCTGGCTGCCTCGCTTGCTTCTGTCTCTCCAGGTGATCCCAAACAGCCTCAACGAGGTTGAGATCAGGACCCTGCGGAGGCCACACCATCTGAAACCAGATAAAAATCTCGGCTGTCTAAAGCTGTTACACAGTACTGTAAAGTGTGCAAAATCAAAGGAATAATGAAATACTGTCAACAACACACACAAAATGCTGGTAGAACACTGCAGGCCAGGCAGCATCGATAAGGAGAAGTGCTGTCGACATTTCGGGCCGAGACCCTTCGTCAGGACTAACTGAAAGGATAGATAGTAAGAGATTTGAAAGTAGTGGGGGGAGAGGGAAATGCGAAATGATAGAAGACTGGAGGGGGTGGGATGAAGCTAAGAGCTAAGAAAGTGATACAGGGCTGGAGAAGGGAAAGGATCATGGGACGGGAGGCCTCAGGAGAAAGAAAGAAGGGGGGGGGGGGAGCACCAGAGGAAGATGGAGAACAGGCAAACAACTAAATATGTCAGGGATGGGGTAAGAAGGGGAGGAGGGGCATTAACAGAAGTTAGAGAAGTCAATATTCATGCCATCAGGTTGGAGGCTACCCAGCCGGTGTATAAGGTGTTGTTCCTCCAACCTGAGTTTAGATTCATTTTGACAATAGAGGAGGCCATGGATAGACATGTCAGAATGGGAATGGGACGTGGAATTAAAATGTGAAATACTGCTTATGATTTAATGCAATGTTCAGAAATCTGATGGCAGAAGGAAAGAATCAGCATTTTCAAGAGATCAACCATCTCTATCAACCACTCCCCTCATTTGAATTTTCTCATGAAATGAAACACCTGCTTTTTTTTTAACCTAAACTTCCCAACATCCAGGAATCGAAACGGTATTGCAATACTGTACTTCTGCCACAAAAAAAACATGACATATGAGAGTGGTGATAAACCTAATTCTGATATGGGTCTCCATTGTGGACTGAGAGTGGGAAGGGGATAGGGAGAGGGGAATCATGGTTGGAACAAGGGGAAGGGAGATCTGGCGATGGTTTTGTTGAATACAGAAGCATGTACAAAGGGCCAAATAGCCTCAGTTTGCTTCTGTTTCTTATAATTGTACTCATAATCCAACAACACAGTATGTGTAAAGTCAAGCTATCCTTCTGAAAGTGCAGTACCCCATATTGAAATCAATCCTCCAAATGAGGCCCTAAATATATATGCCCAAGACTTTTGCACAGTACTACATATCCAACTCTGACATAGGCATAAGGATTAAGAAAAAAAAGGAGGGCAATGTGGGAGGGAAGAGTTAGATTGATCTCGAAGTAAGTTAAAAGGCTGGAACAACGTCATTGGCCAAAGGGTGGTAATGTTCTACTAGGTGTCAGTGTAGTTTGTAAGAGGATACAAAGAGGCTTCAAGGGATAGAAACAGACTAAATAAAATGGCAATGAGATTGCACATGGAATATAATGTAAAAATAACATCCTGCTGTGAAAATGGGGGACACCTCCCTCTCCCTTGCCAGGGGAGAGAGAACCTGTGGTTTGTCGAATATCGGATGAAATGTGAAGCCACTGGGGTAATTTTGGTCTGTGTCTTTGCTATTGCTTAGCACACGCTTGGGCTCGGTGACAGTACCAATGCGTGTTTATTTCTGCTGGTGAGGGGGGGGAATTGTTGCTTGCTGCCGTTTACACGCGGGAGGGGGGAGCTGGGGGGGACTTTCGGGTTCTCACTTTTAACTGTTGTTCATTCTTTGGATTTCTCTGACATTACATTTGACCTTCGAAGCTTTGTGGTCACCCATTTCAATATAAAGAAACAAAGGTAAAACATTTTCTTTAATGGTGAGGGATTGAAGGGTGTTGGTGTTTAGAGGAACCTCTAAACGTTTCTTGTACAATTGACACTGAGAGTTGACATCCAGGTAAAGCAAACAATTATAAAGGTATGTGGTATTGTGCCTAATTTCAAGAGGGTTAGAAATCTTACCCCAAGTTTATAGTGCATTCCTGCAAGATAGGTCTCTCTATCTAAGGGAGGATAATGGGGAAAACAGCAATGGTTTACTAAATTCATTCCTGGGTGGCAGATTTGCTGTTTGAGGCAAGATTAGGCAGTCTCATTGAAACATGCAAAATTCTTCGTAGGTTTGACTGGGTAGATGCAGAAGATATTTCCTCTAGTTGATGTGTCTAGAACCATGGGTCACAGTCTCCATAGGGGTTAAAGAGATGAAAAGAAATGTCTTCGCCCAATGGGAAGTAGATATATCCAACAAGATTGTGGAGGTTCAATCACAAAGATTCTTCAGAGTTCAATTGATTTTTGGTTATGAGGGATTTGAAATACTGCAGGGAAGTTGTACAGTGGCGTAGTGGTTAGCACAACGGTTTACAGTCCCAGCGACAATTCCCACTGCTGCCTGTATATTCTCCCTGTGGGTTTGCTTCAGTTTCATCCCCCAATCCAAGGACATAAACCAATCGATAGGTTAATTAGTCGTTGTAAATTGCACCACAATCAGGCCAGGATTAAATGGGGGGATTGCTGGGTGGCGTGGCTGGAAGGGCCTATGTATCTCAGTAAATAAATAAGTAAAAAGAAGTGAAAGACTTGGTGATGGCTTTGTTGAATACAGAAGCATGTATAAAGGGCCAAATAGCCTGTTTGTTTCTGCTTCTTATAACCGTACTCATAATCCAACAACGTGTGAAGTCAAGCTATCCTTCTGTAAGTCCAGTACCCAATATTAAAATCAATCCTCTAACAGAGGCACTAAATATTACTTATTTGTAATCATTCAATTGCATTTCAACTTGTCACATTTGAAGTATTGTATATATAAATTCCATCTATTATCTTCCTTCCCAAAATGTTCCCTCTACCTATCTTTAACCTTCTGTTTCTTTACACTTGTCTGCATTAAATTGCATATGTTAGTGTCTGCCTATTACAGGCAATGTATAGATCCTCACTATTTTATTTTGCAAACAGTCTAATGGTTTTTGGGCCCCCATAATACCTCTGTGTGCAAATGGGTATTGCAGAGACGGCAGTACAGAAAACTGTAAATATTAATTCTATAACTAGAACGTCCTGGAAGCACACAGCAGCTCAGTCACCATCTGTGGAAAAAGAGTTCCAGATAGGACAAAGTCGTGTTGATCTCTTATTCTGAGCTTAGCAACTGGTTTATGATAAAACCAATGGCCAGCCACACAATAGTTCCGATTTAATGCAGACAACTGTAAAGAAATGAACAGTCCTGGTACGTCCTCGATGTTAAAAATGCCGGCTGACCGACTGCGTTCCGCCAGTAGTGTTGTATATTGTGCTCGGGATTTCCAGGGTCTGCAGTATCTCTTGTGTTTAAAATGTAAATACTTTCAATAATGTTAAACCTGTGCCAGTCATCTTATGAAATATTCGTTTAACTTTTAACGGAGGGAGACTTTCCTACTTTTCTCAGCTTCTGGTGCCACGTGACAGGACAAGTGTCCCGGAGGAAGCGGAAGTGACGCGTGCCCGCTCGGGACACGTGTGCTGGAGTTTCCATAGTAACTGTGCGGGAGCGATGAGTCTGGGTCTCGCTTTTACCCGTTTAGGGGGAGCGGTGGCCTCCCGGCTGATCGCTGCGTCCTCCGGGTGTCCGCTCCGGCTATTCCTTGCCGGCGGCCGGCCTCTACCCCACGGCAGAAGCCTCTGGATCGGCCGGAGCAGGCGGGCCGCCGTCGGTGCGAGCCAGGCCGCCGCCACCCACTATCAGCTGGTCTACACCTGCAAGGTGAGCCGCTGAGCAGAGGGGAGCGGGAGGGCGGCGTTTACCCCTCCGCACTCGGGGACACTTGCAACGACTATTCAGAGTATTGTGGGGGGGCCAGCAGGGAGGGTCCGATCTTAACCCAGGGTCTTGCCGTGTGGAGTTTGCACCTTCTCCCTATAGCCTAGGGAGACTGATGGGCCAAAGGGCCTGATTTCATGCTGTATCATATGACTTCGTGGGTTTTCCACATACCAAAGACTTGCAAGTGGGTCAGGTCAGGTCAAATAGAGATTATTGTCATGTACAGAAATGTGTGAGATACAGGTACAACAGAAAAAACTTACTTGCAGCAGCATCAAGTTTAGACAACACACAAAATTTAAATTGGACATCAATGGAGAGTAAAGTAAAAGGCGAGAGAGAGAGAGAGAATGGATGTGACACAGGTAAATACAGCACAGACATGGGACTATTCAACCCATTGAGTCTCTGTCACCAAGCACCCATGTTATGCTATTCATAACCCCAGAATCACTGACATGTTGTCAAATTTGTCATTTTATGCCATCAGTGCAATACATAACAAATTACTACAAATTACAATAAAAACAAATAATTAGTGTTCCTATCAACACCACCGCCTTAACCCCCCCCCCCCCATCCCAGATTCTACTTCTCAGCTACATGAGGAGCAACTTGTGGTAAATTATCTGACAACCTGTATATGATGAATAAACCTCTCAGGCTTCTAGCTGGGTACGGGTGTCAATTATAACCAACGTTTCCATGAAAAACTTTGCCATCTTCATTGAAGATGATACCTGGGCATATCCAGTCCGGTGGTATTGATACCCCCATTGTCCATCCATCCTGATTGGTTAGTTCTCACCCAATCAGGTTTCCACTCTCCCACCTTGTTTACAAGTGAATTCCAATTCTTACTTGGAGTGAGACCTTAGCATTTGTTAAAATTCTTTTCCTCCATTTCAACAAGGATAAGGGGGGTATCAATACCTCTGGACTAGACATACCTGGGCATCATCCCCGATGAAGATGACAGAGGTTGTCATTGAAACGATGGTTATAATTGATTCCTGTACCGGGCTGGGAGCCCAAGAAGAGTTTATTTGTCATATACGCCAGGAAAGGACTAGTTTTTTAAATCTGTATATTTCTATAGGGTGTGGGAGGAGCTCCACAGTCACAAAGCAAACACACAAACCCAAACAAACAACACCATAGTAACTCTGAGGGAGGAGCTCACCTGTCTATATCCCTGCACTACCCTCAAAGACTATATGTTGTGAGCTATATCAGCATATTGCATTACTTATGCCGGGAACAAAGATACAAGGAAGTTCCACTTTAACCTCTGGTATTCGAAGACCAGAGTTGATCAGATTTATTCATTATCCAGTGCTGGTTCAGAAACAAATTTAGGGGTTTGAGGTGAGGAAGCAGGTTAAGCGGTCAAGTAGAAAAAGGATCTGAACCTTTCCTAATACAATGCTGATGAGTATTTTATATTCTTTCAGGTGTGTAATGAAAGATCTGCCAAGAGGATTTCCAAACTTGCTTATCACAATGGAGTGGTTATTGTAAAGTGCCCTGGGTGCAGCAATCATCATATCATAGCTGACAATTTGGGATGGTTTTCAGACCTAGAAGGAAAAAAGTAAGTCCTGATTAGTTTTAATTAACTAGTGGAATTCTACTTAAAACTTCAGCAATGTAGTGATTGTTGGTTTTGTCGGATGAAAGGAAACCTTGCGCGAGAGTTTTAAAGTGGAAAAGTTGTTGCACTAGGGCACTTCCACTTTCAGTCTCAGAAATCCAGGTCCAGTGATACAAACAAGCACCTTCCTTGGTTGTAGTGGGTGACCACAATGGCGTCTTCTGTTCCTCGTCATGCCACTCGCTGTCCACAGGGTGTTGCTGTTGGATCTCACTGTAGATCTCATCCACCCAATCTGCCAGAGTTGACCTTGCACGCTAGGGCAAGCATTTCCCTTTCTCCCTGGGGTATGAGGCCACTGTCACACGCAACAGCTTCTAGCTACTTGGAGTCACAGCTGAGGGCTGAGTGTCTGGTGGGGACCAAAGATGAGCAAGCTGTCCCACACACACCAACCTTCACAGGGGGACGATACCAAACACTGAACCTCACAAGGGGACGAGTCCCGCACACACTGACCCTCACAGGGGGACGAGTCGCGCACACACCAACCCTCGCAGGGGGACGATACCAAACACTGACCCTCACAGGGGGACGAGTCCTGCACACACCAACCCTCACAGGGGAACGATACCAAACACCGACCCTCACGGGGATGAGTCCCGCCCACACCAACCCTCACAGAGGAACGATACCACACACACCGACCCTCACAGGGGGAATGGGTCCCACACGCACACTGACCTTCACCGGAGTCGGGTCCCACACACACACTGACCCTCACTGGGAGACGGGTCCCACACACACTGACCCTCACTGGGGGATGGGTCCCACACACACTGACCCTCACTGGGGGACGGGTCCCACACAATGACCCTCACTGGGAGAAGGGTCCCACACACACTGACCCTAACCGGGGGACGGGTCCCACACACACTAACCCTCACTGGGTGATGGGTCCCACACACAATTGACCCTTACTGGGAGACGGGTCCCACACACACTGATTCACAATGGGGGATGGGTCTCACACACATACAACTTCATTACACTATTTACAGTTTCAAATTAAAATACAGTTATCACTATCTACAAACAGCCCCTAAGAAGCCCACCATTACTGGAGGCAGAAATTTACTCCTGGACTGCTTCAAGTTGTAGCTTATTGTCATCTGACTGTACATATTCTGTATACAACCAAACGAAACAAAGTTCGCCAGACCACAGTGCACACACAAAATATATATTACATACGGTACTTGCCAAACAAAATATTACCACAAATAGATTAATAAAATATAATTCAAAATACATGTGAAGTGCACCACACAGGTAACAGTAAACAGTGATGAGACCTCGTCGGTGACAGGGTATTCCTTCATCTCACAGCCTGGGGAAAGAAGCTGCTATCCAGTCTGGCAGCCCTAGTTCTGCTGCTTCTATACCTCCTCCTAACAGTAGCAGGTCAGAGAGATTGTGGGTTGGGTAGTAGAGATCCTCAACAATGTTTTGGACTCTTCGTCTGCAATGCTCCTGGTAAATGTCACAAATGGTGGGTGGGGGGGGGGGGGGAAGGCTCCATGATCCTCTCGGCAGTTTTTACTATCCTCTGAAGGGTCTTGTTGTCCAATGCAAGGCAGCTATCAATGATTTACCATTAGTTTCTCCCAAGTCCTTGCTTACAAGTACTGGAAACAAATCACCAATTAGTTACACCCTGGAGGCAGTGGTAGTTTTGTAGAACCCAGTTCCTTAGTCTGAAATGCAAAATAAAATCTTGCTCTGATTCAGTGTACTATTCAATTGATAAATATAAAATTAAACTTTAAAGCAATCAAAACTCAATGTGCCCCAATTATCTTTCATCTTCTAACCCCACTCAAGTCTATCTTGGCACATATTATTATGAAATGTATTAATAGGCACCATTTTAAACAAACTTCACTCTGATTGATGCCATCAGGAATATTGAAGAAATACTGGCTGCGAAAGGAGAAAAAGTTCAGCGTGTGGTTGGTGATGGCTCCCTGGAGATCATGACAGAAGTAGTGAATGACAAACTTGGAGATCCAGCTGAAGGAGATGTTTCTCAGGACGCCCTGAGCTCTGGAGAGCAACTGAAATCCTGATACTGTTGCCAGTGTGCAAAGTTTTGGTGAAGGAGAATAGCACTTGTGACCTTGGAATTGCCATTTTATTAGAGTTTGGCTGAACTTGACAGGAAATTTCACAAATTAGACAGTAACAAGCTTAAGAAATTGCAGATGGCACAGTAAGGCTGCAGGTTGTCTGATCTACAGAATACAGTGAAGAAATTGGCAAATGATTCAACACCTTCTCTAATCCAAAAAAGGACATGGGCACCAGATCCATGAAAATATCAGTTGAAAGTTCACCTCCACACAGCATCCTAATTGAAAATATTCTGTTTTTATGTCATCATCTTGGAGTCAAAACAGTGACATTACACAGGCATACCAGCTTGAGGCAGCCTAACAGCTTCCTTGGGTCAATTAGGGATGGACCCTGCCAAATGCATTCACATCTACAAATTGATTGATAAAAGCTAGTAGCCAATAGACTTCAGAGGTGCCTCAGAAGAATTATGAAAATATATTTTTATAATTATGTAGAATTGTTTCTTCAGAGGAAAAGAACCTCATTCAGAGAAAGATAATGGATAGCAGGTTAGCTCAGTGAGTAATCTTCTGAAATCATTCTACAGAAGGCCATTCAAAGAGAAAAAAGTTGGACAAATTGAGGATAGAATGGTGCAACTCTTTCCAAGTTTCTTTAAAATGAAAATAAAAGATTGACAGGTTGTAGCATGGACAAAGTAATCCTTCTAGCTAAGTGAAAGTTAATTTTCAGGCTGATTGTAAATCTTTGTTCCTGGTGGATTTTGTCATTTTAGTCAGTTTTAGGTAAAAAGATAGACTTTGTTACTACGGAACCTGTATTACTTTGTAGAGTTAAAATAAAACAACATAAAATACAACTTAATTTTGTCATTCATTTATTCCTCTGGTAAGTTCTGAGCTAGATAAGTAGTTTCCAACCAGTATTAAGCTGTGGGATAAATATTTTCTTTAAGATCCATTGTCAAGGATTGTACCTACCCATAGTTCCATTTTGATACATACTTGGATTTCAATATTGGAATTTTAGCCCATATGAGGAAAACCTCAAGAAGGCAGCATCCATCATTAAGGACTGCCATCACCCAGGACATGCCCTCTTCTCATTGTTGCCGTTAGAGGGGAGAACACACACGCCTGAAGAGACATCCTGAATGTTTCAGGAATAGTTTCTTCCCATTTGCCATCAGATGGACAATGAACACCACTCACTATTTTTCATTTGCTCTCTTTTGCACTACTTACTTACTTTAAATTTTAGTATATTTTTTTTGTAATTTATGGCTTTTTAAAATTATTATGTACTGCAATTTAATGGTGCTGCAAAACAACAGATTTCACGACATAAGCCAGTGATATTAAACCTTATTCTGAGCATTTAGTTCTGGTACTCTAATACTTCATTTGCACTTTCACCATTGCAGCCATACGAATTTGAGACCATTATGGTTTATGATGGCCAAGTGTTGTTAGTTTTTAGTTGTTAGTGTTGCCAAATTTCCGTTCCCCACTAACACTGGAAACTGGATGTAACCCGTGACACCATTTATTTTCTTTAGCATTCTCCACAGCACTGTCAGATCAGTTTCCCTCCCAATTTTTGTGCCGCCCTCTTAGCATTCCTAATAATTCTCCTTGCCATTGCTGTTTTCTTCTGAAGGTTCCTGAAGGCTTCTCGCGTTAATCTACATTTCAAAATGCACAAAGCCCACCTCTGGTCTCCGATAGACTTGGTACATTCTTGTGTCTGCCAAGGAACAGATTTCTTACCAGCTCTCCAAGGCACCAAAGGACTGCCCCAAACGAACTAGAAATTATACTCTGATAGTCTTCCTCTATGGTATCTCCTGGAGATAACTGATCAATTGGTTTCTCCACTCAATAGAAAATTTTCCCAGTTTGCACTCTTATAAAACCATTTAGTAACAGAATCCAAATTCTGACAGTGAACCTTGATCCCCACAGTACACAGGACTGGGAAATGATCACTCCCCATACAATCAATCATTACATCACAACTACAAGTGGAGCAGAGATAAGAGTCAAGTCCAGACAAGAGACCCCACCTTTAGCAATATCCATCTTTCCTCCATCATTTAAACAAATTAAATCATATTTTTCCAAGAACTCCTGTACTACTGCTCCACTGGCACTGTAGTCTTACGACCTTGTGTTGGCACGTGGCCAAGTCGTTAAGGTGTTCGTCTAGTTATCTGAAGGACGCAAGCTTGAGCCGTGGCTGAGGCTGCGTGTGTGTCCTTGAACAAGGCACTTAACCACACATTGCTCTGCGACGACACCGGTGCCAAGCTATATGGGTCCTAATACCCTCCCCTTGGATAACATTGGTGGTGTGGAGAGGGGAGACTTGCAGCTTGGGCAACTGCCGGTCTTCCATTAAAAAAAAACTTAAGCCCTGGAGATTTTCCAAGGTGCAAATCCATGGTCTATCAAGACTAACGGAGGCCTACAATCTTATTGCCCTGCTAATCACTCTGTGCATTAAAGTCACCACAAAAAATAATTTTACCAGAATATTTTCCTACCATTTTTCCCAACCCTTCCACAGACAGTTCCTGACCTGGATTATAGATGTTCACAATTTCCACCCTGTAAATAGAACAATAATTACACATTCAGTATTCTCTGGAGAAGGCAAAATTCTGTACAATAAATAGTCCTGCACAAAGGTGGCACAGCCTCCTCCTTCAGTTCATAACCCAGAATCTTAAATGATAATTGTGATTGATTCTTGTACACAAGCACCACTCAAGGGAATACCAAAACCTAAAATATATCCTTTAAGTCCCTGTCCATTGGCGAACAGACTTCTTGCATTCCAATGAAGAACTGTAAGTTTATCGGAGAAGATCACCGTGTAGCACCTTGTGCACAATCATTCTCCACCATCAGCCCCTTCACTTTACTGTCATTCCCCAAACTTTCCTTCCTAAGTAATTCATGTACCTGTTCAAGAGTAATTCCCACTAAACCCAAATACTTCGACGCTGTACCCACCACTATCCTGAGTCTATCAGATTTCTTTCCTACCCATAGTGTTCCATTAACCACAGCACATAAAAATGCAAGAAAATCTGTTTTTTAATCAATACTTCACTAGATGCTTCACCTCCCCCACTCCCCGCCTGTAGAACCTCACTTCGTGATCTTCCCCCCTCGGAATCCCTGCAAGAGTCTGCTTTAACTCAACACCCTACAGACGTACAAGAATCAAATCTCACAGCTTCAGCGTAAGAAATGTTAGCGATAACCTCGCTTTGTGAATTTCCAGACCCTTTTGTAAAACAGGGCATCCTAAATAAGCAGCACTGTGAGCACCACATCTTGCCCCAACGCCAACTTCACAATTCCCATATTCACGTTCACCTCCACATTTGCCCCTGCAAGAAGCAGCAACGTGTCCCACTTAAAACACCGCCAAGGAGGAGGGTCACGCCTAACTGAATAACTGATACAGCCTAAACAGAATTTTTCACAGCAGAACTTCACCCGAAAAACTCAACAGAACAGACCAACTATCACGTTTTCCCTTCTCTCCACGTCTGTAATCTCTTTGCTAATACAACTTTGCCCCCCCCCGATTGTCCCTGATATTCTCCATAGATACACACAGAGAGGCTCACCTGAACTAACACCCCAAACCTTCATTTTACCCCCCACTAACAATTTTACTCCAGTTTACCCCCTACTAACAATTTTACTCCGGTCCAGAGTCTTCACTTTCAGTATTTTCTCCTGTTCTTTTAAATCAGCACATGTAATCAACACTCTAAGACATATTGCTAATTTTACTTTTCCCCCAAATTCTTCAGCATAGCCTTTGTCAATCTAACAGGTAAAGATTTTTGTCACAATTAAATATGAAAGTAATCACTATCTTGAAATCGACAGCATCTTCTATCCCAGTCCAAATGCCTTTCAGCCAGCGACCCTCCTCATCCACAACCCTCCCCCGACTTATTTTCCTTTTATATCATGCCAAAATCCATTCCAGACTATCACTCGACTCCCCATCTGAATTTCCCTTCAATCACATTACAGGTGAAGCAAACCGCTAGGCCCCCATAACTCTTGCCAACAGTGACTACGATGTCCAGAATACATTGCACCCGTTGAGAGCCATCAATAATGAGACAGCCTACAGGGAAGAAGTCATCGCCCTGACGCAGTGGTGTCAAGAAATCAACCTCTCCCTCAATGTTGCAAAAACAAAGGAGCTGGTTGTGGACAACAGGAGGAATGGAGACAGGCTCGCCCCTATTGACATCAATGGATCTGGGGTTGGGAGGGTGAACAGTTTTAAGTTGCTTGGCATAAACATCATCGAGGATCTCACGTGGTCTGTACATACTGATGTGTGGTGAAAAATGCACAATCTCAGACAGCTGAAGAAGTTTGGCTTTGATTTCCCCAAATCCTAAGAACTTTCTACAGGGACACAATTGAGAGCATCCTGACTGGCTGCATCACTGCCTGGTATGGGAACTGTACTTCCCTCAATCGTAAGACTTTGCAGAGAGTGGTGCGGACAGCCCAGCACGTCTGTGGTTGTGAATTTCCCACTGCTCAAGACATTTACAAAGACAGGTGTGTAAAAAAGGCCCGAAGGATCATTGGGGACCCGAGTCACCTCAACCACAATCTGTTCCAGCTGCTACCATCTGGGAAACGGTACCGGAGCATAAAACCAGGACCAACAGGCTCCAGGACAGCTTCTTCCACCAGGCCATCAGACTGATTAATTCATGCTGATACAATTGTATTTCTATGCTCTATTGACTGTCCTATTGTACATACTATTTATTACAAATTACTATAATTTGCACATTCAGAGGGAGACGTAATGTAAAGATTATTACTCTTCATGTGAAGGATGTAAGAAATAAAGTCAATTCAATTCATCTGTAGTTTTCGTTCCCCCACCATCTCCTTCATAAAGACCTTACCAACATGGCGTGACCTTCACAAAATGAAGTTCGTCACGCAGGACGCAACCGCACTTGCTACCCGTGCTACTTTTAACGGGCAGCTCGGCTAGCTATAAAGGTCGCGAAGTTTGCTGTTCACGTGCCCCCCCAAGGCCAATCAGCTACGTCGGGAGGCGGGACGTAGGGCAGCAAGGTTTGGTGGCGGTCGCGGTGTGCTGTCGAGGGCCGAGGTGAGTTGTTCTGTGGTGGTGGGGTCGTGTTGAGTTTCTCATCGATGGGAGCGGGCCTACTAGCGGAGAATGAACACCGGGAAAGGCGGGCGGTGTTGGAATCAGAGATCTGCTACTGAAGCTAGAGAAAAAAGGGGGTGATAGATATGGGTGCCCCTCTTCTCATTACTGCTATCAGACGCTTCTTCCCCTCTGTCATATTTCTGAACGCTCCATGAAATCATGAACACAATGTCATTATTTACTGTATTTATTTATTACTGTAATTTACAGTGATTTTCTTATGTGTTGCGCTGTAGTGTTGCGCTGTAGTGCTGCCGCAAAACAACATATTTCACGATTGTGTGAATGAAAGTGATTGTGATTCCCTGGACACTTGGGCAGCAAGTTCAGAAACTGAACTGAAGATGGCACGAGGGGTTCTGCAGTTGCTGGGAATTTTGAACAACGCTCAGCAAGCCGGGCAGCATCCTTTGAAGGAAATAAACAGTTGATAGTTCGGGCTGAGACCCTTCATCAGGACTAGAAATGGAGGAGACAGAGGCCAGAATAAGGAGGGAGGGAAGGCAGAGGAGTACAAGCTGGCAGGTGATAGGGGAGACCAGGTGAGGGAGACTTCCCAGGCCAAATATGAAGTGTTTCTCCTCCAGCCCGAGTTTGGTTTCAGTTTGTCAGTAGAGGAGGCCATGGAAGGAAATGTTAGTGTGGGAAATAGGTGGCCACAGGAAGTTTCTAACTGAAGAATGCACACAGAGCTGCAATGCTTAACCTTTATATAATGGTCAACTGTGCTCCTCCTTCAGCCTGTTAGCTCTTGTGTCTATAACTTCTCTGCTTCTCACATCATCCAACCCCACCCTGTCTCACCCATCACCTGCCATCTTGTACTCCTTTCCTTCCACCCACCATCGCATTCTGTCACTTTTCAGTCTTGATGAAGAGGTCCAGCTGGAAATATCAGCTGTTTATTTCCGATGCATCCTGACTTGTATAGTTCCTCCAGCCTGAATGTATTCTGCAGCCTTTGACTGAGTTCAGTCATGGCTCAGCTACTGACTATGCTTAGTTCTTCATAGAACAGTAAAGACCCGTCTGCAGAGGCATGGGCATATTCTCAGGCAACATTCCATTATGACTGGTCTTGAATCAGAAATGTGAAGCTTGTTTGCCTTTCCACACACGCAGCCTGATCTGCTAACTGCAGTAATCTGTTTATTTTTCAGATTCTATGGCACTATTTTGCAGAACAGGGGTATCGTCCTGGCTCCCTTGAACCTTGAAGCACCTCAAAAGGTATTTTGCTGGATTTAAAGCACTTTGGGACGTTCTGAGAATTTTCAGGGCACTATAGTGAATAACACAACCCTGATTTAGCACCATTCCCTCATTTTCAGAGTATTGCTTGGCTTCCTATTTTTTCCTCTCTACAGAAAAAAAGCATTTGCAAGGCATCTATCAGGATTATAGCTTACTCCAATGTAGTTTACAACCCGTGAAGTACTTTTGAAACATGGCCAGTTTTGTGATGTGGGAAACAATGGCAGCCATTTGATAAAGGATCTCGTGCTCTCCCGCCATATATGCTGAATAAACTCTTCTCGGGCTTCCATCCGGGTACAGGTTTCGATGATAAACTCTGCCATCTTCTTCAGGGATGATATCTGGGCATGTCCAGTCCGATGGTATTTATGCCCCTGTCGTCTGTCCCTCCTGATTGATTAGTCCTCATCCAATCAGGTTTCTACTCTCCCACCCAGTTTACAATTGAATTCCAGTTCTTTCTTAGAGTGAGACCTTCGTCTTTGTTGAAAAAATTTTTATTTTTAGAGGAAGAGGTTTTTAACAAAGACGAAGTTCTTGCTCTAAGAACTGGGATTCAATTGTAAACAAGATGGGAGAGCAGAAACCTGATTGGTCAGCCTTCATTCAGTCAGGAGGGATGGATGACAGGGGTATAAATACCACCAGAATAGAAATGGCCAGGCATCAACCCTGATGAAGATGGCAGAGTTTGTTATAGAAACATTAGTTATAGTTGATACCTGGACCCGCTGGAAGCCCAAGAAGAACTTATTCATGACAGCCATTTACGTTTAGTAAGTTCCTACAAACACTGCGGTAATATAACCAGATCATGTTTTTAAGTGAAGCTGTGTGAGAGATGGATACTGGTGTCAGACTCTAGAAGTAACTTCCTTATTTTCAAACAATGCTGTTAGATTGTTTACATCCACCTGAGAGGGAAAAAGACACCCCAGTTTAATACATAGGGAGTCACGGCAGTCTCTGAATACTTTTCTCAAACCTCTTGACTAGAACTCAACCTACAGTCTTTGAAATTAGACTCATCAAATCCAGCAATTAGGTTATTACATTGATTACCGTCCCTAGAGTTTTACTGTGACCAATTGTCAGCAGCTCTAGACCATGACTGTGATCACTTATCTTGCATCTGTGAAAGGCACTCCTGTTTCAAAGGTTTATTTATTATCAAAGAATGCAAGTCTGAAATTTTCCTCCTCCAGATAGCCATGAAACCAAGTAAGAAAAGGACGGCAGCATGATAATCGACCCCCAAATCCCTCCTCCCAGCACAAAAAAAATTAACAAAAACGGAATAGGCACAATGAGCCCCAAGTTCCCCTGACCCACACACAAAAAAACGAGAAAGATCGGACGAAAACACAGAATATAAAAAAGGCCATAAGACTGAAAATAAAAGTCCACATCCAAAATGCAGAAAACATGGACAACATTCTCCCCTCTGTAGCAGAGCAATCTCGCCAGCGATGAAAAAGGCAGTGTCCTCACTCCGTAGAAGAGTGTTTGACCTAACAAAAGTACAAGATAGCAGAGAAGGTGTTGAAAATGCTCTAATCACGTGCTTCCTTGTTCATTGTGACTTCTCTCAGTGTAGGGCAACAAGAGCAGCATGTCCCAGCAACGGACTCTGCCTCAAAGCAAAGAGATCTTACTGCAGTCCTACAACAAGAGACTGAAAGATGACATCAAATCTATTCTGGACAACTTCACGGAAATCATTAAAAGTGCTCGGGTATGTGATAACCAATCTGAAGCAAATTGCAGTAATGCTGGGTCTCCGAGAAAGCTTTCATTTTCTTAACATTAATCATTTAAGAAGATTATTTTTTCAATTATACATCTGGGTCCTGAAATTTACCGCAGCAGGATTTCCGGGGATGTACATGCATGGACTCTGGGTTTGATTGGACAGGTTTGGTCCATGTTGTGTGGGAGTAGGTCAAGAGTGATTACACCCCAGAAGTTAGGTTTCCACCTGCACGGTGAAGAGATTGTAGAAAGATAGGGTTTTGTAAGTTTACAGTGATGTGAAGGTCAGTGGTTCTGCTGTAAGAAACAGAAGCAAATGGGTTAGTTTTGGGTAGGAAGAAAAAATATTATGGCTCCTTCTTACTCAGTCTGGAAAAGCACAATTTTTCTACGTTCTGATTCCAGTCTTTACTCAGCTATTGAGTTTTCATTTGCTTCTTTAAGAGCGTGCCTGCAGTTTCCACCTCACCAATCATTTACCCTAATCTGCATTTTGCCTGACTGCTCCAGCAGCTTTCAATGTCTTGTAGACTAACCCCATCAACTTTTCCAGAAACTTTTTAAACTTCTCATTCTTTTCTGATTTATTTTAAATTTATTCCTCTCTTTCTTGCCTTAGGGATTCAGAATGTCTTAAGTTCAATGCCATGTGGTCAGGTCAATATCGTTCATTGGCAACACCTAATTTCTCAAGTTTTCTGTGAAAACCATGCCTGTACCCGGTGCCGGGGTTGAGCTTTCTACCCATTTTGTGTTATAAACCTTATGAACTACTGCAACAGAATGGCACAATGATATGGTCATTAAAACTCTGCCTCACTATTCAAGTGACCTGGGTTAACACAGAAAACCTACAGCACAATACAGGCCCTTCGGCCCACAAAGCTGTGCCGAACATGTCTTTACCTTAGAGATTACCTAGGGTTACCCATAGACCTCTGTTTCTCTAAGCTCCATGTACCTATCCAGGATTCTCTTAAAAGACCCTATTGTTTCTGCCTACACCACTGTCACTAGCAGCCCATTCCGCACAGTTCTGGATCCACAAAGCAATGTCCCCTTGGATCCCATGCCTCCTTACTTTCTCAATAAGCCTCTTGGGATCTTTTCCATTAATTTAGCAACCAATGAAGTAAGACTTACTGGTCTATAATTTCCTGGGATACCTTTACCCCCTTTCTTGAATAAGAGAACAACATCCGCAATCCTCCAGAACCTCTCCTGTTCCCATTGATAATGCAAAGATCATCGCCAGATGCTCAGCAATCTCCTCCCTCATTTCCCACTGTAGTCTTGGATACATCTCATCCGGTCCTGGTGACTTATCCAACTTGATGCTTTCCAAAATCTTCAGCACTTAATATCAGCACGCTCAAGCTTTTCTGTCCACTGTAAGTCATCCTTACAATCGCCAATGTCCTTTCCCATAATGAATACTGAAACAAAGTGTTTACTAAGTACCTCTGCTATCTCCCCCAGTTCCATACACACTTTTCCACTGTCACACTTGTCCTATTCTCTCATGTCTTATCCTCTTGCTGTTCACATACTTGAGAATACCTTGGGGTTTTCCTTAATCCTATTCACTAAGGCCTTCTCACGGCCCCTTCTGGCTCTCCTAATTCCATTGTTAAGCTCCTTCCTGCTAGCCTTATAATCTTATAGATCTCTAATGTGTTACGAACCCCGTAACTGGGTCACTTACCATCAAAGATAGAGAGGCCCGTTGAAGTCTGATGGTACTATTTTTAAAAGTCTATTTATAAAGGGGCACAAAAATAAGATTATTACAGACATTCAGATAAAATACGTCATCAATACTCAATCGAAAAAACGCGGGTATAATAATAATCATCAATTAAGCAATAGCTCTATCGTTTGTCTAGGGGATATTGTATTGTCCAATGGAAAGATAAAAGTCACTGTCCTTTCAAGCTGCAGCTTTTGGGTTTAAGAGAGACGGTTTTAAACTTGCCCAGGACTTTTATGAGGCCAATCCGTTGAGTCGGGGGAGTTGGTTCCCCGTTGTTAGTCCCAAGTCGTTTTCCGTGGTACCAGCCACCAGCCCCCAGGCAAGGGAACTGAACGCACGTGGCTTCCTTCAAATGGCTTCCCGCTATTGCGGGATCGCTAGCGTTTCTTCTGGTGCGTCTGAGGGGCTGTCCCTACAGCCCCCCCCCCTTTTATCTTAACTCGCCGGGTAGTAGATGTCAGTCAGGTTGGGGTGATGCAATCTCTCTCTCAACCAGCCCACTTTGCCCGAGGGCTTGCACGTAGCATAGTCCCCAATCCGCAAACGTGGTCTCCAGGAGACAATGGCCATGTCTCTCTCATTTCCTGGGTCCTCTGACCCAACCCAGTAATGCTGTTGCGATTCTCACAAAGGAGGGGGCTCCCCCGCCCCTTCGGCCCCTCAGAGCTGTGGTGCATTCATAACAAACGTTACCTAGTTTTTTGAACCTTTTGTAAGCTCTTCTTCATGACTAGATTTACAACAGCCTTTGTATACAATGGTTCCTGTACCCTACCATGCTTTCCCTGTTTTTTTGGAACGTACCTATACTGAATTCCATGCAAATATCTCCTGAACATTTGCCACATTTTGGCCATACATTTCCCTGAGAACATCTGTTCCCAATTTATGCTTCCAAGTTCCTGTCTGATAGCTTAATATTACCCCTTACTCCAACTAAACACTTCCCTAACTTGTCTGTTCCTATCCCTCTCCAATGCTATGGTAAAGGAGATAGAATTGTGATCACTGTCTCCAAAATGCTCTCCCACTGAGAGACCTGACACCTGCCCAGGTTCATTTCCCATTACCAGATCAAGTACAGCCTCTCCTCTTGTAGGCTTATCTACATATTGTATCAAGAAACCTTTCTGAACACACCTAACAAACTCCACCCCATCTAAACCTCTTGCTCTAGGGAGATGCCAATCGATATTTGGGAAATTAATATCTCCCACCATGACAACCCTGTTATTACACCTTTCCAGAATCTGTCTCCCTATCCGCTGCTCAATGTCCCTGTTACTATTGAGTGGTCTATAAAAAAACACACAGTAAATTTATTGACCCCTTTCTGTTCCTAACTTCCACTCACAGAGACTCCATAAACAATTCCTCCATGATTTCCCCCTTTACTGCAGCCGGTACACTATCTCTGATCAACAATACCATATCTCACCTCTTTTGCCTCCCTCCCTGTTCCTTCTGAAACATCTAAAGCCTGGCACTCGAAGTAACCATTCCTGCTCCTGAGCCATCCCAAGTCTCTGTAATGGCCACAACATCATAGCTCTAAGTATTGATCCACACTAAGCTCATCTGCTTTGTTCACAACACTCCTTGCTTTAAATTAGACACATCTCAAACCATCGATCTGAGCGCATCCCTTCTCCTTCACCTGCCCATTCTCCCTTGGCACTATCTCCAAGTTTTCTCTATTTGATATCGTGGATGCGATCAGAATCACCCTGGACCCTGGCACCTGGGAGGCAAACTACCATCCGTGCTTCTTTCCTGCATCCACAGAACCGCCTGTCTGACCTCCTAACTATAGAGTCCCCTATCACTGCTATCATCCTCTTCCTTTCCCTACCCTTCTGAGCCATAGGGTCAGACTCTGTGCCAGAAGCACGACCACAGTTGCTTTTCCCCCCGCCGGCCCCCCCCCCCCACGAAGTACTCAGAAGAGGAGTACATACTTATTTTTAAGGGGTACAGCCACAGGGGTACTCTGTAATATCTGCCTCTTGCCTTTCCCTCACCTGACTGTTACCCACTTATCCATCTCCCGAGGCCCCAGTGTGATTACCTGCCTATAGCTCCTCTCTATCACCTCCTCACTCTCCCTGACCAGACAAAGGTTATCGAGCTGCATCTCCAGTTCCCTAATATGGTCACTAAGGAGCTGCAGCTTGACGCACCTGGCACAGATGTGGCTGTCCAGGAGGCTGGGAGGCTCCCCAACGTCCCACATCTGACACCGTGCACAGAACACTGGCCTCACAGAAATATCAGAGCAAAATTGAAAAGGGTGATGAATGCCCACAGTATACAGAATAAGGTAGATGATCTTGTAGTGCAGTTACAGATTGGCAGGTATGATGTTGTGGGCATCGCTGAGCTGTGCCTGAAAGAAAATCATAGTTGGGAGCTCAACATTGTACAATGTGATACCACATTGTATCGAAAGGACAGGCAGGTAGGCAGAGGGGGTAGAGTGGCTATGTTGGTAAAAAATAAAATCAAATTCTTAGAAAGAATCCTGATGAGGGGTCTTGGCCCAAAACGTCAGCTCTTTATTCATTTCCACAGATGCTGCCTGACCTGCTGAGTTTCTCCAGCATTTTGTGTGTGTTGGTTAGAAAGAGGTGACATAGGATTGGAATATGTAGAATCCTTGTGGGTAGAGTTAAGAAACTACAAGGGTAAAAAAAACAATGACAGGAGTTATATGGAAGCCCCCAAAGTCGCCAGGAGGTGGGGTACAAATTATAATGAGAGGCAGGTCAAAGGGGCATTGTTTCGATAATTATGGGAGATTTCAATATGTGGGTAGATTAGGAAAATCAGGTTGGTCCTGGATCCTAAGAGAGGGTATCTGTAGAATGCCTATTCGATGGCTCTTTGGAGCAACTTGTGATTGAGCCCACTAAGGGAAGGGCAATTCTGATTGGATGCTGGTTAATGAACTAGGTTTGATTAGGGAGCTTAAGGTAAAAGAAACATTAGGAACCAGTGATCATAATATGATAGATGACATCTACCCCTGGCCAAAGGCTGCGGTTACCTCATCAGGTAACCAGAGAGTGTTTCCCGAAGTATGACGCAAGCAAACCCTGTGGTTTGTGAGGGAGAAGCTAAATCAGATGTATCAGTATTACATTGGAGGAAGGGGAATTACAGAGACATGAGAGGACCTGGGCAAAGATGATAGAAAAGGGTCACTACCAGGGATGACAGCAGAGCAGCAATGGCTGGAGTTTCTGGGAACAATTCAGAAGGTGCAGGATAGATGCCTCACAAAGATGAAGAAGTATTTTAAGGGGGGAATGACAAGGGAAGTCAAAGACAAAAGACATATAGCAAAAATTAGTGGGCATTTAGAGGATTGGGAAGCTTTTAAAAACCACAACTCAAAAAGCTGTAAGGAGAGAAAAGATGAAATATGAAGGTAAGCTAACTAGTAATATAAAAGAGGATACCAAAAGTTTTTTCAGATGCATAAAAACTAAAAGAGAGGCAAGATTGGATATCAGATCACTGGCAAGTTAGTAATGAGGGACAAAAAAATGGTGGACAAACTTAAGTACTTTGCATCAGTCTTCACTGTGGAAGACACTAGCAGTATGCTGGAAATTCAGGAGTTTTGGGACAGAAGTGCATGTAGTTGCAAGGTGTTTAGGAAGCGGAAAGGTCTAAAAGTAGATATGACTACACCACGAGGTTCTGAAAGAGGTAGCTGAAGAGATTGTGGAGGCATTAGGAATGATCTTTCAAGAATCACTAGATTTCTGGAGGACTGGAAAATTGCAACTATCAATCCACTCTTCAAGAAAAGAGAGAGGCGGAAGAAAGGAAATTATGGGCCAGTTAGCCTGACCTCAGTGGTTGGGCAAATGGAGTCGATCGTTTGCGGTTTTGGGGTACTTGGAGGCACATGATAAAATATGCCAAAATCAGCATGGTTTTGTAAGGGGAAATCTTATCTGTCAAATCTGTTGATGTTCTTTAAGGAAATAACAGGATAGACAAAGGAGAGTCAGTGGATCTTATGTAAGTGGATTTTCAGAAGGCCTATAATAAGATGCTGCACGTGAGGTTGCTTAACAATTTAAGAGCCCACGGTATTTCAGGAGAGATACTAGCATGGATAGAAGATTGGTTGATTGGCAGGAGGCAAAGAGTGGAAATATATGTTAATGCCTTTTGGCCAAATTTGTAGACAATACGAAGATAGGTGTAGGGGCAGGTAGTGTCGAGGGAGCAGGGAGTCTGCAAAAGGACTTAGACGGATTGGGAGAATGGGCAAAAAAGGGCAGATAGAATATTGGCATTCATTTTGAGAAGGCAAGAATGTAATAGTAAGGTTTTATAAGGCATAAATCGGACTGCAGAGGGGTATTGTGTACAATTTTTGTGCCCCTTATCTAAAAAAAGATGTTCATGCGATTGATTCCAGGAATAAAAGGGTTAATGCATTAGAAGCGTTTGATGGCTCTGGGTCTGATGCACCATCAATAACTCTCGGAGATGGGAGGCAAACGATAGGCTTTTATTAGCAGCAAAATAGGCACAGCATCTCGGAGACTGAGGGGGGAGCAGTGCCTCCAATCCCCTTTATACAGGGGTCTGTGAGAGGAGCCACAGGAGCAGTCAGCAGAGGGGCATGTCCAGACAGGTATACATAGTTTACCACAGGGTCTTTATTCGCTAGAGTTTAGAAGAATGAGGACTTCCGGTATGGTGCAGATTCAGCCAGCAGCATAAACAGTAAGGGCTCCCAGATGGTCTTACTTCCCCCTAAATAAGAAACGGTTATTTCAATAGAGGTTAGAAGATTGAGTGGGGATCTGATTGAAATCTCTCAAATATTGAAAGGCCAAAGGTGATGTGGAAAGGATATTTCCTGTAGTCTAGGACCAGAGGGTGCAGCCTCAGAATAAAGAGAAGTCCATTTAGAACAGAGATGAGGAGGAAATTCTTTAGCTAGTGTTATGAATGTACCACAGCTCTGAGGGGCCAAAGGGTGCGGGGTAGCCCCCTCCTTTGTGAGAATCGCAAGATCACTATTGAGTCCGTTCAGGAGACCCAGGAAAGGGGAGAGAGAGACATGCCGAATACCTCGTTCCACCACGATGCAAAATAATGTGACATTGACCATTGACCCCCTTCAGACGCACCAGAAGAAACGCTAACGATCCCGTAGTAGCGGGAAGCCATTTGAAGGAAGTCACATGCGTTCGATTCCGCGGCTGGAATCGGTGACTGGAACCACGGATACCAGCTTTTAGCTAACAACAGGGAAGCCCGCTCCACTGATTCAACGGATTTGCTTCATTAAAGACCCGGGCAAGTTTCTTTTCTCACCAATCTCTCTCTCTCTCTCTCTCTCTCTCTCTCTCTCTCTCTCTCTCTCTCTCCCTCTCTCCAACAAGTGAAAACCCAGTGGTCCCCCAAAAGGCTGAAGCCTGCAGGAACTGAATGGCTTTTATATTTCCATCGGACATTATCCCCTAGACAAACGATCGAGCTGTTTCTTATTGATGGTTATTATTAGATCCGCGCTTTTTAGATTGAGTCATGACGATGTATATTATCTGAATGTTTGTATTAATGTTTGTGCCCCTTCATAAATAAAGACTTTTAAAAATAGTACCATCAGACTTCGACGGACCTCTCTATCTTTGCTGGTAAGTGATCCAGTTACGGGATTTTGTAACACTAGAGAATGGTGAGTCTGTGGAATTCATTGCCACAGATGGCTGTGGTGGCCAAGTCATTGGATTATTTGAAGCAGAAATGGTAGGTTCTTGATTAGTCAGGACATCAAAGGTTACAGGGAAAAGGCAGCACAAGTGGGTTTAATAAATGAGCTGTGATGGAATGGTGGAGCAGACTCAATGGGCTGAATGGCCTATTTATGCTCCTATGCCTTATGGTCTAAAAAAGGCAGCAACTATGGAGGGGAATAAACAACTAGTTTGAGACTTAATGTAAAGTCCCTTCCGCACTGAGCTATATTAATCTGAAGCTCAATTTTGTCTTGCAGGTTGAAGACGAGACGCAGGTTTCCCGCGCGACTCAGTGTGAACAAGATCACTATGAGATGCATGTGAGAGCAGCAAATATTGTACGTACAATATTTGTCAAATCCACAATTTTGTCTTAGTAGTTTATTTTCTGTCTCTCTACTTAGTCCCACACACACAGCCTTGCTAGGGATGGGTCCCACATACGCTGACCCTGGCCTTTTCCCAACCATGATTCCCCTCTCCCTGCCCCCTTCCCGCTCTCAGGTCATGATAGAGACCCATATCGGAATTAGGTTTATCATCACTCACGTATGTAATGAAATGTGGGTTTGTTTTGCAGCAGCAGTAAAGTGCAATACATCAAATGACTATAGTAGTGTGCAAACAGCTGAGGCAGCGGAACTATATGCATGTGCCCAAGACTTCTGCACAGTACTGTATATGTAGGAGAACACCCCAAATGGGAGGATCACAGGCAGCACAGTTGAAAGATCATTGGTGTGAATTATTAACTTTATTCCTCTTAACACAGGCGGTGTCTGACCTGCATGTTCTGTTTTTATTACAGCTGAACATAAAGTTGCTTTTCATCTTTGGAACTATAGGAAGCTAGAATTAGAACTTCATCTAAAGTTTGATAAATTCTTATGTAAACATTCTGTATAATAGTGAAAAGCAATTTGGCAAGAAATGTTAACATGAACCAGTATCCATACCGTGTTTAGAATAGGAGTCAGATTTTATCTCACAGACTTAGCTGATGTGAAATTTGTTGCTTTTTGGCAGCAGTTCAGGCAAAGACATAAAAATGATTATAAATTACACAAAAAAGAAAGGAATAATGAGATAGTATCCATAGACTTTTTGAGAATCTGATGGTGGAGGAGAAGAAGCTGTTGCTAAATTGTTGGGTGTGAGTCTTTAAGCTCCTGCATCACCTCACTGATGGTAGAAATAAGTAGAAGGCGTGTCCCAAACGGTGCGGTTCCTTAATGATGGATGCCACCTTCTTAAAGCACTGTTTCTTGATGATGGTCAGGAAGCTAGTGCCCAGGATGGAGCTGTCTGGTCTACAGTCCTTGGCAGCCTCTTGCAATCTAGTATATTGGACCCTCCATACCAGGCCATGATGCAACCAGTCCTAACACTCTTCACCGATCAGTGGAAATTTGCAATGGTCTTTGGTGACATACCAAATCTTCTCAAACTCCTAATAAGTAAGAGATGCTAGCATGTTTTCTTCCTGTTTGCAACAATGTATTAGGCCCGGGACATGTCCTCCAAGATGGTGACATCCAGAAACATCAGGATGTTGAGACACCAGTCAACTAGCCGATCCTTCTTACTCCTGGGTGTCCCCATCTTAGATTTCAACAACAACAGTGGTGTCATCTGCAGATTTAGAGATGGTGATTGAGCAGTGCTTGACCACGCAGTCCTGAGAGTGCAGAGAGTAGAGCAGTGAGTTAAGTATTCATCCTTGAGGCATACCTGTGCTGATAGGAGGTATAACAGCTGTATTCAAGGTATTGCAGTTCATGGTGATCTAATCTGTTATAATGTCTTAAATCAATATTTTGCAGTGGAAGCTTTCAATGTAAATTATCGCCTTGAAATTTCATTTTTTGATATGGTTTCATATCTTACAGGGGAAGATGTCATTTATAAATATGGACAAATTGTAATAAAAATGTGTGAGTAAGGGGTACATAGAAGAAAAAATAACAACTATCAAGAGAAGCATTCTGTCCCACAAGTATAGTGGAGTTCTGGAATCCTGTAACCTGAGAAGTTGAAGGTGGAAGACAGTTAACAGTTTTGAAGCTGAGATTGGTTCATTTTTGTTAGACAAAAGACTTTCATGGTTGCAGAAATATCTTTAGTATATATAGATGGATAGATATGTGTTTTCATTCTGTGCTGTGTTGATTTAGGTGCGTGCTGGGGAGTCTCTCATGAAGCTGGTGTCAGACCTTAAACAGTTCCTGATTCTGAATGACTTTCCCTCCGTGAATGAAGCCATAAACCAGCGAAAGCAGCAACTTCGGAGTCTACAGGAAGAATGTGACAAGAAGCTGATCACCCTAAGAGATGAGATTGCGGTTGATCTATATGAGCTGGAAGAAGAATATTACTCCTCCAGGTACAAATAGCACGGGAATGCCCTTCCTCAGCCTCAAACATGTCCGAACAGCCACAACGGGCTCTGACATACTCCACAGGGTAACCAGTTTCACCTTCTCAAAAATGTTATACTTTTTTAATCCCAGAACATAATATTCTTCTATTGCCATGTTTAACAAACTGAGGTTCTTTTGGTGTAAGGTTCTTGTACTGATGCCATTGCACCAGGGTATTTCATTGAAATGAGAAGGGGCTTCTGCTTAAACTGTTTTCATAATGCTGCTTATTATAGATATCCTTATGTAATGCACTAGAAATGGAAATCTTTCTTTTAGGATAGTTTGTATTCTGGTTGGAAGCACCTTTGCAGTATATGATCACCTACTGACCACAGTCTTGGTCTAACACAATAGCTGCTTTTACAACCCAACCAGTCAGTGCTTAGCCTTTCAAAGAGTCTTGCATGCAGGGATAGGGAAAACAGTTGTGTTTTTTTAAAGTTTCTCTTCGTCCCCTAAGTTGTACAAGGCCTTGGTGAGACCGCACCTAGAATATTGTGTGCAGTTTTGGTCCCCTAATCTGAGGAAAGACATTCTTGCCATAAAGGGAGTACAGAGAAGGTTCACCAGATTGATTCCTGGGATGGCAGGACTTTCATATGAAGAAAGACTGGATCGACTAGGCTTATACTCACTGGAATTTAGAAGATTGAGGGGGGATCTTATTGAAACATATAAAATTCTAAAGGGATTGGACAGGCTAAATGCAGGAAGATTGTTTCCGATGTTGGGGAAGTCCAGAACGAGGGGTCACATTTTAAGGATAAAGGGGAAGCCTTTTAGGACCGAGATGAGGAAAAACTTCTTCACACAGAGAGTGGTGAATCGGTGAAATCCTCTGCCACAGGAAACAGTTGAGGCCGGTTCATTGGCTATACTTAAAAGGAAGTTAGATATGGCCCTTGTGGCTAAAGGGATCAGGGGGTATGGAGAGAAAGCAGGTACAGGGTTCTGAGTTGGATGATCAGCCATGATCATACTGAATGGCGGTGCAGGCTTGAAGGGCCGAATGGCCTACTCCTGCACCTATTTTCTATGTTTCTATGTCCCAATTCTGAAGTTAAACAAATTCCTGACATTTCACTGAAACACATGGTAAGTAAATGTGAAGTTTATTCTGCATCCTAGCTCCCTTCCACAATGCCTTTCGAAACAAGGCATACTAATCCTTCGTGGTGGAACTGTGGGTTGCAAATGGCCTCCTTAAAGGTGTTTGCCAATCTGTCATCAAATATTCAAGGAGGGTCTTTAAAACATTCCCTCATGCAGTTTTGAAGAAGCTCCCTCTGCTTCAGCACCTGTTAGAGGAGTTTGCTTTTCCGTATGCAGAAGGCATTGAAAGTTATAAAATACCTTTTATTTAAGGCAGAAAGAATTCTTCTTTTATGTTCGACAATCATTTTAAAATGATGGATATTGGTGTCCTGTTCTATGCAATGAAAATATGAGCAATTTTATAATTTTTTAAAAACATAAACTGGAATTTTATATATTTCCTCAAAAATATAATCTTATACATTTTATGTATGCACTACCCTTTGTTTGTCACAATGAAGACATCACTGTGTATGACACAAATTTCATGTTTTTAGGGGAGAGATGTAATCCTATATTTGTTTGCCGTAGAATGATTTATTGATCATAAAAAATAGGATAGTTACATCCTTTTTTCCCCACAAGTAGTATGTTAAAGGGCATTTGATTTAACCTCACAAAATAATTTGTATATAAAGATCGCTGCAGCAATATTTTATATATAAATTTATATTTTGATATTCTTTGTAAGCTATAAGTTGCAACTGTTAAATTGAAGCATTGAGTAATTCAGAACCTCTCATTTCCATACTGAATTGATACTAACACCAGCATTGCTGTTACAGTGAACCCACTTTATGTTCCATAGCATTTCCTTATATATCTCACATCAGCGCTGCCAATTGCCTACTTTACTGTTGTAAATTGCTAGTTCATGTTGTGGTTCACATATTAAAGTGACTTCTTAATAGTAAACCCCATAATATTTGGTCTTCATCCAGCTGTAGAGACTCAAATGTTCAATGACCACCCAGGTGTAATGTTGTTTGTACATCTTGTGTGAATCCCATGATGTCATGTTATTGTGACTGAATTGTACATCTCACAATATTCCAGGCATGAGCCACCTACTTTTCCCATTATCCAATTGCAGCCCCTGTACTCAGTAAGTAATTCTGTTGCATAGTAAGTAAGGATTTGGTCAAGGCATGCTCCAGCGAGATCCAGAGACTGGCCGCCACAGCCCAAGATCTCTTCTGCACGGTAAATACTATTGGGTTTAGAATATTTTCTTAGCTTCCATGGTGTGTTTGTAGAATACCAGTCTCGGTCAGAGCTGGGAATGGGGTCTGCCACATTTGCTCCTTGTCTGGAGAGGGGGGGGAGGGTGGCAATCAAACACAGTTTCTTCTGATGACTGCTAGCATGATCGATTCTTCCTGGAAAGTGTGCATTTTCTTGCATACAGTTAGCTGAATTGCAGTGTTACCCGCAGTCAAATAGATGGTCAGTGTGGAAGTTGAGGGCCAGAGAACCTGGTTCTGTGCCTGTATGACCCTGGGACTTCATCAAACCCAAGGAGGGGCTGTTTGGAGTTGGTGTGGGACAGTGAGATATCAGAGAATGGTCAGCCCTCATCCACAGCACAAAGAAAGCTTACACCCTTGGGGAAGGAGAAGGAGAAATAACCAGAGTCTGGAAACTGCATGCGGGAGAAAGAGCACACAAAAACTTCCCAAATATCTCTGCATACTCTTTAGAATTAATGTGACCACCTCTTGCACACATTGCTGATTCTTTTTCAGTGACACATCTTCCTTAGGTTTTAAAGCTATTTGTCACTTGGGTCTGTAATGGTTTTAACTAACTGCTCCTTCCAGTAATGAGTGATGTCCAAATGAATGTTACATTTAACAATTGTCATTTAAACTTTGTGCCTTATTCACTGTTCCCAATATTTTAAAGAAAGCTGTTTTTATTTCTGTACGTGCTTATTTTAAGATTTATATATAATTTAGGCTGGGTGCTAATTTTATTCTAGCATCCCATTTTAAAGATTCATCTTCTTCCACCGAACTTAAATAAAGTTAAAACATACAGATCATTGATTTTCAATTTCTGTGTTGTCCATTTAATGTCACACCTTATCTAATTTAAGTTCCACCAAGTTTCCATCTGTTAGTTACTTTCTCTTAATTTCTTCAGAAATTTAACTTTTATTCATAATAAAAGTTATTCTGCAGAAGCAGAGGTGGTTAAAAAGACAAACGAACCCACAGAGATTGATGAACAGTCAATGTTTCTCCCATAACTTTACTGTGTTAACTGATCACTTGTCAGAATAGGGATTGGGTTGCTGCTTCCCTTTGTGTTGTAGAGCAGGGGTTCCCAACCTTTTTTATGCCATGGACCAATACCATTAAGCAAGGAGTCCATGGAACCCAGGTTGGGAACCCCTGGTGTACAGGGAGCTTTACCATTCTATTTAACCTGTGCTAATATGACTGGGGTGCTTGATGGGACCTCTGAAGATTGCTGTCTTGAAGCTTACTTTCTAACAGAACCTTATTCAACAAGAACTTGCATTAATTTAGTGCCTTTAATGTAACCAAACGTGCCCAAGCAGACAAGGAAATGGTTTTCCAAATGATGCACAGTACCACAGGGGATTTTAGGTTTGACCATAGAAGATTTAAGGGGTGTCTTAGACAGGGAGAGTGGTTTATAGTTGAACACTTAAGATCAGGATTGAACTGACAGCCAGAATTGGAGTGACACAGAGAGGAATGTAGAGTTACAGAGATAGAGGTTAAAAACACAGGATCTACACTGGAGGATTAAAAAATTCCAGGTAAAGTCAGTGAGCATTAGGAAAAGGATGACTTAGGATATGGATAACAGCTCTTGATAGGTGGCATAGAGAACTTTGGAACAAAGTGGATAGTCCACGGCCAGGGGACACAGGGAGAGAGCAGAACGGGGGAAGTATTTGAATTTTGTATTTAATTGGTGAAGAGAATGTTTGTATACCTGGTCCTGCACAAAGACCGCTAGTTTATTCTCCCAAGCTGAGATGTTGAGCAAAACAAAGTCCATGCATACTGAAGGAGTTTTGCATTGTCAGGAATGCTTTTCTTTGGCTGTGTTGTTTAACTGAGTCCTTGAAAGCCTCGTGGGAAAAGGTCCCATGGTACTGTTTAAGGAACAGTGGGGAAACCTTGGTGCCTAGCCAATACAAATTCAAAACATAGAGTAGCTGATTGGCCATGGGCCTAAATTGGCTGTCTCCTAAGTATTTATTACTAAACTTGTGGGTATTGGTAGTGGTGTGTGCGCTAGTTGATGAAAGTAAGGATATAAATAGCAGCAGGTGGTTAAGAAGACAAACTGTTCTGTAGGACCTTAGTGAGACTACACCTTGACTACCAAGTACAGTTGTCTCCTTGTCTGAGGAAGGACATTCTCACTGTGCAGGGACTGCAGCAAAAGTTCACTAGACTGATCCCCGGGACTGGCTGCTGCTCAAGGATATCCTGGGGTGACAGGATTGACACACACAGATTGGAGAAATTGACTTGTATTTGCTAGAGATTAGGAAAGTAAGAAGGGTTCCACTGAACACTAAGCACATAGATGCTGAAAGATGTTCCCAACGGCAGGGTGTCTGGAAGCAGGAATCATCACCTAAGGTGGTCATGTAGGATTGCGATGCGAACTATTCTGTGGGGAAACCTGAATACTCAGTTGATACCATATTATTAAATATATTCAGTAAGGAGTTGGATATAGTTCTCATGGCTAAATGAAGGGGTTAAGGGAGAAAGCAGGAACAGAATACTGAATTTGTGTGATCAGCTATGACTATATTGACTGGTGGAATGGGCAAAGGGCCTTCTGTAGCTGCTTGTTTTGGTAGAAGTGTTTTGTTGGTGGTTCAGTAATTTGGGAGTTCCGGAGCTGTTGAAAGGCATTACAGAAATGCAAGTTCTTCCATTTCTTTGTCACTAACTCCCTTTTATATATTTTTTGGTCATAACTCTTGATTCATTCTTATATCCGTTGCTCTTCTTTCTTACACCATCTTTGTTCCTGGAAAGCTACAGCCTGTGGGATGGTGCTGACCTCCCACTCTGTGAAGCGTACCGGAGACGGGAGGAGGAGGGGGCGGTCACGCCTGAAGAGGAGATGGCGATGGAAATTGTGTCCTCTGCCTCGGTGGTGGCCCCTGGAGAAGCTAACGCTGGAGCAACGCTGAGCACCACAGCCTTGCAGCCACAGATGAACGGCCACAGAGCAGGCACCCCAGATCCTGTCTGACGGGCAGCAGAGATCTTGGGCTGAGCTGCCACGTCTGCAATGAACAAAGCTGTTGGAATAGAGCAGTAACATAGACGAGAAAAGTTTCACAACATGCATTTAAAAGAGCCATGCCTCCTCTAACACTGTTTACAAGATGCTGTTGACCAGTCAAATAACTCAATGGACAAAGGACTCCTGGGAAATTGAGGTTGCAGCAGTGGAATTAGAAAGAGAAAGATGGATTTGTGGATGGGGTGAAGCTGGTCTTATGGCACTGGCGCAAGGTTGCTCGCGGTGGTTTACCTGTCTTTTTTTTTGATCCAGGTCTCTCTCAGTTAAATCGAACAAAACAAGGGCAGGAAAGGTGGTAAAGCTGGCGAGCCATTGATCGAAGGCCAGCTTCTCTCTTCACTGCCCCAAGCCCATCCTAAATCTTTTTTCTTTCTGACGCTGATAAACTTGCTGTTCACTTTCACCTCTTTTTAAAAGGGAGGTGTTCTTCTGCCTGCTGTTTGATTAAGTGGCTTATTTTCTCCATTATTGGGTCAGTAACTTGGAACTCACAGCATTGTCTGACATGTGGTTTGTAAATGTAATGGCAACATTTTCATTTAGTTGCTTGTTAATCCAAGTCAAACAGGGAAATTTTAAGGTAGGAAACTTCATATATTTTTAATTTCTAACTGTTTGACCTCAAGAGAACAAGTAGTTAAAGTGTTAGCAAAATCTTGATGTGAAAGTGACTTTGTGCAACACTGCCTGAAACTGAAACCTCACTGTAATCCTCAACAGTATTACTTGGTGCAGTCATAGTGTTTAAGCAATAAAAGTATTACCATTCCTGAAGAACTTGCAGCAAAATGACACTGTGTAATTTTTGAATTTGTTAGTAAATTTCAACTGGGGGCATTTGTTCTGTGATTTTTTTTGTCCCATAGATTCTCACTCAAGGTGTGAAAAGTTATTGTGAAGTCTATGCCTTATAAGATTAAAAAGTGGTGGTGTGTATTAGCCTATCCTTAGCAGTGATGGATCTCGGCCAAGGTTTCACCAGACTTGGGGAGGGGGAGGGAAACAACTGGCGATTTTACTCCTGTCCCCTGATATCCTGCGTACAAAATGATGGTTTGATGATTGCCTCATACACTGAAAGATATTGAAAACTTTTCATTTTGTGAAGGTCATCTGATTTCAGATATGGGATGAAGAACATAAAGGGCATTTCATGACCTTTCTACCATTAGAAAAGGAAAGAAACATTTATTGTAGTTCCATTCTGATTGGAGACAAGTTAAACTTCAGTTGCACAACGAGGCTACATTAAACCCATTGGCTGATGGTTAGCTGCTTGATGTTAGCACTAACAGAGACATGGGGAAGTAATGTTCCCTTGCTGGGTTGTGCCTGTAATCACTTGTGTAAGTATCCAGCCTTAATTGATAATCTTGATTTTGACATTAAATCTCAGAACAATAATTGGAGGATAAAAAGCTGTTACCATAAAAGTGACCATAACAGTAGCATGGATGCAAATTCCAACTGGTTCAGTTGTCCTTTTAGGGTGGAAACCTGAAATGTTGCTCTTTTATTTCTGGTTTTATTTTTCTGCTCTGAACTCAGTCAGAAAGCTGCTGGCAGGTTATAAAGAACTCAGACCACCAACTTTGAGCATTCAGTGGGTGGGTAATAAATGTCAGACTCTCCAATGCCCCTGTACATCAGATCATCTGTTTTTAAGTTTAGTTTGGGGATGGATGGTCTAGAGCAGGGGTTCCCAACTTGGGGTCCACAGACCCTTTGCTTAATGATACTGGTCCTTGGCATAAAAAGGGTTGGGGACCTCTGATCTAGAGACTTGACTTCTCAGCCCATTTTAGTTGATGTCACTCACCCTGGCCCCTCTCCTCACCCACCTGCTGCTTAAACTGGGAATTCCAATAGCCAACGAGCTGAATAGACAGTCTGAGATGACAACAAAAAGTTAAGGGCAGAAATTACTAATTAGTATAGAAAAGGGAAAATTTTAATGAAGAAAGTTTGCAAATTAGTTTTATCGGAGGGGGGGGGGGAAAGACACATTAAACTGAAGTACTCCCTCGGTCCTGTCTTTCTAACTAAGAAGCACTTCCTCTGCAGTGCCCCTTCAGTAGTACAACAGCTGTTTTTGTTGAGTGTCATTGACTCATGGTGATCCTATGGATAGTGTAGTTGTCCATGGGGTTTTATGGCAAGATATAGAAGTAGATTGCCAAGCCTTTCTTGCCTGCCCAGTTGAGACCCAGCCGGATATATCCGCCTCGAAGTCCAGTGCTGATGCCACTACACCACCAGCTGGCCCAGTACGACACCTACCCTGCAATGTTGTGCAGCCCCTCGTAAAGCAGGTCTCCTCTATGATCCTGTACAAGTGTTGAAGTCCCTGGACCAGATCTTGAAATCACAAGCTGGGGTATGGGTGTGTGTTGTTCACTAAGTACGGGTTACACACTTGAGCGAATTATAATGGTTTAACAATTATAAAGGACCATTTTATACTTAATTTGTACAAATCCTTTTTAATAGAACAGACAAATTATTACACAGTTGTGCAAGGGACATACAAAGAAAGTGCAGCTGACTGCTGTAAGGAGTGGATTAGGTATCTGACTGAGCACAAGGAAGCACCAGGAAATCATGTCCACTATTGCGTGTCGGATGGGCCGGCATGAAAGTAGGAGCGGTGGAAGTTCAGACGGTCCTGGAACCTAATGAGGTTGTCTGGCCCAGTGACCAGGGACTTCTCCAGGCCTACATTGAATCCATTGTCTCTGTACATTCCACATTTGCTTAAGTGATTAGAAAGCTTACGAGATATTGAAAAGTAGCTGGTCTGGAATAAAAAGAGACGAGAAGGGATGAGTCTAAGGGGAAGAAACAGAACCCACCACCACTCTCAATTCCATCAGCAGACACTAACATCACAATTAGATCGTCAGGATAGGACTGATTTTTGCCTCTTTTGGAAACTTAACTGAGGAAAAATAGTAACTGGGTGTTATGCACACTGACCCTTATCTGGGTACAGGTTCTTCTGCCGGCAAGTCTCAGTGAGAAACGTGTTTCTAACTGTGTCTAATTGTCACTGAACTTGGGTTCCGTAGATAAATATTCGATCGGGAGAGGGGTCCACACACTGTGACCCTTACTGGGGGATGGGTCCCACATGCACTGGCCCTCACTGCGGGACGTTCTATAAATTATGAAATAATGAACCAGAATTTGGACAGTAGATTGCAGCAAGTTATTAAAAGATTGGCAGATATCACAGTAAACCAGCCGATTTCAGAAATCACTCTTACCGGCATTTCATGGACAGTTGGCTGTTGACTCCCATAAACCTGGTTGGTTGTTCGATATATTGGATTAATTGGTTGGGATCTATATATTGTCAGTCAACAAAGAAATACATTTCGTGTGATTATCACTTATAAAAACATTAATATCCATTTGTCATGACAATCCTGCAGCCCATGCTCTCTGCCTACCTCCTCTCAGGCTGCATGTTGTCCTTGGGCTTCTGCCCTTGTGCAGCCTGTGGTTGGAGTTGAGCAGTGTGAGGTGAACACTGGAGAGGAGGCTATTCACCCCTCAACTGTCAACCCTTGCTTTAGAATCTGAATCCGTACTCCACCCCGCCGGCATTTGTTTCCTACACTCTGCCATACTGACCAGCACTCTTTCAGCCTTGACCCATGGCTGCAACGGACTCTGGTGGAGGGAATTTCGGATCTCCAGGACACTGGATGGAGAACTGTTTGTCGTCACCTCCAAGTGGCTGATTACTTTATTCTGGATTCTGCTGAAGGTAAACATCTGCCCTTCTGCCACCACAAAGCCCATCTGCGTGTGTGTGAGAGCGAGTATGTGCATATATTGTATGTGAGTGCGTGTTTGTAGATGTGCTCATGTGTGACAGTATGTGTTTGAATTTATGTATGTTTTGTGGGTGTATCTGTGAGCGTATATGTGTGAAAGTGTATATTTTAGGGTTTAGGGTGTTATGTTGGTATGTATTGTATGCTGTCTGGCTGTGTATGTAAGTGCATGCATCTTTGCAGATATGTGTGAGACTATGCATCTGTGTGCATACAAGCGTGTGTGTGAGTGCTTGTGTTTGTGTATCTGTGTAAATGTGGTTGTGGGAGTGTGTTGGTGCAAAGTTATGAGTTTGGGTGCATAAAAGGGAAGGGAGAGCAGGTGAGACCATGAACCTACAGCAAGAGGCCATACCCACCACCACCCGTCAATATTCTAGAGCCATGAGAGGAGTGACATGGACACATGCTGTATTTCTGCTGGTGACGAGTCGAGGAAGCTGCAGCAGGAATCTGTGGGCCCCGTAGGAAGGGTAATTGACCAGAGAGGTCGCAGGGAGGACAGGAACTGGAACTGCTTCAGATGCCGCAGGTAATGATTTCAGGAACAGTAACAACATAAAAGGGGAGGATTTGGGGTGTAACCATTAACTGAAATCTGCAATTCAGGTGTGCAACCTGATGAAAATATGGGATGAAACATAACCACAACACATGCAGCAAGGAGCCCAGCTTACTTCAAAGCGTGGGTTCATATTGTAAAATTAGGGGGAATCAGTTACACAGTGCCTATAAAAAGTACTCACAGCAACCCCGCCCCCAGAGGTTTTCTTATTTTATTGTCTTACAACATTGAATCACAGTGGATTTAATTTGCCTTTTTTGACACTGATCAACAGAAAAAGACTCATATCAAAGTGAAAACATCTCTTTAAAGTGATGTAAATTAATTACAAATATAGAACACAAAATAATTGATAATATGACACACCAAATCATCACAGGTGGAGCCAATTGGTTTTAGAAGCACATCATGAGTTAAATGGAAATCACTGTGTGTAGTCAAGGTGTTTCGATTGTGGTAAAAATACACCTGTATCTGGAATGTCCAACTGCTGGTGAGTCAGTATCCTGGCAAGAACTACACCACAAAGACAAAAGAACACTCCAAGCAACTCCACAAAAAGGTTATTGAAAAGCACAAGTCAGGAGATAGATACAAGAAAATTTCCAAGTCAATGACTATCCCTTGGAATACAGTTAAATCAATAATCAAGAAATGGAAAGAACATGGCTCAGCTGTAAACCTGCCTAGAGCAGGCAGTCCTCAAAAACTGAGTGACCGTGCAAGAAGGGGACTAGTGAGAGAGGCCACCAAGAGACCTATGATAACTCTGGAGGAGTTACAAGCTTCAGTGGCTAAGATGGGAGAGACTGCGCATACAACTGTTGCCCGGGTGCTTCACCATAGAAACATAGAAAACTGACAGCACAATACTGGCCCTTCAGTCCACAAAGTTGTGCCGAATATGACCCTACCTTAGAAATTACTAGGCTTACCTATTGCCCTCTATTTTACAAAGCTCCATGTACCTATCCAAAAGCCTCTTAAAAGACCCTATCGTATCTGCCTCTACCATCGTTGTCGGCAGCCCATTCCATGCACTCACCACTCTGCGTAAAAAAAACTTACTTTGACATCTCCTCTGTACCTACTTCCAAGCACCTTAAAACTGTGCCCTCTCATGTTAGCCATTTCAGTCCTGGGAAAAAGCCTCTGACTATCCACACAATCAATGCTTCTCATCATCTTATATACCTCTATCAGGTCACCTCTCATCCTCCATCACTCCAAGGAGAAAAGGCTGAGTTCACTCAACCTATTCTCATAAGGCATGCTCCCCAATCCAGGCAACATCCTTGTAAATCTCCTCTGCACCCTTTCTATGGCTTCCACATCCTTCCTGTAGTGAGGCGACCAGAACTGACACAGTACTCCAAGTGAGGTCTGACCAGGGCCCTATATAGCTGCAACGTTACCTCTCGGTTCCTAAATTAAATTCCACTGTTGATGAAGGCCAATACACCATACGTCTTCTTAACCAGTCATAGCTTTATGGGAGAGTGGCGAAGGGAAAGCCACTGTTGAAAAAAAACTAACATGAAATCTTGGCTAGAGCTTGCCAGGCAGCACGTGGAGGATTCTGAGGTCATCTGGAAGAATGGTCTGATTAAAACAAAATTGAAGTTTTTGGCTAGCAGACTAAACACTATGTTTGGTCAAAGCCAAACACCACACAACATCAAAAACAAACCATCCCTATTATGAAACGTGGTGGTGGCTGCATCGTGCTGTGGGGATGCTCCATTGCAGCAGGCTCTGGAGGGCTTGTGAAGGTAGAGGGTAAAATGAATGCAGCAAAACACAGGGAAATCCTGGAGGGAAACCTGATGCGGTCTGCAAGAGAACTGCGACGGGAGAAGGTTTGTTTTCCAGCAAGACAATGACCCCAAGCATAAAGCCAAAGCTACACTGGAATGGCTTAAAAACAACAAACTTAATGTCCTGGAGTGGCCAAGTCAAGAGTCCAGGCCTCAATCCAATTGAGAATTTGTGGCTGGACTTGAAAAGGGCTGTTCACTCACTATTCCCATGCAATCTGACAGAGCCTGAGCAGTTTTGTAAAGAAGAAAGGGGAAAAATTGCAGGAGTCCAGATGTACAAAGCTGTTAGAGACCTATCCACACAGACTATAACTGCTGCCAAAGGTGCATCTACTAAATACTGACTTGTAGGGGTGAATACTTACGCAATTATTTTGTGTTTTGTAATTGTACTTTTGATCTGCTTTCAGTTTGACACAAGAGTGCTATTGATCAATGTCAAAAAAGCCAAATTAAATCCACTGTGATTCAATGTAAAACAATAAAACATGAAAACTTTCAAGGGTGGTGAATACTTTTTATAGGCATTGTATATGAGAGCATACTAACATATTGCACCATGGTATGGAAACTGCACCGTGCTGGACAGGCAGACTCTACAACGGGTACTTAAAACTGCCCAACACATCACCGGCACCAGCCTACCTGCCATTACAGACAGATACACAGAAAGGCCAGCAATATCTTGAAGGTCCCCACACACCCAGCTCGTGGACTGTTTCTCCCACTCCCGTGAGGGAGGAGGCAATGTAACGTCCATGTCAGGACCACCAGACTCAAAAGTAGTTGCTTCCTCTGATCAACACCCCCACTCATTAACCCACCCACCACCAGTACTAGTTTACCATTTCCTGTCAGAGTCTCTTCGTGCACAGGTACTTCTGTATCCAGTGTCACTTTATGTACATACAATTAGACTATGTAGATAATCTAATCTTATGTATTTATTGTGTTTTATTATTGTGTACTTTATGCTTACTGTGATTTTTAATGTTGCGTCAGATCTTGAGAAATAATAACTGCTCTCCTTTATACTTGTGCACTGAAGAATGACAATAAATAATCTCGAATAAGGGTGTGAGACACAAATTCGTGACCCTGACATTCACCATGTGGTGCTGTGAACAGGTGCTCACTGGCAGACTCTCTCCTCTAGGGGGCGGTAGATACAACGGGAGTGATAGCTCTCCAAGAGATCCAGATCAACTTAATCCTCTAGAAAGAAGTCAAGATAATTATTGATAAAGGTTCTTCCCTAACCCAGGAAAGACTAGCACCTGGGGAGAATCGGATTAGACCTGGTTCGGGTCACTGGAAGCTGGATGATTGGCCAAATGAGAATATGACTTCAGCCAGAAATGAGGTGAAGCAAAGTGTGTGTCAATGGCTGAAGAGTATAACCCAGGTTCATCTATCACCGTGACGTGCAATACATAGAACTACACACAAACAAAAGTGTTGGAGGAACTCGGCAGGACAGGCAGCATCGATGGAAGGAAATAAACAATTTTGGGCTGAGACCGTCAATCAGGGTTGAATGTATCTGCAAGGGGCAGAAGCCAGAATAAGAAGCTGGGGGAGGGGAAGGGGTACAAGATGGCAGGAGATAGGAACTGAGTTCCTCCAGCATTTTGTGTTTGTGCAATCTATAAAAGTCATTTTGTTAATCCCACCAATAAATAAGGATAGTTCCGCCCCGTTGCCACAATACAAAACATTCAGAGGTCAGATTTGTGATCCAGTGATATGTGTGTTTTTTGGTTAACTGGCCAGTGAAAGTGGCCCACAGTGAGTAGGTTTGAGTTGGAAGTGAGAGGGGTGAGGTTGATTGGGAATGCAGGGAGAGTGAAATGGACTAATGTAGGATGAGTGCGGGTGGACGGCTGTATGCAGGAAGATCAGTGCAGACCGAGTGGAGCAAAGGGAAAGTTTTTCCTGTGGCTCTGACATTACGCAATTCTGGACTCCAAAAGATATCAGTAAAGACACTGTGGTAATCTGTCTGCCTGCGGTGGGAAATTAGACACTGCCTTAGATGGCCTGAATGTGGTAATCTGAGTAGGAGCCAGTCAGTGCAGCTGCAGGCAAATGAAAGGGTACATCAGCTCCATTAGATTAACTTCTCTAGGGGAGGTGTCGATGGTTCATTTTATCTATTTATTTATTTATTTGTCATTTATTTAGAGATACAGCGCTTCTAGCCACACCGCCCCAACAACCCCCGACAAACCCAACTGACCCTAATCTAGTCACAGGACAACTTACTATGACCAATTAACCTAGCCGGTACGCCTTTGGATGGTGGGAGGAAAGCAGAGGGCCCGGAGAAAACCCACACATTCCACAAGGAGGATGCACAGAGACTCCTTACAACTCCGAACTCTGGAACACCCGAGCTTTAACAGCATCGCGCTAACCGCTAAGCGACCATGGCGCCCTATCCAGACTGGAACGCAAGGACACTCGATGGAAAAATGCAACAGACCCTGAATGGGCCAGACACTGCTGTAAACACTCAGTGAGGTCTCATCTGTGAAAGAGAAACAGTCAACGTTTGAAGTCATTGACCTGAAATGTCAGCCGAGTTTCTCTTTCCCCCGGTCACTGACGATGCTGGACGTTCATCTCCACCATTGGGATGAGCAGGCCATGTGTAATGTATCCAAGTTTGTTGATGGTACAAAGTGGATGGCAACATGAATGGTATATGGACAGGCTAAGAGGAAGGGCATAAGCCAGACAGATGGAAAATAATGTAAAAAATTATGGACATACATATCAATTTTAAAAAGAATTGGAGTAAGTTTTTAAATGGTGAGGGGTTGAAAAGTATTGAATGATCAAGGGGATGGAGGTATCCTCATACATGGGACACAAAACATATGATTATAGCCAGCAATAAAGAAGGCACAGTATGTGGACAAAAAAATAGGGAACTTCTCTCGGGAATTCCCTGCCAAATATTGTCTTATACAGGGAAGTGCATCAAGATAGGAACATATCAGCAGAAGATCCTACAAATATTCATAACCCCTGCCCTCCCACAAACCCATGTGAATATTGCACACTCTCAGCAGACTCTTTAAATGTTGACACATCGGGAAAGTCCTTGCAGAGATACTGTCATGCTCCTGGGGAACCCCAAGCAATGACTTTCACAGTTCTAGAGATATGTAATAAATATTGACAGCCTTGGTGAATCTGCAGTGTAGCACAACAAGGAGATGGGAACTCCTTCATACCAAAGCTTCAGTTGGTGCATAAGACACCAGGACAGTAAATACAGTATTTTTTTTGTAATGTCCAGTTGGAAACATGATAATGAAAACAGGAGATTAAGACATCCAGTGATTGAACACCACTTGAAGCTTTGGGATCTGTGAAAATAACAGCCCCTGTCTGCAACCCTGCATCTGACTCAGAATCTGCTCTACATGTCAATCATTGTGTTATAAGCAACTTATTCTCAACAAAACATAAAAATCACGGCACTGCAGATGCTAGAAATCTGCAATAAAATAGAATGAGCTCTGCCACATGAAAGCAGGATCTATTATCAAAGACCCTCACCATCCAGGCCATACGCTCTTCTTGCTACAAGGTATAGGAGCTTTGTGTCCCACACCAACAGGTTAAGAACATAAGAAATAGGAGCAGGAGTAGGCCATCCGGCCCATCAAGTCTGCCCCACCATTCTATAAGATCACGGCTGATCTGTCCATAAACTCAGCTCCATCTACCTGTCTTTTCCCCAAAACCCTTAATTCCCTTACTATGTAAAAATCTATCCAACTGTATCTTAAATATATTTAGTGAAGAAGCCTCAACTACTTCCCTGGGCAGAGAATTCCACAGATTCACCACTCCCTGGGGAAAATAGTTTCTCCTCATCTCCATCCTAAATCTTCTTCCCTGAATCTTGAGGCAATGTCCCCTGGTTCTAGTCTTACCTACCAATGAAAACAACTTTCCTACTTCTATCTTATCTATCCCTTTCAAAATTTTGTATGTTTCTATAAGATCCCCTCTCATTCTTCTGAACTCCAGAGAGTATAGTCCCAGGCGACTCAATCGCTCCTCATAGGTTAACCCCTTCATCTCTGGAATCAACCTGGTGAACCTCCTCTGTACTGCCTGCAAAGCCAGTATATCCTCCTCAAGTACGGAGACCAGAACTGCACACAGTACGCCAGGTGCAGCCTCACCAGTACCCTGTATAGTTGCAACATGACCTCCCTGCTCTTAAATTCAATCCCTCTAGCAATGAAGGCCAACATTCCGCTTGTCTTCTTAATAACCTGTTGTACCTGCAAGCCAACTTTTTGCGATTCATGAACAAGCACTCTCAAGTCCCTTTGCACAACAGAATGCTGAAATCTTTCACCATTTAATAATAATAATAATAATCTGCTCTTCTATTATTCCTTCCAATGTGGATGATCTCGCATTCACTAACGTTGTATTCCATCTGCCAGACCTTGGCCCACTCACTTAACCTATCTATATCCCTCTGCAGACTCTCCACATCCTCTACAATTTGCTTTTCCACTCAGTTTAGTGTCATCAGCAAATTTTACTACACTACATTCAGTCCCCTCTTCCAAATCATCAACGTAAATGATAAATAGCTGCGGGCTCAGCTCCAACTTCTGCGGCACCCCACTCACCACCAACTACCAACTGGAGAAATACCCATTTATACCAACTCTCTGCCTTAACCAAACTACTATCCATGCCAATACACTTCCTGACTCCATGCATCTGTATCTTATTTATAAGTCTCTTGTGCGGCACCTTATCAAACGCCTTCTGGAAATCCAAGTATATGACATCCACCTGTTCCTTTCTATCCATTGCACTCATTATGTCCTCGAAGAACTTCAGTAAGTTTGTCAAACAGGACCTGCCCTTTCTGAGTCCATACTGTGTCTGTCTAATGGAACCACTTTCTAACAATTACCCTGCAACCATCAAGTTCCTTTTCATTCACCACTACACTGATCTGATTCTACGACCCACAAACTCATTTTCAATACTGTATAATCAGCATGGATAACTTCACTCACTGCAATTCTACCACCTACAGACTCACTTTCAAAGACTCTTTACAACTCATGTCCTCAGGATTATTTTTTCTTTTCACAGCCTGTCTTCTTTTTCACATTGGTTGCTTGTCAGTCTTTGCCATTTATATATAGCCTTTTGTAAAATTCCATGGTATTTTTCCTGTAAATGCCTGCAAGAAAATGCATTTCAAAGTAGTATATAGCAACATATAAACATTTTAATAATAAATTTACTTTGAACTGTGATCTGGATACACTGCAACTTTCTAGACATGGTATTAAAAGTCTCCAACTTTAGGCAGCTCTCACTGTCTGCTGTAACGGAACTGGCCACTTCTGCTTGTTGTCAATCTGTGATAGTTTCACTCTCTCTCTCTAATAGCGTAGCCTGGTCTGGTGGGCACATTCTTCAGCCTTGCTATTAGTAGCACGTTACACTAACAAAGAAAGATCACTTTGCCGACTGCCACGAGCTTAGGCTGTACTGGTTGACAACACACTTCACTGTATGTTTTTGACGTACATGTGATAAATAAATCACAGAACTGTAGAACCACAGAAGGGAACAATGCAGAAATGGACCCCCTCAGCCCACATCATCCATGCCAAACACGAGGAAGGATATCTTGACCAATCACATTTGCTCACATTATCCCTCCACAATCACATTTGCTCACATTATCCCTCCACACCAAATACATTTGCTCACATTATCCCTCCACACCAAATACATTTGCTCACATTATCCCTCCACACCAATCACATTTGCTCACCTTTCCTAACTGTCATATTTGCATTCATCCTATCATGGATATTTTAACCACCCCTTCCTCTTCCACCTTCTCTGCTCATTTATTTCTCTCCCCAAGCTCCAAGACCTCATGTTTCACAATTACCCTCTCTCCACAGATTCTGCTTGGCATGACCATTCTCCCATTCCCTATTGTTGCTAACAGGTTCCCTAGATTCCATTTTCTGAAACAAATACCATGGATCCCTTCACGATGAAGATAAAATCAGCAGATTTTGGAAATTCAAGCAACACACACAAAATGCTGGGGGAACTCAGCGGAACAGGCAGCATCTACAGAAAAGAGTAAACAGTTGACATTTCAGGTCGATTCCCTTCATCAGCCCTTTTATTCTCCAGCCCTGCTGAAGGGTCTTGGCCTGAAAAGTTGACTGTGCCACAGGGCTTGGTATTGGGACCACAGCTGTTTACGATTTACGTCAACAATTTAGATGAAGGCATTGAGAATAAAATCAGCAAATTTGCTGATGATACTAAGCTGGGTGGCAGTGTGACATGTGATGAAGATTTTAGGAGAATTCAGGGTGACTTGGATAGGCTGGGTGAGTGGGCAGATGACGTTTAATGTGAATAAGTGTGAGGTTATCCACTTTGGGAGTAAGAACAGGAAGGCAGATTATTATCTGAACGGTGTAGACTTAGGTAAGGGAGAAATACAAAGAAATCTAGGAGTCCTTGTTCATCAATCACTGAAGGTGAATGAGCAAGTGCAGCAGGCAGTGAAGAAGGCTAATGGGATGTTGGCCTTTATTACAAAGGGAATTGAGTACAAGAGCAAGGAAATCCTCTTGCATTTGTACAGAGCCCTGGTGAGACCACAATACCTGGAGTATTGTGTACAGTTTTGGTCTCCAGGGTTAAGGAAGGACATCCTGGCTGTAGAGGAAGTGCAGCGTAGATTCATGAGGTTAATTCCTGGGATGTCTGGACTGCCTTACGCAGAGAGGTTAGAGAGACTGGGCTTGTACATGCTGGAATTAAGGAGATTGAGAGGGGATCTGATTGAAACATATAAGATTATTAAGGGATTGGACAAGATAGAGGCAGGAAATATGTTCCAGATGCTGGGAGAGTCCAGTACCAGAGGGCATGGTTTGAGAATAAGGGGTAGGTTATTTAGGACAGAGTTAAAGAAAAACTTCTTCTCCCAGAGAGTTGTGGGGGTCTGGAATGCACTGCCTCTGAAGGTAGTGGAGGCCAATTCTCTGGATGCTTTCAAGAAGGAGCTAGATAGGTATCTTATGGATAGGGGAATCGAGGGATATGGGGTCAAGGCAGGAACCGGGTATTGATAGTAGTTGATCAGCCATGATCTGAAAATGGCGGTGCAGGCTCGAATGGTCTACTTCTGCACCTATTGTCTATTGTGTTGTCTTGGATCTCTTCACCAAATTATCACTTTTCTGATCTTGGAGCATGCTCTCCTGGGTTCTTATCCTGAGATTAGACCCTTGTTGCCTCTATATCCTGTTCACCCGAATTCCATTTGATATACCCGTTCTCCCGGGAACCCATTCCTCCTCTCCCTTGATTTCCCTTCTATGCATTAAGTCCCTCCTTTGTATACGATGGATCCCGCAAATTCAATCCCATTGCAACCCCAGCTCGGGATCTGACTGCAGATCACGCTCCCAGATTCCATTGGTGGGCCTCTTGCACATCGTTCCGAAGAGCACTCTCCATTAGGCGGATCCAATTCCAAACCCCTTCCATGGGGATCCCATTTCCGCTCCCTTCCACCGGAATTCCAATCCCGGGATTTCCTGGAATGAAATGCCTCCCAGTACCTGTAACCCTGGAAACAGTCCGGATGCTCGAATCTGTCGGGGACGCCCGGGTGCACTCGGTAATACTGGCTGGTCCGTGGCGGGACAGGAGGCTCAGGTTCTGGCACCGGCTCCAAATATTTCACCGTGGGATCCTTCACTCCACACTGCTCCATGGCGCTAGGAACCACAACAAGCGCCCGTTACCGGGCAACCCTCACACGTCATTAGGCCGGAAGTGGCTCAACATCCAATGGGAGAGCGTCATGTGGAGGTATTGACCCTCACTGGGAACGGGTCCCACACACACTGACCCTCACTGGGGGACGGGTCCCACACACACACTGTCCCTCACTGGGGGACGGGTCCCACACACACTGTCCCTCACTGGGAACGGGTCCCACACACACTGACCCTCACTGGGGGACGGGTCCCACAGACACTGACCCTCACTGGGAACGGGTCCCACACACACTGACCCTCACTGGGGGACGGGTCCCACAGACACTGACCCTCACTGGGAACGGGTCCCACACACACTGACCCTCACTGGGAGACGGGTCCCACACACACTGTCCCTCACTGGGAGACAGGTCCCACACACACTGACCCTCACTGAGAGACGGGTCCCACACACATTGACCCTCACTGGGAGACAGGTCCCACACACACTGACCCTCACTGGGGGACGGGTCCACCACACACACTGACCCTCACTGGGGGATGGGTCCCACACACACTGACCCTCACTGTGAACGAGCCCCGACACATACTGACCCTCACTGGGAACGGGTCCCACACACACTGACCCTCACTGGGAACGGGTCCCACACACACTGACCCTCACTGGAGGACGGGTCCCACACACACTGACTCTCACTGGGAACGGGTCCCACACACACTGACCCTCACTGGGAGACGGGTCCCACACACACTGACCCTCACTGGGAACGGGTCCCACACACACTGACCCTCACTGGGAGACGGGTCCCACACACACTGTCCCTCACTGGGAGACGGGTCCCACACACACTGACCCTCACTGAGAGACGGGTCCCACACACACTGACCCTCACTGTGAACGAGCCCCGACACATACTGACCCTCACTGGGAACGGGTCCCACACACACTGACCCTCACTGGGAACGGGTCCCACACACACTGACCCTCACTGGGGGACGGGTCCCACACACACTGACCCTCACTGGGAACGGGTCCCACACACACTGACCCTCACTGGGAGACGGGTCCCACACACACTGACCCTCACTGGGAGACAGGTCCCACACACACTGACCCTCACTGGGAACGGGTCCCACACACACTGACCCTCACTGGGGAACGGGTCCCACACACACTCACCCTCACTGGGAGATGGGTCCCACACACACTGACCCTCACTGGGAACGGGTCCCACACACACTGACCCTCACTGGGAGACGGGTCCCACACACACTGACCCTCACTGGGAACGGGTCCCACACACACTGACCCTCACAGGGAGACAGGTCCCACACACACTGACCCTCACTGGGAACGGGTCCCACACACACTGACCCTCACTGGGAGACGGGTCCCACACACACTGACCCTCACTGGGAACGGGTCCCACACACACTGACCCTCACTGGGAGACGGGTCCCACACACACTGACCCTCACTGGGAGACGGGTCCCACACATACTGACCCTCACTGGGGAACGGGTCCCACACACACTGACCCTCACTGGGAACGGGTCCCACACACACTGACCCTCACAGGGAGACAGGTCCCACACACACTGACCCTCACTGGGAACGGGTCCCACACACACTGACCCTCACTGGGAGACAGGTCCCACACACACTGACCCTCACTGGGAACGGGTCCCACACACACTGACCCTCACTGGGAGTCAGGTCCCACAACACTGACCCTCACTGGGGAACGGGTCCCACACACACTGTCCCTCACTGGGGGATGGGTCCCACACACACTGATCCTCACTGTGAACGAGCCCCCACACACTCTGACCCTCACTGGGGGACGGGTCCCACACACACACTGACCCTCACTGGGGGACGGGTCCCACACACACTGTCCCTCACTGAGAGACGGGTCCCACACACATTGACCCTCACTGGGAGACAGGTCCCACACACACACTGACCCTCACCGGGGGACAAGTCCCACACACACTGACCCTCACCGGGAGTCAGGTCCCACACACACACTGACCCTCACCGGGGGACAGGTCCCACACACACTGACCCTCACTGGGGAACGGGTCCCATACACATACTGACCCTCACTGGGTGGTGGGTCCCACACACACTGACCCTCACTGGGAGACGGGTCCCATACACACAGACCCTCACTGGGGGACGGGTCCACCACACACACTGATCCTCACTGGGGGACGGGTCCCACACACACTGACCCTCACCGGGAGTCGGGTCCCACACACACACTGACCCTCACCGGGGGACAGGTCCCTCACACACTGACCCTCACCGGGGAATGGGTCCCATGCACACTGACCCTCACTGAGGGACGGGTCCCATACACACTGACCCTCACTGGGAGACGGGTCCCACGCACACTGACCCTCACTGGGGACAGGTCCCACACACACAGACCCTCACTGGGAGACGGGTCCCACACACACTGACCCTCACTGGGGGACGGGTCCCACACACACTGACCCTCACTGGGAGACGGGTCCACCACACACACTGACCCTCACTGGGGGACGGGTCCCACACACACTGTCCCTCACTGAGAGACGGGTCCCACACACACTGACCCTCACTGGGGGATGTGTCCCACACACACAGACCCTCACTGGGGGACGGGTCCACCACACACACTGACCCTCACTGGGGGATGGGTCACACACACACTGACCGTCACTGTGAACGAGCCCCGACACACACTGACCCTTACTGTGGGCGGGTCCCACACACACACTGACCCTCACTGGGGGACTGGTCCCTCACACACTGACCCTCACTGGGGGACAGGTCCCACACTCACTGACCCTCACCGGGAGTCGGGTCCCACACACACACTGACCCTCACTGGGGGACAGGTCCCACACACACTGACCCTCACCGGGAGTCGGGTCCCACACACACACTGACCCTCACCGGGGGACAGGTTCCACACACACTGACCCTCACTGGGGAACGGGTCCCATACACATACTGACCCTCACTGGGTGGTGGGTCCCACACACACTGACCCTCACTGGGGGACGGGTCCCATACACACAGACCCTCACTGGGGGACGGGTCCACCACACACACTGATCCTCACTGGGGGATGGGTTCCACACACACTGACCCTCACTTTGAACGAGCCCCCACACACACTGACCCTCACTGGGGGACAGGTCCCACACACACTGACCCTCACCGGGAGTCAGGTCCCACACACACACTGACCCTCACCGGGGAATGGGTCCCACACACACTGACCCTCACTGGGGAATGGGTCCCTCCTCAACACACACTGACCCTCACTGGGGGACGGGTCCCACACACACTGACCGTCACTGGGGGACAGGTTCCGCTATTTCTTCCTGACATTGGGTGTACTTCACTTGCCACCTTCCCAGGAGTTCTTCCTTTCAGTTCCCCAATTTTGTCAAACTCACGTCCGCTGCTGTCTGTCCTTGTGTCTACATCTTCTGCCTGCCAGTAACTATCCAAGAGAAATTGCAATATTGTGACATGCGGCATTGCTCAATAGTGTCATACATTTAATGCAAGTCTCTCCAACAGCTGTCAATCTTGTTCTGTTGCTGGCTGCTGGTCATAACACTTCTTCTCTTCTGGAGGTGAATGTTTATTTTCTGCCACAACACCCTTGCACTTTAGAGTTATTTGTTCCTGCTCTCAATGTCAGAATCAGAATCAGGCTTAACATCACTGACAACACAAGTGAATCTGCAGATGCTGGAAATAAATAAAAAACACAAAATGCTGGCAGAACTCAGCAGGCCGGACAGCATCTATGGGAGGAGGTAATAACGATGTTTCGGGCCGAAACCCTTCATCAGGAGTGAAGTAACACGGGATGGTCGAGGGGGGATAAGAAGTGGGGGGAGGGATAAAGTAGAGAGCTGGGAAGTGATAGGCTGGAGGGAAATGGGCTGGGGGAAGGTGGAGAATTATGGGAAATAAAAGAGAAAGAAAGGTGGGGCTGGGGGGAGAGATTATAGTGAGGGGAGGGGAAAAGAGAGAGAAAGAGAACCAGACTAAAATAATAGATAGGGATGGGGGTAAGGGTGGGGGCAGGGTATCAACGGAGATCAGTGAGTTGGATGTTCATAGCAGCAGGAAGGAGGCTACCTAAGCGGGAGATATGGTATTGCTCCATCGACCTGCGTGTGGCCTCATCTTGATGGTAGAGGAGACCATGGACAGACATGTTGGAGTTGGAGTGGTCTGTGGAATTGAAGTGTGTGGCCACAGGGAGGACCGTGTAGCACTTCCCAGGACACTTCTTCCCTCACCACCATCCCAGGAACGGTAGAAGTGCTACACCTGCCCCCACACTTCTTCCCTCACCACCATCCCAGGCCCCAGACAGTCCTTTCAGGTGAGGCACCACTTCACCTGCGAGTCAACTGGGGTGATATACTGTATCCGGTGCTCCCGATGTGGCCATTTATACATTGGGGAGACCCACCGCAGACTGGGAGACCGTTTCGCCGAACACTGGCGCTCAGTCCTCCAGCAGTGGCGGGATCTCCCTGTGGCTACACACTTCAATTCCACAGACCACTCCCACTCTGACATGTCTGTCCATGGCCTCCTCTACTGTCAAGATGAGGCCACACGCAGGTCGATGGAGCAATACCTTATCTCCCGCCTAGGTAGCCTCCTCCCTGCCAGCATGAACATCCAACTCACTGTCCTCCGTTGATACCCTGCCCCCACCCTTACCCCCTTCCCTATCTATTATTTTAGTCTGGTTCTCTTTCTCTCTCTTTTCCCCTCCCCTCACTATAATCTCTCCCCCCAGCCCTACCTTTCTTTCTCTTTTATTTCCCATAATTCTCCACCTTCCCCCAGCCCATTTCCCTCCAGCCTATCACTTCCCAGCTCTCTACTTTATCCCTCCCCCACTTCTTAACCCCCCTCGATCACCCCATGTTACTTCACTCCTGATGAAGGGTTTCGGCCCAAAATGTCATTATTACTTCCTCCAATGCATGCTGTCTGGCCTGCTAAGTTCTGCCAGCATTTTGTGTTTTTTAATATCACTGACATATGTCGTGAAATTATATATATATTTAACAGTTAATTTAAATAAGCAGTGCAAAAATGAAAATAAAAAGGTAGTGAGGTAGTGTTCATGGGTTCAATGTTCATTTAGGAATCAGATGGCAAAGGGGAAGAAGCTGATCCTGCATCATTAAGTGTGTGCCTTCAGGTTTCTGTACCTCCTACCTGATGGTAGCAATGCAAATACGGCTTGTCCTGGGTGATGGATGCTGCCTTTTTGAGGTATCACTCCTTGAAGATGTCCTGGATACTAAAGGGGCTCATGCCCATGCTGGAGCTGTCCAGCAACTCATGTATATTCCACTGATAGGGGCACTGTGCTCACTGAAGTAAGCTGCCTACTATTCCCAAAATTGACAGGGTAATTTGATTGCTTACAAGTCCATGGTGAGTCTTGCCCAAATAGGGAGTGAGCGGGAGTATTCAAGGACATTTTCAACCCCTCAGTGCTACAGGCAGAAGTTCCCACTTGCTTCAAAAAGGCAACAATTATTATAGTGCCTAAGAAGAATAATGTGGGCTGCTGTAATGCTGGTAGCACTCACATCGACAGTGATGAAATGCTTTGAGAGGTTGGTCTTGACTAGACAGAACTCCTGCCTCAACAAGGACCTGGACCCATTGCAATTTGCCTATCGCCACAATAGGTCAATGGCAGATGCAATCTCAATGGCTCTCCACACAGCTTTAGACCACCTGGACAACACAAACACCTACGTCAGGATGCTGCAACATGCACAACACGTTGGAGGAACTCAGCAGTTCGGGCAGCATCTGTGGAAATGAACAGTCAACGTTTCGGGTCAAGACCCTCCGACCTGACGAAGGGTCTCAGCTTGAAATGTTGACTGTTCATTTCCACAGATGCTGCCTGACCTGCTGAGTTCCTCCAGCATGTTGTGCACGTTGCTTTGACTCCAGCATCTGCAGCGTATTTTGTGTTTAAGTCAGGATGCTGTTCATAGACTATAGCTCAGCATTTTATACCATCATTCCCACAATCCTGATTGAGAAGTTGCAGAACCTGGGCCTCTGTACCTCCCTCTGTAATTGGATCCTCGACTTCCTAACCAGAAGAGCACAGTCTGTGCGGATTGGTGATAACATCTCCTCTTCGCTGATGATCAACACTGGCACACCTCAGGGGTGTGTGCTAAGCCCACTGTTCTACTCTCTGTATACACATGACTGTGTAGCTAGGCATAGCTCAAATACCATCTATAAATTTGTTGACGATACAACCATTGTTGGTAGAATCTCAGGTGGTGATGAGAAGGCATACAGGAGTGAGATATGTCAACTAGTTGAGTGGTGCTGCAGCAACAACCTGGCACTCAACGTCAGTAAGATGAAAGAGTTGACTGTGGACTTCAGGAAGGGTAAGACGAAGGAACACACACCAACCCTCATAGAGGGATCAGAAGTGGAAGGAGTGAGCAGCTTCAAGTTCCTGGGTATCAAGTTCTCTGAGGATCTAACCTGGTCCCAACACATCGATGCAGTTATAAAGAAGGCAAAACAGCAGCTATACTTTATTAGGAGTTTGAAGAGATTTGGCATGTCAACAAATACACTCAAAAACTTCTATAGATGTACCATGGAGAGCATTCTGACAGGCTGCATCACTGTCTGGTATGGAGGTGCTATTGCACAGGACCAAAAGAAGCTGCAGAATGTTGTAAATCTAGTCAGATCCATCTTGGGTACTAAAATACAAAGTACCCAGGACATCTTTAGGGAGCAGTGTCTCAGAAAGACAGTGTCCATTATTAAAGACCTTCAGCACCCAGGGCATGCCCTTTTCTCACTGTTACCATCAGGTAGGAGGTACAGAAGCCTGGAGGCATACACTCAGCGATTCAGGAACAGCTTCTTCTCCTCTGCCATCTGATTCCTAAATGGACATTGAACCCTTGAACACTACCTTACTTTATCAAAATATATAGTATTTTTGTTTCTGCACATTTTTAAAAACTATTCAACATGCGTAATTGATTTACTTGTTTATTTATTATTATGTTTTATTTTATTTATTTGTATTATTATTTTTTTCTCTCTCTGCTAGATTATTTATTGCATTGAATTGCTGCTGCTAAGTTAACAAATTTCATGTCCCATGACAGTGATAATAAACCTGCTTGTGATTCTAAGAATTTGGTCACAGGGTTACAGAGCCCTTCAGCCCACTGTTCCAATGGTGACAGTACTGTGCAATGTTCTTTGACACATACAGCTAGGGTGCCTCAGACCTATGCACAGTACTGGAGTAAATTTATGTATTGCACTGTATTGCTGCTACAAAAGAAAACAAATTTCATGATACCTGATTCTGATATGGGTCCCCATTGTGGACAGAGAGTGGGAAGGGGGCAGGGAGAGGTTAATCATGGTTGGGAAAAGAAGAGAGAACCGGAAACACCAGAGATGACATTCTGTAATGATCAATAATCCAACTGTTTGGAATCAAATGACCTTGCATCAGGGCTGGGTGTGTCTTCACCGCAGTACCACCCTTGTAAAAAGAAAATCCTCTCCAGCCCTCTAAACTTCCCAGGCTCCCAACTTAAATCTCTGTCCTATCACCGCCACCAGGCAAAAAGTGCAAATAAGATTATTGCTCCTATGTATTGCTCTTCATGGATTTGTCTGTCATTATCAAGGACCTCTCAGCCTCAACCTTTCATAGGGAAAATCAACTCATGCCAATCCATTCACTTCTTCATTTCATTTCCCTTTCTCATGCTCATCAACAAAAATGCTGCTGATTATTGTGGATGATGCAAAGTGAGAAACACTACTCCCAGTTAGGAACTGTTTCTGAAACCTCCCAACATTTCACAACCCTGCTTTCCAGTAATGCAATCAGCAATTTTCTATTTTCAAAGTTCAGAAGTATATTTATTGGTAAAGTACTTGCATGTTCCCATATACTATCTTGAGATTTATTTTACCGGGTTAAAAGGAATACAATGGAATTTACTGAAGAGCTGCACATAAACCGACAAACAACCAATGTGCACAAGAAGACAAACTGCAAATAAAAATAATCCTGAGAACAAGAGTTGTAAAGAGTCTTCAAAAGTAGGTCGTAGAATCAGTGAGTGATGTTATGCATACCGGTTCAGGAGCCTGATAATTACTGTTTGTGAACCCAGGGTATGAGACTCAAGGTGTCCGGACCTTCTAACCCTTAATGAGAAGAAGGCATGGCCTGGATGGTGGGGGTCTTTGATGATGGATGCTGCTTTCTTGTTTCAGCGCTCCACGTAAATGTGCTCAATGGTGGGGAGGGCTTTGTCTGTGGTGGACTGAGATGTATCCAACACTTTATATAGCCTTTTCCATTCCTGGGCATTGGCGCCTCCATACCAGGCTGTGACACAACCAGTTAGGATAATCTCCACTGTACATCTATAGACGTTTGTCAAAGGTTTTGATGACATGCTGAATCTGCAAAACTTCTAAGAAACTGGAAGGGCTGTTATGCTTATGATGACTCTTCTGTGCTTTGCCCTGGACAGATCCTCTGATACGTTAATTCCAAGGAATTTAAAGCTTCTGACTCTCTCCACCTCTTTGGCTCATGAACTTCTGGCCTCCTCATCCTGTAGTCAATAATCAACTCTTTGTGTTTGCTGATACCGAGTGAGAGACCGTTGTTGTGGTACCATTTATTGTCTCCCTCCTATATGCGGATTTGTCACAACCTTTGTTTCGACCACAAACAGTGGTGTCGTCAGCTCCTCAATATGGATTTGGAGTTGAGCTCATTGTATATCATTAAGTATAAAGTGAGTAAAGCAGAGGGCTAAGCACACAGTCCCGCAGTGCAGCTGTGCTGATGCTGGGAGTGAAGGAGATGTTGCTAATCCAAACTGAGTAAGGTCTGACAGAGAAAAAATTGAGGACCCATTTACTGAGGCCCAGGACTTGGTGCCATCTGCTGTCAGAAATTTGGGAAATTACTCTCTCTCTCTATAGATTGAGCAGTTCCTACCAAATATTGGAAGTCCCAGATACAGAAGACATTTCAAATAGTGAGAGAGTCATGATAGAATGGTGGAGCAAACCTGATGGGCTGAATGGCCTAATTTGCTCCTATGTCTTATGACCTTCTGGAGAGTTTAGGACAAGAGGGTACAGCCTCAGAGTAAAAGGACATCCCTTTGGAAAAAAGATGAGGAAGAATTTCTTTACCCAGAGGGTGGTGAATTTGTGGAATTCACTGCCATAGATGGCTGCGGACACTTAGTTATTGGGTATTTTTAAAGCACAGGTTGATATGTTCTTGATTAATAAGGGTGTCAAGTGTTATGGGAAGAAGGCAGAAGAATGTGGTTGAGAGGGAAAATAAATCCACCATGATTGAAAGGTGGAGCAGATTTGATGAACTGAATGGCCTAATTCTGCTCCTATCTCATATGATTTTGTGGAAAAAATTCTCTCTTAGATCACCCCCCTAAACCTTCTAACTCTTACCTTAAAGTTATGTCCTCTCCTCTTAGACACTATCATCATGGGAAAAAGAATCTTACTACTTTCCCTTTCTATCCCCCTCATAACTTTGTCTACCTCTATCTGGTCCCTCATCAGCCTCCAGAGAAAACAAACCAAGTCTATCAAACCGCTCTTTATAACAGAAACGCTCCAGTCCAGTTCACCAGTCCTGGTGAATTTCCTCTACATCCTCAACAGAGAAAGGGGAGGAGCATTTGACCCAGAGTGAAGTGATTAATCAGGCCGCTGCTGACCCTTACCTCACCAACTACATTTTCTCCATATTCTGTACCAGAAGCAAACCCTACACAATATCAAATGTTCTAAATACTTACACGTATCCAGTGATATTTATAGAAATTCCAGATTTCCACTATCCTGTGAACTGCCAGACATCTTCCCAGAAAGGGATCTTCCCCACTTTAAGCTTTATGATTTCAATCTGAGCTGTAGGATTTTTATTTTTTTCTAAATATTAGCTATTTAATATATTTCATACAAACATTTTCTCTATCAATGATTTTGAATCCTTCTGTCACTTCAGAGGGTCACTCAGTGAGCATCTTATTAAACACTGCCCTGTTCAGGAGGAGCAAGACCAGACTTACGTTATCCTCTGTGTGAAATTAGGCTCCCTGCACAGATTTTATGCTTATTAGTTGCAGGTTCAAATCCACCTCTTGGATCTTGAACTGACAAATATAAGCTGGCTCTCCTCCAAGAGATTGCAAAGTTGTTGGAGATAGTCTTTCGAGATGAGATATTAGGTCAGTAACCTATCTGCTTCTTGTGTGATATCAAAGGTACTGTGGTATTGCTTTAAAGGTGCTCATCCGCAGTGGCCTGATGAATGCTTATTCTTCAGATACTGTCACTAAGTGAAGAAATGATCTGATTATTCTCACTTTATTGGTTGGGTGATTTGTTGTGTGAAATGGGTTCCTACATCAAAGCAGGAACTACACTGGAAAATGCTTCATTGGTTGCTATGTGCCATCAAAATTTTCCAAATAGTAGTTAATTTTATTTTAACTCAATGAGACTTGTTCTGGAACACACTACCTGAGAATGTAGTGGAGACAGGTACCCTCACAACACTTACAAAGTATCAGGACGAGCATTTGAATTGTCAAAGTATGGTAAGCTACAGGTCATGTGCTGGAAGGTGGGATCAGTACATTATGGTGAGCCAGTGTCTTTTTCTGTGCTTTATGCCACTCGAACTCTATGACTAAACAAACAATAGACAATAGGTGCAGAAGTAGACCATTCGGCCCCTCGAGTCTGCACCGCCATTCTGAGATCATGGCTGATCATTCACTATCAATACCCAGTCCCTGCCTTGTCCCCATATCCCTTGATTCCCCTATCCATCAGATATCTATCTAGCTCCTTCTTGAAAGCATCCAGAGAATTGGCCTCCACCGTCTTCCGAGGCAGTGCATTCCATACCTCCACAACTCTCTGGGAGAAGAAGCTCTTCCTCAACTCTGTTTTAAATAACTGACCTCTTATTCTCAATCCATGCCCTCTGGTACTGGACTCTCCCAACATCTGGAACATATTTCCTGCCTCAATCCTATCAAACCATTCTGTTCACCTCCTAAGTTTCTCAACTAAATGTTATGAATAAAGTGGTTACAAGTGGAACAATTATTCATGAATTATTCATTTGATTGTATCATTGTTTTATTTTGCGCTGTCTTACCTTTGCAGTCATTGTTTCCACTGTATGCTATAATTTTATGCATAATTTACATTCTGTGTGTTATTTGTACCTGTGGACCTGTGATGCTGCTACAAGCAAGTTTTTCATTGTCCCTTATTTCTCGTCTTATTTGTGCACATGACAATAAACTCAACTTGATTTGAACTTGAAAGAAACAATACTTAATAAAGATACAAAGAGTGACTCTGGTGTGGATCTCTTTTCCGCCATATTTTGTCAGCGTGTTCCTGGTATATCTGTTCTGTTCCAGTCTGCAGGGATTTTATAATCTTTGAATCATAGAGTCATAGAACATGAGAACAGGCGTGTTGCCCACTAGGTCCACACCAACCCTCAAACACTAGCTGTTCACTGATCTTGTGTTCTCCATGACCCCGTCAACTCCCTCTGGATTCCACTACACACATTCGCTCAGCAACGTACTTGCAGCAATCAGCGGTCAACCAAGCCAGCACGTCCTTGGAATGTGGACGAACCCAGATGTTCATGGGGAGGAAATGCACACACTCTGCACGGACAGCACCAAGATCAGGCTTACCCAGAGGTGTGGGGCAGCCTCTCTGTAAGCTGCACCTCAGTTGCAGTTGGTAGGACTGGTGTTGTAATTATATTTACTCATGACTTTGATGCATCTGAGTGTCATGGGTTATAATCAATAATTCTGAAACCAACATAATCCAGAATAAAAAAATCACATGTTGCTACCCTTTCACCAAGTCTGTATCTGGAGATTTCCAGTGACTTCTATCTCCTACCTTGTGAGATTCATGCTAATGAACTGACCTTGGTCAGACAACTAATCATGATGTAGTTCATTTTCATGATAGATGTTTATTGATTGTTCAGAGGGGATTAACCATTTCTGGCTCATAATTTCACTTCTTAATTTTCTCAATTAAAAGTTATAACTAATGTGCAAACATAGACATAAATGACTTAATTGCTCTTGGCTAAACATTTCCATCTCTGAGATGTTTATTGCAAAATATTGTTTCCTCTTTGCCTTCTCTTTTAGAAACATCCTCCCAATTTCAATTCTTCTTAAAAATGGTTTAACTAAAATATCACCTGCTTCTAGTCTATGGAGCTTCTGTCAATGCTTTGATAGTTCAAACAACTTTTTGAAGCCATATTAACATGTATAAGTCAGAGACCCAATCTTCAGTGCAAATGCACCCGATATTTCCACGGCATATTGTCTCACTTACATCCACTTCATTCGGCACTCTCACTGTATCATGTCTCTTATCTGATCCACTGCAAACCAACCTTCAGCTTTCAGGTGATCTTCAAAGGAACACCAAATCACTGGAGATCAAGACTTCTGTTCACCACTCTGTGTTCACCACAATTGTCTCATTTTCACCATGGAAGTATAGCTCCATATAGTTATATATACAGCTCCATTCCCCATCAGGAGGGCCTTGAAGCTCTCCACTTCTTTCTAGACAACAGACCCAACCTGCCCCCCTCCACCACCACTCTCCTCCATCTGGTGGTCATGTTGTCAAATGCAGTTCTTTTCAAATATTGATAAATAGGGACACAACCTGTTCAGTTTGAGTAATTAAGAATTGTCCTTAATGACACTTTTTCTCACTGATATCAAAACCAAACTTACCCCCTGTTTATGAATCATGCCGAGTTATTCAGGCGAATTAATAATACAAATATTTTTGAAAAAGTACCCAGTTAGTGAAGTACCACTTATGATTGAGAATATACAATTGAAATTACTGTTTTCTTTAATTCTGGTGCTCTGGAAACCCTTAACTGTACCATACAGAACTTATACAAAAGTAATAAAGCATTATGTTACTAAGAGAAGATTTGAATTGAATTGAATTGAATCTCGGATCGGTTATTCAAGATCTCATTGTACTCCAAGAGTGGAGGGAGACAGATGACGACTTTACAATCTAGCGACTCAAGCTGGAAGCCTTCTGCCTTCCTGCCAGATTTTTCTGCAATGCCAGAGCAAGATGTAGTATGGGAGTGGATTACTCTCTACACTGAACAACTCGAAGAACTCTGGTCTGACTAGTGAGCGGTTGCTCTGGTCATCCAGAATTATGTAGGCTTTGATGGCCTTGTCTTTGGCTCCCTTAGGGTATACCTTAGTAAGGCAGATCTTTGAGAATGAACTGCTTGACTAACCTGAACCGCAAACTTCTGTGCAGCTCGAGCTGACAACAGTTGTATCGGGGTGATCCTTTCCCTCCCCGATGTCCTCTTGTGAGGGTGAAGGAGCCTTGGCAGTTTGCGGTGGCAGGCCAGGATGCATGGCCACATCGTGATTAGTGCTGTTGCATTCTGAGCACTTTACGGGGAAGTACACTCTTTAGCGAGGTGGGAGGTAGAGGAAAAGCACTTAGAACATATTCTTTTTTCTTTGAGAAGGGCCTTTCTTTCATCAAAGGGTTTGTTTCTAAACATTCTGCATCTTTTGAGGGGGTGGGGTTTGTTGTGCAATGGACAATTCTTGCTAGGGTCTTTGTTAGTTGTGGAGACTTCGGTTTTATGCACTGAGACGGGTTTATTGATGTCAAAATTGTTTGAAATGGATTTGACTGGTTTTGTGTGAGTTGTGATGCTACCTTGATTCATGAATGACTGAGCGTGTACGTTCATGATGGGATTTGCTGTTCTGACTTTAGCCTTTGTTTCTGCTCTTGCCAGATCTGATAAGTTTGGATGTCAGGAAGTATTTGTAGTCAGCCCTTTCATACTTGAGTTTGTTGCGAGTTGCAATTGTGAATTGTCTTCCCCAGGTGGATGCAATGCAACAAAGCTTCCCTGTGATTTCACATGAGGTGGGATACCAACAGGCAAGTATGGAGAGGGAGAACGAATCTGCAGGTCAATTTGAGATTGGACATATTCGCTGGTGCATTCCAATTTGCCCCTTTCTGATGTAGATTTTCCTGTTTCATCCAGAACGTGCATTTCTTCAGCATTTTCCAACACTTCTGCTTCCACCACGGCTGCATCAGCTTCTCGTTGTAGCATCAGCATTTCTAACTCTGCATCTATCCTTGCCTTTTCCAACTGGTTTTCCGCTTCTCTGGCAGCCTTTTCCATTTTCAGTTTTGCTTCTTGGTTAGTGTATAACACTCGCACCTTGGCGGCTTCTGCTTTAGCTCTTGCAAGGTCAGCCACATTTGCTGACGTCCTACTGCCAACGACTTAATGCTTGATCACAAAGACATCATACCACTTGTCGAAACACCTAACAATGCCGCCTTTTCACTGTAGTGTTATCGTGCAATGTGTTGAAACTCTGACTAAACACCAAGTTAAATTGGAGCCAATGAAGACAGAGTCCCAGTCAGATTAACCATTTACTGTTCACTCTTCCACATTAACGTATGGTGAAAACTGTTGATAAAATAATACAGAATATATACAGTATCTGTTTCCTTCTTGAGACCACGTGTGCTCTTTTCTTTTAGCCAATGTCCTCAGACGCCCAGGGGAGGGAGGGGGTCACGTCAAACCGCCACCGGGCTCGAACTGCCCCCGTATTTGAAATTGAAAAGCACGCTGCTCCGACCACCGCTTCCTTTAACAGAATCCATGTTAATATTTTTTACTGCAAATACTGTCATATGAACTTACGGAGTTGCTTCTATAATGTTTCTTTGTGGGTAGACACGGAGCTCTTCGCGCTCATGCTGCACGCACACCCCCACCTTTCCACCTTCTCTGAACCAGAACTTGCCCACAACATGCGGCGATACATCACAGACAATGAACTTTATCTTTAACTAGAAATAGTTGCGAACAAATTATTTAAAGCGGAAATGTAATACAGTTAAATAAATGCCTTAAGGGCAACACAGTACACATTCTCTGATATTAAGTTAAACTATTGACCCCCCACAGCCAGCGATCTGGGAATTACTTGAACACATAGAATTTCTTATAATCGGGTGACCGTTGTCTCAGTAGGAGGCTAAATAAAGTTGGCCCAACCCCTACTAATTTTTGATCAGTGTGTTATAAACAGAATCCTGACTGCATGATGGTTTGGTATGGCAATTGCTCTGCACGCGATTACTACAGTTTTGGACACAGCTCAGCATATCTGGGAAACCAACTTCCCCTCCGTGGATTCCGTCTTTATTTCTCAGTGCCTCAGCAATATGGGCAGCATAAGCAAAGATCCCACCCACCCTGGACATTCCCTCTATCTTCTCCCCTCTCCCATTGAGCAAAAGATGGAAAAGGCCTGAAAGCACTTACCACCAGGTTCAAGGACAGACTCCACCCCACTGTTACCAAACCGCGAGAGCACTACTTGTACAATAAAGCCGACTCTTCACCTCACAATTTACCTCGTCTACACAATCTATCAATCACAATCTTGCACTATCGATTATCTGCACCGCACATTCTTGATAGATTTTACTTTTTATTCTGCATTGTTTTTCCTTATTCTAGCCCAATGCACTGAGTAATGATTTGATCTGCATGAACAGCATGCAAGGCGAGCTTTTCACCATCCAATGAATTGAATTGAATTGACTTTATGACTTATGTCCTTCATATACATGAGTAAAATTCTTTAAGTTACATCTCTGTTCAACTGTGCAGTGCAATTATAGCAATTTACAATAAATACTATGTACAACAGTATAGTCAGTGTAACATAGAAATACAGTAGCGTCAGCATGAATTAAGCAGTCTATGCCATGTAAAGGCTCTCTCTACAATTTTTTCCCTTTGTTAACATCAGCATAAAATTGAAGTAGTTGCCGGGTGGGGGAGATAAATTGCCACAAGACCATAAGGCATAGGAGCAGCAGTAGGCCAATCGGCCCATTGAGTCTGCTCTACCATTTGATCATGTCTGACTTATTATCCACCTCAACCCCACTCTCCTGCCTTCTCCCTGTAACTTTTGACACCCTTATTAATCAGGAACCTATAATCTCTATGTAAAACTTGCCCAACAGGCTGGTATACGTCTAGGGGAAAAAAGTCCAACCACTCTCCAACCCCGCCTCCCGTATATGCATGTGCTGTGGGAATCAAGTTAATGCAGCGTTGCACACGCAATATCAAACTCACACCAGATATCATTATGGAATATACTTTAAAGATTTTATAAAACTAAATGAGTACTAACAATACTATCAGTACTAACAATATATGAAGGAAAAGAAAATAAAGTAAAAGGCGCCAAACTTATCAGAGTTCAGTCAGCTTAGTGCACATCGTTGGAGCTCAACCATCAAACCATTCGACCCCTCGTCGCTTTCCTCCAGCCTCCATGTCCTCGCACCTGGGACCGCCCTGGTGGTCAACCGAGCAGTGCAACGCACGCCCACCTTCCTCGGCGTCTTCTTCCCGACCCCCCTAAAAAGACTACGAAAACCCCGCTCCCATACCCACAAGACAAAATAACATTTCCCCATTGGTTAACAAATGAATACAATCCCCGTTATCAGCGATTCTAAAACTAAACAACTGCGGGAGAAAGCACTTATCATAACAAAGAAGCATTCCTACTTTTAACAAAACAAAGAAGCCATTTTGATTAACATACACAGTACATTGTACATCCATTTTAAGTATACCTAATGACTTGGCCTCAAGCCTTCTGTGGCAATGAATTCCACAGATTCACCACATTCTGGCTAAAGAAATTCCTCCTCATCTTTGTTCTAAAGTTACATCCTTCTATTCAGAGGGGGTGCCCTCTAGTCCTGGACTGGTCCCCTCTCCCCACCCCCAATCTAACAAGTTTCCACAGGAACACCTTTGAGAGTCCTGTCCGGCTGCATCATTGTGTGGTATGGGGGCTGCAAGGCATCAGACCACAAGACAGTACTAAGGATCAAAGGTTCATTTTATTATTAAAGCATGTATGCAGAATACAACTCTGAGATTTGTCTTCTCCAGATAGCCATAAAGTACAGAAAACCATAGAAGTAGCTAAAAAAAAGACATCACTTCCCCCGCTCAAAAAGAAAAGGAAACAAAAACTCACAAACAACACTTGCACAAAAACTAACAGATCACCCAAACCCCCAGCCCGTCCATCGGCAACAAGCAAAAATGGGCGAGAACACGATAGAAACATGGAACTGATAGAGGCCAATATGAACTACAGTTTAATCCATAAATATCAGAATTTCAATAACTTTGCCAAGAGCATCAGGGCCCAACAGCCTCGCTAAGGGCAGTGACAGGAACAGGCGGTCCTTCCACCAGCCTCTCCAAGAACGGCTTGCTCTCTTCCACATTTGCCTCGATGTTTCAATCTTTTCTGACGTTTTAATCAGTGAGAAATGTAGTTGGTCATGCCCCCTTGTCTCGTTTCTGAGCGTCTCCTCGTGGTAGCTTGTGCTCACATTTCTCTCCTGGAGTTTTCTTGGGAACAGCAGAGTGCTAGCTCACTCAGTCGAGTTACAGACTAAGTCCCAGGCTCCAACAGTTTCAAAAACAAAATTAAGATAAAAAGATCAAGAAGATGTAGAAAAACTGAAATGATTGACTATCTGGAAGATGTCACCTGAGGAATCGTCGTTCGCTGGCACTATCTTGACCGGAAGAAAGTGAGTTATCGCTCCCCACCATTTGTGATTTTTACAAAGAGTATTGTTGACAAAAAGCGTGAAGCATTGTTGGGTAACCCTACCACCCATCCCACATTCACTACAGTCAGGAAGGAGGTACAGGAGCATCAGGACTAGGACTGCCAGACTGGGTAACAGCTTATTCCCTCAGGTTGTGAGAGTAATGATTACCCTGTCACCACCAAGGTCTCATCACTAGGACAACAAGATGTTTACTGCCCTGAATACCCAGCTGCCACTGAGGTCCCGTCACTAGGACAACAAGATGTTTACTGCCCTGAATACCCAGCTGCCACTGAGGTCCCGTCACTAGGACAGCAAGCTGTTTACAGTTTACCTGTGCCGTGCACTACATTCATTTTGAATTATATTTTATTAATATAGTTTTGATAATATTTTATTTTCTGTGCTGTGTGCGAAATATGCTTGTGGGTGTACCATGGTGCGAAAAAGCGCTGTTTTGTTTGTTTATGTGCATGTATGATCAGATGAATGATAGGAAACATCCTCTCCACATCTACTCTATCTATCCTTTCAATGTTCAATAAGGTTCAATGAGATCTTCAGGTTCATCAACCTCTTGACTGAGATGAATTTCTCTACACTGATCCTTCAAGTTCAAAGAGATCTATTATCAAAGTATGTATAAATTATACAACCTTGAGATTTGTCTGCTTATAGGCAGCCATAAAACAAGATACCCAAAAGATTCCAATTTGAAAAAAGACCAATACCTAATGTGCACAGAGAGAGTGAAGAAACACGGGCGCACACACGCACACACACACACACACATCATGCAAACAATAAAAACAAGCAACAGCATTCAGAACGAAAGTAAGTCCATAGACCCGAATCTTGGAGCAGTGGAGTAGGCCCAAAGCCTATGTCTCAGTTTATCAGACAGCGGGGCAAATGGCCATGAAGCTTGCAGACTCGAAGCCAGGTATTTCTTGATCTATGAACCACCCAACTTCAGTAACACCTGTTTAAACCAGACCTGTAAAACTGACTTTCCCATTTTCCTCCTACTGATTGTCTCCAAGGTCTACTTGCTGGTTTAAGTCCCCCCGCCCCCACCACCACCCATGGGCTGACTTCAATATGGAAATCCTGGTCAAATGACAAAAAAAAAGTCCAGGAAATGAATTCTGTAGCAGCTATTCAAGATGAGTCATTTCAACAAGTGGTGAAATTCAGTAAAGAGGAAACCCGCAGAAGAAAGGACAGAATAAAAGCCCAGTGAGGAACCAAGAGGAACTCCACTCCATCCCATCATGAGGAATGCATCGATCATGAAAGCTTCTCCTCCACAGTATAACACTTTCCGTGATATTGAAAGAGAACAGGAACCGCAAACAGGGTAAGAGCTGGAATTAAGCTTTTTAAATCAGATGAAATTAAGCAAAGCTGAAGTTAAAATAAGCTTTGTGTAAATGTTGTGTTTATTGTTTAAACTGGATATTTAGTAGGAAAGGAGTAAGAATTTGCATTTTGATGTTGTAAAATGTCCTTGTCTGCTTTCACATAAGCAGCACCAGACAAAATTCAGTACCTGCCCAAATGCAGGAGACATTAGAGCAAAAAAATGGGACCCATTCTCAGGGTCTCATGACAGGACGTGGCCTGGAAGATTAGTGTGCTTTCAGGGAGCTGGATTTTCGTGGCTCTGGAGGCGGGCGGATTCGAGGCCGGTGCCTCCACCTAATGTGTCGTGGGAGTACAGGGAAGGTCGAAAGCAGCAAACTGACTGGTGGCTGTGTGCCCAGAGACCCAAGTTCTTTGGGCACAGAGCTTGGAAAAAGCAATGCAACAGACTTTTTTTTAAATTAGTTTTTTAATACATTTTCTACATTGCTACAGATAAAAAACCCAGATTGAAATGAAGAACATTAATACAGTGCAAAAATAAACATACAATAATAATATAATACAAAAGAAGATAATTGAGAAAGTACCCAAATTGAAGACATGTAAAATTAGTATCCTTCCCAAGCCCTGCAACAAAAAAGAACTCCAGACCAACCACAACACAATATAGAGAATATAAATCAGGACATTCAAACCCCCAAAACTGTAAATACACTTAGCAACAGAAGATATTAATGCCTACTACCAAAAAAAAGGAGCTGAAAGCAAGGGACTGAAAAAAAAAACCTTAATTAAGAGGAAGGTTATGAAAATACTCAATAAAAGGTCCCCAGACCTTATGGAACTTCGTATCCGAATTAAGAACTGAATAATGAATTTTTTCAAGGTCTAACCAGGACATAATATCGTTAAGCCATTGAGCATAATTCGTGGGCGGGGCAACATCTCTCCATCTAAGGAGGATTAAACGTCTAGCCAGGAGAGAAGCAAAAGATAATATTCGACACTTAGTTGAACTCAGACGTAAATCTGTCTCACCCAAAAAACCGAACAAAGCAATTAAAGGGTTAGGTTCTAGGTGGTGATTCAGAATTTAAGATAACGTTATGAAGACATCTTTCCAAAATTTCTCCAAGCTAGGACAAAACCAGTACATATGAATAAGAGAGGCCTCGCCCCTTTTGCATTTATCACAGAGAGGACTAATGTTAGGGTAAAATCGAGATTGTTTAGATTTAGACATATGGGCTCTATGAACAATCTTAAACTGTAAAAGGCAATGGCGAGCACAAAGAGAGGTTGAATTAACCGATTTGAGAATCGAGTCGCAAGTCTCATCAGATAAGGAGATGTTTAAATTATGCTCCCAAGCCATTCTAATTTTATCCACAGGGGCACGCCGTAAAGATGCTAATTTATCATGAATAAATGATATTAAACCTTTATCTAGTGGATTAATAGAAAGAAATAAATCCATAACATTTTTCTCAGGTATTTCAGGGAAGTTAGGAATTAAAGGATTAATAAAGTGTCTAATTTGGAGATATCTAAAAAAATGAGCATTGGGCAGATTGAACTTAGCAGAGAGCTGTTGAAAAGATGCGAAACAATTATCAATAAAAAGATCTTCAAAATGTCTAATGCCCTTCCTATACCAATCATACGTAGTAGGTAAAAAAAAGGTGATTATGTAAGATAGGGCTAGAAAAGGAAAAACCATGGAAACCATAAAATCTCCTAAACTGAGCCCATATACGCAAAGTGTGTCTAACAAGAGGATTAACTATTAATCTGGACAAACTACTAGGGAGTACAGAGCCAAGAAGTGCAGAGATAGATAAATCTTTAGTGGAACTCAACTCCATTGCCACCCAATTAGGGCACTCGGGTTGGCCATGGAGAAAAGACCAAAAGGTAGCACAGCATATATTGGCTGCCCAATAATATAAACGAAAGTTAGGTAAAGCCATACCACCCTCTTTTTTAGATTTTTGGAGATAAACTTTATTAATTCTAGGGCGCTTATTCTTCCACAGATATGACAAAATAATAGAGTCTAAGGAATCAAAAAAAGATTTAGGAATAAAAATTGGGATTGATTGAAATAAATATAAAAGTTTAGGGAGAACATACATTTTAACAACATTAATACGACCTACCAAAGACATAGATAGAGGTGACCATTGTAACAGACTCTGTTTTATAGTATATGAAAGATTGGCAAAATTTTTACGAAAGAGATCTTTAAACTTCTTTGTGACTAATCCCAAGATAAGTAAATTGATTATGAACTACTTTAAAAGGGAGATCACGGAATGTTAATTCTTGTGCTTCCTTATTAATTGGGAAAAGTTCGCTCTTATGTAAATTAAGTTTATAGCCAGAGAACTGGCTAAACTGATCAAGAAGTGAAAACATTGGAGGTAAGGATGTAGATGGATTTGAAAGAAAATGTAATAAGTCATCAGCATAAGGAGAAACTTTATGCTCATCACCCCCTCTCCAAATCCCGGTCAATTCAGGACAATTTCGAAATGCTATCGCCAAAGGTTCTATAGCCAAATCAAAGAGAAAGGGACTTAAAAGGCATCTCTGACGGGTGCCACGTTTGAGGTTAAATAACTGGGATTTCTGAAAATTAGTCAAAACAGAGGCAGTAGGACACAAATACAGCAATTTGATCCAAGAGATAAAACTTTGACCGAAGTCAAATTTTTCTAAAACTGCAAAAAGGTAGTTCCACTCTATACGATCAAATGTTTTCTCCGCATCGAGGGAAATAACACATTCAGGAATCCCAGTTGGAGGTGAATATAAAATGTTAAATAAACACCGAATGTTAAAAAAAGGAAGACAGTTTTTAATAAAACCAGTTTGATCATCAGAAATAATAGAGGGAATAACAGTTTCTAATCTATAAGCCAAAACTTTGGCCAAGATTTTAACATCAACATTAAGCAAAGAATGTTGATGTTAATGTTGATGGCCTATACGATGAATACTCTGTTGGGTCTTTACCCTTTTTTAATAAAAGAATAATAGATGCCTCATTAAAAGAGGGTGGCAATTTACCGTAATTAAACGAGTCAGGTAATACTGAGAATAACTGAGGAGAAAGAAGTGAAGAGAATGATTTATAAAATTCTATGGGGAACCCATCAGGTCCAGGAGATTTCCCTGAAGACAATGCAGAAATTGCAAAAGATATTTCTTCTGATGATATAGGCGCATTAAGTTTGGCTTTAAAATCAGATGAAAGCGAAGGAATATTCAGATTATTTTAAAAAAATGATCAACAGAGATATTGTCATTCAAAGATACAGAGGAATAAAGTCGAGAATAGAAATTTTTAAATGCGTCATTGATTTCTAAGTGATCCAATGTAAAGTCTCCATTCTCCTTCCGGATCTTTGTAATATGTTGTTTGGCTTTGGAACATCTCAGCTGATTGGCTAGAAATTTACCAGATTTGTCACCATGAATATAGAAGCGACTCTTACTTTCAAGAAGTTGGCGTTCGACAGGTTGAGTAGACAGAAGATTAAATTTAGTTTGAAGTTCTACACGCTTCTTGTATAATTCAGGATTCTTAGTTTGAGCATACAGTTGATCCAATTCTTTAATCTGATTAATGAGGTCTAATCAATCTGCACAGGACTTTCTATTGAGATTTGCTGTATAGGAGATTATTTGACCCCTCAAATATGCTTTAATGGCATCCCAGACAATCTAGATGACATTTCAGATGATGTATTAGTATTAAAATAAAAGATTATCTGATCCTTAATAAATTTTAGAAAATCATCATCTGATAATAAAGTCGAGTCAAAATGCCAGTGTTTATTCCTCTGAGGGAGACCAGGAAAATTTAAAGACAAAGTAATTGGGGCATGGTCAGAAATCGGTATACTCTGATAGTCACAAGAATAGTCAAATGGAATAAGTTGATTATCGATTAAAAAGTAGTCAATTCTAGTAAAGGTATGGTGAACATGTGAAAAAAAAGAATAATCTCTCTCAGTAGGATGAAGGAAACACCATATATCAGAGATACCATAATTAGAGAGAAAAGAGTGAATAGCTAAGGCAGATTTAGTAGGTAGTCTAGTAACAAATCGCCACCCAGTATAAGAGAGTATGAGTTTAAATCTGGTAGTGAGGAGAAAAAACATTCAAAAAAATTAACATCATCAAAATTGGGAGCATACAGGTTTGCTAGTACAACTTTAGTATTGTATAATTTACCAGAAACAATAATAAAATGGCCATTTGTATCAGATATCTTATTATGGAGTTCAAAAGGAATATTTGAATTAATAAGGATGGAGACCCCCCCCTAGCTTTGGCAGCAAAGGATGAATGAAAATGCTGATCCGCCCACTTTGACAGAAGCCGAGAATTATCAAAACTAATATGAGTTTCTTGAAAGAAAGCAATGTCAGCTTTGAGTTGTTTAATATGCGAGAAGACCTTCCTTCTTTTAACAGGATGATTCAATCCCTTTACATTCCAGCTCACAAATTTAACCATTATCAATTGTTAGTGTATAGAAGGTAGCAAGCATATAAAAAATCAAGCAGTACAATAACAGTCTGGGAGCAAAAATGTAAACATAGATCTGTAGAATCAAAACAGAGACATGTCCTGAATAACAAAGGAAAACAAAAGAAACAGTGAGTAGTGTTGGAACAGGAGAACCCACCCCCCTGTAACCCAAAATTAGACGGCAACCTAAAAAAGCAGCTAGCTCTACCAAAAAAATTAACCCAAGTATGACTTACAGTTCTGTGTCATTAACAAAAGTTCCGTATAAATAATATAGCAAATAATAGCTAATTTATGCACTAGAAAACAGAATTACAAATAGGAACAACTTCAACATAAGTATAAAACTTAATACAAAGAAAATCAGAGGAAAACTAAAACTAACCTACCCGCGAAAAATTATAAAAGATTAAAAGAAAAAAAAGGGAGGGAGAAAAGGGGGAAATTATAAAATTCAAAGAGAGTCCTTATCAGCCATTTACAGAAAAAAAAGCAAAACTTAAACTATGAATCAACCAACAGGGAGGCCTTCAATAAAAACTCCAAACCTCCAAAACAAGTTAAAGACAATTGGAGTTCTCTATAGATAAGGTTATACAAAAATAAAATAGATTACACAGGTAAAATCTAAAAGTTCGCGGGGAAACATTAAACTTAAATTATCTATTTAGAAAAAACGCACCAAGTCCAGGGGGAGATTGACTACAGCCCTTCGAGTTTCAATAGATAATGACTGAATTATTCAAGTAAACTCTGAGTTCAGAAAAAATAGTTTTACTTCGAGAAGTACTATCAACCATTTTGGAAGGTCAGGCCGGTTCCGAAGAAGAGGTGGCTGGAAGACTTCCAACAAATGCCTCAGCCTCCTTCACTGATTTAAACCACTTATAATCTCCAGTAGTAAGTGTAATTCGAAGATCGGCTGGATTTCGGAGAGAGGGTCTGAATCCGCGATCAAAAAGCACTTTCATTACACCTTTAAACTCAGCACGTATCTTCAGAACCTGGGGGGCAAAATCCTCCACAAAACGAATGACTGTATTTTGAAAAGCAAAAGTACCTCTGCAGCGTGCCTCCATCATCAAACGGTTTTTCACCTGGTATTGATGAAAGCATAAAATAATCGGCCGTGGGCGGGAACCCAGAATTGCTCGAGGAACATAGATCCTGTGTGCCCTTTCAAGCTCAGGTGGAGTCTGAAGAAATTCTTTCCCGAAAATCTCACAGAGAAACTTAGAAAAAAATTCAACGGGAGAGCCCTTTTCAGTGGCCTCTGGCAAACCAAGAATTTGTAGATTGCAATGTCTGCTCCAATTTTCAAGACCCACCATTTTGGAAAAAAGTTTACTATTCTTCTCCTCCAGGTTGGAACAGAGAGTTTCAAGATATTGAACACGGCGTTTTAAATTTCCAGAAGTTACATCAATGCAAGATAAATGTTCAGCACGTTCATCCACTCTAGCATTAATCTGATCCAATTTGACATTCAGCTGGTTGAAAGAAGTTCTAAATTCAGTTCTAAAATCCATTAAAGTACCTTGCTGATGTTGTTCCAGAACAGCGATGTCAGCCGGCAAAGCCGTATAAGTTTCCTTTTTCCCGGTTTTAGTACTTTTGGTAGCCATTATAAGATAGATGTGTTTGCAGGCAGGTAAAACAGAACTAATAAAATACCTAACTAAGGTTTAAGAAGGGAGACATATAGTGCAAAGGTAAGAAGAATAACGGAGCAAAAGTTTGGAGCAACTAAACAATCGCTATCTTACCGGAAGTCCGCAACAGACTTTTAACACTGTATATTAGCGAGTTGTTTTGTTATGTCTCCCCTCTCGCTGTGAAATGGGGTCACCTCTTTTTCCCTTATTAGAGACAGAGAGTGCCTGTGGTACGTCAAATTACTGGGTGAACGAGTAGTAAAAGTCTGTGTCTTTGCTGTATGCTTGAGTGCTCAGTGGAGGGTGCATATGCTTTTTTGCTGGTGGGGAGTCATTGCTTTGCTGTTGCTTATATATGGGAGGAGGAACTGGAGGGGGGTTTCTGGGGTTTTAATATTTAACTGTCATTTATTCTTTGGGGCACTGTTTTCGAGGATGTTTGCAAAGAAAAAGAATTTCAGGATGTATATTGTACACATTTCTCTGACATTAAATGTTCCTATTGAAATTGTTCTAATGGCTGTCATAGACTCACTGGGCTGAATGACTGTAGAATGATCCAGAATGAAAGGGTTAATGTATGAAGAGTATTTGATGGCTCTGGGCCTGTACTCGTTGCAGTTTATAAGAATGAGGGGAGACCTTATTAAAACCTGTCAAATAGTGGAAGGCTTAGATAGACTGGAGGTGGAGAGGATGTTTCCTATGCTCGTGGGGTCTGGGTCCTGAGGGCACAACTTGAGAACAGAGATAAGAAGGAACTTTTTAAAAAATTTAGCCAGAGTGTAGTGAGTCTATGGAAATTATTGCTACAGATGTCCATGGAGGCCACGTCATTGGGTATATTTATAGGCTTTCGGTTAACAAGGTCATCAAAGGTTACAAGACAGGAAAATGGGGTTGAATCTATAAATCTTCTCATGTTCTGTTTGTGACCTCCAATTAGCGGCACTTTTTTTGACTAAGTCGACTTAAAATGCGTTAACATACAGAATGCATGCGAAGTTCAGGGTCGTATATTCGTATAAAATCGCTCACTCGTCAATCACCAGGCCCCGCTTTCCACGACCCGAGCCGATTTCAGCTCCCATGGAAACCGCGCCGCCACACCATGACGCATGCGCACGGCCGGCACCAGCAGCGCCTCACGACGCATGCGCACGCGGGCAGGGCTGTGCATCCATTTCGGATAGCGCCAACCGCATCGTCGCGGAAAGTCAGCATCCTGGAGGTGTTGGTGTTACTCTCTATGCAGCATTAGGGGAAAAAACTAATTATGCCGCGTAGAAAGAGAAGGGGGACATTATGGTCAAGAGATAACGCCACACGTCGTCGGGAAGCGGCAAGGAGAGGGAGAGAACAAGAATCGGATGAGGCCAGAGCCACATGACTCCAGGATCAAAGAGTCAGGGCAAAAAAGATGAGAGAAGAAGAGACAAAGGAGGAGAGGCTTGCAGTATTCTTGAAGGGTGGCAGATCAACCAGAAGTCAAGTAAAGTTTGTCATTTTGACCATAAACTGCTGGTACAGTACACAGTAAAAACGAAACAACATTCCTCCAGGACCATGGTGCAACATTAAACAACATAAAACTACACTAGACTATGTGGGACAACACAAGGCTACAGTAGACTACGTAAAAACAACATAAAACTGCACTAGACTACAGACCTGCACAAGACTACATAAAGTGCACAAAGCAGTGCAGGGCAATACAATAGTTAATAAGACAATCAGCACAGTGGAGGACAAATTGCAATATAATAGTAATTGTTGTAGATGTCAGTCTAGACCTTGAGTATTGAGGAGTCTGATGGCTTGGGGGAAAGAAACTGTTGCACTACTGGTTGTGAGAGCCCGAATGCTTTGATACCTTTTGCCAGATGGCAGGAGGGAGAAAGGTTTGTGTGTGGGGTTCTTCACAATACTGTTAGATTTGTGGGTGTGGTGTAAATGTCTGTAATAGCAGGAAGAGATACCCCGATGGTCTTCTCAGCTGATTTCACTAACTGTTGAGATCCGAGACGGTGCAATTCCCGAACCAGGCAGTGATGCAGCTGCTCAGGATAGTCTTGATACCGCCTCTGTGGAATGTGATGAGGATGGGGGGGGGGGGGTGGGAGATGGGCTTTTCTCAGCCTTCACAGAAAGTAGAGACGCTGCTGGGCTTTCTTTGCTGTGCAGCTGGTGTTAAGGAACCAGGTGAGATTCTCCACCAGGTAAACTCCAAGAAATTTGGTACTCTTAACGATCTCAACCGAGGAGCCGTTGGATGTTCAGTGGGGAGTGGTGGCTCCCTGCACTCCTGAAGTCAACAACCATCTCTTGTTCACATTCAGAGACAGGTTGTTGGCTCTGCACCAGTCCGTTAGCCACTGCACCTCCTCTCTGTATGCTGACTCATCGTTCTTGTTGATGAGACCCAAGACCCAGCACAGTTGTGTCATCGGCGAACTTGATGATGTGGTTCGAGCTGTGTGTTGCAGTACAGTCATGGGTCAGCAGAGTGAACAGCAGTGGACTGAGCACACAGTCCTGGGGGTCCCCCATGCTCAGTGTGATGGTGTTGTCATCAAAAGTGTCCTTCATTAAATGAGGATGAGCTATATTTATCTTGCTACACATCTTTCTTCTTTAATAAACGGAGTTTTTCTTCTTTAATTTCCAAAGGACATCACATCGGACTGCACTACCTTTCTATCAAAGGATGCCCCAATGGGTCACCCAATTATCTAGTAATAAATAAGGCTTGGTGGAATGGTGAAGCAAACTTGAAGGATCAAGCTGTCATTGTGCTCCTGTGTCTTTATGGTCTACTACATTGTAAGGAAATATGAAGTAAAAATCCAGCAGAAATACTGTGCTTCCCCATTTCTCTATCCAGATAAAAATCTGAAATTAACCAATAAGGTAGTCTGAGCTGACTGAAGAATACTGGCAGAAGTAAACTTTCTGGTGGTCGTGGCTGACGGTGTAGGTGAGGGTGAGGTGACATCTCAGTAAGGGCTCCAGAGAGCCCATGTGTGCCTTGGAAACTATGTGTACTTGGGGAAGGGGACAGAAGTCCCTTGTGATAATGATGCAGCTGTGCAATTGGGTTCATTTCTGGAGAGGTGATTATGAAGGGAACTTGATCATTTGGGGAAAGCACACTTGTGAAATCGTAAGTAGAATTCTAGTCTTGCTATTAAAAAGAGAATTGAAAGGTTCTAGAGTGTAAAAATAATTTGCAGATTTCTTGCTGGAATCAAGAGGTTGGGAAAGATCGCAGATCGGCAATACTTCCTCAATAAATGACCACTAGAATATCTAATAGAGATCTTTGAGGTGATGCAAGGCTCTGACAAATAGATGTATAGGAAGTGTGGGTACAGGAAGTCCACATCTTCTTCTCTCCCTTCTGCACCGCAGAACTAGGCTCAGTGCCAGAGACCCGATCGCCGTGGCCGTCCTCTGTCAGGTCACCCCCTCAACAGCATCCAAAATGAGATAACTACCGAGTGGGACGTACAGGAAGTGGGTGTATAAAACCAGGGCAAAGAATATAAAATAGTCATTTACAATTCAGTATGAGGCACAGGAGAATTTACTGGAGAGTGTTGACAGATAAGATGACCTGTTACAATGAGTGGCTCATGCAATTGACTTGCATGCACTTAAAGAAACCCCAGGACAGGTGTACATGGTGGTATAAATCCTGGAGATGGATTGGAATAGGAAGGTTGAAGATCCAGTGCTTTACTGCCAACTGAGAGACCTATTTACTTTTTCCTTGCAGGAAAGTCAACAACAGGCGGATGTTTCTGGCTGTATTCACAGCAGTCTTGGGAAATGTAAGCTTTGGTTATGCAATGGTCTACACTTCCCCTGTGGTCCCAGAACTGGAACATTCTCCAAACCCGAACCTTCAAATGAATACCCGATCAGCATCGCTGTTTGAGGTAGGAGCTCATGACGATGATCACAAAGGGGACTTCACTCTGCAGTCAGGAATGTTTGATGGGACAGGATAGGGGAAGCTCTAATTTGCATCTAGCCTGTGTTATCTTTGCCATGCCAATGATTAATGAGACATTGAAGGAGAAGTTGTACTCTGTATCTAGTCTGTGTAGTTCATGATTGATTGATTTATTGATTGAGATACAGTGCAGAATAGGCCCTTCCAGCACTTTGAGAAATGCCGGCCAGCAATTCCCCCAATCTAATCCTAGTCCAATCATGGGACAATTTACAATAACTAATGAACCTACCAACTGGTACGTCTTTCAAGTGTGGGAAGAAACTAGAGCATTAGGAGGAAACCCATGCAGTCAGTGGGAGAACATACAACTCCTCACAGACAGTGTCATGAATGGAACCTGGATCACCTGGACTGTAAACCATAAGAAATAGGAGAATTAGGCCATTCAGCCCATCAGGTCTGCTGCACAATTCCACCATGGCTGATCCCGGATCCCATTCAACCCCATACACCTGCCTTCTCACCATATTTTTGAAGCCCTGTCGGATCAGGAAACAAATCAACTTTCGCCTTAAATATACGTACAGTCTTGGCCTCCACCACAACCTGTGGCAGAGCATTCTACAGATATACAACTCTCTGGCTAAAATAATTCCTCCTTACCTCTGTTCTGAAAGGTCAATCCTTAATTTTGAGGCTGTGTCCTATAGTTCTGGATAGCCCCACCATAGAAAACATCCTCTCCACATCCACCCGATCTAGTGCTTTCAACATTCAGTAGGTTTCAATGAGATTACCTCCCCCCCACCCCGCCGGCGTTCTTCTAAATTCTAGTGAGTACAGGCCCAACGCTGCCGAACACTCCTCATATGTTAACCCTTTCATTCCCAGAATCATCCCCGTGAATGCCCTCTGGACTCTCTTCAATGACAATACATCCTTTCTGAGATATGGGGCCCAAAACTGTTGACGGTACTCCAAGTGCGGCCTGACTGGTGTCTCATAAAGCTCAGCATTCTCTCCTTGCTTTATATTCCATTCCCCTTGAAATAAATGCCGACATTGCTTTTGCCTTCTTTACCACAGACTCGACCTGTAAATTAACTTTCTGGGAGTCTTGCACAAGGACTTCCAGTTCCCTCTACACTTATGATGTTTGAACCTTCTCCCCGTTTAATAAAGTAAAATCTCGTTCTAAAATACTGATGTCAATTGGTATGCTGAGATAAAACCAATGTCAAAATTTTGTTATCTGTTAGAATAACATTTCCTGAGCCATCGAAAGAGTTACCTCAACAATCTGTCTTTTGAACAAAATCTTCTTTTCCAATGTTCACATTGTGACCCTGGTGCCAAACATTTCTTTTCACAGTCTGTCTTCACCTTGGGGACCGCACTGGGGGGCCTCAGTGCCATGTTCTTCAATGACTTACTGGGTCGCAAACTGACCATTATGGTGTCCACTGTGCCATCGGCCTTGGGATTTGTCTTAATGGGCAGTGCTCAGGCCATTTGGATGCTTGATGTTGGCCGTGCACTGACTGGATTCGCGGGGGGAATGGCAGCTAGCTCCATCCCGGTAAGTTAGCAAAGGATAACTTTCTGCCAAGTCCCTGAAAACACAAATTCAACCTTTGTATTTTGATGGAGGAGCTCAGCAGGCCAGGCAGCATCGGCAGATCTTCTCCAGGTGCTGCCTTCCAGCACTTTCTGTGTGTTGCTCTGGAGTTCCAGCATCTGCAAACTTCCTTGTCTTTGTATTTTGATCTTGCACAGCTAAAGAGACAGAAAAATCTGAGAGTGAGAAAGAGATGAGATAGAGATTATCTTTATTTGGCACATGTGCATCAAAACATTCAATGGGAAATGCACCATTTGTGTAACCTAATCAGTGAGGATTGAGCCAGTTTCTGGTGCCAACATAAAATGCCGCCAGCCTATATATCTATGGAATATGGAGAAAGCCAGAGCACTCAGTATGAACCCAGATAGTCACGGGGAGAATGTACCAACTCCTTGCAGACCACAGCGGGAATTGAACTCTCTCAGGACTGTCCCTCTGACGGTGTGATACTCCCTCAGTACTGTCCCTCTGACGGTGTGAAACTCCCTCAGTACTGTCCCTCAGACAGCGTGGGACTCCCTCAGTACTGCCACTCTGACAGTGTGGCACTCCCTCAGTACTGTCCCTCTGACAGTGTGACACCCCCTCAGTACTGTCCCTCTGACAGTGTGACACTCCCTCAGTACTGTCCCTCTGACGGTATGACACTCCCTCAGTACTGTCCATCTGACAGTGTGACATTCCCTCAGTACTGTCCCTCTGACAGTGTGACACCCGCTCAGTACTGTCCCTCCGACAGTGTGGCACTCCCTCAGTACTGTCCCTCTGACGGTGTGACACTCCCTCAGTACTGCCCCTCTGACAGTGCGACACTCCCTCAGTACTGTCCCTCTGACAGTGCGACACTCCCTCAGTACTGTCCCTCTGACAGTGTGACACTCTCTTAGTACTGTCCCTCTGACAGTGTGACACTCTCTTAGTACTGTCCCTCTGACAGTGCGGCACTCCCTCAGTACTGTCCCTCTGACAGTGTGACACCCCCTCAGTACTGTCCCTCTGACGGTGTGACACTCCCTCAGTACTGCCCCTCTGACAGTGCGACACTCCCTTAGTACTGTCCCTCTGACAGAGTGGCCTTGTGCAAAGACTATCCCTCCAGTGGTTTTGTATTCCCTCGACAGTACAGATGTGTCAGTGTAGATTTTGTGCTCAGTCTGACAATGGCATTCGTTTGTCTTGAAGGATAATCGATAGATCACTGGAGTGAGTTCTCCAGGACCCAAGCCTGGACAGAAAGTATGCAGACCCTGAGATGCCCGGTTGTCAAAATATCCTCCCCACGGCCTCACCGGTGTATTCCAAAGGAAAGCTTATGAATCATTATGCTTGGTAGCAGCCTGGCTGCAGGAGCTGCCAGAAGAATGTTCAATAACATTCAGCTGCCTTAGGGGCTCCACTCCAGATTTGCTGTCTGGGTTTACTTCCGTAGCCTTTGTGTCTCCCAAGGCTGCCCACAAGACAGTGGAGCTATTTACCCATAGCTGAGGATCTGGTTCACGAGGACTAGGGCATGTCCACACATCGGAGGGCCTGCGTGCTATGTGTGCAGCGGACAGACCTCCTCTCCGTCCAGCCTGAGTCTGAAAGGAGTTGAGTTTCAGTGTGTCACCAACGAGGAGGCACTACATGAGGCTTGCTGTTGGAGAGGCTGTGTACTGGCAGGGAGAGACTCACACATTCAGCTCTCCTTTTTGTGAGGCTGCTAGCACAGGCGTTAAAACTAATGTGCAGCTACTTCTCTTGAGTTTCAGTGTGTCCCCCATGGAACCGTCTGTTCCACACATCTCCCACCAAGTCTTCTGGTCAGTAGGTTATTAAACGTACCCTTTCTCTCCTGCAGGTCTACATTTCTGAGATATCAGTGGCCAAGCTGAGAGGAAGACTGGGCTCTACCCCACAGTTTATGCTTGTCTGTGGATCACTTCTGCTCTATGCATTGGGTGAGGAATTCCGTACATTGGGAGTGAATGGGAAAGGCTTAATCCATTGGGATTCTAAAATATGGGAGGGAAGGGATATCTCCTGCTGAGAAAACTGACTGAATTGTCCAAAGACATGACTGAAGTGGGGAGAAAAAGAATCTTTAAGAAGTAATCCCTGGGGACTTCCAGAGGGCATTTGATAAATTCACTCATTGATAGTTTTAACTAAAGTTCTTGTTCATGAGATTCAGGGCAAATTATGATTCAGGACAGGAAATTAACTGGTTAGGAAAGACTCTTTATGCGCAAGGTGCTAATAATTTTCAATTTTGACGTGTCCATCACTAGGCATGGAGAATTTAGACAGAGATGCCAAGATACGTATCAATAGATCAATGTCTATGATTGGAGAATGGGTTCAAAAAGGGGCAGAAGGAAAGAAATCTCTGAAGTGGAACAGAAAACAAAACTTGAGAATCTTTGCTCTCCTTTGAACATTGATGATAGCTCCAAGATGGATTGATTCTTATTTGAAATGATGGGGGGGGGGATTATGAAGTAATACCACAGATATTAATGAATGGTAAAAACAGCACGAGGTATAATCAGCCAATTCCTGTTCCTGTCTCCCACTGGGATTATGTGCACTGGAAGAGGGTGGGAAAGGCTTGGCCCATTGGGAATAGATGGAAAAGAATTGAAATTATAATGGAATGGAAGTGTTATTTATTTGCAATTTCTTTGGGGAAAAGAACACTAACAGGAGTCCTTCATTTCTTTTCCAGACCTGGCCCTATCCTGGCGTTGGCTGGCGGTAGTTGGGACAATTATACCAGTAGTATTGGTCATTATTTTGTGCTTCATGCCGGAATCCCCTCGCTATTTAGTCTCCAAAGACCGCGACAGTGAAGCTGTTCAAGCACTCATGTGGCTCCGGGGCTCGGATTTTAATTACTTGCTGGAGTACAGGGAGATTCAGGAGGCTCTGGATGGGAACGTAAGTGGAAAGTCTTTCTGTCTTGCCAGCAGAAGCAGAGACACCATGGCAATCATCAGTCGCTTTATCCCAACATTCACTCAACAAAGTGTAGACATTCCAGATCCCTTCCCACTCACTCCCATCACAAAGAATTCCAAGCTCACAGTGGAATGTAGAAACATGGTTTAGGCAGTTAGTGTCCAGCACTCAGTGAATTCCTGGCTGATCTGTGAGCACAATTGTCAATGAGGAGAGTTTATTCCCACAGCAGGGACCACTGACAAATCACAAGGAAGCTTGGATAATGTGGATGGAGTGAGACCTCCTCGGTTGATAGGCATTGATTCTACGTTAAGATTTTATTTTGTTCAGAGAACTGTGAAGGAATCAGTATATTCTTCACCCAAATTTTTTTAAATATCTCAAAGAAATTGAATCAGCACTGGCTCAATGGGGAGAGCGATGCCAAGAGACAGAAAGTAAGGTCCCACATCAAAGATTCACAATCAATGCTGGCGTCAGTGAGCTTGATTGAGGGAGTGTCACATGTTAAACTGTATGTGAATTCTCCTGGAAAAACATCAATCCATTGGATTATTCAATCATTTATCTCATTATTATTTCTGCATTCTAGTCATTGTCTGTAGTTTATCTTGTTTTCTAATACTGTGAAAGTACTTCAGTGCTGTACAAAGGCAAACTCTGTCTCTTTCCCTTTCCTTCCAATCTGAGATTGTGGCTCTTTGACTCCGACAGGTGAAAAAAGTGTCATGTACCGATCTCCGCCAGGCCTTTGTCTACAAACCCATGCTGATTACCGTCGTAATGAGGGTGTTTCAGCAGCTCAGTGGAATCACTCCCATACTGATCAATATGCAGCTCATCTTTGATAGTACAGCTGTAATTCTGGTAAGTAGCAACTCTGTCACCAACACTACCCAAACACAGAGCTTGCTCTGTTCCCAGGACCTGTTCATCTCCCACTGTCCCTAACTGCTGCCCTCCAGATGCAAGTCTTCTGTGCCATTGTCTGCAGAAAGAAGAGAGGGAAAGCTTGAGATAAGATGCAGACAAAAGTTGTCAAAGTAACAGCAAAAATGAGGAATTGGACCGAAAGTTGCAAATATCAGGAAAAGCTGATTTCCTGAGGCTCTTTACACTTGAAAATGCACAGAGAGACAGGACCTAATGGAGGTGTGATGATGTAGGTCTGGAATGTTTTCACTTGTGGGGAAGAAAAGCAGTCTAATATCATAGTTGAGAAATGAAACAAAGAACACAAAAGTCACGCCTTTGCCCAGAATGCTGCCAGATGGAAGGAGTACGAAGAAAACCTAAAATGTACGTAAAGAGAATTACAGAAATCTCATCTTGCAGCAGTTAGTGCACTTTAAGCACACATCCAAGTACTACCTAAATGTTATGAGAATTTCTGCCTCTTAGGCAGAACTCCAGACCCCTCATCCCAGGTGATAATCATTCTTTCATCCCTTCTCCATGACTTCAACCATTTACTTTAAATCTTTACCCTCTGCTAAAGGAAAGACACCTTTTGAATTTATTCTACCTCCCTCCTCTTTCCCTCTCTTCCCACTTCCTGTTCTGCACACTGACGGAGATATTTCTGTTAGAAAGGTTCCTATGATGCAGTACTGGTGGGTGCCATTCGCTTGGTGTCCGTGTCGATTGCAGCCTGGATAATGGACAAAGCTGGAAGACGGAAACTTCTCTTTGCGTCAGGTATAATAGGAAAAGAACTTTAAAGGTTCAAAGTGAAATTGTTTTGGCTTCTTCTATGGTGCATGAACAGATGCGGTAGCAATGATAACAGAGAAGGGGATCCAGCTCCATCATTGGTCTGTGTTGAGTTAGCTAGGATTTAGAAAGGACTTCTTTCTTCTAATGAAAAGAAGCAAACTTGTTCATAATCCATCAATAGGAATGTCTGTGAAGACTGGCTTAGGTGTGACCCTCATGGTCCTATAGAATACGAATGGGTCTTGGATCAAAGTTGCCAGGGAACAATAGAGCTGGTGGCTTCAGAACTGGGGGAGGTAATTGAGAGACTCTGGGAAACCAGGTTTTCCTGTCAAGGATGGCATTTATTGTTGGGTTATTGATAGTATGACACTAATTCAATGGCTCTAGATCACGTCAGAGGTCAGCTGAATCAACAGTGCTGGTGTGGGACTGGACACACAAATGGCTATGAACCACATGATGGAGATACACAAGTGAATCTTGCGTGTTTTTATGATAAGTCATTAGCTTTGCTTTTCTTTACCTGAAAGTTCAATGTCATTTCAACTTCTCAGAGTGGGATTTGAGCTTGTGTTGTGCTGAATGGCTTTCTATACCAATTAAACATTTTATTAAATTGCTGTACTTCTCAATGTGGGGGCTTTTGTTAAACAGGTCTTGAATCACTGTAAACTGCAAGGACGCTCATTTTTTCCTTCTCCTTCTCGCACCAGGTATAATTATGTTTATATCAACACTGACTTTTGGAGTCTACGTCAAAGTAAATGAGATAAGAAGTAATGTAACCAACGTTAGTACTGTGGAGAGTGGTCACTTTCCTGTCGAGCATCTCTTTCAGACCAACACAGAAAAATGGTTAACCCTCATACCTCTCATCAGCATCATGGTTTACATATTTGGTAAGTCAGATTGCAAGTGTTTTATTTAGGGGTCTGCAGAGGAAGTTTTACTTTATGCCAGATCTATGTTGTACCTACTGTAAGACATAGAAGCAGAATGAGACCATTTGTCACATCGGGTCTGCAACGCTATTTGATCAGGGCATTTTTTCTTTCAACCCCGTTCTCCTGCCTTCTCCCCATAACCTCTGACGCCCATACTAATCAAGAACCTATCAATCTCTGCGTTAAATATTCCCACGGATTTGGCCTCCACAGCTGCCTGTGGCAATGAATTCCACAGATTCGCCACCCTCCAGCTAAGTAAGTTCTTCCTCTTCTCAGTTCTAAAAGGGTTCCTCATATTCTGAGGCTGTGCTCTCTGGACCTGGAATTTCCCACAATTGGAAATATCCCCTCCATGTCCACTCTATCTCGGCCTTTCAATATGCTATCACATTCTTATTTGATCGGCTGTGCAAAGCCAATAACAATAGCCCAAGTGTCTAACCAGTGCCTTATAAATCCTCAGCATTATTTCCTTTCTTTTATATTCTAGTCTTCTTGAGATGAGTGCTAACATTGCATTTGTCTTCCTTACTACTAGCCTGACATGTAAATTAACCTTTAAAGAATCCTGCTCAAGGACTCTCTAGCCCCCTTGCACCAGTGATTTTTAATTCATTCCCCATTTAAAAAATTAGTCTACACCTTTATTTCTTCTGCCAAAGTGCATGACCATCCAGTTCACTACACTGTATTCCATCTGTCACTTCTTTGCCCTTTCACCCACTCTGTTGAAATCCTTCTTTGGACTCCCTGCTCCCTCAACACTCCTTGCCGCTCCACCTGTCTTAGTATCGTCCTCAAACTTGTCCTCAGAGACTTCAGTTCCATCATCCAGCTCATTAACATATAAATTGAGAAGTAGCGGACCCAACACCGACCCCTGCAGAAACCCAACTGGAAAAGGCACCCTTTATTTCCATTCTATGCCTACACTAGCCAGCCAATCTGCTGTATATGCTGGTATCTTCCCTGTAATACCATGGGCTTTCATCTAGTTTAGCTGCCTCAGGTGCAGCACCTTCTCAAAGGCCTTCTGAAAATCCAAGTAAGCAACTATCTTACTTGTTTCTTCAAAGAATTACAACAGATTTGTCAGGCAAGATTTCCCCTTAAGGGAACCACGCTTACTTTGGCCTGTTTTATCTTGTGCTTCCAAATACCCCGAAACCTCATCCTTAATGATGGACTCCAACACCTTCCTGGCCACTGAAGTCAGGCTAATTAGCCGATAATTTCCTGTCTTTTACATCCCTCGCTTCTTGGAGTGGCATTTACCTGATAGTGCTTGGTGGAATAGTGAGGTAGCATCATTAATATAATAAGCTGTGTTTGCTATAACCAGAATAAAGGGTTAAATCACAAGAACGTTGCACTTAGCAGAGGTAAGCTGCATTTATAAGTTAAAGGCAAGTTTCTCACAAGGAGATGAGGGGTCAGTGTTAAAAGCAGGGATTCAGTAAAAAGGAAATGGTGTTTGGGGTGAGAAACGTCCACAGAAATGGCTTCATTGCATTAATGGTTTCTCATTTGTTTCTAAAAAATCTTTTCACATTCTTATTTGACCTCTTTTCCCCATCCTATCCACAAGAGAGCTTTGCCAGTTGCCTTGTTGTGACTAAATACTTATATCTCCTTTTCACCTTTACATAGGCTATGCCCTCGGCTGGGGACCAGTAACTTGGCTGTTGATGTCGGAGATTCTTCCAATTAAAGTCCGTGGTTTGACGTCGGGACTGTGTGTCATCGTCAGTTATATCACAGCTTTCATCATTACAAAGTGGTTCCTGCCAGTGAAGGTTTGTTTGTCCTAATGTAACCATGAGGAATCCACCTTCTCTTGAATTCATGGGTTTCTGGGATTTGTTTTGTCTCCTGACCATGGAGAAAAATTCTATACACATTGATCCTCTGAATATCCAAAAATCTTCCAAGCTTGATTACTGGCAGCCCACACAGCTCACTTGCTGCATGAGTAAGTATCTTCTCTTCCCAGTCGTGAGCAGCCATTCCCTTCTCTTAGGATGTGACCCCTGGTTTGGTTTGTTTATTTATTTATTGAGATGCAGTTCAGAAAGGCCCTTCGGGCCCTTTGAGCTGTGCAGCCCTGAAATCCACCATTTAATCACTGCACAATTTAAAATGACCAACTCATCTACCAACCGGTCGATCTTTGGACTATTGGAGAAAACCGGAGTACCCGGGGGAAACTCACGCGGTCATGGGGAGAACGTACAAACTCCTTACATACAGGACAGGAATTGAACCAGGTCGCTGATACTGTAAAGCGTTGTGCTAACCACTGCATTATCTCAACATGCTCACCTGGCGAAGCTGGCATGAACTTTATTCATTTCAATGGGTTTTCGTCCCTGGAATCAACTTTACAAACTTTTGTTTCATTCCCTCTGTTGTAAGTTTATTCTGCCTTTGGTAGAGAGACTGGATCTGTCCATGAAGTTGTAGGAGTGGTCACACCAGGGCTCTGAATGACTGCAGTAATGTGTCTTCACTGCAGACTCTCAGGTGCTCTTGCAATAAAGGCCAACAGAGCATTTGCCTTCCTATTTGCCGGATGTTCCTGCTGCTTGGCCTTTGTATGTTTCTGTGCAGGAACATCGAGATTGCTCTGACTTCAAACCTAAAGACTCACTTTCAAGGGTTCTACAACTCAGTGTTATTTAATTGCTTTTAAAAACTATTTGCACAATTTATCTTCTTTTCACATTGGTGGTTTGTCTTTGTTATTTATAGTTGTTCATAAATTCTATCACATTTCTTTATTTTCCTTTAAGTGCCTAAAAGAAAATGAATCTCAAGGCAGTATACATGCTTTGATCATCTGAGTTTGAACTTCGAAGAACAACAGCTTTAAACCTTTCCCAATTTAACACAATATCTACTTCAAAATTTTGCCGCAATATATCAGATCTGGCATATCCTTACCCACTGACTTAGCCCGTCCATATTCCCTTAAAGCCTCTCTGCATTGTCCTCAAACTCAGGTTGTCACCCTGCTTCGTATTAACAGCAAACTTGGTCATAGAACACCTAGTCCCATGTACTGTAATGGTGAAGATATTTCACTGCAGCCATACAGAGCCCAGGGAGAACTCCCCTACAACTTTATGAAAGATCCAGTCTCTCTATTTAAGGAAGAATAATCTTGCAATAGAGGGAATGAAACAAAGATTCATCAGATTGATTTGAGGGACAAACACAATGAAATGTCAACATTTCTTGCCAGGGTTATTACATATAATGTTGTGCTAGCCCATGAGACACATCCACTTTACCCTAAAATGACCTATTTTCCCTACAATACTCTTTATTTACTAGATCATAGAGGATTAACTAATTTTGTTTAAACTACTGTCTGGCACCTTACCAAATCCGCCTGAAAGTCCAGGGCAATCAGTCCTGCTGGATGGTCAAGACTCGAAACATCGACTGTTCTCTTTCTCATACATGCTGCCTGGCCTGCTGAACTCCTCCAGCATTTTCTGTGTGTTGCTTGGATTTCCAGCATCTGCAGACTTTTTTCTTGTCCAGATAATTTTGCTTATTTATTTATTTATATGGCACAATACAGGCCTTTTGGCACACAATGCTGTGCCGAATATGTACTTCCTTTAGAAATTGCCCAGGGTTACCCATAGCCCTCTATTTTTCTAAGCTCCATGTACCTATCCAGAAGAAGAATAATGCCCTTAACTCCTGGTGGAGTCATCAGGAAGCTGTCACGACAAACTTTTTGCACCAATATGATTGGTGATTGCTCATCATGTGGTATTTCTGTAGCATTCTCCAAGTTTTTTTTTGTGAGGTTGAGTTGCTAGCTCGAAACTGAACCCAGCGCAGATGGAAAGTGTGCAAGGGAGCCGGCGGGATTCAAACTCAGGACCTTTCGCCCCAACATCCAGCGCTGATGCCACTACGCCACCAGCTGGCATAATTTAGTATTATTATTTCTTTCTTTTTGTCTTTTGCACCACTGGTTGAAGGCTCAAGTTGATGTGATCTTACTCTATTATGGATTTATTGAGCATGCCCACAAGAAAATGAATCTCAGGGTTGCATTTGGTGACATATGAGTTAGATAATAAATTTGTTTTGAACTTTGAAAGTTAACTGAAAACTACTCTTTTTCAGAAATCCTTTGGACTGTCTGTACCCTTCTTTTTCTTCTGTGTGATATCCATATTCGCTCTAATATTTACTGCTTTCTGCGTTCCTGAAACCAAAGGGAAAACCTTGGAGCAACTTGAGGATGAGTTCCGGAACCTGAAGGATTCCCCTAACGATGACAACAGTTGACGTGGAATCTGGACTTAGTGGAACTGGAAGTTAAAATCATGCAGCATTAAACTCTTATCTTCTTCACCCCCTGTGAGAGCAAACCAATCCTGAATTGAAATCCTTCTTTGCCTTTTCTTCATCACCTACTGTTGTGCAAAGGGTGATTGGTGTAGGAGTAGCTCCTCCTTGTGTATCTCTACACATCACTCACACGTCTGTTGCATTTGTAGGTCAGATACAGAGTAAAACCTTCTCTTACTTTGTCTCTCAAGCTCTGCCAGAGGAGCTACAGCATGGGCCAGATAAAGCTCCCTCCCCCCGTGCTCATTCAATTAGACTTCCAATGAAGGGAGCATTGGGATATACTCTGTTGAGAGTTTACAGCCTCTGAAGGTGACATATGTGAAGACTGGGATAAGCATTTCCCCATACTTCCTTAATACTTTATATATGTGCTATGCTGAATCCGGGAGAATGGTGACACTTGCAAACATGTCACAGTCACCGTTGATTTAATTTGATGAAAAAATGGACTTTGCTGTATGTTTCAACATACATGTGATAAGTAAAGTTAATCTTTTAAAAGAAAAATCTTTTAAAAAAAAATGTTGAAACAAAAGATGGGTAATTCACCCATAGACACATGCAGTCCTGCTTCCAGAGTGTAGAAATGTACTGGGTAAATTTATGTGCACTTTGTTTGTTTGTAATAAAATGAATTATTGATAAATGAATTACTTGAAATTAGTAATTGAAAGCCAACAGTGTCCTTATTACTCAAGGGACTTGGTGGATGGCATTCAGCACGTGAACTACCACAGCACACTACAAGCTTGAGAAGAAGTTGTGGCAAATCAGCTCTTTCACATAATGCATAATTGATTTATTAATTAGTAGATGAGAGGCCTATGGTCAAGGTGCAGGTAGATGTGACTAGGCAGAAAAATAGGCTGGCACAGACTAGATGGGCTGAAGGGCCTCTTTCTATGTTGTGATGATCCCGGACTCTTCATCTTTTTTCTATATACTTGAACTTCTATGATGCTGAAATGAACTTTCAATGTCCAGAACAATAGCCTTCATTATCCAGGCAAAAGGAAAATAACTGCCTATGTGTCAAGCTATGTTTATAAAACATTGGTTATTCCAGAGCTGGAGCATTGTGCACTGTTCTGTCCAGAAGACACAGGAGCAGTAATAAACCATTCTAGTTATTGAGACTGCTCTGTCATTCATTATCCCTCTCAACCCCATTCTCCTGCCTTCAACCTTATTAATGAAGATCATATCAACCTCTGCTTTAAACATACTCAATGACCTGAGTATCTTGAAATATATTCAGCTGTCTGCGGCAATGAATTCCACAGATTCACCACCCTCTGGCTATTGAAATTCCCCCTCATCTTGGTTCTAAAGGGATAATCTGTGCCCTCAGATCTTGGAATCCCCCATTACAGGAAACATCTTCTCTATCTAGGCCTTTAAATATTTGATAGGTTTCAATGAAATCTTCCCTCATTCTTCTAAACTCCAGTGAATACAGGCATCAGATACACTCATTCTCAGGAACATTATGATCCTCTTCTAAACCCTCTCCAGTGCCAGAACATCTTTTCTTAGAAAGGGGTCCAAAACTGCTCTCAGTACTCCAAGTGAGGTCTGACCAATGGCTTATAACGCCTCAGCATTACATTCCTGCTTTTATGTTCTAGTCTTCTTGAAATGAATGCTAACATTGTATTTGCCTTCCACAACACTGACTCAGCCAGCAAGTTAATTTTTAGAGAAACACACACAAAATGCTGGTGGAACGCAGCAGGCCAGGCAGTATCTATAGGGGGAAGCACTGTCTACGTTTCAGCCCAAAACGTCAACAGTGCTTCTCCCTATAGATGCTGCCTGGCCTGCTGTGTTCCACCAGCATTTTGTGTGTGTTGCTTGAATTTCCAGCATCTGCAGATTTCCTCATGTTTAATTCTTAAGAGAATCCTGCCTGAGGATTCCCAATTGCCATTGTACCTCTGATTTCTGAATTTCCTCCCCGTTTAGAAAATAGTCTACATTTTCATTCCTTCTTCCAAAGTGCATGACCATACACTTCTCTACACCATTTCCAACTGGTACTCCTTTGCCCATTCTTCTTATCTGTCCAAGTCCTTCTGCAGACTCCCTGGGTCAACTCGCTGGGAAGTTGCAGAATTTCTTTTATAAGCCTCAACACAAACGAGGATGCTCTATTTCAGGTATGAAAATAATCTTGGCTAAGCTGGATATTTTCCTTAAAGCAGAGGAAGTTGAGGAGTAAATTATGAGTGCACAGAACGTCTGGATAGTGAGAAACTCCTCCACAGAATAGGGACCGACACAAGAGTTGAGGGGAATAGAGACCAATACAAGAGTTGAGGAGGTTAGAGGTGATGAGGATTTTCTTTTTAACGTGGGAGAGCTGAAATTGGGAATGCACTCTCTGTGAAGGTGTTGGAGATCAATTACTCTTAGCACTTCAATCACCACCTAACGGAGTTTACGGACTAAGTGCTGGTTTGGATAGACGGCCAGCAACACAGTAGATTGAAGAGCCTGTTTCTGTGTTGTGCAGCTAGAACACTTAAAAAATAGTGCAGTAAAGTCTTTTATTTCACAGTAAATGGTCAGAAATGGACAAAATGTATAAAATATCCAATGTATTTAAATTTAAATAGACACATACCAAGTAAACAATGCCAATACAAACTAAAATGTGCAAGAATTTCTAATCCATTTCCAATTACTGCAGTCAGAATATGACCATGACCAATATGTTATTATTCACCCGGCCAACATTCCCTTCTCTATTATGCAAGGCTGTAAGTGTGTCTTGAAATGGATTAAGATAAGTATCACCTTTGGAAGGCATCCATTCCCTGGCTAAAAGGAATATATGCAGTGCTGAGGAGTTGAAGTAGTGATACTGGCTCATTTTATCCCCTCCACAGGGGACCAAGAATTGGCCAAGACTAGAGACATAACTTCAAATCATTCTGAAATGGCCTGGTCTAAAGTCAGTACCAACCCATTAGTCATGACCATCTTTGATAATCAGAAATGTGATGTTCAGAAGAATTATTGCACTAAAAACTGAGGTGTGAATCTGGCAGTGACTAATCAGGCAACAATAAATGTTACACTTGACTCCCACCCAGAAAGGATATTTAGCAACAACTGAGGTCAGTGTTCATAGGTCTGCTAAAGGACATCAGAGCAAAAGCTGCTATCAGTATGGAGGACTCATCCCAAAGATTACAGTATACTCCCAGTGGCCACTTTATTAGCTACAGGAGCGGAACCCCATGTGGTCTTCAGGGTTTGTTGTGTTGTGCATTCAGAGAAGCTCTTCTGACATCACTGTTGCAACACATGGTCATTTGAGTTATTGACACCTTCCTGTCAGTATGACCATTCACTTCGCCCCTCTCATTAACAAGGCATTTTTCAACACAGAACTCTCACTAACTGGATGTCCCTGTAAACTCTCGAGACTGCTGTGCATGAAAACCCCACATCAGCAGTTTGTGACATACTCAAACCACCCTGTCTGGCACTAACAGTCATTCCATGGTCAAAGTCACTTGGATCAAATTTATTCCCCGTTCTGATGTTTGATCTGAACAACAGTTAAACTGCTTTACCATGTCTGCATGCTCCTATGCATTGAATTGTTGCTACATGACTGGCTGACTAGATCTCGTATAAACAAGGTGTACAGGTGTTCCTAATAAAATGGGCACCGACTGAAACAAAGTGTGATGAGTCTTGACAAAACTAAGGCTCAGGTTGAAGGAACATGTGCGACATTGAGCTCCATAATACAAAACAACCAAGAAAGGAAGCTCAAGAGAGTACAGCACAAAGCTGCTTGTTAAGGTTTCCCCTTTGTTTTTGAGAAATATGTTTGTTTTTAAACTAGTGAAAGAGGACACAATAGATGACTCTCAGTAGCCCTGGAATTATTGACCAAGAGATATAGAGACTAGTAGAAATACCTTCACAAAACTGACAGCAATATCTACTCTAGAGGGTTTAGGGCTGATGCAAAACAAAATGCTTACAGTTTCAGGTAGACACCAAGATACAACAGTATCATTTCAGAAGCATCTGGATAGGTACATGAAAGAGTGAAGTTTGAGTCAATTGCAGGAAATTGGGAGCCGCCCGGTGAGCATTGTGGTTGGGGCAAAGAACCTGTATCCATGCAGTACTGCTCTTTGTTTAAAAGGGATATGTGGCAGTGTTAGCACCTAGTGGCAAGTCTGAATGAACTACTGACATCCGGTGCAGAACAGATGTGTGGAACAAAGTCACTCAATGTTGAATAACTTTTGTTACCAGTTGTATCATGGAGGAGCTGAAGCTTAAAAGCTTTCCCTGTCTGTACTGAGAGTCAGGCTCTGCTTTGTCTCAGGTAAAAGTTAAACAGACATTCTTTAGCACACATGATCGACAATTACAGAATGAATGAATCAAAACAAAGCTCGTTTCAAAACAGCTTTACCTTTCTCTCCTAAAAATGTTTGCTCCCAAGCCCTGTACTTCACTCAGTTGGCCACTATTTCAAAAGGGACAGCACTTCAGCTATTGTACTACGGGCAGTGTCACAGCCAAATCAAATTTGCTTTTCCCAGCATGAACTCAGTCAGCTCTCTAAAGATCATGTGCGTGTTTCTCCTTTTCTGTACACCACCGTCCAACAATACTCCAGATGGAGACAGCAGAATATAAAGGATTTTGTGACCATGCTCTGAATAGCCTAACTGGCAATTACATGTGATCCTTACACAGTCACAGTAGGACCTCCCTATAAACTTCCGCATGTCATGTGACCACGAAATTAACGCTTTCCTCTAAGGAGCACTAATTTCAGTAATTAAATACTGTAGATGCTGCAATCCTGAAACAAACAGGAAATGACAGCAATATCTAATAGGCCAGGTAACACCTATGAGAGAGCCCAATCACCTTTTATGAGAACTATATTAAGTCAATCACAAACAAGAGAAAATATGCAGAGTATCGTTTGCTAAGGCAACTCCTGAAAGATTGACAAATCAAGGGTAGGGAAGATTTAGTGATGGAACATATGAAGACGAGAGCAGGATGGGAACCAACAAAAGGAGATGAAACCTTCGACTCTGTTCAAAGGTAGGAAGCAGCACCAGTACAGATAGTCATCAATATCTTAAAAGAGTGAGAGTGAGGGAGATGGATGCAAGGATTATTGAGCAACTACTCCCATCATTGTGGGGTTCACCCAAGTTATAGAAGATGCAATTCTGTATGAGGAGTGTTGGAACACTTGAGGCAACTATGCCAAGAGTGTGAGTGAACTCTACTTTAGAAAACATTGTTGATGTGATTTATAGTGCATTACAATTCCAATGAAGGAAAATCCAAAAAAAAAGCCTGTATTTAAACAGCAAAAGGCAGGTTTGTATTAAACTGTAGTTTATAAACTAACAGTACTATTGAGAAATGATCGGAACCCCATTAATGTTGTAATCTGGCAATCACAATGGGTGGAGCACTGCCCCAGGCAGCAACTGCTGGGCTGCATTCAAACCAACCATCTCAAGGCAGTCAACATAATTTGAACTATAATCACAAGTATAAACAAGCCATCAGACTCCTGTGATTTAGAGTCAGCAGCAGGTTTCAACAAAGTTTGAAAACCAATATCCTCATAAATGAAGCAAAGGTATAAAAATTACATTATTAGAAAGAGCAGAGAAATTCTATTCTTTTGAAGGATTGATTGCATGTCAAACCAAGAGCCCATGGAAGTGGCTCTCTCTGCAGTGTATAAATTGGATGTACTGTATATAAATATAAAGTTCTGCTGGTTTGTTGATCTGTAGTTGAATGAGGTAAAACTAGTCGGTATCTTCTACTGCATCGCCATCTCATCGGTGACAGTTCCCGTCAACTTCTCCTCATCAGCCATTTTCCTATCCTTGAGCCTGGCATACGAAATGGCATCGCCCCTTCGGGGTTTGGGCAGGGTGGGGTGGGGAGAGCACATGGGGGAGAGGAAGGAGAGAAAGGCACCATTAGAAAACACAGGTCTAATAACAGACAACTCTAACATGGAACGTAGCCATCTTTCACTGCATTCTTCTTTTCTCTACTTTAAACATTTATCCAATTTTTGACACTTGATTGAATCTGTACCCAACTTCATTATGAAAAATCCTAACTAACTGTTGCAGCGAAACATTTTTTCCTCTCATCTCACTTCTTGTTCTTGTACCAATCGTTAAAGGGGTCTTCTGGCTGTGGTATAATTGCCACCAGAAAGAGTCTTGCCTTGTTTACTCAAAGTCCTACTAGTTTTTATCCCTTTCAACCCCATTCTCTGGCTTTCTCCCCATAACCTTTGATGCCATGTCCAATCAAGAACCTATCAATCTCTGCCTTTAATACACCCAACAGGGGGGGGGGGGGGGCCTCCACAGCTGCCTGTGGTAACAAATTCCACAAACTCACCACCCTTTGGTTAAAGAAATCTGTTCGCATCTGCTTTAAATGGACACCCTTCTGTCCTGAGGCTGTACCCTCTTGTCCTAGACTCCCCCACCATGGGAAACATCCTTTCCACATCTACTCTGTCTAGGCCTTTCAACATTCAAAGGATTTCAAAGAGATTCCCACCCCCTCATCCTTCTAAATTTCAGCGAGTACAGACCCAGAACTATCAAACATTTTTCATATGAGAACCCTTTCATTCCCAGAATCATCCTTGTGAACCTCCTCTGGACCCTCTCCAATGCCAGCACATCTTTTCTTAGTTGAGGGGCCCAAAACTATTCACCATACTCAAGGTGATGCCTCACTAGTGCTTTATAAAGGCGCAGCATCACATTCCTAATCTTGTATTCTAGTTCTCTTGAAATGATTGCTAACATTGCATCTGCCTTCCTCACCACTGACTCTACCTGCAAGTTAACCTTTAGAGTGTTCTGCACAAGGACTCCCAAGACCCTTTGCATTTCAGATTTTTGTATTTTCTCCCCATTTATAAAATAGTCTCCTCATTTACTTCTACTGTTAAAGTGTATGACCAAGCATTTTCTAACATTTGCCACTCTCTTGCCCATTCTCCTGATCTGTCTAAGTCCTTCTGCAGCCTATCCATTTCCTCAACACTACTGGCCGCTCCATCATCTACAAACTTGGCAACAAAGCCATCTATCATCTCAATCATTGATATAGAGCATAAAAAGAAGTGGCCCCTGTGGAACCCCACTAGTCAATGGCAGCCAATCAGAAAAGGATACTTTTATCCCCACTCACTGCCCCCTACCAATCAGCCAATGCTCTAAGCATGCCAGTAACTTTCCTGTAATACCATGGGCTCTTGGTGAGCAGCCTCACATGTGGCACCTTGTCAAAGGCCTTCCAAAAGTTCAAATAAACAACACCCACAGCATCCCCTTTATCTAACCTATTTATAATCCCCTCGAAGAATTCCAACAGTTTCATCAGGCAAGATTTTCCCTTAAGGAAACCATGCTGACTTTGTCCTATCTTGTCCTGTATCACCGAGAACTTCATAACCTCATTCTTAAGAAACTGACTCCAACATCTTCCCAATTACTGAGGTCAGGCCAACTGGTCTACAATTCCCTTTCTGCTGCCTTCCTCCTTTCTTAAAGAGTGGAGTGACATTTGCCATTTTCCTGTCCTCTGGCACCAGGCCAGAGCCCAATGATTTTTTGAAAGATCATTACTAATGTCTCTACAATCTCTACTGCTACCCCTTTCAGTTCATCTTGTCCAGGTGACTTATGAACCGTTGGGTCTTTCAGCTTTAGAAAAAACTTTATTTAATGCTGTGTTCACATAAGACATCAAACATAGTAAGTAAAAGCAACTGATTTCTATCCCATCAGAACTAAGGAGATCCAATGAGTTCAAGCCAAAATGACCAAAATCTGTTCTCATTACACCACAAACACAAATCCATAGCACTTTTCAACTACTTTATTGAGGCAAGTCATTCCAGAGTTTATTTGCAACCAAACCTATGCTATTATACACAAAATCCTGGAGGAACTCAGCAGGTCAGGCAACATATATGGGAGGAATGAAGAGCCAACCTTCTAGGCTGAGATGCTTCATCAGGCCTGACCTGTTATAGTTCCTCCAGCATTTTGTGCACCTCTGTCTGGATTGCCGGCATCGGCTAAATCTTGTGCGGACACGTATGCATTTATCAGATGAGTTTAAAAGCAATACAATGGCAGTGTCAGCCACAGTTGGGTTCTTTTTGTCTGTTTCTTACCGTAGTCCCAAAACAGCACGGCTCAAAAAAAAAAATTACAGCAGAATCTTCTTTTTCCCCTCTCTTTCCCTCTCACAATAACTCCTTGCCTGTTCTCCATCTTCCTCTAGTGCTCCCCTCCCCCTTTCTTTCTTCCAAGGCCTTCCGTCCTATGATACTGCCCCTTCTCCAGCCTTGTATCTCTTTTGCCAATCAACTTCCCAGCTCTTAGCTTCACCCCTCCTCCTCCTATCATTTTGGGTCTCTCCCTCCCCCTCCCAAATCTCTTTTCTCCGTTAGTCCTGACGAAGGGTCTCGGCCCAAAATGTCAACTGTACTTCTTCCTATAGATGCTGCCTGGCTTGCTGTGTTCCACCTGCATTTTGTGTGTGTTACAGCAGAATCTATTTGGCTACAGTCTATTTAAATAAATCAATTATCATTTCACTCTCAACTTGTAACTCCCATAACAAACCAGGTCTAAAATATAGCAAAGCTTCTAGGAACCAATGGTTGTGTAAAATGAATCGGGGGAAGGCACTTGCATTACAGACACGTATAATGTCAATCCCAGTCACCTTCAGCCATACAACCATCAGTTGCTATTTAACGTGAGGAATATCATCCAAAGATTTGTTTTGGATTATCACTAATAAAAACAATGATGTGTTGAAGTAGAACATGTTACGTAACAAAACATTAATATTTGTCCTCTCCTATCAGATTACCCCCTTTCTTCAGCACTTTCTCTCCTTCACCAACTTCCCAGCTCTTTGCTTCATCCCTCAGAGTTCCTCCTGTATTTTGTGTGTGTTGTACTAAAGATGGGTATCACCACAAATTCTGGGAAGAACTTGAAGGTTTATTGCTACAACTGAGCAGGAGCAAACATGTAATGTTAATGTTTTCCTCTCAGTTTGCTAGATATGCAATCCTTTTCCAAGGGAGTTTATTGCATTTTGGACTTTTGAAACTGATTGGGAATTCAATCACAAACAAGAGGAAATTTGCATACACTGGAAGTCCAAGCAACACACTCAAAATGCTGGAGAAACTCAGCAGGCCAGGCAGCATCTACGGAAAAGAGTACAGTCAATGTTTTAGGCCAAGACCCTTCGGCAGGATCAGTAATTGTGCTTATTCTTGCCTGTCACCTATCGTAAAGGCAGCTTTATAAATAGACCACTGAATTTTTAGGGTATCCAGATGAACACTCAAACTCAACTACTCAGTGATAACATTAATCAACTGCACCCATCGTGCTACACTCCAATCTTTAAAAGAAAAAATAGCAGGCATGAGACTCTACCAAGTCATTTTAGAATTACAGTCACCTCAATCCTGCTTCAATCATTTCCGATCTGTCCTTAAATAAGGATCAAACACGCTAAGAGTACTGAAGTGAAAACTCACTTTTTTCCAAGTGATGCAAGTCCATAAAGCACACCTGAAGCAAAAGCAATTCCATTCCCAAACAATGTAGTGAATGAAAAGCTCAGGAAAACTGGGAAAATTGCCATCCTGGGGGAAGAGAAAAATAAAGATACACTTAATATTCTGGAAGCCAGTAACAGGATTGGGAAAAATCAGGGGAAATCTTTAACACATCCAAAGATAAGTTTTGAAAATCAAAAACAACCTGTAAGTGTTAGAATATTGAAAATAGAAAGTGGTGGAAACATTTAGAGGGTCAGGCAGCATCTGTGGACATAGAAACTTCGGTGGTTCATGTATGTGATCCTTACCTAAATCAGGAAAGGGAAATCAAGTTAGTTTCTCATTTCAAAGAAGTTGTGGTGGTCAGTGGGGGGGGGGGGGGGGAGAAGGACTGGATTCTTTAGAAATGGGTCTAAGTAGAAAAGCAACTGAACTCCCTCAATCTGGGTAAGCCTGGCAACTAGCCAGTGGTGGAAAAGCTTTTACACACAATGATCTGGGACAAGACCCCAAGGGAAAAGAGTTTAGGGAAGCCAGCACAGATTGTCAAGGGGAAAATTAATTTAATCAATTTGAAAAGATAATGACAGAATTGACGAGGGGATATACAGGCAATGCGTTGTGCATGGATTTCCAGAATGTTCTGAAATGTATCATACAAAACAAATTTACCCACGAGGGCGAAGCACATGGAACAAAGCTGGATAAATAATTGAGGAGAGGTGGATCATGATAATTATTTAACTTTCCACACCCAATAAAGGCTAATAAAGTTCCTCAAGGACTTGGTACAGCGCATAGGCTTTGAGTATGCACTATTCCACGAGATCTTTACTTTTTGATCTTTTGACAGAAGGGGTCCTTACCCTTTTCATCTATATGAACCAGACATGGAGGCAGATTTCACAATTTCTAAATTTATAGTCAGATTACAAAAGCTGATCACCTCAGTCTCTTCAGATGGTTTCTGAGCTGTGTGAACAAGACTGCATATTGGCAGGTTTTGCAAATGCAATTGGCAAGATGACATGTAACCCTGCCCAGGGCAATCTGCCCGGCCCCTACCAGCTATCTACCCGAAACCATCGTGCATCATTACATATCCAGACAGTAATAAACCGCTCTCGCTGGCCACCGGCTCACCGACCATACAGTAAAGAACCCTAACAGCACTGAGCAATACAAACCTCTGTGGGTCACTGTCACTGCACTTACCCACAATAGAAGACAGCTTTCTGCCAGTAGCGGAGCTTATCAGCTCTTGCAGACACTGCATTTGCAAACTCGATAAACTGGCAGCAGAAGGGAGCTTCACATATGAAAAGGATAAATGCATTCAGCCTGCAGGTCAAAAAATAAAATGGAAACTTTACTGCACAAAATAGATACACAACACTTTGCAAATTACCATTAAAATATGCTTTAGATCATATCTCAAGAATAAAAAGTTGGGTTGAGGTGTTCTCCAATCTTGGCAAGCCGTTTCATCACCATACAAGGTGACATCATCAGTGCGCAGTTTACTTGTGGTGTTTCCTCCAAATGCTCAGCCTTTATAAACTTATCAGTTGATTGGTCGTCATTACGGAAACTCAATTGTGACACAGGGAGCATGGAGAACTCTGCATAATCTGGAATTTTGCCTGCATTGGTTTATTAATGGGATCGAGCTTTATAGAATTGTTTGTGGAAAGGCAGGCGTCCAGCAATTCTCTTGCGTCACAATTGAGTTTCCATGATGACAGCTGATCAACTGGTAAGTATATAAAGGCCAAGCATTCGGAGGACACTCCGCAAGTAAACAGTGCACTGATGTCTTCTCGTATGGTGATGAAACGTTTGCAAATGGATTGCCAAGGTCGGAGAACAACTCGACCCAACCATCAAACTTCCGAGCTACACATTTTCCGAGTTCTTTCCAAAATATATTATGTATTTAGAAAGCACGACAGGAATATTTGAAGAAAATACCCCAGGTACCAGGGCAGAGGAGCTAGCTACGTAATGGAGAAAGGAACCAGTGAATACGATAATAAACGAGCTTAAGGACAGGCCATACGTGTGTAGAACGTCACATGTATGTTGGATGAATGGTCTGTTTCAATGTAATGCAGAAAATAAGAGCAAGTCTATAGTCAAAGTGTGTGAAGCATTTGAACTAATTCAGCGCACAGAATGCAATATTTATTCAAATATAGCTGGGGCAGTCAGGACACTGAAAGGCCTGAGTGGCCTCTATTCTTGTTCTTGCAGCTAGGATAGACAGGTCTCTAGTGCAGTTACGTGATCTTTCCACATCTTGTGCACTGAGTGATGACAGATTTCAATACAGTATCAAACTTTTCTGCAACACATCACCTTTACCCTGATGGGGAAATCAATCTAAGATACTTGAGGCAAATCACTTTGGCAAGACTTTACATTAAAAATGTCCTCTGTGCAAAAGAGACACAGGGCTCAAACAAAACTCAGGCAAACTATTAAAAGGACACATCTACAATGTACAAAACAAACCCCTTTGGGCTCTTTGCATGTATTATTTTTTAATGTTTTCTGACTATAAATTCAGATGGCAAACGTGGCCAGGGGATAAGGCTCGGGATTGAAAGATGGTGTGGTAGAAAGTGAAACCAATGGCTTAGTCAAGTGAATATAATATACAGAGAAAGGGACCAAAAGAGCCCAGCTCCAAAGCAGGGACTGGAGAACTTCGATTTTGCTCTTTGGCACACTGACTGACTTTTCATTAGCCAAGTTGACCAATCTGATCGATGGTTTCCCCACAGGAGGGTTAAAACAAGCTCAAAAATGACCACCATTCCCAAAGCAAGACTTTGAAGTATGCCCATCACACCTGCTGTTTGCAGGTACTTACACCATCCAGACCCCAGCTGCGATGTTGAGGGGATTGATTGTTACACAGTTCCACACTCCAGCAATTGCACACGCTGCAAAAGAAAAACAGGACAGGAGAGGCTCAGTTGCGACTGGAATTACAAAACAGATCCAACATCTGGCGCACCGCTGGACTTTATCGGAGCACATAACCTCCAAATGCAAATATTCTTCACACTTTCCTCTCGGTTGTGCTTAGTTTAAGATGCACCACAGAAAGCTTTGCTCCAATTCGGTGCATGACCCCCGACCCCCCCGACTCAGGTCGTGGGCTCAAATGCCACAGATGCCCCATAATGTGGGTACATCACTAGAGGTGAGCTCATACAGAAGAGACCTTAAATTACAGCCCTGTCTGTTTCACTGGCAAATACAAAAACTTCCACCACATTATCACGAAAAGCAGGAGCATTTCTTCTGCACGTCTTTCGACCACCTTCACATGCGGCTAGCCGTTTGTGAGCGATTGGTATTTACAACCCCTCTCAGCAGTACAAACACTTCACAAGTGCACCACTGGTTGAAATGCAAGCCTCTGAGGTAACAAATGGTATTTAACAGATGCAATCTGCCTTTCTTACACAACCTTAAACCCAGAAAGTGCTCACTCAGCCTTCAACCTGCTTTTCTCATCTCTGGCAGCTCCAGCATCACCCCATCAGTCATGGCCTAGATCACAAGTCTCACAGTCAGAATGAAACAGGTCAGATCCCATCTGGTTGTGTTGATGCTGCCATCTTATCCTAAGATTAAAATGATTAAAAAATCATATTTGTAGCAACACGGTGATTGGGTAATAGACAAATGCACCGTACTCTGCTGTCACATACAGAACATGCTGAATTATCTTTGGTCAATCTTCTTCCACAGAAAGGATCTGGGAGAGAGGGAGGGGCAGAGCTCTGTGATAATTGAAGCCACTATGCAGAGGCGTTGCAGGAAGCAAGCATGTCCAACAGCTGGTGTTTGATGGGCAAAGGCAACACAGGCAAGGAGAAGCTGTTACTGGCAGTTCTGTATGGGTTATGGATAGTCCAGTGTGGTAATTCTCGTCCACTATCCAGTGCATTTATGTGCATAACAAATATCAAGTGTAACCAATCACTGCAGAGTGAGAAGAACCCGAGAATTCATCCAGTATGATCTTTACTAAATCAATACCAGTACCTGCTTGGAGTGGTGAAGTTTGCAACTCTACACTAGGAGTTGTTCAAGTGGATTTAACTGTTGGACTTTAAAAATCCATTGGTTCTGCTGGAGTTTTCCCAGTTGTTCAGAACACCACAAACCTCGCACTAACCAACCAACCCGAGCTTCCACTGCATGTTGTTTAACTGCTACGTTGGCCACATTACATCACGGCCACACTGCCAGGCAGTGCCTCCTTGAATTTCCCGTTTTGGATGGTGCTGAGAAAGCAGTCAAATACTTTGTTAATCTGTCTCTGCCAAACAATCATCGGAAGCAATAGCCTGCTGGGTTTCTTTGATCTATGGCTGCCTGATAGAAGACAAATTTCATGGTTGCATAACATGCACTTTGAACTTTGATTTCAGGGCCTGTAAGACTGGCTTTTTTTTTAAAGGGGAAACTAATTAAGTTCATGAGGAAGGAATATGCCAGCAGTTCAACGTAGGTAGAATATGAGTCTCAAACACAAACTCAAGTGGCATGCATTGTACTTAATTCACCAAATAACAAGAAAAATGTTCAATACTTTTAATGTGGGTTACAGAACTCAAAAAGGCTTAAGAAAGAAAGGAGAAATCTTTCCTATCTAGATGGCAAAATCCATCTAATTTTTCTCTGTACACTTTTGGATCCAATTACCCTATTGAATTATAGAAAAACTTCTTGTTAAATATGCACGACCTGCTTGTCCTGAAGCTTATGTATCACAGACCATGGTATCAGGCCTCAAAACACCAATGTAAAAGTGATCGCCACTCCAGCTGCCTCTCCCCAAATCCAACACATTCTTGTCACGTTACAGCCTGCCCACCGCCACAGGCTCTCCTTTCCTCATAACACACACAAAAAGGTGGAGGAACTCAGCAGGCTAAGCAGTGTCTATGGAAAGTCGTCGTTTCAGGCTGAGATCCAGCATCAGTCCAGCATTTTGTGTATCTTAATCTGGATTTCAGCATCTGCAGAATCTCATGTTCTTTCCTTTCTAGGATTTCAGTCATGTTAATCGAGTGCAAGGTATTTATGTATCAAACAGCTAGAGCTGAAACCAATGACTTTACTGGAGCACTAGCCCACTAATTTAAGTGTTATACTTCCAAATTCAGGAGTACTAAGTGACTATTCCACACTGGTGGGCTTCAGAGACAGACAGGACCTGTCAAATCTTCCCACATAATTGGAGATTCCTTTGTGCAAGAGCCCAGCACTGTGACTGGGCTAACAAATTCCATAGTTATCCCTCTGTTATGCAACACTTGCACAAAAAGAGCCAGGATTAGTGTGACAGGAACAGTTCCAAACACAATTACAGGTGTCACTTCAGCACCTCGGTTCTGTGGTTAAAATCAATGACTGATTCAGAGGTACTGTACAAAGGTCAGTCTCACATGCTGACACCAACAGACACTTTTCTTCACTCCCCCCCCCCCCCCACACACACCTCCCAACAGGCAGCCATTTGACCCTTTAATGACAGGTCTTCTTAGGGTCAATACAAGTCCAATCCATTTATTCACACCACCGTCACAGCTGGCTAAAATAATTTCTCTAAAAGCAGCCCGGCTAATTGTAATCATACTCCTGAGCAAGCACTAACATCACATCCATTCCCCCTCTTGACCCTCAGTGTACTGCCCCAAGATTTAGTTCACCATTACCAATGCGAAATGGTGCAGGAGCTCTTTGAAATTGTTCTGTTAGATAATACCCCATCTGCATCGCAGCCCCTCTTATCTGCACCAGTACCATGACACTTTCCCCTGATCAAATCACCCTTGGTTTTGCAAAACTCCAATCGCCCTCAGCGTCTTCTTTTAAAAATTAGAACAACCTCCCGCCAGTGTCATCCAAGTTTCAGCCAGAAAGGTGGACTGTACTCTTTTCCATAGATGCTGCCTGGCTTGCAGAGTTCCTCCAGCATGTTGCATGTGTTGCTTTGGATATCCAGCATCCGCAGCCTTTCTCTTGCTTACTTAAGCAATCACATTTGCCAGCAAAAAGTAGCTGCAGCTCCCAACATAGCAAGCTCCAGGTTGCAACCTTATCACAAGAGTGAGGAATGCTACTGCTTAACTGGTGACTCTGAAGATCTACAAATTATCTCAGTTGTGTAGCATTGTCGTTAACTAAAAAATAATCACTAACTCCACCAAAGTGTCAAATGCCCAAGTGCAATGAGACCCAATGTAAATAAGCAATTCAGAATTAAACTAAAGTATTCTTGCTTTGTTTATACAATCCAGGTCTAACGACTTTTCCACACCACAAGCGTTCATCATCTCGATCGCCAAGTACAGGGATTCTGGTCAACCCCTCACTTGCTCCCTAACAAAAGGTACCGCTGGACCAGCCCATTCGGAGCCGCAGAAACACCTCGCTCCTGGCCAGACACCCGGTCTCTGGTACCGCTACCGGATTACCGTTCCGCCCGACAAGCAGGCCCAGTACTCACACACCCCACCGATCACGGCCGCCATCCGGCACAGCCAGCGATACCACCACGTCATCTCGTCCGCGTCGGCCTGTCTGGGACCGGCTCCGCTCCCATCCTCGCTCCCAGGCCCCGCGTTGGGGTCCTCCGAGCTCGGCATGATAACCGCGGGCAAAGCGGCTCGGCGTCGTCCGCCACTCCCGGGTCCGCTCTCCGCCCTCTCCCGTCGGCGGGATGTAATACGTCAACGCGCTGATGTCATATCGGACACGTCACTGCAGGCTCGAAAGGAGGCGGGACTCATTTAGTGACGTCAGAGTTCGGTGGGCGGAGTCGATGGAGAGTCCGGGACAGCGGGTCGAGCAGCGTGTTGTGGGGAGAGGAACCGCCGACGGTTCAGGTCGTGACTGCATCAGCCCCTATAGTCCGGCAAAACTCCGATAATCCGGCGTTACTCCTTCATGCTCCAGGGAACCCTGTGAGGTGGGTGTGTACTTCTGAGGGGTGAACTGCAGCCTTTGGCACAAGTGTTGCCCAGTTTGCTGAGTGATGGCAGGATGGGGAATGTGAAGCCGGGTAGGTGCACTCGTTAGAGAGTAAGAGTATTTTGGATATATACCTCAAGAATGGTTGAAAAGAGATAAATGTTTAATGAATATACTGTTGGTGGCTGGTAAAAAGACTCTTACTAGGAAATGGTTATCACAGGAGAGTCCAGCTTTAAATACATGGATGGAAATTACAATGGACATTTACAAAATGGAGAAGATAACAACATCTGTTAACCATAAGCTGGAACAATTTGATTCATACTGGGGAAAATGGTTTAACTACATAATGCCTCATAGGCCTGATTTTATTCTCACAAATCAATGAAACTGTTGTAAAAAAAAATCACTCCCTGCTTATACATAGTTCTTTCCTTTTGCTTGTTTTTTTTTCTTTCCACTCTTTTCTATAAGTGTATACCTCAGATAAGTACTTTGTGGAGATTTCTGATATATATGATTATATGATATATATGTACAATGTCTGAAATACATCTTATGGAAATGTTTGTTTGATGATGAACTTCAATAAAAAAATAAATTACAAAAAAAAGCTAAAGAGAAAAACATGGGAGGGATCACTCTCCCCTCTCCTTCCCTTTCAAATCTACTCTTCACTTTTTTTTTCTCCAGTCCTGCCAAAGGGTTTTGGCCCGAAACATCGACTGTACTTTTTTTCCATAGATGCTGCCTGGCCTGCTGAGTTCCTTCAGCATTTTGTGTGTGTTGCTCAGAAGGGGAACATGATTGAAATTCTACAAATGCTTTTTAAAATCACAAACTGTTGGGAGAACTCAGCGGGTCAGGCAGTATCTGGAATGTCAGTGTTACGGTCAAACCTCAGGGTTGTATATGGTGACATATACAGTAACTACTTCGATAATAAACTTTGAAGCATTTCACCTGCACCAGGTCTGTAAAAATCCTCGTAAAGTGGTTACAAGATAAATCACACCTGTGCTCTATAAATAGAAGTTTTGAGAACAATATCAAGGATCTGTGTAAACATTGATTTAGCTGCAACTGGCATTATAATAAACTAGACTTGACTTGACCTTCTGTCAGTTCTGGGCACTGCACTTTACCAAAGAGGGAGTAGAAAAGGTTTACATAAATTGCAGAAATTGTAAACCAACTATCTGCAAGTCACACACATGGAATTCCTTTCCTAAATCTCTTTCTACCGGTAGGACACACCTTAATACTACTTAATTAATCAAGCTTCTGTCCTAACACAACCATGCTTATTGTGAATTTTTTTGAGAGTGCTACATAAAATATTTTCTGTTACATTGAGCGAGACCTTCTTCAGTCAGGGACAACCATGGATGTTGCATCCTAGCTCTCTAGATAGGCAAGCCTGGGCAGTATGATATCGAAAGCACGCTGTTGTCTGTATAGCAAGCTCCCCCTCTCCATGCATCTGATGAACCCAAAGGAGTGCAAGAGATGGATTCAGTTTGGTACCAGCAGTGTCACAGGAGTTGCCAGTCAGCATTAAACTCAACATAGGACTGCCTTACTCCCAAAGCCTTCCCCATGAGTGGGTATAGCCACAAGGCAGTGGAGGTTTGAGATCAGTTTTCCTTCTCCTAGATGAGCTGCCAACCATGACTGACAAGCCCCATCTGCCTGAAGCGACGGGTTTTAAGGCGCCATTAATCTGCCTTTGCCCCTTCTCTTGTTAGTAGAAGCAGTTCTGCTGGACCTGTTTGTCCAAGGCTAGTTGAGACGCACGCCATTGGGAGCATTTAATAGGTAGTGGGAGGTTGTCCCCACGACCACCCCTGGCTTTAACAACCTTAAGGAACCAATCTGCTACATTAATGGTGCAATATTAATACAGATTGATATTATTTGGTAAAGTGGGTAAAGGAAGAGATATTAGCCAGGACACTGAAAAAAATAGCAGTCGAATAATTTATGATTGCTTTAACGAGCCTGGTTTAATATCTCACTGAATGACAACTGCTCCAGGTTGTATTCTTTACACCTACCATCCAGGTTCTTCTAGGTGGTAGAGGTTGCAGTTTTAAGAGTTAGTAAATTGCTGGATTGCATTTTACTGATGGTTTATGTGTAACAGTGGTAGAGAGGATGAATGTTTAATTTGGTAATAGGAGGTGGAAGAGCCCGAGGCCTGGGGCCAGGCAAATAACCACTTCCTGAATGTCCACAAGGCAATGGAGATGGTCATTGATTCAGGAGAACCTGCGTCCCTCATGTCCCTCCTGACATTAGCAGTTTCAAACTCCTGTGAGTGCCCATCTCACACAACATGTCATGGTCCTTGAACACATCCTGTGTAATTTTGAAAGCTTATCAACGCCTGGACTTTCTGAGGATGCTGAAGAGAGCTGGACTATGCATTTCAGTACTTGCAACCTTCTAATGATGTGCAGTAGAGAACATTCTAACATGCTTTATCACCGTTTGGTACGGAAACTACACTGGCGGACAGGAAGTCTCTACAACGGGGAGTCAAAACTGCCTAACACATCAGTGGCATCAGCCAACCCACCATCAAGGACATATGTATATAAAGGTGCTCAGAAAGGGCCAATAACATCATTAAGAATCCTACCCACCCTGCTCATGGACTGTTTGTCTCAGTCCCATCAGGGAGGAGGCTACGTAGCTTCCACGGCAGAACCACCTGACTCAAATCAGTTACTTTCCCCAAGAAGTAAAGCCCATCAACACCTCCACCCACTAACCTACCCCTCCACTACTACTTTATCATTTCCTGTCAGAGCCACCCTTATGTACAGTCACTCCTGCACCTGACTTCACTTTACGCACATTTAAGCAATCTATGTGTGTAAGCTATCTTATGTATTTTTACTGATTTTATTGTATTTTTTGATACTAATCAACAGAAAAGACTTTCGTGTCAAAGTGAAAATTTATTTTTACAAATTGGTCTAAATTTATTTAAGTTACTAAACACAAAATAATTGATCGCACAATTACTCACCCCCTTCAAGTCAGTATTTAGTAGATGCACCTTTGGCAGCAATTACATTCTTGAGTCTGTGTGGGCAGTTTTAAGTACCCATTGTAGAGTCCTCTTGTCCAGCACAGTGCAATGTGTTAGTATGCTCTCATATACAATGCCTACAAAAAGTATTCACCACCCTTGAAAGTTTTCATGTTTTATTGTTTTACATTGAATCACAGTGGATTTAATTTGGTTTTTTTTGACACTGATCAACAGCAAAATACTCTTTTGTGTCAAAGTGAAAACAGATCTCTACAAAGTGATCTAAATTAATTACAAATAAAAACCAGAAAGTAATTGATTGTGTAAGAATTCACCTCCTGCAAGTCAGTATTTAGTAGATGCACCTTTGGCAGCAATTACAGCCTTGAGTCTGTGTGGATAGGTCTCTATCAGCTTTGTGCATCTGGACACTGTAATTTTTCCCCGTTCTTCTTTACAAAACTACTCAAGCTCTGTCAGATTCCATGGGGATCATGAGTGAACAACCCTTTTCAACTCCAGCCATAAATTCTCAATTGGATTGAGGCCTGGACTCTGACTTGGCCACTCCAGGACAAGTTTGTTGTTTTTAAGCCATTCCTGTTTAGCTTTGGCTTAATGCTTGGGGTCATTGTCTTGAGGGAAAACAAATCTCCCGTCGCAGTTCTCTTGCAGACTGCATCAGGTTTTCCTCCAGGATTTCCCTGTGTCTTGCTGCATTCATTTTACCCGCTACCTTCACAAGCCTCCCAGGGCCTGCTGCAGTGAAACATCCCCACAGCATAATGCAGCCACCACCAGGCTTCACGGTAGGAATGGTGTGTTTTTGATGATGTGTAGTGTTTAGTCTGATGGTCAAGAATTTTGGTTTAATCAGACCATAGAACCTTCTTCCAGCTGACTTCAGAGTCTCCTATGTGCCTTCTAGCAAACTCCAGCTGAGATTTCTTGTGAGTTTTTTTCAACTTTCTCTTTGCTACTCTCCCATAAAGCTGTGACTGGTGAAGCACCCAGGCAAGAATTGTTGTATGCACATTCTCTCCCATCTCAGCCACTGGAGCTTGTAACTCCTCCAGAGCTGACATAGGTCTCTTGGTGGCCTCCCTCACTAGTCCCCTTCTTGCACAGTCACTCAGTTTTTAAGGATGGCCTGCTCTAGGCAGATTTACAACTGTGCCATATTCTTTCCATTCCTTCATGATTGACTTGACTGTACTCCAAGGGATATTCAGTGACTTGGAAAGTTTCTTGTAGACATCTCCTGGCTTGTGCTTTTCAATAACCTTTTCACAGAGTTGCATTTATCTTCACGGTGTAGTTTTTGCCAGGATACTGACTCACCAGCAGTTGGACCTTCCAGATACAGGTGCATTTTTACTACAATCAATTGAAACCCCTTGAATGCACACAAGTTTATATATAGCTAAGACACCTTAACTAATTATGTGACTTATAAAAACAATTGGCTGCTTTGGTGAGCATATTAAAGAGGGTGAATACATATGCAATCAATTATTTTGTGTTTTATACTTGTGATTAATTTAGATCACTTTGTAGAGATCTGTTTTCACTTTGACATCGAAGAGTCTTTTTCTGTTGATCAGTGTCAAAAAAAAGCCAAATTAAATCCAGCATGATTTGATATTGTAAAAGAACAAAACATAAAAACTTCCAAGGGGGTGTGAATACTTGAATACTTTTTATAGGTATTGTACAACGTGTGTGTATGTGTGTGTTTGTGTGTGTGTGTATGTGTATCTATCTATCTATAGATATGCCACCCTGCCCGAGGTCAGGCCCTACCAGTCATTAGATACCAGCTGCAATATAGTATGCTGGCCAAGGAAGGAATGAACTGGACCCAGAAACTACTAATAACACATGGAAGATTCCGCCCAAGGTCCAACGTCGAGCGACTGTACACCTGCTGGAAATGCAAGGCCACAGTTCTGGAAGAAATGTGAAATATCCATGAGCATGTCCGAAAGATGGCCCCTAAGGATGACTTGCTAGGAGAATACCTCAGACTGCTGACAGGGGATATGGAAATGGAAGAGGGTGAAGCAGAGCCAGAGGACCAGAGGCCATGGCAGGACAAGCCACTGCATGGGATGTTCCATTGCCAGGTATCAGAGGTGGCTGGCATAAGAAGGTCTGACCAATGGGTGGAAGTGGCAGGGCTGAGGGATGGCACAGAGGCACTGTTCATGGCTGCACAAGATCAGGCGCTGAACACAAGCGCAATCGAAGCAGGGGTCTCTCACACCAGACAAGACCCATGATGCAGACTGTGCAAGGAATCCCCTGAAACCATCCAGCATATCGTAGCAAGGGGCAAGATGCAAGTAGGGACTGTAAACACTGAATGGCACAACCAAGTTGCAGGAATTGTGACAGGAACATCCGCGCTGAGTATGGATTGGACACAGCCAAGTCCAAATGGGAAACACCCAAGAAGGTAGTGGAGAAAGACAGAGCTAAGACCCTGTGGGACTTCCAAATACAGACCGATAAGCAGGTATTGGCCAACCAACCAGACACAGTAATACTGGACAAGGAACAGAAGAACGCAACAGTAGTTCATGTGGCAATCCCGAATGACAGTGACATCAGAAAGAAAGAACTTGGGAAGCTGGAGAAATACCGGGGCTTGAAAGAGCAGATAGAGAGGACGTGGAAGGCTAATCCCAGTGTGATAGGAGCTCCCTGTGACACCTGGACTGGGAGAGCGGACTACTAGGAACAGCAAGGGCACTGTACAGAACTCTCAAGCTCCTAGGCCTCTGGTAGAGGACCCAAGATTAATGCACATACACACTGCCCATAAGGGATGAGAAAAAATTATTAGATATATTACATTGGATCCAGACTAACAATTACATTTGTGTCCTGGAAAAGACATTAAACAATCTTGACCCCTGACTCTCAGCAGTGGTCCATAAGTATTGACCTCCTTAATGTACCCTGCCTCCCGGGGACTTTTCCTCAGCACCAGGGCTCCGTGTCTCATTGTTGTCACTGGGAGAGTTAGAATCAGTGCTTAAGTGAGACTTGAGTCCACAGATTTCTGATCCAACAAGCAATGCGTTCCCCCGTGAGGTAAGGATGACTGGCTGCTCCATTGAGTGGCCATGACAATGGGCATCATTGCAAAGGAAGGAGATAATGTGGACGAGTGAAGTCTTTTTTTAAAACATTCTTTTGGTATAATTCAGTGAAAGACATTTTGTTAAATGTCACTTATGAAACTGAAGAAATAAAAGCAGCAATTAAATATTAAGCAAAGTTTAGTCATTGAGAAACATTCATTACAAAGTTAGTTTTAAAGTTCAGTGGCTCCTTACTTACAACACATGCAGACCCTTTTTGAAAGTGATCAGTCGAATGCCTGAAGACAAAGAGAGATAGACTGGGATGCTGGGCACAGAAAATGTGGATGTGGGAATCAGGGAGGGTCGGGAGTCGGGTATGATTGCATACACATATTGGCCACTTTGATACTGCGTGTACCTAATATACTGCGTGGCCACTGAGTGTATGTTTGTGTCTTCTGCTGCTCCAGCCCATCCACTTCAGTGTTTGATGTTTTACACGTTCAGCACACGCTCCAGATGTAACGTGTGGTTATTTGACTTACTCTCACCTGTCCTGTCAGCTTGAACCAGTCTGGCCATTCTCCCCTGACCTCCCTCATTAACAAGACATTTTCACCCACAGAACTGCTGCTTACAGGATTTTTTTTGGTGGTTTTGTTTTGCTTTGTTTTGTTTTGTAAACTCTAGAGACTGTTGTGCAACGTGTACAGGTGTACCTAATAAAGTGGCTACTGAGTATGTATCGGAAGTGACTGGATGGAATGGGCTGGTATGGTTTAGCTGGGAGTCCTTGTGATTTTACTTGTGTAATGAGTATAGTCTGCATCCTAGGGTGAGAGTAATGTCCACGTGGGAAAGGAGAAGGCTAAGAATGCCTTCAGGTAGCACACGGTCTAAAACACACTAAACCAAGAGAGATAACTTTATGGGTGACTGCACGTGTGACCTTCTTCATGGCTTTCTTACCAGGCCAGCTCTGTACAAGGTAATTGCATGTGTCCACAAAAGCACTACAGAGTCCTCTTGTTTGGATAAAGAGTATTTGGAAGAGAGTACGCATGTCACCTTGTTACCATGACAATTGGATTGTTCATTGGGACCTCACAGTCCAGTCAGTTTCCACAATATACCAACAGCAGGGTTGTGTTGGTGCCGCTGATTAGATCACTTGCCTTGATAGAACTGCATTTAAAAACTGGATGCCAGGAGAGATTCACCTCAAGGGGACAAAGAGCCACAGTTTCTGAGCTGGAAGAAATTTCTTCTGTCTGTTGCAGAGGGTTGCGGATGCCGTATCACTGGATACATTCAAGGCTGAACAACCTTGCACTCTGTCAGTAAGACCAAACAGCTGACTGTGGACTTCGAGAAGGGTAAGATGAGGAAACACAAACCAACCCTCAGAGGGATCAGAAGTGGAGGGAGTGAGCAATTTCAAGTTCCTGGGTGTCAGTATATCTGAGGATCTAACCTGGTAACAACGTATTGATGCCCCTATAAAGGAGGCAAGACAGAATTATATTTCATTAGGAGTCTGAGGAGACTTGGTTTGTCACCTAAAAGACTCATAAGCCTCTACAGATGTACCGTGGAGAGCTTTCTGACTGGCTGCATCACCAGCCGGTATGGGAGGGGGTCTACTGCACAGGATCGAAGAAAGTTGCAAAATTAGTCAGCTCCATCAGGGATGCTAGCCTCCGTCGTATCCAAGACATCTGTGAGGAGCGGTGCCCCAGGAACACACCCCCACTACCCAGGACATGCCCTCTTCTTATTGTTACCATCAGGAAGGAGGTACAGGAGCCAGATGGCACACACTCAAAGATTCAGGAACAGCTTCTTCCCATCTGACATCTGATTTCTAAATGGACAGTGAACCTCAATATTTTTTAAATTTCTGTTTTTACACTACTTAATTAATTTAGATACATGTATAATTACTGTAATTAGTTTTTTTCTATATTTATCATGATTTGCATTGTACTGCTGCCACAGAGTTAACAAATTTCACAGCATATGCCAGTGATATTAGACCTGATTCTGAAATAGGCAGACCTATTCTCTGGAATAATAGGAGCAGGAAAGTTGAGCTGAAGCCAAAGTTTGAATGGCAGAGCAGGTAAGAGTGACCTAGCAGCCTTCTCGTTTCTGGTTCCTGTTTTCCCATAACTAAAGATGTAAGTGAGTCAGCATTCAAAATGATTCTGGGCTCACAGATGATGGGAGTTAACAACACCTCAGTACATATAAATTGGATATTTTCACATGCTTTCTCTATAATCCAGGCAGAATGAAACCAAGTGGAGAAACAGCCTGTTAAGTTTTACATGGAAATGAACTTTGCACATTACAGATTCATGCTGGAGTTTCTGCATTCTTTCTCAGAAAACATTTAATCACAAACAAGCCACTTAGTTCAAGAGCAATTAGGGATTACCAATAAATGTTGGACCCACATCCTGGAATTTTTTTTACCCATAAAGCCATCTCAGTCAATTAAACTGGATGCACCAGCCTCTCCCAAATATTAAATCACCCAAAAATGTCTCTCAGTCTCATTTTTGAAACTTTCAGTTTGTCTCCAGCCTCCAATGTTTTGGTGCACCAGATTCCTTTGTGATGAAAGCTTCCTGATACCATCCCTAAATAACCTCACCTGAAATTCAAGGTTAACCCCCCCCATCCTAAAATATCCCCTTCAGCAGAAATTATCTCCCTTCCTCCTCCCCACACCCTTCTACTCCCCTCCCCACATCCCCCCCCTTTCCTCTCCCCTTTCTGAAGTACCACATGTTCATCTTTAATCTTCGGGTCAATGTTGTCTCCTAAAGCCTTGGAGCTATGGGACTCAGAACCTCCCTCAGATCTTACTACTCTACAATTTACAACAGCATAGGTAACACATAAGGCCCCTGAGTTTTTGTGTTGCAGATTACTAGAGGGACTCATGCCAATTAATTAATTTCTGGTTTGATCATGTTGAATTTAATGAACCATAAATTGTCTAATCCTCAACTGTTGACAACACAAATACAACAGAAATCCATGGATCACAGTTTAGTTGTAATGTAACACTTGTTCGACCATCTTCACATCAGTAGCTCCAGGTGACCGATTCTTAAACCAGAAGTTACAGAAAGAGGTCAAGGGAAGGTTGTTTTCTGGTGGTGGGAACGTGGGAAAGAGGCAGTCCACTCGTTCTTCAGAGAATGCCAAGTCCTCATAATCACAACTAGGGGAAGATGTAATCAGCTGCTGCTTGGATGCGAACAGAAATGGATAATCGGACATTCCAGGGGGTGGAACCTGCTATAGTGTCCCATTATCCACAGTTCAGATGGTGGGTGCCCCTCATGGTTTGGGATGGTACGGCTCTGAACAAGGCCCGGAATTCAAAATCTCCATGAAATTCAATTTCAACAGAGTTTCCCAGCGACTGCCAAAGGAACAGTCGATTACCACGAAATGCAGAATATCTCTGGGTGCTGACATCCTTTATCTGAAAACATAAAAAGCTCAACTGTTAAAGACAACATACTAAAAATAATGGAGACACGTCAGGTCACAGTACATATAGGCTGAGCACCCCTTATCTGGAGTATTTGGGACCAGAGTATTTTGGATTTCAGACTTTTTCAGATTTTGGAATACTTGCATCTATTTAATGAAATACCTTGGGGATGGGACCCAAGTCTAAACACAAAATCCATTTATACTACATATACCATTTTTACATATACCCTGAAGAGGATCTTGGCAAACTCACTGAATTTTTCTGCAGCTTTGTAATCAGCAGACACTTTATCACCACAATTTTTTTTTAAATTTCATGCTGTGCCTTTTCTTAAATTTCTGCAACCAGCCTGCTGGATATTCACAATCACCTTCAATTTTCAGTTCATCTTAATAGATCGCTGCTTGTTTCATGGTCAGCATACTGTTAAGCAGCGTATGTTCATTCTGACACTGACGAATCCACTCTTTCAATACACCATCGAGATCTTCATTTTTTGCTTTATGCAGTATGTTTCTATTTTTCATTAACTTTCGTTCATCACATAAGAGAGGTCACGACTTCTGTAGTACACAGAGACCTGGGAACTTTCACAGCACCTTGTGGAATTTTCCATTTGTGACACCATGTCAGTGCACAAAATTTTTTTTTGGATTTTGGAGGGTTTCAGTTTTTGGATTTTTGGATAAGGGGTTCTCAACCTGTACTTTGTTCAAACTCAGTAAATCACAATTATTCAGTTCATTCCTTTTGACAGTCAGTGCCCATGGAACCTGTACCCCAGAGAATGTCTGTTTTTGTGAAACCATACCCCACTGAGAGTTCACAGAAGGGCCAGCAGAATATATAGTGTATAATACTGAGAGCAACTCACCAGAATGTAATCAGAGGATGTTGTGTTCACCCTGTTGTCAAATTTCAGGTGCAGGACTCTGATTATGATTCGATCTATTGGAGATACGGTGATAAAAGTCCGACAGGCTTGGCCCTCCTTGTAGGACTGCATGGGGTTGACTATAATACCCCAAGGTCCGTACAGCTGGACGTCACATTCTGCAAAATGGAAACCATCGCTGGCATGAATTTGGGTTAATGCTGACGTCCCATTTATCAACACAGACACATTTTACAGTGAAGCAATGATACCTTGAGTGGTTACACATATTAATATGTATCTCAGTCTTATTCGTCTTTGGCCTATACCTCTTCATAACCATAGTGACCAAATATCTATTGCTCTCAATTCCATAATGTTTCGTGTGAAGTTAATGGCTGTTTTATGATTTCACCTATGAGTGGCCTAGGTCTAATTTTAAGATGATGCCTGCTCTTCGCTGGGAGGTGGGGTGGAGATACAGCTCTACCAAAGGAGATGTAAGGCACTCCTTTGCTTTGCTAACACGAGGAAATCTGCAGATGCTGGAAATTCAAGCAACGCACATAAAATGCTGGTGGAACGCAGCAGGCCAGGCAGCATCTATAAGGAGAAGTACAGTTGACGTTTCAGGCTGAGACCCTTCGTCAGCGCTAAATGAAAGAAGAGATAGTAAGAAATTTGAAAATGGGAGGGTGAGGGGGAGATCCTGAATGATAGGAGAAGACAGGAAGGGGAGGGATGAAGCTTAGAGCTGGAAAGTTGATTGGCAAAAGAGATACAGAGCTGAAGAAGGGAGAGGATCATGGGACGGGGGCCTAGGGAGAGAGAAAGTGGGAGGGGAGCAGCAGAGGGAGATGGAAAGCAGGCAAGGAGTGATTGTAAGAGGGACAGAGAGAGAAAAAAGAGAGAGAGAAAAGGGAAATAAATAAATAGATAGAGAGATAGATAGATAAATAAATAAATAAATAAATAAGGGGTCAGGTAGGAAGGGCAGGGGGGCATTAACGGAAGTTAGAGAAATCAATGTTCATGCCATCGGGTTGGAGGCTACCCAGACGGAATATAAGGTGTTGTTCCTCCAACCTGAGTGTGGCTTATCTTGACAGTAGAGGAGGCCATGGATTGACATATCAGAATGGGAATGGGATGGGAGCACAGGACTGGTGCGGCCTTTTATATATTGGTGAGACCCAACGCAGACTGGGAGACCGTTTCGCTGAACACCTATGCTCTGTCCGTCAGAGAAAGCAGGATCTCCCAGTGGCCGCACATTTTAATTCCACGTCCCATTCCCATTCTGATATGTCAGGTTGACAGGTTTACTGGGCACTGGGCACTGCTGGTAGTGTGCAAGTGACTGGTAGAACCTGGGGAGAGACAATGTGAATGGGGAAATAAAATGAAGTGATTATTGTAGGAGGGGTGTGAATGGGTGGTTGATGGTTGGTGCAGACTTGATTTCTGTGCTGCATCTATGACACTATGAATTCTGTACAATGGGAGCATCACTTCCAGTTTTATATTCTAGCCTTCCCTCTGAAGGTGAAGCCAACATTCAAAATGGCCTATTTTTGAGATTTTAATTATTATTCTTCTTAGTCTCCTGAAATCTAATTAATGTGCTCCCATTCAAGTTCTTCCACTGTTTATAAAATACTCTGATCCCTCTCGCTGGTCATTAGTTGACCACTTTACACTTGCTGACACTGCTCTCTATTAGATATGTGTTAATATACATTTATTATACACTCCTCATGTTCTGTCTTGGTAGTCCCCAACCTAACGACATCAATGTTAATTTCTTTAACTTCCGGTAACCACACCTTTCTGTCCCCTTTTGTTTTCCCTATTCTCTTGGCCCCTTCCCCCCTCCCCTAACCCCTTGGCCTATTAATTACTCACACCTTCTCTCTTGTGTTCCCTGCCTCATTCCTTTTATTCCAGTGCCTACTGTTCTCTCCTATCACATTACATTTCATTTAGTACTTTGCCTCTTCTACCTATCATCTCCCAGTATCTCACATCATTTCCATTCCCCCTATCTTTCTTCCCCCCCCTCACCTGGATTCACCTATCACCTGCCAGCTCATATTCCACCCTATTGCCACCCTTTTATTCTGGCTTGTGCCTTCTCTGTCCAGTCCTGATGAAGGGACTCTGCCTGAAATGTCAGCTGTCCATTTTTCTCCATGGATGAGGCCTGGCCTGGTGTATCCCTTGGCATTTTGTGCTTGTTGGTCTCTAGTTTCCATCAGCCCTTAGAGGCAGTTTATTTGTAAACTCCCTGTCTCTCTCAGCTCCTTACCCTGACCTCAATGTGCAAATACACATTTTGTCCCCTCAGGGAAGACCCTTTGGAAAATATAACTTCCTGAGCGGTCTTGACAGTGGTGGGTTCAGAGAAGATGTTTCCGCTTGTGGGAGAACCTAGAGATTAGGGGTCATCTAATTAAGACAGAGATGAGGACATTTGCTTTCTGAGTGTCACAAGTCTTTGGAACTTCCTTCCTCAAGTAGCAGTGGAAGCATAATCCTTGAATATTTTGAGGTAAAGGTAGACAGAATGTTGATTACAAGTGGTTGAAAGGTTGAAGGGGGTAAGCATGAGATGAGGCTACAGTCAGATCAGCCACAATATTACTGAATGTTGAAACAGGCTTGAGGGACTGAGTGGCCTATCCCGAGTGCTAATTCATATTTCATATGCCTTGGCTTTCTGTTTTGATGTGTCTGATCACAGCCAGAGTGGTAAAATCTGCTCCCATATTTCTCCACTTGACTTTCAACAATAACTTAAACACCTTGGAATACCATGATACTTACTGGTGTATCTGGAATATCATGATCTCCTATGTTGCCTTTTACTTCTTTTGTAGTGTTGCCTTTCTCAGAATCATTGCAAAGCATATCTTTGCTAGATGGTACAGCCATCAGATTAGTCCCATAGACACGTTCCTTCTCCAGAGCCCTGGGAAACATTCCTCATTCTCCAAGTCTCTGTTAAATGTTTCCATTCAACCTGCTACCATTGCCCTTGATTCCAGATAACAACTTGCTATATAAACATAATTTTTCTTCATATTTTCCTATCTTTTACTCCTTTTTAATTGTTGACCCATTATTTTTTTATCTTTATTTAGAGATACAGCACAAGTCAGACCCTACCAGTATAATGAGTTGCACCTCCTATTTAACACATGGGCCAATCTACAATTACCGACTGACGTACCGGTTAGTTATAATCTACTAACTGTATGTCATTGGACTATGGGAAGAAACCAGAGCACTTGAGGGAAACACACATGGTTCATGAGGAGAAAGTGCAAACTCCTTAGGGACAACACTGGAATTGAACTCTGGACTCTGTTGCCCCAAGCTGTAATGGTGTCACACTGCTGCTCTGTTACCTGTGTTAATTAGCTTTGTTTTGCTCTAAAGTGAACAAGCCCACCTTGTCTTATGACCACCTGATGGTTCACTGATATTGGTCAGGCCACCAAGCTGTGCGCAGGGCTTCTAACAATAATACACTGTGAATGTCTGAGTTACTCCGAGAGAGCATAGGCTTAACATCTTATCTGAGAGCAGCAACTACAGCAGAACAGTTCTCTATCAAATTGCACTGGTGGTGACAATCTCCAGTTTGGCTTCCACTTTGGAGTTGTATTCAAGCCCACTGCCCCAGGCTGTTCCTTAGGCCTGACATGCAGCCAGAGACATACCTCTGTGGTACTGTCGAGATGAGTGGCTGCTGGAGAACTGGAGGACAGTTCCAAGATCCTTAGTGCTGCTCCACTGCCTGACTGTCAGCGTGTTGGTGATAGACGTGAGTGTAAACCCTTTCAGTGGGGAGCAGGTCTTCCAGAACAGTCGTCGCCCACAGAATGACAGAGAGTCCCCTGGTGGAAGAGTAAAGACATCTAAAAGATCCATATTTCTGCATTTAAAATGGAGTCAAAATTTCAATTTGTGTAGTTTACGTGACAGTTGTTCCCCTATCCCTGACATTGCCGCACCCCTCATCCTTCAACCCCAACATGCTGCCCATTCAATCAGCAACCTGCTGAAGCTACATTTCAGCACTGCGGACAGCGACACTGGTCTCTTACGCCTGCTGCAGCTCAGAGAGCTGGACAGAACACGAATTGTGATGACCTCATCCAGTGGACGTCCAATGCTGAACGTGCATTCCTTCACCTGCAGATCGGTCAGGTTCAACATGCCTGATTTGCTCAGAACCAGCTTGCCACAGACACCTGGAACAAAACAGCACACAGTCGGTGTAAGTGCACATCTCATGGCCTGGTTAGTAAGGTGTGGTAGTCAAACAGCCTGTCCAGCTTCCAAATCAAAGGATAAGAACAAATGTAAAAAATCATTGTATTTCAGTCAGAGGGGTGAATCTGTGGAACAGTTGCAGTAAGAATTTAAAAACATGTACTACACTTAAGTTTTAAAAATTATTTAAAAATTATATAATGAACAAATATACAGTAATACATGATATAAAATGAATGGGAGTCATGTAAATAAATGATATTTGGAATTGGATTTTGTGTTAAAAGATTATGAATTTTTTTTGTTTTCGATGTGATGATTGACACCAAATATGTTGTTGTATAAGTAAGAGGGGTAGGCATGATAAGCTGTAGCTTCAATCTACACCCTTTCAGTCTGTTTTAAAGAATATCTAAGTTTTTTGTTATAATTTTGACCTATGAAATCATCGTTGTAAATGATGCTCTTTTTCATGTTTGTACTGACCAAAAAAAATTAATTTCATTCATTCAATCCCATTTTGTTGCGATGAATGTTTCTGGTCTCTGAAGGAGCCCAACACTATTTCGGAGGACCTGTCCTGGACCCAGCACATAAGTGCAATTGCAAAGAAAGCACAACAGTGACTCCACTTCCTTAGGAGTCTGCAGAGATTTGGCATGACATCTAAAGCTTCTGTAGTGGAGTAGAGAATCTATTGATTGGCGGTGTCATGCCTGGTATGGAAACACCAATGCCTTTGAATGGAAGATTGTACATAAGGCAGTGGATTGAACCCACCACATCACAGGTAAAGCCCTCCCAATCATTGAGTGTATCTACATGAAACACTGCCATAGAAAAATAGTGTCCATCATCAGAGATTCTCACCACACAGATGATGCTCACTTCTCACTGCTGCCATCAGGTAGAAGGTACAGGTGCCTCAGGACTCACACCACTGGGTTCAAAAACAGTTACTGCCCCTCAACCGTCAGGCTCTTGAACAAAGGGGATAACTACGCCCACTTTACCATCTGTTGAGATGTCCCCACAACCAATGATCTCACTTTAAGGACTCTACCTTGTCATTTCATGTTCTTGTTATTTATTACTATTTATTTATATTTCCATTTGCACGGTTTGTTATTTCCTGCACTCTAGTTGATCTTCAATTGATTCTGGTATAGTTACTATCCTATAGATCTGCTGAATTTGCCTGCAGAAATTGAATCTCAGGATTGTATATGGTGACATATATTTACTTTGATAATAAAATTTATTTTGAATTTCTCCAGTTTGCCTTGGCACTCAGATCACAGTATTTAACTATACTGAATTAAGTTCCCAATGGTAACTAATTAAATCACCAATTTCTATTTTTATATTCATGCCTTACTGTATTTGCATTATATTAACAAATAATCTTTGAGACTCTGTAACCTGGTTTGTATGGATCTTCCCAAGAGAGCAATGTAAAGGAAGTCTTATTTGATTACCATCCCAAGCTTTAAGAACTCAGTGCTGGTCTCTGGATGAGCAAAGTGCTGCTATTATGTAGTTCTTCTCTCTGTACCTTCATTCCTTGAGCCTTTAGCCAGTGTAGTTGTGTTTGTTCTAGATTCTTGTGGTGTCACTGTAGCCATAAGGCTGATGGAGGCAGTCCCTGTAGGAGCCCGTGTCAGAGTTACAGTCTGGACTGTTGATTGGGTGGAGCAGAGTCCCACTTCACAGGACTCCTCGGTAGCAGGTTTCGTCAGCTCGTCACAGAAGGCATCAAGCACAACCTCATTTGAGTCTAGGTTGACACAGAGCAACTGCCTGCTTCGGACTCCATGCCCACAGGAAACCGAACACTGGAAACAGAAGAGCAATCAGGAGCGTTCTACTGGCTTTGCCTTCCAATCAACCCTGACTGCTATCGGAAGCCCAACACCCACCATCTCCCATCAAGTGATCCTTCCCCTCAATCCCAGCCACGCAACTCCTTCCCTGTAGCTGCATCTTCCCACCATCTTCACAACCACACCTTCTCACTCGTCTACATGCTATGTGTATCAGAATCGGGATTATTATCACTGACATACCAAATGTTCTTCTGAGCCAGCAGTGCAGCGCAATACATTTTAAAAAATCACCACAAGTTACAATAAGAAATATATTCCAAAGAATTGCACAAAAAGAAACAAAGTAGTGAGGTAGTGTTTATGTATATTTCAGAGGTCTGACGGCAAAGGGGAAGAAGCTGTTTGTGAAATGTTGAGTGTGTATTTACGGGCTCCAATACCTCCTCCCTGATGATAATAATGAGAAGAGGGCATGTCGCGGATGGTGAGGATCCTTTAAGATGGGTGCTGCCTTTTGAAAATGTCCTCAGTGATGCACCCTTCAAATCTTCCTATTTATTATTTCAAAGTACCAAACCCCAGTTACCCATTACTCCCTCATTCCATTTACCTGCCTTCTCATCCTATCCTTCCTTGCTAAACATAGGTCAGTGAGGTCTCCATCGACCAGGGCAGACCATGAATGCTGCTTCCTCGCTGTCTAGATACGCAAACCTGGGTAGGACAATATGGAGAGCAAGCTGTTGCCCATGTAGCAGGCTCCCCCTTTCTATGCATCTGATGAACCCAAAGGAATGGCAGAGACTGATACAATTTGGTACCGACAGCGTCTCAGGAGTTGCCGATCAGCATTGAACTCAATGTAGAACTGCCTTAGGGACTCCAGTTCCAGATTTTTCCCTCAGGGTTTACTCCTGAAGCCTTCCCTGTGAATGGGTATGGCCTTAAAGTAGCAGAGATTTGAGGTCAGAGTTTTCCTTCTCTGAGATGAGCTGTTAACCACGGCTTACAAGCCCCTTCTGGCCGGAGTGACTAGTTTCAAGGCACCAATAATGCATCTTTGTCCCTTCTGTCAGCAGAAATGGTTCCGGCAGGCTTAGTAGCTAAGCCACACATGAAGGCTAGGAGCTGGACGAGGTTGTCAGAGGGTATTTGAGACACACACCATTCAGAGCATTTGATAGGTGGTGGGAGCTTGTCCCCACTACCACCCCCAACTATAACAACCTTAACCTTAACAAGATAGGTCAAAGAAGATGCACTTGTAACATCTGTTGTGGGAAAATTATTGCATTCTATGTTATAAAGAACAGTACATAGAGAATCCGGAGCTGATCAGTGTTTACAGAAACTGTAGGTCATGTTGAATCATGCAGATTTACAGTGCAGAATCTGGCTTTTCGGCCCATCACATCCATACTGACCATCAAGCACCCAACTATACAGTCGTACACAGTTCCCATTTTGTTCTCCGGACATCCACATGACTCTCCCAGACACCCTAGGAACAATTCACTGCAATTAACCCACATATTTCCTTTGGGTAGGGGAGAAAAAGTGGAGCATCTGAAAGAAAGCCCCATGAATGCAGGGAGGACAGGAAATCTCAATCTAGCCAGCACTGCGGGTCAGGATTGAATCCCATTTGCTGGTGCTGTCTGACAGCCACCGTTTTAATTACCAGATAAAGGAAACTCAGTTAGCAGGAGGAAAATGTTACTGACCATCATTTATGTGGACTTCCTGAAACCATCCAATAAAATTCCACTAAATAAAATTATAGATTATGGGACTAGTCAAGCAATCCATATGTGGTTCACTCCAAGGATATGCTCTATGACCTCAGGTATTCATTACATCTTAATTATAATAACTAAATTACAATAATTAGTTATTGGGCACCTAGAATAACCTCCTGTGTTCCCATTCCCAGGCAGGGCCACTAACCTCAGACCAGTTTTGGGGATTCCAACCAAATGGGCAGCTGATGACACATGGGACAAGTGACAGAGGTTCCTCCAGCCCAGAGCAACGGGTTCTGTTCACTTCCACGTCTGTCCCATTGTGAAGCTGGACACAGGTCACCTTCCTCTCAGCCACACCAGTCCCACAAAGTACTGAGCACCGTCCTGGCTCTGAGACCTGCCACCTGAACATGAAAAGCATAAATTAAGCCAGTGTCCCAAAATCCATTTGATCGTCCTCTTCTCACTATGACTATCATAGTGACATAATGTTACTGTCTGGGCCAGTGTTCTCCTAATTCTTTTTACCTGTTTATCACAAACAAGCGAGAATCTGCAGATGCTGGAAATCCAAGTAACACACATAAAATGCTGGAGGAGCTCAGCAGGCCAGGCAGCATCCATGGAAAAGAGTACAGTCAATGTTTTGGTCCGAGACGTCATCAGACGAGACGAGCATCAGGGAGACGTTTGCAAATTGCTAAGTTTTCAGATTCTGTTGTGCCCTGCAAGAGCTGATGCCTGTCGAATCCTTTACCTAATGAGATTAAGTCTCCGGTGAACTCCATTCGTGCCGGAGCTATATAAAATGTTGGTATGGAAATATTTATAGCCTCACTGCAGGAAGGGTGTGGAGGCTTTGGGGAAACAGAGGGATGTTGAGTGTGTTAGTTATAGGGAGAAGTTGAACAAACTTGGATAGTTTTCATTGGAATGTAGCAGACTGAGGAGAAATCTGATACAAATGTTTAAAATGATGAAAGGTATTAATAGGGTAGATAGCCAGAATCTTTGTCCCAGGTTGGAAATGTCAAATACTAGAGGGCAAAGGCTTCAGGTGAGGGGGGGAGGGAAGCTTAAAGGAGATTTGATTTTACACAGAGTGAAATACAGTGCCAGAGGAGGAAGTAAAAGCAGACATTTAACATAGAAACAGAGAAACCTACAGCACATTACAGGCCCTTCAATGTTGTGCCGACCATGTAACCTACTCTAGAAACTGCCTAGAATTTCACTACTGTATAGCCTTCTATTTTTCTAAGCTCCATGTACCTGTCTCAGAGTCTTTCAAAAGTCCCTAGCGTATCCAAGACCCTATTGTATTAAAGAGGCATTTAGACAGACACACATATAGGCAGGGAGTAGAGGAATATGGACATGTGCAGGCAAATAGAATTAGTTTAGATTGGCCTCATGGTTGGCATAGACTTGGTACGCTTAGGGCCGTTCCTATGCTCTACTGTTCTATGAACAAAACTCATTCAGAACCAGTGCTTTCAAAGAGGCAAGGAGCAGAGAAGAAAGCTCACAGACCTTGGAGGGCAAGGATGGAGATTGCAAATTTCTAATTCCTCAGGTCGGCTCAGATGAAGACAGTCTTTGTCCGACGTCAGCTCCTCGCGGTCAGGTAATACCTTCGTACAGTACAGCAGTCTTTGCCTCACTCCTCCTCCGCACGGCATGCTGCAAGATTCAGACTTGTACCGCCATCTTCGGCAAAGATCAGGGAGAAGGAAGCTTGTTATTGTGGTTGTCAGCACAAGCCAGTAAACAAATTCAGACAGAGAGAAGGTTAGCGAAAATCCAGTGAGCAGATTACTGGACAGACCCGTAACAGAAACCCAACAAAAAGGGTAATTGTCATAGATACAGTTTAAATGAAAGGATATCATCTGTTGTCTGCATAAAAGAATTGATTGGTTCTAACCATCCTGGGGTAACCCAAGAACGTGAGGAGGCATGGAAAGAATGTAAGCCCCTTTATGTACTTCAAAGAATAAAATCCTTGGAACTTATCAAATAGTGGTGGTGGAATCATAGATAAGGAATTTATCAATATTGTTGATGATGAGCCACAGTGTCAGGACATGAGAGTCAAAGCCAGAGGTTGGTTGGGAAGATAGGGTAGCTGGGGTTGTATTTTAGGTAAGATGCATAGTTTCTGGACTGACCTTGAGATAGATGGGTTTGATGTTCGGGCTGGGGAAGAGGAATTTGGTACTGTGGGACTGAATATTGTGCATTGGAGATGTGGAGTAAGATGCTGGGTTGCTGACTTGGGGAAAGTTGGTGTTGGATTGGAAAGATGTGTTGGCTGGGGGAATTTGGGTTGGGGAAGATTTGGTGATGGGCTGGAGTCAGACAGTGAAGGGATGCTTTTTAACTAGCCGTCCCGAGCCAAGATGTTCACCTGCGATGAGCTGTACAATCCAGACTTCAAGTCTGTTTCGTAGCAATAACAAGCAAACAAAACACACAGTTTCTTATCCATGGATGGAGGTTGTTACCTTACAGGACAGGGATTGGAATTGCATATCTCTATGGAAGCTGGCCTTGAAGTGTTAGCACATTCCAAGGGAGGTACCCTCTGATATAACTGCCTCTCTTTCTTTACGCAGTACACCTCCCTCTCACGTACTCCACCTCCACAGCTCACATTACACGGGCCATACTCGTGGACTTTCCACCTTTAAGAAAATAAATGACAATAATTCCATATTAAGGTCGAAGCCTCTGGGTGAAGAGGAATGAAGCTGAGACAGGGTGTCTGGTCTAATATACATTTGTCTTTGTCAAGTTCACATGCATCCAGATTGGAAGTGTAGATTTTTAAAAATGTATTTTGTGGGTTGTGGGTGTAGTTGAGAGGATCACCATTTATTGCCCATTCTCTATGATCTCTGAAGGAAAACAGAGTTTTGCTGCATCACCTCTGATGGCCATGAAGGGTCAAACATATCGATAAGAGACTGTGGATAACCAGTCCAGAATGAGAGGGGACAGCAGGTTTATTGCTGTAAAGAATTTACTAAAAACACTGATGGGTTTTTATGGCTGTTTGACACTTACAATGTCACTTTTTACCAATCTCATTTACCTTCTGGGTGGGCTTGACAGGAGAGCCTAGGAAGAGCTTTATTCTGTATCTAACCTGTGGTGTTTCTGAGCTGGGAACACTTGATGAGGCAGTGAAACGTATAAAATAAGAGAACAGGTTAACCCTTTGACACTTTGAGTTGGCTCCATCAATCAATGTGATCATGACTGATCCTTTATTTCCATGTTAATATCCCGCTCTCCCCCCTTTGCCCCTTGATATCTTTTGCACCTAGAAATCCATCTCCTTTCCTCTTAAATATATTCGGCAACTTGGCCACTGCCTTCTGTGAAAGAGAAATCCACCTCAGTGTGACATCACTTTTTAGTCACCTCAACTCTAAATGTATTACCCTATATGCAGTCTGAGTTTATGCCCTTAGGTTCTAAAATCTCCTAGTCTGAGGAATCACCCTTCTTGCATCTGGTCTGCCTCACTCTGTTAGAATTTTGAGATGCCCCTCTCATTCTTCTAAACTCTGGTGAATACAAGCCTAGGTGAACCTTCCTCGTACCACAGCTATAACATTTAATGAAACTTCTCTGTGCTCCCTCCTTGGCAAGCATATCCTTCCTTAGGTAAGGAGACCAAAACTTCACACAATATTTTTGGTATAGTCCCACCAAGACCTTGTTTACTTGTAGAGGGACCTAGTCAAGGGATCTTTATTCTGCATCTAACTCACAGTGCATATTCCCTTAGATTGTCTGATGCTGGTGCAGAAATTTAAAGACCCTGGTTTCGATGGAGAACAGATTTTTAACCATACCTCCCTGTGATGTTTCAGAGCTGATTAAAAAGCTCGGAACTTTATCAGAGTAATGATATCAATTGATGATGTTGAACTGACTTACCAAGGGGGGCATGGCTTACTGGTGCATGGCATGTAGAGCATCTGAGGTTGGAAGTTCTGATTACAATATTCTTGTTGTGACTCCTCCTTCGTCTCAGCGCTCATGCACAAATACCTGATCTCTGATGTTCCTGTTTGGATCAACAACAATTGTTCACATAGCTCTGACCTTCTGCAAAAGCATGCTAATATTGAGAGTCACTGTTTGCAAATACACTATGGGCTGAATGGCCTTTTCTGTACTCTACTGTTCATTTTGGGCTTGGGAGAAGCCTCTTTTGTATTGAGATGGATGAAAATGAGCCTCATTAGCCTCAGAAATATCTCCAAGAAAGACTGCTTGTCGTGGTTCTACAAAATCTTTTATACAAATGCCAGTGGGAGGAAAGAGATTATCAACTGCCAATGCTGCTCGACACACTGAGTTCTTCCAACAGATTTCCTGTTGCTCCGGATTCCAGCATTTGCAATCTCTTGTCTCTTATTTTGGGGGATATCAGAAATTGTCAGGTTCCTGTAGGACTGTTCCCTAGTTCCTTCAAAAGAGAAACTCATGTGCGTGGGGCATTTGGGGTAAAGCCTATGTATTGTAACTATTGTGGACAAGTATGGGATTCTGCTAGACAGTGCAACAACAGTTCAGTCTCGGCACCTCTCCAACCTCAACAAACATGTATGGTGTTTATCAAGGCAACTGGACTTGCCGTGTTGTCTAGAAGATATTTCACCACTCATCCAAGAAGCTTCTTAAGTTCTGATCCCCGCTGGGTAGTTTTCTGTGAGTTGTTTAAAGGTATAGCAATCACCTGAGGGTCGTTGAGAGTTATAGAGGTAATGAGAGGGTCATTAGCCTTATCCTTGACTGAATGGAGGTGTGCGGAGATGCCAGGGTAGAGGTGTTAGGAATACATTGTAAGTAGCTGATAGGTGGTGTCGTACCCCACCCCCTCTGTTCAGGGATGTGTTTTCCAGTTTGACAAAGATGCAAAAATTAGACTAATGACCCTCTCATTACCTCTACAACTCTTAACGACCCTTATGTGTTTGCTATATCTTTCAACAACTCACAGAGTTTATACGTCGGAGAACTACCCACCGAGGACCAGAACTGAAGAAGTGTCTCAGATGAGTGGCGAAACATCTTAAAGACAACACAGCAAGTCCAGTTGCCTTGTTTTACTACTGCTTGATATGCAACAACCTGGATGACGGAGAACTTTCATATGGTGTTTAGACACCAGGAGCAACACCAATTATTAGAACATAAAATGTCATTGTATCCTTACCTTCACCACAGCTAACAGAACATGATCCCATTATGGGAACCCAGAGATAAGTGCTTCTCTCAGTTGGCACGCTCGACAAGCCTGTGACGTTCATGATATTTTTGACCTCCTTCCTCAGTTGCTTGGATCCCTGAATTGGAAACAGCATGTTCAAAGGAGAGTCACCTTATTCCACAGAGTGATGCACTGTAGGAGGTCACTTGGCCCAACATGACTGTGTCAGTTCTTTGAATCTGCTTTGCAATTAGTCCCACATCCTCTGCTTTTCCCCTATGGTTCTGTTACATTGTCCTTCATGTACTTAGCTTACACCTTAAGGAATGATATTTCTGAAATGCTACTAGGTATCACATTCCAGATGATAAAAGCTTTCACAAAATATTTTTTGCTCTTCTTCCCTGTATTTTCCTCTTACAGTATATCTGGCTTCTGATTCCCAAGCCAGTGGTTACAGTTTCACCTTAATTTTGAACACCATTACAAGTCACAAACAAGAGAAAATCTACAGACCCTGGAAATCCAAACAAGACACACAAAATGCTGGAGGAACTCAGCAGGCCAGGAAGCATCCATGGAAAAGAGTACAGTCGACATTTTGGTTGAAGACCCTTCCCAAAACTCTTTTCCATAGATGCTGCCTGGCCTGCTGAGTTCCCCCAGCATTTTGTGTGTGTTGCTATCATTACAAATCATTTTTCTGCTCTACAAGGAAAGATCTCAGCTTCTATGGTCTCTCCACATAACATAATTATAGCCCCCTCTTTCTAGTAAATGTCCTCTGCATCCTCATCTTTGTCTGACACCCTCCCTAATAACCAGAAGTGCATTCTACTTGGAACGTAGGCAGTGATGGGAATGTACTACCACCTGAGCCTACTCTCCCCTTGGGTATCATTGTGAAAATTCAGTATCAACTCCACTTTCTGCCCTTCACCTATATCATTTGATAACTTTGAGTCTAAAAATCAATCACTTGGTCTTGAATATAGTCAACTGATATCTCCAAGTCCTGTGCTGCAAAGAATGTTCAAGTTTCACCATCCCCATAGGTACGAAAATTCATGTCCTTGAGGCCATAAGTAATTTTCCCCCAATCCATGAGTCTGGACTCCGAGTTTTTTTAGGCTTCATAGCAAGGAGAAAAGTGCAAGGATTCCATCTGCCTTCTCAACCTATCCTAGCACCTTCAAAGAGTTGTATAAATGCATTATTAAGAGTTCTTTTTCCTGCATTCCCTGTATTACACTAATTAGTTTGCATCATGTCTCCCCACTCACCTCTCCTTATTCTTCCTGCCAAAATGCATGAGTTATCACATCCCCAAAGCAACTCAAAATGCTTTGTGGACATCAGTGATTTAAGTGTCAGCTATTGAAACTCAGGAATATCCCACTAACACAGGGGTTCCCAAACTGGGCTCCACAGATACCATTAACCTCAGTTAATGGCATACAAAAGTTTGGAAACTCCTGCACTAAAAGGACTGAGTCAAACTAAAACATTCTTGAAACTCACTGCACAAATGTTGACTGTTAGGCCCATCATTTCTCTACTGGCTCATCAAGCCTTAGAGGTTCTTGGGCCCAGTGAGTCATGCGGACAATTAAGGGCCTGTTTTCATTATTCCTACATTGATCCCATCTTTTTCTTTACACTTTCCCAGATTCAACCCATCACCTACACACTAGATGTAATTAACAGCAACTGATCGACTTAACACCCCACTCACACCTGAGGAGGAAACCAGAACATCAGGCGGAAATCACGCAGTCATGTACAAACTACACAACGACAGCGCAGGATATCAGAATTGAATCCTGGTCACCGGAGCAGTGACACGTAGCTCATTTAACCACATCACCCTGCTGCCATCGTGCTTATTCCCACGGCCATACATTTTACTTGAATCCAATATATTCATTATTTTTCAATACCAGTTCCTATCACTGTCTAAAGAATGTCAGGGTGGAGATAGGTCTCTACCAAAGGAGGTGTAAGGTGCTCCTTCCCTCCGCTAGCCTGCAGGCCACCCTTGGGCAAGGTGTAGCACCTGCTTAGCCCCCTGACCAGGCTCACATGAAGCCACAGGAGCAGGTGGTGGATGGTCGTATGAGTGGCCGGTATGTATCACAAATCCTGGTTATGCCACTACTGATGCCAGGTGGATGATCTCTGAAGAGTATTGATAATGGCTGGGATCACTCATCTTGCAAAGACGCTGCCCAGAAGAAGGCAACGGCAAACCACTTCTGTAGAAAAATTTGCCAAGAACAATACTGGTCAAAGATCATGATCACCCATGTCATACAACGTGGCACTAATGAATGAATGTATCACTTTTTAAAATATTTATGGAACCAGCTTCCACCATCTACTTATGGAGAATATTCTGGATGCCGACACTCTCATTGAAAGAAAATCCATCTCATCCCATTTGGTCCACCTATACACATTTTATGCTTGGTCACTGAACCACACACTGTAGGGAATGACTTTTCATCATCATATTCTTTGTCAAATCTTTAATAATTTTTAGTGATAAGACATTAATGTGCAACATTAACTCTGCTCCCTTTTACACACGTTTCAAGAACAACAGAAAAATTCCAGGCATTTTATGTTTCTATTTGAATTCCCAACATTGCTGCATCCTGCCTTTAAAAACTTTTCCCAGATCATCCCTCATTCATGTCCATTTTATGAAGGATATTCCCAACTTTTCCAACCTCAGCCATTAACTAAAGACCCTTATTCTTTGCAGAGATCTCATCAGGTATAAAATTGAAACCCAACTGGCTTGATATCAGCTAATACAAACCCAACCCATCTACGCTTCTTTCCTTTTACCAAAGTACATGACCATAGATCTCCTGACATTGTACTCCAGTGGCCTCTTCTTTGCCAATTCTCCTAATCTGTCTCTCTTCTGCAGCCTCTCTGCTTCCTCAGCTCTCCCAGCCCCTCCACCTAACTTTGTATCATCCGCAAATTTGGCCACAAAGCCATCAATTCCATCATCCAAATCACTGATGTGTAACGTAAAAAGAAGCGGTCCCATCACTGACCCCTGCGGAACATCACTAGTCACCAGCAGCCATCCAGAAAAGGCTGATTCCTTTATTTCCTTTGTCTCTTGCCAATCAGCTACTGCTTATCCATGTTAGTATCTTTCCTGTAATTCCATGGGCTCTCATCTTGTTAAGTAACCTCGTGTGTGGAACCTTGTCAAAGGCCTTCTAAAATCCAAGTAAATAACATCCACTGATTCCCCTTTGTCTACCCTGCTTGTTATTTCTTCAAAGAATTCCAACAAATATCTTGGGCACGATTTCCTCTGAAGGAAACCATGCTGATTTTGGCCTATTTTATCAAGTGCCTCCAAGTACTCTGAGACCTCATCTTAACATTTGACTCCAACATTTTCCCAATCCACTGAGGTCAGACTAACTGGCCCATAGTTTACTTTCTTCTGCTTCCCTCCCTTCTTGAAGTGTGAAGTGACATTTGCAATTTTCCAGTCCTCCAGACCCATACCAAAATCGAGGCATTATTGAAAGATCATTACTAATGCCCTTTCTGAACCCTGGGGTGTATACCATCTGGTCCAGGTGACTTATCTACCTTCAGTTTTCCAATAAACATCTTCATAGTAACAGCAACTACACTCATTTCTGCCACCGACCCTCTTGAATTCCAGCATACTGCTAGTGTCTTCCACAGTGAAGACTGATGCAAAATACTTATTCATTTCGCTTCCCCCCCCCCAATTATCGCCTCTCCAGTGTCACTTTCCAGTGGTCCAATATCTATTCTGACCTCTCTTTACCTTCTTATGAGATGGAGGACCTTCATTGCTACCCTAAATGCCTGCGGTGTAACGGGCAGTAATAATAATTACAATAATGAGTGTTTCTCCAATATATTGGAAAGCAAAATGGTACAGAAGTTGGATGTCTGAAATAAATACAGGAAATGTTGCAAGTACTCAGTAGTCAGGCTCTGACTGCGGAGAGGGAAACAGAATTAATGTTCCCTGATCAGAACCAGCCTCTAATCTTTGGTAACATTCTGAAAAATCTCTTTGGTACCTGTGCTTGGGCCTTCACATTTGTTCTGCTGTGAGGTGTGCAGAATTAACTTCATTATTCCTTACGAGGTCTGAACACTCCCTCACAGCCTGTTTGCTTTAAAAATTCTGTGGTTAAAGATATAAGCCCAGGAAATTTATGTGCCTCTTTTAGCCAGATTATCAACTTGTCCTGTCAGCTTTAGTGTTTTGTGTTTGCACAAACCACGTATATCTTCCGCAGGTGCCTGCTCACACAAGGAGTCTCAGGGGGACGAATGCACTTACCTCTGACCAGGGTACCTGATCCAGCTTAAAGGGACAGATGCTGATGATGCATGGTGTGATGTCTGGGGGCTGCGTCTCTGCCGGACACAGAGTCTTATTCACCTCGACGTCTGCCCCGTTGATGAACTGGACACAGGTAACTGATCGCTCTGCAACTCCAACTCCACAGGATGCAGAACACACTCCCGACTCAGAAACATTCCACCTGCAAGGATCATTGAGGACAAAATTTTGCCAGAACACTCAGCTGTTCCAGAGTTTATTGAACAGGCTGCACCGTCAAACCCTGCAGCCAGTGTCCACAAGAGCTCCCGAACTCAGGGTGTACTAACACTGTCAAACCCTGCAGCCAGTGTCCGCAAGAGCTCCCGAACTCAGGGTGTACTAACACCGTCAGACCCTGCAGCCAGTGTCCACAAGAGCTCCCTAACTCAGGGTGTACTAACACCGTCAAACCCTGCAGCCAGTGTCCACAAGAGCTCCTGAACTCAGGGTGTACTAACACTGTCAAACCCTGCAGCCAGTGTCCGCAAGTGCTCCCTAACTCAGGGTGTACTAACACCGTCAGACCCTGCAGCCAGTGTCCGCAAGAGCTCCCGAACTCAGGGTGTACTAACACCGTCAAACCCTGCAGCCAGTGTCCACAAGAGCTCCCTAACTCAGGGTGTACTAACACCGTCAAACCCTGCAGCCAGTGTCCACAAGAGCTCCTGAACTCAGGGTGTACTAACACCGTCAAACCCTGCAGCCAGTGTCCACAAGAGCTCCCTAACTCAGGGTGTACTAACACCGTCAAACCCTGCAGCCAGTGTCCACAAGAGCTCCCTAACTCAGGGTGTACTAACACCGTCAAACCCTGCAGCCAGTGTCCACAAGAGCTCCCTAACTCAGGGTGTACTAACACCGTCAAACCCTGCAGCCAGTGTCCACAAGAGCTCCCGAACTCAAGGTGTACTAACACCATCAAACCCTGCAGCCAGTGTCCACAAGAGCTCCCTAACTCAGGGTGTACTAACACCGTCAAACCCTGCAGCCAGTGTCCGCAAGAGCTCCCGAACTCAGGGTGTACTAACACCGTCAAACCCTGCAGCCAGTGTCCACAAGAGCTCCCTAACTCAGGGTGTACTAACACCGTCAAACCCTGCAGCCAGTGTCCACAAGAGCTCCCTAACTCAGGGTGTACTAACCCACGACAACAAGCTGTTGGTGATTCCACAACCTTAATGTTCTTGGATCAGGAGGGGGAGTTGAGTTAGGCTTTCTGCTGATTATACAGTGATTTGCCTGGCTGAAAATTTTTTAACATCAGGTGAGAAGGATCGGGTCAGGTAGGATGCCTTTCATTTTTGAAACCTTGCCGTGAGTTGTTATCTGCAGGGAATGTCCATCTTCCTCCCTCTATCTCTGACTCTGTGAGTGGTTCCCATCTAATCCTAGTGTAACTCATTCTCCCTGCGTAACTCTGCACCCTCAAGATAAAGAACGTAGATGCAGAGTAGGGGGGTGAGGATGACCAGGAAATTTGTAACCCATCATGAGCAGAGTGGAGGAATTGGGAGGGCAGTGGTGGAGTGGAAGGATTAGAGGATCATAGTGAATGAAGAGCATGTCACATTGCATGGATCAGCCTAAAATCTCCACTGTGAACACTTAACTGCATTCCAGTTCCCCCAATGTGCCAACCAACTACCCTCCTTCCTCACTCCATCTGTAATTCCCTTACTCCTCATGTAATTACCTTACTCCACACATAATTCCCCTGCTCCCTACATAATTCTCTACCTCTGTTCTTTATGGCCAGTGTCCATTTTCCTCCCTCTATCTCCGACTCTGTGAGTGGTTCCCATCTAATCCTAGTGTAACTCATTCTCCCTGTCCCTGCCCCATGCCACCCCTTGCTTTTGGGGTAATGGGCTCGCTTCTCAACCACATACCTGACAGGGCAGCTGTGGTTGTTACACATTTCCCTTGACTTGGGCCTGGGAGAACCAGCGCAGTCGGCGTCAGAAGTCCACTGGGTGTCAAGTCCCTCTTGCTTCAGGCAACGAACGTCCCTTCTTCGCTGTCCCCCGCCACAGGAGACGCTGCACGCGCCAAACTCGCCCACCTCCCACCTGTAGATCCAGATTAGCAACCAGGAGAAGTTCAGGGACTGCACGGCAGTAGCAAGAGGAAGTTTGCAACAGAGACTTTCTGTTTAATGGGTCAGAGAGATGAGGAATGGCAGGGAGTGGAAAGGTGGTAAATTTCTTCCTGCAGTAGCCATAACAATAAATATGTTCCCTGGGATTCTCTAGGAAGGCTGGGGTTCCGTGTGAGCAGGGAAGATTAAAAAGAAAATCCATAGAAGATTGTGCTGAAGGGATGGTAAACAAAGTGTATATGTGTTACTGAATGAAACAGAGAGAAGCTGGTAATTACAATACCATGCATTGCATTGCACTGCTCTGATCTTGAATTTACTGCTTGAGGAGTTTTGGGAATCAGGAGTTAAAGAGAACGAGCAAGCAAATAGGGCTAATTAGTTGAAAGAGCTGGTGGAGACACAATGTGTTCAGCGGGTCCCTCAAAATAGTATCATTCTTTGAGTGGAAATGCTTGCTGTTCTTTTCATTGAGAAGAACAATGTCCTCAAGTCTTTTGGTTCCACATCTTGTCCTGAGCTCTGGTCACTGAATACTTCCAAAAGAGTTCAGAAGCATCCTGACATCTAATTTAATAAATGCACATGGCATTGGGACCAGACACGTTCCAGAATTCTGGTGAACACACGAATCTTGCCTGGCTCACTTCAGGCATTTGGATAAGACATTTTAGGAGAGGGTTAGATGATGTTACTGATGCTTCTGATGGGTAAAGTCATCAGTTGAGGACAGGATTAAGCCAGGTATCACACCCCACTGTGGATCTGGGGTCACAGTGAATGAAGATTGCCCATTTGGGCCAGGAACTGCTGGCAGGGCCAACAAGGTGGAATCCAAACTCAAGTGAGCTCAGTATCTGTGGAAACAATACCTCAACTAGAATTGGTGTCTGTGGAATTCATCCCTTCTGAAGTTCATCCCCCAGTGAGGGTCAGTGTGTGGGACCCTTCCCCCAGTGAAGGTCGGTGTGTGTGGGACCCTTCCCCCAGTGAGGGTCAGTGTGTGGGACCTGTCCCCCAGTGAGGGTCGGTGTGTGTGGGACCCTTCCCTCCAGTGAGGGTCAGTGTGTGGGACCCTTCCCCCAGTGAGGGTCAGTGTGTGTGGGACCCGTCTCCCAGTGAGGGTCAGTGTGTGTGGGACCCATCCCCCAGTGAGGGTCAGTGTGTGTGGGACCTGTCCCCCAGTGAGGGTCGGTGTGTGTGGGACCCTTCCCTCCAGTGAGGGTCAGTGTGTGTGGGACCCTTCCCCCAGTGAGGGTCGGTGTGTGTGGGACCCTTCCCTCCAGTGAGGGTCAGTGTGTGGGACCTGTCCCCCAGTGAGGGTCGGTGTGTGTGGGACCCTTCCCTCCAGTGAGGGTCAGTGTGTGGGACCTGTCCCCCAGTGAGGGTCGGTGTGTGTGGGACCCATCCCCAGTGAGGGTCAGTGTGTGTGGGACCCATCCCCCAGTGAGGGTCAGTGTGTGTGGGACCCATAGAACATTGTCCGTACATCCCAATAGGAGTCAGCACAGTCAAGTAAGGGCAGAGAAAATAGGAAGAACATGGAATTCTGCTGTTGAAGGTTTCACTAACTTACCAGGAAGGGCATTGTGCAGTGTAACAGGATTGCAGCCTGTCAGGTGGCCTTGTTGCCTTGGAGCAGTGCTGCAGTTCCACTTCTTGCCCCAGTTTCTGGTCTCTACACACATAATGAACCCTTGCAGTTCCTGCAATGGTGCAAAACATATCATCAAATCCACGGTCATTCAGACCTTCAGATGTCTGGTCACTATGGAAGAATGACATTGGCACAGGGTGTATGTATACAGTGATATTGTGAAGGCATAGTACTAAGTTCAAAATAAATTTATTATCGAAGTCAACACGAGGAAATCTGCAGATGCTGGAAATTCAAGCAACACACACAAAATGCTGGTGGAACACAGCAGGCCAGGCAGCATCTATATGGAGAAGTCCTGACAAAGGGTCTCAGCCCGAAACGTCGACAGCGCTTCTCCTTATAGATGCTGCCTGGCCTGCTGCATTCCAGCATTTTGTGAGTGTTCCTTATTATCAAAGTGCTTCGATATCACCATATACCTGCCTGAGATTCAGCTTCTTGCAGGCTTTCACAGTAGAACAAACAAATGAAACAGAGTCAATAAAAAAATTTACACACAGATACAGACAAACAACCAATGTGCAAAAGACGACAAACTGTGCAGTGTGCGTATTTGTGAACTCACTCAGCACCTCTACAGAAATGAGAAAATGTGACTGTAAGCAGGTAGATGGTGAGCAACAAGTGAAGCTACCAACAGATGCCACATCTCATGAAGGGTGGAGGATTCAAGGGCAGAAGGAAAATGTACGGGTCCTGCTGGTTAAGAAGTGAAGGTAAATAACGGCATGATGGACTGAGATTGTGAAAAAACAGCAGGTAGTAGATCATGGTTAGGTGTGTAAAGATGAGAGATAAGTGCAGAATGCATTTCTTTTTTGTTGAATTCACCAAGATCTAATCAGAATCAGAATCAGGTTTATTATCATCGGCATATGTCGTGAAATTTGTTAATTTAGCAGATGCAGCATAATGCAATACATAATCTAGAAGAAAAATAACTAAAACAATCAATCAATTACAGTATACGTATATTAAATAGATTAAATATCGTGCAAAAGCAGATATATATATTTAAAAAGTGAGGTAGTGTCCGAGGGTTCAATGTCCATTTAGGAATCAGATGGCAGAAGGGAAGAAGCTGTTCCTGAGTCGCTGAGTGTGTGCCTTCAGGCATCTGTACCTCCTTCCCGATGGTAACAGTGAAAAGGGGATGCCCTGGGTGCTGGAGGTCTTTAATAATGGACGCTGTCCTTCTGAGGCACCGCTCCCTGAAGATGTCCTGGGTACTTTGTAGGCTGGTGCCCAAGATGGATCTGACTAGATTTACAACCTTCTGCAGCTTCTTTTGGTCCTGTGCAGTAGCACCCCCCCCCCCCCCCCCACCACCATACCAGACAGTGATGCAGCCTGTCAGAATGCTCTCCATGGTACATCTATAGAAGTTTTTGAGTGTATTTGATGACATATCAAATCTCTTCAAACTCCTAATGAAGTATAGTTGCTGTCTTTCCTTCTGTATAACTGCATCGATAACTGCATGACATTTAAGTTACTGGAAGGACGATTAGAGGTTAGTAAAAGTCATAATCTCACTAAATGATAATGGAGATAGAAATGTTCTCCACAATTAAATATACTTAGAAGTATGTTTGATGTACTGTAACTAAAAATGCCACAGACCCAAGAGATGAAAATTGAGAGTAGGCTGGTATGTATTCAATGAATCAGTTAGCCTCCATGTGCTTGTAAAGTTCTCTATTTATATGAATCCTAAATCTATTGGTTTAAGCAATAAAAATTCATGTCACCTCTGCTTAGTATGATGGACATGAGTATTAAGTAAGAGTTTTGATGGGATTTCTCACCTGGCCCGCAGCTTGTTGAACACGCCTCAGTAACTGGGAGCCAGACGTATGAATGATCTCGCTTTGCAACATAGAGGCTATACGTGATGTTCGGATTCACAATATCTCCATATTCCTTCCCATATTTCCGATACACCTGAGAAAACAAAAAGTGTAAGCAACTTTATGAATATTTGAAGTGGCCAAATACTCTATTAAATAGCACATTCGTGTAATTAAATCATACTATATGAAAATCTCCAGTATGACAGCCTTTCTCAATAGTCATTGGCAGTGTGGCACTCCCTCAATACTGTCCCATTGATGGTGCGATACTCCCTCAGTACTGCCCCTTCGACAGTGCAACACTCCCTCAGTACTGTCCCTCTGACAGTGAGACACTCCCTTAGTACTGTCCCTCTGACGGTGTGACACTCCCTCAGTACTGTCCCTCTGACAGTGTGACACTCCCTCAGTACTGTCCCTCTGACAGTGTGACACTCCCTCAGTACTGTCCCTCTGACAGTGAGACACTCCCTTAGTACTGTCCATCTGACGGTGTGACACTCTCTCAGTACTGTTCCTCTGACAGTGTGACACTCCCTCAGTACTGTCCCTCTGACGGTGTGACAATCCCTCAGTACTGTCCCTCTCACAGTGTGACACTCCCTCAGTACCGTCCCTCTGACAGTGCGACACTCCCTCAGTACCGTCCCTCTCACAGTGTGACACTCCCTCAGTACTGCCCCTCTCACAGTGCGACACTCCCTCAGTACCGTCCCTCTGACAGTGCGACACTCCCTCAGTACTGTCCCTCTCACAGTGTGACACTCCCTCAGTACCGTCCCTCTGACAGTGCGACACTCCCTCAGTACTGACCCTCTGACGGTGTGACACTCCCTCAGTACCGTCCCTCTGACAGTGCGACACTCCCTCAGTACTGACCCTCTGACAGTGCGACACTCACTCAGTACTGTCCCTCTGACAGTGAGACACTCCCTCAGTACTGTCCCTCTGACAGTGCGACACTCCCTCAGTACCGCCCCTCTGACGGTGTGACACTCCCTCAGTACTGTCCCACTGACAGTGAGACACTCCCTCAGTACCGCCCCTCTGACGGTGTGACACTCCCTCAGTACTGTCCCACTGACAGTGAGACACTCCCTGTACCGTTCCACGGACATTGCGACACTCCCTCAGTACCGTCCCTCTGACAGTGTGACACTCCCTCAGTACCGTCCCTCTGACGGTGCGACACTCCCTCAGTACTGTCCCTCTGACAGTGTGACACTCCCTCAGTACCGTCCCTCTGACGGTGAGACACTCCCTCATTACCGTCCCTCTGACGGTGAGACACTCCCTCAGTACTGTCCCTCTGACGGTGTGACACTCTCTCAGTACTGTTCCTCTGACAGTGTGACACTCCCTCAGTACTGTCCCTCTGACGGTGTGACACTCCCTCAGTACTGTCCCTCTCACAGTGTGACACTCCCTCAGTACTGTCCCTCTGACAGTGAGACACTCCCTCAGTACCGTCCCTCTGACAGTGCGACACTCCCTCAGTACTGTCCCTCTCACAGTGTGACACTCCCTCAGTACCGTCCCTCTGACAGTGAGACACTCCCTCAGTATCATCCCTCTGACAGTGCGACACTCCCTCAGTACTGTCCCTCTCACAGTGCGACACTCCCTCAGTACTGTCCCTCTCACAGTGCGACACCCCCTCAGTACCGTCCCTCTGACAGTGCGACACTCCCTCAGTACTGCCCCTCTGACAGTGCGACACTCCCTCAGTACCGTCCCTCTGACAGTGCGACACTCCCTCAGTACCGTCCCTCTGACAGTGCGACACTCCCTCAGTACTGTCCCTCTCACAGTGTGACACTCCCTCAGTACCGTCCCTCTGACAGTGCGACACTCCCTCAGTACTGACCCTCTGACGGTGTGACACTCCCTCAGTACTGTCCCTCTGACAGTGCGACACTCCCTCAGTACTGACCCTCTGACAGTGCGACACTCACTCAGTACTGTCCCTCTGACAGTGAGACACTCCCTCAGTACTGTCCCTCTGACAGTGCGACACTCCCTCAGTACCGCCCCTCTGACGGTGTGACACTCCCTCAGTACCGTCCCACTGACAGTGAGACACTCCCTCAGTACCGCCCCTCTGACGGTGTGACACTCCCTCAGTACTGTCCCACTGACAGTGAGACACTCCCTGTACCGTTCCACGGACATTGCGACACTCCCTCAGTACCGTCCCTCTGACGGTGCGACACTCCCTCAGTACTGTCCCTCTGACAGTGTGACACTCCCTCAGTACCGTCCCTCTGACGGTGAGACACTCCCTCATTACCGTCCCTCTGACGGTGAGACACTCCCTCAGTACTGTCCCTCTGACGGTGTGACACTCCCTCAGTACTGTCCCTCTGACATTGAGACACTCCCTTAGTACTGTCCCTCTGACGGTGTGACACTCTCTCAGTACTGTTCCTCTGACGGTGTGACACTCCCTCAGTACTGTCCCTCTGACGGTGTGACACTCCCTCAGTACTGTCCCTCTCACAGTGTGACACTCCCTCAGTACTGTCCCTCTGACAGTGAGACAATCCCTCAGTACCGTCCCTCTGACAGTGCGACAATCCCTCAGTACTGTCCCTCTCACAGTGTGACACTCCCTCAGTACCGTCCCTCTGACAGTGAGACACTCCCTCAGTACCGTCCCTCTGACAGTGCGACACTCCCTCAGTACTGTCCCTCTCACAGTGCGACACTCCCTCAGTACTGTCCCTCTCACAGTGCGACACTCCCTCAGTACCGTCCCTCTCACAGTGCGACACTCCCTCAGTACCGTCCCTCTGACAGTGCGACACTCCCTCAGTACTGCCCCTCTCACAGTGCGACACTCCCTCAGTACCGTCCCTCTGACAGTGCGACACTCCCTCAGTACTGTCCCTCTCACAGTGTGACACTCCCTCAGTACCGTTCCTCTGACAGTGCGACACTCCCTCAGTACTGTCCCTCTGACAGTGTGACACTCCCTCAGTACCGTCCCTCTGACAGTGCGACACTCCCTCACTACTGACCCTCTGACGGTGTGACACTCCCTCAGTACCGTCCCTCTGACAGTGCGACACTCCCTCAGTACTGACCCTCTGACAGTGCGACACTCCCTCAGTACTGTCCCTCTGACGGTGTGACAATCCCTCAGTACTGTCCCTCTCACAGTGTGACACTCCCTCAGTACCGTCCCTCTGACAGTGCGACACTCCCTCAGTACCGTCCCTCTCACAGTGTGACACTCCCTCAGTACTGCCCCTCTCACAGTGCGACACTCCCTCAGTACCGTCCCTCTGACAGTGCGACACTCCCTCAGTACTGTCCCTCTCACAGTGTGACACTCCCTCAGTACCGTCCCTCTGACAGTGCGACACTCCCTCAGTACTGACCCTCTGACGGTGTGACACTCCCTCAGTACCGTCCCTCTGACAGTGCGACACTCCCTCAGTACTGACCCTCTGACAGTGCGACACTCACTCAGTACTGTCCCTCTGACAGTGAGACACTCCCTCAGTACTGTCCCTCTGACAGTGCGACACTCCCTCAGTACCGCCCCTCTGACGGTGTGACACTCCCTCAGTACTGTCCCACTGACAGTGAGACACTCCCTCAGTACCGCCCCTCTGACGGTGTGACACTCCCTCAGTACTGTCCCACTGACAGTGAGACACTCCCTGTACCGTTCCACGGACATTGCGACACTCCCTCAGTACCGTCCCTCTGACAGTGTGACACTCCCTCAGTACCGTCCCTCTGACGGTGCGACACTCCCTCAGTACTGTCCCTCTGACAGTGTGACACTCCCTCAGTACCGTCCCTCTGACGGTGAGACACTCCCTCATTACCGTCCCTCTGACGGTGAGACACTCCCTCAGTACTGTCCCTCTGACGGTGTGACACTCTCTCAGTACTGTTCCTCTGACAGTGTGACACTCCCTCAGTACTGTCCCTCTGACGGTGTGACACTCCCTCAGTACTGTCCCTCTCACAGTGTGACACTCCCTCAGTACTGTCCCTCTGACAGTGAGACACTCCCTCAGTACCGTCCCTCTGACAGTGCGACACTCCCTCAGTACTGTCCCTCTCACAGTGTGACACTCCCTCAGTACCGTCCCTCTGACAGTGAGACACTCCCTCAGTATCATCCCTCTGACAGTGCGACACTCCCTCAGTACTGTCCCTCTCACAGTGCGACACTCCCTCAGTACTGTCCCTCTCACAGTGCGACACCCCCTCAGTACCGTCCCTCTGACAGTGCGACACTCCCTCAGTACTGCCCCTCTGACAGTGCGACACTCCCTCAGTACCGTCCCTCTGACAGTGCGACACTCCCTCAGTACCGTCCCTCTGACAGTGCGACACTCCCTCAGTACTGTCCCTCTCACAGTGTGACACTCCCTCAGTACCGTCCCTCTGACAGTGCGACACTCCCTCAGTACTGACCCTCTGACGGTGTGACACTCCCTCAGTACTGTCCCTCTGACAGTGCGACACTCCCTCAGTACTGACCCTCTGACAGTGCGACACTCACTCAGTACTGTCCCTCTGACAGTGAGACACTCCCTCAGTACTGTCCCTCTGACAGTGCGACACTCCCTCAGTACCGCCCCTCTGACGGTGTGACACTCCCTCAGTACCGTCCCACTGACAGTGAGACACTCCCTCAGTACCGCCCCTCTGACGGTGTGACACTCCCTCAGTACTGTCCCACTGACAGTGAGACACTCCCTGTACCGTTCCACGGACATTGCGACACTCCCTCAGTACCGTCCCTCTGACGGTGCGACACTCCCTCAGTACTGTCCCTCTGACAGTGTGACACTCCCTCAGTACCGTCCCTCTGACGGTGAGACACTCCCTCATTACCGTCCCTCTGACGGTGAGACACTCCCTCAGTACTGTCCCTCTGACGGTGTGACACTCCCTCAGTACTGTCCCTCTGACATTGAGACACTCCCTTAGTACTGTCCCTCTGACGGTGTGACACTCTCTCAGTACTGTTCCTCTGACGGTGTGACACTCCCTCAGTACTGTCCCTCTGACGGTGTGACACTCCCTCAGTACTGTCCCTCTCACAGTGTGACACTCCCTCAGTACTGTCCCTCTGACAGTGAGACAATCCCTCAGTACCGTCCCTCTGACAGTGCGACAATCCCTCAGTACTGTCCCTCTCACAGTGTGACACTCCCTCAGTACCGTCCCTCTGACAGTGAGACACTCCCTCAGTACCGTCCCTCTGACAGTGCGACACTCCCTCAGTACTGTCCCTCTCACAGTGCGACACTCCCTCAGTACTGTCCCTCTCACAGTGCGACACTCCCTCAGTACCGTCCCTCTCACAGTGCGACACTCCCTCAGTACCGTCCCTCTGACAGTGCGACACTCCCTCAGTACTGCCCCTCTCACAGTGCGACACTCCCTCAGTACCGTCCCTCTGACAGTGCGACACTCCCTCAGTACTGTCCCTCTCACAGTGTGACACTCCCTCAGTACCGTTCCTCTGACAGTGCGACACTCCCTCAGTACTGTCCCTCTGACAGTGTGACACTCCCTCAGTACCGTCCCTCTGACGGTGAGACACTCCCTCATTACCGTCCCTCTGACAGTGAGACACTCCCTCAGTACTGTCCCTCTGACGGTGTGACACTCCCTCAGTACTGCCCCTCTGACAGTGAGACACTCTCTCAGTACTGTTCCTCTGACGGTGTGACACTCCCTCAGTACTGACCCTCTCACAGTGTGACACTCCCTCAGTACCGTCCCTCTGACAGTGAGACACTCCCTCAGTACCGTCCCTCTGACAGTGCGACACTCCCTCAGTACCGTCCCTCTCACAGTGCGATACTCCCTCAGTACCGTCCCTCTGACAGTGCGACACTCCCTCAGTACTGACCCTCTGACAGTGCGACACTCACTCAGTACCGTCCCTCTGACAGTGCGACACTCCCTCAGTGCTGTCCCTCTCACAGTGCGACACTCCCTCAGTACTGTCCCTCTCACAGTGCGACACCCCCTCAGTATCGTCCCTCTGACAGTGCGACACTCCCTCAGTACCGCCCCTCTCACAGTGCGACACTCCCTCAGTACCGTCCCTCTTGACGGTGCGACACTCCCTCAGTACCGCCCCTCTGACAGTGTGACCCTCCATCAGTACTGTCCCACTGACAGTGAGACACTCCCTGTACCGTTCCTCGGACATTGCGACACTCCCTCAGTACCGTCCCTCTGACAGTGTGACACTCCCTCAGTACCGTCCCTCTGACAGTGTGACACTCCCTCAGTACCGTCCCTCTGACAGTGTGACACTCCCTCAGTACCGTCCCTCTGACAGTGCGACACTCCCTCAGTACTGTCCCTCTCACAGTGCGACACTCCCTCAGTACTGTCCCTCTCACAGTGCGACACCCCCTCAGTACCGTCCCTCTGACAGTGCGACACTCCCTCAGTACTGCCCCTCTCACAGTGCGACACTCCCTCAGTACCGTCCCTCTGACAGTGCGACACTCAGTACTGTCCCTCTCACAGTGTGACACTCCCTCAGTACCGTCCCTCTGACAGTGCGACACTCCCTCAGTACTGTCCCTCTGACAGTGTGACACTCCCTCAGTACCGTCCCTCTGACAGTGCGACACTCCCTCACTACTGACCCTCTGACGGTGTGACACTCCCTCAGTACCGTCCCTCTGACAGTGCGACACTCCCTCAGTACCATCCCTCTGACAGTGCGACACTCCCTCAGTACCATCCCTCTGACAGTGTGACACTCCCTCAGTACCGTCCCTCTGACGGTGAGACACTCCCTCATTACCGTCCCTCTGACGGTGAGACACTCCCTCAGTACTGTCCCTCTGACGGTGTGACACTCCCTCAGTACTGCCCCTCTGACAGTGAGACACTCCCTTAGTACTGTCCCTCTGACGGTGTGACACTCTCTCAGTACTGTTCCTCTGACGGTGTGACACTCCCTCAGTACTGACCCTCTCACAGTGTGACACTCCCTCAGTACCGTCCCTCTGACAGTGAGACACTCCCTCAGTACCGTCCCTCTGACAGTGCGACACTCCCTCAGTACCGTCCCTCTCACAGTGCGATACTCCCTCAGTACCGTCCCTCTGACAGTGCGACACTCCCTCAGTACTGACCCTCTGACAGTGCGACACTCACTCAGTACCGTCCCTCTGACAGTGCGACACTCCCTCAGTGCTGTCCCTCTCACAGTGCGACACTCCCTCAGTACTGTCCCTCTCACAGTGCGACACCCCCTCAGTATCGTCCCTCTGACAGTGCGACACTCCCTCAGTACCGCCCCTCTCACAGTGCGACACTCCCTCAGTACCGTCCCTCTTGACGGTGCGACACTCCCTCAGTACCGCCCCTCTGACAGTGTGACCCTCCATCAGTACTGTCCCACTGACAGTGAGACACTCCCTGTACCGTTCCTCGGACATTGCGACACTCCCTCAGTACCGTCCCTCTGACAGTGTGACACTCCCTCAGTACCGTCCCTCTGACAGTGTGACACTCCCTCAGTACCGTCCCTCTGACAGTGTGACACTCCCTCAGTACCGTCCCTCTGACGGTGAGACACTCCCTCATTACCGTTCCTCTGACGGTGAGACACTCCCTCAGTACCGTCCCTCTTGACGGTGTGACACTCCTTCAGTACTGTCCCTCTGACAGTGTGACACTCCCCCAGTACCGTCCCTCTGACAGTGTGACCCTCCATCAGGACTGTCCCTCTGACAGTGTGACACTCCCTCAGTACCGCCCCTCTGACGGTGTGACACTCCCTCAGTACCGCCCCTCTGACGGTGTGACACTCCCTCAGTACTGTCCCACTGACAGTGAGACACTCCCTGTACCGTTCCTCGGACATTGCGACACTCCCCCAGTACCGTCCCTCTGACAGTGAGACCCTCCATCAGTACTGTCCCAATGACAGTGAGACACTCCCTCAGTACCGCCCCTCTGACGGTGTGACACTCCCTCAGTACTGTCCCACTGACAGTGAGACACTCCCTGTACCGTTCCTCGGACATTGCGACACTCCCTCAGTACCGTCCCTCTGACAGTGTGACACTCCCTCAGTACCGTCCCTCTGACAGTGTGACACTCCCTCAGTACCGTCCCTCTGACAGTGCGACACTCCCTCAGTACCGTCCTTCTGACAGTGTGACACTCCCTCAGTACCGTCCCTCTGACGGTGCGACACTCCCTCAGTACCGTCCCTCTGACGGTGTGACACTCCCTCAGTACCGTCCCTCTGACAGTGTGACACTCCCTCAGTACCGTCCCTCTCACAGTGTGACACTCCCTCAGTACCGTCCCTCTGACAGTGCGACACTCCCTCACTACTGACCCTCTGACGGTGTGACACTCCCTCAGTACCGTCCCTCTGACAGTGCGACACTCCCTCAGTACCATCCCTCTGACAGTGCGACACTCCCTCAGTACCATCCCTCTGACAGTGTGACACTCCCTCAGTACCGTCCCTCTGACGGTGAGACACTCCCTCATTACCGTCCCTCTGACGGTGAGACACTCCCTCAGTACTGTCCCTCTGACGGTGTGACACTCCCTCAGTACTGCCCCTCTGACAGTGAGACACTCCCTTAGTACTGTCCCTCTGACGGTGTGACACTCTCTCAGTACTGTTCCTCTGACGGTGTGACACTCCCTCAGTACTGACCCTCTCACAGTGTGACACTCCCTCAGTACCGTCCCTCTGACAGTGAGACACTCCCTCAGTACCGTCCCTCTGACAGTGCGACACTCCCTCAGTACCGTCCCTCTCACAGTGCGATACTCCCTCAGTACCGTCCCTCTGACAGTGCGACACTCCCTCAGTACTGACCCTCTGACAGTGCGACACTCACTCAGTACCGTCCCTCTGACAGTGCGACACTCCCTCAGTGCTGTCCCTCTCACAGTGCGACACTCCCTCAGTACTGTCCCTCTCACAGTGCGACACCCCCTCAGTATCGTCCCTCTGACAGTGCGACACTCCCTCAGTACCGCCCCTCTCACAGTGCGACACTCCCTCAGTACCGTCCCTCTTGACGGTGCGACACTCCCTCAGTACCGCCCCTCTGACAGTGTGACCCTCCATCAGTACTGTCCCACTGACAGTGAGACACTCCCTGTACCGTTCCTCGGACATTGCGACACTCCCTCAGTACCGTCCCTCTGACAGTGTGACACTCCCTCAGTACCGTCCCTCTGACAGTGTGACACTCCCTCAGTACCGTCCCTCTGACAGTGTGACACTCCCTCAGTACCGTCCCTCTGACGGTGAGACACTCCCTCATTACCGTTCCTCTGACGGTGAGACACTCCCTCAGTACCGTCCCTCTTGACGGTGTGACACTCCTTCAGTACTGTCCCTCTGACAGTGTGACACTCCCCCAGTACCGTCCCTCTGACAGTGTGACCCTCCATCAGGACTGTCCCTCTGACAGTGTGACACTCCCTCAGTACCGCCCCTCTGACGGTGTGACACTCCCTCAGTACCGCCCCTCTGACGGTGTGACACTCCCTCAGTACTGTCCCACTGACAGTGAGACACTCCCTGTACCGTTCCTCGGACATTGCGACACTCCCCCAGTACCGTCCCTCTGACAGTGAGACCCTCCATCAGTACTGTCCCAATGACAGTGAGACACTCCCTCAGTACCGCCCCTCTGACGGTGTGACACTCCCTCAGTACTGTCCCACTGACAGTGAGACACTCCCTGTACCGTTCCTCGGACATTGCGACACTCCCTCAGTACCGTCCCTCTGACAGTGTGACACTCCCTCAGTACCGTCCCTCTGACAGTGTGACACTCCCTCAGTACCGTCCCTCTGACAGTGCGACACTCCCTCAGTACCGTCCTTCTGACAGTGTGACACTCCCTCAGTACCGTCCCTCTGACGGTGCGACACTCCCTCAGTACCGTCCCTCTGACGGTGTGACACTCCCTCAGTACCGTCCCTCTGACAGTGTGACACTCCCTCAGTACCGTCCCTCTCACAGTGTGACACTCCCTCAGTACCGTCCCTCTGACAGTGCGACACTCCCTCAGTACCACCCCTCTGACGGTGTGACACTCCCTCAGTACTGTCCCACAGACAGTGAGACACTCCCTGTACCGTTCCTCGGACATTGCGACACTCTCTCAGACAGTGCGACACTCCCTCAGTACTGCCCCCCTCACAGTGTGACGCTCCCTCAGTACCGTCCCTCTGACAGTGTGACGCTCCCTCAGTACCGTCCCTCTGACGGTGCGACACTCCCTCAGTACCGTCCCTCTGACAGTGTGACACTCCCTCAGTACCGTCCCTCTGACGGTGAGACACTCCCTCATTACCGTCCCTCTGACGGTGAGACACTCTCGCAGTACTGTCCCTCTGACGGTGTGACACTCCCTCAGTACTGTCCCTCTCACAGTGCGACACTCCCTCAGTACTGACCCTCTGACAGTGCGACACTCACTCAGTACCGTCCCTCTGACAGTGCGACACTCCCTCAGTGCTGTCCCTCTCACAGTGCGACACTCCCTCAGTACTGTCCCTCTCACAGTGCGACACCCCCTCAGTATCGTCCCTCTGACAGTGCGACACTCCCTCAGTACCGCCCCTCTCACAGTGCGACACTCCCTCAGTACCGTCCCTCTTGACGGTGCGACACTCCCTCAGTACCGCCCCTCTGACAGTGTGACCCTCCATCAGTACTGTCCCACTGACAGTGAGACACTCCCTGTACCGTTCCTCGGACATTGCGACACTCCCTCAGTACCGTCCCTCTGACAGTGTGACACTCCCTCAGTACCGTCCCTCTGACAGTGTGACACTCCCTCAGTACCGTCCCTCTGACAGTGTGACACTCCCTCAGTACCGTCCCTCTGACGGTGAGACACTCCCTCATTACCGTTCCTCTGACGGTGAGACACTCCCTCAGTACCGTCCCTCTTGACGGTGTGACACTCCCTCAGTACTGTCCCTCTGACAGTGTGACACTCCCCCAGTACCGTCCCTCTGACAGTGTGACCCTCCATCAGGACTGTCCCTCTGACAGTGTGACACTCCCTCAGTACCGCCCCTCTGACGGTGTGACACTCCCTCAGTACCGCCCCTCTGACGGTGTGACACTCCCTCAGTACTGTCCCACTGACAGTGAGACACTCCCTGTACCGTTCCTCGGACATTGCGACACTCCCCCAGTACCGTCCCTCTGACAGTGAGACCCTCCATCAGTACTGTCCCAATGACAGTGAGACACTCCCTCAGTACCGCCCCTCTGACGGTGTGACACTCCCTCAGTACTGTCCCACTGACAGTGAGACACTCCCTGTACCGTTCCTCGGACATTGCGACACTCCCTCAGTACCGTCCCTCTGACAGTGTGACACTTCCTCAGTACCGTCCCTCTGACAGTGTGACACTCCCTCAGTACCGTCCCTCTGACAGTGCGACACTCCCTCAGTACCGTCCCTCTGACAGTGTGACACTCCCTCAGTACCGTCCCTCTGACGGTGCGACACTCCCTCAGTACCGTCCCTCTGACGGTGTGACACTCCCTCAGTACCGTCCCTCTGACGGTGTGACACTCCCTCAGTACCGTCCCTCTCACAGTGTGACACTCCCTCAGTACCGTCCCTCTGACAGTGCGACACTCCCTCAGTACCACCCCTCTGACGGTGTGACACTCCCTCAGTACTGTCCCACAGACAGTGAGACACTCCCTGTACCGTTCCTCGGACATTGCGACACTCTCTCAGACAGTGCGACACTCCCTCAGTACCATCCCTCTGACAGTGCGACACTCCCTCAGTACTGTCCCTCTCACAGTGCGACACCCCCTCAGTACAGACCCTCTGACAGTGCGACACTCCCTCAGTACTGCCCCTCTCACAGTGCGACACTCCCTCAGTACCGTCCCTCTCACAGTGTGACACTCCCTCAGTACTGTCCCTCTGCCAGTGTGACACTCTCTCAGTACTGTTCCTCTGCCAGTGTGACACTCCCTCAGTACTGTCCCTCTGACGGTGTGACACTCCCTCAGTACAGTCCCTCTGACGGTGCGACACTCCCTCAGTACCGTCCCTCTGACAGTGCGACACTCCCTCAGTACGGTCCCTCTCACAGTGTGACACTCCCTCAGTACCGTCCCTCTCACAGTGTGACACTCCCTCAGTACCGCCCCTCTGACAGTGTGGCACTCCCTCAGTACTGACCCTCTGACGGTGTGACACTCCCTCAGTACTGTCCCTCTGACAGTGCGACACTCCCTCAGTACTGACCCTCTGACAGTGCGACACTCCCTCAGTACTGTCCCACTGACAGTGAGACACTCCCTGTACCGTTCCTCGGACATTGCGACACTCCCTCAGTACCGTCCCTCTGACAGTGTGACACTCTCTCAGTACCGTTCCTCGGACATTGCGACACTCCCTCAGTACCGTCCCTCTGACAGTGTGACACTCTCTCAGTACTGTTCCTCTGTCAGTGTGACACTCCCTCAGTACTGTCCCTCTGACGGTGTGACACTCCCTCAGTACTGTCCCTCTGACGGTGCGACACTCCCTCAGTACCGTCCCTCTGACGGTGCGACACTCCCTCAGTACCGTCCCTCTGACGGTGCGACACTCCCTCAGTACCGTTCCTCGGACATTGCGACACTCCCTCAGTACCGTCCCTCTGACAGTGTGACACTCCCTCAGTACCGTCCCTCTGACAGTGCGACACTCCCTCAGTACCGTCCCTCTGACAGTGCGACACTCCCTCAGTACCGTCCCTCTGACAGTGTGACACTCCCTCAGTACCGTCCCTCTGACATTGTGACCCTCCATCAGTACTGTCCCTCTGACAGTGTGACACTCCCTCAGTACCGCCCCTCTGACGGTGTGACACTCCCTCAGTACCGCCCCTCTGACGGTGTGACACTCCCTCAGTACTGTCCCACTGACAGTGAGACACTCCCTGTACCGTTCCTCGGACATTGCGACACTCCCTCAGTACCGTCCCTCTGACAGTGTGACACTCCCTCAGTACCGTCCCTCTGACTGCGACACTCCCTCAGTACCGTCCCTCTGACAGTGCGACACTCCCTCAGTACCGTCCCTCTGACAGTGCGACACTCCCTCAGTACCGTCCCTCTGACGGTGCGACACTCCCTCAGTACCGTCCCTCTGACGGTGCGACACTCCCTCAGTACCGTCCCTCTGACGGTGAGACACTCCCTCATTACCGTCCCTCTGACGGTGAGACACTCCCTCAGTACCGTCCCTCTTGACGGTGTGACACTCCCTCAGTACCGTCCCTCTGACAGTGTGACACTCCCCCAGTACCGTCCCTCTGACAGTGTGACCCTCCATCAGTACTGTCCCTCTGACAGTGTGACACTCCCTCAGTACCGTCCCTCTGATGGTGTGACACTCCCTCAGTACCGTCCCTCTGACGGTGAGACACTCCCCCAGTACTGACACTCAGGTCTGATCAACAACCTGTGGGCCAGGTGAGAAATTCCACTAAACACCCACCTTGCTGCCCCCTGCGTCCCCACCCGGCCCTGTGAAAATCCACTCTGTCAAGGCCCAGGAGTAAACCCGGAGGACATCGTACAAATACCCTGCTCTTCTCAGGACCTCTCGCACTTGTAATGGGCACCATTGATCACCTTGTCAATGGGGTTGAATTAGTCATTTAATCCTAATACTCCATGAACTTCAAAAAACCAAGGTGCACCGTCACATATCCAGCAGTGTGAGAAGTGGTTATCTCACCGTTGTACATGACTTTGCCGCTCCCCTGCCCCGGAACACTGACAAGCTGAGCCGGCACTTGACACATATTCCCAGCCTGTGTAATTTGTACATGATATGGCTGACAGCTGAACTTTGAGATTCAGAACTTCTTTCCCTTTCCCCACACAACTCTTCCTCTCCTTAAGAGCACAGTGTGAGGAGCCATAAATCATTAATTCTAAAGCAGGTTCAATCAATAATTTATACCCTCGCTCTGGTTTTCGAGTGGCATCATTGCCTTTATTGATGCAGCAGCTCCTTGGGCTTGTTACCAAACTAGGGATCCTCATCAGTAGTTCCTGAACCTTTATCCTCCTTGCTCAAGCTTATCGCCATGCCTTATGATTATAGTTTTACCAGTGTCCACAATAAGAGATTAGGAAGAGTTTGCTACCACACCTTTCAGACAGCCCCAAGCCAGATATCCAGGGCGGGGGGGGGGGGGGGACGTCGAGCACAATAGTGTAGTGCTTAGTGTAACACTACTATCAGTGCCAGCGATTAGCAATCAGGATTCGATTCTCCCTGCTTCCAGTTTGTGACCGTGTGGATTTCCTCCCACTTTCCAAAGGCACGCCAGTCAGGGTTAGTCAGCTGTGGGAACACTACATCAATGCCAGAAGCAAGGTCACGCTTGCGGGCTGCCCAGCACGATCATCGCTGATTTGGTTTGATGCAAACTATGCACTTTACTGTGTGACTTGACTTACATGTGACAAATAAAGCTAATCTTTATCTTTATTGTGACCTTTCCAGTACACTTGACTGACATTCCTGCAGTCACATCATAACTTGGCTTTGAAATCTGGCCAACACCACCTGATAAGGAAAGGAACAGAGGTGTACACCAGGACCAATGCAGTACTCCCCAAGCACTCCTTTGCTGCTGGCCGTCTGCCCCTCTGAGAATGCAGAACTCTTCCCACAATACCTCCAGTGGTACACTTTGCTCCCGAGTAACAGCACGGACAGATAAGCTGTGTGGCCAGTTTCCATTGCCCCCCTGTACTGAAGTATTGGAAAATATTTGTATGGGGCAATTTCTGAATGATTTTATATTTTCTCACCCTCACCTGTATTTCAATGGCTTCAGCTGTGGGTCCATTGATGATGATCTCCTCATAGGCTGGCAGGTTTTGCTGGGTGAGATACAGCCTGTACACAATTCTGTTGTCCTCCAGGTTGCTCGGATATGATGTGTTGAGTGAAATCTTCTTGGCTCCGCCAATCACATATTGACCCTTAACTTTCACACCTGCAATAAAAACTTACATTCATACAGTAGGACTCAATAGACCATGGATTTGTACCTTGGAAAGTTTCCAGGGTGCAAGCCTGAGCAAGGTTTTTTTTATGGGAGACGGACAGTTGCCCAAGCTGCAGGTCTCCCCTCTCCACGCCAACAATGTTGTCCAAGGGAAGGGCATTAGGACCCATACAGCTTGGCACCACTATCGTTGCAGAGCAATGTGTGGTTAAGTGCCTTGCTCAAGGACACACACGCAAGCCTCAGCCAATGCTCGAACTAGCGACCTTCAGATAACTAGACAAACGCCTTAACCACTTGGCCACGTGCCAACACACATTCATATAACACTTCTAATAAACCCGGGCACACAGAAATCCATCAGACAAATGTCGTGACACTAGATCACATAATACAACATTCAGACTAAAGTTGTGAAAATTATTATGATAAAAAAGAGTTAGACATTGAGAGAGAGAATGAGAGTGAGTGAGAGTTTGAGTGAATGAGAGAGTTGAGTGAGAGAATGAAAGAGTGAGAGTTTGAGAGTGAGAGAGAGTGAAAATGAATGAATTCCAGTCTTTCAGCTCAGGTGGTTGATATAACTAGGTTATGCAGGAGGATCGGATTGAAAAAAGGTTGCAGAGTTAGTGAAAATGTAAGTTTTATCCACTCCCTTCCCACCTATTTGGATCCAAAAAGGTTTTAATTTCCAAATGGCAAAGGTCACATTCCTGAGCTTGCCACATCTCCTTTAATTATGCAGATTAGACATTTCACTATTAAAAAATGACATGTGGCCAATGGAATTACCGCAATATTTTCTTCCTCTGTTGTTCATTCACAGCTTGGAAGATTTTGTAGATTATAGACATGGTCTCTAAGTAAGAAGAGGGTAAGTAGGTGACTCAATACAAATATTTAATAATGTGATGTGGGTATCATTGGCAAGAGTATTTGCCCTTGTTGGACAAAGTGCTCAAGAATTTAGTTTGACCTTTCCATATAAGAATGGTGTATGACTTGGGAGGGAAACTGCATCTGAGAGGTGACACACTGTCTTGGGTCTTTAGAGTGGTGGAGTTCCCAGGTTTGGGAGGTGCTGGACAAACAGACTGTGCAAATAGCTGTACAGTTTTTTTTGTAGACGGTACTTATTACATCCACTGCGTGCCAATAGCGTACTAATATATCTGAGGCTTCCATTGGTCAGTGTTGATCATGGATGTTGTGTCCTGGCTGTTCAGATATGCAAGTCTCGGCAGTACAATATGGAGAGCACGCTCCCCCTCTCCTCACATTTGATGAACCTGAAGGAATGGCAGAGACAGATACAGTTCGGCACAAGCAGTGTCACAGGAGTTGCCAGTCAGCGTTGAACTCAACGTAGGGCTGTCTTAAAGACTCCAGCTCCAGATTTTTCCCTCGGGGTTTACTCCCAAAGCCTTCCCCATGAGTGGGTATTGCCACAAGGCAGTGGAGGTTTGAGATAAGAATACTCCTAGATGAGCTGCCAACCACAGCTGATGAGCCCCTCTGCCCAAAGTGACTGGTTTTAAGGCACCAGTAACCCACCTTTTCACCTTCTCCTGTCAGTAGAAACGGTTCTGCCGGGCTTAGTAGCTAAGCCACATGTGTTGACCAGGAGCTGGACTTGATTATCAGAGGCTACTTGAGATGCATGCCATTGGGAGCGATTAATAGGTGGTGGGAACGTATATAGTATTGTTAATTATGAATGAATTTGATGGAGATCAAAATAGATACTTCCACTTCTAGAGTTGAAAATCTAGTACTGTCAGTACAAGATGGTCCCTAGTCAGTCCAATAGAAATCCCAGCAGAAATCCCAGGGAGTGATGAGAATAGAATTTGCTACCAAGTGTTAATTCAAATGAATAGATGGATGCAGAAAGGGTGGCTGAATAATCACATGAAAAGGCAAAGAATAGATGAATATATTAGTGAGATGAGAAGTGTTATTAATCTGTAGAAATGTTACACAATTCTAAATAAATTTGATCTAACACCATTTAGAAGGTTTGAATGGTAATCCCTCTCCTTCACCAGTCATCCTCCTCCTGGTTTTGGTAATGAGTAACTCCATGTAATGACTGAAACCTTTTCGCTGATAACTTACCTAGATGAGAGAACATAGCCTGCCTGTTGGAAACTCGGACATTGGTAGAACGTGTTGGGACTGTGAGGAAAGTAACATACTCTGCAATTCAAAAGTAAGAACATGATCAGTTGCACATTGTTGCAGAAAGTCTTGCTGAATTAAAATTGCTGCAATGACTGGCTGTCAGTGAATGTGCTTACTGCCCTTAGGCCAGCACAGGATAGAGGGATGAATATTGGGGGTCACTTTTTCTCATCGTACAGTATTCCCCTGTAAGATTGTGAGCATTGTGTGTTTGAAGCTTCAACATCCAAGCTTAATGAGGCAAGATTGAAAATCACTATATGAGCACCCCAAATGTGCTGATTTATACAGGGATGCTGATTGATCGGATCAGTGATTACAGATTGATTCTCCATCCAGCCTCCAGCACTATTATTCTTCAGTAAGTTGAGACAAAGAGCAGAGAAGCAGATTAAAAATAGAATAGAATGGGGCCTATTGCTTTTAATTTAGCAGAGTGAGCAGTGTAAAAAACTCTTCGAAAGCTTGGCCAGTTAGAAGTTTTGATATAGTTTCTTCTATCTGGAAACTAATATTGTCTGAACGAACCAGGCAGGTCACAGTCTCAAAATAAGAGATCAGACATGTAGTTCTGATTTGTTTTTTTTTTACTAAAAGGCTTAAATCACTGTCCAGAAGACTCTGAATGCTTGGCCAAATTACTTTATTTAAGCCTTAAAAAACAGATGTTTGGATACTGGGATATCAAGGAATATGATGATGGGCAGGCAACGGAATAGGAACTGGCTTGAGAACCCATACAGATCACTCCTGTGTCTTCTGGAATGGACACTATAACTTTGCCCCAGTCATCTGCATAAGAAAATGTGAATTTCATTAGTGTTAGATGAGTAAAAGCAACAACCCATTACTGCATCTTCTTGCTTCCGTGGAGCACTCCAACAAAACAGTATTCCCCTGACCGTGACCAACCGAACCAAAGCTGGCTGGTGGCTCACACCTCCCTTACTGCAGAGAGTCCAGCAGACCCATTGTTCAGTCTGGGAACTTCCAAGCAGGAGATTCTTAGCCCACAGATCTTGCATTGAAACCCAGGATAAAGGTTCGTCATCTTAATTACCCGCTCCACCCCATTTATCAGAGCACTGGAGTGACAGCAGCACATCAAAGTGATGTTACAAAGAAAGCCATCCATTACTGCGCAGCGTCACTCCTCGCAAGAAACATCCCACTTCCACTTGGTTCATTCTAACGATATCAGCGTCTCTACAATAAATTTCCCATTTCCTCTCAGTTCATTCTAACGATATCAGCGTCTGTCTCTACAATAAACTTCCCATTTCCTCTCGGTTCATTCTAACGATATCGGCGTCTGTCTCCACAATAAACTTCCCATTTCCTCTTGGTTCATTCTAACGATATCAGCGTCTGTCTCTACAATAAACTTCCCATTTCCTCTCGGTTCATTCTAACGATATCAGCGTCTGTCTCTACAATAAACTTCCCATTTCCTCTTGGTTCATTCTAACGATATCGGCGTCTGTCTCTACAATAAACTTCCCATTTCCTCTCGGTTCATTCTAACGATATCAGCGTCTCTACAGTAAACTTCCCATTTCCTCTCAGTTCATTCTAATGATATCGGCGTCTGTCTCTACAATAAACGTCCCACTTCCTCTCATTTCATTCCAACGAAATCAGTATCTCTACAAGAAACTTCCCATTTCGACTCGGTTCATTCTAACGATATCAGCGTCTCTACAATAAACTTCCCATTTCCTCTCAGTTCATTCTAACGATATCGGCGTCTGTCTCTACAGTAAACTTCCCATTTCCTCTCGGTTCATTCCAACGATATCAGTGTCTCTACAAGAAACTTCCCACTTCCTCTCGGTTCATTCTAACGATATCAGCATCTCTACAATAAACGTCCCATTTCCTCTTGGTTCATTCTAACGATATCGGCGTCTGTCTCTACAATAAACTTCCCATTTCCACTCGGTTCATTCTAACGATATCAGCGTCTCTACAAGAAACTTCCCATTTCCTCTCGGTTCATTCTAACGATATCGGCGTCTGTCTCTATAATAAACTTCCCATTTCCACTCGGTTCATTCTAACGATATCAGCGTCTCTACAATAAACTTCCCATTTCCTCTCAGTTCATTCTAACGATTTCGGCGTCTGTCTCTACAGTAAACTTCCCATTTCCTCTCGGTTCATTCTAATGATATCAGTGTCTCTACAATAAACATCTCATTTCCTCTCGGTTCATTCTAACGATATCGGCGTCTGTCTCAACAATAAACTTCCCATTTCCTCTCGGTTCATTCCAACGATATCAGTGTCTCTACAAGAAACTTCCCATTTCCTCTCGGTTTATTCTAACGATATCGGCGTCTGACTCTACAATATACTTCCCATTTCCTCTTGGTTCATTCTAACGATATCGGCATCTGTCTCTACAATAAACATCCCATTTCCTCTCGGTTCATTCTAACGATATCGGCGTCTGTCTCTACAATAAACTTCCCATTACCACTCAGTTCATTCTAACGATATCAGCGCCTCTACAATAAACTTCCCATTTCCTCTCGGTTCATTCTAACGATATCAGCGTCTCTGCAATAAACTTCCCATTTCCTCTTGGTTCATTCTAACGATATCGGTGTCTGTCTCTACAATAAACTTCCCATTTCCTCTTGGTTCATTCTAACTATATCGGCGTCTGTCTCTACAATAAACTTCCCATTTCATCTTTTTTCAATCTAACGATATCAGCGTCTGTCTCTACAATAAACTTCCCATTTCCTCTCGGTTCATTCTAACGATATCGGCGTCTGTCTCTACAAGAAACTTCCCATTACCACTCGGTTCATTTTAACGATATCAGCGTCTCTACAATAAACTTCCCATTTCCTCTTGGTTCATTCTAACAATGTCAGCGACTGTCTCTATAATAAACTTCCCACTTCCTCTCGGTTCATTCTAACGATATCAGCGTCTGTCTCTACAATAAACTTCCCATTTCCACTCGGTTCATTCTAATGATATCAGCGTCTCTACAATAAACTTCCCATTTCCTCTCGGTTCATTCTAACGATATTGGCGTCTGTCTCTACAATAAACTTCCCATTTCCTCTCGGTTCTTTCTAACGATATCGGCGTCTGTCTCTGCAATAAACTTCCCATTTCCACTCGGTTCATTCTAACGATATCAGCGTCTCTACAATAAACTTCCCATTTCCTCTCGGTTCATTCTAATGATATCAGTGTCTCTACAATAAACATCTCATTTCCTCTCGGTTCATTCTAACGATATCGGCGTCTGTCTCAACAATAAACTTCCCATTTCCTCTCGGTTCATTCCAACGATATCAGTGTCTCTACAAGAAACTTCCCATTTCCTCTCGGTTTATTCTAACGATATCGGCGTCTGACTCTACAATATACTTCCCATTTCCTCTTGGTTCATTCTAACGATATCGGCATCTGTCTCTACAATAAACATCCCATTTCCTCTCGGTTCATTCTAACGATATCGGCGTCTGTCTCTACAATAAACTTCCCATTACCACTCAGTTCATTCTAACGATATCAGCGCCTCTACAATAAACTTCCCATTTCCTCTCGGTTCATTCTAACGATATCAGCGTCTCTGCAATAAACTTCCCATTTCCTCTTGGTTCATTCTAACGATATCGGTGTCTGTCTCTACAATAAACTTCCCATTTCCTCTTGGTTCATTCTAACTATATCGGCGTCTGTCTCTACAATAAACTTCCCATTTCATCTTTTTTCAATCTAACGATATCAGCGTCTGTCTCTACAATAAACTTCCCATTTCCTCTCGGTTCATTCTAACGATATCGGCGTCTGTCTCTACAAGAAACTTCCCATTACCACTCGGTTCATTTTAACGATATCAGCGTCTCTACAATAAACTTCCCATTTCCTCTTGGTTCATTCTAACAATGTCAGCGACTGTCTCTATAATAAACTTCCCACTTCCTCTCGGTTCATTCTAACGATATCAGCGTCTGTCTCTACAATAAACTTCCCATTTCCACTCGGTTCATTCTAATGATATCAGCGTCTCTACAATAAACTTCCCATTTCCTCTCGGTTCATTCTAACGATATTGGCGTCTGTCTCTACAATAAACTTCCCATTTCCTCTCGGTTCTTTCTAACGATATCGGCGTCTGTCTCTGCAATAAACTTCCCATTTCCACTCGGTTCATTCTAACGATATCAGCGTCTCTACAATAAACTTCCCATTTCCTCTCGGTTCATTCTAACGATATCGTCGTCTGTCTCTGCAATAAACTTCCCATTTCCACTCGGTTCATTCTAACGATATCAGCGTCTCTACAATAAACTTCCCATTTCCACTCGGTTCATTCTAACGATATCAGCGTCTCTACAATAAACTTCCCATTTCCTCTCGGTTCATTCTAACGATATCAGCATCTCTACAATAAACTTCCCATTTCCTCTCGGTTCATTCTAACGATATCGGCGTCTGTCTCTACAATAAACTTCCCATTTCCTCTTGGTTCATTCTAACGATATCGGCATCTGTCTGTACAATAAACTTCCCATTTCCTCTCGGTTCATTCTAACAATATCGGCGTCTGTCTCTACAATAAACTTCCCATTTCCTCTTGGTTCATTCTAACGATATCGGCGTCTGTCTCTACAATAAACTTCCCATTTCCTCTTGGTTCATTCTAACGATATCGGCGTGTGTCTCTACAATAAACTTCCCATTTCCTCTCGGTTCATTCTAACAATATCGGCGTCTGTCTCTACAATAAACTTCCCATTTCCTCTTGGTTTATTCTAACGATATCGGCATCTGTCTCTACAATAAACTTCCCATTACCACTCGGTTCATTCTAACGATATCAGCGTCTCTACAATAAAGTTCCCATTTCCTCTCGGTTCATTCTAACGATATCAGCGTCTCTACAATAAATTTCCCATTTCCTCTCGGTTCTTTCTAACGATATCAGCATCTCTACAATGAACTTCCCATTTCCTCTTGGTTCATTCTAACGATATCAGCATCTGTCTCTACAATAAACTTCCCATTTCCTCTTGGTTCATTCTAACGATATCAGTGTCTCATTACCCACCACTCCAAAATGTTCTCACCGAAATCATCTCCAGCATCGTGAGTGCATCTGATACTTGCTAATAGCAGTAGAGGTATGCTACAGTTGTCTAAAGCTGTGTTTAGGGTCCAGCTGGTCAACATACTTAATCTGAGTACTGCACCTCAGGAAGTTTGCATTGACCTTGGAATGGGTGCAGAATAGAATCACAAGATTGACACTTGACTAAAGAGCGTCAGTTGCATAAACCAGCCTTATAGATTCTGATAGATGGTTACCAGTCTTAAATATCATATGTTTCTTTGCGCGTTTTCCAATACCTTCTGTTTTTTATTATTTTGGCCACTTGAATTTAGATAAACGATGGTCTAACGCAAAGGTTCCTAAATTTTATTATGCCATGGACCAATACCCTTAAGCAAAGGGTCAGTGGACCGCAGACTGCAAACCCCTGGTCTAAACCGTAATCTAAGTTTAATAGTTGTCAGGATGGAGCTCCCAGGACTGGGCACCATCTATTCTAGTAAACTCAGGAGGAAAGCAATCAGCATAACCAGAGACACCACACACCCCAGCCACTCCCTGTTTGACCTGCTGCCGTCCAGCAAAAGGTTCAGGACACTAAAAGCCAGAACAAATTGACTGAAGAACAGCTTCTACCCCAGAGCTGTGGCCTCCATCACACCACTCCCACAGAACAATGACTGAAACTGTGAGCACACACAAGGACTCAAATACTTGCACTGACGGCACTTTGTGCATTACTGTGATATTCTGGTGCTGATGCAACTTATTTTCTGCTACTTATCTATTTAATACTGTTTTTCTATTACTGTCTTGTTTTTATCTACCGCTTTGTTTGATTACCTGAGAGGAAGCCAAACAGTTTCATTGTATCTATGTATAATGACAATAAAGATCAATCAATTCAATTCAAAATATATTCTACTATTGTTAGTAGAATCTCAGATGGGGAAGAGAGGGCATACAGGAGCGGGATATACCAGCTAGTTGAGAGGTGTTGCAGCAACAACCTTGCACTCAGCGTCAGTAAGATGAAGAGCTGATTGTGGACTTCAGGAAAAGTAAGACAATGGAACATGAACCAGTCCTCATAGGGGGATCAGAAGTGGAGAGAGTGAGCAATTTCAAGTTCCTGTGTGTCAATGTCTCTGAGGATCTAACCTGGTCCCAGCATATTGATGTGGCTATAAAGAAGACAAGACAGTAACTATATTTCATTAGGAGTTTGAAGGGACTTGGTTTGTCACCTCAAACAGTTGAAAATTTCTATAGATGTACTGTGGAGAGCATTCTGACAGGCTGCATCACTGTCTGGTATTGAGAGGGTTGGGGGGTACTGCTACCTGTTTTTGGGACTGGATAGGAAAAGGGAAGATTGCAAAATAAAAAGGAGCGGGGAGGGGAAGGAGGCTAGCTGGAAGGTGATGGGTGAAGGCAGGAGGGTGGGGACATGCAAGTGCTGGAGAAGAAGGAATCTGATGGGAGGGGGAAGTATTAGGCAAGTCAGAGGCTGCCTTTCATTGCATTACCCAATACTACAAGGCTGCCTCACAAGTCATAGTTACCCTGGGTAGTCCCCTCAGTGTAGGAACCAACTAGCTTCTGGCAGCTGGAGTTGTCACCACCACAAACCATGCAGCTGTCCCACATCTGGCCAGAGTCCAGCTTTCCATCACAGCCGAATGCCTACAAGCAAAACAAAATCAACGCAAAATAAATGACGCTCAGTCAGAAAAGAGGGTGGAAGACGATGAATAAATTACACAGATCGCAAGGGAGATTGAAGGAGCCATAAGGGCCAGGGGGCTGAGGGATGTTTAGGGGTGAATGACAATGGCTGAAAAGGTGGTGAGGGACATGCAGCTGGGGTGGGGGAGGGGTGTGTGTGTGTGTGTGTGTGTGTGTGTGTGTGTGTGTGTGTGTGTGTGTGTGTGTGTGTGTGTGTGTGTGTGTGTGTGTGGAGCTGTGAAGGGTGAGGAGTGGAGTGACAGGATTTGAGAAGTCACGGTTTTGACCATGTAGGGGAAGGCAGAGGTGAGGAACTACAACGCTGAGTGATAATGGAGAGTGTTAGGGGCAGGGAAGGGGGAAAACACTGGATGAAAACAAGAGATGGTGCCTACGCACAGAGTGACGAGCACTGGACATGAATGGCAGGAATCTGTCACTGGGAGTCCAGTGAAAACGACGTGAGGTGAGGAGATACTTGTCAATTGTGGGCATGAACAGGTTGGGCTGAAAAGCTTGTTTCTATGCTATATGTATTATTCTACGACTCAAATTACCCTGCAATTTCCTTTAACACAGAGTTTGTACAATGCTGTTGTCTCCAAGTTACTCGACTCACATCTGGTTCCATCCACAAAACTGTCCCCCCGACTCAGCATGAAATTCTTGCCCTCCACTCGGCACATGTACTTACACAGCAAGCTACCTGGTAATGGACAAAGGCAGAGTGTTAATACAGGTCACCTGGGCCAACATATCAAGGCCATACACAGATCCCATGCAATTCCATTACTGCAATACAGTTCATCACCAGCAGTTTCAGAGAGAGAGAGAGAGAGAGTGTGTGTGTGTGTGTGTGTGTGTGTGTGTGTGTGTGTGTGAGTGAGAGAGAGAGAGATTGTGTGTTTTTATTACAGTTTCTGGGATACTTTTCTCCATAGGCACTGCAGTTCTGGATTGCAAGGTGAGTAATAAGGGCAGTGTGAGACAGAAAATGGGGCAAGAGATGCTTGGGAGGGCAGTTAGGGGGGCAGATTGTGAGGTGGTGAGCTCCTTCGGCTCTTTATGCTGAGATTCTCAACGTTCCCAATGTATGGATCAAAGATCTCATTGTTGTACTGAATACTCCTTTGAGCAGTCACGAGTCAGAATTTCTAGGAGCCAACACAGATTCACCCAGCACTGGAACTGGCCCTTAACCCACCAACCTATCCATATTGATTCCATTTCCCTGATTGGCCTGTAGCTTGTGACTCATACTTGTCCAATACTTCTAACATGTTTGGAGACTAACTGCCTCCGCTGCCATCTCAGGGAATGTAACAACCCCTTGGATGAAAAAAAAATCACCTCCTCTCACCCTCTCACCAAAAACTATATCTTCATCTTAGACATCTATGCCATAAGAAACTGTTTCTTACTATCTACCCTACCCTTGCCTCTAACTTCTTCAAAAATGCAAAACTTCTCCTCCATCCACCTGATCTTACCATGACAGGGCTGTGAGTACATGGTCTGCCTTGGTAATCTCTTGTCAGCCTTGCAAAAGACATGGCCCACCCAGTGAGTAGTCTCAAAGTGGGAGATATTAGCCAGGGAGAGGTTTGCTTATCCTCCCAATGGATGGATGATTTTGTGGGGATAGTGTCAGTGTTATCTCTCCAGTCCTTTGAAGTGCCTGATGTCAGAAGCACGAAGCCTTGGATCACAGATGGCTGGAAGTCCATAAGCTTTGTGCCAGATTTGAGGTCTTGATCTTCTAACACCCATTCCTCAGACGACCATGGCCTTGCTGGTGTACCAAAGGCACTGGTGAATTTCATCAACAATGCCTTCTGTCACTAGGCTTTCTGTCAAAATATGTGAACTTCCGAAGATCTCATCATGTCAACAGGTGATATTGTGCACTGGGGACAGGTTTGTCGAGGATATTTGTTTTGTAAGTGTTGAATGTGAGGTCCATCCTTTTGTTTGCTCCAGCAAATGAGCTGACGATGATATGCACGTACAAGCAATGTCCTCATTGATCAATTCAACTGCTAAAGTTGGAGAGATCTTGGTTCAGAATGGAGGTGAACAGTGCAGTGGGTTAGTTCTACTCCAGTGGGACACTTGTTGGAGATGAAGTGTAGCCCTTAGCAAGAAAGAGTGATAAGGATTTTGGGCCAGTGAAACACCCTTGCCTAACACCAGTCTTCACCTAGATTGGATCTGATGTGCAGTTTTGATCACAGTTTGTCTGCTCAGATAAAGTACAAATTTGAGGAAAGTGCTTTGCAATCCCTCTTACTGGAGGTTCAAAGACTTCATTGAGGTAAAAAAACAAACAGCATGTTGAGTGGTTGTGTAGCTCCAAGCATTTCCCTTGTAGTGGTGTAGTGGCACTGGTGCCTGACCGAGAGGCAAGTGGTCCGGGGTTTGAATCCGGCCGGCTCTTTACATGTTTTCCATCTGTGCTGGTTTGAGCATTGGGCGTCGAGCTGGCAACTCGGCCTCGTAAAAAACAGACAAAAAAAAATCCTAAAGAAATGGCAAGGTTGCTGCTCGATGGGTCACATGACGCGGAAAGGAACAACAACAAGCTGCTCCCTTGAAGTTATTGTACTGTGGAATTGTCTCTGGGCTGAAGAATCCACACTGCAATTTCGACAGCAGCTCTTCTGCCCCTGGGAGGAGATGGTTGAGGAGGACCTTGACAAGAAGCAGATAGTAAATCTGTGCTCGAGAGTGTGGCAAATGTATGGTTGGGGGTGGCTGCACTTGTCCCATAAAGGATATACTGGCAGGAGTGTGGGAGAAGGGCAAGGCATGTGGGTACAGAAAGAGGTGAAATGTTCAGGTTCTACTGAGTCACTGTATGCCTGTGGATGTATTAGATTAAAGAACCAGAGATGAAAATAAATGCTTTTAATAACGACCACAGCAAATTATTATGCTGCTTGCTATTCTGGAAGTAGATTAAAAAGTATTTTTCAGAAGGAAATTAACAACTTGTGAGGAAGATTGGGAAAGAGCAGAGGCTCAGGATCAATGTTATCTGAACTCTATGTCTGTACACAGCGAACTCCTCTTAACTTCTAACTGGCACTAGGTTCAGAATTTTACCTTTTGCATAACCGACTGCAGGTAACCACTTATAATAAACTGGAACCCTTGGTGTCAGGTCGAGAGGCTGAGAATCCGTCTGTGAACACTGCAAAGCCATGAAATCAAGCTGACCTCCCTGACAAGGCTGCATAAAAAGCAGAAAGAAAGAGGCAGATGACAAACTACAGGTACAGACACCCCAGTCAATGTCAGTGTTGGCTGCGCTGTAGTGTAAACCAAGGAGGGTACTATAACACGTGAGGTTTGATGCCTGAATCTGTGGAGGTGTTGCGTAAGAAATGCTGTTGGCACTGTTCTGGAACTGGGACTAAAGTATTTCACTACTACTTCAGAGCTTTTTGAAACAGTGTTAAAGATATTGCTAATGCTCTTCCAGAACTGGGAAAATGGTGTAAAGAAATCTCTACCAAGAAACTCATTCCGTAACTCAACTTCCACTTGGACAAAAGCATTGCCTGTCTTTACTGTAAACACATCCTCAGTATAGGGAATGAAATGTCTAGCTCATCTTTCTAATTTATCTTAAGAGTCTTAAATGGTTAAATTAAAATAAAATTTCCTCTTTTTATTCAAATAACTACAATTTTCTGGTGTATTGTGAATAAATTAATTTTCAAAGACATGGAGTTCCTCTTGTACCTCCCTCTGAAAATCTTTATTATGTCTTTGTCTCTTTGCTTCTTAAATATAAATAGCGAGGAGAACATGTGGCTGGTTCCTGACTCTCAGCACACCGCAGATGTCCATTTCTCGAGATCCTGTGTTGCTAATTCAAATGACAATTACCTGTGTATTACACATTTCTGCCTCCATATCTGTTCCCTCGCACTTACGACCACCAAAAGCAGGTCTAGAAGAACACAAACACGTAATGAATGATCACATCTTGGAGAGAGAGAGAAAAATCCCAGTATGGCTTTGTGGTGAACTACATATACCTGTCCTGACACGCCCCCTGCTTGACTGCTCCTGTGGCTCCTCCCACAGACCCCGGTATAAAGGCGATTGAGGCCTGAGCCCGGCCTCTCAGTCTCCAGGATGTAGTATGGTGGTCACTCACTGCTTGTTCCTTCTTCCAGTCAATAAAAGCTGATATCTGGCCTTTACGTCTCAGAGTGAGTTATTGATGGTGCATCAGGCTTCATTAGTTAAGGTGGAGTGATACTGAGTGTCGCAGATAGGGAATACCCCATTCAACGTACCACTGAGACAAGTGGACCAGGGGATCCACATCCAGTGCAGTATTGAAGCTCACCAGCCAGGCGAGCCCCACCCACCCAGTATTGTAGTCACAAAGACCAGAAGTGTTGGATTACATTTGGTACAGCGGTGTGCCGGGATGGCAAGGTAGCATCGTGTTTAGGGTAATCCAGCCCCAGCAACCTGGATTCGATTCCAGCTACTGTCTGTAAATACGTACTTGACCAAGTGAATTTCCTCAGGGTGATCTGGTTTCCTCCCACATTCCAAAGACATGTGATTAGTGGTTAATTGGTCACATGGGTGTAATTGGATGGTGTGGGCTCATTGAGCTGGAAGGGGCTGTTACTGTGCTCTATCTCTAAACTAATCAATTAATACTATACATAAATATACCATGAGTGCCCGTTCAGAATCAACTGCACAATTCCATTAAAAGACACTTGGTCAGTTAAGTGGATAGGAAAGGTCCTGGTGAAGGGTCTCAGCACAAAATGTCGACTGTTTGTTCCACTCCCGAGATAATACCCGGCCTGCTGAGGTCCTCCAGCATTTTGTGTTGCTCTGGGATAAGAAATGGGTCGAATGAGGGTAAGTCTGATTAGCTTAGACAGTTGTAGCCAGGATGAATGCACACAGATTTTTTCCCCAAGGTTGGGGAATCAAGCACTATGGGACATAGATTTAGGGTGAGAGGGGAAAGAACCTGGAGGGCAGCTTTTTCACCCAGAGGGTGGTCCGTATACAGAATGAGCTGCCAAAGGAAGTAGTTGAAGCAGGTACATTAACAACAGTTAAAACATATTCGGACAGTTACTGTACATGGATAGGAAAGGTTTAGAGCAGGGTTTCCCAACTTCGTTTTAATGCTGTGAACCAATACCATTAAGCAGGGATCTGTGCACCCCAGGTTGGGTGCAAACCCCTGGTTTAGAGGGATATACACACCACTGGAACTAGCTTAGATGGGACTCTTGGTCTGCAAGGACCAGTTGGGTCAAAGAACCTGTTTCTGTGATATATGTCTCCATTACACCCAAACTGGGTAATCATATAGCACCATCTTTAATAAACTCACTTAATGAGTTAAAGCTGGTGCATTGGTATGAGCAACTCAGAAGAATTGGTAGAACATTCAGCGTTTGTGGTCCATTACCCGTTAGCCTTGGGAGGGATGACCCAACTGTGGAGATACCCTGCGGCACTTTATAGATCAAGGAACCAGGGTTCTTCCAGGCACAGTAGAATCTGGTTAATTAAGCCATAGGTTAATCAGGGCAGCTGCTTATTTGGGACTGTTTCTAACTAGTGTCAGTCATGTGAACTTGTCTGGCTGTTAGACTCTACACTGTGCTTAGAGTAAATAGATTTTAAAATAGCATTAAAATAGTGTTAAATGGCATTTGGTTTAAAAAAGCAGTGATTTTTGTCACTAATAGTTGGTGAGAAATAAGCAGTAAGACAACTTAGGACTGTTTTGTTCACCACAATTTGAAGCATTCAGGCTTGGAGATGCCAGAACTGGCAGGGAGTGAAAATGAAATGATTTAACTACTTCAAAGAGTTAATTATGAAGAATTTGAAGATATTGACAATCGCTTTGAATGTTGCAATGAACATGTAGATTTGGAGGATGCAATCATCAAAAGTATTATATGAAAGCAGTCTATTATCTGCACTAGGTGTCCATTTATAAGAACACAGCAGTGTACACTGGCTCAATTCTTGTGTCGATAACCATTGGGAACTAATGTTCAGGTTTATAATACTGTAGATGTATTAGTAGTGTTCTAATTTGTTCTTTATTCATTTAAATACATAATCTATTGCTTGGTTAAATGATAGTCTTTTTTATTTCCATGAAACTTTGGCTAATTGGGCCAGCCGCTCAAATGGGCCAAAATGTGTCCCAACTAACTGGAATCCACTGGATGTTTAAGATGATTAATGGAACTGAAAGGGCAAAGATAGACAGAATTTGATTTCCCTCAGTGAGACAGTTCAAAACAAGGCATATTCTTAAATTTGGAACTAAGCCATTTGGATGGGGGCAGGGATGTGGGGGGCAACAACAGAGAGCATGCTTCAAACAAAGAGCGCTGAATATCTAGAATTTACTCCCAAAAACTCCAGCCTGAGGACAGGGATCAATTGAAGGCCAAAATTGGTAGATTTTTATTTGACAAGGCTATTAAAAGTTAGGGAAACACAGCAGGCAGATGGAGTTCAGATACAGTTCAGCCATAACTGAAGGAGAACAAGTTTGAAAGATAACATATCTTCCACCCATTTCTTACTTTCCCTTTCCAGGGTTGTCCACCCACCTTGGATTGTTGCAATGTCGGTGTCGTTGACTGACCCCTCCCCCACAGCTCCTGGAGCAGCTGCTAAATGGTGTCCAGGCTGACCAGGCCCCGTGGACAGCCCTAATCATTTTCAGCTCCCCCAGAGATGTGCAGCTCCTTCTTAAACACCACTGGAGAGAAATGACATCAAGTCAGAATCATTCTTCGTTTGCATAGTTCAACAAAGAAATAGGATTTGTTTTGATATAAAACGCTGCAAACAAGCCAGAGGCACACCTTCAGAGAGTAAGTACACTGGCCACGTAGGAGTACCGGCCGCTGTTGTGCATAGTAAGAGCCCACAATCAGTAATGAGGTAAGTGACTAGGCCATGCACTTTTGTGGAGCTAAAAGGGATTGCAGATGCTTTATTCAAGAGCAAAAGCAAACTGCTGGAGGAACTCAGGTGGGTTCAGCAGCATCTGTGGGAGGAAGGTCATTGTCGACATTTCAGGTCGAGAGCCTGCCTCAGGACTGAGAGTTGAGGGGGGGGGGGGAGGTTAAAACGGGCTGGTAAGTGATAGGTGGACCAAGGAGGGGTGAAGAACAACGTTTCTCTTTTTTTTACAGCTGCATGGACCAAGCATTGCACTGAGTGGGAAAGTTTTACACGGCCAGAAAACTGTGCGACACTTCAATGAAACATTATACAAAAGGTAATTCCAGCTGAGCGGCACAAAGGCTATGTGCGTGGGGCCATTTCAGTTACTGCGTGGCAGCACACTCATGCAGCTTATCAGGAACAGTGGTGAAGGGTGATGAGCAGGAGTCAGGTGGGAGAGCAATGCAGCTGGGAGCCAGACATGTGGGTGGTAGGTGGAAACAGACAAGGAACGAAAATCCATCTACCTTTTCTCCTTGCTTGCTTCTGCATTTCACTTACCCAGCCCACTCCTCATGTTTCCCTTCCTGGCTGCTTCTGTCCTTCTCAGTTCACTTGACACCTACCAGCCTCTGTCTCAACACCCCCCTCCCACCCACCCCTTCTCAGTCCACTTATCAATTACCAGTCTCTGTCTCAAAACCCCACCCTCATGCCTACCCCTTCTCAGACACCTACCAGCCTCTGTCTCAAACCCCCCCCAACCCCTTCTATTTTCATAGGCTATCTGCCTCTTCCCCAGGTCCTAATGCAGATCTCAACTTGAACATTGACAAATCCTTCCACCATTGCAGATGCTGCCTGACTGGCTGCGTATTTTTTTTGCATCAACTTTAATGGTGCTGATTATAGAATTAAAAAATAGCCCAGAAAATCGGGGAATCACTTTCCTTCTTCAAAATAATGCTGTGGACATTCTATGTCTGAAAGTGGACATGAACTTGAGCTAAAAAAAAAAGTACCCTCAACGATTCAGCCCTCCTTTGGTACAGCTCCGTTGGCGGTATTTCCATATTCATCTACCTATCTGAGCTTCCCATTCTTCATACTGGCTCTACAAGCATGCAGTGTTTACCGGGGACTGTCTCTCTCACTGTACTGTTTCAAAATTTCACTGAGTCTCCATAAATCATGGGCTCAAATCTCCAGATTAGAGTTAAGTCTATGAGCTTCTGAATTTAAGACATAAATCCTACCATCGATCCTCAGCTGCCACACTACAATGCAGTGCTCTACATTTTCACATGCACGACTAAGATGTTGGCTCCTGTACCTTGTTGGGCCCGCACTCCGTTCCATCTAGTAGGGGAATGAATAAGCGTTTGCACTTGCTGTAGTCTGATGGATCTGTATGACATGATAGAACATTGCATACGTCCTGCACAGACACAAAAGCACCTGGTATCATTAATAATAAAAAATGGCAATACACATTTCACTACATATTTTATATACACACACTCTTAACACATGGCTTAACCCATCTGAAAATGGAACAGGATTTATATTTAGTTGTAAGAACGTTTAACTATATTTTTCAAGCTCAGGCCAGACTGGAATGAAGTTCATGGCATACAGTTAGAGCAAATAGCCTGGGGTGGAGTGCTGGGGTAAAAGCATCTCTTTTAGACAGACAGACAAACAGACATACTTTATTGATCCTGAGGGAAATTGGGTTTCGTTACAGTCGCACCAACCAAGGATAGTGTAGAAATATAGCAATATAAAGCCATAAGTAATTAAATAACAATAAGTAAATTATTCCAAGTGGAAATAAGTCCAGGACCAGCCTATTGGCTCAGGGTGTCTGACACTCCGAGGGAGGAGTTGTAAAGTTTGATGGCCACAGGCAGGAATGACTTCCTGTGACGCTCAGTGTTGCATCTCGGTGGAATGAGTCTCTGGCTGAACGTACTCCTGTGCCTAACCAGTACATTATGGAGTGGATGGGAGTCATTGTCCAAGATGGCTTGCAACTTGGACAGCATCCCCTTTTCAGACACCGCCGTCAGAGAGTCCAGTTCCACCCCCACAACATCACTGGCCTTACGAATGAGTTTGTTGATTCTGTTGGTGTCTGCTACCCTCAGCCTGCTGCCCCAGCACACAACAGCAAACATGATAGCACTGGCCACCGCAGACTCATAGAACGTCCTCAGCATTATTTATCAAAAGATGTGAGCTTCATTGGCAAGAGTAACTCACAATACCCATCTCTGTTGGACTTAGAACATAGAGCAGTACAGCACAGAACTCGGGCCGAATGGCTTGCTTTTCTGACCCTGGTTGAGGATGAGCCACTTTATTAGTAGTCTGGAGCCAAGTGTAAGCCAAGCTGGAAATTTCCTTTCACAATGAACTTTAGGGGTTTTAACCACCAACCATTAGTTTCATGCAACAGCCCTGGGAGTGGATGGGGCAGTGAGTGTGGTCAAGGTGGAGAAGGCAAGATCAGGGTGAGGACAGCTTTAATTTGGATAGAGATGTGTTTGCTACAGTCAGTGAGTCAGGGTGGGTCACTGGGGGATTTGAGGGTGGGATTTGATACAAGGAGTGGAGTCACACCAGTATAATTCTGAGACACAAAATTCTGTAGATGCTGGAAATCTTGAGCAACACACACAATACTGGAAGAGTCAGCAAGTCAGGCAGCATCTACGGAGGGAACTGCCTTATCTCCCTTGCTTCTTTCATCAATCATCTTAAGTATTTCTTCTTGGCAGTAAATTGTGATTTGAACTGCACTGCTTGAAGGCGCAGTGGAATTATATTCAATCGTAATTTTTAAAAGTTAACTAGACAAATATGAGATGGAGGAGGGGGCAAGTGGGATTATACAGATAATTCTTTCAAGGACGTGCTGCCCTCCCACTATTCTGCAAGTGAACCAAGATTTAACCTCTGGCTAAGGAATGCTAGTTAATCTCAGGCACCACCTACGATGTCGTGTCTGCTGAAGCTGCAAGAGGACGCCTTGCCTCCAAAGGCAATTTTGCACTGGTCATCCACCCCATAGTACAGTCCCGGCTTCTGGCTGGAGAGATCAGATTCTGTTGCTGGAAGGTTATCCAAACACGTCCCTCGTCTCGTGCTGGCAAAACAAATATAGCCAATGATTATTATAATTGGGCGTCTATTTAGCAATCAATAGTTTTGGAAGGGTACACTCCTTAATTGTAGTATCTGCTACAATGTCAGAATATTCCACAGTACTTCACACCCTTTTTTTTATATATAGTCATTATTTGAAGACCATAAGGTACAGGAGCATAATTAGGTCCATTTGGCCCATCGAGTCTACTCTACCATTTCATCATTGCTGATCCATTGACCTCTTAGCCCCGATCTCCTGCTTTCTTCCCATATCCTTTCCTGATCTGACTAATCATGAATCTATCGACCTCTGACCTTAAATACATCCAATGTCTTGGCCTCCACAGCTCTATGCAGCAACAAATTCCACAGATTCACCACTCTCTAGCTGAAGGAACTCCCCCTCATCTCTATCCTAAATGGACATCTCTCAGTTCTGAGGCTGTGTCCTCTGGTCTTAGGCTGCCCCACCACAGGGAGCATCCTCTCCACCCGCACTCTATTGAGGCTTTCAACATTCAATAGATTTCAATGAGATCTCCTTCATTCTTCTGAATTCCAGTGGGTACAGGCCCAGAGTCATCAAACGTTCCTCATGTGATAAGCCTTTCAATCCTGGAATTTTGAAATAAGAAATCTGGCAGTTAGTTTGTGTGCAGGACGCTCCTACAAATAGTCATGTGATAAAGAAGAAGGAATTGTTCATGGATATTTAGAGGAGAGAGATCTTTAAAAGAGTCTGTTGCATCCATCTGAGTTGCAGCTAAACTGACAGTGTAGTGCACTGGGAGTACAACTTGGTTATGGCGTGAATGCCTAGTGGAAGGGGGCTTCCTTCTGGGGTTCACTATTACATATTCAATGTGTGCTACTGAGCCACCATCCCATTCTCTCCCCAGCCTTTGCTCAGTTAGCTGGTCATGGGCAGGTAAAGTGGAGGGCCACAACGGATCACAGTGCCCTGGAGTTACAGATTGAAAGATCAGTAAGAAATCAGCCAGTCTCAGCAAGGTTGGGACCAGTAAACCTGTGGGCTCATACGGGTATGGAGAAGCACAACATGGAAACAGGTCCACACCAAACATCAATCGCCCATTTTACACAAGTCCTATGTCTTACTTTCCCTGCAATCTTTGGTGAGGTGTGGAGGTGGGGAAAGGGTTTGATGGGGAGTGTTGCAGTTCTGCAAATGCCAGAGATCTGAAGTAAGTGCAGAAAATGCTGAAGGTATTCAGGCCACATCAACAAAGAGAGAAACTGTACTGGTGCTGTGGGCAAGGGAGTAGGAAGCTGAGCTTAGGTTTTAGAAGAAGGGCTGGAAATGGATGGCAGAACATTAGCGGAACAGTTTGTTAAGCAGAGTGAACAAAGGTTAGAAAAGAGACCAAAAATGAGTCTGGTCTGTTGGCTCGTGCCCTTAGTGACGAAAGCAGATGAGACAACGCACAGTCAAAGTGAAAGAACAGCATCAGATGTTTGAAATTTGTCTCAGAGAGAGCAACTCAACATTCCTGGTTATAGAGTTCTGGGATGAGAGAGCAAGGGGCTTTGTGAGTGGTGGCATTGGTGGTTAATGAAATACTTAGAACATGAGAAGGGATGATCTGTTACTTGTATCTTCAACAGAGGCTTTGCAGGTAGAATTGAAGGGGTGCTGTGCCAGTAACCAATAGACTGTCTGAAGGAGAGAGAAGTGAAAAACCAAATAGAAGTACTTGACAATAGAATAAGGCAGAGGGATAGAGAATAAACTGGAGGATCCTCGGAGGTGTGGAGGGTAAAGATGATGCCAGGAGTGAATGTCTACATTTCCTCAAAGATAGCAATGGTCAATTAGGTGTTAAGATGGCACACTGGATGCTTCTCCTTACTGGCTGAGAAATAGATTCTAAAATTATTGCCAGGACTGTGGCTCTGCCCTTAGTACAGGTTACAGTCTTGGTCAACACATTGCAGGAAATATATGATTGTATTAGAAAGGTTGCACAGGAAATTTATGAGTATGATAAAGTTACCTATAAAGGAAAAATTGGATAGGATATGCTTGTATTTTTTATTGTAACTCAGCAGTTTACAGAAATTTTTAATTAAATTGTACAAACCTTTGAGGGGTCCAAATAAATAGGAAGAATCTGTTTTCTGAAGTCAAAAATCGAGTAGTGTTGACTTACAGTGAATGGAAGAAGGGAGATCAGCAAAGAAATTTTCACTCAGCCTGTGGTAGGGATGAGAAACTCGCAGCCTGAAGGGATGGTTGAGGTGCAAAGCTTCATATTGAAAAATTACTTGAATGTATCTCTCTGATCAGCAAGGTTATATGTCTAGTGCTGGGAGGTGAGATTAAGTTGGGTAGCTAGTTTTCAAATGGCACGAACACTGTGTGCTGAGTGATTGCCTTCTGTGTTAATTAGTTTCTGTAAGCCCATACAAGCAAGTGTGTTCCATCCTCTTCAGTGCATTGAATTCTAGGAAGAATATATTAGCTCTGGTGAGACTGTAGCTGGTAATATTGGAGCTTGGAGTATTAACTGAGGACAGGAGACATTCACTTACTTTGAGGTTTTAAGGTTAAAGGGTGTTATGATTTAATTTTGTACAGTTGACTAGAGGAACTTATTTCCTCTGGTGAGGGAATCTAAAACAAAATTAGAGCTATTCTGTTTGAAGGAAACTAGAGAGCATTTTTTCAGACAAAATTTTGTGGAAAGATGGGCCTCTTTCCAGCTATTAGTGTTAAGGTCAATAAATCTTTGTTAGACAAATATATTAAAGGATATATGGCACAAAGAAAATGACTAAAATACAGATCAGGACAAATCAATTCTGATAAACACCCCATCAGCTTACTTTTGGTGTTAATTATATATCCATATATAATTAACAGCAAAATATCCATACCTCCATATATAGACACATTGAATACTACAGATGATATTTTTTATCATTTTACAGATGATTGAGAGTAAGCTGATGGGGCATTAACAATTCCTTCTGATTATGCATGACATTGCACTTTGTTAATGCAAAGATGCAGCATTCCCCTGTAGTAATGCACCCATTGTACAAAGGCCCCTCAAAGCTGCCCCATCCAGAGTACAGTTGGCTCTTGGTACTACTTTCTAACGGTGCTATTCATCCAAATATGTGACAGTGGAATCAATGAGCAGTTTGCCTTCCACTGGGATCATCTGGATCTTGTAAAACTGAAGTTAGTGGGGATTGGGATACAGTGTGAAGAAAACTTTACCTGAAAAACTTCATAAACTGGTCTCGGCTGCACTTGGACCAGGTCAGGTCGACGCTGTTGTAGCCGCCCTCTGCTGCCATGATATGCAAGTTGCCAACACAGCCATTTTTGTGCCCATCATGGTTGATGCCAAAACTACCAAAGTTAAAGGAAAGAGAATTTGGTTCCACGTGATACTGACTACAGATACCGTCTCACTGTCAGGAATTGCTGGAACTGCTCACCAGCATACAGTGGGCAAGGAATTGCCCTGAATGTTTAAGGATTGGGGGATTTTGTCAAACTATTGACAGCTGATTGTCCTATGGCATTGCCACTAGCAGCTTCTGAGTGAACAGTGGGGCTCTGTGGGGAAAGAGCATTCATGGGATATGATAGTCCCTCAGTATCTACTGAGTCCTTAGAATTCTCTCTCCACGTTGAATGAGATTCACACCATCTCAAACTCTACATGGTTCTATCATCCTCAAAGTTGGTCTATCACTTTTTTTCTCTTTATCTTTATCTTCCCACTCCCCCTCAGTCTTCAATACCATGGTATCTAATGTCCCACCATGCAATGATGTATCATTTTTGTTGTCTCAGTCTCCCTCTATAGTGTTCCACAATTTCACCGCCTCTCATCAAATCTCCTTCTCCTCACTCCACATGGTAGATTTTTCCACCTCTAAAGCACTGTTGTGCTGCATGAATGTTGTTCCCTCACCCACCTGTGGCCTATCTCATGAGCAATGGTGATGCCGAGGTTGAATCCTGTGTCCTCGGTAATCACACAGCTCCATAAGTGGCTGCACAACCCACCCAGCTGTGTCACGCCTCGGACCATCTTGTTGCCATCGTCAGATTCCAAGTCAAACCTTGAAAAGAAAAGCAACATGCTGACATCAGAGTGATCAATGAAATTTAAAACAAAGTATTGCCTCAAACCCAAACTCGACTAGAACCCCAAACAAATACAAACCCAGTCCTACAACCGTAATTCAAACTGAACACATCCACGCTTCAACAAGAACCCAAGTCCAGATAACTATCAAGAGAAAATCTGCAGATGCTGGAAGTCAACCCCTCTGATTTCTCAGCCATTTTTCCAGACCTGAAGAAGGGTCTCAGCCCGAAACTTTGACTGGCCTGCTGAGTTCTTATCGCATTTTGTGTGTGTTGCCTAAATCCAGGTGCAAGTTTGCCGTTCCAGCAGCAACGACAAAGCAGTGTTTCTGTAGTTCTGTGGTTATCACATTCATCCCACAGGTGCAAGTTCCCTGGTTCAAAACCAGACAGAAACCAGACAATTTTTTTCTGGGTGGATGTTAGAGACAAGTTTTTTTTTACAGAGAGTGGTAGGTCGTGGCATGTGCTGCCGTGGCTTGGTGGTAGAGCCCCGTATGTTAGGAGAATTTAAGACGTTCTTAAATAGGCACATGGACGATGGAAAAATGGGCAGCTATATAGGAGAGAAGGGTTAGATTGATCCTAGGGTAGGTTAAGAGGTCAGCACAACAACATGGGCTGAAGGGCCTGAACTGTGCTGTAATGTTCTATGCTCAAACACCAACCCCAAATAAATTACTAAACCAGTCCTAACTCAACCCAGATTATTCTTCCAACCAGAACCAGAACTCATTATTAACTAAACCATCCCAGTCACCAGGCAGTCACGATTTCATTACTAATTTAACCATAACCCATTCTGTGCTCAGTGCAACCCCACCTCAACCCACTACCAACTCCCTCCCTCCTGCAGAAATCTATTACTGTTATAGCTCTCAAGCTGTATACAGTCTTCAAGTGTGCCTGAAAACAGAAAATGGTGTCTTATGAATATCAAAATTGACCGATTTAAATAGAAGGGGACTAAACCTTAATTAGGCAGTTGCTTCAGTATCTATGCTCCTCTGAAAACGGAAGCAGGTTGATTCTTTCTGGTAGTGAACTGGAACAATTACCCACCCCAACCTGAGGCAGTTAATTGTGCAGTCCTTATTTGGCTAGTTAATATCAATCCCAATAGCCACAAGAAATGAAACTATCTTGAACTAACCTAGTGCCCAAAAGCCCACAGCCCCAAAGGAAAAGAATAAGTAACGAAATGAGAGATTTGTTCAGTACCTGGTAATGTAGAGAACCAGATCGGCATGGAGTGGATCAGAATTGTTGCCTGGGTTAATTGTTCGACTCCACTTGCATAGGCTAATGAGAGATGAAGTGAGGTTTTTTGTGATCTGCAGTTCCGCCTGTGGGAAAAGATAACATGGGTGGTAAATATGTCTCAGATTTTGCACCTCACTGATTATTATCTTGTTTGTTTTATCAGGGAGCTCAGAGATTAAACTGGAAGAGGAACAATTACAAAAATCCGATTGTGTATTTGACAGGTGAATGTATTTGACAAGTGAATGAATTTGACGAGTCTGGAGGCTGCTTAAGAAGAATACACCTTTGTGTTTTTTTTTATTCTTGGCTGCTGCTTTATTTCTTAGTTTTCTGACAGACCATGATGTGATTTGGACCTAAGGATCTGGATTAATATATCTGAAACAGGCAGGTTCTTTAACTGAAGAAATTGAGGAGGAGCAGATCATAAATCCCAGGTCCTCATGCTGGGAAAGATACATCAAAGGTATTTAATTGGTCCATTCTGTCAGGTATCCTACTCCATCAGATAAAGCATCAAAAGAGGAATGAAGAGCAGCCTTCTCTTGGGCAGATTTCAATTTTCCTATCTCTTCATTGTCAGATTTGCTCTTCCCTTCACCACCTTCCAAAATCTCCACAATTACACAAATTTCACACCTCAACCACGTGACCATGCTTCATACTGGAATTCCTCCCTTCACTTCTCTTTCTTGATCCTTAAAATCTACCTCATTATGACCTTGTGCCTTACTGTCTACCTGCACTTCACTCTCTGTAGCTGTAACCACTTCACTCTGCACTCTGTTACGGTCTTACCTTGTACGACCTCAATGTACTGTTGTAATGAATTGATCTGTACAAAGAGTATGCAAGACAGGTTTTGAGCACCTTGGTACATAAACCAATTTACCTCGTTAACCAAGTTTTTCAAAGAGTGATCAAAGGGAGATCGATATACACTCAGTAGCTATTTTACTAGGTACAGGAAGTATCCAATAAAGTGGCCGTTGAATGCATTTATGTATGTTCATGGTCTACTTTTACCGTAGCCCATTCACTTCAAGGTTCGACGTGCTGTGCGTTCAGAGATGCTATTCTGCAACACCACTGTTGCAATGTGTGGTTACTTGAGTTACTGTCAGCTTGAACCAATCTGGCCATCCTCTCTCGTCAACAAGCCATTTTCACCCACAGAATTGCTGCTCACTGGATGCTTTTTCTCTCTCGTGCCATCTCTTTAAAGCCTACAGATTGTTGTACCTGAAAATCCCAGGAGATCAGCAGTTTCTGAGATACTCAATCCACCCTGTCTGGCACCAATAATCATTCCACAGTCCAAGTCACTTAGATCACATTTCTTCCCCATTCTGATGTTTGGTCTGAACAACAACTGAATCCCTTAACCATGTCTGCATGCTTCTATGCATTGAGTTGCTAACACATGATTGGCTGATTAGATACTTGCATTAACGAGCAGGTGAACCCAATAAAGTGACATTGAGTGTGTTTCTCAGCACGGAAAGCCTCAGGTTATGGGTAGAAGGTGGGAATGAGGGAGACACAGTGGTTCAGCCAGTACACCCATTGCTCCACAGCGCAGAGGCCCAGGTTCAATCCCAAACTCAGGCGCTGCCACCGCATGCGGTTCCTCTAACTGCTTTGGTTTCCTCTCACATTGCAAAGATGTGCAGGTTGGGAGATTAATTGGCTGCTATAAATCACTTCTGTATGTAGATGAGTGGTAACATTTGAAGGAATTTATGAGAGTGTCAGATTACAAAAAAAGGATTAGCATGGGATTAGTGTAAATGGGTGGTTAGTGGCTGGCAGGGACAGCGTGGGCCGAAGTGTCTACTTCTGTACCATATAAAGTCATTGAGACAGATGATCATATTGAATGGTGGTGTCGCCTCAAGGATGGAAGGCTAACTCCTGCTTCTACTTTTCCAGGAGTCACAGAGCTAAACAGCATGGATTCAGGCCCTTCGGCCCAACACATCCTTGCCAGCCAAGATGTCCACCTATGCTAATCCTATTTTCCTGCATTGGGCCAACTTCCCTTCACTCTCTTACTATCCATGTCCCTGTCCAAATGCTTTTTTAATGCTGAGATGGAACCTCCCTTCCCAACCACCTCTGGCAAACTGTCCCATATCCTCCGTGTGAAAAACCTGCTCCTCAGATCCCCCTTTCACCTTAAACCTATGTCCTTTCCTTTTAGACTCCCTATACCCAAATAATGCTCCTCATAATTTTGTAAACTTCTATCAGGTCACTCCTCAACCTCCTGTGCTGTAGTGGGAACAATCTCAAGCTAACTAATCTCTCCTTATAACTCAAGCGCTCCATTCCTGGTCGCATGCTGGTGAATTTCTTCCCACTCTTTCTCCTGCTACCATATCCTTTCCATAGGTGGTTACTGGAAATTCACACAGTATTCCAGGTGTGGCCTAACCAACGTCTTGTACTACTGCAACATGATGTCCCAACACTGACACTCAATACCCCGCCGACAAACGCAAGCGCGTTAAATGTCTCCTTCATTGCCCAATCCATCTGTGTCACCGTTTCAGTGAGCCATAAACTTACATCCCAAGATCCCCTCTGCACTTAAACGTACAATCCCATATGACTTATATCTCATGTAAAGTCCCTTCCTGCGCCTTGCTTGGCGCATCAGGCGGCAGCCTTGCCATGTCGTTAGGGTTTGTCTGTTTTATGAGGCCGAGTTGCTAGCTCAATGCTCAACCCAGCGCGGGTGAAACTTGTGCAAGAAGCCGGCCAGGTCTGAACCCTGGACCTCTCGCTCCAAAGTCTGGGACAACTCTGGCACCGACTTCTCAGGTAAAGGTACGTGTTGACTTTTGTTTGATTTCACTCTTATGATTAATTTTGGGACACTCTCATTGGCTTAAGTACACAATATAAATATGTGGAATCTCCGTAGATTGATGTTTGTACCTCAGGTTCTTTCAGAATGACTATCTTTGTGAGGTGGACTCGCAGCTGAGCACCTAGGGAAGCATCTCTCAACAGTTCGGCAGCCTGCGGAAAACAAAAAGACACTAGGGTTCTGTCATGAATCACTGGCTTGGATGGGATAGATTTACGTCTGCTTCCCATGGTAGAGATGGATATAAGCTTAAGGTTAGAGAGAGTGCAGAGGAGATTTACCAGGATGTTGCCTGGATTGGAGGGCGTACCTTATGAAAATAGGTTGAGTAAACTTGGCCTTTTCTCCTTGGAGCAATAAAGGATGAGAGGTGACCTGATAGAGGTGTATAAGATGATGAGGTGCTTTGATCGTGTAGATAGTCAGAGGCTTTTTCCCAAGGCTGAAATGGTTAACATAAGGGGGCATAGTTTTAAGGTGCTTGGAAATAGGTACCAAGGGGATGTCAGGGGTAAGTTTTTCACACAGAGAGTGGTGGGTGCGTGGAATGCACAGCTCTCAGCAGTGGTGGAAGCGGATACAATAGGGTCTTTTACGAGCCTCTTAGATAGGTACATGGAGCTTAGAAAAATAGAGGGCTATGCGCTAAGGAAATTCTAGGCAGTTTCTAGAGTAGGTTACATGGTTGGCACAACATTGTGGGCCAAAGGGCCTGTAATGTGCTGTAAATTTCTATGTTCTATGTTAGAGGTGAGTAGGTTCAGAAGGCACATGAGGGGTAACCTTTCCACACAAAGAGTAATTGATATTTGGACTGAGCTGCCAGAGGAGGTGGTGGAGGCAGGGAGGATAACTATAACATTAACATTTAAGATGCATCTTGAATATTAATAACATTTAAGACACATTTTGAAGGTAGTTTGATGAGCAGGACAGAGCAATATAGAATTAATGCAGGCAAATGGGATTAGTATAGATAGGTTTGATGGCTGGCACAGACATAGTGGGTTGAATGGCCTTTTACATTCTGTACAACTCTGTGACCACTCTAGTAGGAAAGGGAATTACATGAGAGGAACTGGACAGTAGTTGCCGTGGAAATATAACAGAGTACTCTTTCTGCCAGAGGCACTGCTGTAGGCAGATTGGCTAACGAACACGTTCTGTAGTTTGCCTTCTAATACCCTGGCGATGGCACAGTAATGAATTTGTTGCAAAAGCCTTGGGCAGTTGTTTTTATTTTGAAGGAAGGGCAGAGATACTCACGATATTCAAGTTAGTGAGGACGTAACGCTCTGTGTCTTGCTTGTGGAAGTTGTACACATCGTGCCCCACCACAACCAGGAGCTCCAGGTGTTTTGTCTCCTGCACTGACCGTCTTGTAACAAAGGAATGCTTAGTTTGTCCTGGGATGTAAATTGGTAAGTTAGTTCATTATTGTCATGTTTACCAAAGTACAGCGAGAAGCATACTGCCCATACAAATCATTTCACTACAGTGGGGCAATGAGGTAAGACAATAACTGAGAGCACTCGGAAAAGAGAACACTCAATATTTCTTGAGAATTATTCAAGTCATAACTGTGGGATAGAAGCTGTCCTTGAGTTGATGGTACATACTTTCAGACTTTTGTATCTTCTACAAGAAGGGAGGGAGGAAGAAGAGAGAAGGTCCAGGGTGGATAGACTCATTGATTATTTCATAGGTATAGCTACGTAATTGGGAGAGGAAATGGCAAACTGACAATGGAAACAAGGAAAGAGAAGGTCTTCTGACACAGGAGGATTGAGGTAGGCTATAGGTTGACTTCATTTACCCACCTCTGTTCCAATTTCCTCAACAACTTTTCCATCCTCAATATTGAAGGTACAATGCCCTTAACTTTTGGGAGACTGAGTTCCAGGGTTCTGCTGCATTTACCTTCTGAATATGCTGTGAAAATATCTAGTTCTGATTTTAAGATTAAGTCCTCCTTGTCCTGGATTTTCAAAGAGAAAATAATTTCTCATTGGTTTGATTTATCATGTTAAACGTATCATGTTTAACTCTGTAGAGACTATGCATTTCATTCACCATTGTGGTGCTCCCCATGGTCATAAAGCCCACCGGTGAACCTCTGGGTGAGTCCTAGAAGCAGTCTGGTGCTGTACTCCAGAGAAAAGTTACAGTCTTCAGGGAGATGGTACATACCTGAAATCAGTTTTCCCCTTAGTACTCACTCAATAATTTTCTCCATTTAAAGAAAAAAATATGTTTGGGATTGCAAAGACTTTACAGCCAGTGAAATACGTTTGAGCTACATGAATGGTTGTAGAAAATGTGCCTGCTAACTCATAGGCAGTGAGATTAACCTTTGGTTTTAGCAACATTGGTTAAAAAATAAAGATAGCCCAGGTCCAATCACCTTATTAGTTCCTTTCTGCTTGTTGGGATAGGGGTGCCGCTATGGAGACTACTAGACAGGTGTACGGAGGAATTTAAGGTGGAGGGATATATGGGAGGCAGGGTTTAAGGGTAGGCACAACATTGTGGGCCAAAGGGCCTGTACTGTACTATTCTATGTTTTATGGTCTATGAAACAAGTGCAGGTAACCAATATCCCCCCTCCCCACCACTCTCCCCCCCCCCAACCTCATTGAGTAAAGAACAGGATTGGGAGTTTAAGGGCAGCCGTCAACCAAATCCTGGGTTTGGCTCTACTCTTGTGTCGGGACATCAGTAGTTACCCACAAAGCTCTGGTATCCCTGGTGTCCGCCTGGGAAACACGTCTGAAGAACCAGACTCTCCAAGTCCTGGTGCAGCTGTTCAGTGACGTACCTTCATCCTTGACAACAACCCTAAACAAGGAGGGGACAGTGGATCTGCAGTGCAGATAATGCAGCCTTGTTGAACAAGGTCCTTGAACTGTTCTACAACATACTCAGTACTCAAAACTCTACTCAGTCTGGCTTAAACCAAAACACAACCAAACTACTGATAAACACAAGAGATTCTCTAGATGCTGGAAATCTTAAGCGAAACATACAAATGTTGGCGTTTGAACAGTTGAACATAAATGATTGATGCTTTGGGCTGAGCCTCTTCATCAGGACTGGAAAGTAATGGGCATAAGATGAATAAGAAGGTGGGGGAAGGGACGGAGTACAAGCTGGCAGGTGATCAGTGAAGGGGAAGGGAGGATGAAGTAAGAAGCTGGGAAGTGATAGGTGGAAGAGGAGAGGGCTGAAGAAGAAGGTAAAATTTTGATAAGCAGTCAAAACAATTGACTAAAGCACAAATGCTGCCATTGATTATTTTAGCTGAACCGCAGTCTGCAGCATACTGACAACAGAGACAGAAACTACAAGTAATGTTAGAATGGCATAGAAATAGATGGAATGGGGCTCATTATTACAACAAAACTGCTTTTGCAAATACTGAATGAGTAAGAGACTGCAGGCTTTGTGCAACTGTGCTTTTGAGGCCAATTAAACTCCTTTACCCCTCTATCAGGTGATCAATTTAAATGAGTCTGGAATCTCAGGAGCACAGCCAAAGTCACAACCATCTCCCAGAGCTGGAACTGATCAGATATCAAATGTTTTAATTCTTACTGTCACTGGCATGACTCCAAGCATCTTCTGAGAGTGGATAATGGAAAGCTACATGAGGAACAATATCCCCTCTGTCAGTAGACAGTCTCAGATCTCTTGGGCGAATGTAAATCTTCTTTTCCTTTGTAAATATCATTGCATGCTATAGGAAGAGGTGTTGGAGAATGAAAAAGAAATTAAATTAAAGTTGATTTAAGGTTAACTTACATGGATCAAATACTTAAGAACTTCCAGAACATTGTTGTAGATGTAGTTCCTACAGTGTAAACAAGTATTACATCCCAGGACTGCAGATTCCAAGTTCTCTTGAAATGGGATTTTGATTTAGGGATAACTATCTACCCTTACACCTGGGAGAAGTCCCCAACTCTCCTCATAATCCCTCAAGGACCTTTGGAGATGCAAGAGGCTGGAATGTGGAGCAACAGTCTGCAGGAGGAACACAGAGGGTCAAGCGACATCTGCAGGAGAAAAGGGATCGTAGTTGAAATGTTGACAATCCCTTTCCTCCCGAGGATGCTGCTCGACCTTCTAAGTTCCTCCAGCAGTTTATTTGTTGCTCTGAAAGACGTGTTATGTCCACCAGAGGCCAGATGGGTCCTCAGTTCAACATCTCATAAGAAATGTAGTGGAGGCACTCAATACAACCCCTCAAACCTACTCTACCATGCAATAAGATCAGTGCTGGCCCTCACCTCATCCATTTTGGTATCTGATCCTCATTCCCCTTAATTCTCTTAGTGTCCAACAATCTATCAATGTCATCCTTAAATACACTGAGACCCATAGTAACTTGGTGTAGAGAATAATAAAGATTTATGATCTTCTTAATAAAAAACTTAAGTGGCCAATCCTTCAGCCTGAATTCTCCAGCCAAAGGAAACATATTCAACCTAAAGTAACATAGGTTTTACATTACAAGCACACTTGGCACTCACGAGATGACCATGGCAAAAGCTGATCAGTGCCCGAGGCCCTGGGGGCCATACCAACTCGCCATTCTGCACACAGCTCTCTGGCAATTGCCTGATGACGCTGAAGGACGAATTGAAGACGTGATGAATGAAACACAAATTTGAAGTGAGTCTGTTCTCAGCTGAGAAGCGAATCTGGTACATCTCCTCTGAAGTCCTCAGGGTACACAGTTCCTTCTGGCAAGGGTGCCCCTGAATCAGATCCTGGCATTGACACTGGATATTTGCTGAACATGGCTCTGCAAATTAAAATGGCAAATTGTAATCCAGCCTGTGATCCTACAGCAAAGCAGTTCATGCCAAAACCCAAGATCAAACATACTGTACATGTAAGCCCAGGAAAGTACAGTTTCCAAATCCCTCACTTCCATTATACAGAATAACAAAGGATCAGAATTCCTATGCATTCACATTTATAGAATATACTGAAGCTAAAATTTCATTTACATTAATTCCATAGAATTGCTTCCCATTCACTCTCATTATATGAAATAGATCAAACAGTTTACATTTACTCCTATTGTCCATAATTCCACATAAATTAAACCCCCTTCCCATTCATTCACATTGTACCAGTGCTACCTCTTTGAAGAATTTTTATCAGCACCCCTTCCTTTCTTTCTATTGCTTATCTCTTTCCACTTTATAAGCCAATAAGTATTTTGGTTGCCCCACTCTTTTAGGACATCACCCTCCCCTGAAAATTATAAGAATATAATTCTGTTATTTTGATGATGTTATGTCGATCCCCTCTAATTATCAGTTCAACCAATGACTGGTGGAAATAGTTTCCCAGATTTACTCAGGTAAATTTACTCAGATAAAACCGGTTATAATTATGATATATTTTGCATCCTTTATCTTTTCTTGACCTAATGAAAAATACAATCTTCTCTCATATTATAGCACAATTTAAATCTATCTTTCCAGTCAATACCTTGTGACTCTCCTCCAAATCGGGGTTTCCAACCTGGGGTCCATGGACCCCTTGGTTAAAGGTCAGAGTCCATGTCACATAGAAGGTTGGGAACCCCTGCTCTAAATTACCTCCAAAGAAGCCTTGTTTTTCCCCAAAACAAAGGTTTAAAATCTTGAAAGTGTTCCAATTCTGCTCAACCTATCATTTGTACACAGTTATTGAATAAAATGTGAAAGATGCCCCAAAGTGCTTTACAACTCATTAGGTACTTTTGAAAAAAGCCACAGTTGTACAAAAAGCAGCAGTAAATGTGATTCCACAACGAGATCCACAAACAGCAAGGAGAGATACCTGTTTTTGGGGTTGTTAGCATATGTGAGAAGACACTTGGGAAAATTCACCAACAAACACAGGAGATTGCAGATGCTGGAATCAGGAGCAACACACAAATGCTGGGGCAACTCAGCAGGAAGGGCAGCATTTATAGTGGGAAATAGACAGTTGACATGTTGACAAGAAAATCTGCGGATGCTGGAAGTCCAAGCAACACACAAAATGCTGGAGGAACTCAGCAGGTCAGGCAGCATCTATGGAAAAGAGTGAACAGTCAATGTTTCGGGCCAAGACTCCTTATCAGGACTGGAAAAGTAGATGAGAAGTTAGAGCAAGAAGGTGGGGGAAGAGCAGGAAGAAGTGCAAGGTGGCAGGTGATAGGTGAAACTGGGGGAGGGGTTAAGAAATGAGCTGGGAAGTTGGTTTTTGAAAGAGATAAAGGGTTGGAGAAGGACAGTAGGGAAGGGCAGGAGCCCCAGAGGGAGGTGATGGGCAGGTAAGGAGATAAGGAAGAGAGGGAAATGTGAATGGGAATGGTGAAGTGGGTGGCAATTACTAGAAGTTTAAGAAATCTCAAACTGTCGGTCTGAGCGTGTCCCTTCTCTATCACCTGCCTATCCTCCCTCTCACACTGTCTACAAGCTTTCTCCATTTGTGAGCTAACCACCTCTTCCCCAGTCTCTTCAGTTCGGTTCCCACCCCCCAACAATTCTAATTTAAACTATCACCAGTAGCCTTAGCAAACACCCCTGCCAGGATATTGGTCCCCCTGGGATTCAAGTGCAACCCGTCCTTTTTGTACAGGTCACACCTGCCCCAGAAGAGGTCCCAATGATCCAGAAATCTGAATCCCTGCCCCCTGCTCCAATCCCTCAATCATGCATTTATCCTCCACCTCATTCTATTCCTATACTTGCTGTCACGTGGCACAGGCAGTATTCCCGAGATTACTACCTTTGCGGTCCTGCTTCTCAACTTCCTTCCTAACTCCCTGTAGTCTGTTTTCAGGACCTCTTCTTTTTTCCTACCTATGTCATTGATACCAATATGTACCATGGCCTCTGGCTGTTCTCCCTCCCACTTCAGGATATCATGGACGCGATCTGAAACATCCCAGACCCTGGCACCTGGGAGACAAACTATCATCTGACTTTCTTTCCTGCGTCCACAGAATCGCCTGTTTGATCCCCTAACTATAGAGTCCCCTATCACTACTGCCTTTCTCTTCCTTCTGAGTCACAGGACCGGACTCTGTGCCAGAGGCACGGCCACTGTTGCTTCCCCCAGGTTAGCTGTCCCCCCCCCCCAACAGTACTCAAACAGGAGTACTTATTGTCAAGGGGTACAGCCACAAGGGTACTCTCTAGTACCTGACTCTTCCCCTTCCCTCTCCTGACTGTTACCCACTTGTCTGTCTCTCGTGGCCCTGGTGTGACCACCTGCCTATAACTCCTCTCTATCACTTCCTCGCTCTCCCTGATCAGACAAAGGTCATCGAGCTGCATCTCCAGTTCCCTAACTTGGTCCCTCAGGAGCTGCAGCTCGACACACCGGGTGCAGATATGGCTGTCCGGGAGGCTGGGAGACTCCAGGACCTCCTACATCTAATACCAAGCACAGAACACCAACCTCACACACATACTTCCTTTCCGCAATTAACACAGGTAAACCTACCTCATCCTGTTACCACCTAAGCCCATTGAGCCAAAGCCCTATCACCCTGCTACCTTCTCACTCCGTTGCCCGCTCCAAACACGGCCATTAACTTTAATGCATCCCATTGGAGATGGCAGAAGTTAGGGATAATTATGTGCTGGATACAGGGGCTACTGGGATGGTAGGTGAGGACAAGAGGAATCCTATCCCTGGTGGGTTGTCAGGAGGATAGGATGAGGGCAGAGGTGTATGAAATGGAAAAGATGCAGGTGAAAGCAGTGCTGATGGTGGGGAAAGGAAAGTCCCTTTCTGTGAAGGAGGACATCTCACTAGTTGTGGAATGAAAAGCCTCATCCTGAGAGCAGATGCAGCGAATACAGAGGAACTGAGAGAAAGGGATGGCATTTTTACAAGTGACTTGTTAGGAAAAGGTACAGTCCTGATAGCTGTGAGAATCGGTGGGTTTATAAAATATATCAGTAGAAAAACTGTCTCTAGAGATAGAGACAGAGAGATCAAGAAAGGGGAGGAAGGTGTCCGAAATGGACCAGGTAAATTTGAGGACAGGGTAAACACAAAGTACTCTGTAGATGCTGGGGTCAAAGCAACATGCCCCACACGCTGGAGGAACTCAGCAGGTCGGGCAGCATCTGTGGAAATGAACAGTCAACGTTTCTGGCCGAGACCCTTCGTCAGGACTGAAGAGGGAGGGGGCAGGGGCCCTATAAGAAGGTGGGGGGAGGGTGGGAAGGAGAAGGCTGGTAGGTGCCAGGTGAAAAAACAATCAGAGCGAAAATCAAGGGAAGGGAAGCAAGGAGGGGATAGGCAGTGTGTTGTGTTTGAGGACAGGGTGGAAGCTGGAGGCAAAGTTGATAAAGTTGACAAGCTCAGCAGGGGTGCTGGATGCAGACATCAATGTAACATGAGAAGGCTGGGGAGTGATACCAGTTTAGGCTTGGAACGTAGCCATCAAAAAGCCAGGCCCATAGCTACACCTTCGGTTTAGAGGAAGTGCGAGGAGCTGAAGGAGAAATTATTGAGAGTGAGGACTAGTTCCACAAGACAGAGGAGAGTGGTGGTGAAGAGGAAGAGGTTGGGTCTGTTACCTGGAAAGAAGCGGAGAGCTTTAAGGCCCACCTGATGTGGGATGGAGATGTATCGGGACTGGACGTCCTCGGTGAAAATGAGACAATCGGAGTCAGAGAACTTGAAGTCGTTGAAAAGATCCAGAGTGTGTGAAGTGCCATGGATGTAGGTAGGAAGGGAATGAACCAGGGGGATAAAACAGAGTCGAGGTATGCAGATATGAGTTCAGTGGAGCAGGAACAAGCCGAAACAATGGGTCTATCTGTACAGGCAGGTTTGTGGATCTTGGGTAGAAACGGGAGGTGTGGGGTAAGGGAACCAAGAGGTTGCTGGCAGTGGATGAGAGCTCCCCAGAGTTAATGTCAGTGATGGTGGGGGTGATATTTGAACTAAGACCCTTCATCTGGACTGAATGAGGATTACATGCATTTGTCACTTCTTTCGAATGGCAGCATCTCAACCATGCTGCGGTTCCTCATCTGTACGTAAGTTCCTGGAGTGAAGAACGAGGGTGACACCTTCAGCTCGGGGTGAGCTCAGTTTGTTGCTCTGATCCAGAGGTTACAATTAGTGTCACTACACCAGATTAGGGAGAGAGGGGGAAAAAATCAGCTCAGTGACCCTATCCTCCCCGTGCCCTGTGGCCACACTAACTCCAGAACTGAACATTCATTGCCTATGCCAGGCGTGTGCCAATGAAGGCTAAGGCTTTAAGTCACGTTCCAGCAACTTTCACAAAAATCTAGCTCTCATTCCAGTGGAGTACTGACATAGTTCTACTGTGTTAAGTCCTGCCTTTAGCCAGAGGCATCAAAACGAAATCTTTCATGATCACATGGTACTATTTCAAAGAAGAGCACCATAGTTCCCCGTGTCCTGGCCAACAATTAACAAAACTAGAAGGAAGATTAGTTAATCGTTATCACATTGTTGATTGTATCCATGCTGTGCAAAATGTCTGTTCTTTTCCCTACAAGAATGATTTCACTTAAGAACTATTATACTGGCAGTGAAGCAATTTGGAATGTCCTCAGCTATGAAAGATGCAATATGGAGACGTCTTTCTTTAAGATATATGCATGAAGAACATTGGCGTTTCTTTCCCTCCAGTCACCCTCTTTCATTCCTTGCTTCATTCCTTTTATCCAATTTCCCCCCAGTGACCCTGCCCCTTTAATAAGCTAGCAGATATCCTTATTTACAATAATGAAGCAATCTAGTTTTAGTGTAATATTAACAGTTTTAAGCTCTGTAAACACAAGGGGTTCCCTGTAGGGAAAAGAGTGAGCGTGCATAGTCATACCTCCAATCTCTGACTGGTCTCCAAAATAAGACAAGTCACTCGTGCCCCGGACAGATTCCGGAAATGCCTAAGGAAGAGGTCAGCATGAACAATTACGCGTGTAATACAACATTTTACTGGCTTTAAAATAAACTTCAACCAGATCAATGAAAAACAATCTGCGTTCAAGGAAAACTTGGTCCAATCTTTCAGCTCTTTCGTCCAACACGTTTCTTTGTAAAGAATCGTTATGGATGTCGTACTCTGAAAATGAGGAGACAGGCCTACCTGGTTAAGAAACAATCCAATACACCAGAGTTGAGGAAAGAGGCTCAGAGACGGGAAGAGTGGTGAAAGGCTGATCATTGTGTCCACATCAGGCTGTAGCAAAGTCCGCAATGAAGGACAGCAACATTTCCAGGGAACTTACGGCCGTACCTTATCAGCTGGGCTATCACTCAGCAAAAGGTCTGCACAATAACCTTTTGGTAAATTAAAGCCCGGTAATTGCACAACCCACTCTCTCTCCTTCTGCAAATAGTGATTGCTCACAGTTACAGCCCCCGAACAGGTCAGAACCATTGCACACAAACACAAATAAAACAGGAAGAGGGGAAAGTTATAAAACAGTCATAAAAGAAGGAACATTTTATAAGAATATGGACAACGTACAGGGGGAGTGGAACTAACAGAATAGCTCTTTCAAAGAGCTGGCAGAACCACAATGGGCCAAGTGTCCTCTTCTGTGATACGATATGCCCATTTGATCAGATCAGGCTTGGAGCACCGTGCGCAGTACTTGGCCTTTATATTACAGAAAGGGCATGGAGCATCAAAGCACAGAGGGATAAAGTTGGTAAATAAGGTGAACAGCATACTTGCCTTCATTTCTATCTATTTATTGGGAGACAGTGCGGAATAGATGCTCTCTGTCCTTCAAGCCGCGTCATCCAGCAACCTCTGATTTAACCCTAGCCTAGTCACAGGACAATTTATAATGAGCAACTGACATACCAACTGGTGCGCCTATTTGGTCTGTGGGGGGAAACTGGAGCACATGGATGAAACCCACGCGAACATGGCGAGAAGGTACAAACTCCTTACAGGCAGTGCTGGGAATTGAACCTGGACTGTAAGGCGTTGTGCTAACCACTACGCTACTGTGTCGCCCTAATCATTAATCTACCCCATCATCGGTGGCGACATTGAGTATAAAAGTCAGACACAAGAGAAAATCTGCAGATGCTGGAAATCCGAGCAACACACAACAAAGTGCTGGAGGAACTCAGCAGGCCAGGCAGCATCTATGGAAAAGAGTACAGTAGACGTTTCAGGCCGAAACGTTTCGGCCCGTTCTCTTTCCCGTAGATGCTGCCTGGCCTGCTGAGTTCCTCCAGCATTTTGTATATAAAAGTCAGAAAGTCATGTTGCAGCTGTATAAAACATTGGCCAACCCATGCTTAGAGTATTTATTTCACACAATTCTGGTCACCAGACTATAGAAAGGATGTGCAAGCTTTGGAGAGAGTGCAGAAGTGGTTCAGCAGATGTTGCCTAAATTGGAGAGTATTAGCTGTAAGGAGGGGTTTGTTTCCTCCAGAGCAACAGAGGCTGAAGGGCGACCTGATAAGTGTTAGATCGTCAATCCTTCTCCCCAGGGTAGAAGGAAAGGTGAAACACAAGACAACTTTAAGGTGAGGGGGAAGTTTAAAGAAGATTTACAAGGCAAGCAATTTTTTTCTTAGAGAGCGGTAGCTTCTTGGAACTCCCTGCCAGGAGAGGTGATACTGTAACAGTGTTGAAGAGGCATGAACAGGCAGGGATATAAGGACCATGTGGAGACAGAGGAGATTAGTTAGATTGGTGGCGTGGCTGGTGCAGACAAATTGGACTGATGGGCCTCTTCCTGCACTATACTGTTCCACGAGAAGATGCAAAAGGGTTTACATTGATAATTTCAAACCAGAAAGTCTGTAACACTTTACTCTAGACTTATTCCTCTAGAACCGGGAAGTCCGAGGGATTGTCACTTAAAATGTAGTCAAAATTAAGAATACAAATGAAAGAAATAACCAGGGCAAAGGTGGCAGACATTTTTGAGAGGTTGTGCCCAAGTTAATTCTTAAAAAATCGCTCGTGAGCCATGTGTGTTAAATAAAATTTTGTAAAATATTGGATGAATGTTTGGAGGATAAAATGACAATTTAACTTTTTCTGAACTCTTAACATGCGGGTCTGTAAATTTATTAGTCTGTACGAGGTAAACACTGTAGAATGCTGATAGCAGCTGCATTCTTTCTTAGTCTCAGGCACCATTAACATGAGAATGTCTGTTACTGACTGAATGTCTGTGGGACACTTTGAGAGCTAGGTTGATGGAGTCTTACTCAGTTTCTGTCAAGTGGCTTCATGAATTCTTTTTTTTATTCTGGTTTATTTCTTATGTGATATTAATGCTCTTTTGTAAGTCCAAGGGAATGCTGTCTCCAAAACTTGGTGGACTAGTGGATGAGGAGTGACCATTACAATGTCTAAGTGATTTATGAAGGTATGCTCAACATTGTGTTAATAGACACAGGATGTGTTTGAAACAGGCTCTGTTGAGACAAAAGATCAAAGAGTTTGTCTGTTTCGTCACTCCTCTATGCTCATGAAGCTGACATTTATTGGGGTGCCTTTCCTGGTTTTGTCGAACTTCAACCGAGGGAAGGTTAAATATTACCACATTTCCTGGGCACTCAAAATGTTGGGTCTGATTAATCCAGCCCATTACACCATGCTATATTTGAGCAGAGATTACCATTGATTAATGAAATAGTAACAACAATTACAGACTTTTTAAAGGAAAAATGATGAGTCCTGTTACTTATTTATGTGTGTTCATTGTTTTACTATTAATAAAATTATAACAGTGATAAATTGAAATAAATGAAGCATTTTAGAAACCTGTTCCAAAATTCTATTACTCTTTTAAAAAGACAAGTGAAAAATAACTTCATTTCTAAATAGTATTCTGATTGTAATTATTTACTATCTAAAATACTGATGCACACACCAGGTCTGCAAGGATTTCAAAAGATATCATCCAATGTCCCATGTTCTCACAGAAGTCTAGCTGGCGCCAGACCACTGGGAGTTGTTTTCTAAGAAGATATCTCACTACTCTCAAGGTTATTAAAAAAAAAATTATTCACTGCTTCATTTGGCAGTAAAAAGAATCATTACGTATCTTTTTATTATTGGGTTGAGGTTAAAGAATTGAAGGCCATGTATCATCAAAATTTGTGCACGTGCCATCTTGGGAATGCATGCCATAGGTTCACCACCCCTGAACTAGGGCACATAAATTTTTAAATGTCTCTAATAAATCCAACAAAGAATCAGGGAGATATTTCTTTACCCATTGAGCGGTGAAGAGGTTAGACTCGTCACCACAGGGAGTAATCGGGGGAAGTAGGGCTGAGGCATTTAAGTGAAAGTTACTTATTTAAACAAAGAAGATAGTACATGAAATGAAGAAAGATGGGTAAGTACATGTGCCAGCATGGATCAAATGGGACAAATTCTATAGAGTTTTAGTTTAAAAAAAGTTTTACTTCTCACCTGCTGCCCCCCCCCAAAAAACAGACTTAGAAACATACTTTGTAGAAAACCTACAGCACAATACAGGCCCTTCGGCCCACAAAGTTGTGCCAAACATGTCCCTACCTTAGAAATTACTAGGCTTACCTATAGCCTTCTATTGTACTAAGCTCCATGTACCTATCTAAAAGTCTCTTAAAAGATCCTATCGTATCCGCCTCCACCAGCATTGCCGGCAGCCCATTCCACGCACTCACCACTCTCTGCGTAAAAAACTACCCCTGACATCTCCTCTGTACCTACTCCCCAGCACCTTAAACCTGTGTCCTCTTGTGGCAACCATTTCAGCCCTGGGAAAAAGCCTCTGAATATCCACACGATCAATGCCTCTCATCATCTTATACACGCCTATCAGGACACCCTTCATCCTCCTTCGTTCCAATGAGAAAAGGCCGAGTTCACTCAACCTGTTTTCAGATTTCCCCCTTCTTTTCCAGTCCTGAAGGAGAGTCTCATTCTGAATTGTCACCGGTTTATTCATTTCCACAGATGCTGCCTGGCCTGCTGAGTTCCTCCAGTATTCTGTGAGCATTGCAAAGGATTTCCAGTATCAGCAGAATTTCTCCCGTTTAAGATTTTCACCTTGCGGTTCCAGCTGGGATTAAAATTTCATTGTACTGATATCCTCCTGAGTTTCACACAATAAACCATTTGTAAGTGCAAGTCCAAACAACATTGAGGTGCTGTTATGTAGCACTGTTACTATAGTAAAATAAGCTAAGCTACTTCATGGGAGCATATTCAAACTAAATCCCGAGCCATGCCATATCCTCACTGATATTTTCTTACCATTCTCAAACCGTTAACCACCCTTGTGTGTGAAAGCCTCAAAATGTCTGTTTAAACTATGCACTGCCCAATCTTCTATTCTGTGATGGCAATTTTAACCCTTTGATTGCCAGAGTGGATGAAGGCACAAAATTTCTAATAAAACTATTAAAATTACAGAACTGGAGGAGAGTGGAGATATGGGAGGGATGTAGGCGATTACAGATATTGAGAGGGTTGAGCCATGGGAAATTTAAGGCAATTGAATAAGGATGAGGTTCTTATGGTCCAACAAGCCCTTCAGCAATGAATGGGATATACCGCAAACTAACCGGTTTGCAGTCCCAGCAGGAGCCACAGGGGGAGTACATGGGTAGAGGAACCCTGCTGTACTTTATTCTCCCTATACACTGGATACTGAGGTCAAATGTATCTCTTACAGGAGGTCAACCTCAGAGATGCACAGGCTTGAGAACTCGAACCTTTCCAAGTCTGTGTAAAAGTGCTGCATCTTATTTCTTCTGGGACAACTGTGCATTTTCATTTTCATAAATTGAGTCCAAAAAAACACAGACGCACATACAATTCCACAAATAAATAATATGGAAAATTATAAATTTTTAGCAAATATACATAGCCTCTACTGATTTGCATCACTCTTTGGAATTTATTCCGGCTAAATAAATAATGGGCAAAGCATGTCGCAGAGTGTACTCCCTTCCCCCATTTCTTGGTCAGTGAATCACAAATAAATTGTTTATCATGTGCTTTGGGAAAACCTAATCATCAATTTACAAACAATCTACAGGCCATTCAGTCTATGCCGGCCCTCTGGAAGAACTGACTCATCTTTCTCTACTGCTCTTTTCCCCAGAATATACTCATTGTATGTCGGGCTGATGTTTATTGATTACAGTTCAGCATTTAACACCTTCATCCCCTCAGTACTGATCAGCAAGCTTTAAACCCTGGGCCTCTGTACCTCCCTCTGCAACTGGTTCCTTGACTTCCTCACTGGAAGACCACAGTCATTGCGGGTTGGAAATGACATCTCCTCACTGACAATCAACACTGGTGCACCTCAAAGTTGTGTGATTAGCTCACTGCTCTACTCTCTCTACACCCATGACTGTGTGGCTAGGCACAGCTCAAATGCTATCTATAAATTTGCTAATTACACAACCGTTATTGGCAGAATCTCAGATGGTAATGAGGAGCTGTACAGAAATGAGACAGATCAGCTGGTTGAGTGGTGCCACAACAACATTCCTGGACTCAACATCAGTAACACCAAGGAATTGATTGTGAACTTCAGGAAGGGGAAGCCGAGGGAACACACACCAGTCCTCATCGAGGGACAAGAAGTGGAAAGAGTGAACAGTTTCGAGTTCCTGGGTATCAACATCTCTAAAGATCTTTCCTGGGCCCAATATATTGATGAAATTATGAAGGAGACATATTTCATTAGGGTTTAAGAAGATTTGATACATCACCAAAAACTAGAAAATCTCTTGATTATCTGAGATGGAGAGCATTCTAACTGGCTGCATCACCATCTGGTGTGGAAGGGCCACTGCACAGGATCGGAAAAAAGCTGCAGAAGGTTGCAAACTCAGCCAGCTCCATCATGGGCAGTAACCTCCCCACCATGAAGGACACATTCAAAAAGTGATGCTTCAAAAAACAGCATCCATCATTAAGGATCCCCATCACGCAGAACCTGCTCTCCTCTTATTACAACCATTGGAGAGGTGGAGCACTCATTTTCCCCTGACATCAGATTTCTCAACAGACAATGAACCAACACAGGAACACTACCTCTTTTTGCACTAATTTAATTTTCAAATGTATATTTATTGTAATTTCTAGTTTTAAATGTATTGCACTGTACCGCTGCCGCAAAACCAGAAATTTCACAAATGTCAATGATATTGATGCTGATTCTGAAAAACGTGCAGATCTTTCCCTTCATTTTTAACTTCACCTTTGAGCGTTATTTCCAGTGAGTTTTGGGGAGTGTGTTCTATTCCTTGCCAGCTCATTTCTGTTCTTGGTCCTCCAAAATATTCCACATGGAATTTAAACTGGAGGTGGCAGAGGGTGGACTTAAGAAGGAGATGTTTGAAGAAGAGCTGTCTTAAATTTAATTGGGTTTGATTGTGTGTCTATGGTAGAATGAAAATCATTCCATGCTTTAATTGTGCGGGGGAAGAATGAATTGCTGTACCCATCTGACTTGGTTGTTAGTATTTCAAATTGAAATGAGTGCCTTCGTCTACTCCTAATAGGTTTGGGTACTGGTTCCTGTGCCATTTCTGCCAGTGAAACCACACTTACTTAGCCAAGGATTTTTGTTTGCTTTCTTCAAAAAGGTGTTTTCAGTTTGCCACACCACTGAAAGGATTCGGAATATATAAATCTCCATATTCAGAGGTCGAGAGGGGAGGGAGACGCGGAAAAACAGAGATCTGGTGTCCGGGAGCAGGAGGCCTACACCACATCCCAGAACGTGGGCGAAATCTCCCTCCCGCGCCGAAGAGCACCTTGTTGACGACGAGCCCCTCCAGCGGTGGAGGGAATGAGGAGCCGGTGGGAAAGTGAGAGGGGCTTCCGGTCGGACGCTTTTAAGCGTCGGCACAACTTCCAGTCCCGGAGCCTGGACGCATCGGACTCACACGTGCGGACGGCACCGCGTTACCGTTCATTCCCCGGAGCCAGGGCTTGCTGGGCCATGGTAATGTCATTAAAGGTAGGGGGTGATGTCTGTTCTATCTCCTTTTGCTAGCAGTGTTGGGGGGAGGAACGTAGGCGTCTGTGCCTCGTAATATGCTCTCTGGACTATACTGAGACATATCCACTGTTGCTGCAGAACTTTCAGCCCGGTTCTGTCTGGCCAAATTCACCAGTTTTTAGAAGCGTGACCCGTTAGAAAGACTCCGCAAATCAGGCAGTTAATTTTTTCAGATTTTTGAGGTGTTACTCACAGTCAAATGCCTGCAAACTGTTACACTCTGAGGCCCAGGACTAATTGCTGAAACTTGGAGCAATCACTGTAAGAGAAAGAGCCAAGTTAAGGAGATCCCACCATTACTAAGTAGATGGAATAAAAGTTGTGTTAAAACCTCACAAACTGTTTGTATATAAATCATTAGTGATGTCATGCCAAGAGGTATAGCATAGCATATGATAAAACTTGGCTTGAATGATCCACGTTATTTACATTAGAATTTTTATGAATCATATATTATTTGAAATAAAATATATCTGCTCCGTATGAGAGAGAGTTCAGGTCAAGTCGCTTTTATTGTAATTTCAACCATAACTGCTGGTACAGTACACAGTAAAAATGAAACAATGTTCATCCAGGACCATGGTTGGAGATGTAGGATCTGAGAAAACTTATGAAAGTAGGAAATGGGGAGGCAGTTCTGCAGGCTGTTGTGTGGTCTAGAACCATAAATATTACAGCACAGAAACAGGCCTTTTGGCCCTTCTTGGCTGTGCCAAACCATTTCTCTGCCTAATCCCACTAACCTGAACCTGGGCCATATCCCTCCAAACCCCTCTCACCCATATACCTTTCCAAGTTTTTCTTAAATGTCAAAAGTGAGCCCACATTTACCACTTCATCTGGCAGCTCATTCCACACTCCCACCACTCTCTGCATGAAGAAGCTCCCCAATGTTCCCTTTAAACTTTTCCCCCTTCACCCATGACCTCTGTATTTTTGCTCCCCTAGAGATTTTATCTTTCAGATGAAATGTTAGTGGACCCCCGCCCCAGATGGTTTAGGGAAAAAAGAAAATAGCTGGAGAAACTTGTTTGTTTTTATTTTAGAGATACTGTGTTGTACAGTCTCTAGCCCAACGAGTTGCACTGCCTAGCAACCCACCTATTTAACACTAGCCTAATCTCAGGACAATTTGCAGTGATCAATTAAGCTACCTACTGGTACATCTTTGGGCAATGGGAGGAAACCAGAGCACCTGGAGGAAACCCATGCGGTTCACAGGAAGAACACGCAAACTCCGTACAGACGGTGCTGGAGTTGAACTCTGGACTGCCCTGAGCTGTAATAGTGTTGCACTAACCACTACACTTTCATGGTGCCCAATCAGAAATGAGAGATACTCTTCTGACTGGGCAGCATTAGGAAGAAACAGTCAACTCTTTAGCTTGAAAATGTGAGAGATAAACAAGATGCTGAGGGAGAAGGGAGAGATTTTGTAGAAGGCAGTTCTGATCACATGACAAAACAGCAATCGTGCAAGGTGAAATAGACTGGGAAAGGAATTGGAAAACACTAAAACGCAGCCCTGGAAAGAAATATAAATGGTCCATGGCCTCCTTTTGTGCTAAGATGAGGCCACCTTCTGGGTGGAGAAACAACACCTTGTATTCCGTCTGGATAGAAACATAGAAAACCTACAGTACAGCACAATACAGGCCCTTCGGCCTGCAAAGTTGTGCCGAACATGTCCCTACCTTAGAAATTACTAGGCTTACCCATAGCCCTCTATTTTTCTAAGCTCCATGTACCTATCCATCTTCTTGAAGTAACTAGTTCTAGAGTACCAGTAACATGTCTTTTCACCTTCTCCTGTCAGTGGAAATGGTTCGGCTGGGCTTAGTAGCTAAGTCATACGTGAAGGCCAGAAGACAAACTTGGTTGTCAGGGGCTATCTGAGTCTCACAGCATTGGGAGCATTTAATAGATAGTGGTAACTTATCCCCATTGCCCGGGTATGACAGTCTTAAGGAACCAAGTTCATCATAGTGTTGCCCAAATTAGAGAGTATTATGTCAGCACATACAACCCTAGACTCCAACCTGATGGCATGATTATCGATTTCTCCTTCTGGTAAACCCACCCAGCCTTTCTCTATTCCTCATTCTGACCTTTTACCTCTTTTCATCTGCCTGTTACTTCACCCTGGGTTTCCTGCTCCTTCCCTTTCTCCTATGATCCACTCTCCTCTCCTATCAGATCCCTTCTTCAGCCCATTACCTTTCCCACCCACCTGGCTTCACCTATCACATTGCTCTATCCTCCTTCCCTCTTCTCTTCTCTCCCCCCCCCCCCCCCCCCCATTCTTTTTGGTGTATTCTCTCTTCCTTTTCAGTCCTGCAGAAAGGTCTCGGCTGGAAACGTCGACTGTTTACTCTTTTCCATAGATGCTGCTTGGCCTGTTGAGTTCCCCCAACATTTTGTGTGTATGGTGCTTTGAATTTCCAGCATCTGCGGAATTTCTCCAGTTTATAAGCGTGAGAACATGCGTTCGAATGCTGTTAATAGACTTCAGTTCAGCATTCAACACAATCATTCCTCAGCACCTGACTGGAAAGCTGAAACTACTGGGCCTGACACCTCCCTCTGCAACTGGATCCTAGACTTCCTGACTGGGAGACCTCAGTCAGTCTGGATTGGGAGCAGCATCTCCAACACCATCACACTGAGCACGGGGGCCCCCCAGGGCTGTGTGCTCAGTCCACTGCTGTTCACTCTGCTGACCCAAGACTGTGTAGCAATACACAGTTCGAATCATGTCAAGTTCACCAATGACACAACCGTGGTGGGTCTCATCAGCAAGAACGACGAGTCAGCTTACAGAGAGGAGGTGCAGCAGCTAACAGACTGGTGCAGAACCAACAACATGACTCTGAATGTGAACAAAAGAGATGGTTGTTGACTTCAGGAGAGCATGGAGCGACCACCCTGTGCTGAACATTGACAGCTCCTCTGTTGAGATCGTTAAGAGCACCAAATTTCTTGGTGTTCACCTGGCGGAGAATCTCACCTGGTCCCTCAACACCAGCTCCATGGCCAAGAAAGCCCAGCAGTGTCTCTACTTTCTGCAAAGGCTGAGAAAAGTTAATCTCCCACCCCCCATCCTCACCGCATTCTACAGAGGATGTATCGAGAGCATCCTGAGCAGCTACATCACTGCCTGGTTTGGAAATTGCACCATCTCGGATCGTAAGACCCTGCCGCGGATAGTGAGGTCAGCTGAAGGGATAATCAGGGTCTCTCTTCCCGCCATTACATTTACACTACACGCTGCACCCGCAAAGCTAACAGCATTGTGAAGAACTCCACACACCCCTCACACAAACTCTTCTCCCTCCTGCCATCTGGCAAAAGGTACTGAAGCATTCGGGCTCTCATAACCAGACTGTGCAACAGTTTCTTCCCCCAAGCCATCAGCCTCCTCAATGCTCACAGTCTAGACTGACATCTACATCATTTATTATTATATTGTAATGTGTCCTCTACTGTGCCTATTTATTATTTATTGTAATGCCTGCATTGTTTTGTGCACTTTATGTAGTCCTCTGCTGGTCTGTAGTCTAGTGTAGTTTTTATGTTTTATGTAGTCTAGTGTAGCCTTGTGCTGTCTCACATAGTCTAGTGTAGTTTTGTGTTGTTTCGTGTAGCACCAGGGTCCTGGAGGAACATTGTTTTGTTTTTACTGTGTACTGTACCAGCAGTTTACGGTCAAAATGACAATAAACCTGACTTCAGAAGCAGAGTAACTGAGGTTGCCCGAAGGGAGAAATGTGAAATGGAAATTATGGAAAAACTGATGATCTGAATGGGTTAATGATTTCTAAAAGATATATTGTCTCCAATTGTACAGTGAAGTTTAGTGTCTAGAGATCACATTGAGATGCACTCTGCCTATGTTAGGTTCTTGGTGCCAAGAATATTGTGTCTCTTTCAACAAACACTGAAAGATCATTGAGAGATTTAAATATTTCATTGCCACTTTGGGCATTTGCTCTGTGAAAACAAGGATTTCCTACATTAAGATGCCATCAACAATTGAAAAATTAACTTTTAGGGATCCTGAAATGGTGAACAACGGCATATACAGTCGGCCCTCCTTATCCGCGGATTCCACATGCGCGGAAAACCCGGAAGTTTTCTCTCCAGCACTCGTTGTTTGAGCATGTACAGTCTATTTTTTCTTGTCATTATTCCCTAAACAATACAGTGTAACAACTATTTACATTGTATTGGTTATTATAAGTAATCTAGAGATGATTTTAAAGTACAAGCAGTCCCCAGGTTATGAACAAGTACCGTTCCCGAGTTCATCTTTAAGTCGGATTTGAAGTCGGAACAGGTACATCCGGTATTATGTAGCCTCAGTTAGTCAAATGTTTGTCTTAGTATATATTTTACCTTTCTATGCATATAAAACACTTAAGAAACATAAGTATTTCAATAATTAAACCACTGCGTTGCTTAGTACTAATTGTAGCTTTCATTGGGGCAGTGCCTTTCAAATACTCCATTAAAATTGTTTCAATTGTTGACTGACTGTAGCCTGACGCTTTTCCAATGACCAATGGCATGTCACCTCTTTCCGATCGCTTTATTACTTCATCTTTATTTTCATTCGTGATCGTCATTATTTTCATGAACATAAACACTGCAGATTCAGAGCTGCACTGAGACAGGTTAAATAAGATCCGGGGTTCTGCTGGGTCCTAAAGACCACTGTTCTGAGACAGGTTAAATAAGGGACTTGAGCATCCATGTTTTTTGGTGTCCGCGGGGGGTCCCGGAACCAATCCCCTGCAGATAAGGAGGGCCGGCTGTAAATGCATTTTCCATTTTTTGCGCTGGATTCCCAGCATCTGCATTTTTATTTTCCTCCAGCTGTATGATTGTGTTCGTATGCCTGTTGGAACACTTGAAATTCTTTGTTTCTTTTCAAGTTGATCTTTCTTGGAAAGTTTATTTCAGAAATGAATAACTGAAGTCAGAAATTATTGTAGAATTAGTGATGAAGTTATAAAGCAAACATGTTAAATATGAATGTGGTTCACTAGTTCAAGCTGGAGTGTTGTACAGTTTGGACCATGATTCTTGAGAAAGCACGTGAAAGCCTTGGAGTTGAGAGGAGATTTAATTGGTGAGAGACTAGGGGTGGGTGGAGGAGGTGCTTCCATAAGGTAAATGCAAGAAAGCAAAAAGATTGGTAATCTGAAGGCATGAATGATTAACATCAGTGATGGAGAGACGATGAGAATTGTTTTGCTTTTTTTCTGATCTGAAATGCAGGAGAAATATTCAGTAATAGTTTTTATAAAGGGAAAGGCTTAGAAAAATACTTAAAACAATGTGAAGGTGCAAGAGGGAGGAGCATGAGAATTTGGCATTAGTTGGACTGCTCTTTCAAAGGGCTAATGTGGGGAACTGCGGTTTCGTAAAATGAATATTGTGCATTGTGCTTTTTCCAGGGACAACAGTTTGGCTTTCTGGATGAGTAACTGGCCAGGACACAATGGCAAAACCTGATCAGCAGGCAGGCAGTGTCGTCCCAGTTGGATTTAACCAGGGACACCCAAAAAAGAAAAAGAGGAAGAAATTCTGGGCCAAGGAGAAAACTGTCACCAAACAGAAGACTGAACCAATATTGCCTCCGAAGGATGTTGCAGAGTACTCGTCCAACTGGAAGGCTCTACGGCAGGTAAAAAATACAATGACGTTTCCAAATGCTGCCAGAAACTGAAATAAGGAACATTATGCCAAGCATTAACACATCGAAACAAAATCTGCCTTGGGAGATTACCACTGAATAGTTTGAGGAAGTAGTAGCATCTCACACAAGATTTATTAACAGAATAATGGACTAATTTAAGTCGAGTTTAGACTGTAAAACATAGGAGCAGAATTAGGCCATTCAGCCCATCAAGTCTGCTCTGCCATTTCATCATGGCTGATCCATATTCCCTCTCAAACCCATTCTCCTGGCTTCTCATAACCTTTCACTTCCTGACTAATTAAGAACCTATCAACCTCTGCCTTAAATACACCCAATCACCTGGCCACCACCTGTGGCAACAAATTCCACAGATTCACCACCTTCCAGCTAAGGAAATTCCTCCTCTCTATTCTGAGGCAGTGCCATCTGATCCTAGACTCTCCACACCATAGGAAACATCCTCTGCACATCCACTCTATCTAGGCCTTTCAATTTTCAATAGGCTTCAATGAGATCCCCCCCCCCACCCCAGCTAAATTCCAGTGAGTCCAGGCCCAGAGCCATTAAACGCTCCTCAAACACTAACTGTTTCATTCCCAAAATCATTCTCCTCTGAACCCTCTCCAATGTCAGCACATCCTTTCTTAGAAAGGGGGCCCAAAACTGCTCAAAGTACTCCAACTGAGGCCTCCGTGCCATATAAAGCCTCAGCGTTACATCCTTGCTTTTATATTCTAGTCCTCTCAAAATGAATGCTAACATTGTATTTGCCTTCCTCACCACAGACTCAACCTGCAAATTAACCTCCAAGGAATCCTGCATGAGAATTCCCAAGTCCCTTTGCACCTCAGAGTTTTGAATTTTCTCAGCTTTTATTCCTTCTACCAAAGTGCATGACCTTACTCTTCCCGACACTGTGTTCCATCTGCCAATTCTTTGACCATTCTCCAAATCAAAGTCCTAATGCAGCCTCATTGCTTCTTCAGTACTACCTGCTCCTCTACCTATCTTTGTATTGTCTGCAGACTTGTCCATTTTCTGTCATCATTGACATACAGCATGAAAAGGAAGTGGTCCCAACACAGACCCCTGTGGAACATCACTAGTCACTGGCAGCCAGCCAGTAAAAGCACCCTTTATTCACACTCTTTGCCTCCTGCCAATCTGCCAATGCTCTATCCATTCTAGTACGAGTCCTGTAATACCATGGGCTTTTGTTTTGTTAAGCACCCTCTTCTGTGGCACCTTGTCAAAGGCCTTCTGAAAATCCAAAGTACGCAACATCCACTGATTCTTCTTTGTCTATCTTGCTTGTTATTTCTTTAAAGAATTCCAACAGATTTATCAGACAAACATTTCCTTTAAGGTCTTTGGCCTATGTTATCATGTCTCTAGGTACCTGAAACCACATCACTCCAACATCTTCCCAACTACTGAGGTCAGGTTAACTAGCCTATAATTTCCTTTCTTCTGCCTCCTTCCCTTGGAGTACAGTGACATTTGCAATTTTCCAGTCCTCTGGAGCCATGCTAGAACCTAGTGATTGTTGTAAGATCATTACTAATGCCTCCACAATCTCTTCAGCCACCTCTTTCAGAACCCTGGGATGTAGTTTATCTCCACCAGGTGACTTTATCTACCTTCAGACCTTTCATTTTTCCAAGCATCTCCTCCTGAGTAATAGCAACTGCACTCACTTTTCCCCCCGATACTCTCGAATTTCAGGCATTCTGCTGGTGTCTTCCACAGTGAAGACTGATACAAAATACTTATTCAGATCTTCTGCCATTTTCTTGTCCCCCATTACCACCTCTCCAGTGGTCCAATATCTACTCTCGCCTCTTTTACTCTTTATATATTGAGAAAACTTTATTATCAAAGATACCAATTGGCTAGCTTACCTTCATATTTTATCTTCTCTCTCCTTGTGGCTTTTTTAGTTGCTTTCTGTTGATTTTTAAACTTTCTCATTCCTCAAACTTCCCACTGATTCAGAGAGGGCATATAATAGAGCAATTTTTCCTTCGGCTCCTCCCACTTGCTCCAAACTCAAGGGGCACGCCAATTATACCTGCCCCTTCATCGGTTACATAGAACAATCCATGTTCCAAGCCTTCTGTGGTAATACTCCCTAACTCTTCCTTTGCTGCATTGGCACTGCTTCAGGCACCCATGCTGAGCTTGTCAATTTTATCAACTTTGTCTCTAACTTCAACTCTGCCCTTAAATTCACTTGGTCTCTGACACCTCCCTCCCCTTTCTCAGTTTCTCTTGTCTACATCACTGGAGGCAAACTGTCAATCGACATCTTTTATAAACCTACTGATTCCCACAGTTATCTATGCCTGTTCTCACCCTAAATCCTGTTTCTAAATGCTATTTCCTTTTCTCAATTTCTTTGCCTCCACCTGTTTCCAGCACACAGCTTTCCATTCCAGGACATTGGAGATGTCTTCCTCCTTCAAAGAACAGGGTTTCCCTCCCTCTACTAATAATGCTGCCTTTACCCGAATCTCCTCCCATTTCCTGATCCATTCCTCATCTTCCTGCCACCACTACAGAGTTCCTCTTGTCCTTGGCTACCACCCCATCATCCTCCACAACTTTTGCCATCTCCAAAGGGATCCTACAACTAATTGTGTATTTACCTCCCTCACCCTCTGCTTTCCTGAGGGATTGCACCCTCCAAGATTCCGTTGTCTGTTTGTGCCTCCCTGGTAATCTCACTCCCAGCACTTATTGCTGCAAGTGGCCAAAGTGCTGCATCTGCACATTCACCTCTGCCCTCACCTGCATAGGCAGTCCTTCCAGGTAAGGCAACACTTCACCTGCCAATCTGCTGGGGTCGCCTACTGTGTCGCCTACTCCCAACACGACCTCCTCTACATTGGTAAGACCCGTCGTAAATTGGGGAGCTGCCTTGACGAGCTCCTCCGCTCTATCCACCACAAGTGGGACTTCCCAGTGGCCAAGCTTTTTAATCCCGATTCATACTCCTATTCTGATGCATCAGTCCTTGACCTCCTCTTGTGCCAAGATGAGGCCACTCTCAGGGTGGAGGAGCAACACTTGTGTTCCTTTTGAGCAGCCTCCAACCTGATGGCACGAGTATGGATTTCTCCTTGCGGTAAACAGATCCACCCCACCCCCTCTCTTTACTCTATTTCCTACTCTTACCTTTTACCTCTTCTCACCTGCTTGTCACTTCCCCCTAGTGCCCTCCTCCTTCCCTTTTCCTATGGTCCACCCTCCTTCTCCAACCCTTGACCTGTTCCACCCGCCTGGCTTCACCTATCACCTTCCAGCTAGCCTCCTTCCCCTCCACCCACCTTTTTATCCTGGCATCTTCCCCCTTCCTTCTCAGTTCTGAAGAAGGGTCTCAGCCCGAAACGTCAAATATCTCTTCACTTCCATAGATGCTGCCTGACCTCCTGAGTTCATTCTGCATTCTGTGTGATATACATTCTTTTATTTTTAGGTTAGCTTTGACTTCCCTTGTCAGCCATCCTGCTTCATCCTCTTTAGGATGCTGCTTCTTTGGGATGTAGCTAGCCTGTGCCTTTTGAATTGCTCCCAGAAACTCCAGCCATTGCTGCTGTGCTGTCATCCCTGCTAGGGACCCCTTCCAATCAACTTTGGCCAGCTCCTCTCTCATGCTTCTGTAATTCCCTTTACTCCACTGTAATACTGACACATCTGATTTTATCTTCTACCTCTCAAATTGCAGGGTGAACTTGTTCCTTTACCTTCAGCTCCCTAAACAGATCCAGTTCATTACACAGCACCCAGTCCAGAATAGCTGATCCCCAAGCAGGCTCAACCACAAGCTGCTCTAAAAAGCCATCTCACGGGTATTTTACAAACTCTCTCTTGGGATTGTCAACTAGGTCTTCCGAATAGACAGTAACAACAACAAACTCAGTGGATCAGTGTGTGGGCATATTTGTTATTTGCAGGAGAAAACTACTTCTACATTAAGTCATTGGTAGGTAGCTTCAATCTTGCAAATAGCTTTATGCATTTACAGAGTCCAGTAATTCATCATCTTTGTCTTTGAGGTCATTCCATCCCTTAATTGCATTCCTGTCTTATCTCACATCTGTCTTGAATGACCCGCATTCATCGTTAATGAGCCGATTTGTCTTTGAGGCTTTTCCTCCCAAAGCTGTGTCCTGTTTTTCTCTGCTTTTAATCATGCAATACCTAAACAGTTACTGCTATAAATAACATACCACACCAGCTTCCCATCCAACCACGGCAGCAAAGCACTCTGGGGTCACACAGGTTCCATGTTGTCACATTACATTTTACAAAAGTTATAAATCCATAAGGTCATCAGGGTCATATATTTCCACAGGATCCAGCACCAACCTGATTTTCCCAGTCGATCTGCATATTGAAATCTCCTATCACTTTCGTAACATTGCCCTTTCGACTTGCCTTTTCTATCTCCCATTGTGATTTGGAGCCCACATCCAGGCTGCCATTCAGAGGCTTGTATACAACTCCCGTCAGGGTCTTCTTACCCTTGCAGTCTCTTAACTCTACCCACAAGGAGTCTAGTCCTATGTCACCTCCTTCCAAGGATTTGATTTCATTTTTACCAGTAGAGCACCCCACCTCCTCTACCTTCCTGTCTGTTCTTTCAATACAATGTGTACCCTTGGATGTTACGCTCCCAACTATGATCATCTTTCAGGGCCGATTCAGTGAATCCCTCAACATCATACCTGCCAATCTCTTAACTATGCTACAAGATCATGCACCTTATTCCATATACCACGTACATTCAAATATAACACCTTTAGTCCTGTATCCATCACCCTTGCTGATTATATTGTCATATACACACATACATACAGTGAGGTACAAGTACAATGAAAGTGTCACAGGCATGTGGGTTTGGATGTGACTTTCCTTATCAAGTGAAGTCCCATCTTGCTCAGATGCTGGAAATCTAAAATAAAGTAGAAAATACTGGGTGGTGAGGGGGGAGCTCAGATCAGGCAGTGTTTGTGGAAATTGAACCACTTAACAGTTCAGGTTTTAACTGTGATCGAAGAAAACAAGATGGTTTTCAGTTTTAGAGAAGGTGGGGGAGGGGTGGGCAATACAAAATGAATATATCTGATAGGGTGAGACCAAATGGGTTAACTTGGCCAATAGAATCAGATAGTTCTACTTTTGTCTGTGCAGTGTGTTGCTGCTGACACAGTTCTGGGACGTGTCCATCAGGCCAGACGTTACCAACAGAAGGAGTGAAAATTGAATCAAGGTATTGACAGGCAGAAACAGCCAGTTCTACTGCAGGCAGAAAGTGAGTGAGTTGCCTCACATCAGACTGGATGGCTGCAGTGTGCCCAAATGGAAAGTGAAGTGGTGCTCTTCGGAGTTGTGTCAAGCCTCGTATTAATGCAGGAAGCAGCAACAGAAGTCACCGTGGGAATGAGGTGTTCCCCTTCGTTCTACCCATCCCTTCCTCACCGTACGGGGCATTGTCGTAGTATAGGAAGGATGCAGAAAAGATTCAGAAGGATGTTGCCAACACTGTGGGGGGGGGGGGGGAATTAAAAGGAGACAGTGGGACTTACTCCCCCAGAAGGCTGAAGATGAGCTTATGGAAGTTAATAAAATCATGAGGGCCATCAATACAGTGGATGGTCAGTCCTGTTTCTTTTCTTGATGTGGAGTCCAAAACTAGAAAGCAAAGTTCAAAGTAAGTTTATTATCATAGAACACGCACATCACCATATACAGCCCTGAGATTCAGTTTCTTCTGGATATACTCAATAAATCCATAATAGAGTCAATGAAAGACCTCACCAACCTGGGCATCAAACCAGTGTGCAAATACAAAAAGAAAAAAATAATAATAAATAAGCAATAAATATCGAAAACATGCGATGAAGAGTCCTTGAAGGTGAGTCCATGGGTTGTGGGAACATTTCAGTGTTGGGGCAAGTGAAGTTGAATGAAATTATCCCTTGTGGTTCAAGAGCCTGATGGTTGAGGGGTAATAACTGTTCCATGGGCTTAAGTTGAGAGAAGACAGATTTAGTGGGGTACTGACGAGCTTAGTTTTCGCAGAGAGTGCTGGGTATTGTGTAGTGAGCTGCCTGAGGAAGCTGGAGAGGCCGGTACAGTTACAGTGTCTAAAAGCCACTTAAGCAGGTACATGGATAGGAAATATTTTCATGGGATCTCTCTCCCCCTCTCCCTCCCCTGATCAAGGGTTTCAGATCTAAAACATTAACTGTTTCCACATATACTCCCTGATCTTTTAAGGGATACCATCAGTTTCTGTTCTTATTATGACTACATTGTACAATGCGTGTAGATTGTACCATAAGACCTGGGAATAGAATTAGGCCATTTGGCCCATTGAGTCTGCTCTGCTATTCCACCATGGCTGATTTGTGCAAATGCCACAAGGAAGCAAGAAAAATAAATGCAGCAAGCTCTTTAGACTTCATATGTTGTTAGTGAATCCCGGGTTGAACACACCTTCACTGTGCTGCAGGGGAATTGTTAGATGAGGAAAAAATTAAGAATCATCCAGTTTGCCCTCCATATTCCTGGTGGTTGAACAATCTAACACTATCATTAAAGCAATCAATTTTTTCTCTTTACTTTTTACACCCAAGTATTCTGCTTCCTACATCAAGTCCCAGACTTCTAATGTTGTTCTCCATGCCATTTCTTTAGCATTTTTCATCTGTTTTTCACAAGGCTGAGTTGCTAGCTTAACGCTCTACCCAGCACAGATGGAAATTGTGCAAGGAGCCGGCTGGATTCGAACCCTGGACCACTCGCATCAAAGTCCAGTGCAGATGCCGCTACACAACCTTTTAGCTTAGGCTTAGACTTTACTGTATCATAAACTAATTGCGGGTTAACCTTCCTCTGGAGAGGACATACCAGTGAGAGAGAGAGAGAGAGAGAGGGAAGCAAGAAATTTTGCAACCACATGGGTATTTGTGCGCGTGGAATGTCTCTATTGATGGTCTGAACCTTGGCATCTTATTCATGCAACTGCTCGTAATTTAATCTAGTTACTGAATCAGAAGTCTGAAGAGGAGAACAAAGTTCCAGTCAGCAAATTCAAAAAGAAGAGAAAGGAGAAAAAGGAACATCGCCAAGGAACACAAGGAGTTAAACCTGAAAAGGGAGTGGAAAGGAAGACCCAGTCACTCTCTCTGGCTACAAGTGCACCTGTGAAAGAAAATGGAATGAAACTGGATAAGAAATCACACCAGGGGACTAAACACAGGGAAACTGAGCCGGGTAGGAATAGCCAAGTGCCTCCAGATAAAGATTATTCCCCTCATAGGAAAAAGAGACGGAAGACTCAACCAGAACCAGAACCTGAGAAACCGACTGAGTGAGTGTTTGTGAAATTATTCACCTCTCCTGCTAATTCACTGCACCACTTTCCTGTAAATAGAACAGATTAAGGAGTGATTATACAGTGATTTAAAGCTCTTAAAACAAGGGGTGACAAAGAGCAGTTATGTGCAAGTAATTTAGAACAGGATGCTGGACATTACATGGTCAGTGTTCACACTCAAACAACAAAGACAAGATTTTCTTTTGTTTAAACAACTTTGCTTTTTCCGTTCAAGTTCAATGCAAGAGGGCCACCATTTTCTTACCCACAATACCCCCACTTCCCCCTCGAGCGCATGCCCATAACAGGGAAAAAGTGCGTGCCAACTAAATGAACGCGTAGCCCAGATGAACAGAACTCATCACAGAGTTAGTGATTAATAAGAACTAATAAGGCAGATGGTTAGGGTAAAGGAGGTGTTGAATAGAATGATAGCTTGTGTGGAGGATAAACATCAACGTTGATAGGTTGAGACTAACCTGCTGCCCTGCTTTACTAACAATTGCACAGAAGTACCACGCTTGACCTTTGATAGAGGAAGAACAACCAAAGACTTTTTGTTGCTCCCAGTGTATAACAGAGAGGAAGGCATCAGCTGTTTCCATTAAGCCTGTTCCACACTCTGATGAATATAATCATTGTAATTTGACCCTTCCTTCCACGCCCCTCAGCAGCTGTCTAATCTCCTGAGCAGTTAACCAGTATAAATGCCCTTGGCTCATGGAATCCAATCCTGCAGATCATACAGACCAAGTGTTGCCCATAAACAGGCTTGCCTCCTCAATAATGTGACCTTTGCCCAGGTGAGTTTCCTCTTAAAGGCAGAGTCAGTGTGTACTGCACCAAAATCAGGACATTCCAGAATTTGGGTTCTGTTCCTATTCCGTGTGAAGTTACCTGCTGTCCACTAGAGGGTTCTGCTGTAATAGTGATGGTGACGGTGTTTTTTGTTTTGTTGATTGAGAACTATCTGCAATAGTATGCAAGACACTTTGGGAAGAGAAAAAGAAACTTCTTTCTACTCCTCAGGTTGTGTAATGCATGGCCAAAATTGGATATTAAATTGCCCCTTTGGCAGTGTTGCCAATAAGAAGCGTCCAGTGATCCGTGTTGGAAAATACTTATAGTGTTGTATGAGGGCAGGGTTGTAATCATGGGGCTAAAAGTACAATAGTTGCAAGATGGGGCAGGACCTATTCATGGTTTCACTGATCGTATTTCCGTGCCTCGTGACTCTTGCCCAACAGGCCGGACATTTGGTTTGATGACGTGAATCCCGATGACATCGAGGCAGCGATAGGACTGGAAGCTGCAAATGTTGCTCGACAGCGGGAACGTGCACCACAGGGAAATCCAGACCCTACACAACAAAGCCCGGAAAAGTTGCTGGTTAAAGATGGAGCGTTTGAAGGGTAGGTACTGAGCAATTAGTTAAACTTGCATCTTAATGGGACAGCATACAGAGTGCTCCACCAGATACCTACTTTGTGCCAGATTCCCTAGGAGTACTTAAAAACCTGTGCTAGTCATTTGCTGCTGATAGAACATAGTGTTTAGTTTTCAATGAAGTATCTTCTATGCTTTGCAAGATTTTCAAAGATATAGATGTCTATATGAAGTCTCTTTGATGGTGTGCAATGACCTTGCTGTTATACTCTCAGACTGACGAAAGCTATAGCAATGGACTGTGAGATGGTCGGTGTGGGGCCGGACAAAGTGGAAAGCATCCTCGCACGGGTTTCCATCGTAAATAAGTTTGGCAAGTGCATTTATGACAAGTATGTGAAACCAACAGAAAAGGTGACGGATTACAGGACCTGGGTGAGTGGAATACGACCGGAGGACGTTAAGAACGGTAAGAGGCTTTCTGACCTTCTGATTTTAAAAATATTTTTGTAGGATTTCCACATTAAGTTTTTGTTATGACATTAGAATTGAGGTAGAGGTATCAGTAAATGGGAGAAAACAGTAGGGTATAGAATTTCAGTGGAATTGCTATAGGAGACGGACAGTTAGCCATACAGACCATTTATATTTATCCTGAACTAATTCTATCCTAATCCCGCAAGTCCTCTGTGTTCTCGAATCTCTATATTCCACAATTCCTTCACCTCCCAGTCTAAAGTGTTCTTAAACGTTTTTCATTCTCTGCCTCGTTCACCAGCTTTTGCATTCCACAGTTTTTAAAGCTTCTACTGTGAAAATGCATTTCCACTTCCCTGACCCAAATCTCTTGCATTTAATTTTGTATGCTCAGACATGGATCTGAAGGATGATTTTGTCTGACCCCTTTCCCAAATTATAACAGAGAGGTCATGAAATATTGCTGGCGACAAGATTTAAGGACAACCCCAATGCACTTTACATCAAGGGTAACCGAGGAAGTTAAAGATAACTCAGAACTAAGTTATGTTTATAGAGCCAGTGGACAATGATGGGGTCTTAAATTAATACATCTTGTCTGTACTTATTAAGGACAAGGCCATTGTAGTTGGAAAATTCAGGGAGAAAGTAGCTGAAACTCTAGAATGTGTTATCACAAAAAGGGAAGAGGTGCGTCTCAGTGAGCTGAAAATGGAAAAAATCCCTGAGACCTCATGAGGGGTATCTTAGACTTGTATGGAATGCAAGGGAGGAGATCCCGCAGAGTGGACTACTCCGAAAAGATGGAGCACATGGGATCTAATGCAAGATAGCAAATTGGATTCAAAATTGACTTGTTTATTGGAGGCTGAGTACAACGGAGGTTTGTTTTTGTGATTAGAAGCCTGAGACAGGTGGTATGCCAGAGGGACCCTTATTGTTTTGTTATATATGTAAGTCATTTCAGTAAGTTTACAGATGATAGGAAAATCAGTGATGCTGTTGATATTGAGAAGGATAGTCTTTCACCTGCAGGATGAGATTGATCAGTTGGTTTGATAGGCAGAGTTATGGCATGTGAAATCTAATCCAGGTAAGAATGAGGTGATGACATGAGGAGGACTACACAATGAATAGTCCAATCACAAACAAGAATAGTAGGATCACAAATCACAAACATAATGAATAGTAGGGACTTTAAACTCAGTAAGGAGTATTGAATGACAATGGTTCCAAGTTCAAGGATACCTAAAGGTGGGAGCTCAGGTAGATAAGCTAGTGATGAAGGCCAATGGGATCCTTGCTTTCATTAGCTGGGACATAGAATACAAGCAGCCAGAGGTTATGGTACAACTTATTACACACTGCTTAGGTCTCAGCTAGAGTCTGCATATATTCCTGGTAACTGTACAATAGGAATAGGTGGTTGACATTTGGTGTAGAATTGAGGGTTTGTTTCTATGTTGTATGTCTATTTGACTCTAAGAAGGATGTGATTGCACTGATCTAGAGATTAAAGGTTGTCTTTATTTGTCAAATATACATCGAAATGTACAGTAAAATGCTTAATTAGTGTCAACGACAAACTCAGCCTGAGGATTCTGCTGGGAAGCATAGCAAGAGTCACTATACTTCAGTGCCAACTAGCATGCTCTCAACTTATGAAACCTATCTCTGAACTGTGGGAGGAAACCAGAGCATCTGGGGAAACCCACAGGGTTATGGGGAAAAATACAAACTCCTGTCAGAATCAAACCCAATCGTCACAGGGTCATGGGGAAAACATACAAACTCCTGTCAAAATCAAACCCCAATCATCACAGGGTCATGGGGAAAACATACAAACTCCTGTCAGAATTAAACCCCAATCGTCACAGGGTCATGGGGAAAACATACAAACTCCTATCAGAATCAAACCCCAGTCTTCACAGGGTCATGGGGAAAACTCCTGTCAGAATCAAACCCCAGTCTTCACAGCTGCTGCTGTAGAACATTGCACTCGCTGCTGTGCTGCCTAATTCTTGGCTGAATTTTTAAAATAAATGTATGGAAAAATAGTCAATGAACCAGCCATCGCAGAGTTGGTGTTATATGAACAAGTAATAGGAGTTCATTGACAAAGAAAGTGTACTGTGCATTGCCTAAGGCTACATCTACACTAGACCAGATAATTTTGAAAACGCCGGTTTCGCGTAAAAATGATAGGCATCTACATTATGCGTTTTAAAAAATATCTCTGTCCACATTGAAAAGGATATTTCAGCAAATCTCCTCCTCCTGCATATGCGCAGGACACACCTACTGAAAACAAGCGACGTGTTTGGTGTTGAATCTCGCTGTGAAAGACAGTGCGTATTTGTTCAGTTACAGACATTGCCGTCTGTTTTGAAATTGTTAGGTTGCATTCAAGAAAAGAATGAAATAGCGCACTGCCGTCTGATAGCGTTTTCAGATTTCTCTGGTTACCCCATCCACACTGATCTGCCCAAGCGGCATTTTCAAAATTACTCACCCTGGAAAGCATTTCTGAAAAGCTCTCGTTTTGGGGAACGAAAACGCTGTTTTAGTGTGGACGGAGGGTAAAAACAAAGAGAAAAAGCTTCGGTTACGGATTTATCCGGTGTAGTGTGGACGTAGCCTTAATGTATATATTCAGAAAGCTTCGGAGTGAATAGGAAATTGGGTAAAGAACAAAAAATGCCAGCTAATGATTTCTCATAGGAATGCAAACAAGTTGTTTGTGTGCTTCATTGAGGCAGTGTATGGATTATTGCTGTTAAGTAAAGAATGTTTGAAATGCTGTGTTTATTTTTGTACAAGAAACTAACTTTGTTTTCTGTCTGGCTTGGCTAAGTTTAGGTGAAGATTTTAAAGTCGTGCAGAAGGAGGTGGCAGACATCTTGAAAGGAAGGATCTTAGTAGGTCACGCTGTTCACAATGATCTTAAGGTCAGTTCTTTGGAGTCACCCAGTCTGACCCTTTCCCCAAACGCCAGACTGTTTGGGGAGTGGGTTGGGGTTCGGTTTGAACTTAGTAGAAGAGAAGCCCAAACAATCTTTTCTTTTGAAGAGTAAAATATGAGACATGGTTAATATCGTCACACTTTCCTCCAACCAACTCAGTTGGTTCTCCTCACCTTTCGGTGCTGGACGAGATCTGAGCTAGGTGGCCATTCTCCAGCAGTCTCATTGGAGTTGAGAGACTGTGTTGCTACAGCTCTGTCACTGGCATGATTAACTCAGAAAGCGTTCATTAATTTGTGTTGTTTTAGAATTTGAATTAAGTTTAAGAATACATTGTAAGCAATAATAAACACTGATGCTGACAGATTGTTAAAAACTCAGCTGCACTACTAATGTCCTTTTGGTAAACTGTTTGCCAGTCTTAGTCAGTACGTGACCATGCTGGTAGGGAACTTGTTCCTTAAATTCTTAAAAAGGGATTCCCTCATCTTGTTTCTGGTTCTTAATTCTATACATTGGTTATCAGCTCTCAGGAAGCAGTCATTCTGTCAAAGACTCCTCATGAATTTTGAACAGGTCTTTTTAAAAAAAAAAGTGATGTGTGGGTGGATTCTAAATAAAGCTGGAAATTTCTGCTCTGACATCCATAAATAAAAGCAGAAAATGCTGGCAATAGTCAACAAGTCATGCAGCTTGGGTGCTGGTAAATATGGAGTGGTGCCTTCCAAATACAGGGAAGGGAGAAATGTCCACTGGTAGCCTTGTATTGAAGCTGGCAGAGGTTACGATTTATTATTTGGAGGCTGGCGGGTGGGAGGTGAGGGAAAGCGTTAGTTTGTCCCTGCACTGGATGAGGTGGGATATGGAACACATGCATCAGAATCAGGCTTATTATCACGGAATTATGTCATGAAATTTGTTATTGGAATACATAAATTACTGTGGGTTGCAATAGAAAATGTTAAATAAATAGTACAAAGAGAGAGCGAAATAGTGAGGTGGTATTTGTGGATCACCAGAAATCTGAGTTTGGAGGGGAAGAAGCTGTTCCTGAAATGTTGAGTGTGCGTCTTCAGGCTCCTGTACCTCCTCCAGGATGGAAGTAATGAGAAGAGGGTGTGTCCTGATTGGCGAGGGTCCTTAACGATGGCTTTCTTGAGGCACCACCTTTTGAAGATGTCCTTGATGGTGGGGAGGCTAATGATGGAGTTTACAACTCTGCAGCTTCTTTACCTCCTGTGTGCTGGAGGCTTCATACCAGGCGGTGATGCAATCAGTCAAACTGCTCTCAGTGGTACATCTGTAGAAATTTGTTGGAGTCTCTGGTGATGTACCAATTCTCCTCAAACTTCTAATGAAGTATAGAAGCTGGCATGCCTTCTTCGTGACTGTATCAATATGTTGGGGCCAGCTCAACATGTTAGAGTACTGTCAGTAATGGTGATGATGGGGAGGAGATGGTGGTAACCACAGTTAAACAAGGAAAGACATCTCAGAAATACCTTTATAGAAGGTGTTGTTTTTTGAGGTGATGAGTGTTAGGAAAAAAACGATTAGGGAATTTTAAACATCAGCGAATCCCACCTGGAACCACTTGCAGAGGCACAAGAAATCCTGCAGATGCTGCAAACCTTAAGCAGCACACACTGAATGCTGAAGGAATGCCAGCAGTATCTGTGAGGGGAAATGAACAGTTATTCCCCTCCTTCGGTGATGCTGACCTGCTGAGTTCCTCCTGCATTTTGTACTTGTAATTCTGACTTGAACTGGTTCAATATTCATTTCACTGAATCGGCACTCACCCCCAGAAGTGCCATGACCCCAGATCAAAATCGCAAGAGTCTATAATTGTACTAGTTAGCAAAGGAATTTTGAGGGTCTTTATTTTCCCAGTCACAGAGAGTACTTTTAAACATTCTTAAATCAGTTACCATTGAATTTACTGATAAACCCTGTATAATTTATGGCAGATCCTGTTTTTGAGTCATCCAAAGAAGAGAATTCGTGACACGCAGAAATATAAACCTTTCAAAGCACTTGTCAAAGTAAGTAAAGTTTAAGTCTATCATTCAAAAACAGTATCCTGTTGCACAGGCTGAGAATGTTAAATTTCAGCTAATGGATATTGGACACAAATTCAACATCCAAGTACTGACTGATTTCATCCAAGACCTTTATCCACTTAACCCAGCCACCAACTATTAAACCATAATACTTAGGAGCAGAATTAGACCATTCAGCCCATCAAATCTAATCCATCATGTCATATTTATTTTCTCTCTCAATCCCATTCTTCTGTCTTCTCTCCATAACTTTTGACATGCTTACTGATCATATCCCACCTCCACTGTCTAGGCCTTTCAATATTTGGTGGGTTTCAATGATATTTCCCCCTGCAAACCACCCCCCCCCCCCAAATTCTTCTAAACTCCTGTGAGGGCAGCCCCAAAGTGCTCAAACACTCGTGTGTTAACCCTCTCATTCCTGGAATCATTCTTGTAAACCACCTCTGGACCCCCTCCATCCTTCCTTAGTTATAGAGTCCAAAATTGCTCACAATTCTCCCAAGTGGCATCTAACCAATGCTTTATAAAGCCTCAGCATTACGTGCTTGTTTTTATACTCTAGTACTCTTAAAATGAATGTTAACATTGCATTTGCCTTCCTCACCACTGACTCAATCTTCAAGTTGGGTTAGGGAATCCTGCACTGGACCCTCTCCAATGCCAGCACATCGTTTCTTTGACATGTAATTCATATAAGATGTGATCCTGCTGTCTGAGAAACCTTTCTAACATGCAGAGTTTATCTGCTAGAATTTCAATTTGTTGTCTTTACATAATGAAATTCCAGAAAACATGCAATAAAGAAGTCCAATTACCCCAACTGGACTAAAATCAGTTTAGATTCTGTGACAGCCTCTGTCCCACACCATCTTGCTGGGCCTTCCTTTTTGACCCTTCTTTCCAATCTTCTCTGTCTCCAGCACTTGTGGTGGCATTTTATCAATCAGCTGCTTTTAAAGATAAACTAGGTTCTCCAGAAAGTATAACCAAATCTAGAATATGTATAACTCATTGCCAGAATGGATGCATCAGTTAAGCTTGTAGATTTGAAAGCAGGAATTCTGATGTCTTCTGTTCCTAATCAGCATTCAGTCGGCATCAGATATAAAATAGGTTATGCATGATGGTCATTATTAAATCTGAATGCAAAGAAGACAATTCATTGTTTTCTCAAAGGAGAAAGTATTAGGGAAGTTAATAGGACAAATCTTTGAGATTGTGACAGGCAGGATCAATAAAGCAGAACGGGTACTGTGCACGATGAGAGATCGTGGCTTTGGGGATTTTGGCATGGATCACGAATCAGCCAACTAGACTTTCAGGTTGGTAAGCTGTAACCAGTGGGGTCAGTGCTGGGGCCTCAACTGTTTACAGAGTCACTAACGCAAGTTGTGCGAGGGTAAAGAGTCTGCAAGGAGCTCTAAATAATCTAAAATTCGGAGGTTTTTTTGTGGTGAATTGTGAAGTTAATCATTTTGTAGGAAGAAGGGTAATGTAGAATATAATTTAAATGGAGAAAGAATGCTGTGTAGATGTCTCAGGGTATCTTTGTGTATGAAATAAAGTTATCATGCAGGTACAGTGGTGATTAGGAAGACAAATGGACTGTTAGCCTTTATTGCAAGGGGGTGGAATTATACAGAGCCCACTGGGTCCACACCAGACAACCATTTACACTAATCCTGTTTCAACTTTCTGCTAAATTCAATCTCTCATTTGCACACTAGAGACATTTGACAGCAGTCTATTAGCTTGCCAACCCACACACCTCTGGAACATGGCCACATGGTTAGAGTGAGATTGTGCGAACCGCACGTTGGCAGGGCTGAACCTGGGTCACTGGAGCCAGGGACTTGAACATTTGGAATCGTCCAACCAAGAGAGTGGCAGAAGCTGAGTAAGCGAATACATTTAGAGCTAAGGCAAACACGTCCTTTGTGGGAGTTTAGGAAACAGGTGGGGAGGTAAAGTTGAAGCTAAGAACAGATCAGCCATAATCTTACCTAATGACAGAGAAGGCATAAGGAATCTTGCAGCCTCCTCTTTCTCCCTTTTTTAATATCAGGAGAAATGTTTTTACACATACTTGAGAAAGTGAAACACAGTACCAGGAGTGATAGTGAGGCACACAGGATACTTAAGTTGGCTAAATAGTGACCATACAGGAAAAAGGTATGGTTTAAGGAAGAAACTACTGGAGAGTAAACAGCAGCGTTGCTGGTTGAGCTTTAAATGTTATTTCTGTCTTTACCAACAGTTAGGAGTAGCACTTGGGTTAGAAGCCTCAATTAATAGGAATTTAGAAACCAGAGGGCTGTCAGATAAGGATAAACCCTAACATCATTAAAGACCTAATCTCAGGTCCTGTATTTAAAAATAAAATGGGGAGTAATTTTTTGTGGAAAAGGAGGATGTGTGAAATTCTGAAATAAACTATCATCTGTTACTAAAAGCTGCATGAGCATATGTCTCCAGTGATGTTTGTGAAAGTACAACCAGGACTGATGGTGTCAGGTACAGGAAGTTGTTGTTCACTCTTATATACCTTTTGCCTGAAACTCTGACCCAAACCAAGTGGAGGCAAGGAATGGAATGGCATGTATTGGGCCTTTTTAAGATATTTAGGGCCTTTAAATGATCTGAACATCCTATTCCTGGATTTATTTTCTTTACAGTGTGGTCGGCCCTCACTCAAGCATCTGTGCCGACAGATCCTAAAGGTCAAAGTTCAAGAGTCCGAACACTCTTCGGTGAGTATGCTCATTGAAGACGTTACTGGGCATCAGATAGTTTATACAAGTAATGGTAGTCTCTCACTGTAACACTCCAGGCTTTCAGCTAACCTCAGATGAACTCAGCAGGTCGGGCAGCATTCATTGAAATGAGCAGTCAGCGTTTCAGGCCGAGGCCCTTCGTCAGGGCAGGCGCCCCATAAAGAAGGTGGGGGGAGGGTGGAAAACCAATCAGCGGAAAGATCAAGGGGTGGGGGAGGTGATAGGCAGCTAGAAGAGCAGACAGAGTGAAAGTGGGATGGGGGGAGGCAGAGGGAGGGAATTACCGGAAGTTGGAGAATTTGATATTCATACCAAGGGGCTGGAGACTACCCAGACAGTATATGAGGTGTTGCTCCTCCAACCTGAGTTTGGCCTCATCATGCAGTAGAGGAGGCCGTGTATGGACATATCCGAATGGGAATGTAAAACAGAGTTGAAGTGGGTGGCAAGCGGGAGATCCTGTCTGTTGTGGCGGATGGAGTGGAGGTGCTCGACGAAGCGGTCCCCCAATCTGTGTTGGGTCTCACTGATGTAGAGGAGACCGCACCAGGAGCAATGATGCAATAAATTACCCCAACAGACTTACAAGTGAAGTGTTGCCTCACCTGGAAGGACTGTTTGGGGCCCTGAATGGTGGTAAGAGAGGAGGTGTAGGGACAGGATTTCCCTACTAGATGAATTCCTCAGTCGATAATTATTAGGAACTAAATATAGTTTCATAGTACTGCAGAACTACTGGTAGTATTATAATGTGTTCTGTTTCATTTAAATACATAATTTGTACTCAGTTAAATGGCAGTTTTTAAAAATATACTTTTTAACAATTTCCGTGAAACTTCAGCTAATTGGGGCAGTGGCTTACTTAGGCCAAAATGTATCCCAGTTAACTGGAATCTTCTATATGTGTTCTAATTAACTGGAGTCCACTGTATTCAGTCAGAGACGAATTAGTGGAGGGAGGAGTTCAGAGAGGAAATTCAGGATCTGGAGCTCTAGATCTCTATAAAGGACAGCCACTGGTGGTGGAGGAAGGAATGGAAATCTGGCTGTGCAGGAAGGCAGCATTGTACAGATTAGAGGGGTGGATAATGGTGAGAGTGCAAAACAAAACCATTGTAGGTATGAGAATTTTTAAATTGTGGCATTGACAATTAGACACAGCCTCTTGGTGGAACTTAGGCTCCTTAAGTGTGTTTCGGCTCCATAAATGGGTTGGACACAGGGCTTAAAGGTAAAACAATTCCCTGTAACTTTGCAACATACACACAAAATGCTGGAGGAATTCAGCAAATAAGAGGCAGCATCTATGGAAATGGTTCCTAGCTGAGTCCCTTCAGGAATCTGTAACAATGCATCTGTTTGGATCTAGTTGCCCTTTTCAGTTGTGGGACCTTAATTTTCTTTTTAATTCCTTCAAAAGTAAGAGAAACATCAATGATTAGGTTGTGGAAAGAACTTGTTCTGCAAGTCCTGGCATAACACTGCTTGGTACTCAGAGATGAGCAAGATCTTGCTCCTAATTTAAATTAAGAGAAAGGGAAGAGCTAGCCGTTGGCCTTGTCAGGCACGGACTTGCTCAGAGATGCATTTGCCTGGAAGCGCTGATTTTATCAGATGTAATCGGGCTGGGCAGTGAAGTCTGTCCTGGGCTATGTGACTTGTCGATGTTCTACCCAGAGTGGAAACAGTAAAATAATTCTCACTGACAGCCATTCTTCGAGTCTGGACCTGTGTAAACTGCTTTCAAGTGAGTGTAACAGGAGCTTGAATGAAACAGTAGTGTGCAGAAGCCCAGAGTTGCAGTGCTGGTGGAGTTTCACCTGCTGTCCTCTTACCCTTTAGGTTCAAGATGCACAGGCGACAATGAGGCTTTACACGTTGGCACGACAACAGTGGGAAGCAGGATTAAAGGCAAAGTACAGAGCGAAGAAAGAAGATGTGAAGGAGAAAACTGAATCGAAGATGGCTAAGACTGCAAGAAAATGATGAGGGGGTCAGTGTTCGGTATTCTATGAGAGGTCAGTCTGAGCCCTCCATTCCCCTACAATTCAAATTTGACAGATGGACCTTGTGACAGCAGATGAATTTTCCTACACGTATAGATATTTCAATGAAAAACATGCGGAAGGAGTAGAAGTTGACGGCAAATCCCTTACATTTGTACATGTTTCCTGCGGTAACCGGTTGGTCTGGACTGATAGTGAAATCCGGGATATCGCAGATGCCCCACCTCATCTCAGTTAATTTTTTTTATAGAAAATAAATCTTGTCAGAATTTTATACTCGAGTTGAAACTTGGTGCTTTAGTATCCTATAAAGTTATTAATCACTCAGCATGAGCTGCTAAGTAATTAGTATGGAAGCTTTATTGCCTCACTTTGTAGCTGATAACTCACTTTGTAATACTCAATGCTTATTCCGTACTGCATGGAGAGTTTTCACATGATCTATTTAGAATCATTCCCCTGGTTACTGACTCTGAAAAAGCTAATTTCTCAAGACTCTGGAGCAGGGTTTGAATTGCCAATCCTCTTCCGTCTTGGGTTTTATTAATTTTATTTAAAGGTGTCCATGAAACAAATGTGAGTGAGTCAAGCCTAATAGATTTCAGGATGGTGCAGTTAGCATACAGCTCAGGTTGGAAGGATGAGGGCAGGACTAGGGCAGGATGAGGGTTGAAGTGATCCATGTTTGACTTAAAGCACCTTTGGGAGAAGATGATGGCTGACTGTGTTACCAGTATCTGGTGCTGTGATCAGGTTCTATAATCAACGTGAGCCAGAACATTCATCAGTTTAATTGAAGACATTATTCAACAGAGGTCTTGCGGCTTGCATCCTCAGATTCTCCGTCCACCATCTGAAGTCTTAGAAGAGTGGAATTTACTATGATGACAATGTCCTGAAGGGAGAATGAAAACAAGTAAATTACCGTTTTATTATTTCTGTTTCTGTCCTGTGCATGCACTTGCACAACTCTATCCCTTTCCTGAAGATCCTGGTACTAACTCAGTTCCTGTTCTCCCGTATTCAGCACCAACAGGACAATGAAAGGAATGAGAGAGACCATTCAGCCTCGTGGCTGATCTTCAACTCCATTTATCCAGCCTTGTGCTTCATAAAAACTCCATCTAACAATAGGCCTGCTGTATTCATTGGTCTTTAGATCCAAAATTTCTTTAGTGGAAGAGGTCTTTCCTTGATTCACCCCTAAACTGGTTTCTCTGCAGTAATTGGTTTTATGAATCATTTAGTTATCTTAAATTATTGAAGGGAGTAAAGCCTTGCTTATGGAATCTTCTTAGCCTTAATAAGACATGAATCTTTCCTGCATCTTCAACAATATCCATTCCGAATGTAATAATCTAGATGTGATTTAACTACAGCTTTAAATTCTTGTCATATAGCTTCCCCCATTTTTGATCATTTGTAACATCTAATTTGAGTATATATTCATTCCCTACATTTGAATCTGGTTTTACTGCCCTTTCTGACATGTGAATAAAGATTAAAATTCACTTTTCTAAAGCTTTTGCCAATTATGTAAAATGTCTGTTTACTGGTTCTTTGATATGCAAGCATTCCATGTTTGCTTTATCGGAATATCTTGAGATTTTGAACACCTCTATCAAATCTCCACTTAATATTCAATGCTCAAAGGAGAGTAACTACAAGACAGATGGTTAAATCTAACCTATATGTAGTTTAATAGGATTTAAGTTTGTAAGTCCACAAGGCTGGTGTATGGAACTGAAGGAAATGCACAAAACCAATATTCAATGTAGTCCACTCACCTCATTAGATGCAAATTTGATTTTGATTTCGTTCAGTAGCTTGTCTACTTTTTGGGAGATCAGATCAGGCAAAACGTCCTCTGGAACAGCGTCATTAGTAATCAGGTTTATTAATGAAAGTAAGATTTGTTAATTAATGCAAGTATCAAATTAAAGAAAAACACCTCTCAACTTCAAGACATCCCAAAACAGATTTTGAAATATAACCATTATTATAACGTGGGAAAACTCTCATATACTGCAATTGTCTTATTTGATTGTTAACCGAAAGATAAATATTGGCCCAGGAGACCAGCAGTGATATCTCCACTCTTCAAAACAGTATCATGGGATCTTTTAGCTCCACTGGGACAGGTTGTTGTAATGACAGCTCTATCAAACAACTGGTATCTCTGGCAGTGTAGTGTGCCTGCAGTATTACCCTGAGGTTCTGCCTGGACAATGTATGAAACTAACCAGTGCTTTGAATCATCACTCCCCAATAAAAGCCAGAGGCAAGAGGATGAAATATTAAATGGCAGTGGTAGTAACTCAGCAGTTTGGCATTGTACTTGAAGGTTGACTCTAGAGTCAGGGATATGGAGAAATCCAAACTTGTTTGGGGTCCTGGTGTGGGACACAGTGTGTTCTACTCCTGCAAGGAGACTTTTAGTGGGAATCATCCCAGAACATGGCTAACTATTAGCCAGGAAATAATTTGGCTGCATTAGGGTAGTATGTTCTCCTCTTTCCCCCACTCCCCCACTCTACCCTTCAATCCTTCCTCCCGTGCAACAACCCGGACATTTGAACCCACCATACTGCACCATGTCCAGAAACACCAAGCAGATTGTCTGCACCACCTCAGCGTTAGTCTGGTGGATGTGGTAACTCTCCATGATCACACTCAAGCCATCACGTTGCTCGTCTGGCACCAGAATCCGAAAGGCCACAAGCTCTGAAGGGGAGAGTGAAGAATCCAGACTGAGTATCTCAGTTGCAAATCCACTAGGCCTCCCATCAAAACTCTGCATTTGCTCTGATCCTTTAATTCATTCCTGTATTGTTTTTTTTTGTTATTGATTTGGTTTTCCTGGCAATCTTTAAAATTCAAAACTCAATCTTTATATTTGTTGCTCAGGCCTTTAATCTTCACATTTGTTTCTCAATTAAGGTACAACTTGTACCTCCTGTACTTGATAAAGTGACTAATGAGTGTATGTTACACTCAGAAAATGCTGGAGGAACTCAGCAGGCCAGGCAGCATCTACGAAAAAGAGTAAACAGTCGACTTCTCAGATCGAGGTGTCAACTGTACTCTTTTTTTTTCATAAATGTTACCTGGCCTGCTGAGTTCCTCCAGCATTTTGTGTGTTTTGCTTGAATTTCCAGCATCTGCAGATTTTCTCTTGTTAATGAGTATATGTTCATGGTCTTTTGCTGCTGTAGCCCAACCATTCGAAGGTTTGGCATGTGTGTTCAGAGATGTTCTGCATACCACTGTTGTAATGCATAGTTATTTGAGTTATTGCCACCCTCCTGTCGGCTTGAACCATTCTGGCCATTCTCCTTTGACCTCGTCATTAACAAAGCATTTTCTTCCTTAGAACTGCCATTCATTGGATTTTTTTTTTCCTCACACCATTCTCTAAACCCTGGAGACTGTTGTGCATGAAATTCCAAGGAGATCTGCAGTTTTTGAGATAATCAAACTACCCTATCTGGCACCAACAATCATTCCCTGGTCAGAGTCACTTAGATCACATTTCTTCACCATTCTGATATTTGATCCAAAGAACAGCTGAACCTCTAGACCATGTCTATATGCTTTTATGTATTGTGTTGCTGCCATGATTGGCTGATTAGATATTTGCATTAATAGGCAGGTGTTTAGATGTACCTAATAAAATGGCCACTGGGTGTATGTTTATATAGTGTATCTTAAGAATAGAAATTTAAGGAGGACATCCCAGAGATTAGGACTTTGGCAGCTGAAGATAATGGATGCTAGTGAAGAAGTGATCAAAATTAGATCTAAAGGAACTCAGAGATTAAAAGGGAGCGGTGAGGTTATGTAAATGACCATGAATAATTTGTAAATGAAGTTATGCTTAACTTGTAACCAATGTTGGCAAGTGAGCCAGGTTATCCAACACTGCTTTGACCATCGTAACTTGGGCCAAAGGTTACAATAAGGGCAAACAAATGTTGGATAACCTCATTTGCAGAAATTCAAAGAAGGTCTTGGGAGTAGTTTAAAAAGTCAGCACAACATCATGGGTTGAAGGGCCTATACTGTGCTGCACTGTTCTATGTCAGTGGAGAGGTAATAGAGGCATGCAAGAGCGTTTAGGCTGAAAAGCGTGGACAGGCTGTGGGGGAAATCTAGCAACCTTGGTGGTGGCATGAACAGGTCATCTTGGAACTGAATACAAGCTTCTGACCAGTCTCAGAAAACTGCCAAGGTGAGGGACGAGTCAACAGAATCTGTGGCCATGACTGAACACAATGGCTTTAACCTATTCAATATTTAACTGCGGGAATTCTCTACTTATCAACCTGCTTGAAGCTGGATAAGAGTCTGACAATTTAGGAACAGCGGGACGTGGGTGTAAGGGAGAAGGTGATATCACAGAAGGGACACAAACATTATCAGCAAACTTGAAAATAAAATAAATTTTGGAAGGGAAGCTTGTGGCTGGTTGTTACACTGAAGTAGGGTTGAGGAAGCAAATTTTGATCTGTTTGGCCTGATAGCATGATGGAATCTACCCAGAGTGCAAATTCAGAGCTATCAAATTTATAAGTAATAGGACTGAGGAAAACAGCAGAGGCCTGTGATCGAACAATGCAACATTAGCATCACAGAAGTCAGTGATTTGGCTTCAAAGTTTAAAGTAAATTTAAAATCAAAATACATACAAGTCACCATATACTACCCTGAGATTCATTTTCTTGCAAGAATTCAAAATAAAACCAAGAAACATAACAGAATTGATGAAAAATCACACACAAACGGACAAATAGCTAAAACAATGCACACAAAATGCTGGTAGAACACAGTAGGCCAGGCAGCATCTATAGGGAGAAGCACTGTCGACGTTTCGGGCCGAGAACCCTTTCTCGTGTTTGCTGACAAATAGCTAATGTGCAAATGAAGGCAATTTATTTAAATGCAAAAAAAATTGATGATACTGAAAACAAGTTGCAGAGTCCTTGAATGTGAGTCCAGAGGTTGAGGAATCAGGAGGTGAGTGAAGTTTGCATTTGTTTGAAGTGAGGAAGGGGGAACATAATGGGGGAAGGGGTGAAGAAAAGCATTTATAATTAAGATAAGTGGGGATTAGATTTGTATTCCACAGTGCTGAAAGATTACTAAGGCTAGGTATTAAAGTAAAGCTGAGGTTACAATTAAATTGAAAATGATCTTATAGTTCGGTTAAGATTAGTGCAATATAATTTTCTACATCAATTATATATTACACCACAAAAAATAAATAAATTAAATCCAAATTTATCTGATCAGTGTTTCCGATGTAACCAAGAAACTGGTACTTTTTTACATTCTACATGGTCTTGTTCTAAAATTCAACCTTTTTGGACAAATTTAAGACTTTTACTGGAACAAATTACAGGAACACAACTTCCTCATAATCCAATATTACTCTTACTAGGTGATATTGAAGGGATAAAACCGAAACTCACACTAAATAAATATCAGAAAGAATTCATAAAAATTGCACTGGCAGTAGCCAAAAAGGCTATTGCAGTTACTTGGAAATCGGATACATATTTAAGTATAGATTGTTGGAAGAAAGAAATTTATGGCTGTATTCCATTAGAAAAAATTACTTATAATTTAAGAGATAAATATGAAACATTTCTGAAAACTTGGTGCCCTTATTTACAAAAGACAGGACTAAATATATAGGTGATCTGAAGATGAAACAATTGGTTACTTGGGGAAAGAAATAAATATATATACTAAAGTTATTACGAACTCCATGGAGCATGTGGGGATCTTCCAATATCCAGGCACTCTTTTTTTTTTCTTTCTTTCTCTTTTTTTCTATAAGGAAGTTGGGGGGAGGGGGGAAGGGTTATATACATTTTTTTCCATACTTCACTCTGTAATCACTTAAAAATGCAATAAAAAAAAGTTTTCAAAAAAAAAAAGAAAATGATCTTATTAAAGTTCTGAGCAGGCTCAAGGGGTCAAGTGGCTACTGCTCCTTATTTACATCTTCCACATGAGGATATTTTGTTCATTTGATGCTGTAAGTGTGAGGGAGCTATCCACAGCAGTATAGCTCCATGTTATATGAACCAGCTGGAACGAAGAGTAAATGGGCAAACCATTTATCTACCGTATCTACTCAAATCTGCCTCCCTTGTCTGTCTGGCAGTAGAAACAAGGTTCGTACTACAAGGAATATCCAGATGAGAAAAGGGCTAACAACACACACAAAATGCTGGTAGAACACAGCAGGCCAGGCAGCATCTATAAGGAGAAGCACCGTCGATGTTTCAGGCCAAGACCCTTCGTCAGGACTAACTGAAAGGAAAGATAGTAAGAGATTTGAAAGTAGTGGGGGGAGGGGGAAATGCGAAATGATAGGATAAGACTGGAGGGGGTGGGATGAAGCTGAGAGCTGGAAAGGTAATTGGTGAAAGTGATACAGAGCTGGAGAAGGGAAAGGATCATGGGACTGGAGGCCTCAGGAGAAAGAAATGGGGAGGTGGGGAAGCACCAGAGGGAGATGGAGAACAGGCAAACAACTAAATATGTCAGGGATGGGGTAAGAAGGGGAGGAGGGGCATTAACGGAAGTTCGAGAAGTCAATGTTTATGCCATCAGGTTGGAGGCTACCCAGCTGTATATAAGGTGTTGTTCCTCCAACCTGAGTTTGGATTCATTTTGACAGTAGAGGAGGCCATGGATAGACATATCAGAATGGGAATGGGACTTCCCAACCTGATGGCATGAACATTGACTTCTCTAACTTCTGTTAATGCCCCTCTCCCCTTTCTTACCCCATCCTTGACATATTTAGTTGTTTGCCTGTTCTCCATCTCCCTGTGGTGCTCCCCCCCTTCTTTCTCCCAAGGCCTCCTGTCCCATGATCCTTTCCCTTCTCCAGCTCTGTATCACTTTTGCCAATCACCTTTCCAGCTCTTAGCTTCATCCCACCCCCTCCAGTCTTCTATCATTTCGCATTTCCCCCTCTTCCCACTACTTTCAAATCTCTTACTATCTTTCCTTTCAGTTAGTCCTGACGAAGGGTCTTGGCCCAAAACATCGACAATGCTTCTCCTTATAGATGCTGCCTGGCCTGCTGTGTTCCACCAGCATTTTGTGTGGGTTGTTTGAATTTCCAGCATCTGCAGATATCCTCGTGTTTGCTGAGAAAAGGACTGAGGGCTTTAATACCAATTTTAACATCAAAAGGTGTGGTTGAGAATATCACCATCTGTAGAAACGTCACGATGATCAGAGTGCCAAAACAGTCATAAATACCATTAGACATAGGAGCAGAATTAGGCCATTTGGCCCATCAGGTCTGTTCTGCCATTTGATTGTGGTTGATTTATTTTCCTTCTCAACCCCATTCTCCTGTCCTCATTTGATGCCCTTATTATTTAAGAACCTATCAACCTCCACTTTAAATACACCTAATGACTTGGCTACCCAACCATCTGCGACAATGAATTAGAATAGAATAGTACAGCATGTTACAGGCCCTTCGGCCCACAATGTTGTGCCGACCCTCAAACCCTGCCTCCCATATAACCCCCCCATCTTAAATTCCTCCATATACCTGTCTAGTAGTCTCTTAAACTTCACTAGTGTATCTGCCTCCACCACTGACTCAGGCAGTGCATTCCACGCGCCAACTACTCTGAGTGAAAAACCTTCCTCTAATATCCCCCTTGAACTTCCCTCCCCTTACTTTAAAGCAATGTCCTCTTGTACTGAGCAGTGGTGCCCTGGGGAAGAGGCGCTGGCTGTCCACTCTGTCTATTCCTCTTAATATCTTGTACACCTCTATCATGTCCTTTCCTTTCCGGGGAATGTGCTAAGACGGTAGCGTGATATTAATATGCAGCAGCCTCTCCAGACTCTGGATTGGGGATTGCCAAACGTTATGTGGATTTTCTGGTGGTGTCTGTTTTGTCATATGCTTTTGTGATATCATTCTGGAGGAACGTTGTCTCATTTTTTTTAACTGCATTGATTTGTGGTTTCTAAATGACAATAAACTGAATCTGAATGTCTCCTCTCATCCTCCTTCTCTCCAAAGGGTAAAGCCCTAGCTCCCTTAATCTCTGATCATAATCCATACTCTCTAAACCAGGCGGCATCCTGGTAAATCTCTGTACCCTTTCCAATGCTTCCACATCCTTCCTATACTGAGGCGACCAGAACTGGACACAGTGTGGCCTAACTAGAGTTTTATAGAGCTGCATCATTACATCGCGTCTCTTAAACTCTATCCCTCGACTTATGAAAGCTAACACCCCATAAGCTTTCTTAACTACCCTATCTACCTGTGAGGCAACTTTCAGGGATCTGTGGACATGTACCCCCAGATCCCTCTGCTCCTCCACACTACCAAGTATCCTGCCATTTACTTTGTACTCTGCCTTGGACTTTGTCCTTCCAAAGTGTACCACCTCACACTTCTCTGGGTTGAACTCCATCTGCCACTTCCCAGCCCACTTCTGCATCCTATCAATGTCTCTCTGCAATCTTCGACAATCCTCTACACTATCTACAACACCACCAACCTTTGTGTCGTCTGCAAACTTGCCAACCCACCCTTCTACCCAGGTCGTTAATAAAAATCACAAAAAGTAGAGGTCCCAGAACTGATCCTTGTAGGACACCACTAGTCACAACCCTCCAATCTGAATGTAATCCCTCCACCACAACCCTCTGCCTTCTGCAGGCTAGCCAATTCCGAATCCACCTGGCCAAACTTCCCTGGATCCCATGCCTTCTGACTTTCTGAATAAGGCTACCGTGTGGTACCTTGTCGAATGCCTTACTAAAATCCATGTAGATCACATCCACTGCACTACCCTCATCTATATGCCTGGTCACCTCCTCAAAGAACTCTATCAGGCTTGTTAGGCACAATCTGCCCTTCACAATGCCACGCTGACTGTCCCTGATTAGACCATGATTCTCTAAATGCCCATAGATCTTATCTCTAAGAATCTTTTCCAACAGCTTTCCCACCACAGATGTAAGGCTCACTGGTCTATAATTATCCGGACTATCCCTACTACCTTTTTTTGAACAAGGGGACAACATTTGCCTCCCTCCAATCCTCTGGTACCATTCCTGTGGACAACGAGGACATAAAGATCCTAGCCAGAGGTTCAGCAATCTCTTTCCTTGCCTCGTGGAGCAGCCCGTGAGGAATATTCTGTGAGGCTCCGGGGACTTATCCGTCCTAATGCATTTTAACAACTCCAACATCTTCTCTCCCTTAACATCAACATGCTCCAGAACATCAACCTCACTCATATTGTCCTCACTGTCATCAAGTTCCCTCTCAGTGGTGAATACCGAAGAGAAGTATTCATTTAGGACCTCGCTCACTTCCACAGCCTCCAGGCACATCTTCCCACTTTTATCTCTAATCGGTTCCACAGATTCATCACCATCTGGCTAAAGAAATTCTTCCTCATCTCTGTTCTAAAGGGATTCAGGAAGTTGAAAGTAAACCTATCCAAATGTGGTCAGCAGGAGTGGTGGAATGGAAGGTGAAAAGTTGTTGGTGAACATTAGAAGTGATCAGTGATTGTCCTGTCTGGGATTAAAACGACAAGGGCAGTTCGGCTGTGTTAAGTGGTAAATTCAGCAGAGTGACCATCAGCACAAGGTTAGGCAGCATATGTGGAAGGGGCTGATAGGAGACTGCAACTCTGAAGAGGAAGTGTATGAAGTGATATGAAAAAGAAAATAAAATGGGATTGAAATCTTAGAAAGGAAATGTTCGTGTGCTGGCCTTGGAGTGAAAAGCCGTGAAGGCAACTCACCGATTAAAAACTTTATTGTCGTTGAGTAGGTGCAGGAGAAAGAACAGATGATTTGGTGATAATTCTAAATATAATTTGTAATAACAACTACTGCAACAGTTTAACAGTCTTTATTTAGTGGAAAGGAGTTATTGCCCTCAGCCAGGATACCAAGTCCTCCTCCATATTGATGCCAGCATTCACAGCAAGTTCACAAGTACATAGACATTATTGGGGGAAGTGCAGGGAAAGTTATCTATTCCCAGAACCCACAAGGTTAACAGATGGAAAGTGAACTGGTCTGAAAACCAGTTGACAGAATTAGCCACCAGAGTAGTCTGTTCATGAGCTGGGCCAATTGGCATTGTTACCCTTAAGGGAGCAAACAGTGATTCAATATCCTCTTCAGGAGAGGCAGAAGGACAGTAGTTCACTTGATAAACTGCACACTGGTTAAAGAACTGATCTCTACATCTTACCTGATATTCGAATCAGACTAGACAGGGCAAGACAGATGTTCTTCACGCTGTTTTCTTTTCGTAGATGAAGAATGTATGCTTGAATTAGGAGCAGAGTGATGTCTTCAAACTCCTCATCGGACAGTGTCTCTGAAGAGAAAGAAAATACGACAAACTCCTAAAGCTCGGATCAAGCGTGCAGTTGGTAGCAGTATGTGGGGACCGGGTGAACACACTGAATGAATTCCACGGAGACACTGGAATAGACGAATTGAGTCATGTATGGGTATTACACATGGGATGTGACACTCACCAGACTCCATTCACACTTTGTACTGTCCTGAGACACCGAGAAAAGCACAACCACCAACTCATGAGCACAACACAAACTACAGCACACAATGCAGTACACTCTGCACACACACACTGTACCCATACTGCAGCACATGATACACTCCAGAAGAATGCAAGGTCACAAATTACTTTGTGTGTGCATCTGTGGTGATATTTGCCACGTGATTATGTGTATGCACTTACTGCTTTAATTTAATGTTTGTTTATTTGAGTCCCCACACCATTTTTTGCTTATAAAGGTATATGCTTTGTTATGATAGGTTTATGAACTAACCCTCCAAGGAAAGAGCCCACAGTGCCGAGCAGGCTGACTCCACTACATCTCCATTCTGAAGATGATTCTTCAGTACTTGCCAAACAGTCCTCAGGGCACCTTCCAATTTTGCTGTTCGCGCATTTTTTTCTACAGGAGGAACAGGGAAAAGGACGCGGTTACACAGTAATTCTATTCTATGACCACTCCGAATTACGCCCAAGAGTGGGCTTCCCCCTCTCTCCCCCACCCCGAGGTGATGTTGGCCACGGTTCAGTGAGCAGCTCAGTAGCCCTTGAGTTCTGGGTTTGTCCCCCTCTCGTTTGTACAAGCAAGGCTGATGCAGCCTGTGCACTCGGCTCCATGGTTACTATCTTTTGCGCAGTAACTTAAACTAAAGCCTGTCTGCTATTGCAGCATTTTGATGAGCCAGGTGTTCTCCTGTGCTGTACCAAGTCTACGAGTTTGAAGATGAGTATGGGGCTTCCCCAGGGACAGGACAATACCCATCATTTCAGCATCACTGAAAAAAAGATCATTTGATCACCATTGCAACTATTGGAATATTCTGAGGTTCTTAAAGGAATGTCTAAATATGTCCCTTTAAGAAAAAAACAAGGGTCTGATTTTCATAAAGTATAGGAAATCCAGGGTGGGGGCGCGGGAGAGTGTTTAGGCCAAGAGCAAGTTGCTCTTCCTAAAATCTGAAAAATACTATAAACCAAAAAGCAGATTCAGGTGTGGACTGCAAAGGCAGGGATAACAGCAATGGGAAGGACCCTGGTGGCATTATCAATAATTAACAAAATTGCCTTGGTGGCAGGAGGCAGGGAATGGTGGTGGCAGGTTGTATTTCAGATTCGAGATCCGCGGGAGATCTGAAAACTGGTGGTGTGTCACAGTGCATCAGCACTGCTGGTAAAGTCAGCAATTGTTGCCGAGGAGGTGGAGAACCATAATCCATGTAGCTAAACTGCTCCCGGAGTCCAATGGCTATAGATTTCTGGAATTAAACATCAGCAAAAGTGAAGGAAAGGGAATATATTTGTAGATTAAGACGTAAAAATTAATTGCAAGATAAATTTTGGTGACAAACTCAACTGCCTGTAAGGAGCTTGTCCACTCTCCCTGTGACCGCGTGGGTTTCATCTGGTTCCCTCCCACAGTCCAAAGGCGTAGCAGTTGGTAGGTTAATTGGTCACTGTAGACTGTGCCGTGATTAGGCTGGGGTTAAAATTGGGGGATTGCTGGGCTTGAAGGTCTGGGAGGGCCTTTTCCACGCTGTATCTCAGTAAATCAAATGAGTGAGTAAAGTTGTGGCAGACTGAGTTCTGGGTGATGAGATGTGTACATAAGGAAGACAGATCGGAGTGGTTTCTAAGTAGTGAAGAACTAGGAAATGTGAAGTTATAGACTTAGATACCCACATATAGAAATCTTTAAAAATTAGTGGACAGGTAATAAAGACTGATGAGTGTTTTGTTACAAATTACACAGATTAAAGTCCTCATTTCTAGACCATTTTCACTTTTGATTTGGAGATTCACCAAAATATCTCTTGGACTAGCAGAACTACATCGTAAAGATGGATGGTCTAAATCATATTCCTTTGAATATGGCAAATTTAAGGTGACCTAATTAAAGTTTAAGAATGTTAAATGCTTTGAGTTTGTGTAGATGGGGAGATGTTATTTCCCCTGGTAGATGAGACTGGAGCTAAAGTAAATTATCTTTACATTAGAGCTTGACTATTTAGAAACTACTTCAGGAAAAGAATGATTAAAATCTGGATCCTATCCTGCAATATATGGTTGAGACCCAGCATTAATTTATATTTTTTTAATTAGATAGGGGCGTGAAGAGTAATGCAACCAAGGCAAGAAAAAAATGTCTACGATCTAAAAAGCAGAAAATATGCAGAGGGACCAGACAACTAATTCCTTTTCCCATGAAAATTTTAGAACCTAAAATTCATGTTTTACTCCCTAACCAAACCATAGCAAGCATATAACACACAAGATATATCAAACATACAGGTTATTTGGTTCATCACGATAAATTGGTGCTTATCACCTTCCTATCTGCAATTACAAGCAGGAGGGGGAAGAACAAGCAAGTACTTACTGGTGGTGACGAGGCTCCAGATAGCTCCACAGCAGGGAATGCAGATGCGGCTGTAATCAATGTACATTCTCAATGTCGTCAAGATTGACTGGATCCCATTGGCTCGCCCAATCAGCTTTCCAGCTGCTTCTGTAAGGAGGAAAACAGTATCTCAGGGTTTGGGCACTTCCAGATGATCTGGGCTTTAGATCAGACAATGTGTTCCTATTCTGACCTCAAAGTAATTCAATCCCTGTTGAATAGACAGTAGATCTCAGTCACATAACTATGAATAGTCAGGCTTCCTTTACACAGTTCTATTCAACACTTCCCGAAATGAAGATGTGAATTAGGTGAAGGAAGAGTAAAGCTCCCATTACTCTTTTACATCAATTATACCCAGGGCAGGAACAAAATCAGTTAGTAATGGAATAAAGCTGGTTCTACACCACCCAGCAAACACTGCCACTCAAGATGTAAAATTGTTTAAATATCATTTCCACTTCACTCATGTAAAGAGAACAAAATAATTGTTACTCAGATCCAAAGCAGCACATAAAAAACACAAAAGTACACAATAATTTTTTTAAATACAATAAATATGTGCATAAAATGGCTTATATACACAGCTTGCACATTTAGACAGATGTAAAGATTTTTACTCCTCATGTATTTTAAGGATGTAAGAAATAAAGTCATTTCAATTCAGATTGTATGCCCATTAAGTGACACTAGGCAGAGGTGTGTCTGTACGTAATATGACTCTGATAGGAAATGCTAATGCAGTGGTGGTGGGTGGATTAGTGGGATAAGGTGTTGATCAGTCCAACTGATTTTGAGCCTGGTGGTCCTGGCATGGACGTTACGTAGCATCCTCCGTGATGGCAGTGGGACTAACAGTCTATGAGCAGGGAGGGTGGGATTCTTCAAGGTATCACTGGCCCTTTTTCCAACACCTTTCTGTATATGTGCATCCTAACTGTCTGAGGTCTGGTGGTCGGGAAGGCCAACACCCAGTTGCACAGTGATGTAGTTAGATCGAGGAGTACAGTTTGTTCACCAAGTTCTGTGGGGCAATGGCATTTAAAGTTCTCACTGTACTTCACCCCATCAGCCTTTCCCAGGTTAGTACACATGGAGGTGAAACTGTCTTGTTAAGTACAGACAAAAGAGGTACTGCAGACGCTGGAAATCTAGAGCAATACCTACAATGTGCTGGAGGAACTCTGCAGGTCAGGCAGCATCGATCGATTGGAATAGGACTGCTGAATCCTGATGAAGGGTCTCAGCCCGAAACATTGACTGTTTATTCCCATCCAGAGATACAGCCTGACCTGCTGAGCTCCTCCAGCACAAAGTGTGTCTCGTGAAGTACTTCCAGGATAAAGGCAGAACAAGGCTTCCTCTGAAATGTTCCATCAGACGTTCTCCAGGCTGGTTCAATACAGGTTTAGAAAATGGAGAAAAGCTCCCTCAGGTAGTTTTGAGTTAATGTTTATAATAACACCTTTGTTCCCTAGAACATGTGTACATGATGAAGCAGCCTTCGAAATAGTCTTATTGTTGCAGTAGCAAACCGTTACTTGAATTCCTAAAGCTCTGTTCCAATCAAACTGGCAGTATCCAATCTTACCACTTCCTGACAGCACCATGAGAATTTTGCAAATGACTATCTGGAGATCCACACACTTGCGTTGTGACTCCATCACTGACAGAACTGTGTTGATCACAGTCTCACTGAACAGGTTGTCATCTTCCACACTGAGCTCCATGGCTGTGGGAAAGTAAAAGAAAAATCAGAATGGCTTTCAGAGTTTCTCTGATGTTGCTGCAGATTTTCCTGTTAGAAAGACCACAATCTCAATTATTTTTAAGTGACGCTGCTCAAGAGATAAATATGGATGAAGAGAGATCTTGGAATCCAAGTTCATAGCTCTGTGACAGTGACTACACAGATTGATAAGGTAGTTAGGAAGGCTTACGGAATGCTTGCTTTTATTAGTCGAGGCATTGAGTGCAAAAGTCAAGAGGTTATGTTGCAACTTTATAAAACTCTGATTAGGCCACATCTGGAGTATTGCATACAGTTCTGGTCGCCCCTCTAGAGGAGGGATGTTGAGGCTTTGGAGAGGGAGCAGAGAGGTTTACCAGGATGCTGCCTGGTTTAGAGGGTACGTGCTATCACGAGAGGCTGGACAAACTTGGGTTGTTTTCACTGGAGTGGCAGAGGCTGAGGGAAGATCTGAGAGTAGTTTATAAGATTATGAGGGGGCATGCATTGAAGGTGAGTGGGGGCAGGTTCAAAGGGGATATAAGGGGTAAGTTTTTTTTTACTCAGAGAGTGGTGGATACCTGGAATGCATTGCCCAGTGGAATCTTTTAAGACACATTTAGATAGGCTCATGCATGTAAGGAAGATGAATATAGACATTGTGTAGGTAGGAGGGATTAGTGTTTGGGTCTTTTGATTTGCTTTTTAGCTGGTTTGGCACAGCATTGTGGGCTGAAGGGCCTGTTCCTTTGTTGTATTGTTCTACATTCTAAAATGCTGAAGAAATTGCCCTGCCTTTTAAATTAAAGTAGCAGGATCATCCGTGAGGTCTTTTATCTACGTACTCTGAGGTCCTTATTGAGATAACGTGAGGTCCTTATTGAGGTACTGTGTGGAGTAGACCATTCTTTAGAGAGCAGGTTTGACAGTGGACACTTCCAGAGTAATCCCTCTATTGAAATGTCTCTATTGAAACATATAAGATTGTGAAAGGGCTTGATCGGGTGGATGCGGAGAGAATGTTCCCAATGATGGGTGAAACTAGGACTAGGGGGCATAATCTTAAAATAAGGGGATGCCATTCCAGGACTGAGATGAGGAGAAATTTCTTCACTCAGAGGGTAGTGGGGCTGTGGAATTTACTGCCCCAGAGAGCTGTGGAAGCTACTACACTCAATAAATTCAAAACGGAGATAGACATTTTCCTGGATAAAAATGGCATTAGGGGATACGGTGAGCGAGCAGGTAAGTGGACATGAGGCTAGGTTTAGATCAGCCATGTGATCTCCTGGACCAGTTTTCGATAGCCTGGATGGGTCAGAGAGGAATTTTCCAGATTTTTTCTCCTCAATTGGCAAATCATTTTTTTTTCCCCCAAGTGATCACATGGGTTTGGGCGGGATGAATAATCAAATAAAATGGGCAGCATGGTGCCCTGTTGGTTGGCACTGTTGCCTTGTGGGATTCGGTGAAAACTACAGTTAAGATTGGATCAGCCATGATCTTGTTGAATGGCGGAGCAGGCTTGAGGGGCCGATTGGCCTACTCCTGCTCCTATCTCTTATGTTCTTATGTAATCCCCATTCAATATTGCAGTGCTGCCTGAACAATAGTGCAGAATTCTCTCAGTGATGTCCCTGATGGTGCAGAGGCACTGTGCAGTATTACTCAGTACATCCATTGTCTGTACAGAGCTTCCTCAGTGCTCTCTCTCCAAATGCGAGGGGGGGGGGGTCCCTCAGACCTTATTACACAACAGTCCAGCACCCCTCAGAACAACACAGGAGAGTATGTGCTCAAATAGCCATCTGATCTCAACGAAAATCCAGTAATAGGTGCTAAAAATGTTGGTCAGATTCTGCATGACTGGTTAAATCTGATTACCTTACCTTTAACTGCAAACTTCAGGAATATCTGGCACACATCAGCCTGTATTTCCAAGCAGTCTGGATGGACGTTCAGCAAAGTGATAAGGACTGGAGTAACCTGTGCGCTGTCCATCAGCACTGAACAGGGGAAAGAAACAAAGTTAATGTTTAGTGACAGGAGACTCTATAGTCAGGGGTCAGACAGGTGATTCTGTGGACGCAGGTAAGAAGCTCGGATGGTAGTTTGCCTCCCAGGTGCCAGGGTCCGGGATGTTTCTGATTGTGTCCACGATATCCTGAAGTGGGAGGGAGAACAGTCAGAGGTCGTGGTACATATTGATACCAATGACATAGGCAGGAAAAGGGAAGAGGTCCTGAAAACAGGCTATAGGAAGGATGTTGAGAAGCAGGACCTCAAAGATAGTAATCTAGGGATTACTGCCTGTGCCACATGACAGTGAGAATAGGAATAGAATGAGGTGGAAGATAAATGTGTGGCTGAGGGATTGGAGCAGGGGGCAGGGATTCAGATTTCTGGATCATTGGGACCTCTTTCGGGGCAGGTGTGACCTGTACAAAAAGAATGGGTTGCTCTTGAATCCTAGGGGGTCCAATGTCCTGGCGGGGAGGTTTGCTAAGGCTGTTGGGGAGACTTTAAACTAGAATTCCTTGGGGTTGGGAACCGAACTGAAGTGATGGAGAAAAGGGAGGTTGGCTCACAAATAGAGAAAGCTTGGAGACAGTGCAAGAGCAAGGCTAGAGAAGGGATGCGCTCAGACCAATGGTATGAGATATGTCTATATTAATGCAAGGAGTATTATGAACAAAGTGGATGAGCTTAGACTGTGGATCAACACTTGGAGCTATGATGTTGTGACCATTACAAAGACTTGGATGGCTCAGGGGCAGGAATGGCTACTTCAAGGGCCAGGCTTTAGATGTTTTAGAAATGACAGGGATGGAGGCAAAAGAGGTAGGGGCATGGCACTGTTGATCAGGGAAAGTGTCAAAGCTGCAGAGAAGGAGGAAGTCAGGGAGGGATTTTCTACGGAGTTTCTGGGTGGAAGTTAGGAACAGGAAGGGGTCAATAACTCTACTGGGTGTTTTTATAGACCACCCAATAGTAACAGGGACATCGAGGAGCAGATAGGGAGACAGATTCTGAAAAGGTGTAATAATAAAAGGGTGGTTGTGGTGGGAGATTTTAATGTCCCAAATATTGATTGGCATCTCCCTAGAGCAAGGGGTTTAGATGGGGTGGAGTTTGTTAGGTGTGTTCAGGAAGGTTTCTTGACACAATATGTAGATAAGCCTACAAGAGGAGAGGCTGTACTTGATCTGGTATTGGGAAATTAACCTGGTCAGCTGTCAGATCTCTCAGTGGGAGAGAATTTTGGAGATAGTGATCACAATTCTATCACAGATACGTTCCAATGAGACAGGGAAAAGGGTAAGGTACAGGAACCGTGATGTACGAAGGCTGTTGTAAATCTAGTCAAGAAGAAAGCTAGGTAATGATAGAGATCTAGAATATTATAAGGCTAGCAGGAAGGAGCATAAGAATGAAATTAGGAGAGCTAGAAGGGGCCATGAGAAGGCCTTGGCGGACAGGATTAAGGAAAACCCCAAAGCATTCTACAAGTATGTGAAGAGCAAGAGGATAAGACGTAAGAGAATGGTATATGGATTTCAGCAAGGCATTTGATAAGGTATCCCATGCAAAGCTTATTGATCCAAGGGGACATTGCTTTGTGGATCCAGAACTGGCTTGCCCACATAAGGCAAAGAGTGGTTGTAGACGGGTCATATTCTGCATGGAGGTCAGTGACCAGTGGTGTGCCTCAGAGATCTGTTCTGGAACCCCTACTCTTTGTGATTTTCATAAATGACTTGGATGAAGAAATGGAGGGATGGGTTAGTAAATTTGCTGGTGACACAAAGGTTGAGGTGTTGTGGATAGTAAGGAGGGCTGTCAGAGGTTACAGCGGGACATTGATAGGATGCAAAACTGGGCTGAGAAGTGGCAGGTGGAGTTCAACCCAGATAAGTGTGAGGTGGTTCATTTTTGTAGGTCAAATATAATAGCAGAATATAGTATTAATGGTAAGACTCTTGGCAGTGTGGAGGATCAGAGGGTCTGAGACCATAGGACACTCAAAGCCTGCTACGCAGGTTGACTCTGTGGTTAAGAAGGCATATGGTGTATTGGCCTTCATCAATCATGGAATTGAATTTAGGAGCCGAGAGGTAATATTGCAGCTATGTAGGACCCTGGTCAGATCCTACTTGGAGTACTGTGCTCAGTTCTGGTCACCTCACTACAGGAAGGACATGGACACCATAGAAAGGGTGCAGAGGAGATCTACAAGGATGTTGCCTGGATTGGGGAGCATGCCTTATGAGAATAGGTTGAGTGAACTTTGCCTTTTCTCCTTGGAGTGACGAAGGATGAGAGGTGACCTGACGGAGGTGTATAAGATGATGAGAGGCATTGATCGTGTGGATAGTCAGAGGCTTTTTCCCAGGGTTGAAATGGCTAGCACGAGAGGGCATTGTTTTAAAGTGCTTGAAAGTAGGTACAGAGGAGATGTCATGAGTAAGCTTTTTACGCAGAGAGTGGTGAGTGCGTGGAATGGGCTGCCGGCGGTGGCAGAGGCCGATACGACGGTCTTTTAAAAGACTCCTGGATAAGTACATGGAGCTTAGAAAAATAGAGGGCTATGGGTAAGCCTAGGTAGTTCTAACATAAGGACATTTTCGGCACAGCTTTGTGGGCTGAAGGGCCTGTATTGTGCTGTAGGTTTTCTATGTTGCTATGTTTCAGTTCAGGGCAGTTTCAATGGGGAAGAGCACACAGAAAGTCATGGCTGGGAAATACACCACTTGAACAGATAACAGAGTTGTTATTTGTGTAATATCTGGTATCTCTGCTCCCTGTTCTCTCAGAGGGACTTATACACTGACTGGTGTCTCTGCACCTCTTTCAGAATATTTGTACATGAACTAGTATGTCTCATGTCCACTCACGAAGGCATCTCTACACTGTCCGGTATTACAGTCAGCAGATAAGATCAAAAGCCAAGCTACTATAATCAGAAACAAAGTTGCCTCAGAAAATATTTAAATTTACAATTATATTTCAAAAACTTTAATGAATAAAATAACATCGAATTATTATCACAATTCCTTGGTAACTGGAGTGAGGGATGCATTGGACGCACATCATGAGGTAATCCGAGAGTAATAAAAAATTTGTAATAAAATGAGTGGCTGGTTGTGAGTGGAATTAACACCTGCCTGAACAAGCACCTGACCGCAATGTTGTGCCAAATTAAGTAAACTATAAACACCTAACCACACTAACCCCTTCGACCAACACAATATCTGTGTCACTCTATCCCCTGCACATTCATGAGCATGTCCAAGAGCCTCTTAAATGCCTCTGTTGTATTTCTCTCCATTACTGCTCACGGCAGCACATGCTGGGCACCACGACTCTCCCTTCAGCTTAACCGCCTCACCTTAAGTGCATGAGAAGATCCATTCCAAGTTAAAACCATTTCACCAACGGGTCCAAAATCGTCAAGACAGCAGGGTCAATACGTGTTGCACTGGTTCTTGTCATATTTCTTCCCGTCCCACATCTCCCCCTTTGCAGTCACACGTACTTCCTGACTGTTAGGGCAGCAATGGAAGTCCTCCATTCCCATCCGTGTGGACGGATTCTTTATTCCTGTTTCCGTAACGACTGTTTTTGACCGGTCAGGGTTGTTAGACCTGAGCTGAATCCTTGAACCTGGCAGACATTCTAGATCTTCTCCCATCCCCATGAATACAGTATTAACCATTTTACAAATGCGTGACAGATGATGATAAAAAGGAACTTTGGGATCACTGCACAGAGTATGTCCATTCCATTCCAGAGATGGCTGGAAGTATGAAGGTTCTCCAGCTGTCATTCATTTACTTCCAAATAAAAGCTCTATATAAACCCTTTGGGCTCCTCATTTAAGAAAAGATGTGCAGGCATTAGAGAAGGCTGAGAGAAGGTTTGCAAGGATGATTCCAGAATGGAAGGGTTTTTATATGAGGAATGTTTGATAGCTCCAGGTCTGTACATGCTGGAATTTAGAAGGGTGAGGGGACATCTCATTGAAACTTTTCAAATGTTGAAAGGCCTAGACAAAGTAGATGTGGAAAGGATGTTTCCCATGGTGGGGGAGTCTAGGACAAGAGGGCACAGCCTCAGGATAGAGGGGCATCCATTTAAAGACAGAGATTGATAGGTTCTTGATTGGACATGGCCTCAAAGGTTATGGGGAGAAGGCCAGGGAGCGAGGCTGAAAAAAAAAGGATCAGCCATGATTGAATGACGGAGCAGACTCAATGGGCCAAAAGGCCTAATTCTGCTCCTCTGTCTTATGGTCTTATTAAACATAATATCTGGTGCATTCTGTATGATTGCATAGAATCTTGGTGGACTACATAGTTCAGGCTCAATGCGACAAAGTAATTAGCCACTGGGGCAGAAATTGAGAAGAATGAAGGGAGAACTGAAAGATTATATTCATCAGGAATGGCCGAGCAGGCTGGGGGTGACCTAAAGAGGTCTTTCACACTATGATAGAGTTTAATAGTGGTAGAGGTAAAGATGTTTGTTTATTCATTTACAGGCTCTTCCAGCCCAACGAACCACTCCTCACAGCAACCCCCACCCTACCCATCCCCCGAAATGTTAAATGACTCTTCTGTTGGCAAAGAAAATCTCTCCTGCTGGAAAAACTTATTTGTTTTATTTTTATGAAAATTCACTGTCCAGCAAACTGTCCCCCCCCCCCCCCAATTTAATCTTAGACTAATCACAGGACAATTTACAATGACCAATTAACCTATCGGCATTGAACTGTGGGAGGAAACTCAGAGTCATAGAGAGAATCAGATTGAGAATCAAGTTTATTATCGCTGGCATGTGTCATGAAATTTGTTAACTTAGCAGCAGCAGTTCAATGCAATACATAATACGGAAAGAAAAAATAAATATGTATATCAACTACAGTAAGTATACATATGTGTATTGAATAGATTAAAAAAAACGTAAAAACAGAAATAATATATATTTTAAAAAAGTGAGGTAGTGTTCATTAGTTCAATGTCCATTTTGGAATTAGATGTCAGAGGGGAAGAAGCTGTTCCTGAGTCACTGAGTGTGTGCCTTCAGGCTTCTGTACCTCCTACCTGATGGTAACAGTGAGAAAAGGGCGTGCCCTGGGTGCTGGGGGTCCTTCCATACCAGACAGTGATGCAGCCTGTCAAAATGCTCTCCACGGTACATCTATAGAAGTTTGAGCATTTTAGTTGCCAAACCAAATCTCTTCAAACTCCTGATGAAATACAGCTGCTGTCGTGTTTCCTCTGCAGCTGCATACAAACTTCTTTATAGAGAACATTCAAAGTTAGAGATGGTGCCAGAATTGAACTCCAAACTTTGGTCCGATCTGTAACAACATCGCACTAACCCAACACAACCACGGTGCTGCCAAACACTAAATCCATCAGGTACAAACGCTAGACAGTCACTAAACAAATTCAATAAGGAACTCAGAAGAAACTCTGTTACCTGGGGAATGGTTAGTTTGTGACACTAGCTTCCACAAGGGTTCTTCTTGTTGTTTTACGGCGGTTGGCACCCAGCTTAATGGTGCATTACCGCCACTTTCTGCTCCGGAGTGTGGATCAGACGATAGACTTACATTCTAAATCCCTTCACCCATTCACACACACACACAGATATACACACCCTGATCTACACTTTATCCTTCCTTCTTTGGCCATCCTAGTACCCTGTTCCTGCTTATCCATCATATCCTATTAAAAAACCCTTGTATCCCTTAAGAAAGCTAAAAATACCCTAACCTGTATTCTCTCACCCATGCCCAGTAACCCTTTTAATGTGAATCCCTGCACCCCCAATTCCCTTAGATTAATTCTCATCATCTCTCTCTGTATCCCATTCTTCCTGCAACTCAGAACTACAAGTTCTACTGACTCCTCTTCCTGACATTCCTCACTCAGTAGTCCTGTCTGGTGTTTCCCTATCAATTTCAATGTTTGGTTTAGTGCACAGTGTCCCAGCCTTAACCGAGTTCACACAGTTTCCTCTCTTCTGTATCCACTGCCTACCCTAGTACCTGTAACACTCTTTTGTATTTGATATAAATGCCTCCCTTTCCCCTCTCTGTCCCATCTTTCTTGCCACATTTGGATAATTCTTTCCCAAATTATACACTTAGCCTCTGCTTTACTGATACTAATGTGCATTTATGTATTTTCTTCCTTTAACGCCCTCTTTGCCAACTCATCCACCCTCTCATTCCCCTTCACCCCTACATGAGCTGGAACCCATAGAAATTTAACCTGACCTCCCTGATTTGCAACTCTTGGGACTGACTGAAGGACTTCATGAAGTACATCTTGCCGGCTGTTTGAGTGAAAAGACCTTAAACTTGCTAGAACTGAGGATGATTCTGAGCATATCAACACTTTGACTAGACTAGCTTTCTCCACCCTTCGCAATGCAACCAACACTGCCAACATCTCCACTGTATACACCGCTAACTTATCAGATGTTCTTCTGCTGATTGCAATTGCTTTTGCTGGTATAGCCACCCCAAACGCTATCATCCTTGTTTCAGGTTCCTTAGCACCATCCATATAAATCTGAGTATAACCATTATACTTTTCCATCACATGATAGTTAAATGCACTTACCAATTCAGTTTTATATTTTCCTTTCCTTTTTACCTCTAACAAGGGTTACTCGAGGCAAACAGTGCAGAAGGATTTAACTAGAATCTAGGCAATTATCTGAGGGAAGCAGCACAGGAAGGAATAACTGGTACAAAAAGCAATGAGAGAAGGCTCATATTGAAAATAAAACAGCCTGATTCAAAGTACTAAATGGGCAGTTTCCATGCCATAAACGTAATGAGATTCTCATACCTCCCTTCATCCAATTCTACCGTAAATCAGCAAGTTTCTTGCACCTCTGATCAGTGCTGGCTAAGAGAATGATGGTCGGGAGCCCACAGACAAGCTCGCAGCCATGGAGCACACAACATCCTCGTCCCTCAGGTCCCTCACGAGGAAGTTACATCAAATTAATTCCTTTCTACCGTGCAGCATTCATGACAGCCTTGCTCAGATGACATGTTACTCCTTACACTCCTCAACTAGATTTCACTTCTAGGTGTACATACAACTACACAGCAGGTTGCAGGCTCCATGGGCCCTGATTCTCAGGAGAATACGTGTTTGAAGGCTGCTGTTTCCACTGAAATGCAAGTTCCAAAGACACCTATTTTCTCCAGTATCTTCACGTAGGAAAGCCCAAGCAGTGATAGTGTTAATCATAGAACACACAACCCAAATGCTGAGAGATAAACATTATATCCCTCGAGCTGTGCTTATAACATTTACTTACCCTTGCCTTCATGCAATAAGTAAATCATGTATTTCAGTGCTTCTATCTGGACATCTTCTACATCGATTTCACTCTGCATATAGTCTGTAACGACAGCCACAGGAAGGGCACAACATCAAAACGGAGTAGTGCTCTGAGCTTCCCGATCCCTTCTGTATACTCAGCTAGAGATCAAATCTGGGCACCACACCTCAGGTAAGAGACAGAGATTACAGGACAAGGGGAACAAAAGTGCTCACCTTCAAATTGTAGACAAGCTGTCAAAAAAAAGAGGTTAAGTCTCAGGTAGCAAACTTTTTCTGCATAAATATGTCATGGAAATCTGGAATTGTCCGCATTGATGGTGATTTCTATGGGGGTCAGTTGAAGTTGGGAATGGATGGACTTTTATTAAATGAGATTATCCAAGGAAGTGCAAATAAAAAGGCTGAAATTTGTATCAGCTGAATGATCTTATTCGGTCATATATTCTCCTGTTCAGTTACTGACAATGGCAAAATAATTCAACCTTCCAATTACTCTTAACAAGTTAGTTGAGGTGTTTGGTGAAACTTCCAGAGGGTGGCACCAAGATGTCAGTCATAACATCTACTGAACCGTATTTTAGGATATTTTTCCATCATTAAAAAAAGGTCTGTCGCACAATGCAGCCTTACAAGACGTTTCAAGGGCACTGTGACAAGTTCATGATGTACACATGGCATCAGGAGGGTGGTGCTTTTAAAAAGTCACCAGAAAACACTTGATGACTGTCAGGCTCAGGAAAAAAAGACTTGCAGCAGAGGTTCCCAACTTGTGATCCATGGACCCTTTGCTTAATAGTATAGGTTCAGGGCGTAAAAAAAGGTTGGGAACCGCTAACTTAGAGGTAGGATTCATCTAAATAACTAAATGGTGGTAAGAACCTGAAATAAAACTAAATACATTCAACATGTCAGGCAGCATCTGTGGCATGAGAAATTAACTCTCCTCTACGTTTCCAGTATTTTATTTAAATAGTTCCCATTTTGCCTCACTGTAGATTTCTGTGATTCATTTGTTCCCACAATACGATTGGCATTTTGCATACCTACTAGCTTATCAATGTCTCCAACATATGGTATTTTCAACACGCCCAGCAGTGACTTCTTCCTTCCAGACAGCAAAGAATTGCAGACCATCAGTGATTCCATCACATAGTCCAGCTCCATCAGCTCCCTTCAGAGAAATACAGACCCAGCATTATAGAACCAAATGTGCAAACGTCTCACTCGTTCAATCATTAGCAGATTAATACACCCCATGTTATCCATCCCCCTTCCACCAGCCCCCAGTTGTCCTTTAACACATCTGGGTCTGGACCGAGCCCAGATGCACACCAAGGGGGTGGGGGCAGCTCAATATATTTCCAAAAGCCTCACCAAATTGTCCCTTGGACTACAGTATCAAACCAATTCAGCACCAAAGCTGACATCACCATGAAAGAACTACGTTTGGAAGACACCACGTTGAGGTGCGAGGAATGTTCCATACGGAGCTCGTGGCGTACCTCTGAAAGTACACTGGGAAAGCAGCTTTACCTTGTACCATGCTCAGGATTCAGCCATCTTGGGAAGTTTGGAAGAGGCAGTTTAGAGCAAGGGCTCCCAACCTTTTTTTTAATGCCATAGACCGATACCATTAAGCAAGGGGTTCATGGACCCCTGGTGCACAGGGAATTTATTCCTAACACATTCTCTATCTCCTCTGAGAGTGTTTGATGCAAACAGTGCAGAGGGAGTTTGTCTTGAATCTAATCTGGGCTGTGTGAATTTTTGAAAGAACAAGTTTCTCTGTACCTGATCCATGCTATAAATAACAAAAGATTTTCTCACTCTACAGAATATCTGTCACTTGGTACATCACTCACCATAATAAAGCAATTTGTCTCCTATCTGACTGGGTACAATTATAGACGTAAGCTGTACATTTAAATAGTAAAAGGAGCAGGTGGCTGGATTCATTATTCACACAAGCTCAGTTAAATGCCATGTAATTCACTTCCAAACAACTACTGATCTATTTTTTTTAATGCAGTTAGAAGCCACCTTATAATGCATCTCCTGGCGTCTACTATATCTTGTTGCTAGACTCTAAAATCTTCTGTTTGTTTGCTTACAATGCAGTGATTCTTTTCTGGTAATTTGGTTCCATCATTGACTGCACCAGGTCACACAGACCGGAGGTGTACCTCTGTTGCATGTGGAGCTCCTCCAGGATCAGCTCCAGCTGTTTCCCATCAACTTTGATATCCTGAACCAGCTGCAGAAACTCGGTTTCCTTTTGAGACACAAGTTGAAAAGCTATTTGCGCCAGTCAGGTGGCAGATCGAGAAAAGCCAAGTCCAAAAGACGATAGGAGTGTTAGGCCATTCAGCCCCTCGACCCTGCTACATCATTCAACAAAAACATGGCTGATCTTCTACCTTGATACTATGTCATATCCACATCTCTTTGGATTCCACCAAAGTACAGAAATTCATCAATACCAGGTTGAATACAGTAATCAAAACCCTCAATTCTTCACAGTAGAGAATTCCAAAGGTTTATCACATTTCTCCTCATTTCAGTGTGGAATGGCCGGCTCCTTATGGTGGATCTGTGAGCTATCAGGGAAGCAAACTCATATCTACCCATTCTGCATGCCCCAGTAAGGTCACCTCCCTTCTAAACGAGGGGTGACCTCACTGAAACCTATCGAATGGTGAAAGGCCTTGAGTGAGTGTGGAGAGGATCTTCCCTGTGGTGGGAGAGTCAAAGACCAGAGGACACAGCCTCAGAATAGAGGGGTGTCCTTTTAGATCGGAGACGAGGAGGAACTCCTTTAGCCAGAGGGTGGGGAATCTGTGGAGGCCAAGTCTTTCGGTATATTTAAGGCAGAGGTTGATGGATTCTGGATTTATCGGGGATTGAAGGGACACGGGAAGGCAGGAGATTGGAGCTGGGAGAGAAAATGGATTAGCCATGATGAAATGGCGGAGCAGACTCGATGGGTCAAATGGCCTAATCCTGCTCCTATTTCTTATGGTCTAAACTTAACGGGCTGCTCCTTCTGTGACAGGCCGACCACCTCAGAAGCCAATGTGGCAATCCTTCACTGTTTCACTTTATGACAAGTTTATCGTTCTTTTGGTAAGAAGAACCAAAACTGCACATAATATTCCAAGTGCGAAATCAAGTATGATCATACACTCGTGGGCACGCCTGCTCAGCGGCTCTGTGGGTGAAAAAAACCTTGTTAATGTGAGAGGTCAGAGGAGAATGGCCAGACTGGTTCAAGCTGACAAGAAGGCAACAGTAACTCAAATAACCACGTGTTACAATGGTGGTGTGCAGAGGAGCATCTCTGAAGGAAGAACACATCGAACCTTGAGGTGGATGGGTCACAGCAGCAGAAAAACATGGACATACACTCGATAGTCACTTCGTTAGGCAGAGGAAGTACATAATGAACAGGCTATAAGTGTAGTTAAAAAAAAAACTTACCTCGTGTTCTCAAGTCCTCTTGCAATATAGGCCTTTTGTCTTTGTAACTGCCTGTGTTAACTTTCTGTAATTTATGTACAAGGACACTCTGGTCTCTTTGAACATGAATTTTCCCAATTTCTCAGAATTAAAAAAAATGATCAGCAGAGTGAATCATCTCACATCTTTCCACATTAAACGCTACCTGATATGTTGCAGCCCACTCGCTCATTTCTGTGGAAATTCCAAAAAAAAATGCATTTGGGGCGATCAATGAAAATCGTGAACATTTGGAGCTGAACTGTGCCAAACTTCCTCAATCACAGCCTACCAACTCTCAAGGATCTGTTTGTTCTGTCTGTTAATCAACTCTCAACCCAAGCGAGCAATATTAACCCTTATCCATGTACTCTAACATTCTTCACCAAGTACTTCTGTGGGACCTTATTGAAAATCTTGACACCACATCCACAGATTACCCCTCACTGCTCTACTTGATGCATCCAATAGATTCTAAGTGATTAGTCAAATATGACTTCCTTTTCATAAATTTATGTTAACTCTCAATCATAATGTTAGTTTATAAGTGCCCTGATACCATATTCTTTATGAGATTCCAGCACATGTTCGGTTGCTGATGTCAGGCTAACAGGTTGGCAATTCCATTTTCCCTCTTCCTCCTTTATCCAAACCATACATGTCTGCTCATTCAGCTACAAAATTTTGATATAGAACCATGGAACATTAGAACACAGAACAGGCCTTTTGGCCCTTCTTGGCTGTGCCGAACCATTTTTCTGCCTAGTCCCATTGACCTGCACCTGGACCATATCCCTCCATACACCTGTCCAAGTTTTTCTTAAACGTTAAAAGTGAGCATGCATTTACCACTTCATCTGGCAGCTCATTCCACACACCCACCACTCTCTGTGTGAGGAAGCCCACCCCGATGTTCCCTTTAAACTTTTCCCCCTTCACCCATGTCCTCTGGTTTTTCCCTCCCCTAGCCTCACTGGGAAAAGCCTGCTTGCATTCACTGTATCTATACCCATCATAATTTTATATACCTCTATCAAATCTCCCCTCATTCTTCTACGCTCTAGGGAATAAAGTCCTAACCTATTCGACCTTTCCCTGTAACTCAGTTTCTCAAGTCCCAGCAACATCCTTGTAAAGCTTCTCTGCACCCTTTCAATCTTATTAATATCCTTCCTGTAAATAGATGACCAGAACTGCACACAATACTCCAAATTCGGTCTCACCAATGTCTTATACAACCTCACCATAACATTCCAACTCTTATACACAATACTTTGATTTATAAAGGCCAACATACCAAAGGCTCTCTACAACCCTATCTACCTGTGATGCCACTTTTAGGGAATTTTGTATCTGTACTCCCAGATCCCTCTGTTCTACTGCACTCCTCAGTGCCCTACCATTTACCTTGTGTGTTCTACCTTGGTTTGTCCTTCCAAAGTGCAATACCTCACACTTGTCTGTATTAAACTCCATCTGCTATTTTTCAGTCTTTTTTTCCAATGGGTCCAAATCCCTCTGCAAGCTTTGAAGACCTTCCTCACTGTCCACTACACCTCCAATCTTTGTATCATCAGCAAATTTGCTGATCCAATTTACCACATTATCATCCAGATCACTGATATAGATGACAAATAACAATGGACCCAGCACTGATCCCTGTGGCACACCACTAGTCACAGGTCTCCACTCAGAGAAGCAATCCTCTACTACCACTCTCTGACTTATCCCATTGAGCCAATGTCTAATCTAATTTACTACCTCACCATACATACCTAGCGACTGAATCTTCCTAACTAACCTCCCATGCGGGACCTTGTCAAAGGCCTTACTGAAGTCCACGTCGACAACATCCACTGCCTTCCCTTCATCCAATTTTCTGGTGACCTCCTCGAAAAACTCTAATAGATTGGTTAAACATTACCTATCACGCACAAAGCCATGTTGACCCTCCCTAATAAGTCCCTGTCTATCCAAATACTTGTAGATCCAATCTCTTAGTACTCCTTCCAATAATTTACCTACTACTAACATCAAACCTACCCGCCTATAATTCCCCAGATTACTTTTAAAGCCTTTTTTTTTTGTAATTTATTTTTTTTATTGAAGTTCATCATCAAACAAACATTTCCATAAGCGCAGTGATGGCCATGCAGGGGAAAGGTGTCTCCGCACCGCACCCGCTGGCAGATGGGGCGAGGCCCAGGTGGGCACGGGTCGAGGGCCTCCAAGGTAGCTACGCGGCTCCACAGGGGAGCTGTGGGTGTGGAGGGACTCCAGCGTCTGCACTTAGAGGGGTTTAGAGCCTTTTTTTTAAACAACGGAACAACATGAGCTTGTTCCAATCCTCCGGCACCTCACCCGTAGATACCGACATTTTAAATATATCTGCCAGGGCCCCTGCAATTTCAACACTATATCACTTTATGATACAGATCACAAAGTCTTGGGAATTTTCAGTTTTGCGGTTCATTAAAAAAAACCTACCAGGGAAATTCTTAAGTTTTAGTTTATCATTTGCACTGGGCCTGTGGTTCTCCAGTATTTCTGAGAAAAGCTTTATATCTCCTTCTGTAATTCCTCTGGTATTGCTATGTCCAGTTGTAAATGTTCAATTTTTCTTTTGCTGATATTTTAATAAGATATTGTTAGTCTAATGTACCTATAACCTATTTAATTTCACAATGTTTTTTTTATATATGAAATTCAATAAAAAGATTGAAAAAGAAAGAAAGTAAATGTTCTGTCTTTCAGCTTTAAAAAGTTTATAGAAGCTCTTAGAGCCTGTTTTAAACTTACTGGTTGCTGATCTCCTATTTTAATTTCTTAGCATCCGTTTGTGAATTCAAAACATTTCTAATCCTCAGGCTTATTGTTTACTGTTGGCTTTTCCTTAGATTTAACATTGTCTCTAACTTCGATGAGTTGAACACAGTAAGGGTTCCAGAGGGCTATGCACTAGGGAAATTCCAGGCAGCTTCTAGAGTAGGTTACACAGTCAGCACAACATTGCGGGCCGAAGGGCCTGTAATGTGCTGTGGATTTCCTGTGTTTTTATGCTTAACCGCTTTTCATTTTGCAACTTTATGCTTTGAAAAAATGCATTTTTCTTGTAAATTGTGTATTCCTTATGTGCCAACCATCACCTGCCCACTGAAATGTCTGGGAGAAGTTTCCAGTCTACTACAGTCATCCTGCTCCCCATATTTTCATGCACTATTTTATTTAAACCAAACACCTGATTTTAGATTGAATATATTATTTTTAGTGCACTAACCCCAGGAAGGCTTGTTAAAGAATAGAAAAGGGTTTCATACAGACATCCTGCAGCACATCATCATCTCAAGTATAATACATCCTGTCGACCAAATGTCATTTTCTGTGTCAAGTCTGCCTTCCAGCACTTCTGGTGCCATCGAAACCTTTTGATCTAGCAGAGAGAGAAAATGAAGGAGACTTACATATTTTAAAAGCTGCATTGAAAGGACGAATGATCAATGTCAGAGACCACACTATTGCTCCTGCTTCAGAGTAGGGAATTTTGAATCATGGACATTTTCAAATGGGAAATTTTCTCACAATTCTGTATGTGGTGTCAACATTAGGCACAGCCGAGACAGTGCCGCAGGAATTATGAAGGAGCCCAGTGGTGTAGCTCCCCTACTCTGCCTCACCACACAGCATCAGCACCTCTCAGACACAAGATCTCTTTACACCGAGTCAAAATATTCTTAACTGTATATATTAGATAATGGGTAATACTCCGTCATGGATTGAGAGCCTACTTGTTGCAAGTACTCAACAGGTCAAGCACCATCTGTTAATGTTTCAGATTCTCTACAGATGCTACCTGATCTGCTAAGTACTTAACACACTTTCTTTTTGTTTAAGATTTACAGAACTTGCATGATCGTTTTTTATAATTAAGGTAGAGATTTTTCCTGTAAGTAAAAAGAAAGTGAGATATTTTCATTTTGGTAAGTTTCACAACTCACATTCTCTCTCCAATGTTGGGATATACATATTTTACGTGATTATATTCTTTTTCTCCTCACTACTTTGAATGTGCTGTGTACGTTTTTCAACTTGGCCCCAGAGAAACACTGCCTCACTCGGCTGTATCCATGTATGTAACCATATAACAATTACAGCACAGAAACAGGCCATCTCGGGCCTTCTAGTCCATGCCGAATGCTTACTCTCACCTAGTCCCACCGACCTGCACTCAGCCCATAAACCTCCATTCCTTTCCTGTCCATATACCTATCCAATTTTACTTTAAATGACAATACCGAACCTGCCTCTACCACTTCTACTGGAAGCTCGTTCCACACAGCTACCATTCTCTAAGTAAAGAAGTTCCCCCTCATGTTACCCTTAAACTTTTGCCCTTTAACTTTGGTTGAATGATAATTAAACTTGATTTGATTTAATTCCAATTTGGGAAAATAACTATTTCCAAAGGCATGCAAAGTTAAGGGCAGACCTGTGCTGTGGCTTCTGATTCACATGATTGCAGAAAGACCCAGAGTCAGAGCCGTTCATCCATTCAGGACAAGGTGAGAGCACCGAGCATAACACCTCACTCATTGTCCTTTTCCAAATCTTCTGTCTAAGGAGTTTACTCAAGTTGACCAACCTAAAACGATAGATTCAATGCGTCCATTCACAATTTCTTTAATGGACAGTGGTCTCAAATCACACTGGTGATCAGAATTTTATATTTCACAGCATTTCTCACTCTCTCCAGAATCACGTGGTCTGTACACACCGGCTGTGTGGTGAAAAAAGCATAACAGCACCTCTTTCACCTCAGACAGCTGAAGAAGTTTGGTGTGGGCCCCAAAATCCTAAGAACTTTCTACAGGGGCACAATTGAGAGCATCCTGACTGGCTGCATCTCTGCCTGGTATGGGAACTGTACCTCCCTCAATCGCAGGACTCTGCAGAGAGTGGGGCGGACAGCCCAGCACATCTGAAGTTGTAAACTTCCCATGATTCAGGACATTTACAAGGACAGGTGTGTAAAAAGGGCCCGTAGGATCACTGGGGACCCAAGTCATCCCAATCACAATCTATTCCAGCTACCACCATCTGGGAAATGGTACTGCAGCATAAAAGCCAGGACCAACAGGCTCCAGGACAGCTTCTTCCACCAGGCCATCAGACTGATGAACTCACGCTGACTTGAGTGTACTCCATATTACATTGACTGTTCTATTTATTATAAATTACTATGATTGCACATTTAGATGGAGACATAATGTAAAGATTTTTACTCATGTATGTGAAGGATGTAAGAAATAAAGTCAATTCAATTAAATTTAGTTCCTCTTTTCATGTCAGATTTCTACTAAAATCTTTTGGGACCTTGTACCATTATTTTTGGTTGAAATGGGAGAAAACTAGATAGCTGCTGGAAGGACACCACAGCTGAGCTGATATCGACCTAGCCTATCCAACCTCGGGTAGCCAGCATTGGCTACTACAGACAGTTTGCATCAACCAAACTTCCAAGCACCATCTGGTCAATGTTTCCCCAAGTTACAACAGAAGACATTGGCACACTTCTCTCAAACAACTCTGTAAAAGATTTTGCAGGAAAATAAATGACTTCTTACCCTCTTTTATCCTTATTTTGAATTTAACCTCATCTTTGAAAAACATAGGAATGGTGAAATCAGAAACTACGAAGGAGAGATCCTCCATCATTAGGATGCTAGTGGCTTTCAAGTTTCTAGGAAGAAAATAAATTTAATGGATTATATCAATACATGTTATTCTTCACAGCGTCAGGAAGTTATTGCATAAGTGGCAGACCTTACTGCTTTCTTAAACGCCAAAGGAACTTCGCACTTGTACAGCATCTTTCATAAATTCAGGGCATCTCCAAGCACTTTCAGAACTTTCCGATTATAGTCACTGGGAAGCTCAGCAGATCATCTGCAAGCACCAGTTCACACAGACAGTGTAACGTCAATGACATCTGTTTGGTACTGATGTCGACCGAGAGATAAATATTGGCCGGTCCGCAGGAAAAACTTCCCTGGGCTTCTCTAAAATGTGGCTGTGGAATCTTTTATATCCATCCTAGATCAGGTGAGATCTCATTTTAAAGTCTCTTTCAAACTACCATTCCAGCACAAAGCACAAAATCTTGGACGAATGCTGATGTAAACAATGAGGAAAAAGTCGAAAGTGAAGCAAAATGCTTGGAGCTGATTTTGCTGAGAAAATAACACTACGATTAACAGAGCCTAAAATATGGAGTCTTTTTATTTGAAATATTAATTATTACTAGAAATTGAAACAAATTGTAAGAATTACAGTTATTTCTTCATTTTTTCTCTCTCCCCCATATATCTAGTTTGCTTCCTAAATATTATTTGACATTGAACTAAATCCAACTCACAGTCTGAAGCCACACTGCTCTTTTACAATATATAGATGTTCTTCTAGTTCATACCCTCTAGAGGAGACTATGCCTTTTATATGGAGACTAACATTAAAATCCATAAAAAATTAATAAGCAAGAAAAATCCTAACTAATGCCAAGTAAATTCCATCCACTGTTCAGGGTAAAATTACCACATTGATACTAAATATCATCGGAAACTAACTCTGATTCCTCTTAACCTATGTTGTAACTACTGTGGGAAAATTTGATGGAACAGAGAAGAGAATTTAAGTGGATATCTAGAGTAAGCTATCTTGAGAGTGTTAATTTCTATTCTGCAGCATTAATTTCCCAGCGCCAACTTCCCCAAAGATAGCGAGTCAGACACCAACCCATGAATCACATTTTTGGACTGCGTGTAGACAAGGACATCCACCATTTGTCCCAAGAAGTTCTTGATCACCTTAGGAAACAAATACATTTGGTATAAATAAAGCATAATGAAACAACTTATGAACCAATGTCCCAATGAGTAAAGATTTATACTTGGTCATTGCTGAGCCAACTGATCTGAACTGGGACGCATCCTGTGCTGTTCATTTTCCAGTTGACGTCATTTTCACTGGACGTCATTTTCACTCAACAGGAGAGTGTTTACAGGGTTGAATATTCTGTTTTTCTTCTAGATCTCACGCGGTGACATACCCTCCAAAACGCCTCACTTCCACTCTCTGGAACTGTATCTATCACCCCTTCCATATTACCTCACAAAACAGTTTCGCAATTAATCTTGAGCTCGCCTCTGCTGACTGTCATGGCATGGGTTGGTACTTGAACCTTCTTCAACCCAACCAATAGCCTTGGCGTGATTCTAATGTTTTCAAATAAAATCACTGGTAAGTTCCAGTTGAAATTGTGTTCACAATTCTGGATACTACACTTCAGGAAGGGTGTCAAAACCCTGCCAAGTATGGAGAGAATTTTTGCTAGACTTTATCTGGACTAAAGGGTTCAATGATGTGAGGAGAGCAGAGGAGTTGAGATTGTTAAGGTAAGATTTAATATTCAGCTCTGGGGTAGATAAACTGGTGAAGGAAAGGCACAGGAAGGTAGGTAACAAAATATCACACTTTTAAGGAAATGAACTTTAGAACTAGCTCATTCAAATAAAATCTAATAATCTAGGTTCAATATGTAAAATTCTGTGATAAATACAAGTACAACTACTTAGACTAGCAAGACATTTTGTCAATGAACCAAAATTAGGAAGTCCAATTAATACATAAAAAGATATTAATAAAATTAAATAATGGCTACATAGTTGGCAAATGAACCTCAATGTGGGCAATAAAGTGATCCATTTGATAGGAAGAACATGAAGATCAAATAATCTTTTAAAAATAAGAATCCAATTAAGATGAGTGAGCAGTAGGGCCTTGTGGACAGGTTAGCCAATCACTTAATAAGTACCAAACAATTTGAATATACGTAACAAAAAAAAGTCAAACAAAACACTGGGGTAATCAGCATCTAAAGGACAAAATTGAAAAGTGGAGAATATATGTCAAACTTTGATTTGCCTGCATTTGGAAGACTACAAAGTTTCTGTAAAATAAAGATATGAGGTGCTGTAAAAGATCCAGAAAGATAACAATAGTACAAAAATATTTAGAACTATTAGGAAAAATGAACAAGGTAAGAAAACATTCTGTAGAAAAGATACAAACTTTTCTGCCCTTTGGGGTTTATTGGTCCATTTTTGTGTGGGTTCTTTTGGGCTTCTTTGTTTTGTGGCTGCTTGTAGGGAGATGAGTCTCAATGTTGTATAATGTATACATACTTCAATAATAAATGTACTTTAAGCGTTCCCTCTTAAAACTGCTGTAAAAAGCTTTCTAATCCTTTGCAAAATTTAAAGAAGGAAACAATTTTGCATTGTTTCTTGAGGGCTGGAAGTCATTGTGAACAGGAGGAGTGCAGCAATTCTAAATGAGCTTTTTCACTTTATGCTAACTGCAAGAGGTATATTTTACCCCTCGGAAAGTTCTGAGTTTTTGTCCCACTCAACTATCAACAATCAGTTGTATGGCTGCCTCCTTCTGTTAGGAAAAATGAACTACAACTACAAATCTGGGTGAAATGCTTTCATTCGTCCTTACCATCTCCCTGACTTTCTCCTTCCTCTGTCTCTTCTCTTGGACGACTACACCCAAGTTTCCTACGTGACAGTATTCCATCACCAAACAAACTGACAAAGCTGCTTCCTGCAATGTAAAGCATAAAGGACAAAGTGAAAGACAAAGAATTGGGATTCATCCCTTCTGCCTTACGTTAAAGAAGAAATGTCCTTACAGCAGCCTCAGGGAGAGCAGTGACGCAGTGGCCCATTACTGAACTAGCAATACAAATCCTGGACTTCTGAGATGAACTCAAAGTTAACCACAACAGCAGGAAGATTTCAACTTGGTTAATTCAATAACTTGGAATTTTTTTTATACACTGTATGTAAAAAGCAAGTTTCAATAACAGTGACCACAAAATTGCCAGACTTTTATAAAAACCCATCTGGTTCATTGATGCCCTCCAAGGAAAAATAATTTGTCATCTTTATCTAGTCTAGTCTATGAGTATACATCTGAGTATGCCTGCAGGAAAAAGAACATGTACTCTAATAATAAAATTGACTTTGAACTTTGAGTAAGTTTGGTTTATTGTGTAAAGGGGGTTTCTTCTTTTTTCTTTGTTACTGTTGGGAAAGGGTTTCTTTGTTTTGTTAAAAGCAGGAATGTTCCTTTGTTGCGAGAGAGTGCTGGAAGCTTGTTTGGGTTAAAATTTACTGATAACGAGAATGGTATTCCTTTGTAACCAAATGGGGATTAATTTTCTTTCTTCTGAGTCGGGCTTTTGGGCAGATCGGCGCGAGGGGGTCGAGAGAGAGGACGCAATGCTGTAAGCTAGGTGAGGATCGGACCCCAAGCGGGGGTCTGAGGCCTGGAGGTACTGCGAGGAGGGGGGATGAAGCTAGAAGTGCTTGGTTGACCACTCGGAGGGTCCTGAGCTGCGAGTCGAGGAGTTCGGAGGGGATCGAATGGTGGCCAGAAGACTTCAGTAATTGAGCTCCAACGGTTGTGCACGAAGTGGTTTGGACTTTGATAAGTTTGGCGCCTTTTCTTTATTTTTTCTCTTCATATATACTGTATCGTTATTAATCACTTAGTTATAGTAACCTCTATAAATTGTACTCATTTAATCGCTTACAGTGTACTGTCTGTTTTTTGGGTGAGGCGGGGACATCACACAGCATCCACACCAGCTGATTACCCAGCTTGGCGGGGCCAAAGGCTGCTCCACCTAGACGAGAATGAGCTGAGCGAGCCTGAGGTGACATGGAAGGATGTAATGAATACGATGCAAGGTTATACCACATGCAAATAGGAAGGCCAAAAAGACAGATTGGCCTTTATTGCCAGAAGATTTGGCTACAGTAAAGGTGTCTTGCCCGCAGCTGTGTAGGGCCCTGGTGTGAACACATGGGATTCTGTGGATGGTTTCCTTTTCAAAGGAAGGATATGCCTCCAGTAGAGAATGACAAAGTCAAAATAAATTTACCAGATTGATTGCTGGGATGATGGGATTTATCCAATAAGGAAAGATTAATTCGACTGGGCAATGTTCCTTTTTTCACCCAAACTACAAAAGTTTATTCACACAAAAATGTACGAAATACCAACATCAATAATTTACAAGACAGTGCACAAGTTTGAATTAGATACAATTATTACCATCTATAAAAGTCAATTCCTTGTGGGGGGGGGGACAACATTCCCGAAAATCCCCCACTGTACCCACATTGACTACACTCTCCCTCTCCAGGGACACCCGGGCACGAAGGTATCCCCAGAAGAGGGGCAGGCAGGCAGGCCCGGCAGAGCCCTCAACCGCCTGCCACCTGGACCCGTGAATGCGAACCTTGGTCAGGCCCAGGAGCAAGCCAAGCTGCAGACCCTCTGAGCGAACCGTAGCCCCCCTCCCCCGCTTTGTGCTGGGTGCCTATATATCAGGAGGGCTGAAATGCAACTGAAATCAGAGGATAACTCCTCCAGATACTCAAACAGGGGCTGCAACCTCTCCCACTCCCTATACGCGCGGTACACTGACTCCTCCTGGCCACAGAATGGACAGTGAACCAACTTAAAAACCTGTTGCACGGGATTGCCCTATGTAAGAGCTTCCGCCTCGGGTCCCCAGTGTACAGGGGAAGGAACCCTGCAGAAAGAGATGTCACCCGGGGGTTGCCCCTGCCGCGGAATGGTAAAACAGACCAACCTCCACGGTGTGTCTGGTCAGCAGAGAAGTGACATGTACGGGAACAGCCCGTGACCCGCGTCATGGAAAGGCACGGCAGGCATGGCCACAGGACAGCTCATGTTCTGTGGGACTCTCTCCGGCTTTGGGTCGGACGAGCAATTCCAGCTGACCAGGTGTTAACACAGCCGGGACGGGACCCCTCCTGTTCACTTAAATCTTAAATCTGTCCTAAATGACCTACCCCTTATTCTCAAACCATGCCCTCTGGTACTGGACTCTCCCAGCATCTGGAACATATTTCCTGCCTCTATCTTGTCCAATCCCTTAATAATCTTATATGTTGCAATCAGATCCCCTCTCAATCTCCTTAATTCCAGCATGTACAAGCCCAGTCTCTCTAACCTTTCTGCGTAAAACAGTCCGGACATCCCAGGAATTAACCTCATGAATCTACGCTGCACTTCCTCTACAGCCAGGATGTCCTTCCTTAACCCTGGAGACCAAAACTGTACACAATTCTCCAGGTGTGGTCTCACCAGGGCTCTGGACAAATGCAAGAGGATTTCCTTGCTCTTGTACTCAATTCCCTTTGTAATAAAGGCCAACATTCCATTAGCCTTCTTCACTGCCTGCTGCACTTGCTCATTCACCTTCAGTGACTGATGAACAAGGACTCCTAGATTTCTTTGTATTTCTCCCTTACCTAACTCTACACCGTTCAGATAATAACCTGCCTTCCTGTTCTTACTCCCAAAGTGGATTACCTCACACTTATTCACATTAAACATCATCTGCCAAGTATCTGCCCACTCACTCAGCCTATCCAAGTCACCTGAATTCTACTAACATCCTCATCACAAGTCACACTGCCACCCAGCTTAGTATCATCAGCAAACTTGCTGATGTTATTTTCAATGCCTTCACCTAAATCGTTTATGTAAATGGTAAACAGCTGTGGTCCCAATACCGAGCCCTGTGGCACCCCACTAGTCACCACCTGCCATTCCGAGAAACACCCATTCACCGTTACCCTTTGCTTTCTATCTGCCAACCAGTTTTCTATCCATGTCAATATCTTCCCTCCCCCCAATGCCATGAGCTCTGATTTTACCCACCAATTTCCTATGTGGGACCTTATCAAATGCCTTCTGAAAATCAAGGTACACTACATCCACTGGATCTCCCTTGTCTAACTTCCTGGTTACATCCTCGAAAAACTCCAATAGATTAGTCAAGCATGGTTTGCTCAGACAAGAGAAAACCTGCAGACGCTGGAGATCAAAGCAACACACACACACAACGCTGGAGGAACTCAGCAGGCCAGGCAGCATCTATGGAAAAGAGTAAACAGTTTGACATTTCGGGCTGAGACCCTTCATCAGGCAGTCTTAGCCTGAAATGTCAGCTCTTTTCCATAGGTACTGCCTGGCCTGCTGAGTTCCCCCAGCATTTGATATGAGATTAGTACAGGATTGTGGGACTGAGGTAAAAAGATCGTGATGAGCAAATGGACCACCTGTTTCTTCTGTATTCTCAAGATCCTGTTAATATGAGTCTACCTTATTTTAGATTCACCTGTCAATGACAGTACAGTACTCATAGAAACAACCATTGAAAAGACCTTTTAGAAACAAGGACCCGTCTTTATGCTAAGGGCCTCTGCACTGTTTCGTGAGGCAGGGGACAAAATGTGCTAAGTAGATGGATTCAGAAAAGAAATGGCAAATCAGAATTGGGGCCATCAGCAGTAGCAGAATTGTGTTCCAGCACAAACTGAAACCTCAAAGCCTTACATTTCCTTAAATTTCAGTTTCATCAAACCAGAGTTCAATAAGTAAAGCCAGGCACAGTTAAGATTGATGAAACCCCAAACACAAGAGTTTGATCATCAACAAGCACAACGTAATAAGCACACTTAAGTGAATCTGCAGTGAAAGGATCAGATGGGGATGAATAATTTTAATAAGCTCCTAAAGGAGGAATCTCCAGGAACATTCCCTCCTGATTGATGTGGAGCTCAGCAGGTGAGCACCAAGTTTGCAAACATATTCAGCCTTGGCTTTTTCCCTGAGCTCATCACAAAAGCCTGACTTCAGCAAATTTGATTCTCACCACTCCATATATTAAAAAACACAGCTGAGTGCACTGGGAACAACAAAGGCTATGGGACTCGACAACATCCTGCCTGAACTTATACTCCAGAACTAACTCATCCCTGACCAAACTGTTCCAGTAGTTGTAAGTCCTGACGAAGGGTCTCAGCCCAAAATGTCAACTGTTCACTCTTTTCTATAGATGCTGCCTGGCCTGCTGAGTTCCTCCAGTACTTTGTGTGTGTGGCTTTGGATTTCCAGCATCTGTAGATTTTTTTGTATTTGTCCAATATTTAACACACTGGCATCCACATAACAATGCAGAACATTGGCCACATGTCTACTGTTCACCAAAAGCAAGACAAATTTAATTCGCAAACACGAGGAAATCTGCAGATGCTGGAAATTCAAACAACACACACAAAATGCTGGTGGAACGCAGCAGGCCAGGCAACATCTATAGGGAGAAGTACAGTTGAAGTTTCGGGCCGAGACCCTTCGAAGTCCTTCGGGTCCTGTTGAAGGGTCTTGGCCCGAAACGTCGACTGTACTTCTTTCTATAGATGCTGCCTGGCCTGCTACGTTCCACAAATTCAATTCAGCAGCTACCATCCAACATTCTTCTCCCAATCATTTAACTAGTGATGATTGCAAAATTTTGGCGTACAAGGAAATCCTGGTATCATTGTGCACCAATCACTGAAACCAAGTGTGCAGAAACAGTTAAGAAGAAAAATGGCATAGTGGCTATTTTATGAAGAATGAGACACAATCTTATTGATACGTACAAAATGCTGATACAATTTGACAGACTTGGTGTTTCTCCTGGTTGGCTCCAGAACCAGAGATCATAATCTCAAGACTGGGGGACTACTTCATATACTCACAGGGTGATGACGCTCAAAAATTATCCACCACAGAGGCCATGCCACTGAACTTAACAAAGAATGAGATAAATACATTTGAAGACACAAAAAGGTATACGGTAGCAAAGTGGAATTTAGTATCAAGATAGAGGATGGCAGAGCAGAAGGGCCAAATGACCTTCCATGCTCCTATTTTTCTGCTTTCCTTCTTTCTGTAAGAAATGTGGCTGAAGATGCGGTAAAAAGTATTATCGAACAGCACTTAGTCTCTAATAAGCTATTCATTCACATACAGTTTGGCCAGGGCCAGATCAGTTTTAGATTGTTCGTATAGAGGTGCTCAGTGGTGAGAAGGGATTGGATGGACTGGGCTGTATCCAACACTTTTTGAAGACTTTCCCATTCTTGGGTATTGGTTTCCGTACAGGCCGTGATGCAACCAGTCAGGATATTCTCCACGGTGCATCCATAGCAGTTTGTCAAAGTTTCAGATGACATGCTGAGTCGGTGCAAACTTCTAAGTAGAGGCACTGTCTTGTCTTACGTGCTGGTCCCAGAACAGATCCTCTGATATGAGAATGCTGAGGAATTTAAAGTTACTGATCCTCTTCACCTCCAACCCCCTAAGGCGGACTGGCTCATGGACCTGCTGTAGTCAATAATCAGCTCTTCAGTTCTGCTGACATTATGTGAGAGGCTGTTATGGCACCATTCATCAGCACTGTGACTAAATCCTGAAAATTTGTGTTCAACATCTTCTGGTTGTACCTTCATCAACAATTCAAGAAGATGGCTCCCCTAACTTACAAGGAGGAATTAAGGGTTGTTAATAAACACTAGCCTTACCAATAATGCCTGCATTCTGAATCCCAAAAAGCAAGTAAGTAAAAGGACTCACAACTCCCCAGGTGACTCATTCGGAGGATGATAAAATATCCTCCACTTGATTAGATAAATGAGAGTTCCATTCTCACTGGAAAAGCACAACATTATTCAGGACAAAGCTGTTCATATATCCACATCCATCAGTCTAAATGTTTATTCCCTCCAGAAATGATGCACCAGAGCAACAATGTTTAGCATCTAAAAGACAATAGAATGCAGCTACTCACCAGGACTATTTCTACAGCAGTTCCCAAAAACACAGCCTCCACAACCAAGAAGAACAAGGGCTCTCCTTCAAGTTGCACATTGCTATTACTTTATGATTATTGTGCTTAAATTCTGGAACCCCCAAATCCACAACTTAATGGGAATATCTTCGCCAAAAATAAAGAGGATTCAAGAAGGCGGCTCAAGAGCAACTTAGTTTTAGGAGGCAAATTTTAACCCTGTGACTGTATCCTATAAGCAAACAAACCAAAAAATCTACATTTTGTCGAGCAGGGTAGCGGCACAGTTTTCACACAGAATCAAATCATGAGTTTCTTTGGCGATAATTCAATGATAAGTATTGTCACATTATGATCAAGAACGTTGCCTGTTTCTTTATTTTTGAAAAATCACTCCAGGAGACAGAACTTCAGGTTAACACACGGTCAGAAGATCTCTGCATACCTACATAACTTACATTAAGGGTATCAGGCTGGATTACATGTTCAATTTTCTGAAACAGGACTCAGCCTCAATTTTTCAATGTCAGCGCAAGGTGAGGGGAGAATAGTTGCTGGTTTGAGTAAAGATGTGAGCAGGAAACATTTGGATAAGTTGAAGTGCAAGGGAGATGGAAGTACTGATGCTGGCATTAGTGTAGGCAAGGTTGGAGGTGACAGAGGCACAGTAATGGGAAGAATGTGAATGTGCCACTGCTACTTGCCTGGGGCTCCAAACCGACAGTCACCAAGTACCAGATATCAAACCAACTCTATACATACAATATTACACAGAGTAAAGCTTTCCCTGACATAAAGTATATTTACAACTTTTGTTTCTGTTTCAGAAACCCATGACCTACACATTTTTGATTTTTATGTTTACAAGTGAGGAATTCTCGTGCATTGCATTCCATACCTCTTTATTCCAGGCAACAAAGATCTCCTTGTATTTACAGATATTTTCATGCTGCAGGTCCAACAGGAACATGGCCTGAAAGGAGAAGTTACAAGTCAAAAACATATCAAAGTTGCAATAAAGTTCTGATTGTCAACTGGATTTTGGCAATGACTTCCATTTGGCTCACATGCTTGTCATCATCACTGTCGAAGCCCACCGGCAACCCCAACCCCACTACCTCCCAACTCAACAAATTAGTTACGAGAATCTTTTCCACACAGACAATACAAAGGAGAAGCATCACACCCAAGTATCAAACTCCTCCACAGGACAGAGTTCCCTCTACAATACTGGCACAACAGACTGTAGATGCTGAAAAGCAAACAAACTGCTGGAGGAACTCAGCATGTCAGGCAGCATCTGTGGAGGAAAATGGACTGTTAGTGGTTTGGGTGGAGACCCCTTCATCTGGGCTAATATCAAAACCATCCAGGTGAAAGATCTTGACCCAAAATGTTCACTGTCTGTTTCCCAACATAAATGTTACCTGACCCACTTTCGGCTAGCTCTGCTCTGTCCCATCAACCTGGCATGTTTAACAAAGTGCCCAACATGCAGAGCTCCTACACGTGGCTAGAATTTGTTGCCTAAAACTAATTTGCTCTTGCAAAGGTGGTGTGCTGCTTCCTTGAATCCTCATGTGCTCTTCACCAACTGCTACTACGTATTATCCACTGAACGCTGTACTGTACACCAGTTGTAATGCAGTCCATCAAACAAATACTACTGACTGTATCAGAATGACTTCTGCACTCTCTGCCAAACGCTGAATGTAACGGCATTCACCCTGTACTGAGCACCACTCCGTCACTAACATGTTGTACATTGCCACTGCAGGTGTCTCACTGTGTAATACATTAACCACCTTGCCATAAACTCCTGGGTGTTCTGCGATTACAGAGCAGATACAATCATCGTTGGGCGACAAACTCGAGTGAAATGCGGGGAAGATCACCCATCACAATACATGGCTTTTCTTAACTGCACTAGAGCCCTTGACTTCAAAAAGAGGGACCCTGAAGCACATGCCTCAAAGTCAGCTGTCCAGAGAAGCTCTAACCAATGAACCTACAGAAGAGCCCAGCTCAGATCAGTCTCAAACCAGGCTGCGTCCATGCCCGATATTTTCAGCTTCTGCCATCACAATACGGCATCTCATTTCCGATAAGCTTCCCAGAGGACTGCAGCAAACTCTTGGGAGTAAAGGGAAAACACCCAGCTTATGGCTGATTCCCAGCACCAGGATCACCCAGCCTCAGTGGATGAGCTGACGTAGGCAGCCGGTACTTGCATTTGCGCACACTCGGAGGCCAAACTCCAACCAGTGACTGGGTTCCTCTCAGTCTGGAGCATATGAAAGGGCAGGGCTTACACTCAACAACAGCAAGGCAAAAGCTCCTCTCCCAATTTTCCTCCAACCTTGAACGTTCACAGCAGGACCCTGGAAAAAGAAATGAACCTCTTCTTTCATCTCAATGCCTGTCAACAACGGTATACTTCCATAATGAAGTTCAATCACCACCTTCAATGCACCAGCACAGCCTTTGGACGATGAACGAGAAAGAGTGTCTGAAGATTCAGACCTCTGACCAGGTCCAAAGCACATGGTTGATCAGACACCAGTGATGCCTGCTCTCCTAAATGCTCCTGACCCCTGCACTGCCTGGGAATACACCGCCAATGGTATCCCTACAAACTGCTTCAGATTCACCGGAAGGACCGGCATCCTCTCCCTGGCTAACATTCCCAGCATTCCGCCAGGGTAGTGTAGCAGTTAACGTGATGCTATTACATCACGGAGGGAGGTCGGAGTTCAGAGTTTAATCCTGACGTCCTCTGCGAGGAGTCTGTACATCCTCCGTGTGGAACGCATGGCTTTACCCCAAGTGCTCTGGTTTCCTCCCACAGTCCAATGACTCACCAGGTAGGTTAATGGTCATTGTGAATTGTCCTGTGATTAGGTTAGTGTTAAATCGGGGTTGTCGGGGGTTGCTGGGGTGGTGCTGTCTGAAGGGCTGGAAGGGCCAACTCTACACAGTATCTCTAAATAAATAAATAACACTTACTCATTCCATTCATCAAAGATCTAACGCCAGGGATTCCACCTGCACAAGAACAGCTTACCAGGCAGAGAATGTTAGAGAACGTGCTCAAAGCCTCCTTGAAAGAAAAGTAACATTTCCACTGACCTCTGGGAATCGCAGGTGCAGTCAAAGTAATGGAAGAGCAGTTGGCATGGTATGGAGAATGCCTGGTCCGTGAGCCAGAAGCACACTGAAGCTCAGCACCAATGGTGCTTAATCTACTCACCCAGCACCCCATCAGAACCAGCCAGTCTGTCCGCAGAGCATACCCATTCCCACAGTGGCTTCAATTGTTCATAAACTCGGGAAATGTTGAGCTCGGGTGGTTGGTGGTTGGGTTGAATTGTTCTCCAATCCCGGCAATCCACTTGCAAATGTCTCATCGGCGTACCAGGCGATGCCATCAACGTGCTGCTTACTTGTGGCGACCGCAAATTAACACAACGCACCGCCGATGTCCCCTCGTACGGCGGCGAAACGCTTGCAAGTGACTTTGCAAAGGTCGGAGAACAACTCAACCCAACCAGTGGCTGCAATAGTCACCTTGCAGCCCACAGGAATGGAATGGAAGCAAATCATCTTAATTCCCAAGGGAATGGCCGTGAAGAACACAGGGAGACCAGACCACTGTAGCTTGTTCCAGGCTGGTGAATATTATGCAATATACTGTGCCCGTGGCAAATCATACACTGACTGTTGCATCCTATTGTACAATAACTGTCGTGTACTTACCTCCCTTAGGGCTTTGTTGGCCATTGCCTCATCCATGCATTCAACCTGTTTTCACAAGGTGGATAAAAAAAGGTAAATCGTGAAGGTCTGTAATAAGTAATACAATCATTTAACATGAACCAGAATTTTCCTTTCATGAAGCATAATAGTATCTATTCCTACTGCTCCCATAATCTGCTAGGAAGTCCAAATCCAGTTTCAATAAACAATGGAAATGGAGATCAGCTCTCTAGTTTGAGGATCTAGCTTCAGAAAGCAAGAAGGAACCAAGGGCCAAATCCCACATTGCAGGATATGGGGAGAAGCTCTTTCCCACTGGTAAAGCCATCAGAAGAAAGGCACAGTGCAGAACGTCAAGATAAGGAAAATCTTTGTTTTGCTAAGGTTGCAAAGAGATTTTCGTGAGATCTGGTATACCTAATGATGCGTGCGCTGGGCTTGGAGTTAATGCGTCATAGATTCACTCTGTTCGTTCCTGGGATGAGGAGCTGCCCGATGATTAAGGAAGATCAGCCATATTTGGCTGAGTCCGAGGAAGAGGTACTGACAAGGTAAATGTTGAGAATCTGTCCTGCTCCCAGGAAAGTGTAGAACTACAGGGCATGTTTTCAAGATAAGTAGTTGGCTTTTTAGGGCTGAGATGAAGTTTTTTATACACACAAAGTTTTAAATCTTTAGATAACTATCTCAAATGAGATACATCAATACAAAGTAGAGTGATATTCAAAGACAATTAGAGAACATTGGCGAGGAAGGGAACGTGACCATTCGTGATGCTCAAACCAACTGTTTTTCCTCCTTGCCAAGGGAAGGGATTGGTCTTCCTTAATGATGTCGACTCACGAGGAGATGCCAGTTCTAATCTTTCCGTACGGACCAAAGCCTCCGTGTTACCACGGGAAACGTTGCCATGGAAACTAGGCTTACCATCTTTACAAGAACTGTGGTGTTATCTTTCATGTGTTTCATCATTTTCAGAACCCCATGAGCGTCCTGCGAAACTATTTCCAGAAACTAGAATTAATGTGGGCGGAGGGAAACAATAGACAAAAAAGGCGGAATTATTAATGAATAGTTGCAATTTATTAAAGAAACCGTTAACATCACCTACTAAAAAGATGAATAAGACAAGAAATCTGAAAAAAATAAACACAATGTGAAGCGCAGGCTAAATTACCTCGTAGTTCTCCATCGGGTCCAACACCCTCCACCCCCCACGCCACCTTGTTTACTCGTCGCCCGGGAAACGGGTGGCGCGCCCCGAACAGGTTAAAAAAAACTTAAAACCACTCTCATAAATCTCATCCAAATCATTCCTCTCTCCTCCCCACAACGGGATTGGAAAATATTATAACATAAACAAGTTTCCAAAGTTTGGTAAATGTAGTGTGCACGTCATCGTGCGTGTGGACCGAGGGTTGTGATGTTGGGTTGGAGTTTTTTTGGGGTCTTTGCAAGAGTAAATATCCAACTTGACATGATACTCGATTTAGAGTGGAAGTTGGGAGCGTACGTGATCTCACTTCCGCTCCTGGTCTTTACTTCTGGTTGTTCTGGGAGAGAAGTGAGTTTTGAATGGTTGCTGTTAAAGAAGTTCTTTTGCCTTGAATGCAGTTTCTCATAATGTTATCTTAACAGACTTCGCAATTTAATACACTGTTCGTTTTTGTATATTGTGGACAGCTTTAATTAAAAACATTTTAAATAATAGCTTAAAATTGACATATCTGGAGGTTTATATTTAGTCGATAATGTTTTATAAAAAAACAACGTATGGGGTGTTGTATGTTGGTTGACTGTGCCTTTAAGAAATATGATACTTTGTAATAGTTTAAGGCAAATACTCAACACAGGTGGCATCTGGGGAATGAGGAAAATATTACTAGTTCCATAAAAATATTAACAGTTTGTTATTCCCTCAAGCCCATTCCATTCTTGGAACATTGCTGACTTGGCCATTGTCTCATTTATCTGCCTTTATTGCATGTTCTTTTATTACAGTTGCCCAACAACACTTGCCAATTTGAGTCTTAAAACCTAGAATTCATTCCCAAAGGACAAAATATTGGCGGTTAAACTTGCTAATTAAACCCATCCATTGTATAGAGAAAAGAGTTATCTTATTTTATGGAGTAATTGAAACTAACTTGTACTTCCAGAACTTTAGAAAGCTAAATTCAATTTCTGAGGCAGTTACAATAAAATTTAAATACTTGGCCTCTGAATTATTGGTTCAGTATTATTTTCCACTTGGAGTTTTTTGAGGATGTAACCAGGAAGTTAGACGGGGGAGATCCAGTGGATGTAGTGTACCTCGATTTTCAGAAGGCATTTGATAATGTCCCTCATAGATTGGTGGGTAAAATCAAAGCTCAGGGCATCGGGGGGGGGGGGGAAGGCATTGACATGGATAGAAAACTGGTTGGCAGATAGAAAGCAAAGGGTAGCGGTGAATGGGTGTTTCTCGGAATGGCAGGTGGTGACTAGTGGGGTGCCACAGGGCTCGGTATTGGGACCACAGCTGTTCACAATTTACGTCAACGATTTAGATGAAGGCATTGAAAATAACATCAGCAAATTTGCTGATGATACTAAGCTGGGTGGCAGTGTGACATGTGATGAGGATGTTAGGAGAATTCAAGGTGACTTGGATAGGCTGGGTGAGTGGGCAGATACTTGGCAGATGGCGTTTAATGTGAATAAGTGTGAGGTTATCCACTTTGGGAGTAAGAACAGGAAGGCAGATTATTATCTGAACGGTGTAGAGTTAGGTAAGGGTGAAATACAAAGAGATCTAGGAGTCCTTGCTCATCAGTCACTGAAGGTGAATGAGCAAGTGCAGCAGGCAGTGAAGAAGGCTAATGGAATGTTGGTCTTTATTACAAAGGGAATTGAGTACAAGAGCAAGGAAATCCTCTTGCATTTGTCCAGAGCCCTGGTGAGACCACACCTGGAGAATTGTGTACAGTTTTGGTCTCCAGGGTTAAGGAAGGACATCCTGGCTGTAGAGGAAGTGCAGCGTAGATTCACGAGGTTAATTCGTGGGATGTCTGGACTGTCTTACGCAGAGAGGTTAGAGAGACTGGGCTTGTATATGCTGCAATTAAGGAGATTGAGAGGGGATCTGATTGAAACATATAAGATTATTAAGGGATTGGACAAGATAGAGGCAGGAAATATGTTCCAGATGCTGGGAGAGTCCAGTACCAGAGGGCATGGTTTGAGAATAAGGGATAGGTCATTTAGGACAGATTTAAGGAAAAACTTCTTCTCCCAGAGAGTTGTGGGGGTCTGGAATGCACTGCCTCGGAAGGTAGTGGAGGCCAATTCTCTGGATGCTTTCAAGAAGGAGCTAGATTGGTATCTTATGGATAGGGGAATCAAGGGATATGGGGACAAGGCAGGAACCGGGTATTGATAGTAGTTGATCAGCCATGATCTCAAAATGGCGGTGCAGGCTCGAAGGGCCGAATGGTCTACTTCTATATGAAAGCGATAGGAGAACTTGAATAGAAATACAATGAGGAATAGGCCCTTCGAGCTGCACCACCCAACAACCCCCATTTAACCCTAATCTAATCACAGGACAATTTACAATGACCAATTAACCTACCAACCGGTACATCTTTGGACTGGGGGAGGAAACTGGAGTCCCCGGAGGAGATCCACATGGTCACAGGGAGAACGTACAAACTCCTTACAGACAGCAGCAGGTCACTGGTACTAAAGTGTTGTGCTAACCATTATGCTACCATGCCACTCCACTATGGAAATTGATTTGTACCCGCCTTTTAAATGCTATCTCAGATCACCCAATACACGTCTAGCTAGTGTAAATTGATGTCATCTTTCCAGCCCCTGCTTTAGAGCAGGGACACAGCGTGAGTGCAGCAAGAGAGGGTAACAACTTTAAACAGAATGACATAGAAGCAGGGACAGGCTTTTCTGTTTTGTCATTCAATGAAGTGATGGCCAAACTCATCATAACCCCAATACCACATTACTGTCTACCCATGTTAATCTTTCACCCCCTTGGTTATCAAGAACTTGTCTTTCACTGCCATAAAATATTTGAAGACTCTGCTTCCAGTGTTCATCAAAGGAAGAATTCCATAACTGAGTAAGGGGGGAGTAAAAAAGAGCCCCATTTCTGTCCGAAATGATTAATCATGGCTCTGGTTCAGGAATCCTCCACAAAATGAAAATTGTCTCCACCATCAACGTGTCAAGAAACTTTGGACGTTGTTTATTTCAATCGAGTCCTCCTTGTTTGGAGTCCTCCCCCTCCTCCCTCTCTTCCCACCATTGTGGTGTACTTTCATCCATTTAAAACACAATGCCTCTCACTCAATGTCAGCAAGACCAAAGTGCTGATTATTGACTACAGGACGAGAAAACCAGAGATCTCATCGGAGAATCAGAGGTGGAGAGGGTCGGCAACTTTAAATTCCTCAGTGTTATCATTTCAGTGGAGCTTCCCTGGGCCCAGAACACAAGTGCAATTACCAAGAAAGCACGACAGTGCTTCTACTTCCTTAGGAATTTGCAAAGATTTGGCATGATGTTTAAAACTTTGACAAACTTCTGTAGTTGTCTGGTGGAGAGTATGTGGACTGACTGCATCACAGCCTGGTATGGAAACACCAATGCCCTTGAATGGAAAGTCCTACAAAAAAGAGTGGATATGGCCCAGTCCATCATGAGTAAAGCCCTCCACACCATTGAACACACATGTACAGAGCACTGCCACAGGAAGGCAGTATCCATCATCAAGGACCCCGCCAACCAGGCCACGCTCTCTTCTCACTGCTGCCAACTAGAAGAAGGTACAGGAGCCTCAGGACTCGCACCACCAGGTTCAGGAACAATTATTACCCCTTAACCTTCAGGCTCTTGAACCACTTGCCCCATCATTGAAATGTTCCAAAAACATTCTTGAGGGAGTGGCAGGAGCATTGCTGGATAAGATTGCAAATCCAACTTGGGCTATCAGACAGTGGTAGGCTCCAGCCCTACATTATCACCCAGAGCTCTTATTCAGAAATAGGTTGAGAAACAGCTACTTCTCTTCAACCACTCAGTTCTTGAACCAACCGGCAAAACCCTAATCACTAAAGTTTAGCAACACTATAACCACTTTGCACTCAAATGGCCATTTTCTTTGCTCCTTGTTTTCTTGTACATAAAATCATTTAAAATTTACACTTAATTTATGTTTTTCTTCTGAGTGCTTCTTATCTGATGCAATGCACCTGTGAAGCTGCACATTCAATGACAAAAAAAAACCTCGACTTTGGCTGTTAGACATAGAAGTGGGGAGTAACAGTGCGAACATGTTCCAAAGAACATGTTTCAAAACCAGCACGGCCTTGTTTGAATAGTATCTAGTTCAATATTGGACAGTTGCAAGAGTGGTCTAGTGTTGTTGGCTAGGGAGTTCTCTTTGAGATTGGACAGAAGTTGTTCTCCCAATAACATGTTGATCTATTTCTGTGCTGTACTTTTCTATGACTCTATGGCTCAATATTTAATTGAATTGACTTTATTACTTACATCCTTCATATACATGAGGAGTAAAAATCTTTATGCTATGTCTCCATCTAAATGTGCAAAGTGCAATTTATAGTAATTTATAACATAAATACTATGTACAACAGGATAGTTAATATAGCACAGAAATACAATTGTATCAGCATGAATTAATCAGTCTGATGGCCTGGTGGAAGAAGCTGTCCCGGAGCCTGTTGGTCCTGGCTTTTATGCTGCAGTACCATTTTCCAGAGGGTAGTAGCTGGAACAGATTGTGGTTGGGGTGACTCGGGTCCCCAATAATCCTTCGGGCCTTTTTTACATACCTGTCTTTGTAAATGTCTTGAGCAGTGGGAAATTCTCAACTACAGATGTGCTGGGCTGTCTGCACCACTCTCTGCAAAGTCTTACGATTGAGGGAAGTACAGTTCGCACACCAGGCAGTGATGCAGCCAGTCAGGATGCTCTCAATTGTGCCCCTGTAGAAAGTTCTTAGGATTTGAGGGCCCATACCAAATTTCCTCAACCGTCTGAGGTGAAAGAGGTACTGTTGTGCCTTTCTCACCACACAGCCGGTATGTACAGGCCACGTGATAATGATGCTAACCAGAGCAAGCTTGGTGATGTGGCAGGAGTAAAAATCTGTTTAGGGAGTTTCAAGCAAGGAGCACGTTCGCTCTGAATCTTCTGAGCAATCACTCATAATTGAGGGCCATTTGCCTCCACTCCATTTCTGTGGCTCCAGAGGCAACAGTGAGGCTGATAAGGAACCTGTAGATTCAGCCACAAGAGATGGAGGTGGATAAGAGGCTAGGAGGCTGGGTAAGTGCTTTGTGAAGTGGTGCACTCCTTACACCAGTTATGCCGGGCGTCTGTATCCTCACAGAGAATGAATCTGAGGCCCTCAATGCCAGTTTGCTCCACTTGACCAGTGTGCACCAGGGAGTCCTTTGAGTTTGTGCAAGTGTTGCCATTTTTCCAAAGAGGTTCTGAGAACATCCTCGAATCATTTCATCAATCCAAAAAGTTCTTCTGTGCAAGTGCTTGGGACCGAATGTCAGCTTCCGGAGGGGAGAGGGATCACAGCTTGGTGAACATTCTGGCCTGCCGCTGGAAACAACTTAACGTGAGTGGAGGCTCGTTGCTGGTGTTGCTGCTCATGAAGAGGACTCTGTTGTTGATCTATCAATCCCGCCAGTAGACTTAGAGAAATTTGCAGAAAGAGGATTGCTGATATTTCTTCCATGCCTTGAGGTGGAGTCCCAGTCTCCGAGGGAAGTAGGAGGGCAGAGGTTTGAGATGTCACTGTTTTACTCGGTGCTGATGGTGAATCTCATCATCCATGTCTACCTAATGCATGGGAAGTAGCTCATGGCTTTCGAGGTTTTATTGTGTACTTTTGTTGTAAGGGAGTGGTGTGGGCCAGAGGGGCAGGCTGGCTGAGGACCTCTGATTGTCTAATGGTCATCTCGAACTATTGAAGTTCAAAATGGCTGTGCCTTTGGACGGTTCTAGAGATTGGTTCTGCTATACAGTTGCTGCTGTAAGAGAGAGCATGGGGTGGCTCAGCATGAAGGGTGTGCTAGTCCTTAGTTCGTTACTGTGTTTACAGAACCATGACCTGACACTGAGGCTTGACTCTTTTCTCCTATTTGTTAAACTCAGAACTGAATGGTATGTTTAACTTCTGCCGCCCCGAATACCAATGCATAACAAATGCATTCGTGGTGGATGGGAGTCCTTGTGTTTTTTTTAAGAGATACAGCACAGCAATAGGTCCTTCCAGTCCAATGAGCCCATGTCACCCAATTACATCTTCTTTCTCTCCTTCCCTCCCTCCGTCTATCTCCATCTCTATCTCTCTCCCAACCTCCATCTCTCCCTCCATCTTTCTCTCCCTATCTCTCTACCTCTTTCTCTATCTATCTCTTTTTCTATCTATCTAGCTCTCGATTTATCTATTTATTCCTCTCTCTCTATCTGTCATTGGACAGGCTTTCTGGCCTTTTGAGCCACACTGCGCAGTAACGCCCTGATTTAATCCCAGCCTAATCACGGGACAATTTACAACGACCAATTAACCTATGACCTCTTTGGGATGTGGGAGGAGAGTGAAGCACCAGGAGGAAATACGTGGGGTCGCAGGGAGAATGTACTAACTCCTTACAGGCAGCGGCAGGAACTGAACCTGTGTGGCTGGTGCTGTGACGGTGTTACACTAACAGCTACACTGCCACGCCACACACTTATTTAAGGGCAGTGTTCCTGTGCCATGTGCGGAATGGGGCACTCAAAGGCAGTGACACACACCTTTGTGTGGAGGAACCCATTGGGACAGGCAACATCAATGGAGGGGAATGGCCGGTTGATGTTCCAGGTCCAGGCCCTTCATCTGTCCCTCTTGCGCCTTTGTGTGTTCTAGCATCTGCAGTCTTTTGTGTGTCCAGTATGCAGGGCAGTTCCTGTCTGTGAATGTGTAGAGTGTGTGTGTGTGTGTGTGTGTGTGTGTGTGTGTGTGTGTGTGTGTGTGTGTGTGTGTGTGTGTGTGTGTGTGTGTGTGTGTGTGTGTGTGTGTGTGTGTGTGTGTGTGTGTACTTAATTTCAAAAATGAACTTTAATCACAACTATGTAAACAAGAGCAAAACACTGCAAAACTCTTTACATTCCTTTGTCATTTGATCAGTACATTCAACAGCATTACTTCAAAGTTCGAAATAAATTTATTATCAAATTACATCTATGTCATCATTTACAACCCTGAGATTCACTTTCTTGCAGGCATACTCAATAATTTCATAAATGATTAATAACCATAATAGAATCAATAAAAAACCAGATCTGCCTGGGCATATAAGCAGGGTGCAAAAGACAAAACAAACTGTGCAAAAACAAAAAGAAAGAAATAGTAATAAATAAATAAACAATAAATATCGAGAATGTGAGATGAAGAGTCCTTTAAAGTGAAGTGACATTTTAATGATGGGGCAAGTGAAGCTGAGTGAAATTATCCCCTTTGGTTCAAGGGCCTGATGGTTGAGGGGTAATAACTGTTCCTGAACCTGGTGGTGTGAGTCCTAAGGTTCACCTTTGCCTGATGGCAGCAGCAAGAAGTGAGCAGACCCTGGACGCTGAGGGTCCATGGTGATGGATGCTGTGACAGTGATCGGTGAAGATGTGCTCAGTGGTGGGGAGGGCTTTACCCATGATAGACTGGGCTGTATCCATTATTTTTGTAGGCTTTTCCATTCAAGGGCATTGGTGTTTCCATCTCAGGCTGTGATGTAGCCAGTCCATATACTCTCCACCATACAACTACAGAAGTTTGTCAAAGTTTTAGATGTCATGCTGAATCTTTGCAAACTCCTAAGGAAGTAGAGGCACTGTCGCGCTTTCTTGGTAATTGCATGTGTTTTGGGCCCAGCGAAGGTCCACTGAAATGATAACACTGAGGAATTTAAAGTTGCCGACCCTCTCCACCTCTGATAAGGACTGGCTCATGGGCCTCTCGTTTCCTCCCCATGGTTGATAATCTTGCTGACATTGAGTGAGAAGTTGTTGTTGTGGGGCCACTCAGGCAGATTTTCCATCTCCCTCCCACAAGCTGATTCGTCACCACCTTTGATTCGACCTATGGCAGTGCTTTTGTCAGCACACTTGACTATGGTGCTGTAGTTGTGCTTAGCCACACAGTCATAAGTGTAAAGTGAGTAGAGCAGGGGGCTACATACTTGAGGTGCGCCAGCGCTGATGGAGACTTTAGTGTCATCAAACAATACAAGAGCATACAATCATCACAGTGATATTTGTTTCTGCGCTTCGTGCTCCCTGAAGTACAAATCAAATTAAATATAATAAAAATTTAAATTATAAATCATAATTAGAAAATAGAAAGGGGAAAGTAAGTTAGTGCAAGTCCGGTCTGGATATTTGGAAGGTACGGCCCAGATCCGGGTCAGGATATGTTCAGCAGTCTTATCACAGTTGGAAAGAAGCTGTTCCCAAATCTGGCCGTATGAATCTTTATGCTCCTGAACCTTCTCTCGGAGGGAAGAGGGACAAAAAGTGTGTTGGCTGGATGGGTCGTGTCCTTGATTATCCTGGCAGCACTACTCCAACAGTGTGTGGTGTAAAGTGAGTCCAAGGATGGAAGATTGGTTTGTGTGAAGTGCTGGGCTATGTTCATGATCTTCTGCAGCTTCTTCTGGTCCTGGGCAGGACAACTTCCATACCAGGCTGTGATGTACCCTAGAAGAATGCTTTCCACGGTGCACCTATAAAAATTAGTGAGAGTTTTAGGGGACAGGCCAAATTTCTTCAGCTTTCTCAGGAAGTAAAGACGCTGGTGGGCCTTCTTGGCAGTGGACTCTGCTTGGTTAGACCAAGTCATGTCATTTGTGATATTCACCCTGAGGAACTTAAAGCTTTTGACCTGTTCCACCTGCGTACCACTGATGTAGATGGGGTTGTGCGGTCCCCTTCTCCTTCTGAAGTCAACAACCCATTCCTTTGTCTTGCTGACGTTGAGGGATAGGTTATTGTCTTCGCACCATGCCACCAGGTTCTTAATTTCCTCTCTGTACTCAGACTCATCATTACCCAAGATACGGCCTACAATTGTGGTGTCATCAGCAAACTTATACATTGAGTTCAATGAAAACATGGCTGCACAATCTTGGGTGTACAGTGAGTACAGCAGGGGGCTGAGTACACAGCCTTGTGGGGCTCCGGTGCTCAGAGTGATTGTAGAGGAGAGCTTGTCCCCTATCTTTACAGCCTGGGTCCTGTCTGTGAGGAAGTTGAAGATCCAGCTGCAGATCTAAATGCTAAGACCCTGGTTCCGGAGCTTAGGAATCAGTTTATTTGGAATGATGGTATCAAAGGCAGAGCGGTAGTCGGTGAAAAGGAGCTTTACATATGCATCTTTATTCTCCAGGTGTTCTAAGGAGGAATGTAGTGCGAGAGAGATGGCATCTGCCATTGACCTGTTGCTCCAGTAGGCGAATTGCAAAGTGTCGAGGTTGACCGGTAGGTTATGGTTGATGTGTGCCATAACCAATTGCTCAAATCACTTCATAGCAATTGATGTTAGAGCCACAGGTCAGTAGTCATTCAGGCATGCCACCTTGCTTTTCTTTGGCACCAAGATTATCGTTGCTTTCTTAAACACGAGGGGATCTTAGACTGAAGCAGGGAGCAGTTGAAGATGTCAGCAAACACTCCAGCTAGCTCCCTTGCACAGGCCTGGAGAACCCATCCTGGGACACTATCTGGCCTGTCGCCTTCCTTGGATTCATCTTCAGGAAGGCTCTTCTAACGTCTTCCTCAGTGACGATGAATCTTGATGCCACCAGGTCCGGTTCATCCGGAGGGAGCGGGACTATCCTCTTCTGTTCTAATTTTGCATAGAATACGTTAAGTTCGTCAGGAAGAGAAGTGCTACAGTTATTGATATTCCCAACCTTTTCTTTGTGCCCAGTGATCTCATTTAGACCCTGCCATAGTCTACTGGCACCCCTCTGGTTAGCCTGGGCTTCCAACTTGGCTCGATTTTGCCTCTTGGCGCCCTTTATGGCTTTCCGAAGTTCACACCTGAATTCCATGTAGCTGCTGAGTCCTTGAATACTAACCAGTCCACCGATTCAAAGCAGTCACGGAGGACCTCATCCTCATCCATCCACCTATCTCAAAGAGCTGCCAACAACACACTGCATCGATGGAAACCTGGAAAGATGTACAAATTACTGAGGAAGCATTGGAAAAGAGCTGGGCTGCTGGTCAGATTGAAGCAGAGGGGCTTTAGGATCCCTCTGCCCACCATCCTACTCGCTAATGTGCAAGCCATAGAGAACAAGGTGGATGATCTTAAAGGGAGACTCACCTACTGCAGGGAGCTGCAGACTTGCTGTGTATTCTGTTTCATCTATTAAGATAGCGCCGGTAACTGGCGACTCTGCACATGCTCTCCCAAGCAAATTGCCCTCTACACTATCCTATACCCGAGAAACCCTTCTGAACCTCTAATTTGCTACATCTAGCAAGATCAACAACACCCTGGCAAAGTTACTGACCCAGCAGAAGATCATCGACGCAGCAGAATTGCTTCAACTCCAGACCGTATCTGGACCCGATCATCAAGGGCTGGTCCGAGGTCCACCATGTTCCCAGAGACCCGCGGGAATTTTGTATTCTGTTTGACTGTGATGGAAATCTGAGTGACTGGGGTCTGCAAGTGAGAGGATCAGGGTTCCAATTGCACAAAGTGAGGCCAAGGTCTTGAAGCTTATTGATTAGCTCTGGGGGGGATGAAGGTATTGAATGCCAAACTGTTGTCAATAAAGAGCATCTTGTTGCATGCATCTTTGCAGTCCAGATTGTTGCAGGGTTGAGTGAACGCTTCTTTAAATAAAACATGGTACAATTGCCACTGATAAAGCCCCCATCGAGAGAGGCATCCAGTCCCCCTTTCAGGAAGGAGTCCATGTGGCTCAACTATAGTGCGCCTGCGCCCTGTTCCCATGACAATGGGTGCCCTGAGTGACAGCTGGCAACACTGCGCGCGTGGGTGGACGCATTGTGCGTCACCCGCTCACGTCCCGCCCCCCGATTTGCATAGCCCGACGTGGCACTTGCGTGGCGCTGCTGTGTGTTCTGGGAGACAGACGGACTCGGCCCCGCCTCCCCAATCGGTGGGAGCGGGGATCACTTCCGGTGGGGAGCCCGGGCGGCGGGAGCGCGGCATCGGCAGCGGCACCATGGGTCACACCGATATCATGGGAGCGGCGGAGGACATCGCCGACCAGGTACCGGCCGGAGCACCCGACTGCCCCGAGATCGAGCACTGGCCCGGTGGCAGGCTCGTCGGTTACCCCCCACCTCAGCTTCAGAGGAACTCCTAATTTAGTCAAAATAACGACCCCAGGCCTCTCCGGGGCCCAGCTTCCCGGCTCCCCCTCCCCGGTCTCCCTCGACCCCCTCCTCCGGAATGCCGGCCGTCCAGCCTCCGTCCCTCTGCCCCCGCCAAGGCATCCCAGCAAACGCCGCAGTGACGAGCTCCAGTTCTCGGCCGTCGTCTCCCCGCTCTCCTGGCCAGACTGTCCCCCCACCCTGCACGTTGTGCCGAGAATAAATCGCCACCAATTTTATTGTAATCATAAAACTGTAAAGGAATAGCTTATTTACAGAAGGTAAAGTACTTTAAAGTCAGGCTTGTTATCACTGTGTCTTGAAATGTGTTTCGTGGCAGCAGTTCAGAGCAAGACATAAAAATTAAGTTACCAAAAACTAGAGTAAAAAAGCAATAGTGAAGTGGTTTAGTGGACCAATGAGAAATTTAGTGGTGGAGGGGAAAGACCCTGTTACGGAATCATTGAGTGTGGGTCTACAGGCTCCTGAACCTCCACCCCAGTGATAGTGATTAGAAAAGGGCATTCCTGGAGAGTGAAGCTCCTTACTGCCGCCTCCTGAAGATGATGGGGAGGGCTGAATCCAAAGCCCTTGCAGCCTCTTTCTATCCAACACATTAGGACTTTCTACACCAGGCAGTGGTGCATCTATTCAATGCTCTCCATCACACATCACCACCACAGCAATAAATTGGTTTATTATTATCAGGTATACCAAGGCACATTTGGGAAAAAAATGGTTTAGAATGCCATACAGATTATTTCGCAATGCAAGGTCCTACGAGGGAAAAGCAAAACCAAGAATGCAAGGTAAAATGTTACAAAGAAAGTGCTGGGTGAACAGACAATAAAAATGCAAGGAACTCATAAGGTAGACTGTGTGGTTTAATAGATTGCTTTATCCTTCTATGTGTATATTCTCTAATATTATAGAGTTTGCTGTTTTAGGTCTACCATTTTTAAACTCCAGTCTCAGATTGGAATTTCAAATGTAAACATACCCTTATCATTGTATCTTCCAACTTTCAGAGTGCTGTGGTTCCAGTTTAAAACCATGCATTGGAATGTTATATTGTCTGATTGTGACTGTGACAACTCAGTCTGGTTCAGACTTTGGTAATCCAAAGTCACAAATATGCAAACTTCAAAAGAAAGTGGAAAAGCAAAATTCTGCAGATTGCTGAAGTTCAGAAGATGCTGGATGTGCCCAGATGCAATGAGAGAAACATAGTTAACATTTCACGTCAATATCCTTCAAATAGTATGGAGAATTAAGTGACATCAGTGAACTCTGGCTGAGTGCCAATTGCTTTTAGAGTCATGTAGCTCTACAGCAGAGAAACAGGCCAGTTGGCCCACCTAGTTGCTCCCTAACTTGCTTCCTGTATATTTGTGGAAATATCCTAATGACATGAGATATGCCCTCACTAGCTACCTACACAACTTTCTCAGCCAGTGGCAGTACTTGGAGTACAAGAAAGGCAACAGTATAGCTTGCACACAGCAAGGCACATATACTAATTGGCTAAGCTGGTTTCATTGAGTGTGGTTGGAGGATAAACTTTCTTGCTCCTGTTCAAGTTTGTTCTTTGGAGGAGTCAAGAGGGCAAGTGGCCCTTTGCAGGGATAAGAACATCTTTAGTTGTTCCTGTGTCCCTTCAATACTGAAACAGGATATGTTTCACTTGGAGGGTAATGAAGCTTTGATTAAATGCTCAAGTTGTGTTAAAATTAAGGCACTTTACAGTAGTTCTTGCTGTCCTGTTCTTTCCTAACTTGGTACTATTCACAAGAAAGACATTTAAGATCTTTTTAAGTTTTAAGTTTTGCTAAAATGGCAGCTGAACATTGATTGCTTAATGATTATCAGACACTACCTTTCCAGAGTGAGCAATGTAAATGCATACTGTCACTCAATTGGTTGGAATTTTTTTAAGGTATGTCTTTGAAAGGATTAACAATCTGTAGTTCAGTGGCTCATAATAATCTCTAGCAAACAGATTTCCTTCACTTCGGGTTTGGGTCTGGTGTAAACTAATTGGGTGAAGAATTCCATTTTTCATACCACAAGTTGATATTCCATCCGAGAGAAGAACAATAATGATTTTTCTCTGTTGCGCTAAGTTCCAAGGAGCTGTTTACAAATTTAAATGTTTATTTTTTGGGGGAAAATTATAGCCAACTCAGCCGTTCATATATACAGTTGTTTGATAATATTGGAGAGTTGGCTTCCAAATAACTTAAAAGCAGGAAGGTATGATTTAATAAAATTGTAGCCTGATTTTTTTTTTAAAGCTAGTACTTTGGAAGACTGTAAAGTTGTACTTGAAGTCTGTAAAGCTCCAATAAACCCAAAAGTCTGCATGGTAGCCCCTGGGATTGAAGATAAACTGTTTGCACAACATTTCATAATTCTGAGGTAGCTGCTGATGTCAATGTGGACTAGCTCCTCCCTTCAGGGCAAATGGGAAACTTTTCAGCCTACTTCATCTCCACTCCAGAACCAAGTCATCCCAGTAAGCTCTCAGGGCCGAGCTGCTTGTGCTTGGAGCTGGACTCCCAAGTCAATGGTCACTCGGTTTGCTCAAGTCTTACACTGCAGAAGAAGGGTCTGTTACCAGCATATGCCTGCTGTATAGCACCAAATTCCCAAAATCAAGAAGCAAGGCCAGATTTCAATCAATGTGAAACGCTTCCCAGCTCTCAAGGGAAATCTCCCTGCAATGGCAGACATTACTGATGCAATTCAATGCCTGCAGTATCTCAGGAAAATAGTTTTTGAAGATCAAGGTCGCAATCCCAATATGAAACTCTTGTTCTCCTTGGGCACCAGTGATTCTAAACATTCTAAATACTTTGGGGATTTGTACTCTTTACAACACACAGCTCTGGACTGGAATGGTACCACAAATGAACATTTACTTGCCAAATCCTCTGAGCGACTGGGAAACTCACATCTGCCTGAAGGAGCAGATCATCTCATGAGCTACCAGTCTGGCTCCCACTTTTTTACATTTTAAAGAAAAATTAAAACAAACACCAATGGCCTGTACTGTTGTGTGTTCTAATAAACAAGAAAGTTATCACTACTGAAAAGTAAGTTAACTTACTTTTTTTTTAATAAACATGACACTCTCACTGGTTCTCAAGGCAAATGTAACATATTTGAGGGTGTTTCCACCCAATTCAGCTCCTCCATGCCCAGTAGCAGAAGAACCCTGAACTGTGGTCCTTCCCTGAGTATTTGCAATAGCTGCATGTGTCCCTCAGCACTGGAATGGCCAGTCAGCAGTATTTGCTTACGGGCATCTCACTGTGCTCTTGGGATAAACATTCAAGTGAGAAAAACAAAGATCATAAAGATGAACGCTTCCAACCTCCTGCCAGTTATCATCAATAATCAGCAAATGGAAGAGGTAGATGAGTTCACGTACCTTGGGAGTAAAGTTAGTACTGATGGAGATGGTGGTAAGGACGTATTAGCAAGACTATCTAAAGCAAATCAAGCTTTTGGCAGCCTCAATGCAGTTTGGAAATCCCCACAACTCAAACTTAATACCAAAATCAGAATTTTTAAAAGCAACAACCTAAGCGTGCTACCTTATGGAAGTGAACATTGGAAAATGACGAAAGACATCTGCGAGAAACTTGACACATTCCAGACAAAATCAGAAACCAAGACTTGCTTACATCTTGCAATGTGGGATCAATTTCAGTTTGTGTGAAAAGAAGACAATGGAGATGGCTGGGTCGTGTAATGAGAATGCTAAATGATCAACTAGCAAAAGTAGCACTAAGGTGGATCCCACAGGGAAAACGGAGTAGGGCCACGCCCAAAATGACATGGCAAAGATCTGTAGAAGCAGAACTGAAAGAAGTAGGCATGAACTGGGTAATGGAGAGCAGCAGAACAAAAGACCGGCAGAAATGGAAGACCCTTGTGGAGGCCCCATGTGCCACTAAGGACTGAACTAAGGGTTCAGACGATGATCTCACTGTGCTGGGAGACCACCATGTTTCAGACCAAAGTGCCTTTCAGTTGAGTTGATGGTCTTTTAGCGGCAGTTGAAGTCCAACCCTTTGTGTGTCTCTGGAAGCAGCCCCTAATTCCGAGCCCTGTGTTACACAGCTGCTCAGGATAAACTGTGAGGAGGATTCTTTCATCACTATAAAAAGATTGTGGCAAATTCCCTAATCTAATGGCTTCCTCAAAAACCTTACCTAACCAAGGGGAAAGAGTAGCGGAAAAAAATTTTAAAAATTCAACTGTATAACCATCTGGACCCGGTGCTTTCCCAGAATTCATTGAGGAAATAGCCCCTTTAATTTCTACATCCGTAATAGGAGTATCCAATATCAAAAGATCATCAGATGATAACCTTGGAAAATTTAATTTTCCAAGAAAATCAGACATGGTATTATAATCTTGAGGAAATTCAGATTGATACAGGGAGGTATAGAAATCTTGAAATGCCTTATTTATCTCATCATGATTAACTGTCAAATTCCCATTCTGCTGACCAATCTTAGTGATTTGACGTTTAACCAAAGCATTCTTCAATTGACTAGCTAACAGTTTACCAGATTTATCACTATGTATATAAAAATCAGATTTAGTTTTCATTAATTGATTTTCAATCAAGGATGTAAGTAATAAACTATGTTCCATTTGAAGTTCAACCCTTTGTTTGTAAAGCTCCTTACTAGGAGCAATCGAATATTTCTTATCAATCTCTTTAATTTTATCAACCAATAAAAGAGTTTCCATCTTGATACGTTTCCTCAAACCAACAGAATAAGAAATAATCTGTCCACATATATAAGCTTTAAAAGTGTCCCAAAGTGTTCCGCAGGAAATATCATCTGTAGAATTAGTTGAGAAGAAGAAGTTGATCTGCTCCTCCATAAATTTTATAAACTCAGAGTCTTGCAACAAGGTAGAGTCAAATCGCCGTTGTCTAGCATTAGAAGCTGTATCCGTAAATTTCATAGAAAGTAATAACGGAGCATGATCAGAGATAGCTATAATATCATAGTTACAACCGATTACCAATGGAATAAAACAAGAGTCTACAAAAAAATAATCAATTCTTGAATAAGAGTGATAAACATGTGAGAAAAAAGAAAACTCTTTGTCATTAGGATACCGGAATCTCCGAATATCAAAAACTCCATTGTCAGTCAAAAAACAGTTAAAACAAGTGGCCGACTTATTAGGTAAAGTCTGAATAGATAAAGATTTATCCATCAGAGGATTTAAACAACAATTAAAGTCACCACCCATTATTAACTTATATTCATTTAGATTGGGTAAAGAAGTAAATAAAGACTTAAAAAAGTCGGGACAATCCACATTTGGAGCATAAACATTAACCAAAGCAACCTTTTTATTACAAAGTAAATCCGTAATTAACAAAAATCTGCCATTCGGATCCGAAAAAATATTATGTTGAACAAATGAAATAGAGGAGTCAATAAAAATTGAAACTCCTTTTACTTTAGCATTCGAATTTGCGTGATACTGTTGACCCCGCCAAAATCTAAAAAAACGAAATTTGTCCTCCCTCCTCACATGAGTTTCTTGTACAAAAATGATATGAGCATTAAGTCTTTGGAATACTTTGAAAATCTTCTTTCGTTTAATTGGATGATTTAAACCATTAGTATTCCAAGACACAAAATTAATGGTCTGAGCCATAATTCTATAATCAACCCTTTGGTATAAGAAGGGTTAACCAACTTATAAACTCATGCACCCGGAAGAGGAACAAAAGTAGTGAGAAGACCCGGAAGTGACGACAACACAGACATATTTGAAGTTCAAAAACAGCCCAAATAAAAAAACTAACACAAACTGGTACAAAAAAAATAGAATTAGAAAACAGACCATCCCCCCACCCCCCGAGAAAAAGAGAAAAAGCCAAAATATGACTTAAAAAGAGAAAAAGTAAGACTAATCCTACCCCCATGTCAGCTGAAGAACACTCCATATAAAAAGGATATATATAAAAGAATCACCCCAACTTTAAAAATTAAAATCGCTATAATAAAAACCATATTTCTAAGTATAGTTAGTTGTAAAAAGAATAAAAATATAATCACTAAAAAAAACTTATAAATTGGGCTCTGGCCCAGACAAAACAAAAAATATTTAAGCTAAGATAAGCGATGCATTGTACGGAAGAAACGCGAAAAATATATACATAACGCCATCTTAAGCAAAACCAAAAATCTTTTCCAAAAAACCACCATCTTAATCAAGGAAAAATTCACCTTCAAAGAATTAAAAATATACCTTCGAAGGAACAAAGTTAATAGACAAATATGTAGTTAAATGATTAAAGTGTATAGGGCAAAACAATTAATATGACGCAAACGCACTTTAACTTAACTATAAGGTGTAGGATGAACCTACACCAATAACCAGATTTTAATTCTGGTTTAAGAGATCGAGAACCATCTTACACGATCAGAATCATTCATTTATTAGAGACTGGTGTCTGTAGCAGTAGGTTAGTTCTCCTCCATATATTTTCTCGCTTCTGAAGTTGAAATGAAAACCTGTCGTGGAGCATTCGACGGAGAAATTCGAAGCTTCGCAGGGTATAGAAGCGCAGGTTTCAGATTCTTCTCATAATATTCAGCCATCAACGGTTTAAAAAGAAGCCTTCTTTTTAAAAGGTCTGGACTAAAATCTTCGATCAGGCGGAAGCAAAAATCTTTGAATTTAATCATTCCTGCTCGATGAGAAGCTCTTATAAGTTCTTTGTCATGTACATAATGGAACCGGACAATTACCACCGAAGGTTTGTCTGTAACACTCGGTGATCGACGCCGAATTCTATGTGCCCGATCCAATAAAGGGGGCTTATTCGGGAAAATCGTCGGAAACGCTTCTTTTAAAAGTTGAGCAAAATATATCGAAGGGTCATCTTTTTCTATGCCGTCTGGAAGACCAAGTATACGTAAGTTCTGTCTTCTGGACCGATTCTCAAAATCGTCACTCTTGGCTTTAAGGGCTTCCATCAGCTTAATGGTCGAAATTAAATCCTGTTGCAGTTTTCCAATAGTCAAATCTCGCTTCCGAGCATCTTCTTGCAGAGACGCAATAAGAGCTTGTTGCTGTTTAATTACTAAATCCGTCTTAACCATGTACTCTTGAAAAGCCTTTATATCTTCTTTAAAAAATTGTTGTAGTTCAGCAAATTTTTTATCCAAAACCTCCATAAACAATTCAAAAGTTAATTGAGTTTGTTGTGTTGGAGCCTGCTTTTTTCCGTTACAGTTTGGATTACGTCCGGGATTCCGTCCCTTAGACCTGAGAGACATTTCTGTTTGCATATCTTCAAAAGTTCACAACAAACTCTTGGCAGTAAATCCAAAAAAAAATGAATAAAGAAACTTTCGGTATAGGTAAAAATAAGCTGAATAAGTGTGATCAAAGGTTAAAAAAAGTAAAGGTTATGGAGCGAATCCAAAACAGTACTCACTCCATGAGCGTCTCCAGCTGAACTGTGTTACACAGCTGCTCAGGATAAACTGTGAGGAGGATTCTTTCATCACGTCAGCCCGTGGAACTGAGATTGAAGGAATGTACTCAATCCCGAGAGGCAATCAATAAGTTGATTTTTCTTTCTGTCGATATTGCTGAGAATGTATTGATTTGATCACCAGCATATTGAAAATTGGCAGTTCCATTTCATATTTCAAGGCAAGAACTGTGGTTGAAATGTTAAATGGGCATGAAGCATTTAGTGATAATGAGATTTGTGGAAGGTGAATGGAATACAAATTGTTCCTCATGCCACGGCTCATTACACACTTTCACGTGTGTTTGCCAGTTTGGTCCTGCTTTAGTTCCCTGCGTTTACAGTGCTATTCCTTTTTGCGGAAGGAGACTGGTAATTCCATAGATAGCTGGTTGGTGGGGTAAGAGAGATGGATTTGTCTCAGTGGGAGTTGCAGGTTACAAACACTGTATGCCGGAATTGGAACTCAGCAATCAATTGAAGTAAAATGATCAGCTTGTAGCGGTATGCTACATGCAGCGCTAAAATAATGACACGGAGTCGGTAAACTGCAGTTAAAGAAAATTTTATTTGAACTTCACAGCCTTGCTTTAAAGCCTCCCTGATTCCGCCCTCCCCGGGCGCAGATGCTGTGGGGGGCACGTACTCACAATCCCACGCAGGCTTTTCTCTTTGTTGGTGAAGCAGACCTGGCGCCCTTTTGGGACTGGACTTTGTGCCGGCGCGCTGGCTATTTGTGAGCCGGTTCGAGTCCGCTAGGAAGTGGGTCGCCACATAACCTCCCCCCCCCCAGAACCGGCGATACACCCCCCAATGTCCACAGTCTGGGCCGGACCCTGTTTGGGAGGTTGGCCTCTGCGCTGCAGTGCCAGAAATTCAACCGGTTGCGCCAAGTCCACATGGGCCGGTTTGACTCGGTCCACCGTGAAAACCTCCTCTCTCCCCCCAACGTCCAGCACGAACGTGGACCCGTTGTTCCTGAGCACCGTAAACGGTGGCCGATGCCCGCCACTTCGTACAAACACAAACTTACAGTTCTGCAGGTCTTGGGGTATGCAGGTCGGGTTCTGCCCATGCTGCGAAGTGGGTATGGGGGCCAGGTCACCGAGCCTCTTGCGTGGTCTGCCCAGGACTGCTGCGGGTTCTTCTTCTTGCCCCCTTGGGGCTGGTATGAACTCCCCGGGGACGACAAGGGGTGCGCTGTACACCAACTCGGCTGACGAGGCGTGCAGATCGTCTTTGGGCGCTGTGCGGATGCCGAGTAGGACCCAGGGAAGCTCGTCCACCCAGTTAGCTCCTCTCAGACGGGCCATGAGAGCCGACTTTAGGTGACGGTGGAAACGCTCCACCAGGCCATTCGACTGTGGGTGGTAGGCAGTGGTGTGGTGCAGCTGTGTCCCCAAAAGGCTGGCCATAGCTGACCACAGGCTGAAGGTGAACTGGGTGCCTCTGTCGGAGGTAATGTGGGCCGGTACACCAAAGCGGGACACCCAGGTGGCAATCAGTGCCGGGCGCAAGATTCGGAGGTGGTGTCGGTGAGCGGGATCGCCTCTGGCCATCTTGTGAACCGGTCCACGATAGTCAGGAGGTGCCGTGCTCTGCGCGACACTGGCAGGGGGCCCACGATATCCACATGAATGTGGTCGAAACGCCGGTGGGTGGGGTGGAACTGCTGCGGCAGAGCTTTGGTGTACCACTACACCTTGGCCGTCTGGCAGTGCATGCATGTTCTGGCCCATTCACTGACCTGCTTGCGGAGTCCGTGCCAAACGAACCTGCTGGAGACCATCCGGACGGTTGACCTGATGGAGGGGTGCGCTAAGTTATGAATGGAGTCGAAAACGCGTCGCCGCTAAGGTGCCGGGACAGGGCTGGCCGGTGGCAATGTCACAGAGTAGGGTCCTCTCACCTGGGCCTACAGGGAGGTCCTGGAGCTGCAAACTGGAGACTGCAGTTCTGTAACTCGGGATCTCCTCGTCTGCCTGCTGCGCCTCTGGCAGCGCCTCAAAGTCTACCCCTTGGGAAAGGGCATGAATGTTAGGGCGAGAGATCGCGTCCGCCACGACATTGTCCATACCCAAGACGTGCCGGACATCCGTCGTGTATTCAGAGATGTAGGACAGATGGCGCTGCTGGCGGGACGACCAGGGATCGGACACCTTCGTGAACGTAAAGGTAAGCGGCTTGTGGTCCGTGAACGCGGTGAAGGGCCTACCTTCTAAGAAGTACCTGAAATGCTGGATTGCCAGGTATAGCGCCAACAGTTCCCGGTCGAAAGCACTGTATTTGAGCTTGGGTGGCCGCAGGTGTTTGCTGAAAAATGCCAGGGGTTGCCAGCGACCCGCGATGAGTTGCTCCAGTACCCCACCGACTACCGTGTTAGAGGTGTCCACTGTGAGGGCGGCAGGGACGTCCATTCTGGGGTGCACTAGCATCGCGGCGTTTGCCAAGGCTTCTTTCGTTTTAATGAAAGCGGCGGCGGACTCCTCATCCCAGATAATGTCCTTGCCCGGACCCGACATCAGGGCATGATTCGGGCAGCTGAAGGGAGGAAGCGGTGGTAGAAATTGACCATACCTATGAATTCCTGAATGCCTTTGATTGTGGTGGGTTGGGGGAAATGGCGGACTGCATCTACCTTAGCGGGCAGAGGGGTCGCCCTGTCCTTAGTAATCCTGTGGCCCAGGAAGTCGATGGTGTTGAGCCCGAACTGGCATTTGGCTGGGTTGATTGTTAGACCGTACTCACTCAGTCGGGCGTAGAGTTGATGGAAGTGGGACAGATGCTCCTGATGACTGCTGCTGGCTATGAGGATGTCGTCCAAATAGATGAATGCGAAGTCCAGGTCGCGTCCCACCGCGTCCATTAACTGCTGGAATGTCTGTGCGGCATTCTTCAGGCTGAACGGCATGCGGAGGAACTTGAAAAGGCCGAACGGGGTGATGAGAGCTGTTTTGGGGACATCGTCCGGATGCATCGGGATTTGATGGTATCCTCGGACGAGGTCTACCTTGGAGAAGATCTGTGCGCCATGTGGGTTTGCTGCAAAGTCCTGAATGTGCGGCACAGGGTAGCGGTCCGGTGTGGTAGCCTCGTTCAGCCTACGGTAGTCGCCGCACGGTCTCCAGCCCCTGTCGCTTTGGGCACCATTTACAGGGGGGAGGCCCATGGGCTGTCAGACCGCCGGATGATCCCCAATTCCTCCATCCTCTTGAACTCCTCCTTCGCCATTCGGAACTTGTCCGGGGGAAGCCCCCGAGCACGGGCGTGGAGGGGTGGTCCCTGGGTTTGGATGTGGTGCTGTATGCCGTGTCGGGGCATGGCTGCCATGAACTGCGGTGCCAGAACCGATGGGAAATCCGCCGGGACTCTGGTGAAGTCGTTGTCGGACAGTGTGATGGAGTCGAGGTGTGGAGCTGGCAACTGGGCTTCTCCCAGGGAGAACGTCTGAAAGGTCTCAGCGTGGACCAGCAGGCTGTGAGCCCGCAAAAAATTCGCACCCAGAAGCAGTTGGGCTACGGCGGCTAGTGTGAAGTCCCACGTGAACCGGCTGGAGCCTAACTGTAGCTGCACCGTACGGGTGCAGTAGGTCCTTACCGTGCTGCCGTTCACGACCCTCGGGGGGACCCGGTGCCCTGTTGCGGGTGTTGTAACTCGTCAGAGGTAAGACTCTGATCTCGGCACCAGTGTCGACCAAAAAACGGCGTCCTGACCTCTTGTCCCACACACACAGGAGGCTATCCCGATGGCCAGCCGCCGTAGCCATCAGCGGCGGCTGGCCCTGGCGTTTCCCGGGAACTTGCAGGGCGGGCTACAGCGGCGGGCTTCTGTGCCCCGCCGCTGGTGGTAGAAACACCATTGTCCGTTGGGCTCCTCACCCCTGCCTCTGGGGTTAGCGGGCTCTGTGGCCAGGCCTGGTATGGTTTGCTGCTGGGAGTGTGGCCTGGTGATCTGTGCGACGGACGCCCCACTCACCTTCTTGGTGTTCCACAGTAAGTCCGCCTGGGCTGCCACCTTCCGGGGGTCACTGAAATCCGCGTCGGACAGCAGCAGGCGTATGTCCTCAGGCAGCTGCTCCAGGAATTCCTGCTCAAACATGAGGCAGGGTTTGTGTCTGCTGGCCAGAGACAACATCTCATTCATTAAAGCCAATGGAGGTCTGTCTCCCAAGCCATCCAGGTGCAGTAAACGGGCAGCCCACTCGCGCCGTGAGAGTCCGAAAGTCCTTATGAGCAGGACTTTGAATTCCGTATACTTGCCGTCCGCTGGGGGAGACTGTATGAACTCCTCAACCTGGGCCGCTGTGTCCTGGTCGAGGGAGCTCACCACGTAGTAGTAACGTGTGTCCTCTGAGGTTATCTGCTGAATGTGGAATTGGGCTTCTGCTTGCTGGAACCATAGGTGAGGTTGCAGCGTCCAGAAGCTTGGCAGTTTCAATGAGACCGCATGAACAGATGCAGCATCGGTCATCACCGGTCCAAAAATCATTTGGACCATCGGGGTCACCAATGGTAGCTACACGCAGTGCTAAAATAACGACAAGGAGTCGGTAAACTGCAGTTAAAGAAGATTTTATTCGAACTTCACAGCCTTGCTTTAAAGCCTCCCTGATCCCGCCCTCCCCAGGCGCGGACACTGTGGGAGGCACGTACTCACAATCCAGCGCAGGCTTTTCCCTTTGTTGGTGAAGCAGACCTGGCGCCCTTTTGGGACTCGCCTTTGTGCCGGCGCGCTGGCTATTTGTGAGCAGGTTCGAGTGTGCTAGGAAGTGGGTCGCCACAAGCTCACTTTAATCCCAAAGGTATGTTGTTCGGTTAACGAGCTTCAGTAAATAGCTCCTAATGGAGGGGAGTAGCAGGCAAACAATAGAGGGTTGGGGAAGTTGAATATGCTGTGGGAAAGAAAACAGTGGTGGGGTGAGATACTGCTGATGCGTTCTGGCTTGGAGACTTGTAACTGGTTGGTTTATTATTACCACATGTACCAAACTTGCTTTGCATATCAATTCTTTACCACCGTGCAAGATAAAACAATAACTGCAGAAAAAAGTGTTACTGAGAAGATGAATCGCAGGTAGGCCACAACGGGGTAAATTATGATCAGGAGTGTGCCTTCCAATGGGGACCAGCAGGACAGCTGTCCTTGGTACATGCCTTCAAATTGGTGTATCTTCTGCCCAATGGTAAGGGGCAGATAAGGTCGATCGGGGAAATCAGGTTGGTGCTGGATCATGGGAAGGAATTTGTAGAATGACCACAAATGGCTTTTTAGAGCAGCCTGTAGTTGAGCACACTTGGGGAAAAGGAAATGTTGGATTGGGTGTTGTGTAATGAAGCAGGTTTGATTAGGGAACTTGAGGTAGAGGAACCCGGAGGCAGTGATCATAGAATTCATCCTGCAGTTTGGGGGGGGGGGGGGAGTTAAATCAAATGTATCAGTATTACGTTGGAGTGAAGGGAAAGACAAGAGCTGGCCAAAGCTGTTTGGAAGGAGTGACAGTATTGCTTCAATGGCTGGAGTTTCTGGAGTTATCCAGACAATGTAGGATTGGTTCATTCCAAAGAAAAAGCATTCTAAAGGGAGAATGATGCAGTTGTGACCAATAGGGTAAGTCAGAAAGGGCATACAGTGTAGCAAACTCTAGTGAGAAGCTAGGGGATTGAGAAACTTATTTAAAAAACACCAACAGAGGCAACAAAAAGAAATTGTGATGTGTAAGTAAGTTAGCCAATAATATAAAGAGTTTTTTTTTCCAGATATATAAACAGTAGGAGGCAAGAGTAGGCTTTGGACTACAGGAGAGTGATGCTGGAGGGGTAGTAAATAGGTGACAAAGAAATGGTGGGCAAAATGAATAAATGTTTTGCATCACTGGAAGATACGAGCAGGATTCTGGAAGTTTCAGAGTGTCGGGTAGATGTTATTACTAATGAGAAGGTGCTTTGGTAGCTGTAAGTTCTGAAGACGGACTACGCCCAAGGTTCTGAAAGGGGTAGCTGAATAGATAGTGGAGGCATCTTTCAGAAATCTCAGAATTCTGGGGTGGTTTTGGAGATCTGGGAAATTACAAATGTCACTTCACTATTCAAGAAATGAGAGAGGCAAGATATGGGAAATTACAGGCCAGTTAACCAGACTTCAGTGATTGGCAAGATGTTAGTCCACTACTAAGGATAGTGTTTCAGGGTACTTGGAGGTGCACAATAAAATAGGCTGAAGTCAGCATGGCTTCTTGAGGGGAGATCATGCCTGAGGAATCTGCTGAAATTCCCTGAGAAAATAGCAGACAGGATGGACGAGGGAGGGTCAGTGGATGTTGTTTACTTAGGTTTTCAGAAGGCCTTTTCCACATTGAGGCTCACGTGAAAGCTCAGCATCAATGAGTCTTGCATACAAGCCTGCCTGTTTCAGTGCACAGAATGTGGGAAATGTTGAAACATGTTTAATCTTAACTTGTTGATCATGTTGTGTTGATGTTTGTGGCCAGCAGCGAGCGATCTCCTGATCATATTGCACTGTAATGTATCCACAGCTGAATTCTCAACACTTTTCTTCGTGCAAATTTGAGCGCCATGAGTGGTTTCAAATAAGCTCCTGATCTCTCTACTGGAGCAAGTATTTTAAAACCCACTCTTAAGAAGAAAAATGCAGGATGGTTTCATTCTTAAAGAGAAAAAAAGTAGTTGTTGGAAATCTGAAATCAAACAAGAAGTGCTGGAAAAAGTTAGCAGGTTGGTAACATCTATGGAAAGAAAAATGGTTGATGTTTTGTATTTGCAGTCTTTCATCAGAACTGTTGAAAGGTCAGAGTTTCAAAATATTGATTGTATCTATGGCGCTGCCTGACCTGCTGAGTTTTTCTAGCATTTTCAGTTTTTATTCCATTCTTGAAGTGTCTTGCATGATGTTAGTCTTCCCCAAAGGACTTTACCAGAGAACTACACATATTAAATGTTATCTCTATTATTATCTCTGCATTGATTTCTGTTTGTATCCTAGTTTTCAAATAACTCCTTTATTCCCCTTAAAACATAGAACCCCCCCCCCACTCCAAATCACCAGCAAGCATTGCCTTCATTTAACTCCACAAAAACCTCCCTCTTAGGCCAAACTTTGTGTCTAGACTTTGTAGAGCTTGTTGAGTGAAGCAACAAACTCATTGTTGAGTTTGTTGCTTTACTTGGTGTTCTTGTGCTTGTAATTGTTCGCAGAGGAGCATAAGGTCATAATAATGATTTTGTTTATCGAGCACTTTTCATCCCGATGTAATTCAAAGTGCTACATCTTTAAGTGCAAACATGAAAGTTAAAATGAAAAACTAAAAATAAATAAGAAAATAAAAGACCAGGATGTTAGTTAAGAAGCAAGATTAAATAAATAGGCTTTAAGCTGGCATTTCAAAGTGTCAACCGAGTCTGCATCCTTACTGTTTTAGGTTATTGAATTGCACAGTTTAGGAGCATAGTTCAAAAAAGCTGACCTGCTAGTTACCTTTTGAGGGAAATTGTTTAAATTTAAAAGACCAGCTGAAGAAGACTTGAGAGCTCACGCAGGATTATAAAACAAAAACGCTTCTGGGATGTACTCTGATATCGCACCATTAGGAGCTTTAAAAACGAGAGAACTTTAAAATCAATTGTAAAAGATCCGAGATGTCAATGTGGAGTAGCTAGTATGGGAGTGATACGTTCCCTCATCCTGGTTTCGGTTAAAAGTGTAGCACTGGCATCCTAATGAGTCGAAGTTTATTGGTAGATTACTTTGGAAGGCCAGTACAAAGGAGTGAATGTTTTTCAGCAGCATTACGTCACAAAAGTGAACATACTTCCGCAATATTTCTTAAGTATAGAAATGATGCTTCGGTTACTTCGTGAGATTTAAAATTCAAATCTGAGTCAAAGGTAACTCCCAAGCCAGTTACTTCTAGTTTTACAGGGGAGCCAAGTTCCCGAGTTTATAAAAACACAAAATGTTGGCGGAACTCGGCAGGCCAGACAGCATCTATGGGAGGAGGTAGTGACGATGTTTCGGGCCGAAACCCTTCATCAGGAGTCTATACCAAGTTTATCTCTTTTGGGTTTGGGACCAACCAAGAGTATTTCAATTTTATCTTTATTTAGTTTTAGGAAATTATTGCTCATTCATTTGTTTATAGCAGCCGTACCAGAAATCAGAAAAGATAGGATGTTATCACCATCAGGCTCAACTGAGATACACAATGTGTGTCATCTGAATAACTGTGGAAATCAAATTTATGCTCTCTAATGATGTCTCCTTAAAGGAAGCATGTATAAGGAGAAGACAGCTTCCCTGAACAACACCAAAAGGTACACTATATCTTAGAAAATCGGTCTCCATGACAGACAAAAGAAATTCTCTCCCAGAGAATTAAGCAATTAAAAGGACTACCAGAGAGGCCGACACAGTTTGCAAAGCAATCTAGGAGAATGTTGTGGTCAATTGTGTTAAAGGCAGCACTTGGATCTCAAAGAATCAGAACTGAGTTAGTATCAGTGCTGAGCTTAAGGTTGCTGGTGGTTCTGGTAAGGGCAGTCTCTGTGCTGTGGTTTGCTCTAACACCTGACTGAAACTTTTCTAGAATATTATTCTCATTCAGAAATCTGTTGAGTTGGTTTAAAATGACTTCCCCAAGGACCATGCCTGGGAAGGGAAGATTTGATACTAACCTGTCATTAGCTAGTATCTCATTGATGAGGTTTAGCTTTTTAAGTAGAAGTTTGACAGTCACAGTTTTGAAGGCATCTGGAAAATCTCCAGTTAATAATATTTCTAACAATCCTCAAAAAGTGTGATAGGGTCTAGTCAGCAAGTAGACTGTTTACCTTTATAGAGTTCTCAGTCAGAAATACTTGGAATTTTGGTGTGATGGCTGTCTTTTTAAGAAGTTGGCTGTACAGGTTTCTAGTATCTGTAGTTGTCCTCTTGCTAATGGAAGTAATTTTGTTGATGAAAAAAAATTGCATTTTGTGGTCAATAGTTGATATATAGTTGAGAACAATGTTCTTGAATCACTGCTATTCTCTACAGTTTTGGAAAAATTGGCTCTTCTTGCAGAGCATATGTCAGTGTTAAAGGAGCACAGTTTATCCTTGAAAATATGGCTGACTTCTAATCCAGTTTCCCTTCATCTTCTCTTAACGCTCTGCAGGATCTCTTGGGTTCATGGGTTTTCACTGTGATTTCTTTGTAACTCCAAGTGGGGCCACTGTGTTTGATTTAATTGGGTTATTGCTGAAAGAATCAGCCATTTTATTGCCCAGTTTAAGTCACATGGGTTAGATAACCAGTCAACTCAGAGAATTTGTTGTGCTGCAGCATCAGAAACATTTTTTAATTGTGGTTTTTTGGTCTTGGTTCCAGGCAGGAGGACATCAAAAGGTATATAAAAATGATCAGAGATAATGGTATCAGACAGCCATCAACAGTATTTCCAAGTCAGTGACATGCTGGGTAAGATCTAGTCGGTCTAGTAAGCTCACAAATTCAGCTACTGCAGAGTCTGCATCTGAGAGATCATTCATATGAATATTGATGTCACCAGAGATGAGAATCCTGTTATAGTTCAATGTAATAAAGAAAGTAGGCTTTGGATTTCAGAGGGCAATAAATGTTAACGTAGAAGACAGCATCTGTATCACAAATTTCCAAACACAGCGTATTAACTAGGTGCAGCTCTAGTTCTTCGCGGAGCAAACCGGGCCTTTTGGATGGATTTATTTACTGGGGAATGACTTGTTTACACCAGTAGAGAATTTCTACTTCTGTTGCTCTTTTCTGTAGTCTTCCACAACATGCCTTCAGATGTTGAAGTGGCCTTTGATATGTGCTGAGTGGAATTAGGTGAGGTTTTCTTGGTGAATGCGAAATTGCATCTGACAATAAACACAAGAGATTCTGCAGATGCTAGAACTCCAGAGTTACAGATTTCAGCATCTGTGGAGTGGAATAACAAGCTGGCGTTTTGGGGTCGAGACCCTTCCCCAGCATTTTGTGTCTGCATCTGATATCACTGCGTTTCAGTAATGGGTGCTTGGGTCTGTCACAATAACATTGGGCTTTGGTGCTATGATTCAAAAACCTGTTCATTTATAGCACTGGGGTATTGTCTTGAAGGGCTAGGAGCTATTGCAATAAAGTTTTAAATTTTCCTTGCTCCAATTGATATTTTCCAGTTTCTGCGAATGACCAAGCAGTATCTGCCGCATCTTGCCAGATTGTGTCTAATAAGTACCTTCCTGGAGGATGGAATTCGGATGTGGTTTCAGTGGAACGAGCAGCGGGATTACATTGAGGTCACCTGGGGCTGTGGCTACTTCCTGGCTACCTGCTTTGTGCTGATTAATCTATTCGGGCAATTAGGTAAGCGAGAGCTAATTACCCTTTCTCATCTTTCCCATGATGTTTTTCATTTTGTTCTATTTATTTCTTTGTTTTCCATTCCCCAGGGGGATGCATCCTGATATTAAGTAGAAATTTTGTACAATATGCCTGCTTTGGACTATTTGGGATTATAGCATTACAGGTAAGCATTTGAGGTAGTGAATGTTTTTTGTTGGCTTGCATCAGAGACCAGTAGCAGAAGTCGTGATTCCATTGACCACCCCCCCCCCCCCCCCTTTCCTATAATCTCCAGTGCTCCCAGAGTAAAGAACATCTTGGTGTTTAGGTACTCCCTTCCTTTTCTACCATCAGTGAGGACCAGTAAGACCTCCAGTTGCTCTGCCTCATTGGGTCAGACCTTGGCATTCAGCATCTCCCTCCTTTCTGGCTGGATTGTGCTAGCAAGGCAGGATTGGAGTTGGTTCTGATTAGTTGACTAATGTCCCCCTAAATAGAAGACATTTCTTACGGAAAATAAATCTCTTATTTATACATGTGCTCTGTGCCATGTGTTCATCCATCATTCCTCTGATTTTATTCACAAGATTTCTTCCTTAACCCAAAGGCACAAATTGGCCTTTGCATTCCCTGGTTGTAGGGGAGAGAGGCACGGAATGGGAAAGGGATGAATCGAACAATCTCCAATCCACATTCCTCCCTTCCCTGCCACCCCACATACAAAGGTAAATTGTAAGTACCTTTTGCCCCACTGAGAGATTTTCTTGAGATAAGGGGCGTAGGATTGAGGTGAGATTTATGGGGGTACTGAGGAGAAATTCTTTCCACACAGTTGAATCTGAAGCATGTTGCCTGAGGGAGGCGGTGAAGGCAGGTCTCTTCCAAACATCTAAGCTTCCAGACAGGCTCTTGAATTGCCAAGACACCAAAGGCTATGGACCTAATGTGGGTAAATTGGGTTAGTATAGGTGGGTACAATGGTCAGCATGGTTATGTAGGGCTGAGGGGCCTGTTGCATATAATTCTGTAATATAGGGGCATTTATAGGAACAGGACTTTAGTCCTATTCTTCTAATCATTCAGTTGGTGACTACACAATCTCAACTGCTTCTTTTATTCCTTAATAAAACAGGTAGCCATTTCACCCAATGAGTATGCCAGTTCTTGTAACAATCCTAGTTGCCATCTTGGAGCCTATTCCCTACAAACTCCCTGCCACTCACCTCCAGTAGAAGTAATCTTACAGGGTCATTTAGTCTGAATTGCATGCCTTTATTTGGGAAATAGGAGGGAACTGGAGCATCCAGACGAAACTCTCCTGGTCACAACTCAGGTGGTTGTAGCTGTGACAGCATTTCTGAGCTACCCACTGCTTACCTGCTTTTAATAAGACCATAAGATACAGGAGTGGGATTAGACCATTCAACCTATTTGGTCTGCTCTGCCATTTGACCATGGCTAATTTATGTTCTCTTGCTATCCCATTCTCCTACTTTCTCCCTGTAATGTTTTACGCCCTTACTGATCATGAGCATATCAACATTCACCTTAAATATAGCCAGTGACGGCCTCCACAGAATTCCACAGGTTCACCAACCTCTGGGTAAAGAAATTCCTCATCTCTGTACTAAAAGGACATTCTTCAGTACTGAGGCTGTGTCCTCTGGGTTCTCCCACTATTGAAAGCATTCTTTCCACCTCTAGGCCTTCAATATTTGATAGGTTTTAATGAGGACCCCTCTCCCCCCCCCCCCCCCCATTATTCTTCCAAACTCCACGTACAGACCTATCAAGTGCTCTTCACATTAACCCTTCCTTTCCTGGATCATTCTCGTAAATCTCTGGACCCTCTCCAGTGGTTAGATATGGGTTCCAGACTTGCTCAGATACTCCAGATGTAGTCTGAGTAATACCTTATAAAGTCTCAGCATTACGGCTCCATGTTTCCTTTCGCTCCACTTCAAACATGAAACTTGCAAACATTTATTGACTGGGTACATGGTTGCAGAGAAGTTAGCTTCTCACTTTATAGTCCCATCAATCACCACCTGTGAAGAGATTGTATTGCTGTTTCCTCCCTTATTCCAAAGGTGGATGAGCATGCTCCGATGCTGATCTGAATTGATGCAAATGATGTGATTCACTGCATGTTTCGATGTACGTGTGACAAATTAGACTCAGCTCTCCATCTCCTTTTCAATCTTAGCAAAGTGACCATTCCTAGTGAGGCAAAGCTCCATTCTATATGAATTGTACTTCATTCCCCTGCCCCTAGAGGGGGAAGCATGTGAACACAGGTTGGTGGGCACTAACTCTTTGTTTCTTGATTGCAGACTATCGCCTACAGCATTTTATGGGATCTGAAGTTCCTGATGAGGTGCGTCTCTTTTGCAGTGTGCTGCATCCTGTACCTTGTGTCTTTGCACTCCTGTGAAACTGCATCCTCTAGAGGGCAGCTCCAAGGGCAATAAATGAGAATAAGTCAACCCCTAGAGTAAACACCTTGTTGTTGTCAGCGATGTTTCTACTTAACGTGTCAGTGTCCTAATGGAGCTGCGTATTAATTCCCTGATTCCCCGCCTCTGCTCTTATTAGGAACCTCGCACTTGGGGGTGGCTTGCTGCTGTTGCTTGCTGAGTCCCGGTCGGAAGGTAAAAGCATGTTTGCTGGAGTTCCAACAATCAAGGAGAGTTCGCCGAAACAGTACATGCAACTCGGAGGCCGGGTGCTGCTCGTCCTGATGTTCATGACCTTGCTGCACTTCAACTCCAGTTTCTTCTCAGTAAGTCTGGTGACCAGGCCGGTGTGTGCAATTCATGTATTCGTGCAAGATTTGAAAGGACACATAGCTAGCAGAACTTGGAAACAAAGCTCGCTTCCAAAGTGTTCTGATAGTAAAGCAAAAACAACATTCCTTCTGGTGTTCTGTCCTTTCTCTTTCCACATTCGAGACTTGTGTCATATCTCGATACTTGTATAATAATCCCATTGAAATGTATATAAGATTATTGGATCTGGCATCTGTCTAAACATCTTGAATTTAAAGTAGCAAAGTGTCCCCGAGGAGTGTAGTGCAGTGAGCACCAGATTATGTGGACAGTTGGAATGGTGAACAGCAATGGTCTTTATGGACTTATTCCCAATTTTCTTTAGCAGACAGGTTGATCTTTTGTAAAAAGTATTACATGTATTTTGGCAAACTGAAAATTAGAGTGCAGGGCTTGCATTATGTGGACAAGTAGCTCTTTTAGGAAACAATATAGTTCAGTTAGTTGCTTTGAAGTAATATTCTGGCATTTGGATGTGATATTGTGAAGTTTGCCCAGCACTCAGATCCAAGGCACTGCAAGTAAAACAGCCTGACTTGGTATTAATTTCAGAGTATTTACATTCCTCTGTGTTCTCCCTAATTGTTCCCACCTTTTCTTGGTTTTCTCTTTGACTTCATCACCCCCCCCCCCCAAACCAGGTAACCCCTACAGTTATTCCATGGCCTTGAGATTCTCTTTGTCTACTTTCCTCTCCCACCCTCTCTGCAACTGAAAACTAATGTTTTCTCTGTGCAGATGAAAGATCAACTCTGTTTCTCTTTTCACATATGCAACCTAATATGCTATGTTTCCAATATTTTATGTTTGTATTTGAGATTCTTCAATTGTCCACTTATCCTCTTTCAATGTACAATGCTTGTTTATCTCTGGGACAATATACCCCCAGGTTTATTTGTTGGCTCCAGGATGAGGGATTGATTTTGAATGGTCATTTTGTTCTAGCTTTCCTAAAGATCCAAAACTGTACAGCCAGTATGTGATTTAGACTATTCTGTCGGGTAGTTTATTCCCAGGCCTCATGGATCAGAGAGTCCCCTCTTGGTCTGACACTCCCACTTGCATCCATTGAAGGGAGGGATCAGTAACGGTTGGAGGCTGGCATGTGAGAGGATTAAATTTAAGGTAGTTGGTGTGAGGATTAGAAATGATTTGGGAGAGAAAAATAAATCACCCAAGGAGTGGTGGGAGTCGGAACTTGAGGTATAAAAGGATGGTGAAGGTAGAAATCTTCATGTTTCAGCAGTGTCTGCCACTTATTCTGCCTTTGCAGCAGAGCTACGGACGGAGAGCAGGGAAAGGAGATTGATCTAAATAACTCCTTTCTGACCACGGACATGAAAAACTGCATGGTTATCTTTAACAACAGAAATACTGTTGTATTTCTATATGATTATGCAGTATTAGGGCTGGTAGCCTGGGTTAGCGGTGGTTGGGTATTTCTTTCTGTTCACCTCAGTGCATGAGGGGCTTGTAAATACACCTCATGTCGGGGAGACCAAAATTAAGAATGTTAACTGTAAAACAGAGGGGTTGTGACAGTGCCAGCCTTAATGTCATGGAATCATATTGTATTTGCCCCATTCTGCCTACCTCTACTTTTCATTCAGTTCTACAATTCAGAATCTACAATTCTGTTAATTATTTTCTAAGTTATTAAATTTGATTTTACCATCTTTATGGGCAGCACATTCCAAAACAGGATGTTTTTTTTGTTTGAAATGATAAATTCCCTCCCGTAACCTCTGGTTCTTTTTCCGGTGACTGTAAATCAGTTTGTCCTGTGTTGTAAATACAATCATAGAGGTTCAGCCCTCTGAGCTTGGATTGACCATCGAACTTCCATTTACACTAATCATACTTTTATAATCCTCCTCCTACATTCTCATTACTCTGGACAAGTTCCACCATTCATCTTCACACTAGGGGCAATTCACAATGCCCAATCAATGTGCCAGCTCACATTTTTTGGGATGTGGGAGGAAACCAGGTCACCTGGAAGAAACCTACATGGTCACAGGGAAAATGGGCGAACTCCACTCAAACAGCAGCCAGCTGTGTCACGAATGCACCTAACAAAGCTGCCACAGTGTTCTAAAATATGGTACTCTTGTGGCTGAGTGGCCCACTCTGCTAGCCTCGCAGAGACTGCAGTACTCGCTGAGCAATCCTAGTCCAGAATCAGATTATCAGGGCTCAGTAATGAGTTTTAGTGTACTTTTGAAGTTGATAATTTATCCCTATTGAAATGTGCAGTATGTTTGATTTTGATTCTTTCCCATGCAGATTATCCAGAATGTCGTGGGAACAGGATTGATTGTCTTGGTGGCGATTGGATTCAAAACCAAGCTGGCAGCTCTAACCCTGGTCATCTGGCTTTTCAGCCTCAATCTCTACTTCAATGCATTCTGGACTGTCCCCACCTACAAGCCCATGCATGACTTCCTCAAGTATGACTTCTTCCAGAGCATGTCTGTGATTGGAGGGCTGCTCCTTGTGGTGGCCCTGGGCCCTGGTGGTGTATCCATGGATGAAAAGAAGAAAGAGTGGTGATTGGTGTCACGTCTCCAAAGCCACAGCCCTTTCATCTCCCTTCTTTCCCTGCTCTCTCTTCTCTGTTCCCTCAACATACCCCTCTTTCCTCTCCCCAGTGAACACTATTTTGTACTGTTTGTGTGATTTTACCCAGACTTCAGTGTATTTGCATATTCAGGGTATATAATGCTCCACCATTCATTTTGGTAACATCACAAAACAGAGCCTTAATCTTTGATTTCACCCACTGAAAAATAAATTAAGATGTCACCATAAGACCTATTCATAGTTCACACTTTAAATATTGTGTGATTCTGTAATAGAGTGAGCCCACCCCCTTAAAAAATGAAGTAAACTCACAATTTTGGCTCCGGCTGTTGTGGAGTGAGCTCTCTTTATATATTTGTGTCTTAAGAAGAATTGAGAGAAGGTATTGAAAATTTTCCTGTTCTCTTAGGTTGCAATCTGCGACTGTCTGACAGAAGTCTTAATTACTGTAGATTACATTTCAGTATAATGGTTACATTCTCAAAAAGGGTTGCAACAATTTCTCTTAATACAAAAGAACACTAAATATACCATAGTTGTGTACCCTATCTTATCTCCTACCCGGACAGCTTTTGTACACAAGATAATAATTAGGATTGGGAGATCTGGTTAAAAATTAATGTATCCATTTGGATTGATATTTTTAATTGTATGTTACATTTACACTGCCAACCAAAGCTCTTTACCCACCCCCCCCCACCCTCTCATTCCCCAGAGCAGAGGTAGGTGGAAGCTATGAGTCAAGCTTTTACAGATTGTGATTCACCCAATCCAACCTCTCACGGCAAGATTTAAAGTCAATAATGCAGGCTGCCCTATGATCGCGTAGAGCAGGCCAGGCAGTTCGCGAACGTTGACAGTTCTGTCCATCTGGCCTGTGTTGAGATAAATAATGGAAGCTGATGAAAACTTGAGGGTCCCATTGCCAGGATTCATTTCACCACCTGGTGGTCTATGCCAAAAAGGTTACATGCATGTTCAGCTTGATTTTATAACAGTAATTATGTTAATGTGTGCACTGATTAATGTACTTCAGTCCATCTTCATTGTTGAAAATCCTGCTGTCATCCTCTGCAGTCACGCAAGGAAAATGGCTCCCTTGTTTGAGATTCCAAGTGATAGCCCATGCCCACAACACCCACATTCCAAAGTAGACAATGCCCTTCTGAAGAAAGGTAATATCAAGTTTCAGTAGCCACTGTAAAAGAGGTGAATTGCGAAATGAAGCCTGATCATGTTAACAAAGAACATCTACATTGCCTACACTGTCAATCAATGATTTGTGAATTGGATGAATATGTGGAACCTATACACCAATTCCCAAAGGGCAAGTCTTGGTCTTGCAGTCCAAGATGTTACTTTAACCACATCTCTTTTAGCTTGAGTTTTGGTTTCTACAAGTGAGCTGTGGGGGAAGCAGCAAGAGAAGCCAGTTGATAGGTGGCCCCATAGAAGTTTGAGGATATCACAGTATCATTGTGTAGGTTAGTCTTCGATATAAAGCCTTGTATGTTCATATAGCAATTTAGGACGCAGTTCATTTTCACTCGACACTAGCTTTGGGACTGGAGGTCCTTGGCAGGATGTGGGAGTGGAGACAAATTATTTATATAATACAGCAATAAGGATGGACTCTTGCTCAAGACACTGTGGAGTAAATTGTCAGTATTAGTCAACGTGCCTGACTGGGTGGGGAAGGGGAGGCGAAACTACATTCAGCTGGAGAACCTTCACACAGTACTGTGGTATGTTTTTACGCATCAAGTACAAATTCCTTGGTGCTGATGTGCGCTCTGTCATACAGTCTGCTCCTGCCCCTGCCCCAGGGGCAATAAGAGCTACAAAAGGTCAGGAACCTTCAGAAATTGTAATGTCAAGTTTTAGCTGTTGAAATAAAAGCTTTGATTCCTTTCCCCACCCTTCATATTGTTGACATGTGCAGTTTTATTTCCAAATGAATTGCTGTGTAGTACTGAATCAATTCAGTATTCCTGGATAGCAGCTTCCACACCAGCCAGAAGGACTAGGGCAGCAATGAACTGATGATCCTTCTCTCTTTATCCTGATTGAGCAGAACCAGAATCATCACCCTAACTACTGTAAACATACTGACTCTGTCATGGGAAATGTCCAGCTCAGTGACCTTTCCAAGAGGTTACCCAAGTTACTTGGAGAATTATAGGTTTTTGTGGGTATATCCAATTTTCACAATCAATAGTACCATTTCTTTACATCTCTGCTTATATTGACTGAATTTAAATTCCGCAATGTCAGCAGTTCCATTTGAACCACTGGGCTTACTGGCCTGATACCATGGTAACCCCCATCAACATCCCAGTGAAATTCAGCATTGTTGCAAACAGGAGGAATAACATTTTTCCACAGCCGTCCGAAGACCACGTGGAGGAAGAGAAAGCGCAGCCTTTGCATTTATCAGATCTGTTTTACTTTACAAAAACTGTACAGTGAGCATATATCCTGCATAGCAGCAAACACACAGAAAATGTTCTCTTCCAGAATCAGTTCCATTTTCCAGCTTTCTTTTCTAAAACTTCATGCTGTTACTAGATTTTCCAGTAAGTCCTTTCTTTAATTTCTTCTTAATAAAATGATTCTCTTCTGTCTGTATAAAAGAGATGAGGAGGAGAAACAATGGTGTAATAAGTAATAATTTCTACTGCAAAAAAATTCATCACAGGAGGTTATTCGGCACCTCAAGCTTTTCTGCACCTGGAGGTCCGTTATCCATTAATTCTTCCACATCCTCTCATTGAAATTTGAGGTGCACTGGACTGGGGAACAGGACTGGTTTGGGTAACACAAAGATGAACCCATTGAGATATTATGGTAAGTGACAATACTTAAAACTCTCCTTGGATCTTTTGAAATTATGAAAGGGGATATACTTTGTGGAGTGATTGCCGGTTGTTTGAGTATCTCTGAAACTGCTGATCTAGGATTTTCATACACAACAGTCTGGAGTTTACAGAGAATGGTGAGGGAAACAGCCAGATTGGTTCAAGCTGACAGGAAGGTAATAACGCAAATAACCACGTTACACAGATGTGCTGAAGAGTATCTCAATGTACAATGTGTTGAACCATGAACATGCACTCAATGGTGACTTTTATTAGGTATAGGCCAAAGTGGCCACTGTGCAGAAATGCAAATCCCTCACTAAAATTGGGCTAACTCACACAAGCCAAAACAATTCATATCAGAGGTTGCTACTTTCAAGCTGTTCCAGACCAAGTTCTCTATTAAGACAAAGAATTGAGAAGTACAGAAATCACTAGCTATTTAGCAGTGAAATCTGGTTGAGCCCCATTTAGAGTAATACCGTCAGTTCTTGGGTGGTGCATTGCAGGAAAGGAATGTTTGCGATAGGAAAGGAGGCAGACTGCTATAATCCAAAATAATTGCATCAGGACAAGTATACAAGTTCATCTTGTAATTCCTCAAGTGTCAAGGATGGCAGGTGATCTAATTGAGAGGTTTCAGATTAAAATGTGAATGAAGAATACAAAAAGGGTCAAAAACTAAACTGATTGGAAATGTCAGAACATAGTCAACACATAACTATTAAAATCAGGGCCCCATCCCTGTATAAATAATAATTTTATATTATATGATATAACAATTATTATATAATAACAATTAGAGGATCAATTGAAAATCTCAAAACTGGTGAGTGGAATGATTAATCAGGGCAGGAGAAGATGGAGATCAAACATGATCTGATTGTGTTTCCCAACAAGCTAAAGAGGCCCAGTGATCCCAACGGTACCCAAAATGGCTAAGACGAGAGGGCAGAGTTTTAAGGTGCTTGGAAGTAGGTACACAGGAGATGTCGGGTAAGTTTTTCCGCAGAGAGTGGTGAGTAAGTGGAATGGGTTGCAAGCGACGGTGGTGGATGTGGATACGATGGGTCTTTTATGAGACTCCTGGGCAGGTACATGGAGCTTAGAAAAATAGAGGGCTATGAATTAACCCTAGGTAATTTCTAAAGTACATATGTGTTCAGCACAGCATTGTGGGCTGAAGGGCCAGTACTGTGCTGTAGGTTTTCTGTGTTTCTAGTACCAAAGAACTCAGAAGTTGAATAGTTTACTCTTGGTGAACAGTTTACAATGCTTACATTTTTCCGCTTCCTTGGCAATGGTGCCACGACCTCCATCTCATCATCTTGCTCATCTGGGATATGTTCATTCATTTTAGCCTTTTCCCCTGCTGCTTCCTGCCTGCTAAACAAGTGCTCTGAAAGGCAAAATTGAATTGTTAGACAGCCCGTTGGGGGCTCACTCATGAATAATGCCAGTAGAGATGGGTAGTCAGGGAGGAGTAGCAAGGGAGTAAAAGAGCTGGATTAACAGAGAGGCACTGATGATGGGAGGGGTTACTTGGTCATTGTACTGGGGATTATCCATATTGAGTATAAGAGTTGGAATGTTATGGTGAGGTTGTATAAGGCATTGGTGAGACTGAATTTGGAGTATTGTGTGGCATTTTGGTCACCTAATTACAGGAAGGATATCAATAAGATTGAAAGAGTGCAGAGAAGGTTTACAAGGATGTTACCGGTAAACTTGAGCAACTGAGTTAGAGAGAAAGGTTGAACAGGTTAGGACTTTATTCCTTAGAGCGTAGAAGAATGAGGGGAGATTTGAAAGAGGTATATAAAATTATGATGGGTTTAGATAGAGTGAATGCAAGCAGGCTTTTTCCACTGATGCTAAGGGAGAAAAAATACCAGAAGACATGGGTTAAGGGTGAAGGGGGAAATGTTTAAAGGGAACATTAGGGGGAGCTTCTTCACACAGAGTGGTGGGAGTGTGGAATGAGCTGCCAGTTGAAGTGGTGAATGCAGGCTCACTTTTAACATTTTAGAAAAACTTGGACAGGTACATGGATGAGAGGTGTATGGAGGGATATGGTCCAGATGCAGGTCAGTGGGACCAGGCAGAAAAATGGTTCAGCACAGCCAAGAAGGGCCAAAAGGCCTGTTCTGTGCTCTAATGTTCTATGGTTCAGTCACAAGTTACCAGGGCATAGTTAACTGAATGACATTAAGGCAAAGAATCGTCAGGGGAGATCAGTACCATAGTGGAGTGTGTATTTACCCAATAAAGCATTCAGTAAGAGTTATGATTTACATGGAAAGATCCCATTGGCTGCAATGCTCTTTACAGGAAGGGAGGATAAGGAGCAAACTTCTGACTGCAGTGATTTATTCTGAACAGGAATTCACTGCTGGGAATTTTAAGTGGGACAGGGACTTGAGAAGCTTTCAAGTCCATGCTAGCAAGAATGGGGAAATGGCTAACCAGATAGACTTTTAAAAAGGGTCACAAGATCTATAATGGAGTGACCTGGACAGGAGGGCTTGAGGCTGGCACTAATCCACCCGCTCACTCCCCCCAAGAGTATAGGCAGACAAGTACTGACCGTGTAAAGGCATTAAAAAAATCACTAGAGGGAGAGGGTTTAAGGTGAGCGGGAGATTTACAAAGGCTCCTGGTGGCACCCTTTTCACGAGAGGCCAGTAGATAAATGAAAAGAACAGCCTTAAGAAGGTAGAACAAGTTTAAAAGACTAAATCGCTAGGTAGATGGGTGAAGTTTAAGGGGGGGGGGGGGTATGGCCCAACAGACACATGGGACTGGCACAGACAGGCAGCTTTGTTGGCATGGATGATTCTCACCACAGGGTCAGCTTCCATCAGCCTTCTTCATTAACAAATGCCACATGGCTTGATCAACAGTGAAATTCAGATTAAAGGCGGCACCCTCAAAGTCAGCATATACTCACCTGGGTACAGATCGCTCAAGCTGTCATCCGAGTCGTCACTCTCGCTCCCTGCACTCTCACTAGGCTCCCAGAACTCCTTCGATTTGGGGCGAGATTCCTTACCAGACTCTCGAGTCCGATTTTTCTTTTGGGATAGAGACGCTGGGACGTAGGGGACCCCAAGAGCTACAGACTCCTCATCTGGACATGGGTACAGGAACAAGGCACCAGGTCAAGACTAGCCCCTGGAGTAGAACAGACCTGTAAACAAGGCTCTCCCGAGGAACCAGTTACTAGCTGGGATCCAGCCCAAGGATTAAAATTGTTGAGAGGATGTTTATTTAGTTACAAGTACCACTACTGCCCGTAATGCATTAAGCAAAAAGCAATACTGGCCACAAAGATTCAGCAAGTGCCCTGATGATACTAACCACCAAAATATACAGTGGCAAGAAAATTAATGCAGAAAACCAGGTACTTGCAAAAGGTTCACAAACTTGCAATTGTATGGGGGTGATTGATAAGTTCGTGGCCTAAGATAGGAGTCGTCAATTTTAGAAAACCTAGCACATTTCCACACTTAGTCCAGTGGTTGTGGAACATACAGATCCCTTCTTTGTGAAGTTGGCATCTTGGACCTCCAGAAATGGTCCATAGCAGGGTTCATTGATAAGTTTGTGGCCTATTAACTTCAAACTTTCTGCATAATCACTCAAAGAGTTGAACTGCACGTGCATGTAATGAGAGCTGTATAACTCATCTCCTTCTACCTTAGGCCAGAAACTTATCAATCACCCCGCTGTGGATCACTTCTACAAAGAAGGGATCCGTATGCTCCATGACCGCTGGACTAAGTGTGTAAATGTAGGAGGGGACTATGTTGAAAAATAAATGTGCCAGGTTTTCTAAATTTGACTCCTTCTACCTTAGGCCACAAACTTACCAATCACCCCTCGTATATCTGAGATAATGTTACAGACAGGAATCGAACCAAAAGTCTGGGAGAAAGGATAGGGGGGGGGGGGTGCTGTTAAATGTATTATATTTGGAAATAAGTTCTGAAGTGGATCACAAGTATGGTAGCAAAGTTTATATTGGACGACAGTTACTTCGGACTGAATTGCAGAATAGTTCAATTGTGGAAATTGAAATGCACTTAGCAGTTTATAATTATTGAATCTTTAAAGTTATTCAGCTCGTGTGCCTTCTCCTCCCCGTGTCCCCCAGTCTGTTTCGCACGGCTGACTCACATTTCTGCAGTGCTTTCTGATACCGTTTCCCGTTCACGTGCCGGAGGACGTGTTGTGGAATCTTGTTAATGTGGCGGATTGTTAACTTGCAGAACAGCTGCAGTCTGAGGAAAAAGAAGCACAGTGAAAGCTAAAGGATATTAGCCTGGAATCACCGATAATCCCCACGTGCTCCAAGTGCTAAAAAGCCAATGAAGAACTATCATGTTCAGTCATTTAAAATTGCAGGCAGGCAATCTCTGACCAGCATGGTTCCAGTACAGCAGAGTTCCCAACCTGGGGTCCACAGATCCCTCAGTTAACAGTAATGTCCCATAGCGTAAAAAAAGGTTGTGAACCACTGCACTAGAATAATTAAATAAACCACTAAATATTGACTTTGGTCAAGGGATAAAAATTGCCTCAGGTTTCTTTACACTCACAGTTTGAGAGACATCACCTCTATTAATGCAGCACTCCATCTATACCACACTAGAAATAAAAGTCTAGAGTTGTGGGACTTCAAACTTCCAAGTGTTTGCTGGGTCAGCTCAGAGATTTGTTCTATATTCAGTCCATGCTTTTAGCCGGCTGGTGGTTTAGTGGTACCCGCACCAGACTTCGAGGCGAGTGGTCCCGGGTTTGAATCCAGCCGGTTCCTTAAGCGCTTTCCATCCTGTGCTGCGCTTGTTCAAAAAAATAATCGTAAAAGTACTGAAGAAACGGCAGGGTTGATGCCTGACCCAGCGAGGAACAGCAACAGTCCAACAGGTGTTGTGTAAAGCTTGGTTGCCCTAAACATGCAATCAGATGAACACAAAATTCTTGCACTTACGGATTTTTCGTGCTGGGCACGATGTGTGGCTCGAATTGACTGTAGTCAAATGGCTCTTTCATCATCAGACGCTGGTATTTCTTTCCCTTCGTGTAGGCCTGTAAATCAGCCAATCGGTATGGCAATTCATGCCCGGTCAGGGAACATTTCACCTTAAAAGGCAGCAGAAACACACACATTTACAATCCATAGTTTACACCAACTATTTTTGTGACTCTATTTAAATTTAGTGACTATTTAAATTTAAAGCTAACTTGGGTCTGTTAGCATCTTGACCCCCTTCTCTGGAGGTTTGCAATCCTGGCAGCATTATCATAGGACCATCATCTGCTCAGATACATGGGAGAGCAAAGATGGTTCTCTAATAAACTGAACCAAGACATCTCTCGAAATCAAAATGCACAATGGCTGCGATTTTTCTGTGCGCAGTTTGCAAAGATGACTCTACTCCACAATCCCAGCACTTCGCTGCACGAACCTCTCATCTAGATCCCAGTGGGAGGACTAGAGCGTCCTGGAGAACCAATGAGGTCGTGGTTCATTTCTCATTATGTACAGCAAGTTCCAACCCATTTTACATCAGTAACTATTGCTGAGTCCCACCAGTATTTTTGTAATTATTCCAATGAACTCCTAAGCCAGCATTCCTTTATTTTATCAATACTTTTAATCCAGCACTCTGGTGTTCGCTAAGACTCTTGGTAAATCAACAATTTTAACAGTTCTTTAAATCCTCAAAATCCCCCTTTCTAATAACCTTCATTTCTCACTTTTTCTTCATCCTTGGATTTAATTCTGACTTAATATGCTTCCAGTTGCCAACAAGCCTCCTCTCCACCAGCCTGGAGAGCCTTCCTTCTACGGAGTTTTTTAAAACTTCTTTGTTGAGTGCCATTGAGTCGTCTCATAGTAACCTATGGATATCGTAGTTGCCCATGGGGTTTTCCTGGCAAGAGATGGAAGTACAGTCTGCCCTCCTTATCCGCAGAGGATTGGTTCCAGGACCCCTCGCGGATACCAAACTTGAGCAGATGCTCAAGTCCCTTATTCAACCTGTCTAAATGCAGTTGACCTTAGGACCCAGTGGAACCCCAGACCTTATTTAACCCGTCTCAGTGTGGTGAACATTGGTGCCAGAGCTCTGAATGCACAGTGTTTCTGTTCATGAAAATAATCACGATTGAAAATAAAATGGAAATAATAAAATGATCAGAAAGAGGTGAAACGCCATCAATCATTGGAAAAGCGTTAGCCTACGTCAGTCAACGATCAGAACAATTTTAAAGGATGAAGTGAGAAAGGCTCTGCCCCAATGAAAGCTACAATTATTACTAAGCAACACAGTGGTTTAATTATTGGGTTTTGGGATTTTGAGTTTTTGATCCTCCACATCAACCCGGCATGGTGGAGAGCGCACTCGGGAGCGATCTGTCCTGAGTCCCAAGAACTTCCATTCCCGAGCCCAGCGCTGAAACATACGTTCTTAAGTGTTTTATATGCATAGAAAGGTCAAATATATACTATATACTAAGACAAATGTTTGACTAACTGATGCTAAATAATACCAGATGTACCTGTTCCGACTTACTTAGTAACAGAACTTCCAATTTTTTTTCAATCCCGATGCACGATAACCCACGCACATCCTCCTGTATACTTTAAATCATCTCTAGATTACTTGTAACACCTAACACAATGTAAATGCTATGTAAAATGGTTGTTATACTGCACTGTTTAGTGAATAATGACAAGAAAAAAGGTCTGTACGTCCTCGAACAACAATTGCTGGAAGAGCACTTCCAGGTTTCCGCGATTTGGTTGGTTGAATTCATGCATGCGGAATCCGCGGATAAGTTGGGCCAGGCCTCTCCCCTGCACGGATACTGCTGCTGTCCAGGTTAGGAGCCGGCCGGATTTGAGCTCAAGCCCATCTACCCCGAAGTCCAGCGCTGATGCCACTACACCGCCGGCCAGCCCCTTTTAAACCTCTTTTACCAACCTTTGAGACACTGTCCTAATATTTTGAGTGTGTCATCTTCTTTTATAACTATGAAGTAATAAGACGTTTTAATAACACTCCTGCATTAAAAGTTGAATTCCCTTTTACTGAGGCTTGTAAAGAAGCCACAAGTTGGCTTACAGAATGGAGTCACACTCGGGTAAAAGACTTCTCGTTCCAAGGGTGCATTAGTGAATTTATTTGCCTTTTTACAAATATCCAGCGGCTGAATTGTCACTTTTACCATAATGGGTGTGGCGTGGCATGGTGGTTTGCTCAACAAACACCATTACAGTTCGGAATGCTGGGAGTTCAGAGCACCCGCTATACAGTTTGTACATTCTCCCTGGGGAATGTGGGGGTTTCCTCTGGGTGCTCTGGTTCCCTCCCACAGTCCCGAGACGTACTGGTCAGTAGGTCATTGTAAATCGTCCCGTGACTAGGCTAAGATTAAACTTGGGGTTGTCAAGGCTTGTGAGGAAGGGCCGGAATGGCCTATTCCCCGATATATCTCGAAATGAAATAAATAACAGAAATAGTAGGAAAACCAAGGATTTGGTAAACATTGCCAATAAAGTGCTCGGTACTGATTCAAAGCAGCTTTCAAAAGGTAACAGACAGTTGTTTCAAGAAAAGTGCTGGACTGATGTAAATGTAATGGAATGAGATAAGCAGGTCGGCTCTTCCAGGGGTTACCATGAATGGAATGAGTTGCCCTATGCAGTGACATGTATCTTCAGGACATGAACTACAGGACAACATCACCTGCCTGTGTTGGTGATGCCTCCCTGCCAGATGCATAGAACAACTTCCACACGCGTTCTGAGGCGGGAAATGACGTGGTGGACTCCTCTTCCCAACGACCAGGTGCTGTGTCTTACCGTGGCCAATGTGAGGAACTCTATGCAGGGTCAACCCACAGAAGGCTGCTGGACCAAACAATATTGCTGGTAGAGTGCTTAGAGGGTATGCAGACCAGCTAGCAGATGTTCTCACTGACATCTTCAACATCTCCCTGAGCAGCACCATCGTTCCATCGTGCTTCAAGGCCGCCACCAACGTCCCCGTGCCGAAGAAGTCTTCAGTGTCCTGCCTCAATGACTACCGTCCTGTTGCACACACATCCATCATGAAGTGTTTCGAGAGGCTCGTCATGAGGCACATCAAAACCCTGCTGCCCCCCTCACCCTGCAGTTCACGTACCGTCCCAACCGCTCAACAGATGACGCCATTGCCACCACCCTCCACCTGGCCCTAACCCATCTGGACAAAAAAGACACGTACGTTCAAATGCTGTTCATAGACTTCAGTTCAGCATTCAACACAATCATTCCTCAGCACCTGATTGGAAAGCTGAAACTACTGGGCCTGACACCTCCCTCTGCAACTGGATACTAGACTTCCTGACTGGGAGATTTCAGTCAGTCTGGATTGGGAGCAGCATCTCCAACACCATTACACTGAGCACGGGTCCCCCCAGGGCTGTGTGCTCAGTCCACTGCTGTTCACTCTGCTGACCCATAACTGTGCTGCAACACACAGCTCGAACCACATCATCAAGTTCACCAATGACACGACCGTGGTGGGTCTCATCAGCAAGAACGACGAGTCAGCTTACAGAGAGGAGATGCAGTGGCTAACGGACTGGTGCAGAGCCAACAACCTGTCTCTGAATGTGAACAAAAGAGATGATTGTTGACTTCAGGAGAGCACGGAGCGACCACTCTCTGAACATTGACAGCTCCTCTGTTTAGATCATTAAGAGCACCAAATTTCTTGGTGTTCACCTGGTGGAGAATCTCACCTGGTCCCTCAACACCAGCTCCATAGCCAAGAAAGCCCAGCAGTGTCTCTACATTCTGCAAAGGCTGAGAAAAGTCCATCTCCCACACCCCCCCCCCATCCTCATTCTACAGAGGATGTACCGAGAGCATCCTGAGCAGCTGCATCACTGCCTGGTTTGGGAATTGCACCATCTCTGATCGCAAAACCCTGCAGTGGATAGTGAGGTCAGCTGAGAAGACCATCGGGGTCTCTCTTACTGCTATTACAGACATTTACACCACACGCTGCACCCACAAACAGCATTGTGAAGAACCCCACGCACCCCTCACACAAACCCTTCTGCCATCTGGCAAAAGGTACCGAAGCATTCAGGCTCTCATGACCAGACTGTGTAACAGTATCATCCCCCAAGCCATCAAACTCCTCAATACCCAGAGTCTAGACTGACATCTACATCACTTATTATATTGTAATTTGTCCTCTACTGTGCCTATTGTTTTGGTGATTAACTATTGTGCTGTCCTGCAGTGTTTTGTGCACTTTATGTAGTCTTGTGCAGGTCTGTGGTCTAGTGTAGTTTTTGTGTTGTTTTACATAGCGTAGCCTCGAGTTGTCTCACATAATCTAGTGTAGTTTTGTGTTGTTTCATGTAGCACCAGGGTCCTGGAGGAACGTTGTTTCATTTTTACTGCATACTGTACCAACAGTTTATGGTTGAAATGACAATAAAAAGTGACCCGACTTGAATATCTGACGAAGGCTCCAGCTGTGAACTGTCAGCTCTTCATCCTTCTCCAGTGATGCTGCTTGCCAAGTTTCTGCAGCATTTTGTACGTGTCACTGGATTTCCAACAAGTACAGAATCCCTTGTGTTTCTGATAGCTGCCAGGACTTTTAGAGACTGATGGAGTGACAGATGAAGTAGCAAAACAAACAGCGGGAGAGTATCACCAAGGGCATACCGTATTTTTATCTGAAACGTACGTATAAATATAGGATGAAGTTCAGTTTATTATCATTCAACCATACGCTGTACACTGCCAAACGAAACATTCCTCTGGACCAAAGTGCACAACACAGTACATATAACTCACACACATAACAAAGTAATATTACCACAAATAAATTAACAAATAATAGAAGACAAACACTACACAAATTAAATTACATATTCGACACAAACCAACAATATAACAGCATTCAACGTCAGGAATTACTACTATCAGGAGCCAAAGCAGGGGGGTTTAACTGTGAGACCGGATATTTATCTATAATAGCCGGGACGATGGCTAATAGCTCCGAAGACCAAGTATTTATTCCCAAACGTCCTTCCCCAACGTTAAAGAAGATTAAACAAGAGGAAATCTGCAGATGCTGGAAATTCTAACAACAACACACACAAAATGCTGGTGGAACACAGCAGGCCAGGCAGCATCTATAAGGAGAAGCACTGTCGACGTTTCGGGCCGAGACCCTTCGTCAGCACTAACTGAAAGGAAAGATAGTAAGAGATTTGAAAGTGGGGGGGGGGGGGGGATGCGAAATGATAGAAGAAGACCGGAGGGGGTGGGATGAAGCGGAGAGCTGGAAAGGTGATTGGCGAAAGTGATACAGAGCTGGAGAAGGGAAGGTTTATCCCTGTGGAGTGAGGGGCAAGGGGCTTTAGAGATCTGGGTATGTAAACATGCCTCCACTCACCCGGTTGTTACCGCACGGCTGCAGGGCTGGATGTCGCTGCAGGAAGGCGGTGAGGTCCGAGGACTCCGAACTCGAACTCCAGTCGGACAGCTGCTCCATTTTCGCAAAGCCAACACTATTAGAACTGAACGTAACTTAATTTCCGGGTCAAACACGAGGCCCACGAGGAAATGCAATCGCGTCACTTCCGGCTTAAAGAGACACCGAACCAGCAAAACCAGGATTTAATATATGATTTTTAGTCAGAATTTCAAAGCCATCTTGATACTGCCCGTGGATTAAAGCTATATTTAACGTCACCTCATTTCACAAAGGTTTTAAAACTTGCATTGTCATAGCGTTAGAAGCCGTTTCGAGCATAAAGTAATTGGAGACACAGGAACCTAAAGAGAACTTCCGGTAATATGGCGAATGTGAAAGTGCCCTATCTCCCACACAGCAACCTATCGAGTTCACTCAAATTTAAAGATTCAAGAATTGTTTAATGTCATTTACAGTACGCAAGTGTAAAAAAGAATGAAGCAATTGTTATGCCGAATCCGATGCAGCATAAAAAATCTCAATAAAATAAAGAACACAATAATAATAAAAACAATAAATTTACTTCTTATTCTGGCTATCCATTCCATAGGATGATGATGGTTCCTTTCAGTCAGTTAATGGGGTCTAAGACGGCTGGGGGAAGTTCTGTTGCTGCGAATGGCCAGATCAAGCTTTGAAAGGGGTTTATACCCCACTCCTCAGAAAGGAACAGCGTGTGCGTGAATGGATTTTAGGTGAGTAGGAGGTTTCACAGGTCCAGACCCACCCTCTCGACATCCCTTCCTGGATCCAGTGGCAAGGTGGGGTCCAAGACGGCTAGGGGAAGTTCTCTTGCAGGGAATGGCCAGATGCACATTCTTCGATGCGAGGGTTGCCCTTTCTGTGTTTGCTAGGGGTGGCTCGTGTTTGCTAGATGGCCTTTGACCCTACAAGAGGGTTCATCTGCCCTTTGACAGGTCTTGTTTTTCATCTTGCAGGGTGTCTAGACACCATCCTCAGCAGGCAAGCCTGGTGGGGGAGCCGGTTTAATCGCCGATCACCCGACCATGCGACAGGTAGTACTGGATTACATGGGACCAGTAGCACTCAGACCAGTGACCTGACCACACAATAAATTTACAGTACTGTGCAAAAGGCTCAGGCACCCTTTCTTATATATATATATATAAAACTAGGGTGCCTAAGCCTTTTGCAAAGTACTGTAAAGACGTGATATACATAGATACGTCCACAGAGTGATGCTAGACACAGGAGTGTCTGTACTTAAGGTGACTAACAGGCAATGATGAAGTAGTGGTTGTGGGGTGGTGTGGAGGGGTGGGTTAGAGGGTGGAGGTGTTGATCAGCTTTACTCTTTGGGGAAAGTAACTGTTTTTGAATCTGCTGGTCCTGGTGTGGATGCTACGTAGCCTCCTCCCTGATGGGAGTGGGACAAACATTCCATGAGAAAACATCTGCAGATGCTGGAAATCCAAGCAACACAAAAAAAAATGCTAGAGGAACTCAGCAGGCCAGGCAGCATCTATGGAAAAGAGTACAGTCAATGTTCTGGGCTGGGTGGGTGGGTGGGACCCTAAATAATGTTACTGGCCCTTTTCCAGCACCTTTCAGTATAGATCTCCTTGATGACAGGTAGCTGGTGTTGGTGATGCATTGGGCAACTTTGGCTAACCATTGTAGAGCCTTTCTGCTGCAGTTTTCGTATGTCAGGATGCTCTCTATAGAGTATTAATATTTAATATTTCAGTTCTATTTGAGTAATATTGTTAATATATTGTTTACATAATTCATTACGGGTTATATGTAAGAAGTATGTGAATGGCACATGTCATTATGACACCACATCATATGTGCACTTCCTCACTAAAAGTAGAATTAAGAGTACACACAAGTTACCTAGCTCCATTTTTCTCTTTCAATTAGTTTTTGGAGTTACAAAACATAACAGTAGTGAAGAGTAATTTTGAAACAAACATGAGATGACTACTCACTTGTTGAAGCGCAGAACATTTTTTTCTTCACAAGGGGAGAAAGATGTTTGAGTTTTTTTTAAAAGAGCAAAGCATGCATTTCTTCAAAAGGGGAAAGAGAAGGTCGAATTCTTTTTTTAAATGCAGAAAACCAACAAAGTACATGAGAGCATAAACAGTGAGTATCAGGAACATAAACAGTGAGTACTGGGTGATAATAATCATAAATAAATAAAACTCAGAAATGGCTGGCTGCATCAGAAAGATAGATGTGTTCATTTGCACAACAGATAACTGGATGATGTATACCGAATGAATTGAACAGTATTTTGAAGCAAATGAAATAGCCAATGAAAAGTGAGTGCCAGTGTTACTGAGTATAGTAGGTGGAAAAGAAAACCAACCAAACCAGCTGAAATGAGTTTTGCTAATATTGTAAATTTAATGCAGGAACATTCAGAACTAAAACCATTGCAGAGTGCTTTAGGTTTCATAAGCGGAATCACAAAGAAGGGGAGCCCATTTCAGCTAACGTGGCTGAATTGAAGTTGTCTGAGCATTAACAGTTCAGTGACTGGCTTAATGATTCACTGACGGATTGTTTAGTTTGTGGAATCTTACAAAAAAGTGTTCAAAAACAGCTCCTAACTGAAGCGCACCTCAGTTGAAATCACTATGGAAACAGGACCAGTGACACAACTGAGTTGCAGTCAGGAATGAAGATGAATGTTAGTGAAATTGTAACACCTAAACAGAAACTTGCCTGACTGAACATATGGTGTTACCATTAAGGCAGAGGATCATATACACCAGACCAATGCAGATTTAAAGGCAAAACTTACCGAAAGTGCAACAAAGTAGGATGCATACAAAGAGCACATTGGGCAGACAAAGATATATAGACTGCTTAAGAAAAAGATAAAAAGTCAACTTGCAGTTTCAAAAAGAACATTACTCTGCATATCGTTAATGAAAAATCTGACAATTGTGAGAATAGCACAAGACTGAGTAGCCTTGACATTTACAATGTGAAAAGTAAGTTAAAAATAACAAGAAACAAGCAATACAGCAGAGATGAAAGGCAAATTAATTAAAATGGAATTGGACACTGGCTTAGTCATTCCACAAAATGAGTTTGAGCGACTTTTCAAAGATACTGAACAGAAGCCTGCAGATATCCAGCTAAGAATTTATACTGGATAAAATAAATCTCCTGTGGGAATGACATTCATAACAACAACCAACAAGCCACATTGAGCTTGTAAATGGTAAAAACCGCAGGTCCGGCATTGTAGGGATGTGATTGGCTGAGGCAACTTAATTGGAGATCCATCCACTATTTGCAAGCCAAATCCTCTGTAGCAGAGGAAACTGAAAGCAAATTTTAAAAAGTTACTAGATGATGCCATGGCACTGGAAAACTCAAGTATATCAAGGATAAGTTAGTCTTAAATGAAAATGAAATGAAAATGACACACGTTTTACAAAGCCCGTCCGTGACAGAGAGCACATTTACAGTATACACACACACTCATATACACGTTCACACACGCATACACACACACACACACACACACACACACACACACACACACACACACACACACACACACAGACACACACTCACACACACACACATTCACAAACTTCTTCTTCGGCTGTCCACGATTTTCGATGATAACTGAGACCTGGACAAGGTTGTATGGAAGACCTGCAGTTGCCCATGCTGCAAGTCTCCCCTCTCCACACCACCAAGGGAAGGGCATTAGGACCCTACAGCTTGGCACTGGTGTCGTCACAGAGCAATGTGTGGTTAAGTGCCTTGCTCAAGGACACACATGCAGCCTCAGCCAAGGCTCGAACTAGCGACCTTCAGATCACTAGACCAACGCCTTAACCACTTGGCCACATGCCACACTACATTCACACACACACACACACACACACACACACACACACACACACACACACACACACACACACACACACACAGAGACTCACACACACACGTGCACACATTCACACATGCACATACACACAAAAACATACAGACACAGACAGACAGGCACACACACATTGCCTTGTCATTCTGCTGTCATTGCACTGTATGTATGCACTGCAATGTCTTCCCCAGTATATCCTCATTACAGGTCCTAAACCGAAATGATATACTTGGTATATAAAGAAAAGGAAATAAAGTATATGAAGTATATAAAGGAAAGATGATATTCTTTCTCCTGAGGCCTCCTGTCCCATGATCCTTTCCATTCTCCAGCTCTGTATCACTTTTGCCAAACACCTTTCAGCTCTTAGCTTCATCCCACGCCCTCCGGTCTTCTCCTATCATTTCACATTTGCCCTCTCCCCCCACTACTTTCAAATCTCTTAGTATCTCTCCTTTCAGTTAGTCCTGACGAAGGTTCTCGACCCGAAACGTCGACAGTGCTTCTTCCTATAGATGCTGCCTGGCCTGCTGTGTTCCACCAGCATTTTGTGTGTGATGATATACTTGAGTTGGCTTTATGGTGCCTTTCCCACCATATTCAGTGGAAAATTTCATTAATTTAGTAATAGGGATGTGTAATTATATATATCATATTTGTATAATGTATTTAAGATAGATACTTCTGTTTATTCTGTAATATAACTGTAACTACATTGTGGGTTGCATCATATTCTAGTTCATGTGTAGTTTTAAATTAACTGTTGGTAATTACAGATGGTTATGTTCTACTGCCAAATAAAAAGGAGCTCTTTTCCCTCAACAGGGGAGGGTGATTGGGACTGCCAGGATTTCACAGTCGACAAGAATAGTAAGGAGCTATTATTGTGTTTTCTGGTAGATTAGGTTTTGTAAATACTGGCAGTTTTCTTTTCACTACTTTTGTTAATTTTTGTAAGTTTGATTTTTGATTCACCTAATAAACACTCCCGCACTAAAGTGCTGAGCGACTCCAGTTATTTTTTCCTTTGGTCATAACTCATGTATTAACACAGTCCAGTTCCTAATACCATTCATGATAAAGTGGCCAGCGAGCTAGATCACATGGAGGTTGAAGGATTTTTTTCAAAGGATGAGTGGAGCCCATGGGCAATGCCAATGGTCATAGTAGCCAAGATAATGGGTCTGTCAGGATCTGTGGTGAATTTAAGATCACCATCAAACCAGTTCTAAAAGTAGATCAGGTTAAAGGATATCTTTGCAAACCTTTCTGGAGGAAAACACTTCAGCAAGGTGGACTTAGCTGATGCCCACCTACAGATGGAGATGGAATAGAATCCAAAGTGTTTCTCACCATAGACACTCACTAAGGGCTTTATCACTATAATTGGCTTATTTTTGGTGTGGCATCTGAACTCGCACTCTGGCAGAAAGCTATGGAGTAAGGAGTTTGTACATTCTCCCCGTGACCACGTCGGTTACTCTGGGTGCTCTGGTTTCCTCCCACAATCCAAAGAAGTACCAGTTGGTAGGTTAAGTGGTCAGTGTAAATTGTCCTGTAATTAGGCTAGGGCTAAATTGAGGGTTGCTGGGCTGTGTGGTCAGGGGGGCCTGTACCACAAATAAATAAAAAAGTGCTACAAGGCTGCCCAGGTACTCAGTGTTACCTGGATGACAAGGAGCATTTCTAAAATTGCAAGACAGTGTAAACATGATTAGAAGATTATGAGCTCAGAGCACGATGCAATATGTGAATTCTTTAAACCAGGCATCACTTACTGTGGTCACACCATTGACACACAAGGATTACACAAGTGTGCTGAGGAAATTAAAGCAGTGGTGGATGCCCCAAGGCCAAAGGATGTGCCACAGTTGGGGTCAACTTTAGGATTTGTCAATTACAATAACAGTTTCCTGCAAAACTTGGCTCGTATGTTCCACCCCCTGAACTTATTACTACAGATCAGGAAGAAATGGAAATGGACAAAGCAATGTAAGGTGGCTTTCCAAAAGGCAAAGGAAGTGGTGATGTCAGACTCTGTTCTCACAACTTATGATCGACATGATCCAGTGAAGTTTGTCTGTGGCGCCTCACTGTATGATATAGGTGCAGTCATGTCACGTTATGAGTGATGGAAGTGAATGCCCCATATCCTTTGCATCACGCTCCCATACTGCTGCAGAGAAACATTATGCACAGATTGACAAAGAGGCCTTCAGTCTAGTTTAGGATGTGAAATGTTTCAACCAGTACTTATATGGGAGAGAGTCTACCCTCATTACTGATCATCAAACATCCTTCAATTCACAGGAGGGTGTTCCACTAACAGCAGCTGCATGAATACAGAGATGGGCTCTGTTTCTCAGAGGACACAATTACAAGATCAAATTCAAGACGACATCTTATAATGGAAATGCTGATGGGATTGTCCCAATTACCCATGTATTCTCCTTAATGCAAATCAAAAGTCTCCCTATTATGGCAGAAATGATCCATAGAGAAACCAGAAAAGACCCTACACTTTCTCGGGTGCTAATTCAAAGTAAACCTATTATCAAAGCACATATATGTCACCATATCCAACCCTGAAATGAATTTTCTTGCAGACTTACTGAAAATGGCTGGAACGTGCAGTAGAGATTCCAGTTCCCCCAATCCCTACCAGTGCCAGTCTGAACTTGCCCTATATGGGGATTGAGAGTTGTTGTACCATCCATGCTGAGAGCTAAAGAGTTGGAGGAGCTACGTGACCGTTATCTAGGTGTGGCCAAAATGAAAAAGTTGACTCAAAGCTTTGTCCGGTGGCCCGGGATAGATCAGCAGATCTAGCAGCTTGCCATGCACTGTTCAGGGTGCTAACACGTCCAGAAGATGCCAAGAGCAGCACCCCTCCGTCCCTGGGAATGGACTGCACTGGGAATGGTAGACGATTCATACAGAGTTTTCCGAACCATTCTTGACATGCACAAATTTCTTGGTAGTAGTGGATGTAACTACAAAGTGGCCAGAAGTGTTCCCAAGAGCCTCCACTACAGTCTCACACACTGCTGATGGGTTGAGAAGCCTCTTCTCAAGAGCTGGTTTTCCAGAAGACTTAGTCAGTGACTATGGACCACAGTTTGTTTCAGTCAATCCTAAAAATGAATGGAATAAGACACATTACATCTGCACTGTGCCACCCAGCTACAAATAGCTTGACTGAAAGGTTTGTCTTGAGTCTAAAGAATGCCCTGAGAGTAGCGTCAGCAGAATGCACCACATCAACACTGAATCAGATCTCCAGTTTCCCCCTTGCAAATCGCAATGCAGCACACTCCACAGCCAGCAGCTCACCAGCTCTGCTGTTCCTGAGCCATCCCTTGCACTCACACTTGGATCTCCTCAAGCCCAATCTCAGAAAGAGTTTGAAACAAGGAGGTTCGATGTTTCACTCCTGGACAAGCAGTTATCAAAACTACAGAGGTGATCAAAAGTGGGTATTTGGAAAGATTAAGGACAGAACTGGACCTCATCCCTACACAGTGGAATTGTGTCTGATATCATCTGAAGATGACGCATTGATCAGTTGAGGAGTGCAGAGTCAACTGTTGGAGAAGAAAGGTGTCGAGAACTGTCGGAAACATTTTCCTACAACCACCGCTGAGGAGGCTCCAGAACCTGAGATTGTTTCACAGCCACGTCTCACCTGCCAAACGGAGCGACACCCCCTTGTCAGGAGTGATGTCATCCACAGGAAGACTGGAAAATTGCAAATGCCACTCCACCGTTTAAGAAAGGAGGAAGGCAGTAAAAAATAACTTATAGACTAGTTAGCCTGACCTCAGTGGTTGGGAAGGTGTTGGAGTCCATTGTTAAGGATGAGGATATGGAGTACTTGGTGACACAGGAAAAGATAGGACAAAGTCCGCATGGTTTCCTTAAGGGAAAATCTTGCCTGACCAACCTGTTGGAATTCTTTGAGGAGATTACAAGTAGAATAGGTAAAGGGGATGCAGTGGATGTTGTATATTTGGACTTTCAGAAGGCCTTTGACAAGGTGCCACACATGAGGCTGTTTACCAAGTTAAGAGCCCATGGTATTACAGGAAAGTTACTGGCATAGTTAGAGTATTGGCTGATTGGCAGGAGACAGTGAGTGGGAATAAAAGGATCCTTTTCAGGTTGGCTGTCAATGACTAGTGGTGATTCGCAGGGATTGGAGCTGGGACCACTTCCTTTCATGCTGTATATAAATGATTTAGATGATGGAATAGATGGCTTTGTTTCCAAGTTTGCAGGTGATACGAATATTGATGGAGGGGCAGGTAGTGTTGAGGAAACAGGTAGGATGCGGAAGGACTTAGACAGATTAGGAGAATAGGCAAAAAAGTGGCAAATGAAATACAATGTTGGAAAATGCATGGTCATGCAGTTTGGTAGAAGAAATAAATGTGCAGACTGTTTTCTAAATGAGAAAATTCAAAAATCTGAGATGCAAAGGGACTTGGGAGTCCTTATGGAGAACACCCTAAAGGTAACTTGCAGGTTGAGTCGGTGGTGAGGAAGGCAAATGCAATGTTAGCATTCATTTCAAGAGGTCTAGAATATACAGTAACAGCAGGGATGTGATGCTGAGGCTTTATAAGGCACTGGTGAGGCCTCACCTGACTATTGTGAACAGTTCTGGGCTGCTCATCTTAGAAAAGATGTGCTGGCATTGGAGAGGGTTCAGAGGAGGTTCACAAGGATGATTCTGGGAATGAAAGGGTTTGCTAGCTCTGGATCTGTACTCTCTGAAATTTAGAAGGATAAGGGGGGGAGGGGAGCTCATTGAAACCTTTTGAATGTTGAATGACCTTGACAGAGTAGATGTGGGAAGGATGTTTCCCATGGTGGGGGGAGTCTAGGACAAGAGGGCACAGCCTCAGGATAGAGGGGCGTCCATTTAAAACAAAGATGCAGAGAAATTTCTTTAGCCAGAGGGTGGTGAATTTGTGGAATTTATTACCACAGGCAGCTGTGGAGGCCAGGGTGCTGGGTATACTTAAGGCAGAGCTTGATAGGTTCTTGAATGGACATGGTGTCAAAGGTTACGGGGAGAAGGCCAGGGAGTGGGGTTGAGGAGCATAAAAAAACGATCAGCCATGATTGAATGACGGAGCAGACTTGATGGGCCAAATGGCCTAATTCTGCTTCTGTGTTTTATGATCTTATAGTGTAAGAGTAAGAAATCCTCCACAGCAATGAAATATTTATACCTGAACGGGACAATTTAAAATTTACTACGCTGTTTACATAATTAATCACGGCTATTATAAGAAGTAAGTGAAAGGCACATGTCCTTACACCACCCTGTCGTCTGTGTGCTTACTCACTTAAAGTAAAACTAAGAGTACACAAATTATCCTGGCTTTGTGTTTCTCTTTCGATTAGTTTTTGGAGTTACAAAACATTCTCTACCACGTACCTGCAGAATGACGTGTATAAATGTGCAGAGTCCAGCTCTCTTCAGCCTCCTCAGAAAGTAAAAGCATTGGTGAGCTTTCCAGTGTAGGATGTGTTCTGGGACCATAAGATGTTGTGCAAGATGTGACTCCCAGGAGTTTGAAACTGCTCACAGTTTCCACTGCTGTCCTGCTGATGTAAAGAGGGGCGCAAGTGGTATGAGTTCTCCTGAAGTCAATAACCATCTCCTTTGTCTTGTTGACGTTGAAGGAGAGGTTATTTGCCTGGCACTGGGTCTCAAGTTTTCCCACCTCTGCAGGCCATCTCATCATTGTTGGTGAAGAGGTCCATCACTGTCGTGTCATCGGTGAACTTGACCATGTTATAACTCGGGTGTTTGGCTGTGCAGGCTGCATAGCAATGGGCTCAACACCCAGCCCTGGGGGCAGGGGCGGGGGCTGCTCCTGTGTTAAGGATGATGGGGAAGGAGGGTGGTTATACATCTTGACAGAACGTGATTCATATACGAAGATTGATTAGGCTTGGTGTACAGCATAACACACATAAAATGCTGAACTCAGCAAGTCAGGAAGCATCTACATGTGTGTATGTTCCTCAAGGTTTTCAGCATCTGCAGAATTGCTACTGTTTAGGGTTGGGATGCCTTCGATTTCAAAAGCTTTATTTTCCATCTTTGTAATGATTGGATAAAGTAGAATTCAATGAAGAAGAAGTAGAGCGATTCAGCCCCAAAGTTTATCCTATACATTTTCCCAATCTCTGCCCATCCTATTGAAATCTCCTCCTCTTTCACTTTTGTATACCTATCTGGCATTTTTAAATGCCTTTCTTCTACCTGCCTCGAGTTTTCTAACATAAGAAATGGAAACAGGAGCAAGCCATTCAGCCCTTGCTGCCTGCTGCACCATTCAGTAAGACCATGGCTGAACTTCTATTTCAGCACAGCTATCTGCACTAATCACAGCCCTTAATTTCATCAATATCTAAAATATACCAATCTTTGCTTGAAGAAGTATTAAGAGCCTTAAATGGGTAGAACATACCAAATATTCTCTACACTCTGGGAAAAGGAATTCCTTCTCACTTCGACCTTCAATGGCCAATCCTTCATTTTGGGACTATAGTCCTTGGTTCTAGGAAACCAGCAAGGGGAGGCAGCAGCTCTGAATTGACCTCTAATTTTCCTAAACTCAGGAAAGTCCAGGCCTATTCTATTTAATATTTTCACACTCACCCCAGAAATCCATTTGGGGAATTTTTTTTTGCACGCCATTCATTATGTCTACCCTTCCTTAAGGAGATCAGATCTGTACACAATATTCCAGATGTGGTCTCGCTAGAACTCTACAGACCTGGGTCACGACCTCTCCACTCTTGACTCAAATCCTTTCGCCTTTCTAACATGGTGCTAAGCCTGGTAATTCCTGTACAGTGATAACCAGATTTCTCAGAACAGCAACAGCTTTCAGTCTCTCAGCCTATAAAAAATACTCAGTTTTCTGCTGTTTCTACCAAAGTGGATGATCCCACATTATTTCTCATTATAGTTGCTGTTTCCTCATATCTTTGCATCCAAGCTGACCATCCAGTTATCATCTCTATCTAGGTAGATGGAGTGTTAACTTGCAGCTCCAGTGCTGAAGGACTGTTTGTGCAGAACTGGTTTAGAGACTAAATCAACAATTGCTTACAGATATTCTCCCGTGAGGTCAGTTGAACATTACCTCAGTGTATTACGATGATCATTCAGAGAAAGGTGAGAATTTATGGAGACAGCTAATATTCAGAATGGGAAATTTAATGCACCATCTAGTTTACTGTCATTAGAATCATGTTTAATTTCACTGATGCGTGTTGTGAAATTTGTTGTTTTGCGGCAGCAGTACAGTGCAAATTAAACAGGCAGTGCAAAAAGGGAACAAAAGTCGTGAGATAGTGTTCAGAAGTTGGTTCACTGTCTTTTTAGAAATATGATGGCAGAGGGGAACAAGCTCTTCCTAAAATGCTGAGAGTGTGTCATCAGGCTCCTGTGCCTCCTCTCCAAGGGTAGTAACGAAAAGAGGACATGTCCTGGGTGATGAGGGTCCTTAATGATGGATACCGCCTTTTTGGCGTATCACTCTTTGAAGATGTCCTAGATGTTGGGGAGACTGTTGCCCAAGATGGAGATGGCCGAGTTTGAAACTTTCTGCAGCTAATTCCAATCCTGTGCAGTCGCCCCTCCATACCAGACAGTGATGCAACCAGTTAGAATGCTCTCACAGTACATCTAAAGAAATTTACACAGCTTATGAATCCCATGCCAATTAGCTTTTGGCAGCAGACCCTGGTTGTTGCACCCTAGCTGTCTATGTGATACACCAGCCAGGGCAGTGCGATATGGAGAGCCCATGTAGCAGGCTCCCCCTCTCCACGCTGATACGGGATCCAAAGGAACGGCCGAGTTTGCCGCTAGCAGTTTCGCAGGAATTTCCAACAGCACTGAACTCGATGTAGGACCACCTTAGAAACTCCAACTCTGGTTTTCCCTTGCGGTTTACGTACATTGTATTCCCCACGAGTCATTATAGCCACAAGGCAGCGGAGGTTTGAGATCAGAGTTTTCCTTCTCCTAGATGAGCTGCCAACCACGGCTGATGAGCTCCACTTGCCTGAAGTGACTGGTTTTAAGGCGCCAGTAACCCGCCTTTGTCCCTTCTCCTGTCATTAAGCCCATAAGACCAAGACATAGGAGCAGAATTAGGCCATTCAGCCCATCAAGTCTGCTCCGCCATGCCATCATGGCTGATCCCGGATCCCACTCAACCCCCCTAGACCTGCCTTCTCGCCATATCCTTTGATGGTCTGACTCATCAGGAAACGATCAACTTCCACCTTAAATATACCCACAGACTCAGCCTCCACCGCAGTCTGCGGCAGAGCATCCCACAGATTCATTACTCTCTGGCTAAAAAAAATCATCCTTATCTCTGTTCTAAAAGGTTAGCCCTCAATTTTGAGGCTGTGCCCTCTAGTTCTGAATACCCCAACCATAGGAGACATCCTCTCCACATCCACCTGATCTAGTCCTTTCAACATTTGGTTGGTTTCAATCAGGTTCCCCCCCCCATCCCCCCCCCCGCATTCTTCTAAATTCAAATGAGTTCAGGCCCAAAGCTGCCAAACGATCCTCATACTTTAACCCCTTCATTCCCAGAGTCATCCTCGTGAACCTCCTCTGGACTCTCTCCAATGACAATACATCCTTTCTGAGATATGGGGCCCAAAACTGTTGACAATACTCCAAGTACGGCCTGACTAATGTCTTACTAAACCTTTCCATCATTTCATTGTTTTTATATTCTATTCCTCTTAGAGTAAATGCCAACATGGCATTTGCCTTCTTTACCACAGACTCAACCTGTAAATTAACCTTCTGGGAGTCCCCTTGCACGAGGACTCAAGTCCCTTTGCACCTCTGATGTTTGAACATTCTCCACATTTAGATAATAGTCCACACCAGTGTTCCTTTTACCAAAATGTATTATCATACATTTCCCAACACTGTATTCCATCCGCCACTTTTTTGTCCATTCTTCCAATTTGTCTAAGTCCTGCTGCAATCACATTGCTTCCTCAGCACTACCTACCCCTCTGTCTATCTTCGTATCCACCACAAACTGTGCCACTAAGCCATCAAGCCCATTGACAATGTGAAAAGCAGCAGTCCCAATACTGACCCCCTGTAGAACACCACTCGTCACTGGCAGCCAACCAGAAAAGGCCCCTTTTATTTCCACTCACTGTCTCCTGCCTGTCAGCCATTCCTCTATCCACGTCAGTTTCTTTCCTGTAATGCCACGGGATTTTATCTGGTTAAGCAGCCGCATGTGTGGCACCTATCAAACGCCTTCTGAGAATCCACGTTAATGACAACCACTGCCTCTCCTTTGTCTACCCTGCTTGCTACTTCCTCAAAGAACCAGTAACAGATTTGTCAGGCAAAATTTCCCTTTACAGAAACCCTGCTGACTTTGACTTATTTTGTCATTAGTCTCCAAGTACCCCAAAACCTCATCCTTACTAATAAACTCCAAAACTTTCCCAGCCACTGAGGTTAGGCTAACTGGCCTATAATTTCCTTTTTTTTGCCTTCCTCTCTTCTTAAAGAGTGGAGTGACATTTGCAATCCTCCAGTCCTCCGAGACCATGCCAGAATCAAGTGATTCTTGAATGATCATGACCAATGCATCCGTGATCTTGTCAGCAGCCTCTCTCAGGACTCCGGGATGTAGTCCTTCTGGCCCAGGTGACTTATCCACCTTAAGACCTTTCAGATTGCCTAGCACTTTTTCCTTTGTAATAGCAATGGCACTCACTCTCACTCCCTGACACTCACGGACCTCTGGCACACTGCTAGTGTCTTCTACGGATGCGAAGTACCTATGAAGTTCATCTGCCATCTCTTTCTCCCCCATTACTACCTCACCTCCAGTGGTCCAATATCAACTCTCAACTCCCTTTTACTCTTTATATAACTGAAAAAATTTCTGGTCTTCTGTTTTATACTGTTGGCTAGTTTGTCCTCATATTTCATCTTTTCCCTTCTTATAGCTTTTTTAATTACCTTTTGTCAGATTTTAAAAGCTTCCCAATCATCCAACTTCCCACTTACTTTTGTACCTTATATGCCCTTTCCCTGGCCTTTATGCAATCCTTAACTTCCTTTTGTCAGCCATGGTTGCCTAACCCTGCCACTTGAGCACTTCTTCGTCTGTGGGGCATATCTACCCTGTGCCTTGTGAACTATTCCCAGAAACTTCAGCCCTCTCTGCTCTGCCATCAACCCCACCTGCATCCTCCTCCAATCCACCTGGGCAAGCTCCTCTCTCATAACTCTCTTTATTCCACTGCGATACTGACACGTGCGACGTGCTTCTCCCTCTCAAGTTGCAGAGACGGTTCTGCTGGATTTAGTAGCTGAGACACATGTGAAGGCCAAGAAAATGGACTTGATTATCAGAGGCTATTTAATAATCATTACCAACATAACAAACATAAATTGACAGAAACCTAAATTCACATAAATTATACATAACACCTTTGGGACTCGTGTATAGAACCTGTTCTTATTCAGACCTCATTCAATTATCCATTTAGGATTCTGATCACTTCGAGGTTCTAGTGGCACCTCCACTGCCCCTCCTTCCCCATAGCCCAAGTCCACCCCAGAATCAGAATCAGATTTAATCTCACTGACTTAGATTATGTGAATTTAATGTGACCTTTTATTCCACTTTATTTTCAGAGGAGGCAGTTTGAAATTAAATTTTCCTTGAGGGGTCAGAGATTGGTAGACCATCTCATATGGCAGAGGTTAAGGTGTTTGCAGGAAACTAGGGGTTAATTATTTCTCAAGTATTTTTGTAACTAGTTTCTCAGATTCAAGTATGTTTGTGTTGCATATCTATAAACTTTAGGTATCTGATGGAATTTCCCCATTTTTGCACAACATCTCTACTGAACCATCCTCTGATTACAGATTAAATAGTTTTGCAATGATTATTCTACATTATTTTGCTAAACTGAGATGTATCACACGAGAGCGTAAAAGCTATCTGATAAAGTTGTATTCCGGATTTGGGGTATGCAGCAAATATTTACTTTATCAGCAGCCAACCTTCAGACCTGTACGTGGATTGTAGATTGAATTTAAAATGCAGCCCTGAACATTCTGGAGCTGATGGCGAACCAGACAATGCTGATTAATGTTCATCTGGGGTGTCTGGAGTGTGGGTGCGAAGAAGGATGTGTTTGAAAGCTGTATGAAATTCAAAGGAAGCATTGTAGATACATTTTAACTATGGAATAGACCTGCAATTTGATCTTTAGCATATAAAAATGTCATGTAATATTGGGTCAAGAGGCCTCTACCTCCAAGCGTGTCTCATTTTGTTGAATAAAACACTTCTGTATCCACTAGCTTTCATATCTCTCTGGTGACTTCGTTCTCGTTACAACAAAAGTGACAATGATTCATTTAAAATTGGTAGAACCGAGTCACACAATAGTGCAGCGACTAGTACTGCTGAATCCTGATCTTAGTGCTTCTGTGATGGGTTCACCCATTTTCCCCGTCTGTGGGTTTCTCCGAGTCCTCTGGGCTCCTCACACAATCCAAGGACATGCTGATAAGTGGGCCACTGGAAGTTATGGTAAGTGGGAGGCAGGAGATTGAGGGGAAGTGCGAGAGAAAATAAGCTACAGAGAATGAAGGGGAGGTGTGGGACTGCACAGGCCTGATAGGCCACATCGTACCCTCTAAGCTGCGTGGGGGCATGGCCACACAGGAACTGAAACACGTCCATGCACATAGCCTTTGTAGTTGTGCCGCTGGGATTTTCTTTCATACTGTGTCAGTACAATTGTGAAATTATACAAATATCATTTTGAAATCTATTTTAATATGATGGTGAAATGCCCTGTAATTAATATGTTAATTAATATAATACTCTTTTGGAAGAGGACAGCGAGGCTTTGAGAGGAAGTGCGGCGGCGGCCATTTTCAAATTGTCCAATTGTGTCTCAGATCGGAGTTCTGAGAGGCGGGACTGCGCAGGCGCGTGAGGAGGCCTGGGAAGGAGGGAAGATATAAAAAAGGAGAGACTGAGTGAGGTAGTTCTCTTTTGGAAGAGGACAGCGAGGCTTTGAGTGGAAGTGCGGCGGCGGCCATTTTCAAATTGTCCAATTGCGACTCAGATCGGAGTTCTGAGAGGCGGGACTGCGCAGGCACGTGAGGAGGCCTGGGAAGGAGGGAAGATATAAAAAGAACGCAGCCTTAAGAAGCGGGCAGCTTCGTTTGCGGGCAGCGGAGTGCGCCGGGAGCAGAGTGTAGGGCGTGGGTTCAGGGGGCTTAGGCGGAAGAGGGCACAGTAGGCTTATCTTTTAGTTCTTGTTATTTTCAGTTATTCAGGAAGTATGAGTGTGAGGGCAGCTTGTTGTTCTCGGTGTCGGATGTGGGAGGTCCTGGAGTCTCCGAGCCTCCCGGGCGTCCACATTTGCGCCAGGTGCACCGAACTGCAGCTCCTGAGGGCCCGAGTTAGGGAACTGGAGCTCCAGCTCGATGACCTTCGCCTGGTCAGGGAGAGTGAGGAGGTGATTGAGAGGAGTTACAGGCAGGTGGTCACTCCAGGGCCACGGGAGGCAGATAGGTGGGTCACGGTCAGGAAGGGGAAGATGCAGGTACTAGAGAGTACCCCGGTGGCTGTACCCCTTGACAATAAGTACTCATGTTTGAGTACAGTTGGGGGGGGGGGGACAGCCTTCCTGGTGGAAGTGACAGTGGCCGGGCCTCCGGCACAGAGGACGGCCCTGTAGCTCAGAAGGGTAGGGATAGAAGAAAGAGGACCATAGTAATAGGGGACTCAATAGTCAGGGGCTCAGACAGGCGTTTCTGTGGAGGTGATCGGGAGTCCCGGATGGTAATTTGCCTCCCTGGTGCCAGGGTTCGGGACGTTTCTGATCGCGTCCAAGATATCCTGAAGTGGGAGGGTGAGGAGCCAGAGGTCGTGGTACATGTAGGTACCAATGACATAGGTAGGAAAGGAGAAGAGGTTCTAAAATGAGAGTATAGGGAGTTAGGAAGGCAGTTAAGAAGAAGGACCGCAAAGGTAGTAATCTCGGGATTACTGCCTGTGCCACGCGACAGTGAGAGTAGGAATGGAATTAGGTGGAGGATGAATGCGTGGCTGTGGGATTGGAGCAGGGGGCAGGGATTCAAGTTTCTGGATCATTGGGACCTCTTCTGGGGCAGGCGTGACCTGTTCAAGAAGGACGGGTTACACTTGAATCCTGGGGGGACCAATATCCTAGTGGGGAGGTTTGCTAGGGCTACAGGGCAGACTTTAAACTAGTAAGATGGGGGGGGGGGGTGGGAATCAAGTTGAGGAAACCATGGGAGAGGAGGTTAGTTCACCAGTAGAGCAAGTAAATAGACAGTGTGTGAGGGAGGAAAGGCAGGTGATGGAGAAGGGATGCGCTCAGCCCGAAGATGTAGGGGAGAAGAAAGAAAAGGATAATAAATTTGAATGCATTGTTAGGGATGAAAAGAGAGGAGGGGGTGGAGAGTATCTTAAATGTATCTATTTTAATGCTAGGAGCATTGTAAGAAAGGTGGATGAGCTTAAAGCGTGGATTGATACCTGGAATTATGATGTTGTAGCTATTAGTGAAACATGTTTGCAGGAAGGGTGTGATTGGCAACTAAATATTCCTGGATTTAGTTGCTTCAGGTGTGATAGAGTAGGAGGGGCCAGAGGAGGAGGTGTTGCATTGCTTGTCCGAGAAAATCTTATGGCGGTGCTTTGGAAGGATAGATTAGAGAGCTCCTCTAGGGAGACTATTTGGGTGGAATTGAGGAATGGGAAGGGTGTAGTAACACTGATAGGAGTGTATTATAGGCCACCTAATGGGGAGCGTGAGTTGCAAGAGCAAATGTGTAAGGAGATAGCAGATATTTGTAGTAAACACAAGGTGGTGATTGTGGGAGATTTTAATTTTCCACACGTAGACTGGGAAGCTCATTCTGTAAAAGGGCTGGATGGTTTAGAGTTTGTGAAATTTGTGCAGGATAGTTTTTTGCAACAATACATAGAAGTACCGACTAGAGATGGGGCAGTGTTGGATCTCCTGTTAGGGAATGCGATAGGTCAGCTGACAGATGTATGTGTTGGGGAGCACTTCGGGTCCAGTGATCACAATAGCATTAGCTTCAATATAATTATGGAGAAGGACAGGACAGGACCTAGAGTTGAGATTTTTGATTGGAGAAAGGCTAACTTTGAGGAGATGCGAAGGGATTTAGAGAGAGTGGATTGGGTCAAGTTGTTTTATGGGAAGGATGTAATAGAGGGTACATTTAAGGGTGAAATTATGAGGGTACATAATATTTATGTTCCTGTTAGGTTGAAAGGAAAGGTTAAAAGTTTGAAAGCACTATGGTTTTCAAGGGATATTAGAAATTTGGTTCGGAAAAAGAGGGATGTCTACAATAGATATAGGCAGCATGGAGTAAAGGAATTGCTCGAGGAATATAAAGAATGTAAAAGGAATCTTAAGAAAGAGATTAGAAAAGCTAAAAGAAGATACGAGGTTGGTTTGGCAAATAAGGTGAAAGTAAATCCGAAAGGTTTCTACAGTTATATTAAAAGCAAGAGGATAGTGAAGGATAAAATTTCCCCCTTAGAGAATCAGAGTGGTCAGCTATGTGTGGAACCGAAGGAGATGGGAGAGATTTTGAATGATTTCTTCTCTTCGGTATTCACTAAGGAGAAGGATATTGAATTGTCTAAGGTGTGGGAAACAAGTAAGGAAGTTATGGAACCTATGACAATTAAAGAGGTGGAGGTACTGGCGCTTTTAAGAAATTTAAAAGTGGATAAATCTCCGGGTCCTGACAGGATATTCCCCAGCACCTTGAGGGAAGTTTGTGTAGAAATAGCAGGAGCTCTGACGGAGATCTTTAAGATGTCATTAGAAACGGGGATTGTGCCGGAGGATTGGCGTATTGCTCATGTGGTTCCATTGTTTAAAAAGGGTTCTAGAAGTAAGCCTAGCAATTATAGACCTGTCAGTTTGACATCAGTGGTGGATAAATTAATGGAAAGTATTCTTAGAGATAGTATTAATAATTATCTGGATAGACAGGATCTGATTAGGAGTAGCCAGCATGGATTTGTGCATGGAAGGTCATGTTTGACAAACCTTATTGAATTTTTTGAAGAAGTTACAAGGAATGTTGACAAGGGTAAGGCAGTGGATGTAGTCTATATGGACTTCAGCAAAGCCTTTGACAAAGTTCCACATGAAAGGTTAGTTAAGAAGGTTCAGTCATTAGGTATTATTGCTGGAGTAATAAAATGGATTCAACAGTGGCTAGATGGGAGATGCCAGAGAGTAGTGGTGGATAATTGTTTATTGGAATGGAGGCCGGTGACTAGCGGGGTGCCTCAGGGATCTGTTTTGGGCCCAATGTTGTTTGTAATATACATAAATGATCTGGATGACGGGGTGGTAAATTGGATTAGTAAATATGCCGATGATACTAAGGTAGGAGGTGTTGTGGATAATGAGGTGGGGTTTCGAAGCTTGAGGGAGATTTATGCTGGTTAGAAGAATGGGCTGAACGTTGGCAGATGGAGTTTAATGCTGAGAAGTGTGAGGTTCTACATTTTGGCAGGAATAATCCAAATAGAACATGCAGGGTAAATGGTAGGGCATTGAGGAATGCAGAGGAACAGAGAGATCTAGGAATAACAGTGCATAGTTCCCTGAAGGTGGAGTCTCATGTAGATAGGGTGGTGAAGAAGGCTTTTGGAATGCTGGCCTTTATAAATCAAAGCATTGAGTACAGAAGTTGGAACGTAATGTTAAAATTGTACAAGGCATTGGTAAGGCCAAATTTAGAATATAGTGTGCAGTTCTGGTCACTGAATTATAGGAAAGATATCAATAAATTAGAGAGAGTGCAGAGACGATTTACTAGGATGTTACCTGGGTTTCAGCACTTAAGTTACAGAGAAAGGTTGAACAAGTTAGGTCTCTATTCATTGGAGCGTAGAAGGTTGAGGGGGGATTTGATCGAGGTATTTAAAATTTTGAGAGGGATAGATGGAGTTGACGTGAATAGGCTGTTTCCATTGAGAGTAGGGGAGATTCAAACGAGAGGACATGATTTGAGAGTTAGGGGGCAGAAGTTTAAGGGAAATATGAGGGGGTATTTCTTTACTCAGAGAGTGATAGCTGTGTGGAATGAGCTTCCTGTAGAAGTAGTAGAGGCCAGTTCAGTTGTGTCATTTAAGGTAAAATTGGATAGGTATATGGACAGGAAAGGAGTGGAGGGTTATGGGCTGAGTGCGGGTAGGTGGGACTAGGTGAGAGTAAGAGTTCGGCACGGACTAGGAGGGCCGAGATGGCCTGTTTCCGTGCTGTGATTGTTATATAATCCATATATGTTCTAAGTAATAAACATACCACAACCTTTACTTTGAAACATTTTGAAGCTTCAATGTACTTACATTGTCAGTGTTCCAAGTTACAACACTGTTACAAATTGTAACAATAAACACAGAATGGAAGTCAGTTGCTCATTATTAACAAACCTTCGGCCCATTGAACACCAACACTGTCTAGTCAAAACGTTTTACTTTTACCATTGTGTCTGTCAGTTGTTTTGACTGGCTGATATCATTTACTTGTGTTGTGAATTGTGGATTGATGTGAAAAATTCTACATTCTGACTTTCTTGCTAAGTAATCATAAGTATGTGATTTTTCAATTTTCATTCTACATATTAATAGCATGTATATTATCTATTAAAAAATTAAAGTGCTGCACAGTTTTCAGGCCACATAAAGATTTCCTGCTCAGAGCAATGGTTGGTCTGTACAGCTGTAAAAAAAATCAGAGAGATTGTTGATGGACTGGACAACCTCCTTCTGTCATGAGAAAATATGATTAGATAATGACTCTGCTGCTGATACACTGGAAAGTAAGCCAAACTTTTGCAATTAAGTGATATTTAAACCAATGAATGGGAATTCAATCCAGCGAGACTTGGCTATCGCTTGTTCACAACAATGGTATCATAATTGACCCCAAGATAAAACCTTCACTCCATTTGACCATGCACTTTGATTCCACTGACCTTGTCCCATCGCCAAGGCAACACCTAACTCCACCCCTGCTTCAACTCAACTGCCACCGAAATTCCTGACCTCGAGTTTCCTACCTCCACATTCAATCAATTCAACAAACTCCCGGCTGGTTCCCTTTATTGTTCCATCTATTTAATTGTGGTTGCTTAGTTGGTAACAGTAGCTGGAGTAAAGTAAAAAAAAACTGCTGGAGGAACTCAGTGGGTCATGCAGCATCTACGGGGGGAAACACATAAAATACTGAAGCAACTCAACAGGTCAGGCAAACACCACCAACGCTGCAATTACAAGGTTCGACCAGGGGGTGGCGGTAGGAACCAAGCAATAAAATGCCAGCAGACAGGCGGAGATCGGCCAACCAAACCACGACAGGTAAAAAGGGCTCTACACTGAGAGGTTATTAGTGCGGGGAGTGGGGTAAATCAATGTTACACTGAGGGGTGTGGGGTGTATCGGTGTTACACTGAGGGTGTGGGGTGTATCAATGTTACACTGAGGGTGTGGGGTGTATCGGTGTTACAGTGAGGGGTGTGGGGTATATCAGTGTTACACTGAGGGTGTGGGGTGTATCGGTGTCACACTGAGGGTGTGGGGTGTATCAATGTTACACTGAGGGGTGTGGGGTGTATCGGTGTCACACTGAGGGGTGTGGGGTGTATCGGTGTCACACTGAGGGTGTGGGGTGTATCAATGTTACACTGAGGGGTGTGGGGTGTATCGGTGTCACACTGAGGGGTGTGGGGTGTATCGGTGTTACACTGAGGGTGTGGGGTGTATCGGTGTCACACTGAGGGGTGTGGGGTGTATCGGTGTCACACTGAGGGGTGTGGGGTGTATCGGTGTTACACTGAGGGTGTGGGGTGTATCGGTGTTACATTGAGGGTGTGGGGTGTATCGGTGTTACAGTGAGGGGTGTGGGGTGTATCAATGTCACACTGAGGGTGTGGGGTGTATCGGTGTTACAGTGAGGGGTGTGGGGTATATCAGTGTTACACTGAGGGTGTGGGGTGTATCGGTGTCACACTGAGGGTGTGGGGTGTATCAATGTTACACTGAGGGGTGTGGGGTGTATCGGTGTCACACTGAGGGGTGTGGGGTGTATCGGTGTCACACTGAGGGTGTGGGGTGTATCAATGTTACACTGAGGGGTGTGGGGTGTATCGGTGTCACACTGAGGGGTGTGGGGTGTATCGGTGTTACACTGAGGGTGTGGGGTGTATCGGTGTCACACTGAGGGGTGTGGGGTGTATCGGTGTCACACTGAGGGGTGTGGGGTGTATCGGTGTTACACTGAGGGTGTGGGGTGTATCAATGTTACACTGAGGGGTGTGGGGTGTATCAATGTTACACTGAGGGGTGTGGGGTATATCAATGTTACAATGAGGGGTGTGGGGTGTATCAATGTCACACTGAGGGGTGTGGGGTGTATCGGTGTTACCCTAAGGGGTCTGGAGTGTATCGGTGTTACACTGAGGGGTGTGGGGTGTATCAATGTCACACTGAGGGGTGTGGGGTGTATCGGTGTTACACTGAGGGGTGTGGGGTGTATCGGTGTCACACTGAGGGTGTGGGGTGTATCGGTGTTACAGTGAGGGGTGTGGGGTGTATCAATGTTACAATGAGGGGTGTGGGGTGTATCAATGTTACACTGAGGGGTGTGGGGTGTATCAGTGTCACACTGAGGGTGTGGGGTGTATCAATGTTACACTGAGGGGTGTGGGGTGTATCAATGTTACACTGAGGGGTGTGGGGTATATCAATGTTACAATGAGGGGTGTGGGGTGTATCAATGTCACACTGAGGGGTGTGGGGTGTATCGGTGTTACCCTAAGGGGTCTGGAGTGTATCGGTGTTACACTGAGGGGTGTGGGGTGTATCAATGTCACACTGAGGGGTGTGGGGTGTATCGGTGTTACACTGAGGGGTGTGGGGTGTATCGGTGTCACACTGAGGGTGTGGGGTGTATCAGTGTTACACTGAGGGTCTGGAGTGTATCAATGTTACACTGAGGGGTGTGGGGTGTATCGGTGTTACACTGAGGGGTGTGGGGTGTATCAATGTCACACTGAGGGTGTGGGGTGTATCAGTGTTACACTGAGGGGTGTGGGGTGTATCGGTGTTACACTGAGGGGTATATCAATGTTACACTGAGGGTGTGGGGTGTATCGGTGTTACACTGAGGGGTATATCAATGTTGCACTGAGGGTGTGGGGTGTATCAGTGTCACACTGAGGGGTGTGGGGTGTATCAATGTTACACTGAGGGTGTGGGGTGTATCAATGTTACACTGAGGGGTGTGGGGTGTATCGGTGTTACCCTAAGGGGTCTGGAGTGTATCGGTGTCACACTGAGGGTGTGGGGTATATCAGTGTTACAGTGAGGGGTGTGGGGTGTATCAGTGTCACACTGAGGGTGTGGGGTGTATCAATGTTACACTGAGGGGTGTGGGGTGTATCGGTGTCACACTGAGGGGTGTGGGGTGTATCAGTGTTACACTGAGGGGTGTGGGGTATATCAGTGTCACACTGAGGGTGTGGGGTGTATCGGTGTTACACTGAGGGGTGTGGGGTATATCGGTGTCACACTGAGGGTGTGGGGTGTATCGGTGTTACACTGAGGGGTGTGGGGTGTATCGGTGTTACACTGAGGGGTGTGGGGTGTATCAGTGTCACACTGAGGGTGTGGGGTGTATCAATGTTACACTGAGGGTGTGGGGTGTATCGGTGTTACACTGAGGGTGTGGGGTGTATCAATGTTACACTGAGGGGTGTGGGGTGTATCGGTGTCACACTGAGGGGTGTGGGGTGTATCAGTGTTACACTGAGGGGTGTGGGGTGTATCGGTGTTACACTGAGGGGTGTATCAGTGTTACACTGAGGGTGTGGGGTGTATCGGTGTTACCCTAAGGGGTCTGGAGTGTATCGGTGTTACACTGAGGGGTGTGGGGTGTATCAGTGTCACACTGAGGGTGTGGGGTGTATCAATGTCACACTGAGGGTGTGGGGTGTATCGGTGTTACCCTAAGGGGTCTGGAGTGTATCAGTGTTACAGTGAGGGGTGTGGGGTGTATCAGTGTCACACTGAGGGTGTGGGGTGTATCAATGTTACACTGAGGGGTGTGGGGTGTATCGGTGTCACACTGAGGGGTGTGGGGTGTATCAGTGTTACACTGAGGGGTGTGGGGTGTATCGGTGTTACACTGAGGGGTGTATCAGTGTTACACTGAGGGTGTGGGGTGTATCGGTGTTACCCTAAGGGGTCTGGAGTGTATCAGTGTCACACTGAGGGTGTGGGGTGTATCAGTGTTACCCTGGGGGGTCTGGAGTGTATTGGTGTCATACTGAGGATGTGGGGTATATCAGTGTTACCCTGGGGGGTCTGGAGTGTATTGGTGTTACACTCGGGAGGTGTCTGTGCCAGTTGTTCTGAAGTGTTAACTTGGTAGTTTACAATTAAATCCCTGCAGAGGTGATCGAGGCTGTCGACATACCAGCCGGCCAGCCGATGGGGAGCTGATACTGTTGCACCGCGTTCACACCTACATCCCTCGGAGATCATGACCAGAGGGAGGGAAGGGATCGTCTGCGAGACGCTGTGACTGGTGGACGTGGAAGTAGCCAGCGGGCCGGGGAGCGCCCGTGTGGAGAGTGCTGGTTTTCAGGACCAGGTCCTTTCAAGGGCAATGGAGTTTCAAAGCACCGTGGAGTTTAAACTGCGGGGAGATTGAGAAAGGGTGATCGGAATCTGAAGCGACCCTGCCTGATCAGGTGTAAATCTGGAGGGTGGTGGGGCGCCGACAAGGAACTGGACACAAAAGATTCTGCAGACGCTGGAAATCCAAAGCAACTGGTACAAAATGCTGGAGGTTCTCAGCAGGTCGGGCAGCGTCTAACGAAATAAATGAAGGAGTCGACGCTTCGGGCGGAGACCCTTCATCGGGACTCAACCCATCCCGAACTCGCGGGGTAAACTCCCCGAGCCGTCATCTGTGGGGCTGCGCTGAAGAAAAATGTTTCTGCGAGTTTTGGAGCCCCGATGTGTTTGCAGAATTCCAATCTGCTCCCGGAAAACAGAGGGAAAGAGAGAAACACTGGCTCCTGCCACTGCCGCCGTTATCTGTAGAAAACTGGCGGCTGGAAAGGCCGCGTTTCCGGTGCAGGAGCTCGGCCTGACGGTGGATATTTACCTTGGAGCCGGCCCCGTCCCTCCCGTACGCGGGCGGCTGCCATCCGCCCACCATTGTTCACCTGTTTGCACAGGCGGCAGCTTCAGTCACGACCCGACCCAACCCGCAGCTTTCCAAAATACTTGTTATTTTCCCGAGTTCCCGTCCCAGCAAGAGAAAGGTCTGAAAAACATTTCACAGGGGACCGCCGACTCCGAATGAGGGGGTCGCACACTCGGGGGAGAGGCGGCAAGACAGGGGGGCTGGTCAATCCCCAAAAGGAAGCTCGGGCACAGAGGGTCCTCGGGATAGATATTTAGGGAATAGAAGTATATGGGGTTAACTCAGGAAAGTGCTCCTATGGTAAAAGATCAAAAGGTTTGGCAAAGAGACTGGTTTTAAGAAAAGACAAGTCGGTAACTAATGTCTTCCCCCAACTTCTGGAATCCCACAAACACTTTGGTGAGGGAGAGCGTCGTTGGTTGTGTTTGTGTAAGGCTGCATATGCAAAGGGGGCTGGTTGGGACCTGGATCAAGCTTGAATGTGATGACCCATCTGGTTGAACAGCCTGAGATGGGTTATTGAACTGTGAGATGATCATTGCCTAAGGACGTGGTCTGTTTTGTGTTGGTTCTGTAAGCCTTTTGGAAGATCTCTAATTGCAGCCATAGATAGATAGATAGATAAGTAGATAGATGGACAGATTGATAGATTTGAAGGTAAAATAGATAGATGGAAAAATAGATCGAGCGTCATGGTCTGGTCCGAAGTCCGCATTCTGGTTCACGGTCCAGTCTGCGGACCCCGGGTCCTCCGACTGTCCCTTGTTTCGATTGGACTTAAACATGAGCACCTGATGCTCATCTTGGGGGCTGAGAATATAAGTGGCCCTCGGATTGTGTGTGGTTGGGGGGGGAGGGGAGGGGAGGGAGGGGCGGTTGGTTGTCTCGTCTCTCTTTGGAGCAACCCACCGGTGGAAGGCTAGTACATTCATCAAGTTATGGATTTGGCTGTTCCATAGCCCGCCAGGGTTACCGGTCACCTCGAGTCTTGGAGCCACCCCAGACCGAGCTCCCTTCCTGTCCCTAGCCACAGTCGGGTAAGCCAGACCGTTTCCAGTTACTCTGCAGTTGGTTCTGTCCCTTCCTGTCCCTTGCCTCCATCGGGTGGAGTCCCGCGTCCTGCCCAGGAGCAAGCTCCAAGGACCCAAGCCTCAAGCCTCGAGCTCCAAGAACCCAAGCCTCAAGCCTCGAGCTCCAAGAACCCAAGCCTCAAGCCTCGAGCTCCAAGAACCCGCCTTGAGCTCCAAGAACCCAAGCCTCAAGCTCCAAGAACCCAAGCCTCAAGCTCCAAGAACCCAAGCCTCAAGCTCCAAGAACCCAAGTCTCAAGCTCCAAGAACCCAAGCCTCAAGTCTCAAGCTCCAAGAACCCAAGCCTAAAGCCTCGAGCTCCAAGAACCCAAGTCTCAAGCTCCAAGAACCCGCCTCGAGCTCCAAGAACCCAAGCCTCAAGCTCCAAGAACCCAAGCCTCGAGCTCCAAGAACCCAAGCCTCAAGCTCCAAGAACCCGCCTCGAGCTCCAAGAACCCAAGCCTCAAGCTCCAAGAACCCAAGCCTCAAGCTCCAAGAACCCAAGTCTCAAGCTCCAAGAACCCAAGCCTCAAGCCTCGAGCTCCAAGAACCCGTCTCAAGCTCCAAGAACTCAAGCCTCGAGCTCCAAGAACCCAAGCCTCGAGCTCCAAGAACCCAAGCCTCAAGCCTCGAGCTCCAAGAACCCAAGCCTCAAGCCTCGAGCTCCAAGAACCCAAGCCTCAAGCCTCGAGCTCCAAGAACCCAAGCCTCAAGCCTCAAGCTCCAAGAACCCAAGCCTCAAGCTCCAAGAACCCAAGCCTCAAGCCTCGAGCTCCAAGAACCCGCCTCGAGCTCCAAGAACCCAAGCCTCAAGCTCCAAGAACCCAAGCCTCAAGCTCCAAGAACCCAAGCCTCAAGCTCCAAGAACCCAAGTCTCAAGCTCCAAGAACCCAAGCCTCAAGTCTCAAGCTCCAAGAACCCAAGCCTAAAGCCTCGAGCTCCAAGAACCCAAGTCTCAAGCTCCAAGAACCCGCCTCGAGCTCCAAGAACCCAAGCCTCAAGCTCCAAGAACCCAAGCCTCGAGCTCCAAGAACCCAAGCCTCAAGCTCCAAGACCACGCCTCGAGCTCCAAGAACCCAAGCCTCAAGCTCCAAGAACCCAAGCCTCAAGCTCCAAGAACCCAAGCCTCAAGCTCCAAGAACCCAAGTCTCAAGCTCCAAGAACCCAAGCCTCAAGTCTCAAGCTCCAAGAACCCAAGCCTAAAGCCTCGAGCTCCAAGAACCCGTCTCAAGCTCCAAGAACCCGCCTCGAGCTCCAAGAACCCAAGCCTCAAGCTCCAAGAACCCAAGCCTCGAGCACCAAGAACCCAAGCCTCAAGCTCCAAGAACCCGCCTCGAGCTCCAAGAACCCAAGCCTCAAGCTCCAAGAACCCAAGCCTCAAGCTCCAAGAACCCAAGTCTCAAGCTCCAAGAACCCAAGCCTCAAGCCTCGAGCTCCAAGAACCCAAGTCTCAAGCTCCAAGAACTCAAGCCTCGAGCTCCAAGAACCCAAGCCTCGAGCTCCAAGAACCCAAGCGTCAAGCCTCGAGCTCCAAGAACCCAAGCCTCAAGCCTCGAGCTCCAAGAACCCAAGCCTCAAGCCTCGAGCTCCAAGAACCCAAGCCTCAAGCCTCAAGCTCCAAGAACCCAAGCCTCAAGCTCCAAGAACCCAAGCCTCAAGCCTCGAGCTCCAAGAACCCGCCTCGAGCTCCAAGAACCCAAGCCTCAAGCTCCAAGAACCCAAGCCTCAAGCTCCAAGAACCCAAGTCTCAAGCTCCAAGAACCCAAGCCTCAAGCCTCAAGCTCCAAGAACCCAAGCCTCAAGCCTCGAGCTCCAAGAACCCGCCTCGAGCTCCAAGAACCCAAGCCTCAAGCTCCAAGAACCCAAGCCTCAAGCTCCAAGAACCCAAGTCTCAAGCTCCAAGAACCCAAGCCTCAAGCCTCGAGCTCCAAGAACCCAAGCCTCAAGCTCCAAGAACTCAAGCCTCGAGCTCCAAGAACCCAAGCCTCGAGCTCCAAGAACCCAAGCCTCAAGCCTCGAGCTCCAAGAACCCAAGCCTCAAGCCTCGAGCTCCAAGAACCCAAGCCTCAAGCCTCAAGCTCCAGGAACCCAAGCCTCAAGCTCCAAGAACCCAAGCCTCAAGCCTCGAGCTCCAAGAACCCGCCTCGAGCTCCAAGAACCCAAGCCTCAAGCTCCAAGAACCCAAGCCTCAAGCTCCAAGAACCCAAGTCTCAAGCTCCAAGAACCCAAGCCTCAAGCCTCGAGCTCCAAGAACCCAAGTCTCAAGCTCCAAGAACCCAAGCCTCAAGCCTCGAGCTCCAAGAACCCAAGTCTCAAGCTCCAAGAACCCAAGCCTCAAGCCTCGAGCTCCAAGAACCCAAGCCTCAAGCTCCAAGAACCCAAGCCTCAAGCCTCGAGCTCCAAGAACCCAAGCCTCAAGCCTCGAGCTCCAAGAACCCAAGCCTCAAGCTCCAAGAACCCAAGCCTCGAGCTCCAAGAACCCAAGCCTCAAGCTCCAAGAACCCGCCTCGAGCTCCAAGAACCCAAGCCTCAAGCTCCAAGAACCCAAGCCTCAAGCTCCAAGAACCCAAGCCTCAAGCCTCGAGCTCCAAGAACCCGCCTCGAGCTCCAAGAACCCAAGCCTCAAGCTCCAAGAACCCAAGCCTCAAGCTCCAAGAACCCGTCTCAAGCTCCAAGAACCCAAGCCTCAAGCCTCGAGCTCCAAGAACCCAAGTCTCAAGCTCCAAGAACCCAAGCCTCAAGCCTCGAGCTCCAAGAAGCCAAGTCTCAAGCTCCAAGAACCCAAGCCTCAAGCCTCGAGCTCCAAGCCTCAAGCCTCGAGCTCCAAGTCTCAAGCTCCAAGAACCCAAGCCTCAAGCCTCGAGCTCCAAGAACCCAAGCCTCAAGCCTCGAGCTCCAAGAACCCAAGCCTCCAGCTCCAAGCCTCGAGCTCCAAGAACCCAAGCCTCAAGCTCCAAGACCCCGCCTCGAGCTCCAAGAACCCAAGCCTCAAGCTCCAAGAACCCAAGCCTCAAGCTCCAAGAACCCAAGCCTCAAGTCTCAAGCTCCAAGAACCCAAGCCTCAAGCCTCGAGCTCCAAGAACCCAAGCCTCAAGCCTCAAGCTCCAAGAACCCAAGCCTCAAGCTCCAAGAACCCAAGCCTCAAGCCTCAAGCTCCAAGAACCCAAGCCTCAAGCCTCGAGCTCCAAGAACCCAAGCCTCAAGCCTCAAGCTCCAAGAACCCAAGCCTCAAGCTCCAAGAACCCAAGCCTCAAGCCTCGAGCTCCAAGAACCCGCCTCGAGCTCCAAGAACCCAAGCCTCAAGCTCCAAGAACCCAAGCCTCAAGCTCCAAGAACCCAAGTCTCAAGCTCCAAGAACCCAAGCCTCAAGCCTCAAGCTCCAAGAACCCAAGCCTCAAGCTCCAAGAACCCAAGCCTCAAGCCTCGAGCTCCAAGAACCCGCCTCGAGCTCCAAGAACCCAAGCCTCAAGCTCCAAGAACCCAAGCCTCAAGCTCCAAGAACCCAAGTCTCAAGCTCCAAGAACCCAAGCCTCAAGCCTCGAGCTCCAAGAACCCAAGCCTCAAGCTCCAAGAACTCAAGCCTCGAGCTCCAAGAACCCAAGCCTCGAGCTCCAAGAACCCAAGCCTCAAGCCTCGAGCTCCAAGAACCCAAGTCTCAAGCTCCAAGAACCCAAGCCTCAAGCCTCGAGCTCCAAGAACCCAAGCCTCAAGCCTCAAGCTCCAGGAACCCAAGCCTCAAGCTCCAAGAACCCAAGCCTCAAGCCTCGAGCTCCAAGAACCCGCCTCGAGCTCCAAGAACCCAAGCCTCAAGCTCCAAGAACCCAAGCCTCAAGCTCCAAGAACCCAAGTCTCAAGCTCCAAGAACCCAAGCCTCAAGCCTCGAGCTCCAAGAACCCAAGTCTCAAGCTCCAAGAACCCAAGCCTCAAGCCTCGAGCTCCAAGAACCCAAGTCTCAAGCTCCAAGAACCCAAGCCTCAAGCCTCGAGCTCCAAGAACCCAAGCCTCAAGCTCCAAGAACCCAAGCCTCAAGCCTCGAGCTCCAAGAACCCAAGCCTCAAGCCTCGAGCTCCAAGAACCCAAGCCTCAAGCTCCAAGAACCCAAGCCTCGAGCTCCAAGAACCCAAGCCTCAAGCTCCAAGAACCCGCCTCGAGCTCCAAGAACCCAAGCCTCAAGCTCCAAGAACCCAAGCCTCAAGCTCCAAGAACCCTAGCCTCAAGCCTCGAGCTCCAAGAACCCGCCTCGAGCTCCAAGAACCCAAGCCTCAAGCTCCAAGAACCCAAGCCTCAAGCTCCAAGAACCCGTCTCAAGCTCCAAGAACCCAAGCCTCAAGCCTCGAGCTCCAAGAACCCAAGTCTCAAGCTCCAAGAACCCAAGCCTCAAGCCTCGAGCTCCAAGAACCCAAGTCTCAAGCTCAAAGAACCCAAGCCTCAAGCCTCGAGCTCCAAGCCTCAAGCCTCGAGCTCCAAGTCTCAAGCTCCAAGAACCCAAGCCTCAAGCCTCGAGCTCCAAGAACCCAAGCCTCAAGCCTCGAGCTCCAAGAACCCAAGCCTCAAGCCTCGAGCTCCAAGAACCCAAGCCTCCAGCTCCAAGCCTCGAGCTCCAAGAACCCAAGCCTCAAGCTCCAAGACCCCGCCTCGAGCTCCAAGAACCCAAGCCTCAAGCTCCAAGAACCCAAGCCTCAAGCTCCAAGAACCCAAGCCTCAAGCCTCGAGCTCCAAGAACCCGCCTCGAGCTCCAAGAACCCAAGCCTCAAGCTCCAAGAACCCAAGCCTCAAGCTCCAAGAACCCAAGTCTCAAGCTCCAAGAACCCAAGCCTCAAGCCTCGAGCTCCAAGAACCCAAGTCTCAAGCTCCCAGAACCCAAGCCTCAAGCCTCGAGCTCAAAGAACCCAAGTCTCAAGCTCCAAGAACCCAAGCCACAATCCTCGAGCTCCAAGCCTCAAGCTCCAAGAACCCAAGCCTCAAGCCTCGAGCTCCAAGAACCCAAGCCTCAATCCTCGAGCTCCGTCTCAAGCTCCAAGAACCCAAGCCTCAATCCTCGAGCTCCAAGAACCCAAGCCTCAAGCCTCGAGCTCCAAGAACCCAAGCCTCAAGCCTCGAGCTCCAAGAACCCAAGCCTCGAGCTCCAAGAACCCAAGCCTCAAGCCTCGAGCTCCAAGAACCCAAGCCTCAAGCTCCAAGAACCCAAGCCTCCAGCTCCAAGAACCCAAGCCTCCAGCTCCAAGAACCCGCCTCAAGCTCCAAGAACCCAAGCCTCAAGCTCCAAGAACCCAAGTCTCAAGCTCCAAGAACCCAAGCCTCAAGCCTCGAGCTCCAAGAACCCGTCTCAAGCTCGTAGAACCCAAGCCTCAAGCCTCGAGCTCCAAGAACCCAAGTCTCAAGCTCCAAGAACCCAAGCCTCAAGCTCCAAGAACTCAAGCCTCGAGCTCCAAGATCCCAAGCCTCAAGCTCCAAGAACCCAAGCCTCAAGCCTCGAGCTTCAAGCCTCAAGCTCCAAGAACCCAAGCCTCAAGCCTCGAGCTCCAAGCTCCAAGAACCCACGCCTCAAGCCTCGAGCTCCAAGAACCCAAGCCTCAAGCCTCGAGCTCCAAGAACCCAAGCCTCAAGCCTCGAGCTCCAAGAACCCAAGCCTCAAGCTCCAAGAACCCAAGCCTCAAGCCTCGAGCTCCAAGAACCCAAGCCTCAAGCCTCGAGCTCCAAGAACCCAAGCCTCAAGCCTCGAGCTCCAAGTCTCAAGCTCCAAGAACCCAAGCCTCAAGCCTCGAGCTCCAAGAACCCAAGCCTCAAGCCTCGAGCTCCAAGAACCCAAGCCTCAAGCTCCAACCCAAGCCTCCAGCTCCAAGAACCCAAGCCTCAAGCTCCAAGAACCCAAGCCTCAAGCCTCGAGCTCCAAGAACCCAAGCCTCAAGCCTCGAGCTCCAAGAACCCAAGCCTCAAGCCTCGAGCTCAAAGAACCCAAGCCTCAAGCCTCGAGCTCCAAGAACCCAAGCCTCCAGCTCCAAGAACCCAAGCCTCGAGCTCCAAGAACCCAAGCCTCAAGCTCCAAGAACCCGCCTCGAGCTCCAAGAACCCAAGCCTCAAGCTCCAAGAACCCAAGCCTCAAGCTCCAAGAACCCAAGCCTCAAGCCTCGAGCTCCAAGAACCCGCCTCGAGCTCCAAGAACCCAAGCCTCAAGCTCCAAGAACCCAAGCCTCAAGCTCCAAGAACCCAAGACTCAAGCTCCAAGAACCCAAGCCTCAAGCCTCGAGCTCCAAGAACCCAAGTCTCAAGCTCCCAGAACCCAAGCCTCAAGCCTCGAGCTCAAAGAACCCAAGTCTCAAGCTCCAAGAACCCAAGCCTCAAGCCTCGAGCTCCAAGCCTCGAGCTCCAAGAACCCAAGCCTCAATCCTCGAGCTCCAAGCCTCAAGCTCCAAGAACCCAAGCCTCAAGCCTCGAGCTCCAAGTCTCAAGCTCCAAGAACCCAAGCCTCAATCCTCGAGCTCCAAGAACACAAGCCTCAAGCCTCGAGCTCCAAGAACCCAAGCCTCAAGCCTCGAGCTCCAAGAACCCAAGCCTCGAGCTCCAAGAACCCAAGCCTCAAGCCTCGAGCTCCAAGAACCCAAGCCTCAAGCTCCAAGAACCCAAGCCTCCAGCTCCAAGAACCCAAGCCTCGAGCTCCAAGAACCCGCCTCAAGCTCCAAGAACCCAAGCCTCAAGCTCCAAGAACCCAAGTCTCAAGCTCCAAGAACCCAAGCCTCAAGCCTCGAGCTCCAAGAACCCAAGTCTCAAGCTCCTAGAACCCAAGCCTCAAGCCTCGAGCTCCAAGAACCCAAGCCTCGAGCTCCAAGAACCCAAGCCTCAAGCCTCGAGCTCCAAGAACCCAAGCCTCAAGCTCCAAGAACCCAAGCCTCCAGCTCCAAGAACCCAAGCCTCGAGCTCCAAGAACCCGCCTCAAGCTCCAAGAACCCAAGCCTCAAGCTCCAAGAACCCAAGTCTCAAGCTCCAAGAACCCAAGCCTCAAGCCTCGAGCTCCAAGAACCCAAGTCTCAAGCTCCTAGAACCCAAGCCTCAAGCCTCGAGCTCCAAGAACCCAAGCCTCAAGCTCCAAGAACTCAAGCCTCGAGCTCCAAGAACCCAAGCCTCAAGCTCCAGGAACCCAAGCCTCAAGCCTCGAGCTCCAAGCCTCAAGCTCCAAGAACCCAAGCCTCAAGCCTCGAGCTCCAAGTCTCAAGCTCCAAGAACCCACGCCTCAAGCCTCGAGCTCCAAGAACCCAAGCCTCAAGCCTCGAGCTCCAAGAACCCAAGCCTCAAGCTCCAAGAACCCAAGCCTCAAGCTCCAAGAACCCAAGCCTCAAGCCTCGAGCTCCAAGAACCCAAGCCTCAAGCCTCGAGCTCCAAGAACCCAAGCCTCAAGCCTCGAGCTCCAAGTCTCAAGCTCCAAGAACCCAAGCCTCAAGCCTCGAGCTCCAAGAACCCAAGCCTCAAGCCTCGAGCTCCAAGAACCCAAGCCTCAAGCTCCAACCCAAGCCTCCAGCTCCAAGAACCCAAGCCTCAAGCTCCAAGAACCCAAGCCTCAAGCTCCAAGAACCCGCCTCGAGCTCCAAGAACCCAAGCCTCAAGCTCCAAGAACCCAAGCCTCAAGCCTCGAGCTCCAACCCGCCTCGAGCTCCAAGAACCCAAGCCTCAAGCTCCAAGAACCCAAGCCTCAAGCTCCAAGAACCCAAGTCTCAAGCTCCAAGAACCCAAGCCTCAAGCCTCGAGCTCCAAGAACCCAAGTCTCAAGCTCCAAGAACCCAAGCCTCAAGCCTCGAGCTCCAAGAACCCAAGTCTCAAGCTCCAAGAACCCAAGCCTCAAGCCTCAAGCTCCAAGAACCCAAGCCTACAGCTCCAAGAACCCAAGCCTCAAGCCTCGAGCTCCAAGAACCCAAGCCTCAAGCCTCGAGCTCCAAGTCTCAAGCTCCAAGAACCCAAGCCTCAAGCCTCGAGCTCCAAGAACCCAAGCCTCAAGCTCCAACCCAAGCCTCCAGCTCCAAGAACCCAAGCCTCAAGCTCCAAGAACCCAAGCCTCAAGCTCCAAGAACCCGCCTCGAGCTCCAAGAACCCAAGCCTCAAGCTCCAAGAACCCAAGCCTCAAGCCTCGAGCTCCAACCCGCCTCGAGCTCCAAGAACCCAAGCCTCAAGCTCCAAGAACCCAAGCCTCAAGCTCCAAGAACCCAAGTCTCAAGCTCCAAGAACCCAAGCCTCAAGCCTCGAGCTCCAAGAACCCAAGTCTCAAGCTCCAAGAACCCAAGCCTCAAGCCTCGAGCTCCAAGAACCCAAGTCTCAAGCTCCAAGAACCCAAGCCTCAAGCCTCAAGCTCCAAGAACCCAAGCCTACAGCTCCAAGAACCCAAGCCTCGAGCTCCAAGAACCCAAGCCTCAAGCTCCAAGAACTCAAGCCTCGAGCTCCAAGAACCCAAGCCTCAAGCTCCAAGAACCCAAGCCTCAAGCCTCGAGCTCCAAGAACCCAAGCCTCAAGCCTTGAGCCCCAAGAACCCAAGCCTCAAGCTCCAAGAACCCAAGCCTCAAGCCTCGAGCTCCAACCCAAGCCTCAAGCCTCGAGCTCCAAGTCTCAAGCTCCAAGAACCCAAGCCTCAAGCCTTGAGCTCCAAGAACCCAAGCCTCAAGCCTCGAGCTCCAAGAACCCAAGCCTCAAGCCTTGAGCTCCAAGCCTCAAGCTCCAAGAACCCAAGACTCAAGCCTCGAACTCCAAGAACCCAAGCCTCAAGCCTTGAGCTCCAAGAACCCAAGCCTCAAGCCTTGAGCTCCAAGAACCCAAGCCTCAAGCCTTGAGCTCCAAGCCTCAAGCTCCAAGAACCCAAGACTCAAGCCTCGAGCTCCAAGATTCCAAGCCTCAAGCCTCGAGCTCCAAGCCTCAAGCTCCAAGAACCCAAGCCTCAAGTCTCGTGCTCCAAGAACCCAAGCCTCAAGCCTTGAGCTCCAAGGAACCCAAGACTCAAACGTCGAGCTCCAAGATCCCAAGCCTCAAGCCTCCAGCTCCAAGAACCCAAGCCTCAAGCCTTGAGCTCCAAGCCTCGAGCTCCAAGAACCCAAGCTCCAAGTCTCGAGCTCCAAGAACCCAAGCCTCAAGCCTCGAGCTCCAAGAACCCAAGCCTCAAGCTCCAAGAATCCAAGCCTCAAGCCTCGAGCTCCAAGTCTCAAGCTCCAAGAACCCAAGCCTCAAGCCTCGAGCTCCAAGAACCCAAGCCTCAAGCATTGAGCTCCAGGCCTCAAGCTCCAAGAACCCAAGCCTCAAGCCTCGAGCTCCAAGGAACCCAAGCCTCAAGCCTCGAGCTCCAAGAACCCAAGCCTCAAGCTCCAAGAACCCAAGCCTCCAGCTCCAAGATCCCAAGCCTCGAGCTCCAAGAACCCAAGTCTCAAGCCTCGAGCTCCAAGAACCCAAGCCTCAAGCCTCGAGCTCCAAGCCTCAAGCTCCAAGAACCCAAGCCTCAAGCCTTGAGCTCCAAGCCTCAAGCTCCAAGAACCCAAGCCTCAAGCCTCGAGCTCCAAGAACCCAAGCCTCAAGCCTTGAGCACCAAGCCTCGAGCTCCAAGAACCCAAGCTCCAAGTCTCGAGCTCCAAGAACCCAAGCCTCAAGCCTCGAGCTCCAAGAACCCAAGCCTCAAGCCTCGAGCTCCAAGAACCCAAGCCTCAAGCATTGAGCTCCAAGCCTCAAGCTCCAAGAACCCAAGCCTCAAGCCTCGAGCTCCAAGGATCCCAAGCCTCAAGCCTCGAGCTCCAAGAACCCAAGCCTCAAGCTCCAAGAACCCAAGCCTCAAGCCTCAAGCTCCAAGAACCCAAGCCTCAAGCCTCGAGCTCCAAGATCCCAAGCCTCAAGCCTCGAGCTCCAAGATCCCAAGCCTCAAGCCTCGAGCCCCAAGAACCCAAGCCTCAAGCTCCAAGAACCCAAGTCTCAAGCCTCGAGCTCCAACCCAAGCCTCAAGCCTTGAGCTCCAAGGAACCCAAGCCTCAAGGCTCGAGCTCCCAGATCCCAAGCCTCAAGCCTCGAGCTCCAAGAACCCAAGCCTCAAGCTCCAAGAACCCAAGCCTCAAGCTCCAAGAACCCAAGCCTCAAGCCTCAAGCCTCAAGCTCCAAGAACCCAAGCCTCAAGCCTCGAGCTCCAAGAACCCAAGCCTCAAGCCTTGAGCTCCAAGGAACCAAAGCCTCAAGCCTCGAGCTCCAAGATCCCAAGCCTCAAGCCTCGAGCTCCAAGATCCCAAGCCTCAAGCCTCGAGCCCCAAGAACTCAAGCCTCAAGCTCCAAGAACCCAAGCCTCAAGCCTCGAGCTCCAAGATCCCAAGCCTCAAGCCTCGAGCTCCAAGAACCCAAGCCTCAAGCCTCGAGCTCCAAGAACTCATCTCAAGCTCCAAGAACCCAAGCCTCAAGCCTCGAGCTCCGTCTCAAGCTCCAAGAACCCAAGCCTCAAGCCTCGAGCTCCGTCTCAAGCTCCAAGAACCCAAGCCTCAAGCCTCGAGCTCCAAGAACCCAAGCCTCAAGCCTTGAGCTCCAAGCCTCAAGCTCCAAGAACCCAAGCCTCAAGCCTTGAGCTCCAAGCCTCAAGCTCCAAGAACCCAAGCCTCAAGCCTTGAGCTCCAAGCCTCAAGCTCCAACCCAAGCCTCAAGCCTCAAGCTCCAAGAATCCAAGCCTCAAGCCTCGAGCTCCAAGAACCCAAGCCTCAAGCCTCGAGCTCCAAGCCTCAAGCTCCAAGAACCCAAGCCTCAAGCCTTGAGCTCCAAGCCTCAAGCTCCAAGAACCCAAGCCTCAAGCCTCAAGCTCCAAGAATCCAAGCCTCAAGCCTCGAGCTCCAAGAACCCAAGCCTCAAGCCTTGAGCTCCAAGCCTCGAGCTCCAAGAACCCAAGCTCCAAGTCTCGAGCTCCAAGAACCCAAGCCTCAAGCCTTGAGCTCCAAGGAACCCAAGACTCAAGCGTCGAGCTCCAAGATCCCAAGCCTCAAGCTCCAAGAATCCAAGCCTCAAGCATTGAGCTCCAAGCCTCAAGCTCCAAGAATCCAAGCCCCAAGCCTCGAGCTCCAAGGATCCCAAGCCTCAAGCCTCGAGCTCCAAGAACCCAAGCCTCAAGCCTCGAGCCCCAAGCCTCAAGCTCCAAGAACCCAAGCCTCAAGCCTCGAGCTCCAAGAACCCAAGCCTCAAGCCTCAAGCTCCAAGAACCCAAGCCTCAAGCCTCGAGCTCCGTCTCAAGCTCCAAGAACCCAAGCCTCAAGCCTCGAGCTCCAAGAACCCAAGCCTCAAGCCTTGAGCTCCAAGCCTCAAGCTCCAAGAACCCAAGCCTCAAGCCTTGAGCTCCAAGCCTCAAGCTCCAAGAACCCAAGCCTCAAGCCTTGAGCTCCAAGCCTCAAGCTCCAAGAACCCAAGCCTCAAGCCTTGAGCTCCAAGCCTCAAGCTCCAAGAACCCAAGCCTCAAGCCTCAAGCTCCAAGAATCCAAGCCTCAAGCCTCGAGCTCCAAGAACCCAAGCCTCAAGCTCCAAGAACCCAAGCCTCAAGCCTTGAGCTCCAAGCCTCAAGCTCCAACCCAAGCCTCAAGCCTCAAGCTCCAAGAATCCAAGCCTCAAGCCTCGAGCTCCAAGAACCCAAGCCTCAAGCCTTGAGCTCCAAGCCTCGAGCTCCAAGAACCCAAGCTCCAAGTCTCGAGCTCCAAGAACCCAAGCCTCAAGCCTTGAGCTCCAAGGAACCCAAGACTCAAGCGTCGAGCTCCAAGATCCCAAGCCTCAAGCTCCAAGAATCCAAGCCTCAAGCATTGAGCTCCAAGCCTCAAGCTCCAAGAATCCAAGCCCCAAGCCTCGAGCTCCAAGGATCCCAAGCCTCAAGCCTCGAGCTCCAAGAACCCAAGCCTCAAGCCTCGAGCTCCAAGCCTCAAGCTCCAAGAACCCAAGCCTCAAGCCTCGAGCTCCAAGAACCCAAGCCTCAAGCCTCGAGCTCCAAGGATCCGAAGCCTCGTCATGTCTTCGCGTGGTTTGGGGTCCAAGCCCAAGTCAAGACCCAGGTTCTGGGTCCTTGTCCAGTCTCGGGCTCAGAGTCCACCCCAGGCTCCTTGTTCCCGGTACCTCGTCCTTGTCCTGATTCCCTAGCCTAGTCTGAGACCTGTCCCATCCTTTAGTTTTGTCCCGTCCTGTTCCTAGCACTTAAGTGTCTGTGTCCTGCGTTTGGGTCCATTCTCAACACCCCCCTTTATGACATAGATAAATAGATGGATGGATAGCTAAATAGATGTATAGATAGATAAATATATGGATAGATAGAAAGACAGCTAGATAGATGAATGGATGGTTAAATATTTGGATAGAAAGATAGATAGATAGATAGATAGATAGATAGATAGATAGATAGATAGATAGATAGATAGATAGATAGATAGATAGATAGAGAAATGAATACCTATATAATAACACTCATTGAACCCATTCCCTGGCAAATGAGGGAAAGTGTGTGTGTGTGACCCGTCCCCCAGTGAGGGTCAGTGTGTGTGGGATCCGTCCCCTGTGAGGGTCAGTGTGTGTGGGACCCGTCCCCCATGAGGGTCAGTGTGTGTGGGATCCGTCCCCCGTGAGGGTCAGTGTGTGTGGGACCCATCTCCCGTGAGGGTCAGTGTGTGTGGGACCCGTCCCCCAGTAAGGGTCAGTGTGTGTGGGACCCATCCCCCGTGAGGGTCAGTGTGTGTGGGACCCATCTCCCAGTAAGGGTCAGTGTGTGTGGGACCCATCTCCCAGTGAGGGTCAGTGTGTGTGGGACCCATCTCCCAGTAAGGGTCAGTGTGTGTGGGACCCATCTCCCAGTAAGGGTCAGTGTGTGTGGGACCCATCCCCCGTGAGGGTCAGTGTGTGTGGGACCCATCTCCCAGTAAGGGTCAGTGTGTGTGGGACCCATCTCCCAGTGAGGGTCAGTGTGTGTGGGACCTGTCCCCCAGTGAGGGTCAGTGTGTGTGGGACCCATCCCCCAGTGAGGGTCAGTGTGTGTGGGACCCGTCCCCCAGTGAGGGTCAGTGTGTGTGGGACCCGTCCCCTAGTGAGGGTCAGTGTGTGTGGGACCCGTCCCCCAGTGAGGGTCAGTGTGTGTGGGACCTGTCCGCCGTGAGGGTCAGTGTGTGTGGGACCCATCCCCCGTGAGGGTCAGTGTGTGTGGGACCCATCCCCCGTGAGGTTCAGTGTGTGTGGGACCCATCTCCCAGTAAGGGTCAGTGTGTGTGGGACCCATCTCCCAGTGAGGGTCAGTGTGTGTGGGACCCATTCCCCCGTGAGGGTCAGTGTGTGTGGAACCTGTCCGCCGTGAGGGTCAGTGTGTGTGGGACCCGTCCCCCGTGAGGGTCAGTGTGTGTGGGACCCATCTCCCAGTAAGGGTCAGTGTGTGTGGGACCCATCTCCCAGTGAGGGTCAGTGTGTGTGGGACCCATTCCCCCGTGAGGGTCAGTGTGTGTGGAACCATCTCACAGTGAGGGTCAGTGTGTGTGGGACCCGTCCCCCAGTGAGGGTCAGTGTGTGTGGGACCCGTCCCCTAGTGAGGGTCAGTGTGTGTGGGACCCGTCCCCCGTGAGGGTCAGTGTGTGTGGAACCATCTCACAGTGAGGGTCAGTGTGTGTGGGACCCGTCCCCCAGTGAGGGTCAGTGTGTGTGGGACCCGTCCCCTAGTGAGGGTCAGTGTGTGTGGGACCCGTCCCCCAGTGAGGGTCAGTGTGTGTGGGACCTGTCCCCCGTGAGGGTCAGTGTGTGTGGGACCCATCCCCCGTGAGGGTCAGTGTGTGTGTGGGACCCATCCCCCAGTGAGGGTCAATGTGTGTGGGACCCGTCCCCCGTGAGGGTCAGTGTGTGTGTGGGACCCATCCCCCAGTAAGGGTCAGTGTGTGTGGGACCCATCCCCCGTGAGGGTCAGTGTGTGTGGGACCCATCTCCCAGTAAGGGTCAGTGTGTGTGGGACCCATCTCCCAGTGAGGGTCAGTGTGTGTGGGACCCATCTCCCAGTAAGGGTCAGTGTGTGTGGGACCCATCTCCCAGTAAGGGTCAGTGTGTGTGGGACCCATCCCCCGTGAGGGTCAGTGTGTGTGGGACCCATCTCCCAGTAAGGGTCAGTGTGTGTGGGACCCATCTCCCAGTGAGGGTCAGTGTGTGTGGGACCTGTCCCCCAGTGAGGGTCAGTGTGTGTGGGACCCATCCCCCAGTGAGGGTCAGTGTGTGTGGGACCCGTCCCCCAGTGAGGGTCAGTGTGTGTGGGACCCGTCCCCTAGTGAGGGTCAGTGTGTGTGGGACCCGTCCCCCAGTGAGGGTCAGTGTGTGTGGGACCTGTCCGCCGTGAGGGTCAGTGTGTGTGGGACCCATCCCCCGTGAGGGTCAGTGTGTGTGGGACCCATCCCCCGTGAGGTTCAGTGTGTGTGGGACCCATCTCCCAGTAAGGGTCAGTGTGTGTGGGACCCATCCCCCGTGAGGTTCAGTGTGTGTGGGACCCATCTCCCAGTAAGGGTCAGTGTGTGTGGGACCCATCTCCCAGTGAGGGTCAGTGTGTGTGGGACCCATTCCCCCGTGAGGGTCAGTGTGTGTGGAACCTGTCCGCCGTGAGGGTCAGTGTGTGTGGGACCCGTCCCCCGTGAGGGTCAGTGTGTGTGGGACCCATCTCCCAGTAAGGGTCAGTGTGTGTGGGACCCATCTCCCAGTGAGGGTCAGTGTGTGTGGGACCCATTCCCCCGTGAGGGTCAGTGTGTGTGGAACCATCTCACAGTGAGGGTCAGTGTGTGTGGGACCCGTCCCCCAGTGAGGGTCAGTGTGTGTGGGACCCGTCCCCTAGTGAGGGTCAGTGTGTGTGGGACCCGTCCCCCGTGAGGGTCAGTGTGTGTGGAACCATCTCACAGTGAGGGTCAGTGTGTGTGGGACCCGTCCCCCAGTGAGGGTCAGTGTGTGTGGGACCCGTCCCCTAGTGAGGGTCAGTGTGTGTGGGACCCGTCCCCCAGTGAGGGTCAGTGTGTGTGGGACCTGTCCCCCGTGAGGGTCAGTGTGTGTGGGACCCATCCCCCGTGAGGGTCAGTGTGTGTGTGGGACCCATCCCCCAGTGAGGGTCAATGTGTGTGGGACCCGTCCCCCGTGAGGGTCAGTGTGTGTGTGGGACCCATCCCCCAGTAAGGGTCAGTGTGTGTGGGACCCATCCCCCGTGAGGGTCAGTGTGTGTGGGACCCATCTCCCAGTAAGGGTCAGTGTGTGTGGGACCCATCTCCCAGTGAGGGTCAGTGTGTGTGGGACCCATCTCCCAGTAAGGGTCAGTGTGTGTGGGACCCATCTCCCAGTAAGGGTCAGTGTGTGTGGGACCCATCCCCCGTGAGGGTCAGTGTGTGTGGGACCCATCTCCCAGTAAGGGTCAGTGTGTGTGGGACCCATCTCCCAGTGAGGGTCAGTGTGTGTGGGACCTGTCCCCCAGTGAGGGTCAGTGTGTGTGGGACCCATCCCCCAGTGAGGGTCAGTGTGTGTGGGACCCGTCCCCCAGTGAGGGTCAGTGTGTGTGGGACCCGTCCCCTAGTGAGGGTCAGTGTGTGTGGGACCCGTCCCCCAGTGAGGGTCAGTGTGTGTGGGACCTGTCCGCCGTGAGGGTCAGTGTGTGTGGGACCCATCCCCCGTGAGGGTCAGTGTGTGTGGGACCCATCCCCCGTGAGGTTCAGTGTGTGTGGGACCCATCTCCCAGTAAGGGTCAGTGTGTGTGGGACCCATCTCCCAGTGAGGGTCAGTGTGTGTGGGACCCATTCCCCCGTGAGGGTCAGTGTGTGTGGAACCTGTCCGCCGTGAGGGTCAGTGTGTGTGGGACCCGTCCCCCGTGAGGGTCAGTGTGTGTGGGACCCATCTCCCAGTAAGGGTCAGTGTGTGTGGGACCCATCTCCCAGTGAGGGTCAGTGTGTGTGGGACCCATTCCCCCGTGAGGGTCAGTGTGTGTGGAACCATCTCACAGTGAGGGTCAGTGTGTGTGGGACCCGTCCCCCAGTGAGGGTCAGTGTGTGTGGGACCCGTCCCCTAGTGAGGGTCAGTGTGTGTGGGACCCGTCCCCCGTGAGGGTCAGTGTGTGTGGAACCATCTCACAGTGAGGGTCAGTGTGTGTGGGACCCGTCCCCCAGTGAGGGTCAGTGTGTGTGGGACCCGTCCCCTAGTGAGGGTCAGTGTGTGTGGGACCCGTCCCCCAGTGAGGGTCAGTGTGTGTGGGACCTGTCCCCCGTGAGGGTCAGTGTGTGTGGGACCCATCCCCCGTGAGGGTCAGTGTGTGTGTGGGACCCATCCCCCAGTGAGGGTCAATGTGTGTGGGACCCGTCCCCCAGTGAGGGTCAGTGTCTGTGGGACCCAACCCCAGTGAGGGTCAGTGTGTGTAGGACCCCATTCCCTAGGAATTCAAGATGGCACTGGTGGTGAAACACAGTGAAATTTTGCAGACAGCTTACAAAATTTCTAAATACATTTCTTCTGAACCACTCTCACTGCAAACTGCAGCCTGTAATTTCCCTTTAATAACATAGTTTGGAACCACCTTAACGAACTATCAATTTCACAATCTTCTGTAAGACTCAGCAGACTTAACTCTCAAGAATGTAGGTACAACAACTTCAAGTGGATGGAGGTATATCACCATGGCCGAAAGAGAAGGAGGAACACCAGAACACCAGGGAATGAAACTTCCTCTTGTTGGCAAAGGTACAGTCACTGGAGAACAAGACTGAGAACCTAAGGGCAAGATGGCTGTATCAGAGGGAAATGAGAGATTGCTGCATTCTGTTTCATGGAGACGTGGCTCACTCCAGACATGCCGGATATGTTAGTACATCCTGAGGGCTTCTTGATACATTGAATGGACTAGATTGCTGATCCGGAGAAGGCAAAAGGTAGAGGTCTGTGTTTCATGATAAACCTTTTGTGGTGCTTGGATACAGTGGTCTCGTCACACTCTTGTTCCCCTGACCTGGAACATCTAATGATTAAGTGCCCACTGTTCTACTTACCAAGTGCAGACATTAGGCAGGCACTGAGTGTGGCCATCAGCAGACGAGAAGCAGCCTACTCCAATGCTTTTCAAGTCATTGTTGGGGTCTTCGATCCCAGGCCTGTTTGAAGAAATATCTGTCCAATTATCATCAACATATCATCGTGCAGCACCAGGGGCCCCTGCACGCTCAACCACTGCTATGTGTAGGCCTCTGTTAGTCTTGATAGACCATGGATTTGCAGCTTGGAAAGTTTCCAGGGCGCAAGCCTAGGCAAGGTTTTTTTTCTTGGAAGACCAACAGTTGCCCAAGCTGCAAGTCTCCCCTCTCCACGCCACCAATGTTGTCCAAGGGAAGGGCATTAGGACCCATACATCTTGGCACTGGTGTTGTCGCAGAGCAATGTGTGGTTAAGTGCCTTGCTTAAGGACACAACACGCTGCCTCAGCCAAGGCTTGAACTAGCGACCTTCAGATCACTAGACGAACGCCTTAACCACTGGGCCATGCAAAACATGACCACTACTGTACTAAGATTAGGAATGCCTACCATTCCATGCCTACACTGCACTTTGGGAAATCTGATGTCCTCCTCCTATCTGCATGCAGGCAGAGGCGAAAGACCAAGGCTGCAGAGGAAGGACAACAAGGTGGTAATCAGGGCAGATAGAGGAACATCTAGGAGATTGCTTCAAGTTGGTGGACTTGAACTGCTCTGTACCAGCGAAGGGAGAGCCTGCTGCTGCACCTGGAGAGTGTTGCCCAGGTTTTTTTCTGTGTTTTGGATGTAGACTTGGACTACAGACTCTTTATATTCTGTGCTATTTTTGCCTGATCTTCTCATTTTTTTGTGCGGGGGGGAGCTGTATTTGGGGGTCAATGTGTCTGATTTTTTTTGCTTGGGTTTTGTGCGGGAGGAGGGATCTGGCGGTTGATGTGCCTGTTCCGTTTACGCACTTTTTTGTGAGGGGGGGATTTGGGGGTTGATGATCGTGCTGCTTTCCTTTTCTTTCTTGGTTTCATGGCTACTCGGAGAACTGAAGAGTTTCAGAGTTGTATACTTTGATAATAAATAAACCTTTGAACCTTTAACTGGGTCATATTCAAGGACCCATCAAAGGAGTTCTCACAGACTTTATAAAAACAGTTGTAGACAAGTGTATCCCCACAAAATCATTCAGAGTCTTCCCCAACCAGAAGCGCTGGATGAACCATGAGATCTGCAAACATCTGAGGGCCAGATCAGTGGTGTTCAAGATTCAAGATTCAAAAACTTTATTGTCATTCTAACCGTACATCAGCTCCGCAGGGCAGAATGAGACAGCGTTTCCCAGGAGCGGTGCAATCATAGCATAACAAACACAACACTAAATAATAAACTTAACAATAAATAGTAAAACACAACAGCCACATGTCAGTTAAAAACAGGTCTGGCTACCAAGTAAAATACAAGAGGTCCAGGTATGATCTCTGGAAAGTCATCTCAAATATTCAAAGTACATTTATTTTTAAAGTATACACACAAAGTATGTGTGCAGTATACAACCCTGAGATTCATCTTCTCCAGACAGCCATGGAACAAAGAAAAACTATGGAAGCCTTTCAAAGAAAACACCAAACTGCACCCCTCCCACATGCAAATGGAAAAAAATTTAACAAAAAACACAGTATACAAAACACAAAATTGAAAGAGTCCAGGTATATTCAGTTCAGCTCAGCTCTACTTCAACCCAGTGCCATGTCGTCCACTACCTGCAGGCTGCTCCAATCAAAAATCCCCAAAGTAGCAACAAAAAAAGAAGTAACCAGCAACCAGGAACACATCGTAACGTGAGCTACAGAATCCAACCCACAAACCGTGTCGATTAAATCTCGCCGAAGACCCAGGACTCCAGAACCATCCTCCGCCAGCTTTCGAATGCAGGGAGCTTCCTCCAGGAGCAACGAGTGAGAGGGGGAGAGAGACTGTCAAACGCAGACACCTTCCGATGGCGGCAGCGAGCGAGAGGCTGGTAGACGGTACTGAACGCCCGCTCGCCTTCCACACCCACCTCGATGATTTTAATTTTTCTTGATGCTTTAGTCAGTGAGATCGGAGAGAAATGGAGTCGACCGTGGGTTTGTGCCCCATCTCCAGGCTTCTTTGCCTCAAGTCTGTATGCCTCAATGGACTTCCTCGGAGACAGCAAAGTGCCAGATCACTCAATCAGCCTGGAAATACGCCACCAAGATGTAGATCATAGGCTCCAATAGTAGCAGAACCACATTTGAAAGAGAAAAATGACATAAAAGAAGCGAAAGTTTTGTAAACCGTGTGTAGGATATCGCTCTTTGTTGCAATGTTCGCTGGTGCATTCTTCTTTCTGCAAGCATCAAGACTTGCGAAGTTGCAATTCTGGACTGAACTTGAATCACTGAAGGACACTGAAGAGCTGTGGGACGACTTGAATGCTGCCACCCCTGTAAAGTGAAGCTAAATGATGCAGGTGACACCAAGGCTTCGCTTTGACCATCAAAACATGGAAACACCTTCACGAACTCACATAGCCTCTGTGATTTCAGTCTCTGAGGCTGATGTGAAAGCATCCTTCAGGAGGGTGAACCCTCAGAAAGCATCCGACCCAGACAGTATACCTGGCCGAGTACTAAAGCCCTGTGCTGATCAACTGGCTGGACTGTTCACTGATGTCTTTAACCTCTTGCTTTGGCAGTCTGAGGTACCCAACTGCTTCAAGCAGGCTTCGATTACACTGGTGCCTAAGAAGAACGTGATAACCTGCCTCAGTGACTATTGTCCAATAACACTTATATCCACAGTGATGTTACATATCACCTCCTGCCTAAAAAGCGACTTGGATCCATTCCAATTGCCTACTGTCACAACAGGTCAACAGCAGATCCATTTCATTGACTCTTCACTCAACACTGGAACATCTGGAGAGGAGTGAAGATACATACATCAGGATGCTCTTCATTGACATTCAATACTATCATCCCTCCAAAACTGATCATAAAGCTCCAAGACTTAGGTCTCAAGAACTCCTTGTGCAACTGGATCCTCGATTTCCCCACTTAGGACCCCACTTGGATTGGCAACAGCATCTTCTCCACAATCTCCATCACTAAAAGTACATCACGAGGCTGTGTGCTTAGCCTCCTGCTCTACTCATTTTATTCTTATGACTTTAAGAATCAAAGGTGGTAATGAATCAGCATGCAGGAGGGAGATTGACAATCCAGCTGAGTAATGCCACAACAGCAACCTCTCACTCTATGTCAGCAAGACCAAAGAGCTGATTATTGACTTAAGGAGGAGGAAACCAGGGGTCCATGAGACGTTCCTCATCAGGGGATCAAAGGTAGAGGGAGTCAGCAGTTTTAAATTCCTCAGTGTTATCATTTCAGAGGACCTGTCCCTGGTCCGGTGTGTAAGTGCCATTACAAAGAAAGCACAGCAGTGCTTCTACTTTCGGAAGTTTGCAAAGGTTCGGCATGTGATCTAAGACTTTGATAAATTTCTATAGATGTGCAGTGCAGAATATATTGATTGGCTGCATCTCACCCTTGTATGGAAAACACCAATGCCCTTCAGTGAAATACCTACAAAAAGTAGTGGATATGGCCCAGTTCATCACAGGTAAAACCTTCCCAAATATTGAGCATATTGGCACAGAGTGTTGTTGTAGGAAAGCAGCATCCATCATCAAGGCTGCCCACCTTCCGGGCCAGGCTCTCTTCTCACTGCTGCCATCAGGAAGGTGGTACAGGAGCCTCAGGACCCACACCACCAGGTTCAGCAGGTACCTCTTAACCATCAGGCTCTTGAACCAAATGGGATAACTTCACTCTCCCCATCACTGAACTGTTCCCACAACCTAATGACTAACTTTCAAGGATTCTTTAACCCATATACGGTACTTATTACTTATTTATTATTATCATTTCTTTTTTCCTTTTCTGTTTGTACTTGCATAGCTTGTTGTTCTTTGCACATTGATTGTTCACCCATCCTGTTGGGGGTGGTCTTTCAGTGATTCCATTGTGTTTCTTGGATTTACTGTGAATGCCCACAAGAAACTGTATCTCAGGGTTGTATATGGTGACATACTGTATATGATCTTTGATAATGATTTAACGTTAAACTTTGGAATTTTGAACTTTGAGGGTCAATATGTGTTTGGAACCAACCTCCTGTGAGGGCCAGTGTATGTGGGACCTATTCCTCAATGAGGGTCAGTGTGTTTGAAGCCATTCTCTAACTTAAAGATCAGTGTACAAAAATTAAATGTGATAAATCGACCGGGAAATCTCTTTGTTTTGACATGAGACACTTGTTTCTTGGTTTGTGCCAACCTTTGACATTGAACCAAAGGGAGTCAGTGACCTCACTGTTCCCACGATGACTGCCTGTACTTTTAATGATTTAACATTATGATTTGTTTTTCTCAGTGACAAGAAAATGAGCAGACAGATTGTCTGTGCTGGCTTTGGCAGTGCTCAGACATCCCCCTCTGTTGTCTAGTGCAGGCAGCTGGTATCTGATTCAGACCAGTTAACCCTGAAAGTAGCAGAGAGGCACCTGTAAAAACACACTGAGCGGCCAAACGCTCTGGTCGTCTGGTTTTCACTCCGACCCACGGCTGATTGCTACAACTGGACTTCTCAGATGTTTCTGAGATCCATGAGGCACAAATCCTGGCAGCCCAGCAGATTGCCTGGTACTTGGGGGGAGTCACAACTGATCAAACTCCGGCCAAAGCACGGCTGTGTGTAGCCTGAACCAAGTCCCAATGACAGCCATCAATTTGTTGTATAATTTCTGAGGGTGAGCAATATCTTCCTTTTATCTGCACAAGGCATTGACCCTCACTGAGGCACAACATCTACACACACTGACCCTCATTGAGACACAATGTCCACACACACTGACCCTCACTGGGGGATGGGTCCCACACACACTGGCCCTCACTGGGGGACGGGTCCCACACACACTGATCCTCACTAGGGGATGGGTCCCACACACACTCACTGGGGGAACGGGTCCCACACACACTGACCCTCAGTGGGGGACGGGTCCCACACACACACACACTGACCCTCACTGGGGAGAGGGGTCCCACACACACTGACCCTCACTGGGGGGGATGGGTCCCACACACTCTGACCCTCACTGGGAGCTGGGTCCCACACACACTGACCCTCACTGGGGGACGGGTCCCACACACACTGACCCTCACTGGGGGATGGGTCCCACACACACTGACCCTCACTGGGGGACGGGTCCCACACACACACACACTGACCCTCACTGGGGGACGGGTCCCACACACACTGATCCTCACTGGGAGACGGGTCCCACACACACTGACCCTCACTGGGGGGGGATGGGTCCCACACACACACTGACCCTCACTGGGGGGACGGGTCACACACACACTGACCCTCACTGGGGGGGATGGGTCCCACACACACACTGACCCTCATTGGGAGGGATGGGTCCCACACACACACTGACCCTCACTGGGGAGAGGGGTCCCACACACACTGACCCTCACTGGGGGGGATGGGTCCCACACACACTGACCCTCACTGGGAGATGGGTCCCACACACACTGACCCTCACTGGGGGACGGGTCCCACACACACACACTGACCCTCACTGGGGGACGGGTCCCACACACACTGACCCTCACTGGGGGATGGGTCCCACACACACACACACTGACCCTCACTGGGGGGACGGGTCCCACACACACTGTCCCTCACTGGGGGGGATGGGTCCCACACACACACTGACCCTCATTGGGGGACGGGTCACACACACACTGACCCTCACTGGGGGACGGGTCCCACACACACACACACTGACCCTCACTGGGGGGACGGGTCCCACACACACACACACTGACCCTCACTGGGGGATGGGTCCCTCACACACACACTGACCCTCACTGGAGGGGATGGGTCCCACACACACTGACCCTCACTGGGGGGACGGGTCCCATACACACGCACACTGACCCTCACTGGGGGGACGGGTCCCACACACACTGACCCTCACTGGGGGATGGGTCCCTCACACACACACTGACCCTCACTGGGGGGACGGGTCCCACACACACTGACCCTCACTGGGGGACGGGTCCCACACACACACACACTGACCCTCACTGGGGGACGGGTCCCACACACACTGACCCTCACTGGGGGACGGGTCCCACACACACTGACCCTCACTGGGGGATGGGTCCCACACACACTGACCCTCACTGGGGGACGGGTCCCACACACACACACACTGACCCTCACTGGGGGACGGGTCCCACACACACACACACTGACCCTCACTGGGGGACGGGTCCCACACACACTGATCCTCACTGGGAGACGGGTCCCACACACACTGACCCTCACTGGGGGGGGATGGGTCCCACACACACACTGACCCTCACTGGGGGGACGGGTCACACACACACTGACCCTCACTGGGGAGAGGGGTCCCACACACACTGACCCTCACTGGGGGGGATGGGTCCCACACACACTGACCCTCACTGGGGGATGGGTCACACACACACTGACCCTCACTGGGGGACGGGTCCCACACACACTCACTGGGGGATGGGTCACACACACACTGACCCTCACTGGGAGATGGGTCCCACACACACTGACCCTCACTGGGGAGAGGGGTCCCACACACACTGACCCTTACTGGGGGGGATGGGTCCCACACACACTGACCCTCACTGGGGGATGGGTCCCACACACACACACACTGACCCTCACTGGGGGGACGGGTCCCACACACACTGTCCCTCACTGGGGGGGATGGGTCCCACACACACTGACCCTCACTGGGGAGAGGGGTCCCACACACACTGACCCTCACTGGGGGGGATGGGTCCCACACACACTGACCCTCACTGGGGGATGGGTCCCACACACACACACACTGACCCTCACTGGGGGGACGGGTCCCACACACACTGTCCCTCACTGGGGAGAGGGGTCCCACACACACTGACCCTCACTGGGGAGAGGGGTCCCACACACACTGACCCTCACTGGGGGGGATGGGTCCCACACACACTGACCCTCACTGGGGGATGGGTCCCACACACACACACACTGACCCTCACTGGGGGGACGGGTCCCACACACACTGTCCCTCACTGGGGAGAGGGGTCCCACACACACTGACCCTCACTGGGGGGGATGGGTCCCACACACACTGACCCTCACTGGGGGATGGGTCCCACACACACACACACTGACCCTCACTGGGGGGACGGGTCCCACACACACACACACTGACCCTCACTGGGGGGACGGGTCCCACACACACTGTCCCTCACTGGGGGACGGGTCACACACACACTGACCCTCACTGGGGGACGGGTCCCACAGACAGAGGTACAGGGGGTATAAAGCATACATAGAGATCACCGAGACAACCTGGAGATGTGTTTCAATCCAATTCAATTCAAGTTTAATTGTCATTCAACCACACATGAATACAACCGCACTGACACACTGTTACTATGGGGTCAAGGTGCTAACAACACAAAGCACAAGAACACATTCATGGAATTAAAGAGTCCCGATGTCTCACCCTCACCACACCGCATCTTGATGCCTGGTCCTCGTGCAGTGTGCCGTTTATCTGACTTGGCTGTTAACACAGCAGCATTGTTTTAATCGAGGTGTGTGCGATAAGAAAGGCCATAAAACTGCCACAGTGAGCCAGACCTATTTATGACCTGAGTCACGGTTCTGATGCGTCAGTTGTGTGTGGTTTTGCCTTGAAAAGGTGTTAGTGAATGACTGGCTTCTACAAAGCTAACTATGAAAGCACGGACACTGCAAGAATAAAGACTGAACTACTTTAGTGTTGTAAGGTTCATAAAACATTTTTAAATTGGCTACTTCACCACTGCCACTGACTCAGCGATATCAGTTACTGCACATTTGGGAATGGCTACTACCCCTCAACCATCAGGCTCTTGAACAAAAGGGGATAACTGCACTCATTTAAGGACTCTTTAATCTTGTTATTTATTGCTATTTATTTACTATCTGCATTTGCACACTTTGTTTACAGTTCCTGATGTTTTACCGTTTACAGATCCTGTTTACAGCTACTATTCTATAGATTTGCTAAGTATGCCCACTGACAAAGAAACTCAGGGTTGTATGTGGTGACTTGTACGTACTCTGATCATAAATTTTATTTATGACTTTGAACTTTTTTATAGACATGTACGTTATTACAGAAAATACGCTGCACCTTCAGACACACTTTCCTCTCCCCCTCCCATTTCTGGGGCTACCTCCTTTGTGACTCCTCCTCTGTCCCCACCAACCATTCCCCTTTGATGACACGTTCCCAGACACTCGGGGAGGTGATGCACTTCCTGTCCATCTGCTTGTTCCATTCCAGTCTCCGCCAGGTGACGCAAGAATTCACGCCCACTCCTTCCGACGCAGTGTACACCATTTTGCACTCATGATGTGGGGTCTTCACCACTGGAGAAACCAAACTCAGAGAGAGTGGCCTTTTTTACAGAGCAACTCTTCTATGTCCACGGGGTGACCCTGAACATTTTGTTGCCACCACTTCAATTCTACCCCCTTCTTCCACTCTGTCTTTGGCATTTTACACTGTTCTGGGGTCACACCGGCACATTAACACCCTTGCAGGCTCTGTATCGCATTGACCAATTTCGGTTAACTTACTCTCTCTGCTGGCATCAGGCAGGGCCAGTTCAGGGGGGCATTGGATGGCACAGAGTTTGTCAGATGTGCTCCAGAGGGTTTCTTTGATCAGTGTGTGCGGAGGTCCCATATAGCAAGAGAACCCTGCTGGATCTCCTCTTGGGGAGTGAGGCAGGGCGGTTGGTGGAAATGTCTCTGAGGCAAGCAATTTGGATCTGGTGATTGCAAATCCCATTGATTTTGAGATAATTTAGCACATAGGACTGGTCCTCAGGTTGAGATTCCAAATCAGAATCAGGTTTATTATCACCGGTGTGTGACGTGAAATTTGTTAACTTAGCAGCAGCAGTTCAATGTAACACATAATATAGCAGAGAGAAAAAAAATTTCAAAAACAATAATAATAAATAAACAAGTAAATCAATCACATATATTGAATGGATTATTAAAAAACTTGCAAAAACAGAAATACTGTATATTTTAAAAAAGTGGGGTAGTGTCCAAAGATTCAATGTCCATTCAGGAATTGGGCTACGGCCAGCTTTGATAGCATGAGAAAGGATCTGGTGGGCGTGAAATTAAATTAGCTGTGACTGAATGGCAGAAAAGACTCGACAGGCCAAATGGCCTAACTCTGTCTTATAGGCGTATCTGCCGGTCCACTGGCTCAGTTTTTCTTTTTCCACTAGCACAGTATGTTCTGCCAGGCCTTCCCCTGCCTCTACATTTTGCAGCTTTTTCTTGTCATTTCACTTTTTGTTCTAATTGACCCTGATTAACCTATCAACCAGGTGATGGCTTTCTCTTGGTCCAACCCACCCTCCCCAAACTCTTTAACTTTAACTAGTTTTCTGGTTCTGCTGAAGGATATTTGTCCTGAAACATTACCTCTGTTTCCCTTTCCATTGACACTGCCGCTTTCCAGCATTTGTTTTTAGTTCAGATTTCCAGCATCTTCAGACTATTATTATATATCTTTTACTCAGCCCCACCTGTGGCGTATCACTGTGGCCGGAGGATAGGCCTCTGTGTTCGAGCAGTGTCTCTCTCTTTCGATGATGTAGGACAGGGTTCCTCAATTAGTTTTCCACAAGGGCCAAATTATGTCAAGCATGCCAGTCCAAGGGCCAAAACGTCCAGGGGTTTTTTTTCATTGCACCAGTAAGCTGCTTTATGGGCAGATGTTGTTGCTGCTATTACTGTTGTTATTATTAGTAGTAGTAGTAGTAGTAATAATTTAGCCTGGGATTCTCAAAGCCTGTGTTGTGGGTCACACAAGAAAAAAAATGCACTTTTGAAACAAAATAAGTCCAACCAACCATTTAGTTATGACTCTAGCTATCACAACTGTCAGCTGTCACACTGAGAACCCATCTGGGACTTAAAATACACACACACACACACACACACACTAGTCTTCACCACTTCTCTTCCACACAGAGTTTTAGTAGTACTGCCTCTTCCACTGTTTCTGTTCTCTCATTTAATCTATTTGTTCTTTTTAATTAAGCTATGTAGCATTTGAAGTATGAAGTGTAGCTATAAAATAAATTATCATTATTATTATTGTTGTTGTTGTAATATTATTATACCACAATAAGATTGACAAATGGACAAAAATAAATTGATTCACTCACCAATCAGTGAGAGAAGTGACAGCGACGGGATGAGGCAATCCTTCTGATGTCAGGCCTGTGTTCTGTTGTGGCAATCCTGAGGCACTGGCCAAGATGTGTATTGGAGAGTCTGTTTCTGTCCTGGTTCTTGACAGAGTTCATTGATGACTCACGTATGTACATGGAGGGGAACCGTGTGAGTAGGAGCATTGCCATAGCTCTCGTGATTTTGAATTGAGCTTGGGGAACTATGTTGATCCAAAAGTCACTCACCCCAATGTCCTTGTGTTGTGCTTTGAGCAAATCAGATGTTCCCACTTCCGAGACCTCCATCTGAAGAGTTGCCTCATCTGTGGAAGGCACCAGCCTTTTGGCCTCTGCAGTCCACTGGCCGTCAGCCGAAATGGAGAACGGCTGTCTCAGGAAGAGGAGGATGTCACCTGAGAGTTTAGGGGAGCTTTCAAATCATTCCCTGAATTTTTCTGCCAGGCTTGTCACAAAATCCTTCATCACTGGAACCTCCCGCATTTCATTCTTCTCGCAATGCTCCCGCATACAATGGCACCATCTTTAATAGCTCTACAACTGTTTTCTTGGTTTTCTCATCATGACTTAAAACTTCGCCAACCATATCAATTGCACACATTTTAATCAACTCGGCATCAGTGAATGGCTTCTTAGCTTTGGCAAGATTCCATGACACATGCCATGATGCAGCTGTTGCGCTCTCGTTTGCAGATGTTGACTTACAGATCGTAGAAATGGAGTGCTTGTATGATGTTATCATATTTGCAATTTTTTGTTTGTGTTGATCTGATTTTGCAGGGTAGTTGGCATTAAAACTGGCAGCATGCATAGTGTTGAAATGCCGCTTTAGATTTTCTGATTTGCAGACAGCTACGGACTGCATGCATATTAAGCATGCCGGTTTAGCATTGGCATGGTCCGGTAAAATAAAACAAAACCGATCAGTCCAGTCAGATTTGAACTGATGGTTTTCCTGGTTGACTTTGTGCTTTTTCGCGCAGGCCATGTTGTTCTTGATTTAGGGTCTGTGACTTACTGCTGGTAACAACTCGCTTAGATGACAGGCGGGTGGCTGGTGCGTGCCGCTGTCTGTCTAGAGAGCCGTAGCGCGCAGTAGGCCGCGCACTCTATGGGAGCGTAGGTCAAGTGTACAGTGTGGGAAGAGGTTAGAATAAATCAGAGCAGCGCGTGCTTTATTTACATGTTATGACAGGTGCATTCACGTAAGTGCCAATGGGTCGGCACGGTCCAGACATTTGGTTCTAGCGGTTTGGACCTGGCCCGCGGTCCGCCTGTTGGGGTTGTCTGATGTAGGAGGATGTTACCGAGATTCTGCATTTGGACTATGAACTTTATCAGTCTTATGGTTTTTGTATTCTGTGTCATTGCCTGTTCTTTCTCGTTTTCTTTGTGTGTGTGCGGAGGGAGATTTGGGGGTCAATGTTCTTTTAGTGTTCTTGTTAGTTTTTAGTGTGGGGGAGGGGTTTTTGAGGCTTGATAATCATGTTTCCAATTTTTTTGTTCTGGGGAGTGGGTTTGCTGTTTCTCTTTGAACTGACTCCCATTGTTTTTCTTTGTTGTGTGGTTATCTAGAGAAGAAGATTCTCAGAGTTGTGTACTGTATACATACTTTTGATAATAAATGAACCTTTGGTAAAACCTGGGCATAGCCAAGCACACTCATTTCTCAATTGCTAGGAACTTTCAGATTATTTTAGTGGTGTTTAGTATTGTGGATTTCTGGAGATTTACACAAATATTGCTGTGTAGGCCTAGTTGTTTAATGCCATTGTGTAGTGACTTTGGGATGATATCAGTTGTAGATATTACTATTGGTACAATGTATACCCTGTTCATGTTCCATAGTCTTTCAATTTCCTCATTTAATTCAGAATAGTTCTAATCTTTTTCACTTACTGATTTTGGTATGTTATGTGTGTTTGGAATGGCTGTATCTATTAAAGAAGTTGCTTTTGCTTGTTTATCCTGTAATTTTATATCCTCACAGTTATTATGGATTGTCTTATTGCACAATTGCATATATTTAAGATGGAAGTTGATTGTTTCCTGATAGGTCAGGGCATCAAAGGATATGGAGAGAAGGCAGGTGTACGGGGTTGAGTGGGATCCAGGATCAGCCATGATGGAATGGCACAGCAGACTCAATGGGTTGAATGGCCTAATTCTGCTCCTATGTCCTATGGTCTTCTCTGTAATAATGCATGGGTTGTAATATAACTTGTGCAACTCTGATTCTAAAACTGGATCAGGCTTGCATTTATAGTAAGGTATGGTGCCTTTTATGAGCTTGCACATTAAAGCAAGATTTTGGTGAATAATGGTTTCCACTTAACCATATAACAATTACAGCACGGAAGCAAGCCATCTCGGCCCTTCTAGTCCGTGCCGAACGCTTACTCTCACCTAGTCCCACTGGCCCGCACACAGCCCATAACCCTCTGTTCCTTTCCTGTCTATATACCTATCCAATTTTACTTTAAATGACAATACCGAACCTGCCTCTACCACTTCTACTGAAAGCTCATTCCACACAGCTACCATTCTCTGAGTAAAGAAATTCCCCCTCGTGCTATCCTTAAACTTTTGCCCCCTAACTCTCAACTCATGTCCTCTTGTTTGAATCTCCCCTACTCTCAATAGAAAAAGCCTATCCACGTCAACTCTATCTATCCCCCTCATAATTTTAAATACTTCAATCAAGTCCCCCTTCAACCTTCTACGCTCCAAAGAATAAAAACCACTTGATTGGCCCTGTGTATTATTATTACTGTATTGATTGTTACAGCAGACACAAGGCTCTGTGTAAAATTAATATACTTATACTTTACTATATTGTCACCAAACAATTGATAGAGCGTACAATCATCACAGCGATATTTGATTCTACGCTTCGCGCTCCCTGAAGTACAAATCGAATTAAGTATAATAAAAATTTAAATTATAAATCATAATTAGAAAATAGAAAGGGGAAAGTAAGGTAGTGCAAGTCAGGTCTGGATATTTGGAAGGTACGGCCCAGATCCGGGTCAGGATATGTTCAGCAGTCTTATCACAGTTGGAAAGAAGCTGTTCCCAAATCTGGCCGTACGAATCTTTATGCTCCTAAACCTTCTCCCGGAGGGAAGAGGGACAAAAAGTGTGTTGGCTGGGTGGGTCGTGTCCTTGATTATCCTGGCAGCACTACTCCAACAGTGTGTGGTGTAAAGTGAGTCCAAGGATGGAAGATTGGTTTGTGTGATGTGCTGGGCTATGTTCATGATCTTCTGCAGCTTCTTCCAGTCTTGGACAGGACAACTTCCATACCAGGTTGTGATGTACCCTAGAAGAATGCTTTCTACGGTGCACCTATAAAAAATAGTGAGGGTTTTAGGGGACAGGCCAAATTTCTTCAGCTTTCTCAGGAAGTAAAGACGCTGGTGGGCCTTCTTGGCAGTGGACTCTGCTTGGTTAGACCAAGTCAGGTCATTTGTGATATTCACCCTGAGGAACTTAAATCTTTTGACCTGTTCCACCTGCGTACCACCGATGTAGATGGGATTGTGCGGTCCGCTACTCCTTCTGAAGTCAACAACCAATTCCTTTGTCTTGCTGACATTGAGGGATAGGTTATTGTCTTCGCACCATGCCACCAGGTTCTTAATTTCCTCTCTGTACTCAGACTCATCATTACCCAAGATACGGCCTGCAATTGTGGTGTCATCAGCAAACTTGAATATTGAGTTTGATGGAAACTTGGCTACACAATCATGGGTGTACAGTGAGTACAGAAGGAGGCTGAGTACACAGCTTTGTGGGGCACCGGTGCTCAGAGTGATTGTAGAGGAGAGCTTGTCCCCTATTTTTACAGCCTGGGTCCTGTCTGTGAGGAAATTGAAGATCCAGCTGCAGATCTGAGGTTCCGGAGCTTAGTTTATTTGGAATGATGGTATCAAAGGCAGAGCAGTAGTCAATGAAAAGAAGCCTTACGTATGCATAAGTATATGTAGGTCACATTTTTACGACACATATAAGGCTCTGCTACATTATTAACATAAAATAGGACACTATCTCATTACAATATGTACAAGCCTCAGTCAAAGTCAAAGCTGAGTTAATTGTCATATGCACAAGTGCAGAGAAAAATTTATTTGCAGCAGCATTACCGACAGAAACCTGATAATACACCCGATCCTTACGTGGTATTCACACGAGAAACATAAATTAATCATTAATCATAAACAATTTTTACAAGAAAGAATACAGTTAGAACAAATAAAAGAACAAAAACGCGAGAAATTCTGCAGATGCTGGAACTCCAAAGCAACACAGACAAAATGCTGGAGGAGCTCAGCAGGTCAGGCAGCATCTGCAGAAATGAATAAACAGTCAATGTTTCGGGCCAAGACTCCTCTGGATTGGAAAGGAAGGGGAGAGATGCTGGAACAAAAAGGTGGGAGGAGAGGAAGGAGGATAGATAGAAGGTGAAAGATGAAGCCAGGTGGTAGGAAAGATAAAGAGCTGGACAGGAAGGAATCTGAAAGAGAGGAGTGTGGATCATGGGAGAAAGAGAAGGAGGAGAAGACCCAGGGAGAGGTGATAGGCAGGTGAGAAGAGTTAAAAGACCAGAGTGGGGAATGAAAGAAGAGGAGAGGGGAAGGGAAGAATGTTTTTACTAGAAGGAGAAATCAATATTCATGCCATCAGGTTGGAGGCTACCGAGACGGTATATAAAGTGTTGCTCCTCCACCCTGGGGATGACCTCATCTTGGCACAGGAGGAGGTCACAGACTGACATGTCGGGAACGGGATTGGGAATTAAAACGTTTGGCTACCGAGAAGTTCCTCTTTTGGTGGATGGTGCATTTTAGAGCATGGTGGTCAAAGTGTGACTGAACTGTCATGATCAGGGACTTGCGAGTTGGTTGAGGAAGGACAGAGCTTGTGTCACATCACTGCTGAGCTTGCACAAGAATAGGAGGCCATCAAGCCTGATCTAAGCTGGCCTCAGATCCTCTCCATATCCCTTCATGCTTTGATAAATCAAACCATCAACTTTCACTTTAAATATTTCCACTGAAATAGTGTTCACTCCTACAATGATTAATGTCAGATTATTACCGTAATATAGGGCTTGTGGCAAGTTTTTACTGAGATTCGTGTCATGTGATTACAGTAATATAGGACTCTGCATCAGTTTCGGTACATAGAGGACTCTATGTCACATTACTGTACAAAATGTTCTCAGTCATGCAGTTACAGTGAGGGCAAAGCTTAGTGTTGGATCTTTACAATAAAATAGGACTCTGTGTCACATTATTGCAGAAAACAGAGGACAGTGGGCCCAGTTTCCCCGTTCACTACGAGCTGTGATCTTTTTTTTCTGTTTCTCTCTAGTTGCCATCTCCTCTAAACCAGGAGTCACTGAGCAATGACTGGGATCGGGAATCCTGGTTGGTTTCTCCATGCTAAAAACTTGAATCATTTGGGAGTGATGAGGAGCATTAGCCCTGGCTGGTTCTCTCCGTTTGACCCTGGGACCACTGGGCAGTAAAGAGGAGCTGGAACCCTGGCCAGTTTCTCTGAGACAAATATATCAGTGTAAGCTAGAAGAGGATAACGTCCTGATAAAGGGAGTTAACCCAAAATATCGATTCCTTTATTCCTTTCCATAAATGCTGCCTGACCTGCTGAGTTCCTCCGGCATTTTGAATCTGTTGAACTAGAAGTCATTTCTCGGCACTCATCCAATTTGCAATGAATGATCCAAGTTATGGGGACATAACTTCTTGTTATCGCTTACACATGTGAGATCAAGTTCCCTGTAAAGTAAGCACTGGGTATTCTTTTGGCTAAAAGCTGTGGTAGAAAGCAGCTCTGCCTACAGCTCATGGTTTCAGAGAAGTCGAAATTCAAGTTTTTGGTGTAGATAATCCTACACAAGGCTATACAAATTAGCTTCTTGCAGCAGCACATTACAAACAAAACAACCATAAGTTCAACGTAAATTTTGTTATCGTAGTACATACTATACACGCCTCCACATACAACCCTGAGATTCTTATTCCTGTAGACATACTCAGCAAATCTATAGAACAGTAACTGTAAACAGGATCAAGTAGAACATAGAAAACAATAAACTGTTGTACTGTTGGGGGAAGAAGTACAGGGGTGCCTTATTCTAATTGCCAGAAGTTGCTTTGTCGTGATTAGTTAGTTTAGAAAGTGTAGCTGCTTTTCCCATTGTATAGCTCCCTGGTGTCCAGTTTCAAATACCCTGGGTATATTGAAAACACTTATGGGAGGTTCTGTCTCTCTTTTGTTTAAGGCAAGCGGTGCACATGACCATTAGGATGGTATGCTCTGTGCGTGCTTTTAGCTAAGTATGTTTGTTGAACATTCAGCTTTGTAGTGTCTGTAACTTGGAGAACACGAACTTTTGGTCGAATTTTTACTGTTTGTAAATAAATGATTAATACACCTATTCAAAGTCAGTGCATTTCCTATCTCACTTGCTGGATCCACCAACCTGATTCAACTTTACAACTGTACAAATGCAAATATAAATAAATAGTGAGAGCTTGAAATAAGAAGATAGAGAGTCCTTAAAGTGAGATCATTTGTTGTGGGAACATTTCAATAGATGACTGTAATTATCCTCTTTTTAAGCTGGCTGGTGGTGTAGTGGCATCCACACCAAACCTTGATGCGAGTGGTCTTGGGTTCGAATCCGGCCGGTTCCTTGAACGCTTTCCATCCGTGCAGGGCTGAGTGTTGAGCTAGCAACTCGGCCTCTTAAAAAACAGACAGAAATGCTAAGAGACAGCATGTTTGCTGCCTGTTGCACCACAAGGAGCGGAGGGGAACAATAATCCTCTTTTGTTCGGGAGCCTGATGATTGAGGGGTAGTAACTGTCCTTGAACCTGGTGGTGCGAGTCCTGAGGCCGAAGGCAGCAGTGAGAAAAGAGCGTGGCCTGGGCAGTGAGGATCTCTGATGGTGGATGCTGCTTGAAGGATGATGATGGAAACTTAAACGAACATGAATTACGTATCGCTTACAGGGCAAAACAAGTACAATGGTCATAGAGCAAGCTGAATTCTGTGGATCCCCAGCACAGATGTCTGTATTCCAACCTGCTCCAACAACATCCATGTCCACACCCTCTAAATGGTGTTGCCAAGCCTCCAGGACTTTCCCCAGTGACTGGATGGAAGCTCCTAAACTGTTCAACAAAATCCATCTGCACTGGGTGGTTGCCTATGTCATCGCTTAATGATCAATTGTGTCTCCAATTAACAACCAATATGTTTTACTGATACAACATGGAAATACTTTTACCCTAATCCCACCCTAACCCGTTTCATTCACCATCAATTGCCTCTAAAATCTATTCCTCACCTACCCATGGGGGGGGGAGGGGGCAATTTACACTGGCCTATCATAGACGTGTTCAAAATAATAAGAGGCGTTGATCATGTGGATAGTCAGAGGCTTTTCCCCAGGGCTGAAATGGCTAGCATGAGGGCATAGTTTTAAGGTGCTTGGAAGTAGGTACAGAGATGTCATGGGGTAAGTTTTTTACGCAGAGAGTGGTAAGTGTGTGGAATAGGCTGCTGACGGTGGTGGTGGAGGCAGAAATGATAGGGTCTCTTAAGAGACTCCTGGATGGCTATAAGGAGCTTACAAACATAGAGGGCTATGGGTAAAGCCTAGGTAGTTCTAAGGTAGGGACATTTTGCACACACTTTGTGGGCTGAAGGGCCTGCATTGTGCTGTAGGTTTTCTATGTTTCTAACTTGCTGACCCTGTCATTAAACTGAAATTACTTAGAAAGTTGCTTGTACTGGTCTGCGGTTTAGTGTAGAGTCTAAGGGGAAATCAGTGTTGCTCACAGTAATAAACAACAGGACAGGTTTCCAGTTTGAAGGGCACGGCTCTGCCATTTCCTGTTGTGAACTGAACTTGCTGTTTCCCACATTACGATGTTATCATTTGTATGAAGCATCGCCAGCAGAAATTGACCCAAACCTGTAGGCTGTTGCTCACTCTTGACCTAGGCAATTCCTGCTTTGCAGGTGCACAATTTAAAGGTTCTTTTCCCCCGACCAAGTGCTAGCCCCGCACCAGAAGACCGGCTCAGTACCCATCAGGCCCACGGCTGTTTGCATCATCATCTCCTCTACTGCTCAACCAATGACCTCCAACAAGGTACCTGCTGTTGGATCACATGTCCCACCCAGGCTGAGTTCCTGGAGGGTCTGTCACACATGACCTACTTAACTTGTCATGTGATCCTCCCACCTCACCCACCAAAAATGCCACAACTAAAATGTAATTAGAAGTGTTCAGTCACAGAGTGGGACACCAATGAAACAGGCCATTTGGCCCATCAGATCCATTCCGATCTTCAAGTACTCTTCTATACTAACCCCATTTACCATCACTTAATGTGTAGGCTTCCACACCTTGGGAGGAACATAAAGATGCGGGACTCTGCAGGAAGATCTGAGCAACACACACACAATGCTGGAAGAACTCAGTAAGTCAGGCAGCATCTATGGAGCGGAAAAAACAGCTGACATCTCGGTCTGAAACCCTTCATCAGGTCCTGATGAAGAGTCTAGATGTTCCCCTCCATAGAAGCTGCCTGACCTGCTGAGTTCCTCCGGCATTTTGTGTGTGTTGCGAAAGATATGTTGAAAATTTTTCACTTTTTCTAACTGTTCGGATGATTTTCTTCCTTGGACATTGATCCTTGATTTCTGGAGATTGCAGGACAACCCTGGCAGATTGACCTCCTTTTGGTGGCCCACAACCTTGTTGATACCAATCCTGGGCCAGGTGAATGAGCAAGCTGATGGGTCAGGAAGTGGCCAATGGCCCCAGTATGACCTTCACTCTGGGCTCTAATTCCTCCCCCTTACACAGTGCAGAGAAGGAAAAGCCAATGGTCTCAGTGTAGAAGGCACTCTAGGAATTTGGGTGTACACAGCTGAGGTCAATTGCGGGTCACCACACTCTCAACTCCATTAAAATGACTGTCAGCAGAGGCAGCAGCACACAGTTCAGCTTCTGTTCAAAGTAAAATCCGTTATCAGAGTACATACATGTCACCACATACAACCCTGAGGTACTTTTTCTGTGGGTATACTTAGCAAATCTATATAATTTTCCACCACACATCTACAGCAGTTTGCCAAGGTTTTCAGCATGTCATCAAAGACTTCTTATAGATGTGTGGTGGAGAGTGTACTGACTGGCTGCATTCCGGCCCGGTATGGGAACACCAATGCCTTTGAGTGGAAAATCCTGCTAAAGGTAGTGGATTTAGCCCAGTACATAACGGGTAAAACCCTCCCAACCCTGAATGTGTCGGGGTCACATTTGACAAGCTGGATTTAACAGATGAACAGGCTGCTTCATTCTATGCCAGGCCAAGGGGCAGTCTGCGTTGTGTACTTCATATTTCAGTAATATTGTAAATATATCATTTTGTTTAAGCATTCTTTGCTCCTGGCCTTCACATGTGGCTTAGCTACTAAGCCCAGCAGAACTGTTTCTACTGACAGGAGAAGGGGCAAAGGTGGGTTACTGGTGCCTTAAAACCAGTCACTTCAGCAGATGGGGCTTGTCAGCCCATCTAGGAGAAGGAAAACTCTGATCTCAAACCTCCGCTGCCTTGTGGCTACACCCACTCATGAGGAAGGCTTCAGGGGTAAACCCTGAGGGAAAAGTCCGGAGCTGGAGTCCCGAAGGCAGTCCTACGTTGAGTTCAACGCAGACTGGCAACCCCTGTGACACCGCTGGTGCCGAACTGTATCGGTCTCTGCCGTTCCTTCGGGTTCATTATTTGCACAGGGAGGGGAAGCTTGCTCTCCATATCATACTGCCCAGGCTTGCATATCTAGACAGCTAAGACGCAATATCCATGGTCAACTCTGACCGACAAAAGCCTTCACATATGTACAAAGTTACATTGTTACGCCACCATGTCATAAGCAGCGCCTCGCTAGGAGTGAGAAACGAAGCGTACGCATTTATCTTGGTCTTCCATGATTTTCCTTTGGTCAGTTTATGGAGTTACAAAACAGAACAGTCTGTTTTCCCTCAGCTTACGCTCTCTGGCTAACGTCGGAGCCGGATTGAGGGCAATGAGAGTACTAGATAGGTTTGTGCTTGAATCCAAAAATTACCCAGAGCTCCTGTTCCACTGAGTCCCACTACAAACTATAATGTAGGCCAATGGCCTCGAGTTTGAATCTGGCTGGTTCCCAACCTGGACAGCAGCAGTGTCTGTACAGAAGAACCTACTTCCATACCTTGCCACAAAAACACTATCCATAAGATCGCCATCAGATGACGATGGCGGCTCAACAGCACTCAACAATATATGAAATAGAGTATATATATATACCATCAGGGTCCTGATTCCACAGCCTACAGACTTGTTTCCAAAGACTCTATAAAACTCATGTTCTCAGTTCATTTGCACAATTTGACTTTTTTTGCATATTGGTTGTTTGTCAGTCTTTGCTTATGTGTAGTTTTTTTCCATAAATTCCATCATATTCCTTTATTTTCCTGTAAATGTCTCCAAAAAAATGAATGTTAAGGTAGTATATGATACCTTACGTGTACATACTTCAATAGTAAATTTCAATTGACTTTGACTTAGGTTATACAGCTTTGTATGTATGAGTATGAGTGTGAATGTGTATGAGAATGTGTGTGAGTGTGTGTGTGATTGTGTATGTGTGTCTGTGTCAGTGTAACTGTTACGTATGTTGTGTTTGTAAGTGTGTCTATGTGAATACATACAAAGATATATATATTTGTGTGCAGGTATATGTGTTTAAATGCATCTACATGCATGTGTTTGTATCTGACCCTGAAGCTTACAGATGGCTTGCAGCCCCAGAGGGAAAGGGAGGATGGATGGGAGCAGAATGTGGAAGTGAGTTGAAATATCTGCAACATCTGCTCTTGGAAGTCCCAGCTACCAGCTGATGCAGAGGAACTGAAGACGACCACAGACACAGCCTGACCTCTAGTCAGTGGTTTCCGATGCCTGGATTTTGTTAGCAGCTTCTGACTGCCTCAAGCACCCTTTATGGCTGGAGTAAATGGATAGGAGGAAGATGATAATTCTGCGAGATATATCCTATACCTCAAGAGCTATGTGAGCCTTGGAAGGAATGCAAAAATAACTCTGGAGCTATAGACTTACTGAAGGACAGGTTGAATGAACTGCAGGGACAGAATTCCGAAGAACTGAAGGACCGAGATCATTTCAGTGAGTCCCGGAAGTCAGACCGTTCGTCTCTGGGGTTTGGTTTCCTGTGGTTAATATTAACCTGTGACCTGATAAGGGCCATGCGTTCGTCTGGGGCCTCGAGCCAAAGCTTGCAAACCAAGTGTACGGGTGTGTGGAGGATAGTGCCTCTGTGATTACTTGGGCGTGTGGTGTGAGGGGCCAGGAGGAGGGGGAGAGTGACACCTGGCGCACGTCGCTCACACTCCCCTGCAGAAATGACGACATTCCACCATGATCACCAGAATCCCCGTGGGAGGCCATCTATCATCCACGTCATTCCCACCAATCTCTTGCCTGCTTGTGACACCGTTTGCAACCTTGAGGAAAAGAAATCACTGTTTCCAGAGGGTGTCCCGTGATCACAGATTCAGTTTTAACATCAGTGACATGGGTTGTGACGTAAATCTTCATATGCTGGAAATCCAAAGCAACACACACTGAGGAGCTCAGCAGGTCAGGCAGAGACCCTTCTTCAGCATTGGAAAGGAAGGGGGAAGATGCCAGAATAAAAAGGTGGAGGGGGGGAGGAGGACAGCTAGAAGGTGATAGGTGAAGCCAAATGGGTTGGAAAGGTAAAGGATTGGGAAGAAGGAATCTGATAGGAGAGGAGAGTGGACCATAGGAGAAATGGAAAGAGGAGCGGACCCAGGGGGAGATGAAAGGTGATTGAGAAGATGTAAGAGACCAGAGTGGAGAATAGAAGAAGAGCAGAGGGGGAGCAAAAACTTTCTTTTTCAACAGGAAGGAGTAACCGATATACATGTCATCATGTTGGAGGCAATACAGGCAGAATATAAGGTGCTGCTCCTCCATCCTGAGGGTGGCCTCCTCTTGACACAAGAGGAGGCACTGGAGCAACATGTTGGAATAGGATTGGGAATGGGAACAAATGATTGGCCGCCAGGAAATTAGCCACGAACTGTGTTGTTTTGTTTTGTGGCAGCGGTACAAGGCAATACATAAAAACTATAAATTACAGTAAGATATATAAATATACATGTAATAAAATTAAATTAGTAGTGCAGAAAGAGAACAAAAATAGTGAGGTTGTGTTCATGTGTGGGTTCAATGTCCATTCAGAAATCTGATGGTGGAGGAGAAGAAGCTATTCCTTACAGTTGATTTTGTGGTTCCTTGAACTCTGCCACCACAGGTGAGGCAGCTTTGCAGTCCGGTTATTGCTGGAACATAAGAGACATAATAGGCAATTTATGCAAAAAGACCTGACTAGCAGCAGTACAAAGAGGGCTGAGAAGTAACCAGGACAGCCGTCCTAGGAGATGGGTATGCTTGTAAGGGGGAGGATGGAAAACCTGAAACTCCATGCCAGCCCTTCAATTACCTGCCCTCAATGGGAATCAAACTCACTCCCTGTGCGTGGGATTGGTGTGAGGACAAGGTGGGGGCACTCTTCCCCTATTTACACTCAGCTATCCGGCCACTATCAGAAGGGGGACCTGAAGTGTACGAGGGATCTGAAAAAGAAGTGATCAGGTCCGGATCTGGCATAGGGTGGGGAGCTCTGGAGTGACAGTCAACATGGTGCATGTTGGCCGAGGAGTTCTGGATGAGCTGATGGAAGGTGGAGGGGGGGGATACCATAAGAATGGGATGTTACTCAGGGAAGGCAGGGAACAGCAGATTCCCAGCATAAGATAGGGAGTGGCCTCATTTGAAACCCACCCTCATTCCATTCAGGGGAAGGATTGGAAACTGTAGCATTGTGTGCAGGGACAGAGAGGATCCTACACTGAGCAAAGCACCTTTGACAAAGGCTATGGGCAAATATCGGAAGACAAGTGAGAAACTTTGTAGGAAGGGGTGAATGGGGAAATGTGGTAAATAGAGTAATAAACGCTGGGAGTGCAGGCAAGGAGCAAATTCTGGGCGGAAGCTGAACTTGGGGAATTATCTGAGAACTTCCTGAGTCCTATGTGCCCTGCTGTTTGGGATTTGGGTTGATAGATACAAGAGATTTATAGTGATGATAAGGAGGCAGGAACAAAGCTTGCAGTACAGAAGTGGAAACTTAATTGTTGTTTATCTACCAACTCCTTGTCAGCACTGATAAAGCAGTAGTTAAACTTTGATTGAAAAGTCTCTCTGGTCCTTGAATTAGGGTGAGCCTCTATGTTAGCTCACACTGTCCTCGAGGCAGCTGCCGTACAGATCAGACAACTGTGAATCTCTTGTAATTGGTGCAATTGTTAAGAGAGTCTGGACATAGGTGCAGAAGTCCTAGTCGAGGCTCATCCAGGTCAGTTGTTCCACGGGCTGTTTCCAGATACAGTACTATGCAAAATTCTTGGGCACGTATACAGTACGCAGCTAGGGTGCGTCAGATCTTCACAAAGAACTGTAGTAATTTTCTGTATTGCGCTGTACTGCTGCTGCAAAACAATAACAAATTTCCTGACATATGTGAGTGATGATAAGCCTGATTCTGATGTGGGTCTCTTTTGTGGACTGGGGGTGGGGTGGGCAGGGAGAAGGGAATCACAGTTGGGGAAGGGGGAAGGGAGAGGGGTGGGAGCAGGAAGCACCAGAGAGACATTCTGTAATGATCAATAAGCCAATTGTTTGGAATCAAATGAGTTGTCTGGTGTCTCAGAGCTGAGTGTGTTTACCCCCAGCATTCCTTCTTTGCCACTGCCCTACACCCCACCTGCACCCTCCAGCCTCGCCATTCACAACATCTTGCAAAGTCTTAGGCCCCCTAGCTATATATATGCGCCTAAGACTTTTGCATGGTGCTGTATATCATGAACAAGTGTGCCTACTGTGGTTTCCACTCACCACTGACTGCTAATCAGAGAAACACCTATTTATGACAACTCTCTGCCTTCTAGTTGTTCAGCAATCCTCTATGCACACCAATATGCCTCCAAATCCATGCACCCTTATCCTATGGAAAGAAAGGCGAGATATCAGACTACTGGATATCAGACTACTGGAAAACGATGCTGGAGATCTAGTAATGGGGGCAAGGAAATGACGGATAAACTAAATAAGTACTTTGCATCAGTCTTCATTGTGGAAGACACTCACAGTATGGTGTGAGTTCCAAGTGTCAAGGTCATGAAGCTACCACAACTGGGGAGAAGGTTCCTGGGAAACTGAAAGATCCGAAGGCAGATAAGTCACCTGGACCAGATGGTGTACAACCCAGGGTCTGAAAGAGATGGCTGGAGAGATTGTGGAGGCATTAGTAATGATCTTTCAAGAATCACTAGATTCTGGAATGGTTCTGGAAGACTGGAAAATTGCAAATGTCACTCCACTCTTCAAGAAGGGAGAGAGGCAGAAGAAAGAAAACCATAAGCCAGTTAGTCTGATCTCAGTGGATGGGAAGATGTTGGAGTCGATTGTTAACGATGAGGTGTCAGAGTTCTTGGAGGCACATGATAAAATAGGCCGTAGTCAGCATGGTTTCCTCAAGAGAAAATCTTGCCTGACAAATCTGTTGGAATTCTTTGAAGAAATAACATGCAGGATAGACAAAGAAGAATCAGTTGATTTTGTGTATTTGGATTTTCAGAAGGCCTTTCACAAGATGTCATCAGTTGCTCTCCCACTCTTTCTTGCTCCCTCTACCACTCTCTCCTCCCCCTCTTTCCTCTGCCTCTGCCTCTTTCTCCCCCTCACTTTCCCTCTCCCTACTTCCCTCTTTCTCTCTCCCACCTCCCTCCCCTCTTCCTCTTCCTTCCTCCCTTTTTCCTCCTCTCTCCCTCTTCCTCTCTCCTTTCCTTTCTCTCTTGCCCCCTCTCTTTCTCCCCCTCCACCCCAACCCCAAGACTTTCTCATTAGACCAAGCTTTTAGCTATCTGCTTTAATATCTCTTCATGTGTATCAGTTTCATTTCTCTGTTTGGTGATGTTCCTCTGAAGCCTTTGGGGAATTTTTTTCTCTGCAGTGTCGAACACTCTATAAATCTGGTCAGTCATATTTCCAGTGTGAGAAGGGAACTCTATCCTGCCCTTGCACACTCTCTCCAGGAGAGGGAGCCACTGCATGGGGCCAAGCAGCAGGCACAAGAGATGGTTCTTCCACTTTCCGACAGTGAAAAGCTGTTCCCAGACTGAGCTGGGATGAGATCTCTCAAAGTGACAGACAGCAGGTGTGCAACATAGGAACATACCTGGTCTGTTACAGTGCCATCCTACCAACACATCTACCTTCGAAAAGGTGAACCCAATCCAAAACGGTGGAGCCTGTGTACCGACCAACACCGATCCTACTTGACCCGATCCTGTATGTGTTTTCCGACATCATATACCAGTCTTGATTTTAATATTCTTCCTTCTTTTCTAACGATTTTAGAGATACAGCTGTCTATGTCTTTCATTATTCTCTTTTTTAGTATCAGACCCATTTATCCCTCACAAGTACATTGAAACATTCAGTGAAATGTGCAGTTTGTGTTAACAACCAACACAGTCTATGGATGTGCAGGGGGGCAGCCCGCAAGTTCCGCCATACATTCCGATGCCAACATAGCGTGCCCACAGTATTCAGCAGAATAATATAACAAGAATAACTAAACAGCAGCAAATGAAGCCCTTTCCTTCCTCCTACACGCACACACAGAATCTGAGCAACGCTGGCATTGTCCTTCCCTAGCTGACCACCAGGAGGCGATGATTAGCTGCCATCTCATTCTCCTGAAGGAATGGAGGCCTGGAGGCAGCCAGTGCTGGGTCTGGAGCACCGTCTGGGTGTTTGAAGGAGCAGCTGGGTGGGGAAAGGGGCTTGTTTTGCTGTTGTTGCTGTGCGTTGTGTTGTTGCATTTGACATGGTGGGCGTGCTATGTTGGCGCCGGAATGTGTGGCGACATTTGCGGGCTGCCCTCAGCACATACTTGGGTGTCAGGTTGTTAACAACGATGACACATTTCACTGTATGTTTCAATGTACATGTGGTAAACAGATCTGAATAGAAACTGAATCTGCTGACGTTGTCCATTAACTTCTCCATGCCTAGATCTCTAATCCTCGGTTTTAATCTGTAGACCACCCCTGACCTTCCATTAATTTTTCAGCATCAAGACATTGCTTGCAAGACCAGCATCCACAACTTAGTAAAGGAGGCAATGATACCCATAATTGAATGGCTTACAAGGTCACTTCATTAGGTATTTAAAAGTGAACCATGTGGGCTGGATGTTGAGTTAGATACAAGGTAATCTGGGCAAAGACATCAGCACCCGGAGAAACCCAGGCAGTCGGGGGAGAATGAACACAGTCAGTGGTGGAATTGAACCCAGATCACTGACAATGTACTCCAATGGAAGAGTTTGAGATGTCTGTGTATTCTAATGGGAGGTTCACTAAAGGTCAGAGGCTTGAAGTTTAACAGTCAAGGTAATCTTTGCATGTGAGATCACCAGAGTTTCTTCAGAATCAGGTGTATTGGTGCTGACAAAGCTTCTATAGTTGTACCGTGGAGAGCATTCTGACAGGCTTCATCACTGTCTGGTATGGAGGGGCTCCTGCACAGGACTGAAAGAAGCTGCAGAAGGTTGTAAACCTAGTCAGCTCCATCTTGCGTACCAGCCTACAAAGTACCCAGGACATCTTCAGGGAGCGGTGTCTCAGAAAGGCAGTGATTATTATTAAGGACCCACAGCACACAGGGCATGCCCTTTTCTCACTGTTACCATCAGGGACGAGGTACAGAAGCCTGAAGGCACACACTCAGTGATTCAGAAACAGCTTCCTCCCCTCTGCCATCCAATACCTAAATGGACATTGAACCTTTGGACACCGCCTCACTTTTTTTAAAAATACACACTTCTCTGTTTTTTGTATGTTTTTTTAATGTATTCAATATACATAATCAATTTATTTATTTATTATTTTTTTCTCTTCTTTGTTATATATTGCATTGAACTGCTGCTGCTAAGTTAACAAATTTCACGTCATATAATAAACCTTATTCTGATTCTGACATGTTGTGTTTAGCAGTAGAGTGCAAGACGTAAAGATTACTATAAGCTATAAAAATAAGTAATTAGTGCAAAAGAGGAATAGAGAGGTAGGGTTCATTGACCATTCATTGACCATTCAGGAGTCTGATGGCCGAGGGGAAGAAGCTGCTTCTGAAACGCTGAGTGTGTGTTTCGGAAACCTCCTCCTCAATAGTAATAATGAGAATATGTTCCAGATGCAGAGGGAGCTGAATGCTGCCTTCTGGGGGTGTCCCGGCTGAAGATGTCGTTGATGGGGAGGAGGGTTGTGCCTGTGATGGAACTGGTTGAGTCTACAGCCCTCTGTATCCTCACCACTGTCTCTGCACCTGGAGGTGATACAATCACTCAGAGTGCTCTCCATGGTATGTTTGTGCAACTTTGCTATGGAGTCTTTGGTCACATTCCCCCAGTCTCTTCAAACTCCAAATCAAGTGCAGCCACTGGCACGGCTTCTTCATGTTTGCATCGCTGTGTTGGGCCCAGGATAGATCCTCTGAGATGTTGACTCCCACGAAATTGAAGCTGCTCACCGTTTCCACCACTGATCCCTCAATAAGGTCGAGTGCGTACCCTCCTGGTTTATCCATCATGAAGTCCAAATCAATTCCTTGGGCTTGCTGACATTGAGTACAAGTTTGTTGCTGAATCTCTCACAAAATGTTTCTCTGTGCTAAGTCACACAGAACCTGGAGAGGGTGAACATGCTTCCTGTTAGCAGAGTTAAAGGCCCAGCAGGGCCTGCTGCCCTTGTGACAGAACAATAGGAACATTATGTGGGTCTCCAGCCACTGATACAGTTCCCCTTCCCTTTGCTCCTCCACTGTGACGGAAGGCTGTCTGCAGGGACAAGGAATGGCACGATATCAGTGGCTCTTTGACCGCAGTAAGCTCTCTGTTTAGCTCACAATTGTTCTCCATTCAATTCAGGCGGATTTGTGCTCAGTAGCATTCTTCTTGTTTGTGACTCTCGTAAGGAAACGATTGCTGCCGGAAGCCAGAATCAACATATATTGTTTGTTAGTATTCACTGGATACTTCACAGACCCCGTCACTGGGGGATGGGTCCCACACACACACTGACCCTCACTGGGGGACGGGTCCCACACACACCGACCCTCACTGGGAGATGGGTCCCACACACACCGACCCTCACTGGGGGACGGGTCCCACACACACCGACCCTCACTGGGGGACGGGTCCCACACACACTGTGCCTCACTGGGGGACAGGTCCCACACACACCGACCCTCACTGGGGGACGGGTCCCACACACACTGACCCTCACTGGAGGATGGGTCCCACACACACACTGACCCTCACTGGGGGAATGGGTCCCACACACACTGACCCTCACTGGGGGACGGGTCCCACACACACCGACCCTCACTGGGGGACGGGTCCCACACACACTGACCCTCACTGGAGGAATGGGTCCCACACACACTGACCCTCACTGGAGGATGGGTCCCACACACACACTGACCCTCACTGGGGGAATGGGTCCCACACACACTGACTCTCACTGGGGGACGGGTCCCACACACACTGACCCTCACTGGGGGACGGGTCCCACACACACTGACCCTCACTGGGGGGTGGGTCCCACACTCACTGACCCTCACTGGGGTTGGGTTCAATAGGCACTGACTCACTGGACCAGTTCTACCAATTTCCCAGATTCTCACATGTTTATTATTGATTGAATAGAACTCAGATTCTCAAAGCACTGCTGTGACAATTTGACTCACATTCCCTGGATTATTTACTCAGTAACCAGAGAATAACAGTCCTAACCAGTCTCTAAGTACAGAACGAGAACCACGTCTGGTCCCTTCCACACACTCCTCTTCCTGTTCAGCTCTTGTCTGGTGATCTGGTTGATAAATCCCATTTGCTTTTTCTCTCTCCCCTTTCTTATCCATCAGCAACAAGAACTCTTCTTTAGATGGTGCCTAAGACAGGGACAGAATCACTCACTGGAAACTTTACCTGAATAGGGTTTTTTGGAGAGTGGTTCCGAGACTGACAGAAGCACAGCATCGCAGAGAAGGAGCCTCAGAGCTCGTGGGCTTGGGGTTCACAGCAAGGCTGGTCACGTTCAGATTTGTCACCTGATACATGGAAACAGGCAGTGAGTTGCACCATCTGCATTAGCAGCCAGGGCAACTGATTACAACAGCAGCGTACAGAAGAGCATCTCTGAACGAACAACACATCAAACCTTCAAGTGGATTGGCTACAGCAGCAGAAGACCAAGACCGTGAATAATGTGATGGGGGCAGCCTGTAAGTGTCACTGCACGTGGTGGGTCAGAGGGCAGAGGGTGCAGGGGTAAGGTTGTGCTGGAGGGAAGGTTAGAATCAGTCCTTGATAGAATACCCTGAGGAGGCTCATGAACTCAGTTGGTCTAGGTGTCACTTGCCATTGCAGATGAGATGGACCCGAAACGCAGTAATGATCACTTTCTCAGGGACATATTAGGGACTGGGCCGAGGGTAAGTGACTTTGCATCCGTCACCACTATCCCCACTGCCTGGCAAAGGCAAAGCATTTCTTTATCCTATCAGGAGCATCTCAGCCAGAGGGCAAGAACTGCTCAAAGAGGAAAGGCAGAGTTCCCTGCATCCGCGTTCCCTCCAGCTCCTGGATTGGTCTGGAGTCAGGGGTGGTAATAATTATTCAATCTGGGAATAAAAGGGCCTGTCTGTTTTCAGAGTGGCTGCCAGTAAGCGGCTGTGTGGTGGAGATGGTGCCATGGTGGGAGATGGCAGATCTCAGGCTGAAACCTCCAGAGATTCTCCTCTGAGTTTATTCAGTAGCATTCTTGAGTTGGAGGGTGGATAGTTCATGATCGGTCCTAATATCGAAGAGGCTGATGCTCAAAGCGAATACCATACTGACTTCACCCATTCTTTTTCCGGGACTTGATGTTAGGCAAGTCAATGCCTCCAACCCTCACCCCTCTTCCACTGAAGCACCATCACCTTTCCAGTTCCCTGATTTAGTCCTCTATCTCCTTCATATCTAAGGGGCTATTCTAAACAATGTGGGAACAATGATTTTTTTGTACAAATATTTTAGCCTTTGAAACCTACAGTCTATCTGTAGAACTAACTATTGGCTAACGTTACTGCCAATCTCCACTACCCTTCTAATCTTACCTTTCCAATCTTCTCAAATATAGTGCACCTTTGACCATTTAGAGTCTGTTCCTATCTCTAAATGTGACCACCTTATTAGATACTTCCTGCACCTAATAAAAAGGCTACTTAATGTATGTTCATGGTCTTCTGTAGCCCATCCACTTCAAGGTTTGACGTGTTGTGTGTTCAGAGATGATCTTCTGCACACCATTGTTGTAATGCGTTGTTACTTGAGTTACGGTGGCCTTAATTGTCAGCTTGAACTAGTCTGGACTTTTTCCACCGACTTCGGTCACCAAAAAGGCATTTTCACCCACAAAACTGCCACTACTGGATGCCTTTTATTTATCACACCCTTCTCTCCAAACTCCAGAGACTGTTGTACATCAAAATCGCAGGAGATCAACAGTTTCTGAGATACTCAATCCACCCCAAATGGCATCAACAACCATTTTGTGGCCAAAGTCACCAAGATCACATTTATTCCCCATTCTGACGACTGGTCTGAACTGTAGTGTATCCAATATTTCAGTAATAATTGAGTAATTGTGTTCGATTGTACAAGCGATGTATGTATACTGAATGAATTGAGCAGTATTTTGAAGAAAATGAAATAGCTGTTGAAAAACGAATGCCAATGTTACTGAGTGCATTAGGTGAAAAAGCACACAGTCTGCATAAAAGTTTAGCTGCTCCAACAAAACCAGCAAAAGGAGCTTTGCTGCATCGTGAACATAATGCAGGAACATTTAAAACCAAAACCATTGTTGATTGCGTAACACCTTGAGTCTCATAAGCGAGGTCAAAAGGAAGGAACATCCATTTCAGCTAAATGCCTGAATTGAAGAAATTGTCTGAGCATTGTCAGTTCAGTGATGGACTTAATGATGCACAGGGAGATTGTTTAGTTTGTAGAATCTTACAAGAAAGCATTCAAAAATGGTTCCTAACTGAAGCACACCTTACATTTAAAAGAGCAGTTGTAATTGACGTATCAATGGAAACAGTAGCCAGAGACACAATTAAGTTGCATTCAGGAATGAAAGTGAGTGTGAACAAAATTGCAATGTCTAAACTGAAAACTGCCTGGCTAAACATATTGTGTTCCCATTGTGGCAGGGGCTCACGTACTCCAGACCAAGGTAGGTTTAAAGGTGAAACTAGCAGAAAATGCAACAAAGTAGGACACATACAAAGAGCGTGTTGGGCAGACAAAAAATATATACTGCACAGGGAAGAGATAAAGATAAGAAATTGTTGTAGTTTCAAAAAGAGCACTAATCTGCATGCAGTTGATGACAAATCTGATAATGATGAGAGTAACACAGGACTGAGTAGCCTTAAGATTTCCAAGCAACACACGCAAAATGCTGGAGGAACTCAGCAGGCTAGGCGGCGTCTATGGAAAAGAGTAAACATTCTCTATTTCGCACCGAGACGCTTCATCAGGACTGAGATAAGCAATATGACTTACAGGAAAAGTTAATGGCAAATTAATTAAAATGGGACCAGACACTAGCTCCACTGTTTCAGTCATTCTATAAAATAAGTTAAAACAGTATCTCAAGGACACTGAACTGAAGCCTGCTGATATCCAACTGAGAACTTACACTGGAGAAAAGATAACTCCCTTGGGAATGACATTCATGACAGTGAAATACAACGACCAACAGCCTCATAGGGCTTATATGTGGTAAAAAACAAGAGGGCCAACATTGTGGGGATGTGATTGGCTGAGACAACATTAACTTGTTTGGAGATCCATGCCACATTCCTCTGCAAAAGAGTCAACTGAAAGTGAATTAAGAAAGGTACTGGATAATGCCACAGCAGTGCTCAAGGATGGCATTGGAAAACTCAAACATATCAAGGGTAAAATATTGTTAAATGAAAATGCCACAGCCAAGTTTTCCAAAGCCCCTCCAATTCCTTAAACTGTCCGTGATGATGTAGCTGGTGAATTAGATTGCCTGGAGGCTGAAGGAATTCTTTGCAAGATTGAATGGATCCCATGGGCAAAGCCAGTGGTCCCAGTGGGCAAGAAGAATTGTTCTATCAGTATCTGTGATGATTTTAAGGTAACATCAACCCAGTACTGAAAGTAGATCAATACCCAAGATAGAGGATATCTCTGTAAACCTTTCTGGAGGGAAACATGAAGGGTCTTGGCCCAAAACATTGACTGTACTCTTTTCCATATGTAACCCCCTGGGTCGCCTCAGGCTCGCTCAGCTCGTTCTCGTCTAGGGGGAGCAGCCTTCGGCCCCGCCAAACTGGGTAATCAGCTGGTGTGGATGCTGTGTGAGGTCCCCGCCTCATCCAAAAACAGACAGTACACCATATGCGATTAAATGAGTACAATTTATAAAGGTTACTATAACTAAGTGATTAATAACGATACAGTATATATGAAGAGAAAATTAAAGAAAAGGCGCCAAACTTATCAAAGTCCAAACCACTTCGTGCACAGCCGTTGGAGCTCAATTTCTGAAGTCTTCTGGCCACCATTCGATCCCCTCCGAACTCCTCGACTCGCAGCTCAGGACCCTCCGAACTCCTCAGACTCTCCAAACAGCTCAGGACCCTCCGAGTGGTCAACCAAGCACATCTAGCTTCATCCCCCCCCTCCTCGGAGAATCTCCCGACCTCGGACCCCCCTTTGGGGTCCGATCCTCGCCCAGCTTAGAGCATTGCGTCCTCTCTCTCGACCCCCTCGCGCCGATCTGCCCAAAAGCCCGTCAACAAAAGCTTACAGACTCAGAAGAAAGAACATTAATCCCCATTTGGTTTACAAAGGAATACCATTCTCGTTATCAGTAAATTAGCATTCCTGCTAGTTAACAAAAAAGAAGAAACCCTCTTTACACATAGATGCCACCTGGCCTGCTAAGTTCCTCCAGCATTTTGTGTGTGTAGCTTGGACTTTCAGCATCTGCAGATTTTCTCTTGTCTTTAAACCAAGCATCACTTACTATGGTCACACCATTGACGCACAAGAATTACACAAGTGTGCTGAGAAAATTAAAGCAGTGGTGGATGCCTCAAGGCCAAAGGACATACCACAATTGGGGTCTGTTTCTGAATTTGTCAATTACTATAACAGGTTCCTGCCAAACCTGGCTACAGTGCTCCACCCCTTGAACTCACTACTACAGATTGGGAAGAAACGGCAAGGACAAAGCAGAGTGAGGTGGCTTTCTAAATGGTAAAGGAAATGGCGATGTCAGATACTGTCCTCACAAAGTACAATCCACACAGTCCAGTGAAGTTTGCCTCTCCTTGCAGAACAGGTGCAGTCGAGTCACATGTTATGAGTGATGGAAGTGAATGCCCCACATCCTTTGTATCACGTTCTCTTACCACTGCAAAGAAAAGTTACACACAGATTGACAGAGAGGCCTTGAGTCTAGTTTAGGATGCAAAATGTTTCAACCAGTACTTGTATGGGATGGAGTTTAACCTCATTACTGATCATCAAACCCCTAGTGTCCATTTTCAATTCACAGGAGGGTGTTCCACTGACAGCAGCAGCATGAATGCAGAGATGGACTCTGTTTCTCAGAGGACACAATTACAAGATCGAATTCAAGAGGGCAACTGATGTTTGGGTTTCCTCCAAGTTCTCCAGTTCCCTCCCACATTCCAAAGTTGTAGGGTTAGGGTTGGAGAGTGCTGGGCATGCTATGTTGGCACCCAGTAGTGTGGTGACATTTGCAGGCTACCCAGCACAATCCTCACTGTTTTGATTTGATCCAGATGATGGATTTCACTCTATGTTTCAAAGTACGTGTGACAAATAAAGCTAATCTTTATCTTTAGAAGGAATTAGTGTAGTTGGGCATTTGGTTACGAATGTAAATAGTTCTCCTCTAGTATCATGGTCAGCCTCCCTCGGCCCCATTGTTCGCCCTGAAGTGCTTCGGATTTCCCTTATCTTTCATGAGCTAACTTTTGTGTGGACTTTTGATTGACAGCCTTTTGTAGACTGCGTTGTGTTCAGGAAGATCTGATTTGTAACACCACCTGCAGTTCTGCCAAGCCATTGTGTTCCCAATCAATCGTAGTCCTTCTGCTCCTCCTTTTTTCTTATTATTACAAAATCTTTATTACAAATATCAGTGCTATACAATATATACAAAACAGTGGCAAACACAATTACTGCACTACAAATAGACAATAGACATTACACCAGAATGTTGCCATCTCTATCTACGATGGCATTTACACTCCGCGGAGCCCAACAGTCTCGAAACTCCTCCAAGGCCGCTGTGGACTGCGCGTGTTCTTTTTCAACAGTTACCCGGGCACGGACATACCCCCTAAACATTGCCAGGCAGTCTGCCCGGGGAGATCCTCCCGCCACCCGTTTCCAAGACCCACGGATGGCGGATTTCGCCATCCCCAGGAGCAAGTTGACTAGGACATCCTCATCCCTCCATGCCCCCTTCCTTACTGGATGACCATATATAAACAGGGTGGGACTAAAATGCAGCCAGAAGGCGAGAAGCAGCCCACGCAAATATGCAAAAAGAGGCTGCAGCCTCACACACTCCATGTACATGTGGTACACGATCTCCTCCAGCCCGCAGAAGTGGCATGTGGGTGGGAAGTCCATGTACAAACTGAAAAACTTATTGCAGGGCACTGCCCTATGCAGTACCCTCCAGCCGAGATCCCCCAGGTGCATGGGAAGAACCCCGGCATAAAGGGACTTCCAGTGGGGACCCTCCTCACCTCTGGGTGGAAGGACCGACTGCCATGGCGTGTCGGGACGGTGGACAAGGGCAAGGAAGTAGAGGATGTGGAGTAGCAGCCCATACAGATTCCTCCTACTTGCATCCCTGAATGGGACTGTGGGTATCGATGAGAGACGGCTCAAGTTGTGTGGACACGGCTCCCGGAGAAGATTGCGGGGTCTGGGCCCGACCAGCAGCTCGGCCTGAGTCGGTCCACACAACTGAGCCGCACCGACAGCCACTGAGGTAGGGCAAGGGTCGGCCAGGACCCCGCCCTCCGCCTGAGGAGGGGATTCCCGGCCTGAGGCGACCATGTTCCAGACTCTCAGTAGGTCCTGATAGAAGCCGGGCAGACTCCGCAAAGCAGTATGGCTGACACCCGCCGGTGGTAGCCGCATGTCTTCATGAAGACAGCAGCCCCTGGGAGAACACATCCTCTTCAGGACACACAGACGTAGCAGAGCGCACAAGCCATTTCCCAATCAGCCGTGTGTAACCTCACCAACTCTGCAGGTTGTGAGTTCAGGTCCCAGTTGAGTGCTCTGCCTTGGTACTGAGAAAGTGTTGCATTGTCAGAGATTTATCTTGTGGGAGAGATATTAGACTGAGGTGCATATAATTAGTCAGAATCAGGTCAATTATCACTAACAAGTGTAAAATTTGTTGTCATGTGCTAACAGAACAGTAAAAATCACGATTAAGTTACAAAAAAAAAGTGGAAAAGCGCAGTAGTGGGGGCAGTATCCATGGGTTTAAGAACTGTTCAGAAATCTAATGGCAGAGGGGAAGAGCTGTTCCTAAAGCAGAGACACCTTCTTGGAGTCCTGACTAATATCTCTCAGACCACAACACAAACTGAAAGAGATCATCAGCTTGTTATCACATTGCTGTTAGTAGAGTTTGTTGTCAGGAAGGCAGCTGCTCGAGCTCCACTCACTGATTTGGATTCAGAAGTAATCTTATTAGTTGTAGATGGTTTTGGGGCTGTTGTGAGGACATATAATGTACTTTTGAAACACAAGGTGTTCCTGTTTCCCTCACATGCACTGTACTGAGCACCAGTAATGGGAACTGAGAGAAAGCTAGTGAGTTCCTGTGAACGCAGACTGGGAGACCGTTTCGCTGAACACCTACGCTCGGTCCGCCAGAAAAAGCAGGATCTCCCAGTGGCCACACATTTTAATTCCATGTCCCATTCCCATTCTGATATGTCTATCCATGGCCTCCTCTACTGTCAAAATGAATCCAAACTCAGGTTGGAGGAACAACACCTTATATACCGGCTGGGCAGCCTCCAACCTGATGGCATGAACATTGACTTCTCTAACTTCCGTTAATGCCCCTCCTCCCCTTCTTACCCCATCCCTGACATACTTAGCTGTTTGCCTGTTCTCCATCTCCCTCTGGTGCTCCCCGCCACCTCCTTTCTTTCTCCTGAGGCCTCCTGTCCCATGATCCTTTCCCTTCTCCAGCTCTGTATCACTTTTGCCAATCACCTTTCCAGCTCTCAGCTTCATCCCATCCCCTCCGGTCTTCTCCTATCATTTTGCATTTCCCCCTCCCCCCACTACTTTCTAATCTCTTAGTATCTTTCCTTTCGGTTAGTCCTGATGAAGGGTCTCGGCCCGAAACGTCGACAGCACTTCTCCCTATAGATGCAGCCTGGCCTGCTGCGTTCCACCAGCATTTTGTGTGTGTGTGTGTTGTTGTTTGAGTTCCTGTGATCTGCCTCACTATCCCAGACTCCAACCCTGAACTGATATCTCATCTCTCTGTGGTGTTGAATCACAGGAATCATGGGACCAAGCAGATGCCATCTTGCCCATTTCTATACTGTTGCTGGGCTGAAGTTCTGAGACTGCGGGGTACTGGGTCACACACAGAGATGGGTTTCTCAAGGGGCTCACCACCACCTCCTGGATCAGCTGTAAATGCTGAGATCCCCAGTGGTGCCCAGCTCCCAAGAGTGAACAGGGAAGGGCGCCCTTCACAAGTCATGAGGACATGGGACTGTAGGGACAGAGGCAGAAGCAAGTCCTTCAGCTGCTTGTGTCTGCTCCACCATTCTTTAAGGCACACACTGTCCCTCACTGGAGACGGGTCCCACACACACTGACCCTCACTGGGGGACGGGTCCCACACACACACTGACCCTCACTGGGGGAATGGGTCCCACACACACTGATCCTCACTGGGAGACGGGTCCCACACACATTGACCCTCACTGTGATACAGGTCCCACACACACTGATCCTCACTGGGAGAATGATCACACAGACTGACCCTCACTGGGGGACGGGTCCCACACACACTGACCCTCACTGGGAGATGGGTCCCACACACACTGACCCTCACTTGCAGATGGGTCCCACACACACTGACCCTCACTTGCAGATGGGTCCCACACACACTGACCCTCACTGTGAATGAGTCCCCCACACACTGACCATCACTGGGGGACGGGTCCCACACAAACTGATCCTCACTGGGGGATGGGTCCCACACACATTGACCCTCACTGTGATACAGGTCCCACACACACTGACCCTCACTGGGAGACGGGTCCCACACAAACTGATCCTCACTGGGAGACGGGTCCCACACACACTGACCCTCACTGGGGGACGGGTCCCACACACACTGACCCTCACTGGGAGATGGGTCCCACACACACTGACCCTCACTGTGAACGAGTCCCCCACACACTGACCATCACTGGGGGACAGGTCCCACACACACTGACCCTCACAGAAGGATGGGTCCCACACACACTGACCCTCACTGGGAGACGGGTCCCACACACATTGACCCTCACTGGGAGAATGATCACACAGACTGACCCTCACTGGGGGACGGGTCCCACACACACTGACCCTCACTGGGAGACGGGTCCCACACACACTGAACCTCACTGTGAACGAGTCCCCCACACACTGACCCTCACTGAGGGACGGGTCCTACACACACTGACCCTCACTGGGGATGGGTTCCACACACACTGACCCTCACTGGGAGACGGGTCCCACGCACACTGACCCTCACCGGGGGATGGGTCCCACACACACTGACCCTCACTGCGGGACAGGTCCCACACACACTGACCCTCACCGGGGGACAGGTCCCACAGACACTGACTTTCACTGGGGGACAGATCCCACACACACTGACCCTCACTGGGGGAATGATCACACACACTGACCCTCACTGGGAGACGGGTCTCATTCATACTGACTCTCACTGGGGATGGGTCCCACACACACTGAGCCTCACCGGGGGACGGGTCCCACGCACACTGACCCTCACTGGGGGATGGGTCCCACGCACACTGGCCCTCACCGGGGTTCGGGTCCCACACACACTGACCCTCCCTGCGGGATGGGTCCCACACACACACTGACCCTCACTGGGGGACGGGTTTCACCTTCCTCAACTTTACTATTATTTAAATAATATGCCTTAAACAGCAGTTTTCAAATGTACAAGAAAGTGTAGAGGTTTTGTGAAGACACAAGAGATGACACAGGTTGAATCATGGAGCAACTAATAATCTGCTGTAGGAACTCAGTGTGTCGAGTAGCATCCGGGGGAAGAAAAGAGTTACTGTCGTTTTGGGTCAAAACCCTGCTATTAATGGAATAATTGTCTAGAAGAGAAATCCCACCATTGGAAATCTAAGAGCTACAAACTGGGATTTTACAGCTTCACTATGGTTTCACTAGGGACCTCTAAGGAAGCACATCTCAAAGTTCAAAGTAATTTCATTTTCAAAGTACATATATGTCACCATATACAACACTGAGATTCATTTTTCTGCAGGCAGACTCAATATGTCCATAACAGATCCAATGAAAGACGGCACCAACTTGTTTGTTCAACCAGCTTCAACGAACTGTACAAATACAAACAGAAATAAATAATAATGGTAATAATAATAAACAAATATGTAATAAAAATGAGATGAAGAATCATTGACAATGAGTCCATAGGCTGTGGGAACATTTCAGTAATGGGTTAAGTGATGTTGAGAGAAATTATCCCCTTTAGTTCAAGAGACTGATGGTTGAGGGGTAATAACCATTTCTGAACTTGATGGTGTGAATCCTAAGGCTGTTGTATCTCTCCCTGATGGCAGCAGTGAGAAGAGAGCATGTCCTGGGTGGTGGGACCCCTGAGGATGGAAGCTGATTTTCTGCAACAGTGTTTTGTGGAACTGCTCCATGAGTTGTGTCTACTATTTTTTGTCAGATTGTTCATTCAAGGGCATTCATCTTTCCATAGCAGGCCATTATGCAACCAGCCAATATACTCTCTGCTACACATCTACAGAAGTTTGTCAAAGTTTAGATGTCATGCCGAATCTTCACAAACTCCTCAGGAAGTAGAGGTGCTGCTGTGCTTTCTTCGTAATTGTACCTGTGTGCTGGGCCCAGGACAGGTGTGTGGTACTCAGGCAGGTACCCTGTCTGGGCCTCATGCTGTCCATGGGAATGCCCTCCTGAAGGATGCTCACACATCAGCGTCACAGACCGAAATCCCAGGATCACTGAAGACTGTGAGAGTTTGTGCAGGTTCCACCATGTTTTGAAGTCAGAATGGTTTATATCTCTATGCAATATGGGCCTGCGTGTGACTCCAGTCTCACATTTACCCAGTTCCTATCAGCCCTCTCAAAGGGCCACTTGGTAGTATCAAGCTCATTGTCAGTATTTAGCGAACTGGACAAAGCAGCAAATGGGAGAAGGGGAGATGGTTGTAGAACTGCGCACTATCCCCAGCAAACTGAACACCAACTCAAGACAGAAGCGACAAGGGAAGGCACAGTCAGAACATTGCCATGTAGGGCTGTAGTTCTGTGGCAGTGCTGCACCATCAGACGGGAAGTACTAAACGGGAACTTTGCTGCAACACTGATACTCACTGAGGGAGAGTACCTCATCAGACAGGCAGCTCAAAAGAAATTATATGCTTCAGAGCAGCGAGGTAAAAAGGTAATCTCTTCATCTCAGAGGGACAGCATGAGGGAGTGTCACACCGTCAGAGGGACAGTACTGAGGGAGTGCCACAGAACTTAGGGAGTGTCGCATTGTCAGAGGGACAGTAATGAGGGAGTGTCACACCGTCAGAGGGACAGTACTGAGGGAGGGTCAACAGTCAGAGGACAGTACCGAGAGAGTGTCGCACAGTCGGAGGGACAGTACTGAGGGAGTGTCACACCGTCAGAGGGACAGTACTGAGGGAGTGCCACACCGCCAGAGGGACAGTACTGAGGGAGATCCACACCGTCAGAGGAACAGTACTTGAGGGAGTGTCACACTGTCAGAGGGACAGTACTGAGGGAGTGTCCCACCGTCAGAGGGTCAGTACTGAGGGAGTGCCGCATTGTCAGAGGGACAGTACTGAGGGAGTGTCACACTGTCAGAGGGACAGTACTGAGGGAGTGCTGCATTGTCAGAGGGACAGTACTGAAAAAGGGTCACACCGTCAGAGGGACAGTACTGAGGGAGTGTCACACCATAGGAGGGACAGGACTGAGGGAGTGTCACACCATCAGAGAGACGGTACTGAGAGAGCGTCGCAGTGTCAGAGGGACAGTACTCCGGGAGTGTCACAGTCAGAGGGACGGTACTAAGGGAGTGTCACACTGTCAGAGGGGTAGTACTGAGGGAGTATCATATCGTCACAGAGACTGCACTGCGGGAGGGACACATCGTCAGAGACACGGTAATGAGGGAGTGTCTCACTGTCAGATGGACAGGACTGAGGGAGTCTCACAGTGTCAGAGGGACGGAACAGAGGGAGTGTCATACCGTCAGAGAGACGGAACTGAGGGAGTGTCTCACCATCACAGGGACAGTACTGTGTGAGTGTCTCACCTTCAGAGGGACAGTACTGAGGGAGTGTCACACCGTCAGATGGACTGTTATGAGTGAGTGTCAGACCGTCAGAGAGACGGTACTGAGGGAGTGTCTCACCGTCAGAGGGACTGCACTGAGGGAGTTTCACCCCGTCAGAGGGACAGGACTGAGGGAGTGTCACACCATCAGAGAGACAGGACTGAGGGAGTGTCGCACCGTCAGAGGGACAGTAATGAGGCAGTGTCACACTGTCAGAGGGACAGTACTGAGGGAGTGTCACACCCTCAGAGAGACAGGACTGAGGGAGTGTCGCACCGTCAGAGGGACAGGACTGAGGGAGTGTCACACCCTCAGAGAGACAGGACTGAGGGAGTGTCGCACCGTCAGAGGGACAGGACTGAGGGAGTGTCACACCCTCAGAGAGACAGGACTGAGGGAGTGTCACACCCTCAGAGAGACGGTACTGTGGGTGTGCCGCACCATCAGAGGGACACTAATGAGGTAGTGTCACAGTGTCAGAGGGACAGTACTGAAAGAGGGTCACACCGTCAGAGGGACAGTACTGAGGGAGTGTCACACTGTCAGAGGGAAAGTACTGAGGGAGTGTCACACCGTCAGAGAGACGGTACTGAGAGAGCGTAGCAGTGTCAGAGGGACAGTACTAAGGGAGTGTCACACTGTCAGGGGCTAGTACTGAGGGAGTATCATATCGTCACAGAGACTGTACTGCGGGAGTGACACATCGTCAGAGAGACGGTAATGAGGGAGTGTATCACCGTCAGATGGACAGTAGTGAGGGAGTCTCACAGTGTCAGAGGGACGGTACAGAGGGAGTGTCATACCGTCAGAGAGACGGAACTGAGGGAGTGTCTCACCGTCCAGGGACAGTACTGTGTGAGTGTCTCACATCCAGATGGACAGTACTGAGGGAGTGTCTCACCGTCACAGGGATAGTACTGTGTGAGTGTCTCACCTTCAGAGGGACAGTACTGAGGGAGTGTCACACCGTCAGACGGACTGTTATGAGTGAGTGTCAGACCGTCAGGGAGACGGTACTGAGGGAGTGTCTCACCGTCAGAGGGACTGTACTGAGGGAGTTTCACACCGTCAGAGGGACAGGACTGAGGGAGTGTCACACCATCAGAGTGACAGTACTGAGGGAGTGTCACAACAACAGAGGGACAGTACAGAGTGAGTGTCACACCATCAGAGGGACAGGACTGAGGGAGTGTCACACCCTCAGAGAGACAGGACTGAGGGAGTGTCGCACCGTCAGAGGGACAGTAATGAGGCAGTGTCACACTGTCAGAGGGACAGTACTGAGGGAGTGTTACACAGTCAGAGGGGTGGTACTGAGGGACTGTCACACTGTCAGAGGGACAGTATTCAGGGAGAGTCACAATGTCTGAGGGACAGTACTGAGGGAGGGTCACACTATCTGAGGGACAGTACTGAGGGAGTGTCACACCCTCAGAGAGACGGTACTGTGGGTGTGCCGCACCATCAGAGGGACACTAATGAGGTAGTGTCACAGTGTCAGAGGGACAGTACTGAAAGAGGGTCACACCGTCAGAGGGACAGTACTGAGGGAGTGTCAAACCATCAGAGGGATAGTACTGAGGGAGTATCATATCGTCACAGAGACTGTACTGCGGGAGTGACACATTGTCAGAGAGACGGTAATGAGGGAGTGTCTCACCGTCAGATGGACAGTACTGAGGGAGTCTCACACTGTCAGAGGGACGGTCCAGAGGGAGTGTCATACCGTTAGAGAGACGGTACTGAGGGAGTGTCTCACCGTCACAGGGACAGTACTGAGTGAGTGTCTCACCTTCAGAGGGACAGTACTGAGGGAGTGTCAAACTGTCAGACGGACTGTTATGAGTGGGTGTCACACCGTCAGAGAGACGGCACTGAGGGAGTGTCTCACCGTCAGAGGGACTGTACTGAGGGAGTTTCACCCCGTCAGAGGGACAGGACTGAGGGAGTGTCACAACCTCAGAGAGACAGTACTGAGGGAGTGCCGCACAATGGGAGAGACAAGACTGAGGGAGTGTCGCACCGTCAGAGGGACAGTAATGAGGCAGTGTCACACTGTGAGAGTGACAGTACTGAGGGAGTGTTACACTGTCAGAGGGAAAGTACTGAGGAAGTGTTGCACCGTCAGAGGGACAGTAATGAGGCAGTGTCACACTGACAGAGTGACAGTACTGAGGGAGTGTTACACTGTCAGAGGGGAAGTACTGAGGGAGTGTCGCACCATCAGAGGGACAGGACTGAGGGAATGTCGCACCTGAGAGGGACAAACTGAGGGAGAGCCGCACCGTTGGAGGGGCAGTACTATGAGAGTGCCGCACAGTTGGAGGGACAGTAAACTGGGAGTAAAACACCGTCAGAGGGATAGTACTGAGGGAGTGTTACACTGTCAGAGGGAAAGTTCTGAGGGAGTGTCTCACTGTCAGAGGGACAGTACTGAGTGAGTATCACACTGTGAGAGGAACAGTACTGAGAGAGTGTCACATCGTCAGAGGGACAGTACCGAGCGAGTGTCACACTGTCAGAGGGACAGTACTGAGGGAGTGCCACACTGTCAGAGGGACATTACTGAGGAAGTGCCGCACCGTCAGAGGGGCAGTACTGAGGGAGTGCCACACCATCAGAGGGGCAGTACTGACGGAGTATCACACCGTCAGAGGGACGTTACTGAGAGAATGTCACACTGTCAGAGGGTCAGTATTGAGGGAGTGTCACACCGTCAGAGGGACGGTACTGTGGGAGTGTCACACTGTCAGAGGGACAGTACTGAGAGAGTGTCACACTGTCAGAGGGACAGTACCGAGGGAGGGTCACACCGTCAGAGCGGTGGTACTGAGGAAGGGTCACACTGTCAGAGGAATAGTACTGAGGGAGTGTCACACTGTCAGAGGAACAGTACTGAGGGAGTGTCACACTGTCAGAGGGACCGTACTGAGGGAGGGTCACACAGTCAGAGGGGCGGTACTGAGGGACTGTCACACTGTCAGAGGGACAGTATTCAGGGAGAGTCACAATGTCTGAGGGACAGTACTGAGGGAGGGTCACACTATCTGAGGGACAGTACTGAGGGAGTGTCACACCCTCAGAGAGACGGTACTGTGGGTGTGCCGCACCATCAGAGGGTCACTAATGAGGTAGTGTCACAGTGTCAGAGGGACAGTACTGAAAGAGGGTCACACCGTCAGAGGGACAGTACTGAGGGAGTGTCACACTGTCAGAGGGAAAGTACTGAGGGAGTGTCACACCGTCAGAGGGACGGTACAGAGGGAGCGTCATACCGTCAGAGGGACGGTACTGAGGGAGTGTCTCACCGTCACAGGGACAGTACTGTGTGAGTGTCTCACCTTCAGAGGGACAGTACTGAGGGAGTGTCACACCGTCAGACGGACTGTTATGAGTGAGTGTCAGACCGTCAGAGAGACGGCACTGAGGGAGTGTCTCACCGTCAGAGGGACTGTACTGAGGGAGTTTCACACCGTCAGAGGGACAGGACTGAGGGAATGTCGCACCTGAGAGGGACAAACTGAGGGAGAGCCGCACCGTTGGAGGGGCAGTACTATGAGAGTGCCGCACAGTTGGAGGGACAGTAAACAGGGAGTAAAACACCGTCAGAGGGATAGTACTGAGGGAGTGTTACACTGTCAGAGGGAAAGTTCTGAGGGAGTGTCTCACTGTCAGAGGGACAGTACTGAGTGAGTATCACACTGTGAGAGGAACAGTACTGAGAGAGTGTCACATCGTCAGAGGGACAGTACCGAGCGAGTGTCACACTGTCAGAGGGACAGTACTGAGGGAGTGCCACACTGTCAGAGGGACATTACTGAGGAAGTGCCGCACCGTCAGAGGGGCAGTACTGAGGGAGTGTCACACCATCAGAGGGGCAGTACTGACGGAGTATCACACCGTCAGAGGGACGTTACTGAGAGAATGTCACACTGTCAGAGGGTCAGTATTGAGGGAGTGTCACACCGTCAGAGGGACGGTACTGTGGGAGTGTCACACTGTCAGAGGGACAGTACTGAGAGAGTGTCACACTGTCAGAGGGACAGTACCGAGGGAGGGTCACACCGTCAGAGCGGTGGTACTGAGGAAGGGTCACACTGTCAGAGGAATAGTACTGAGGGAGTGTCACACTGTCAGAGGAACAGTACTGAGGGAGTGTCACACTGTCAGAGGGACCGTACTGAGGGAGGGTCACACAGTCAGAGGGGCGGTACTGAGGGACTGTCACACTGTCAGAGGGACAGTATTCAGGGAGAGTCACAATGTCTGAGGGACAGTACTGAGGGAGGGTCACACTATCTGAGGGACAGTACTGAGGGAGTGTCACACCCTCAGAGAGACGGTACTGTGGGTGTGCCGCACCATCAGAGGGTCACTAATGAGGTAGTGTCACAGTGTCAGAGGGACAGTACTGAAAGAGGGTCACACCGTCAGAGGGACAGTACTGAGGGAGTGTCACACTGTCAGAGGGAAAGTACTGAGGGAGTGTCACACCGTCAGAGGGACGGTACAGAGGGAGCGTCATACCGTCAGAGGGACGGTACTGAGGGAGTGTCTCACCGTCACAGGGACAGTACTGTGTGAGTGTCTCACCTTCAGAGGGACAGTACTGAGGGAGTGTCACACCGTCAGACGGACTGTTATGAGTGAGTGTCAGACCGTCAGAGAGACGGCACTGAGGGAGTGTCTCACCGTCAGAGGGACTGTACTGAGGGAGTTTCACACCGTCAGAGGGACAGGACTGAGGGAGTGTCACACCATCAGAGTGACAGTACTGAGGGAGTGTCACAACAACAGAGGGACAGTACAGAGGGAGTGTCACACCATCAGAGGGACAGGACTGAGGGAGTGTCACACCCTCAGAGAGACAGGACTGAGGGAGTGTCGCACCGTCAGAGGGACAGTAATGAGGCAGTGTCACACTGTCAGAGGGACAGTACTGAGGGAGTGTTACACTGTCAGAGGGAAAGTACTGAGGAAGTGTCGCACCGTCAGAGGGACAGTAATGAGGCAGTTGTCACATTGTCAGAAGGACAGTACTGAGGGAGTGTCACAGCGTTAGAGAAATGGTACTGAGGGGGTGCCGCACCGTCAGGGGGTCACTACTGCGGGAGGGTCACACCATCAGAGGGACAGTACTGAGGGAGTGTCACACTGTCAAAGGGACAGTACAGAGGGAGTGCTGCATTGTCAGAGAGACAGTACTGAGGGATGGTCACACTGTCAGAGGGACAGTACTGAGGGAGTGTCACAACATCAGAGGGACAGTACTGAAAGAGGGTCACACCGTCAGAGGGACAGTACTGAGGGAGTGTCTCACCGTCACAGGGACTGTACTGAGGGAGTTTCACCCCGTCAGAGGGACAGGACTGAGGGAGTGTCACAACCTCAGAGAGACAGTACTGAGGGAGTGCCGCACAGTGGGAGAGACAAGACTGAGGGAGTGTCGCACCATCAGAGGGACAGTAATGAGGCAGTGTCACACTGTCAGAGTGACAGTACTGAGGGAGTGTTACACTGTCAGAGGGAAAGTACTGAGGAAGTGTTGCACCGTCAGAGGGACAGTAATGAGGCAGTGTCACACTGTCAGAGTGACAGTACTGAGGGAGTGTTACACTGTCAGAGGGAAAGTACTGAGGGAGTGTCGCACCATCAGAGGGACAGGACTGAGGGAAAGTCGCACCTGAGAGGGACAAACTGAGGGAGAGCTGCACCGTTGGAGGGGCAGTACTATGAGAGTGCCGCACAGTTGGAGGGACAGTAAACAGGGAGTAAAACACCGTCAGAGGGATAGTACTGAGGGAGTGTTACACTGTCAGAGGGAAAGTTCTGAGGGAGTGTCTCACTGTCAGAGGGACAGTACTGAGGGAGTATCACACTGTGAGAGGAACAGTACTGAGAGAGTGTCACATCGTCAGAGGGACAGTACCGAGCGAGTGTCACACTGTCAGAGGGACAGTACTGAGGGAGTGCCACACTGTCAGAGGGACATTACTGAGGAAGTGCCGCACCGTCAGAGGGGCAGTACTGACGGACTATCACACCGTCAGAGGGACGTTACTGAGAGAATGTCACACTGTCAGAGGGTCAGTATTGAGGGAGTGTCACACCGTCAGAGGGACGGTACTGTGGGAGTGTCACACTGTCAGAGGGACAGTACTGAGAGAGTGTCACACTGTCAGAGGGACAGTACCGAGGGAGGGTCACACCGTCAGAGCGGTGGTACTGAGGAAGGGTCACACTGTCAGAGGAATAGTACTGAGGGAGTGTCACACTGTCAGAGGAACAGTACTGAGGGAGTGTCACACTGTCAGAGGGACCGTACTGAGGGAGTGTCACACTGTCAGAGGGACCGTACTGAGGGAGGGTCACACAGTCAGAGGGGCGGTACTGAGGGACTGTCACACTGTCAGAGGGACAGTACTCAGGGAGAGTCACAATGTCTGAGGGACAGTACTGAGGGAGGGTCACACTATCTGAGGGACAGTACTGAGGGAGTGTCACACCCTCAGAGAGACGGTACTGTGGGTGTGCCGCACCATCAGAGGGACACTAATGAGGTAGTGTCACAGTGTCAGAGGGACAGTACTGAAAGAGGGTCACACCGTCAGAGGGACAGTACTCAGGGAGTGTCACACTGTCAGAGGGAAAGTACTGAGGGAGTGTCACACCGTCAGAGAGACGGTACTGAGAGAGCGTAGCAGTGTCAGAGGGACAGTACTAAGGGAGTGTCACACTGTCAGGGGCTAGTACTGAGGGAGTACATATCGTCACAGAGACTGTACTGCGGGAGTGACACATCGTCAGAGAGACGGTAATGAGGGAGTGTATCACCGTCAGATGGACAGTAGTGAGGGAGTCTCACAGTGTCAGAGGGACGGTACAGAGGGAGTGTCATACCGTCAGAGAGACGGAACTGAGGGAGTGTCTCACCGTCACAGGGACAGTACTGTGTGAGTGTCTCACCTTTAGAGGGACAGTACTGAGGGAGTGTCACACCGTCAGACGGACTGTTATGAGTGAGTGTCAGACCGTCAGGGAGACGGTACTGAGGGAGTGTCTCACCGTCAGAGGGACTGTACTGAGGGAGTTTCACACCGTCAGAGGGACAGTAATGAGGCAGTGTCACATTGTCAGAAGGACAGTACTGAGGGAGTGTCACACTGTCAAAGGGACAGTACAGAGGGAGTGCTGCATTGTCAGAGAGACAGTACTGAGGGATGGTCACAAAATCAGAGGGACAGTACTGAAAGAGTGTCTCACCGTCACAGGGACAGTACTGAGTGAGTGTCTCACCTTCAGAGGGACAGTACTGAGGGAGTGTCAAACTGTCAGACGGACTGTTATGAGTGAGTGTCACACCGTCAGAGAGACGGCACTGAGGGAGTGTCTCACCGTCAGAGGGACTGTACTGAGGGAGTTTCACCCCGTCAGAGGGACAGGACTGAGGGAGTGTCACAACCTCAGAGAGACAGTACTGAGGGAGTGCCGCACAGTGGGAGAGACAAGACTGAGGGAGTGTCGCACCGTCAGAGGGACAGTAATGAGGCAGTGTCACACTGTCAGAGTGACAGTACTGAGGGAGTGTTACACTGTCAGAGGGAAAGTACTGAGGAAGTGTTGCACCGTCAGAGGGACAGTAATGAGGCAGTGTCACACTGTCAGAGTGACAGTACTGAGGGAGTGTTACACTGTCAGAGGGAAAGTACTGAGGGAGTGTCGCACCATCAGAGGGACAGGACTGAGGGAATGTCGCACCTGAGAGGGACAAACTGAGGGAGAGCCGCACCGTTGGAGGGGCAGTACTATGAGAGTGCCGCACAGTTGGAGGGACAGTAAACAGGGAGTAAAACACCGTCAGAGGGATAGTACTGAGGGAGTGTTACACTGTCAGAGGGAAAGTTCTGAGGGAGTGTCTCACTGTCAGAGGGACAGTACTGAGGGAGTATCACACTGTGAGAGGAACAGTACTGAGAGAGTGTCACATCGTCAGAGGGACAGTACCGAGCGAGTGTCACACTGTCAGAGGGACAGTACTGAGGGAGTGCCACACTGTCAGAGGGACATTACTGAGGAAGTGCCGCACCGTCAGAGGGGCAGTACTGAGGGAGTGCCACACCATCAGAGGGGCAGTACTGACGGAGTATCACACCGTCAGAGGGACGTTACTGAGAGAATGTCACACTGTCAGAGGGTCAGTATTGAGGGAGTGTCACACCGTCAGAGGGACGGTACTGTGGGAGTGTCAAACCATCAGAGGGATAGTACTGAGGGAGTATCATATCGTCACAGAGACTGTACTGCGGGAGTGACACATTGTCAGAGAGACGGTAATGAGGGAGTGTCTCACTGTCAGATGGACAGTACAGAGGGAGTCTCACACTGTCAGAGGGACGGTCCAGAGGGAGTGTCATACCGTTAGCGAGACGGTACTGAGGGAGTGTCTCACCGTCACAGGGACAGTACTGAGTGAGTGTCTCACCTTCAGAGGGACAGTACTGAGGGAGTGTCAAACTGTCAGACGAACTGTTATGAGTGAGTGTCACACCGTCAGAGAGACGGCACTGAGGGAGTGTCTCACCGTCAGAGGGACTGTACTGAGGGAGTTTCACCCCGTCAGAGGGACAGGACTGAGGGAGTGTCACAACCTCAGAGAGACAGTACTGAGGGAGTGCCGCACAGTGGGAGAGACAAGACTGAGGGAGTGTCGCACCGTCAGAGGGACAGTAATGAGGCAGTGTCACACTGTCAGAGGGACAGTACTGAGGGAGTGTTACACTGTCAGAGGGAAAGTACTGAGGAAGTGTCGCACCGTCAGAGGGACAGTAATGAGGCAGTGTCACATTGTCAGAAGGACAGTACTGAGGGAGTGTCACACTGTCAAAGGGACAGTACAGAGGGAGTGCTGCATTGTCAGAGAGACAGTACTGAGGGATGGTCACAACATCAGAGGGACAGTACTGAAAGAGGGTCACACCGTCAGAGGGACAGTACTGAGGGAGTGTCAAACCATCAGAGGGATAGTACTGAGGGAGTATCATATCGTCACAGAGACTGTACTGCGGGAGTGACACATTGTCAGAGAGACGGTAATGAGGGAGTGTCTCACTGTCAGATGGACAGTACTGAGGGAGTCTCACACTGTCAGAGGGACGGTCCAGAGGGAGTGTGATACCGTTAGAGAGACGGTACTGAGGGAGTGTCTCACCGTCACAGGGACAGTACTGAGTGAGTGTCTCACCTTCAGAGGGACAGTACTGAGGGAGTGTCAAACTGTCAGACGGACTGTTATGAGTGAGTGTCACACCGTCAGAGAGACGGCACTGAGGGAGTGTCTCACCGTCAGAGGGACTGTACTGAGGGAGTTTCACCCCGTCAGAGGGACAGGACTGAGGGAGTGTCACAACCTCAGAGAGACAGTACTGAGGGAGTGCCGCACAGTGGGAGAGACAAGACTGAGGGAGTGTCGCACCGTCAGAGGGACAGTAATGAGGCAGTGTCACACTGTCAGAGTGACAGTACTGAGGGAGTGTTACACTGTCAGAGGGAAAGTACTGAGGAAGTGTTGCACCGTCAGAGGGACAGTAATGAGGCAGTGTCACACTGTCAGAGTGACAGTACTGAGGGAGTGTTACACTGTCAGAGGGAAAGTACTGAGGGAGTGTCGCACCATCAGAGGGACAGGACTGGGGGAATGTCGCACCTGAGAGGGACAAACTGAGGGAGAGCCGCACCGTTGGAGGGGCAGTACTATGAGAGTGCCGCACAGTTGGAGGGACAGTAAACAGGGAATAAAACACCGTCAGAGGGATAGTACTGAGGGAGTGTTACACTGTCAGAGGGAAAGTTCTGAGGGAGTGTCTCACTGTCAGTGGGACAGTACTGAGGGAGTATCACACTGTGAGAGGAACAGTACTGAGAGAGTGTCACATCGTCAGAGGGACAGTACCGAGCGAGTGTCACACTGTCAGAGGGACAGTACTGAGGGAGTGCCACACTGTCAGAGGGACATTACTGAGGAAGTGCCGCACCGTCAGAGGGGCAGTACTGAGGGAGTGTCACACCGTCAGAGGGACGGTACTGTGGGAGTGTCACACTGTCAGAGGGACAGTACTGAGAGAGTGTCACACTGTCAGAGGGAGAGTACTGAGGGAGTGTCACACCCTCAGAGAGACAGGACTGAGGGAGTGTCACACCGTCAGAGGGACAGTAATGAGGCAGTGTCACACTGTCAGAGGGACAGTACTGAGGGAGTGTCACACCCTCAGAGAGACAGGACTGAGGGAGTGTCGCACCGTCAGAGGGACAGGACTGAGGGAGTGTCACACCGTCAGAGAGACAGGACTGAGGGAGTGTCGCACCGTCAGAGGGACAGTAATGAGGCAGTGTCACACTGTCAGAAGGACAGTACTGAGGGAGTGTTACACTGTCAGAGGGAAAGTACTGAGGAAGTGTCGCACCGTCAGAGGGACAGTAATGAGGCAGTGTCACATTGTCAGAAGGACAGTACTGAGGGAGTGTCACGCTGTCAAAGGGACAGTACAGAGGGAGTGCTGCATTGTCAGAGAGACAGTACTGAGGGATGGTCACAACATCAGAGGGACAGTACTGAAAGAGGGTCACACCGTCAGAGGGACAGTACTGAGGGAGTGTCAAACCATCAGAGGGATAGTACTGAGGGAGTATCATATCGTCACAGAGACTGTACTGCGGGAGTGACACATTGTCAGAGAGACGGTAATGAGGGAGTGTCTCACTGTCAGATGGACAGTACAGAGGGAGTCTCACACTGTCAGAGGGACGGTCCAGAGGGAGTGTCATACCGTTAGAGAGACGGTACTGAGGGAGTGTCTCACCGTCACAGGGACAGTACTGAGTGAGTGTCTCACCTTCAGAGGGACAGTACTGAGGGAGTGTCACACTGTCAGAGGAACGGTACTGTGGGAGTGTCACACTGTCAGAGGGACCATACTGAGGGAGGGTCACACAGTCAGAGGGGCGGTACTGAGGGACTGTCACACTGTCAGAGGGACAGTACTCAGGGAGAGTCACAATGTCTGAGGGACAGTACTGAGGGAGGGTCACACTATCTGAGGGACAGTACTGAGGGAGTGTCACACCCTCAGAGAGACGGTACTGTGGGTGTGCCGCACCATCAGAGGGACACTAATGAGGTAGTGTCACAGTGTCAGAGGGACAGTACTGAAAGAGGGTCACACCGTCAGAGGGACAGTACTGAGGGAGTGTCACACTGTCAGAGGGAAAGTACTGAGGGAGTGTCACACCGTCAGAGAGACGGTACTGAGAGAGCGTAGCAGTGTCAGAGGGACAGTACTAAGGGAGTGTCACACTGTCAGGGGGTAGTACTGAGGGAGTATCATATCGTCACAGAGACTGTACTGCGGGAGTGACACATCGTCAGAGAGACGGTAATGAGGGAGTGTTTCACTGTCAGATGGACAGTAGTGAGGGAGTCTCACAGTGTCAGAGGGACGGTACAGAGGGAGTGTCATACCGTCAGAGAGACGGTACTGAGGGAGTGTCTCACCGTCAGAGGGACTGTACTGAGGGAGTTTCACACCGTCAGAGGGACAGGACTGAGGGAGTGTCACACCATCAGAGTGACAGTACTGAGGGAGTGTCACACCCTCAGAGAGACAGGACTGAGGGAGTGTCGCACCGTCAGAGGGACAGTAATGAGGCAGTGTCACACTGTCAGAGGGACAGTACTGAGGGAGTGTTACACTGTCAGAGGGAAAGTACTGAGGAAGTGTCGCACCGTCAGAGGGACAGTAATGAGGCAGTGTCACATTGTCAGAAGGACAGTACTGAGGGAGTGTCACAGCGTTAGAGAGATGGTACTGAGGGGGTGCCGCACCGTCAGGGGGTCACTACTGCGGGAGGGTCACACCATCAGAGGGACAGTACTGAGGGAGTGTCACACTGTCAAAGGGACAGTACAGAGGGAGTGCTGCATTGTCAGAGAGACAGTACTGAGGGATGGTCACACTGTCAGAGGGACAGTACTGAGGGAGTGTCACAACAGCAGAGGGACAGTACTGAAAGAGGGTCACACCGTCAGAGGGAGAGTACTGAGGGAGTGTCACAACCTCAGAGAGACAGTACTGAGGGAGTGCCGCACAGTGGGAGAGACAAGACTGAGGGAGTGTCGCACCGTCAGAGGGACAGTAATGAGGCAGTGTCACACTGTCAGAGGGACAGTACTGAGGGAGTGTTACACTGTCAGAGGGAAAGTACTGAGGAAGTGTCGCACCGTCAGAGGGACAGTAATGAGGCAGTGTCACATTGTCAGAAGGACAGTACTGAGGGAGTGTCACACTGTCAAAGGGACAGTACAGAGGGAGTGCTGCATTGTCAGAGAGACAGTACTGAGGGATGGTCACAACATCAGAGGGACAGTACTGAAAGAGGGTCACACCGTCAGAGGGACAGTACTGAGGGAGTGTCAAACCATCAGAGGGATTATACTGAGGGAGTATCATATCGTCACAGAGACTGTACTGCGGGAGTGACACATTGTCAGAGAGACGGTAATGAGGGAGTGTCTCACTGTCAGATGGACAGTACTGAGGGAGTCTCACACTGTCAGAGGGACGGTCCAGAGGGAGTGTGATACCGTTAGAGAGACGGTACTGAGGGAGTGTCTCACCGTCACAGGGACAGTACTGAGTGAGTGTCTCACCTTCAGAGGGACAGTACTGAGGGAGTGTCAAACTGTCAGACGGACTGTTATGAGTGAGTGTCACACCGTCAGAGAGACGGCACTGAGGGAGTGTCTCACCGTCAGAGGGACTGTACTGAGGGAGTTTCACCCCGTCAGAGGGACAGGACTGAGGGAGTGTCACAACCTCAGAGAGACAGTACTGAGGGAGTGCCGCACAGTGGGAGAGACAAGACTGAGGGAGTGTCGCACCGTCAGAGGGACAGTAATGAGGCAGTGTCACACTGTCAGAGTGACAGTACTGAGGGAGTGTTACACTGTCAGAGGGAAAGTACTGAGGAAGTGTTGCACCGTCAGAGGGACAGTAATGAGGCAGTGTCACACTGTCAGAGTGACAGTACTGAGGGAGTGTTACACTGTCAGAGGGAAAGTACTGAGGGAGTGTCGCACCATCAGAGGGACAGGACTGGGGGAATGTCGCACCTGAGAGGGACAAACTGAGGGAGAGCCGCACCGTTGGAGGGGCAGTACTATGAGAGTGCCGCACAGTTGGAGGGACAGTAAACAGGGAGTAAAACACCGTCAGAGGGATAGTACTGAGGGAGTGTTACACTGTCAGAGGGAAAGTTCTGAGGGAGTGTCTCACTGTCAGTGGGACAGTACTGAGGGAGTATCACACTGTGAGAGGAACAGTACTGAGAGAGTGTCACATCGTCAGAGGGACAGTACCGAGCGAGTGTCACACTGTCAGAGGGACAGTACTGAGGGAGTGCCACACTGTCAGAGGGACATTACTGAGGAAGTGCCGCACCGTCAGAGGGGCAGTACTGAGGGAGTGTCACACCGTCAGAGGGACGGTACTGTGGGAGTGTCACACTGTCAGAGGGACAGTACTGAGAGAGTGTCACACTGTCAGAGGGACAGTACCGAGGGAGGGTCACACCGTCAGAGCGGTGGTACTGAGGAAGGGTCACACCGTCAGAGGAATAGTACTGAGGGAGTGTCACACTGTCAGAGGAACAGTACTGAGGGTCACACTGTCAGAGGGACCGTACTGAGGGAGGGTCACACAGTCAGAGGGGCGGTACTGAGGGAGTTTCACACCGTCAGAGGGACAGGACTGAGGGAGTGTCACACCATCAGAGTGACAGTACTGAGGGAGTGTCACAACAACAGAGTGACAGTACAGAGGGAGTGTCACACCATCAAAGGGACAGGACTGAGGGAGTGTCACACCCTCAGAGAGACAGGACTGAGGGAGTGTCGCACCGTCAGAGGGACAGTAATGAGGCAGTGTCACACTGTCAGAGGGACAGTACTGAGGGAGTGTTACACTGTCAGAGGGAAAGTACTGAGGAAGTGTCGCACCGTCAGAGGGACAGTAATGAGGCAGTGTCACATTGTCGGAAGGACAGTACTGAGGGAGTGTCACAGCGTTAGAGAGATGGTACTGAGGGGGTGCCGCACCGTCAGGGGGTCACTACTGCGGGAGGGTCACAGCATCAGAGGGACAGTACTGAGGGACTGTCACACTGTCAAAGGGACAGTACAGAGGGAGTGCTGCATTGTCAGAGAGACAGTACTGAGGGATGGTCACACTGTCAGAGGGACAGTACTGAGGGAGTGTCACAACATCAGAGGGACAGTACTGAAAGAGGGTCACACCGTCAGAGGGACAGTACTGAGGGAGTGTCAAACCATCAGAGGGATAGTACTGAGGGAGTATCATATCGTCACAGAGACTGTACTGCGGGAGTGACACATTGTCAGAGAGACGGTAATGAGGGAGTGTCTCACCGTCAGATGGACAGTACTGAGGGAGTCTCACACTGTCAGAGGGACGGTCCAGAGGGAGTGTGATACCGTTAGAGAGACGGTACTGAGGGAGTGTCTCACCGTCACAGGGACAGTACTGAGTGAGTGTCTCGCCTTCAGAGGGACAGTACTGAGGGAGTGTCAAACTGTGAGACGGACTGTTATGAGTGAGTGTCACACCGTCAGAGAGACGGTACTGAGGGAGTGTCTCACCATCAGAGGGACTGTACTGAGGGAGTTTCACCCCGTCAGAGGGACAGGACTGAGGGAGTGTCACAACCTCAGAGAGACAGTACTGAGGGAGTGCCGCACAGTGGGAGAGACAAGACTGAGGGAGTGTCGCACCGTCAGAGGGACAGTAATGAGGTAGTGTCACACTGTCAGAGTGACAGTACTGAGGGAGTGTTACACTGTCAGAGGGACAGTAATGAAGCAGTGCCACACTGTCAGAGTGACAGTACTGAGGGAGTGTTACACTGTCAGAGGGAAAGTACTGAGGGAGTTTCACACCGTCAGAGGGACAGGACAGAGGGAGTGTCACACCATCAGAGTGACAGTACTGAGGGAGTGTCACAACAACAAGGGACAGTACAGAGGGAGTGTCACACCATCAGAGGGAAAGTTCTGAGGGAGTGTCTCACTGTCAGTGGGACAGTACTGAGGGAGTATCACACTGTGAGAGGAACAGTACTGAGAGAGTGTCACATCGTCAGAGGGACAGTACCGAGCGAGTGTCACACTGTCAGAGGGACAGTACTGAGGGAGTGCCACACTGTCAGAGGGACATTACTGAGGAAGTGCCGCACTGTCAGAGGGGCAGTACTGAGGGAGTGTCACACCGTCAGAGGGACGGTACTGTGGGAGTGTCACACTGTCAGAGGGACAGTACTGAGAGAGTGTCACACTGTCAGAGGGACAGTACCGAGGGAGGGTCACACCGTCAGAGCGGTGGTACTGAGGAAGGGTCACACTGTCAGAGGAATAGTACTGAGGGAGTGTCTCACTGTCAGAGGAACAGTACTGAGGGAGTGTCACACTGTCAGAGGGACCGTACTGAGGGAGGGTCACACAGTCAGAGGGGCGGTACTGAGGGACTGTCACACTGTCAGAGGGACAGTACTCAGGGAGAGTCACAATGTCTGAGGGACAGTACTGAGGGAGGGTCACACTATCTGAGGGACAGTACTGAGGGAGTGTCACACCCTCAGAGAGACGGTACTGTGGGTGTGCCGCACCATCAGAGGGACACTAATGAGGTAGTGTCACAGTGTCAGAGGGACAGTACTGAAAGAGGGTCACACCGTCAGAGGGACAGTACTGAGGGAGTGTCACACTGTCAGAGGGAAAGTACTGAGGGAGTGTCACACCGTCAGAGAGACGGTACTGAGAGAGCGTAGCAGTGTCAGAGGGACAGTACTAAGGGAGTGTCACACTGTCAGGGGCTAGTACTGAGGGAGTATCATATCGTCACAGAGACTGTACTGCGGGAGTGACACATCGTCAGAGAGACGGTAATGAGGGAGTCTCACACTGTCAGAGGGACGGTCCAGAGGGAGTGTCATACCGTTAGAGAGACGGTACTGAGGGAGTGTCTCACCGTCACAGGGACAGTACTGTGTGAGTGTCTCACATTCAGATGGACAGTACTGAGGGAGTGTCTCACCGTCACAGGGACAGTACTGTGTGAGTGTCTCACCTTCAGAGGGACAGTACTGAGGGAGTGTCACACCGTCAGACGGACTGTTATGAGTGAGTGTCAGACTGTCAGAGAGACGGTACTGAGGGAGTGTCTCACCGTCAGAGGGACTGTACTGAGGGAGTTTCACACCATCAGAGGGACAGGACTGAGGGAGTATCACACCATCAGAGTGACAGTACTGAGGGAGTGTCACAACAACAGAGGGACAGTACAGAGGGAGTGTCACACCATCAGAGGGACAGGACTGAGGGAGTGTCACACCCTCAGAGAGACAGGACTGAGGGAGTGTCGCACCGTCAGAGGGACAGTAATGAGGCAGTGTCACACTGTCAGAGGGACAGTACTGAGGGAGTGTTACACTGTCAGAGGGAAAGTACTGAGGAAGTGTCGCACCGTCAGAGGGACAGTAATGAGGCAGTGTCACATTGTCGGAAGGACAGTACTGAGGGAGTGTCACAGCGTTAGAGAGATGGTACTGAGGGGGTGCCGCACCGTCAGGGGGTCACTACTGCGGGAGGGTCACAGCATCAGAGGGACAGTACTGAGGGAGTGTCACACTGTCAAAGGGACAGTACAGAGGGAGTGCTGCATTGTCAGAGAGACAGTACTGAGGGATGGTCACACTGTCAGAGGGACAGTACTGAGGGAGTGTCACAACATCAGAGGGACAGTACTGAAAGAGGGTCACACCGTCAGAGGGACAGTACTGAGGGAGTGTCAAACCATCAGAGGGATAGTACTGAGGGAGTATCATATCGTCACAGAGACTGTACTGCGGGAGTGACACATTGTCAGAGAGACGGTAATGAGGGAGTGTCTCACCGTCAGATGGACAGTACTGAGGGAGTCTCACACTGTCAGAGGGACGGTCCAGAGGGAGTGTGATACCGTTAGAGAGACGGTACTGAGGGAGTGTCTCACCGTCACAGGGACAGTACTGAGTGAGTGTCTCGCCTTCAGAGGGACAGTACTGAGGGAGTGTCAAACTGTCAGACGGACTGTTATGAGTGAGTGTCACACCGTCAGAGAGACGGCACTGAGGGAGTGTCTCACCGTCAGAGGGACTGTACTGAGGGAGTTTCACCCCGTCAGAGGGACAGGACTGAGGGAGTGTCACAACCTCAGAGAGACAGTACTGAGGGAGTGCCGCACAGTGGGAGAGACAAGACTGAGGGAGTGTCGCACCGTCAGAGGGACAGTAATGAGGTAGTGTCACACTGTCAGAGTGACAGTACTGAGGGAGTGTTACACTGTCAGAGGGACAGTAATGAAGCAGTGCCACACTGTCAGAGTGACAGTACTGAGGGAGTGTTACACTGTCAGAGGGAAAGTACTGAGGGAGTGTCGCACCATCAGAGGGACAGGACTGAGGGAATGTCGCACCTGAGAGGGACAAACTGAGGGAGAGCCGCACCGTTGGAGGGGCAGTATTATGAGAGTGCCGCACAGTTGGAGGGACAGTAAACAGGGAGTAAAACACCGTCAGAGGGACAGTACTGAGGGAGTGTTATACTGTCAGAGGGAAAGATCTGAGGGAGTGTCTCACTGTCAGAGGGACAGTAGTGAGGGAGTGTCACACTGTGAGAGGAACAGTACTGAGAGAGTGTCACATCGTCAGACGGACAGTACTGAGCGAGTGTCACACTTTCAGAGGGACAGTACTGAGGGAGTGCCACACTGTCAGAGGGACATTACTGAGGAAGTGCCGCACCGTCAGAGGGGCAGTACTGAGGGAGTGTCACACCGTCAGAGGGACGGTACTGTGGGAGTGTCACACTGTCAGAGGGACAGTACTGAGAGAGTGTCACACTGTCAGAGGGAGAGTACTGAGGGAGTGTCACACCCTCAGAGAGACAGGACTGAGGGAGTGTCACACCGTCAGAGGGACAGTAATGAGGCAGTGTCACACTGTCAGAGGGACGGGACTGTGGGAGTGTCACACTGTCAGAGGGACAGTACAGAGGGAGGGTCACACCGTCAGAGCGGTGGTACTGAGGAAGGGTCACACTGTCAGAGGAATAGTACTGAGGGAGTGTCACACTGTCAGTGGAACAGTACTGAGGGAGGGTCACACTGTCAGAGGGACCGTAATGAGGGAGGGTCACACAGTCAGAGGGGCGGTACTGAGGAAGTGCCGCACCGTCAGAGGGACGGGACTGTGGGAGTGTCACACTGTCAGAGGGACAGTACAGAGGGAGGGTCACACCGTCAGAGCGGTGGTACTGAGGAAGGGTCACACTGTCAGAGGAATAGTACTGAGGGAGTGTCACACTGTCAGAGGAACAGTACTGAGGGAGGGTCACACTGTCAGAGGGACCGTAATGAGGGAGGGTCACACAGTCAGAGGGGCGGTACTGAGGGACTGTCACACTGTCAGAGGGACAGTACTCAGGGAGAGTCACAATGTCGGAGGGACAGTACTGAGGGAGGGTCACACTATCTGAGGGACAGTACTGAGGGAGTGTCACACTGTCAGAGGGAAAGTACTGAGGGAGTGTCACACCGTCAGAGAGACGGTACTGAGAGAGCGTAGCAGTGTCAGAGGGACAGTACTCCGGGAGTGTCACAGTCAGAGGGACGGTACTAAGGGAGTGTCACACTGTCAGAGCGGTAGTACTGAGTGAGTATCATATCGTCACAGAGACTGTACTGCGGGAGAGACACATCGTCAGAGAGACGGTAATGAGGGAGTGTCTCACCGTCAGATGGACAGTAGTGAGGGAGTCTTACAGTGTCAGAGGGACGGTACAGAGGGAGTGTCAAACCGTCAGAGAGACGGAACTGAGGGAGTGTCTCACCGTCCAGGGACAGTACTGTGTGAGTGTCTCACATTCAGATGGACAGTACTGAGGGAGTGTCTCACCGTCACAGGGACAGTACTGTGTGAGTGTCTCACCTTCAGAGGGACAGTACTGAGGGAGTGTCACACCGTCAGACGGACTGTTATGAGTGAGTGTCAGACCGTCAGAGAGACGGTACTGAGGGAGTGTCTCACCGTCAGAGGGACTGTACTGAGGGAGTTTCACACCGTCAGAGGGACAGGACAGAGGGAGTGTCACACCATCAGAGTGACAGTACTGAGGGAGTGTCACAACAACAAGGGACAGTACAGAGGGAGTGTCACACCATCAGAGGGACAGGACTGAGGGAGTGTCACACCCTTAGAGAGACGGTACTGAGGGAGTGCCGCACCGTGGGAGAGACGGGACTGAGGGAGTGTTACACTGTCAGTGGAAAAGTACATAGGGAGTGTCTCACTGTCAGAGGGACAGTACTGAGGGAGGGTCACAGTGTCAGAGGAACAGTACTGTGGGATTGTCACACTGTGAGAGGAACAGTACTGAGAGAGTGTCACATCGTCAGAGGAACAGTACCAAGCGAGTGTCACACTGTCAGAGGGACAGTACTAAGGGAGTGCCACAATGTCAGAGGGACATTACTGAGGGAGTGCCGCACCATCCGAGGGACAGAACTGCGGGAGTGTCACACTGTCAGAGGGACAGTACTGAGGGAGTGCCACACCGTCAGAGGGGCAGTACTGAGGGAGTGCCACACCGGCAGTACTCAATGAGAGTCACACCGTTAGAAGGACGTTACTGAGAGAATGTCACACTGTCAGAGGGACAGTACTCAGTGAGAGTCACACTGTCTGAGGGACAGTACTGAGGGAGTATCGCACCATCAGAGGGACAGTACTGAGGGAGAGCCGCACCGTCGGAGGGGCAGTACTATGAGAGTGCCGCACTGTTGGAGTGACCGTAAAAAGGGAGTGTCACACCGTCAGAGGGGCGGTACTGAGGGAGTGTCTCAATGTCAGAGGGACAGTACTGAGGGAGCGTCACACCTGCAGAGAGACGGTACTGAGAGAATGTCGCACTGTCAGAGGGACGGTACTAAGGGAGTGTCACACTGTCAGATGGACAGTACTGAGGGAGTGTTGCACCATAAGAGGGACAGTACTGATGGAGTGTCACACCGTCAGAGGGACATTACTGTGAGAATGTCACACCGTCAGAGGGACAGTACTGTGGGAGAGTCACACCGTCAGAGGGACATTACTGAGGGAGTGCCGCACCATCCGAGGGACAGAACTGCGGGATGGTCCCACTGTCAGAGGGACAGTACTGAGGGAGTGCCACACCGTCAGAGGGGCAGTACTGAGGGATTGCCACACCGGCAGTACTCAGTGAGAGTCACACCGTTAGAAGGACGTTACTGAGAGAATGTCACACTGTCAGAGGGACAGTACTCAGTGAGAGTCACATTGTCTGAGTGACTGTACTGAGGGAGTATCGCACCATCAGAGGGACAGTACTGAGGGAGTGTTACACTGTCAGAGGGAAAGTACTGAGGAAGTGTCGCACCGTCAGAGGGACAGTAATGAGGCAGTGTCACATTGTCGGAAGGACAGTACTGAGGGAGTGTCACAGCGTTAGAGAGATGGTACTGAGGGGGTGCCGCACCGTCAGGGGGTCACTACTGCGGGAGGGTCACAGCATCAGAGGGACAGTACTGAGGGAGTGTCACACTGTCAAAGGGACAGTACAGAGGGAGTGCTGCATTGTCAGAGAGACAGTACTGAGGGATGGTCACACTGTCAGAGGGACAGTACTGAGGGAGTGTCACAACATCAGAGGGACAGTACTGAAAGAGGGTCACACCGTCAGAGGGACAGTACTGAGGGAGTGTCAAACCATCAGAGGGATAGTACTGAGGGAGTATCATATCGTCACAGAGACTGTACTGCGGGAGTGACACATTGTCAGAGAGACGGTAATGAGGGAGTGTCTCACCGTCAGATGGACAGTACTGAGGGAGTCTCACACTGTCAGAGGGACGGTCCAGAGGGAGTGTGATACCGTTAGAGAGACGGTACTGAGGGAGTGTCTCACCGTCACAGGGACAGTACTGAGTGAGTGTCTCGCCTTCAGAGGGACAGTACTGAGGGAGTGTCAAACTGTCAGACGGACTGTTATGAGTGAGTGTCACACCGTCAGAGAGACGGCACTGAGGGAGTGTCTCACCGTCAGAGGGACTGTACTGAGGGAGTTTCACCCCGTCAGAGGGACAGGACTGAGGGAGTGTCACAACCTCAGAGAGACAGTACTGAGGGAGTGCCGCACAGTGGGAGAGACAAGACTGAGGGAGTGTCGCACCGTCAGAGGGACAGTAATGAGGTAGTGTCACACTGTCAGAGTGACAGTACTGAGGGAGTGTTACACTGTCAGAGGGACAGTAATGAAGCAGTGCCACACTGTCAGAGTGACAGTACTGAGGGAGTGTTACACTGTCAGAGGGAAAGTACTGAGGGAGTGTCGCACCATCAGAGGGACAGGACTGAGGGAATGTCACACCTGAGAGGGACAAACTGAGGGAGAGCCGCACCGTTGGAGGGGCAGTATTATGAGAGTGCCGCACAGTTGGAGGGACAGTAAACAGGGAGTAAAACACCGTCAGAGGGACAGTACTGAGGGAGTGTTATACTGTCAGAGGGAAAGTTCTGAGGGAGTGTCTCACTGTCAGAGGGACAGTAGTGAGGGAGTGTCACACTGTGAGAGGAACAGTACTGAGAGAGTGTCACATCGTCAGACGGACAGTACTGAGCGAGTGTCACACTTTCAGAGGGACAGTACTGAGGGAGTGCCACACTGTCAGAGGGACATTACTGAGGAAGTGCCGCACCGTAAGAGGGACGGTATTGAGGGAGTGCCACACCGTCAGAGGGTCAGTATTGAGGGAGTGTCACACCGTCAGAGGGACGGGACTGTGGGAGTGTCACACTGTCAGAGGGACAGTACAGAGGGAGGGTCACACCGTCAGAGCGGTGGTACTGAGGAAGGGTCACACTGTCAGAGTAATAGTACTGAGGGAGTGTCACACTGTCAGAGGAACAGTACTGAGGGAGGGTCACACTGTCAGAGGGACCGTAATGAGGGAGGGTCACACAGTCAGAGGGGCGGTACTGAGGGACTGTCACACTGTCAGAGGGACAGTACTCAGGGAGAGTCACAATGTCGGAGGGACAGTACTGAGGGAGGGTCACACTATCTGAGGGACAGTACTGAGGGAGTGTCACACTGTCAGAGGGAAAGTACTGAGGGAGTGTCACACCGTCAGAGAGACGGTACTGAGAGAGCGTAGCAGTGTCAGAGGGACAGTACTCCGGGAGTGTCACAGTCAGAGGGACGGTACTAAGGGAGTGTCACACTGTCAGAGCGGTAGTACTGAGGGAGTATCATATCGTCACAGAGACTGTACTGCGGGAGAGACACATCGTCAGAGAGACGGTAATGAGGGAGTGTCTCACCGTCAGATGGACAGTAGTGAGGGAGTCTTACAGTGTCAGAGGGACGGTACAGAGGGAGTGTCAAACCGTCAGAGAGACGGAACTGAGGGAGTGTCTCACCGTCAGAGGGACAGGACAGAGGGAGTGTCACACCATCAGAGTGACAGTACTGAGGGAGTGTCACAACAACAAGGGACAGTACAGAGGGAGTGTCACACCATCAGAGGGACAGGACTGAGGGAGTGTCACACCCTTAGAGAGACGGTACTGAGGGAGTGCCGCACCGTGGGAGAGACGGGACTGAGGGAGTGTTACACTGTCAGTGGAAAAGTACATAGGGAGTGTCTCACTGTCAGAGGGACAGTACTGAGGGAGGGTCACAGTGTCAGAGGAACAGTACTGTGGGATTGTCACACTGTGAGAGGAACAGTACTGAGAGAGTGTCACATCGTCAGAGGAACAGTACCAAGCGAGTGTCACACTGTCAGAGGGACAGTACTAAGGGAGTGCCACAATGTCAGAGGGACATTACTGAGGGAGTGCCGCACCATCCGAGGGACAGAACTGCGGGAGTGTCACACTGTCAGAGGGACAGTACTGAGGGAGTGCCACACCGTCAGAGGGGCAGTACTGAGGGAGTGCCACACCGGCAGTACTCAGTGAGAGTCACACCGTTAGAAGGACGTTACTGAGAGAATGTCACACTGTCAGAGGGACAGTACTCAGTGAGAGTCACACTGTCTGAGGGACAGTACTGAGGGAGTATCGCACCATCAGAGGGACAGTACTGAGGGAGAGCTGCACCGTCGGAGGGGCAGTACTATGAGAGTGCCGCACTGTTGGAGTGACCGTAAAAAGGGAGTGTCACACCGTCAGAGGGGCGGTACTGAGGGAGTGTCTCAATGTCAGAGGGACAGTACTGAGGGAGCGTCACACCTGCAGAGAGACGGTACTGAGAGAATGTCGCACTGTCAGAGGGACGGTACTAAGGGAGTGTCACACTGTCAGATGGACAGTACTGAGGGAGTGTTGCACCATAAGAGGGACAGTACTGATGGAGTGTCACACCGTCAGAGGGACATTACTGTGAGAATGTCACACCGTCAGAGGGACAGTACTGTGGGAGTGTCACACCGTCAGAGGGACATTACTGAGGGAGTGCCGCACCATCCGAGGGACAGAACTGCGGGATGGTCCCACTGTCAGAGGGACAGTACTGAGGGAGTGCCACACCGTCAGAGGGGCAGTACTGAGGGATTGCCACACCGGCAGTACTCAGTGAGAGTCACACCGTTAGAAGGACGTTACTGAGAGAATGTCACACTGTCAGAGGGACAGTACTCAGTGAGAGTCACACTGTCTGAGTGACTGTACTGAGGGAGTATCGCACCATCAGAGGGACAGTACTGAGGGAGAGCCGCACCGTCGGAGGGGCAGTACTATGAGAGTGCCGCACTGTTGGAGTGACCGTAAAAAGGGAGTGTCACACCGTCAGAGGGGCGGTACTGAGGGAGTGTCTCAATGTCAGAGGGACAGTACTGAGGGAGTGTTGCACCATAAGAGGGACAGTACTGAGGGAGTGCCACACCGTCAGAGGGGCAGTACTGAGGGAGTGCCACACCGTCAGAGGGGCAGTACTGATGGAGTGTCACACCGTCAGAGGGACATTACTGTGAGAATGTCACACTGTCAGAGGGACAGTACTGTGGGAGTGTCACACCGTCAGAGGGACATGACTGAGGGAGTGCCGCACCGTCGGAGAGTCAGGACTGAGGGAGTCTCACACCGTTATAGAGACGGTACTGAGAGAGTGTCGCACTGTCAGAGGGACAGTACTGAGGGAGTGTCACACCTGCAGAGAGACGGTACTGAGAGAATGTCGCACTGTCAGAGGGACGGTACTAAGCGAGTGTCACACTGTCAGATGGACAGTACTGAGGGAGTGTTGCACCATAAGAGGGACAGTACTGAGGGAGTGCCACACCGTCAGAGGGGCAGTACTGAGGGAGTGCCACACCGTCAGAGGGGCAGTACTGATGGAGTGTCACACCGTCGGAGGGACATTACTGTGAGAATGTCACACTGTCAGAGGGACAGTACTGTGGGAGTGTCACACCGTCAGAGGGACATGACTGAGGGAGTGCCGCACCGTCGGAGAGTCAGGACTGAGGGAGTCTCACACCGTTATACAGACGGTACTGAGAGAGTGTCGCACTGTCAGAGGGACAGTACTGAGGGAGTGTCACACCGTCAGAGAGACGGTACTGAGGGAGTGTCTCACCGTCAGAGAGACGGTAATGAGGGAGTGTCTCATCTTCAGAGGGACAGTACTGAGGGAGTGACACACCATCAGAGGGTCTGTACTGAGGGAGTTTCACCTCGTCAGGTGGACAGTACTGAGGGAGTGTCACACCGTCAGATGGACAGTACTGAGGGTGTGTATCACCGTCACAGGGACAGTACTGAGGGAGTGTCACACCATCAGAGGGACAGTACTGAGGGAATGTCGCACCTGAGAGGGACAGTACTGAGGGAGAGCCGCACCATCGGAGGGGCAGTACTATGAGAGTGTCACACCGTCAGAGGGACAGTACTGAGTTAGTGTTACACTGTCAGAGGAAAAGTACGTAGGGAGTGTCTCACTGTCAGAGGGACTGTACTGAGGGAGGGTCTCACCATCACAGGGACAGTTCTGAGTGCATGTCTCACCGTCAGATGGACAGTACTGAGGGAGTGTCTCACCGTCACAGGGACAGTACTGAGTGAGTGTCTCACCTTCAGAGGGAAAGTACTGAGGGAGTGTCGCACCGTCAGAGGGACAGTAATGAGGTAGTGTCACACTGTCAGAGGGACAGTACTGAGGGAGTGTTACACTGTCAGAGGGAAAGTACTGAGGGAATGTCGCACCTGAGAGGGACAGTACTGAGGGAGAGCCGCACCATCGGAGGGGCAGTACTATGAGAGTGTCGCACTGTTGGAGGGACAGTAAACAGGGAGTGTCACACCGTCAGAGGGGCGGTACTGAGGGAGTGTCTCAATGTCAGTGGGACAGTACTGAGGGAGGGTCACAGTGTCAGAGGAACAGTACTGAGGGAGTGCCACACCGTCAGAGGGGCAGTATTGAGGGAGTGCCACACCGTCAGAGGGGCAGTACTCAGTGAGAGTCACATCGTTAGAAGGACGTTACTGAGAGAATGTCACACTGTCAGAGGGACAGTACTGAGGGAGTGTCGCACCATCAGAGGGTCAGTAACGAAGCAGTGTCACAGTGTCAGAGGGACAGTACTGAGGGAGTGTTATACTGTCAGAGGGAAAGTACTGAGGGAGTATCGCACCATCAGAGGGACAGTACTGAGGGAGAGCCGCACCGTCAGAGGGGCAGTACTTTGAGAGTGCCGCACTGTTGGAGGGACCGTAAAAAGGGAGTGTCACTCCGTCAGAGGGGCGGTACTGAGGGAGTGTCTCAATGTCAGAGGGACAGTACTGAGGGAGTTTCACACCGTCAGAGAGAATGTACTGAGTGAGTGTCACACCATCAGAGTGACAGTACTGAGGGAGTGTTACACTGTCAGAGGAAAACTACGTAGGGAGTGTCTCACTGTCAGAGGGACAGTACTGAGGGAGGGTCACAGTGTCAGAGGAACAGTACTGAGGGATTGTCACACTGTGAGAGGAACAGTACTGAGAGAGTGTCACATCGTCAGAGGGACAGTACTAAGGGAGTGCCAAAATGTCAGAGGGACATTACTGAGGGAGTGCCGCACCGTCCGAGGGACAGAACTGCGGGATGGTCCCACTGTCAGAGGGACAGTACTGAGGGAGTGCCACACCGTCAGAGGGGCAGTATTGAGGGAGTGCCACACCATCAGAGGGGCAGTACTCAGTGAGAGTCACATCGTTAGAAGGACGTTACTGAGAGAATGTCACACTGTCAGAGGGACAGTACTCAGTGAGAGTCACACTGTCTGAGGGACAGTACTGAGGGAGTGTCGCACCATCAGAGGGTCAGTAACGAAGCAGTGTCACAGTGTCAGAGGGACAGTATAGAGGGAGTGTTATACTGTCAGAGGGAAAGTACTGAGGGTGTTTCGCACCATCAGAGGGACAGTACTGAGGGAGAGTCGCACCGTCAGAGGGGCAGTACTATGAGAGTGCCGCACTGTTGGAGGGACCGTAAAAAGGGAGTGTCACACCGTCAGAGGGGCGGTACTGAGGGAGTGTCTCAATGTCAGAGGGACAGTACTGAGGGAGTGTCACACCGTCAGAGGGACAGGACTGAGGGAGTTTCACACCGTCAGAGAGAATGTACTGAGGGAGTGTCACACCATCAGAGTGACAGTACTGAGGGAGTGTTACACTGTCAGAGGAAAAGTACGTAGGGAGTGTCTCACTGTCAGAGGGACAGTACTGAGGGAGGGTCACAGTGTCAGAGGAACAGTACTGAGGGATTGTCACACTGTGAGAGGAACAGTACTGAGAGAGTGTCACATCGTCAGAGGAACAGTACCAAGCGAGTGTCACACTGTCAGAGGGACAGTACTGAGGGACTGTTAGACTGTCAGAGGGAAAGTACTGAGGGAGTGTCTCACTGTCAGAGGAACAGTACTGACAGAGTACCACACTGTCAGAGGGACATTACTGAGGGAGATCCGCACCGTCCGAGGGACAGAACTGCGGGATTGTCCCACTGTCAGAGGGACAGTACTGAGGGAGTGTCGCACGGTAAGAGGGGGTACTACTGAGGGAGTGTCATATCGTCTCAGAGACTGTACTGCGGGAGTGACACCATCGTCAGAGAGACGGTAATGAGGGAGTGTCTCACCGTCAGATGGACAGTAGTGAGGGAGTCTCACAGTGTCAGAGGGACGGTACAGAGGGAGTGTCATACCGTCAGAGAGACGGAACTGAGGGAGTGTCTCACCGTCCAGGGACAGTACTGTGTGAGTGTCTCACATTCAGATGGACAGTACTGAGGGAGTGTCTCACCGTCAGAGGGACTGTACTGAGGGAGTTTCACACCGTCAGAGGGACAGGACTGAGGGAGTGTCACACCATCAGAGTGACAGTACTGAGGGAGTGTCACAACAACAGAGGGACAGTACAGAGGGAGTGTCACACCATCAGAGGGACAGGACTGAGGGAGTGTCACACCCTCAGAGAGACAGGTCTGAGGGAGTGTCGCACCGTCAGAGGGACAGTAATGAGGCAGTGTCACACTGTCAGAGGGACAGTACTGAGGGAGTGTTACACTGTCAGAGGGAAAGTACTGAGGAAGTGTCGCACCGTCAGAGGGACAGTAATGAGGCAGTGTTACATTGTCAGAAGGACAGTACTGAGGGAGTGTCACAGCGTTAGAGAGATGGTACTGAGGGGGTGCCGCACCGTCAGGGGGTCACTACTGCGGGAGGGTCACAGCATCAGAGGGACAGTACTGAGGGAGTGTCACACTGTCAAAGGGACAGTACAGAGGGAGTGCTGCATTGTCAGAGAGACAGTACTGAGGGATGGTCACACTGTCAGAGGGACAGTACTGAGGGAGTGTCACAACATCAGAGGGACAGTACTGAAAGAGGGTCACACCGTCAGAGGGACAGTACTGAGGGAGTGTCAAACCATCAGAGGGATAGTACTGAGGGAGTATCATATCGTCACAGAGACTGTACTGCGGGAGTGACACATTGTCAGAGAGATGGTAATGAGGGAGTGTCTCACCGTCAGATGGACAGTACTGAGGGAGTCTCACACTGTCAGAGGGACGGTCCAGAGGGAGTGTCATACCGTTAGAGAGACTGTACTGAGGGAGTGTCTCACCGTCACAGGGACAGTACTGAGTGAGTGCCTCACCTTCAGAGGGACAGTACTGAGGGAGTGTCAAACTGTCAGACGGACTGTTATGAGTGAGTGTCACACCGTCAGAGAGACGGCACTGAGGGAGTGTCTCACCGTCAGAGGGACTGTACTGAGGGAGTTTCACCCCGTCAGAGGGACAGGACTGAGGGAGTGTCGCACCATCAGAGGGACAGGACTGAGGGAATGTCGCACCTGAGAGGGACAAACTGAAGGAGAGCCGCACCGTTGGAGGGGCAGTACTATGAGAGTGCCGTACAGTTGGAGCGACAGTAAACAGGGAGTAAAACACCGTCAGAGGGACAGTACTGAGGGAGTGCTATACTGTCAGAGGGAAAGTTCTGAGGGAGTGTCTCACTGTCGGAGGGACAGTAGTGAGGGAGTGTCACACTGTGAGAGGAACAGTACTGAGAGAGTGTCACATCGTCAGAGGGACAGTACCGAGCGAGAGTCACACTGTCAGAGGGACAGTACTGAGGGAGTGCCACACTGTCAGAGGGACATTACTGAGGAAGTGCCGCACCGTAAGAGGGACAGTACTGAGGGAGTGCCACACCGTCAGAGGGGCAGTACTGACGGAGAATCACACCGTCAGAGGGACGTTACTGAGAGAATGTCACACTGTCAGAGGGACGGTACTAAGGGAGTGTCACACCGTCAGAGGGACGGTACTGTGGGAGTGTCACACTGTCAGAGGGACAGTACCGAGGGAGTGTCACACCGTCAGAGGGACAGTACAAGGGAGGGTCACACCGTCAGACGGACTGTTATGAGTGAGTGTCAGACCGTCAGAGAGACGGTACTGAGGGAGTGTCTCACCGTCAGAGGGACTGTACTGAGGGAGTTTCACACCGTCAGCGGGACAGGACTGAGGGAGTGTCACACCATCAGAGGGACAGGACTGAGGGAGTGTCACACCCTCAGAGAGACGGTACTGAGGGAGTGCCGCACCGTGGGAGAGACGGGACTGAGGGAGTGTTACACTGCCAGTGGAAAAGTACATAGGGAGTGTCTCACTGTCAGAGGGACAGTACTGAGGGAGGGTCACTGTGTCAGAGGAACAGTACTGTGGGATTGTCACACTGTGAGAGGAACAGTACTGAGAGAGTGTCACATCATCAGAGGAACAGTACCAAGCGAGTGTCACACTGTCAGAGGGACAGTACTAAGGGAGTGCCACAATGGCAGAGGGACATTACTGAGGGAGTGCCGCACCATCCGAGGGACAGAACTGCGGGATGGTCCCACTGTCAGAGGGACAGTACTGAGGGAGTGCCACACCGTCAGAGGGGCAGTACTGAGGGATTGCCACACCGGCAGTACTCAGTGAGAGTCACACCTTCAGAAGGACGTTACTGAGAGAATGTCACACTGTCAGAGGGACAGTACTCAGTGAGAGTCACACTGTCTGAGTGACAGTACTGAGGGAGTATCGCACCATCAGAGGGACAGTACTGAGGGAGAGCCGCACCGTCGGAGGGGCAGTACTATGAGAGTGCCGCACTGTTGGAGTGACCGTAAAAAGGGAGTGTCACACCGTCAGAGGGGCGGTACTGAGGGAGTGTCTCAATGTCAGAGGGACAGTACTGAGGGAGCGTCACACCTGCAGAGAGACGGTACTGAGAGAATGTCGCACTGTCAGAGGGACGGTACTAAGGGAGTGTCACACTGTCAGATGGACAGTACTGAGGGAGTGTTGCACCATAAGAGGGACAGTACTGAGGGAGTGCCGCACCGTCGGAGAGTCAGGACTGAGGGAGTCTCACACCGTTATAGAGACGGTACTGAGAGAGTGTCGCAGTGTCAGAGGGACAGTACTGAGGGAGTGTCACACCGTCACAGGGACAGTACTGAGTGAGTGTCTCACCTTCAGAGGGACAGTACTGAGGGAGTGTCACACCGTCAGAGGGACTGTTATGAGTGAGTGTCACACCGTCAGAGAGACGGCACTGAGGGAGTGTCTCACCGTCAGAGGGACTGTACTGAGGGAGTGCTGCACCGTGGGAAAGACAGGAATGAGGGAGTGTCGCACCGTCAGAGGGACAGTAATAAGGCAGTGTCACATTGTCAGAGGGACAGTACTGAGGGAGTGTTACAGTGTCAGAGGGAAAGTACTGAGGGAGTGTCGCACCGTCAGAGGGACAGTAATGAGGCAGTGTCACACTGTCAGAGGGACAGTACTGAGGGAGTGTTACACTGTCAGAGGGAAAGTACTGAGGGAATGTCGCACCTGAGAGGGACAGTACTGAGGGAGAGCCGCACCATCGGAGGGGCAGTACTATGAGAGTGTCGCACTGTTGGAGGGACAGTAAACAGGGAGTGTCACACTGTCAGAGAGACGGTACTGAGAGAGCGTAGCAGTGTCAGAGGGACAGTACTAAGGGAGTGTCACACTGTCAGATGGGCGGTACAGAGGGAGTGTCATACCGTCAGAGAGACGGAACTGAGGGAGTGTCTCACCGTCCAGGGACAGTACTGTGTGAGTGTCTCACATTCAGATGGACAGTACTGAGGGAGTGTCTCACCGTCACAGGGACAGTACTGTGTGAGTGTCTCACCTTCAGAGGGACAGTACTGAGGGAGTGCCACACCATCAGAGGGACATTACTGTGAGAATGTCACACTGTCAGAGGGACAGTACTGTGGGTGTGTCACACCGTCAGAGGGACATGACTGAGGGAGTGCCGCACCGTCGGAGAGTCAGGACTGAGGGAGTCTCACACCGTTATAGAGACGGTACTGAGAGAGTGTCGCACTGTCAGAGGGACAGTACTGAGGGAGTGTCACACCGTCAGAGAGACGGTACTGAGGGAGTGTCTCACCGTCAGAGAGATGGTAATGAGGGAGTGTCTCATCTTCAGAGGGACAGTACTGAGGGAGTGACACACCATCAGAGGGTCTGTACTGAGGGAGTTTCACCTCGTCAGGTGGACAGTACTGAGGGAGTGTCACACTGTCAGATGGACAGTACTGAGGGTGTGTATCACCGTCACAGGGACAGTACTGAGGGAGTGTCACACCATCAGAGGGACAGTACTGAGGGAATGTCGCACCTGAGAGGGACAGTACTGAGGGAGAGCCGCACCATCGGAGGGGCAGTACTATGAGAGTGTCACACCGTCAGAGGGACAGTACTGAGTTAGTGTTACACTGTCAGAGGAAAAGTACGTAGGGAGTGTCTCACTGTCAGAGGGACTGTACTGAGGGAGGGTCTCACCATCACAGGGACAGTTCTGAGTGCGTGTCTCACCGTCAGATGGACAGTACTGAGGGAGTGTCTGACCGTCACAGGGACAGTACAGAGTGAGTGTCTCACCTTCAGAGGGACAGTACTGAGGGAGTGTCGCACCGTCAGAAGGACAGTAATGAGGCAGTGTCACACTGTCAGAGGGACAGTACTGAGGGAGTGTTACAGTGTCAGAGGGAAAGTACTGAGGGAGTGTCGCACCGTCAGAGGGACAGTAATGAGGCAGTGTCACACTGTCAGAGGGACAGTACTGAGGGAGTGTTACACTGTCAGAGGGAAAGTACTGAGGGAATGTCGCACCTGAGAGGGACAGTACTAAGAAGGGTTTTCATGGAAGTACTTGATAGCAAACTGCAAAGGAAAAGTAAATTCAGAAAAACTGCTTGAAGTCAAATTGTGATAGCAGGGCGAAAGGGAATAGGCCAAGACACAGAAAAGGCAAATTCAAGACTTGATATCAGGAAATTCTTCAAGCAAAGGAATCAACATGCAGCATGGCCTTCCAAGTAGGACAAAACAGGAAAATTTCCTGGAATCATATAAAGAACAATGAAACCCATGATGCACCATCGGAGGGGCAGTACTATGAGAGTGTCGCAATGTTGGAGGGACAGTAAACAGGGAGTGTCACACTGTCAGAGAGACGGTACTGAGAGAGCGTAGCAGTGTCAGAGGGACAGTACTAAGGGAGTGTCACACTGTCAGGGGGTAGTACTGAGGGAGTGTCATATCGTCTCAGAGACTGTACTGCGGGAGTGACACATCGTCAGAGAGACGGTAATGAGGGAGTGTCTCACCGTCAGATGGACAGTAGTGAGGGAGTCTCACAGTGTCAGAGGGACGGTACAGAGGGAGTGTCATACCGTCCAGGGACAGTACTGTGTGAGTGTCTCACATTCAGATGGACAGTACTGAGGGAGTGTCTCACCGTCACAGGGACAGTACTGTGTGAGTGTCTCACCTTCAGAGGGACAGTACTGAGGGAGTGTCACACCGTCAGACGGACTGTTATGAGTGAGTGTCAGACCGTCAGAGAGACGGTACTGAGGGAGTGTCTCACCGTCAGAGGGACTTACTGAGGGAGTTTCACACCGTCAGAGGGACAGGACTGAGGGAGTGTCACAACAACAGAGGGACAGTACAGAGGGAGTGTCACATCATCAGAGGGACAGGACTGAGGGAGTGTCACACCCTTAGAGAGACAGGACTGAGGGAGTGTCGCACCGTCAGAGGGACAGTAATGAGGCAGTGTCACACTGTCAGAGGGACAGTACTGAGGGAGTGTCGCACCGTCAGAGGGACAGTAATGAGGCAGTGTCACATTGTCAGAAGGACAGTACTGAGGGAGTGTCACACCGTCAGATGGACAGTACTGAGGGTGTGTATCACCGTCACAGGGACAGTACTGAGGGAGTGTCACACCATCAGAGGGACAGTACTGAGGGAATGTCGCACCTGAGAGGGACAGTACTGAGGGAGAGCCGCACCATCGGAGGGGCAGTACTATGAGAGTGTCACACCGTCAGAGGGACAGTACTGAGTTAGTGTTACACTGTCAGAGGAAAAGTACGTAGGGAGTGTCTCACTGTCAGAGGGACTGTACTGAGGGAGGGTCTCACCATCACAGGGACAGTTCTGAGTGAGTGTCTCACCGTCAGATGGACAGTACTGAGGGAGTGTCTCACCGTCACAGGGACAGTACTGAGTGAGTGTCTCACCTTCAGAGGGACAGTACTGAGGGAGTGTCACACCGTCAGAGGGACTGTTATGAGTGAGTGTCACACCGTCAGAGAGACGGCACTGAGGGAGTGTCTCACCGTCAGAGGGACTGTACTGAGGGAGTGCTGCACCGTGGGAAAGACAGGAATGAGGGAGTGTCGCACCGTCAGAGGGACAGTAATGAGGCAGTGTCACACTGTCAGAGGGACAGTACTGAGGGAGTGTTACACTGTCAGAGGGAAAGTACTGAGGGAATGTCGCACCTGAGAGGGACAGTACTGAGGGAGAGCCGCACCATCGGAGGGGCAGTACTATGAGAGTGTCGCACTGTTGGAGGGACAGTAAACAGGGAGTGTCACACTGTCAGAGAGACGGTACTGAGAGAGCGTAGCAGTGTCAGAGGGACAGTACTAAGGGAGTGTCACACTGTCAGGGGGTAGTACTGAGGGAGTGTCATATCGTCTCAGAGACTGTACTGCGGGAGTGACACATCGTCAGAGAGACGGTAATGAGGGAGTGTCTCACCGTCAGATGGACAGTAGTGAGGGAGTCTCACAGTGTCAGAGGGGCGGTACAGAGGGAGTGTCATACCGTCAGAGAGACGGAACTGAGGGAGTGTCTCACCGTCCAGGGACAGTACTGTGTGAGTGTCTCACATTCAGATGGACAGTACTGAGGGAGTATCTCACCGTCACAGGGACAGTACTCTGTGAGTGTCTCACCTTCAGAGGGACAGTACTGAGGGAGTGTCACACCGTCAGACGGACTGTTATGAGTGAGTGTCAGACCGTCAGAGAGACGGTACTGAGGGAGTGTCTCACCGTCAGAGGGACTGTACTGAGGGAGTTTCACACCGTCAGAGGGACAGGACTGAGGGAGTGTCACAACAACAGAGGGACAGTACAGAGGGAGTGTCACACCATCAGAGGGACAGGACTGAGGGAGTGTCACACCCTCAGAGAGACAGGACTGAGGGAGTGTCGCACTGTCAGAGGGACAGTAATGAGGCAGTGTCACACTGTCAGAGGGACAGTACTGAGGGAGTGTTACACTGTCAGAGGGAAAGTACTGAGGAAATGTCGCACCGTCAGAGGGACAGTAATGAGGCAGTGTCACATTGTCAGAAGGACAGTACTGAGGGAGTGTCACAGCGTTAGAGAGATGGTACTGAGGGGGTGCCGCACCGTCAGGGGGTCACTACTGCGGGAGGGTCACAGCATCAGAGGGACAGTACTGAGGGAGTGTCACACTGTCAAAGGGACAGTACAGAGGGAGTGCTGCATTGTCAGAGAGACAGTACTGAGGGATGGTCACACTGTCAGAGGGACAGTACTGAGGGAGTGTCACAACATCAGAGGGACAGTACTGAAAGAGGGTAACACCGTCAGAGGGACAGTACTGAGGGAGTGTCAAACCATCAGAGGGATAGTACTGAGGGAGTATCATATCGTCACAGAGACTGTACTGCGGGAGTGACACATTGTCAGAGAGACGGTAATGAGGGAGTGTCTCACCGTCAGATGGACAGTACTGAGCGAGTCTCACACTGTCAGAGGGACGGTACTAAGGGAGTGTCACACCGTCAGAGGGACGGTACTGTGGGAGTGTCACACTGTCAGAGGGACAGTACCGAGGGAGTGTCACACTGTCAGAGGGACAGTACCGAGGGAGGGTCACACCGTCAGACGGACTGTTATGAGTGAGTGTCAGACCGTCAGAGAGACGGTACTGAGGGAGTGTCTCACCGTCAGAGGGACTGTACTGAGGGAGTTTCACACCGTCAGCGGGACAGGACTGAGGGAGTGTCACAACAACAGAGGGACAGTACAGAGGGAATGTCACACCATCAGAGGGACAGGACTGAGGGAGTGTCACACCCTCAGAGAGACAGGGAGTGTCGCACCGTCAGAGGGACAGTAATGAGGCAGTGTCACACTGTCAGAGGGACAGTACTGAGGGAGTGTTACACTGTCAGAGGGAAAGTACTGAGGAAATGTCGCACCGTCAGAGGGACAGTCATGAGGCAGTGTCACATTGTCAGAAGGACAGTACTGAGGGAGTGTCACAGCGTTAGAGAGATGGTACTGAGGGGGTGCCGCACGGTCAGGGGGTCACTACTGCGGGAGGGTCACAGCATCAGAGGGACAGTACTGAGGGAGTGTCACACTGTCAAAGGGACAGTACAGAGGGAGTGCTGCATTGTCAGAGAGACAGTACTGAGGGATGGTCACACTGTCAGAGGGACAGTACTGAGGGAGTGTCATAACATCAGAGGGACAGTACTGAAAGAGGGTCACACCGTCAGAGGGACAGTACTGAGGGAGTGTCAAACCATCAGAGGGATAGTACTGAGGGAGTATCATATCGTCACAGAGACTGTACTGCGGGAGTGACACATTGTCAGAGAGACGGTAATGAGGGAGTGTCTCACCGTCAGATGGACAGTACTGAGGGAGTGTCAAACTGTCAGACGGACTGTTATGAGTGAGTGTCACACCGTCAGAGAGACGGCACTGAGGTAGTGTCTCACCGTCAGAGGGACTGTACTGAGGGAGTTTCACCCCGTCAGAGGGACAGGACTGAGGGAGTGTCACAACCTCAGAGAGACAGTAATGAGGCAGTGTCACACTGACAGAGTGACAGTACTGAGGGAGTGTTACACTGTCAGAGGGACAGTACTGAGGGAGTTTCACACCGTCAGCGGGACAGGACTGAGGGAGTGTCACAACAACAGAGGGACAGTACAGAGGGAGTGTCACACCATCAGAGGGACAGGACTGAGGGAGTGTCACACCCTGAGAGAGACAGGACTGAGGGAGTGTCGCACCGTCAGAGGGACAGTAATGAGGCAGTGTCACACTGTCAGAGGGACAGTACTGAGGGAGTGTTACACTGTCAGAGGGAAAGTACTGAGGAAATGTCGCACCGTCAGAGGGACAGTAATGAGGCAGTGTCACATTGTCAGAAGGACAGTACTGAGGGAGTGTCACAGCGTTAGAGAGATGGTACTGAGGGGGTGCCGCACCGTCAGGGGGTCACTACTGCGGGAGGGTCACAGCATCAGAGGGACAGTACTGAGGGAGTGTCACACTGACAAAGGGACAGTACAGAGGGAGTGCTGCATTGTCAGAGAGACAGTACTGAGGGAGTTTCACCCCGTCAGAGGGACAGGACTGAGGGAGTGTCACAACCTCAGAGAGACAGTACTGAGGGAGTGCCGCACAGTGGGAGAGACAAGACTGAGGGAGTGTCGCACCGTCAGAGGGACAGTAATGAGGCAGTGTGACACTGACAGAGTGACAGTACTGAGGGAGTGTTACACTGTCAGAGGGACAGTAATGAGGCAGTGTCACACTGTCAGAGTGACAGTACTGAGGGAGTGTTACAATGTCAGAGGGAAAGTACTGAGGGAGTGTCGCACCATCAGAGGGACAGGACTGAGGGAATGTCGCACCTGAGAGGGACAAACTGAGGGAGAGCCGCACCGTTGGAGGGGCAGTACTATGAGAGTGCCGCACAGTTGGAGGGACAGTAAACAGGGAGTAAAACACCGTCAGAGGGACAGTACTGAGGGAGTGTTATACTGTCAGAGGGAAAGTTCTGAGGGAGTGTCTCACTGTCAGAGGGACAGTAGTGAGGGAGTGTCACACTGTGAGATGAACAGTACTGAGAGAGTGTCACATCGTCAGAGGGACAGTACCGAGCGAGAGTCACACTGTCAGAGGGACAGTACTGAGGGAGTGCCACACTGTCAGAGGGACATTACTGAGGAAGTGCCGCACCGTAAGAGGGACAGTACTGAGGGAGTGCCACACCGTCAGAGGGGCAGTACTGACGGAGTATCACACCGTCAGAGGGACGTTACTGAGAGATTGTCACACTGTCAGAGGGTCAGTATTGAGGGAGTGTCACACCGTCAGAGGGACGGTACTGTGGGAGTGTCACACCATCAGAGGGACAGGACTGAGGGAGTGTCACACCCTCAGAGGGACAGGACTGAGGGAGTGTCACACCATCAGAGTGACAGTACTGAGGGAGTGTCACAACAACAGAGGGACAGTACAGAGGGAGTGTCACACCATCAGAGGGACAGGACTGAGGGAGTGTCACACCCTCAGAGAGACGGTACTGAGGGAGTGCCGCACCGTGGGACAGACAGGACTGAGGGAGTGTTACACTGTCAGAGGAAAAGTACATAGGGAGTGTTTCACTGTCAGAGGGACAGTACTGAGGGAGGGTCACAGTGTCAGAGGAACAGTACTGTGGGATTGTCACACTGTGAGAGGAACAGTACTGAGAGAGTGTCACATCGTCAGAGGAACAGTACCAAGCGAGTGTCACACTGTCAGAGGGACAGTACTAAGGGAGTGCCACAATGTCAGAGGGACATTACTGAGGGAGTGCCGCACCATCCGAGGGACAGAACTGCGGGATGGTCCCACTGTCAGAGGGACAGTACTGAGGGAGTGCCACACCGTCAGAGGGGCAGTACTGAGGGATTGCCACACCGGCAGTACTCAGTGAGAGTCACACCTTCAGAAGGACGTTACTGAGAGAATGTCACACTGTCAGAGGGACAGTACTCAGTGAGAGTCACACTGTCTGAGTGACAGTACTGAGGGAGTATCGCACCATCAGAGGGACAGTACTGAGGGAGAGCCGCACCGTCGGAGGGGCAGTACTATGAGAGTGCCGCACTGTTGGAGTGACCGTAAAAAGGGAGTGTCACACCGTCAGAGGGGCGGTACTGAGGGAGTGTCTCAATGTCAGAGGGACAGTACTGAGGGAGCGTCACACCTGCAGAGAGACGGTACTGAGAGAATGTCGCACTGTCAGAGGGACGGTACTAAGGGAGTGTCACACTGTCAGATGGACAGTACTGAGGGAGTGTTGCACCATAAGAGGGACAGTACTGAGGGAGTGCCACACCGTCAGAGGGGCAGTACTGAGGGAGTGCCACACCGTCAGAGGGGCAGTACTGATGGAGTGTCACACCGTCAGAGGGACATTACTGAGAGAATGTCACACTGTCAGAGGGACAGTACTGAGGGAGTGACTCACTGTCAGAGGGACAGTACTGAGGGAGTGTCACACTGTCAGAGGGACAGTACTGTGGGAGTGTCACACCGTCAGAGGGACATGACTGAGGGAGTGCCGCACCGTCGGAGAGTCAGGACTGAGGGAGTCTCACACCGTTATAGAGACGGTACTGAGAGAGTGTCGCACTGTCAGAGGGACAGAACTGAGGGAGTGTCACACCGTCAGAGAGACGGTACCGAGGGAGTGTCTCACCGTCAGAGAGACGGTAATCAGGGAGTGTCTCATCTTCAGAGGGACAGTACTGAGGGACTGACACACCATCAGAGGGTCTGTACTGAGGGAGTTTCACCTCATCAGGTGGACAGTACTGAGGGAGTGTCACACCGTCCGAGAGACAGTAATGAGGGAGTGTCTCACCGTCAGAGGGACAGGACTGAGGGAGTTACGCACCGACGGAGAGTCAGGTCTGAGGGAATCTCACACCGTTATAGAGACGGTACTGAGAGAGTGTCGCACTGTCAGAGGGACAGTACTGAGGGAGTGTCACACCGTCAGAGAGACGGTACTGAGGGAGTGTCTCACCGTCAGAGAGACGGTAATGAGGGAGTGTCTCGCCGTCAGAGGAACAGGACTGAGGGAGTCTCACACTGTCAGAGGGACGGTAGTGAGGGAGTGTCAAAACGTCAGAGAGACGTTACTGAGGGAGTGTCTCACCATCACAGGGACAGTACTCAGTGAGTGTCTCATCTTCAGAGGGACAGTACTGAGGGAGTGTCACACCGTCAGAGAGACGGTACTGAGGGAGTGTCACACCGTCAGAGAGACGGCACTGAGGGAGTGTCGCACCGTCAGAGGGACAGTAATAAGGCAGTGTCACACCGTCAGAGGGACTGTTATGAGTGAGTGTCACACCGTCAGAGAGACGGCACTGAGGGAGTGTCGCACCGTCAGAGGGACAGTAATAAGGCAGTGTCACATTGTCAGAGGGACAGTACTGAGGGAGTGTTACAGTGTCAGAGGGAAAGTACTGAGGGAGTGTTGCACCGTCAGAGGGACAGTAATGAGGCAGTGTCACACTGTCAGAGGGACAGTACTGAGGGAGTGTTACACTGTCAGAGGGAAAGTACTGAGGGACAGTCGCGCCATCAGAGGGACAGTACTGAGGGAATGTCGCACCTGAGAGGGACAGTACTGAGGGAGAGCCGCACCATCGGAGGGGCAGTACTATGAGAGTGTCACACTGTTGGAGGGAGAGTAAACAGGGAGTGTCACACCGTCAGAGTGACAGTACTGAGGGAGTGTTACACTGTCAGAGGAAGAGTACATAGGTCACTGTCAGAGGGACAGTACTGAGGGAGGGTCACAGTGTCAGAGGAACAGTACTGAGGGATTGTCACACTGTGAGAGGAACAGTACTGAGAGAGTGTCACATCGTCAGAGGAACAGTACCAAGCGAGTGTCACACTGTCAGAGGGACAGTACTAAGGGAGTGCCACAATGTCAGAGGGACATTACTGAGGGAGTGCCGCACCATCCGAGGGACAGAACTGCGGGATGGTCCCACTGTCAGAGGGACAGTACTGAGGGAGTGCCACACCGTCAGAGGGGCAGTACTGAGGGAGTGCCACACCGGCAGTACTCAGTGAGAGTCACTCCGTTAGAAGGACGTTACTGAGAGAATGTCACACTGTCAGAGGGACAGTACTCAGTGAGAGTCACACTGTCTGAGGGACAGTACTGAGGGAGTATCGCACCATCAGAGGGACAGTACTGAGGGAGAGCCGCACCGTCGGAGGGGCAGTACTATGAGAGTGCCGCACTGTTGGAGTGACCGTAAAAAGGGAGTGTCACACCATCAGAGGGGCGGTACTGAGGGAGTGTCTCAATGTCAGAGGGACAGTACTGAGGGAGCGTCACACCTGCAGAGAGACGGTACTGAGAGAATGTCGCACTGTCAGAGGGACGGTACTAAGGGAGTGTCACACTGCCAGATGGACAGTACTGAGGGAGTGTAGCACCATAAGAGGGACAGTACTGAGGGAGTGTCACACTGTCAGAGGGACAGTACTAAGGGAGTGCCACAATGTCAGAGGGACATTACTGAGGGAGTGCCGCACCATCCGAGGGACAGAACTGCGGGATGGTCCCACTGTCAGAGGGACAGTACTGAGGGAGTGCCACACCGTCAGAGGGGCAGTACTGAGGGAGTGCCACACCGGCAGTACTCAGTGAGAGTCACACCGTTAGAAGGATGTTACTGAGAGAATGTCACACTGTCAGAGGGACAGTACTCAGTGAGAGTCACACTGTCTGAGGGACAGTACTGAGGGAGTATCGCACCATCAGAGGGACAGTACTGAGGGAGAGACGCACCGTCGGAGGGGCAGTACTATGAGAGTGCCGCACTGTTGGAGAGACCGTAAAAAGGGAGTGTCACACCGTCAGAGGGGCGGTACTGTGGGTGTGTCTCAATGTCAGAGGGAAAGTACTGAGGGAGCGTCACACCTGCAGAGAGACGGTACTGAGAGAATGTCGCACTGTCAGAGGGACGGTACTAAGGGAGTGTCACACTGTCAGATGGACAGTACTGAGGGAGTGTTGCACCATAAGAGGGACAGTACTGAGGGAGTGCCACACCGTCAGAGGGGCAGTACTGAGGGAGTGCCACACCGTCAGAGGGGCAGTACTGATGGAGTGTCACACCGTCAGAGGGACATTACTGAGAGAATGTCACACTGTCAGAGGGACAGTACTGAGGGAGTGACTCACTGTCAGAGGGACAGTACTGAGGGAGTGTCACACTGTCAGAGGGACAGTACTGTGGGAGTGTCACACCGTCAGAGGGACATGACTGAGGGAGTGCCGCACCGTCGGAGAGTCAGGACTGAGGGAGTCTCACACCGTTATAGAGACGGTACTGAGAGAGTGTCGCACTGTCAGAGGGACAGAACTGAGGGAGTGTCACACCGTCAGAGAGACGGTACCGAGGGAGTGTCTCACCGTCAGAGAGACGGTAATCAGGGAGTGTCTCATCTTCAGAGGGACAGTACTGAGGGACTGACACACCATCAGAGGGTCTGTACTGAGGGAGTTTCACCTCATCAGGTGGACAGTACTGAGGGAGTGTCACACCGTCCGAGAGACAGTAATGAGGGAGTGTCTCACCGTCAGAGGGACAGGACTGAGGGAGTTACGCACCGACGGAGAGTCAGGTCTGAGGGAATCTCACACCGTTATAGAGACGGTACTGAGAGAGTGTCGCACTGTCAGAGGGACAGTACTGAGGGAGTGTCACACCGTCAGAGAGACGGTACTGAGGGAGTGTCTCACCGTCAGAGAGACGGTAATGAGGGAGTGTCTCGCCGTCAGAGGAACAGGACTGAGGGAGTCTCACACTGTCAGAGGGACGGTAGTGAGGGAGTGTCAAAACGTCAGAGAGACGTTACTGAGGGAGTGTCTCACCATCACAGGGACAGTACTCAGTGAGTGTCTCATCTTCAGAGGGACAGTACTGAGGGAGTGTCACACCGTCAGAGAGACGGTACTGAGGGAGTGTCACACCGTCAGAGAGACGGCACTGAGGGAGTGTCGCACCGTCAGAGGGACAGTAATAAGGCAGTGTCACACCGTCAGAGGGACTGTTATGAGTGAGTGTCACACCGTCAGAGAGACGGCACTGAGGGAGTGTCGCACCGTCAGAGGGACAGTAATAAGGCAGTGTCACATTGTCAGAGGGACAGTACTGAGGGAGTGTTACAGTGTCAGAGGGAAAGTACTGAGGGAGTGTTGCACCGTCAGAGGGACAGTAATGAGGCAGTGTCACACTGTCAGAGGGACAGTACTGAGGGAGTGTTACACTGTCAGAGGGAAAGTACTGAGGGACAGTCGCGCCATCAGAGGGACAGTACTGAGGGAATGTCGCACCTGAGAGGGACAGTACTGAGGGAGAGCCGCACCATCGGAGGGGCAGTACTATGAGAGTGTCACACTGTTGGAGGGAGAGTAAACAGGGAGTGTCACACCGTCAGAGTGACAGTACTGAGGGAGTGTTACACTGTCAGAGGAAGAGTACATAGGTCACTGTCAGAGGGACAGTACTGAGGGAGGGTCACAGTGTCAGAGGAACAGTACTGAGGGATTGTCACACTGTGAGAGGAACAGTACTGAGAGAGTGTCACATCGTCAGAGGAACAGTACCAAGCGAGTGTCACACTGTCAGAGGGACAGTACTAAGGGAGTGCCACAATGTCAGAGGGACATTACTGAGGGAGTGCCGCACCATCCGAGGGACAGAACTGCGGGATGGTCCCACTGTCAGAGGGACAGTACTGAGGGAGTGCCACACCGTCAGAGGGGCAGTACTGAGGGAGTGCCACACCGGCAGTACTCAGTGAGAGTCACTCCGTTAGAAGGACGTTACTGAGAGAATGTCACACTGTCAGAGGGACAGTACTCAGTGAGAGTCACACTGTCTGAGGGACAGTACTGAGGGAGTATCGCACCATCAGAGGGACAGTACTGAGGGAGAGCCGCACCGTCGGAGGGGCAGTACTATGAGAGTGCCGCACTGTTGGAGTGACCGTAAAAAGGGAGTGTCACACCATCAGAGGGGCGGTACTGAGGGAGTGTCTCAATGTCAGAGGGACAGTACTGAGAGAATGTCACACTGTCAGAGGGAAAGTACTGAGGGAGTGTCTCACTGTCAGAGGGACAGTACTGAGAGAGTGTCGCACTGTCAGAGAGACGGTACTGAGGGAGTGTCTCACCGTCAGAGAGACGGAAATGAGGGAGTGCCTCATCTTCAGAGGGACAGTACGGAGGGAGTGTCACACCATCAGAGAGACGGTAATGAGGGAGTGTCTCTCCGTCAGAGGAACAGGACTGAGTGATTGTCTCATCTTCAGAGGGACAGTACTGAGGGAGTGACACACCATCAGAGGGTCTGTACTGAGGGAGTTTCACCTCGTCAGATGGACAGTACTGAGGGAGTGTCACACCGTCAGAGAGACGGTAATGAGGGAGTGTCTCACCGTCAGATGTACAGTACTGAGGGAGGGTTACACTGTCAGAGGGAAAGTACTGAGGGAATGTCGCACCTGAGAGGGACAGTACTGAGGGAGAGCCGCACCATCGGAGGGGCAGTACTATGAGAGTGTCGCACTGTTGGAGGGACAGTAAACAGGGAGTGTCACACCGTCAGAGGGACAGTACTGAGGGAGTGTTACACTGTCAGAGGAAAAGTACGTAGGGAGTGTCACACCGTCAGAGGGACAGTACTGAGGGATTGTCACACTGTGAGAGGAACAGTACCAAGCGAGTGTCACACTGTCAGAGGGACAGTACTAAGGGACTGCCAAAATGTCAGAGGGACATTACTGAGGGAGTGCCGCACCGTCCGAGGGACAGAACTGCGGGATGGTCCCACTGTCAGAGGGACAGTACTGAGGGAGTGCCACACTGTCAGAGGGGCAGTATTGAGGGAGTGCCACAGTGTAAGAGGGACAGTACTGAGGGAAAGTTATACTGTCAGAGGGAAAGTACTGAGGGAGTATCGCACCATCAGAGGGACAGTACTGAGGGAGAGCCGCACCGTCAGAGGGGCAGTACTATGAGAGTGCCGCATTGTTGGAGGGACCGTAAAAAGGGAGTGTCACACCGTCAGAGGGACAGGACTGAGGGAGTTTCACACCGTCAGAGAGAATGTACTGAGGGAGTGTTACACTGTCAGAGGAAAACTACGTAGGGAGTGTCTCACTGTCAGAGGGACAGTACTGAGGGAGGGTCACAGTGTCAGAGGAACAGTACTGAGGGATTGTCACACTGTGAGAGGAACAGTACCAAGCGAGTGTCACACTGTCAGAGGGACAGTACTAAGGGACTGCCAAAATGTCAGAGGGACATTACTGAGGGAGTGCCGCACCGTCCGAGGGACAGAACTGCGGGATGGTCCCACTGTCAGAGGGACAGTACTGAGGGAGTGCCACACTGTCAGAGGGGCAGTATTGAGGGAGTGCCACACCGTCAGAGGGGCAGTACTCAGTGAGAGTCACATCGTTAGAAGGACGTTACTGAGAGAATGTCACACTGTCAGAGGGACAGTACTCAGTGAGAGTCACACTGTCTGAGGGACAGTACTGAGGGAGTGTCGCACCATCAGAGGGTCAGTAACGAAGCAGTGTCACAGTGTAAGAGGGACAGTACTGAGGGAAAGTTATACTGTCAGAGGGAAAGTACTGAGGGAGTATCGCACCATCAGAGGGACAGTACTGAGGGAGAGCCGCACCGTCAGAGGGGCAGTACTATGAGAGTGCCGCATTGTTGGAGGGACCGTAAAAAGGGAGTGTCACACCGTCAGAGGGACAGGACTGAGGGAGTTTCACACCGTCAGAGAGAATGTACTGAGGGAGTGTTACACTGTCAGAGGAAAACTACGTAGGGAGTGTCTCACTGTCAGAGGGACAGTACTGAGGGAGGGTCACAGTGTCAGAGGAACAGTACTGAGGGATTGTCACACTGTGAGAGGAACAGTACTGAGAGAGTGTCACATCGTCAGAGGGACAGTACTAAGGGAGTGCCAAAATGTCAGCAGGACATTACTGAGGGAGTGCCGCACCGTCCGAGGGACAGAACTGCGGGATGGTCCCACTGTCAGAGGGACAGTACTGAGGGAGTGCCACACCGTCAGAGGGACAGTACTAAGGGAGTGCCAAAATGTCAGCAGGACATTACTGAGGGAGTGCCGCACCGTACGAGGGACAGAACTGCGGGATGGTCACACTGTCAGAGGGGCAGTATTGAGGGAGTGCCACACCGTCAGAGGGGCGGTACTGAGGGAGTGTCTCAATGTCAGAGGGACAGTACTGAGGGAGTGTCACACCGTCAGAGGGACAGGACTGAGGGAGTTTCACACCGTCAGAGAGAATGTACTGAGGGAGTGTCACACCACAGAGTGACAGTACTGAGGGAGTGTTACACAGTCAGAGGAAAAGTACGTAGGGAGTGTCTCACTGTCAGAGGGACAGTACTGAGGGAGGGTCACACTGTGAGAGGAACAGTACTGAGAGAGTGTCACATCGTCAGAGGAACAGTACCAAGCGAGTGTCACACTGTCAGAGGGACAGTACTGAGGGAGGGTCACACTGTGAGAGGAACAGTACTGAGAGAGTGTCACATCGTCAGAGGAACAGTACCAAGCGAGTGTCACACTGTCAGAGGGACAGTACTGAGGGAGTGTTAGACTGTCAGAGGGAAAGTACTGACGGAGTGTCTCACTGTCAGAGGAACAGTACTGACGGAGTACCACACTGTCAGAGGGACATTACTGAGGGAGATCCGCACCGTCCGAGGGACAGAACTGCGGGATTGTCCCACTGTCAGAGGGACAGTACTGAGGGAGTGTCGCACGGTAAGAGGGACAGTACTGAAGGAGTGCCACAAAGTCAGAGGGGCAGTACTGAGGGAGTGTCACACCGTCAGAGGGACATTACTGAGAGAATGTCACACTGTCAGAGGGACAGTACTGAGGGAGTGTTACACTGTCAGAGGGAAAGTACTGAGGGAGTGTCTCACCGTCAGAGAGACGGTACTGAGGGAGTGTCTCACCGTCAGATGGACAGTACTGACGGAGTGTATCACCGTCACAGGGACAGTACTGAGGGAGTGTCACACCGTCAGAGGGACTGTTATGAGTGAGTGTCACACCGTCAGAGAGACGGCACTGAGGGAGTGTCGCACCGTCAGAGGGACAGTAATAAGGCAGTGTCACACCGTCAGAGGGACTGTTATGAGTGAGTGTCACACCGTCAGAGAGACGGCACTGAGGGAGTGTCGCACCGTCAGAGGGACAGTAATAAGGCAGTGTCACATTGTCAGAGGGACAGTACTGAGGGAGTGTTACAGTGTCAGAGGGAAAGTACTGAGGGAGTGTCGCACCGTCAGAGGGATAGTAATGAGGCAGTGTCACACTGTCAGAGGGACAGTACTGAGGGAGTGTTACACTGTCAGAGGGAAAGTACTGAGGGACTGTCGCGCCATCAGAGGGACAGTACTGAGGGAATGTCGCACCTGAGAGGGACAGTACTGAGGGAGAGCCGCACCATCGGAGGGGCAGTACTATGAGAGTGTCGCACTGTTGGAAAGATAGTAAACAGGGAGTGTCACACCGTCAGAGTGACAGTACTGAGGGAGTGTTACACTGTCAGAGGAAGAGTACATAGGGAGTGTCTCACTGTCAGAGGGACAGTACTGAGGGATTGTCACACTGTGAGAGGAACAGTACTGAGAGAGTGTCACATCGTCAGAGGAACAGTACCAAGCGAGTGTCACACTGTCAGAGGGACAGTACTAAGGGAGTGCCACAATGTCAGAGGGACATTACTGAGGGAGTGCCGCACCATCCGAGGGACAGAACTGCGGGATGGTCCCACTGTCAGAGGGACAGTACTGAGGGAGTGCCACACCGTCAGAGGGGCAGTACTGAGGGAGTGCCACACCGGCAGTACTCAGTGAGAGTCACACCGTTAGAAGGACGTTACTGAGAGAATGTCACACTGTCAGAGGGACAGTACTCAGTGAGAGTCACACTGTCTGAGGGACAGTACTGAGGGAGTATCGCACCATCAGAGGGACAGTACTGAGGGAGAGCCGCACCGTCGGAGGGGCAGTACTATGAGAGTGCCGCACTGTTGGAGTGACCGTAAAAAGGGAGTGTCACACCGTCAGAGGGGCGGTACTGAGGGAGTGTCTCAATGTCAGAGGGACAGTACTGAGGGAGCGTCACACCTGCAGAGAGACGGTACTGAGAGAATGTCGCACTGTCAGAGGGACGGTACTAAGGGAGTGTCACACTGTCAGATGGACAGTACTGAGGGAGTGTAGCACCGTCAGAGGGGCAGTACTGATGGAGTGTCACACCGTCAGAGGGGCAGTACTGAGGGAGTGCCACACCGTCAGAGGGGCAGTACTGAGGGAGTGCCACACCGTCAGAGGGGCAGTACTGATGGAGTGTCACACCGTCAGAGGGACATTACTGAGAGAATGTCACACTGTCAGAGGGACAGTACTGAGGGAGTGTCTCTCCTTCAGAGGGACAGTACTGAGGCAGTGTCACACCGTCAGAGGGACTGTTATGAGTGAGTGTCACACCGTCAGAGAGACGGCACTGAGGGAGTGTCTCACCGTCAGAGGGACTGTACTGAGGGAGTGTCTCACCGTCAGAGGGACTGTACTGAGGGAGTGCTGCACCGTGGGAAAGACAGGAATGAGGGAGTGTCGCACGGTCAGAGGGACAGTAATAAGGCAGTGTCACATTGTCAGAGGGACAGTACTGAGGGAGTGTTACAGTGTCAGAGGGAAAGTACTGAGGGAATGTCGCACCTGAGAGGGACAGTACTGAGGGAGAGCCGCACCATCGGAGGGGCAGTACTATGAGAGTGTCACACCGTCAGAGGGACAGTACTGAGTTAGTGTTACACTGTCAGAGGAAAAGTACGTAGGGAGTGTCTCACTGTCAGAGGGACTGTACTGAGGGAGGGTCTCACCATCACAGGGACAGTTCTGAGTGAGTGTCTCACCGTCAGATGGACAGTACTGAGTGAGTGTCTCACCGTCACAGGGACAGTACTGAGTGAGTGTCTCTCCTTCAGAGGGACAGTACTGAGGGAGTGTCACACCGTCAGAGGGACTGTTATGAGTGAGTGTCACACCGTCAGAGAGACGGCACTGAGGGAGTGTCTCACCGTCAGAGGGACTGTACTGAGGGAGTGCTGCACCGTGGGAAAGACAGGAATGAGGGAGTGTCGCACCGTCAGAGGGACAGTAATAAGGCAGTGTCACATTGTCAGAGGGACAGTACTGAGGGAGTGTTACAGTGTCAGAGGGAAAGTACTGATGGAGTGTCACACCGTCAGAGGGACAGTAATGAGGCAGTGTCACACTGTCAGAGGGACAGTACTGAGGGAGTGTTACACAGTCAGAGGGAAAGTACTGAGGGAATGTCGCACCTGAGAGGGTCAGTACTGAGGGAGAGCCGCACCATCGGAGGGGCAGTACTATGACAGTGTCGCACTGTTGGAGGGACAGTAAACAGGGAGTGTCACACCGTCAGAGGGACAGTACTGAGGGAGTGTTACACTGTCAGAGGAAAAGTACGTAGGGAGTGTCTCACTGTCAGTGGGACAGTACTGAGGGAGGGTCGCAGTGTCAGAGGGACATTACTGAGGGAGTGCCGCACCGTCCGAGGGACAGAACTGCGGGATGGTCCCACTGTCAGAGGGACAGTACTGAGGGAGTGCCACACCGTCAGAGGGGCAGAATTGAGGGAGTGCCACACCGTCAGAGGGGCAGTACTCAGTGAGAGTCACATCGTTAGAAGGACGTTACTGAGAGAATGTCACACTGTCAGAGGGACAGTACTCAGTGAGAGTCACACTGTCTGAGGGACAGTACTGAGGGAGTGTCACACCATCAGAGGGTCAGCAACGAAGCAGTGTCACAGTTTCAGAGGGACAGTACTGAGGGAGTGTTATACTGTCAGAGGGAAAGTACTGAGGGAGTATCGCACCATCAGAGGGACAGTACTGAGGGAGTTTCACACCGTCAGAGAGAATGTACTGAGGGAGTGTCACACCATCAGAGTGACAGTACTGAGGGAGTGTTACACTGTCAGAGGAAAAGTACGTAGGGAGTGTCTCACTGTCAGAGGGACAGTACTGAGGAAGGCTCACAGTGTCAGAGGAACAGTACTGAGGGATTGTCACACTGTGAGAGGAACAGTACTGAGAGAGTGTCACATCGTCAGAGGAACAGTACCAAGCGAGTGTCACACTGTCAGAGGGACAGTACTGTGGGAGTGTTAGACTGTCAGAGGGAAAGTACTGAGGGAGTGTCTCACTGTCAGAGGAACAGTACTGACGGAGTACCACACTGTCAGAGGGACATTACTGAGGGAGATCCGCACCGTCCGAGGGACAGAACTGCGGGATTGTTCCATTGTCAGAGGGACAGTATTGAGGGAGTGTCGCACGGTAAGAGGGACAGTACTGAGGGAGTGCCACACCGTCAGAGGGGCAGTACTGAGGGAGTGTCACACCGTCAGAGGGACATTACTGAGAGAATGTCACACTGTCAGAGGGACAGTACTGAGGGAGTGTTACACTGTCAGAGGGAAAGTACTGAGGGAGTGTCTCACTGTCAGAGGGACAGTACTGAGGGAGTGTCACACTGTCAGAGGGACAGTACTGTGGGAGTGTCACGCCGTCAGAGGGACAGGACTGAGGGAGTTACGCACCGTCGGAGAGTCAGGACTGAGGGAATCTCACACCGTTATAGAGACGGTACTGAGAGAGTGTCGCACTGTCAGAGGGACAGTACTGAGGGAGTGTCACACCGTCAGAGAGACGGTACTGAGGGAGTGTCTCACCGTCAGAGGGAAAGTACTGAGGGAGTGTCTCACTGTCAGAGGAACAGTACTGACGGAGTACCACACTGTCAGAGGGACATTACTGAGGGGGATCCGCACCGTCCGAGGGATAGAACTGCGGGATTGTCCCACTGTCAGAGGGACAGTACTGAGGGAGTGTTACACTGTCAGAGGGAAAGTACTGAGGGAGTGTCACACCGTCAGAGGGACAGGACTGAGGGAGTGCCGCACCGTCGGAGAGTCAGGACTGAGGGAGTCTCACACCGTTATAGAGACGGTACTGAGAGAGTGTCGCACTGTCAGAGAGACGGTACTGAGGGAGTGACTCACCGTCAGAGAGACGGTAATGAGGGAGTGTCTCATCTTCAGAGGGACAGTACTGAGGGAGTGTCACACCGTCAGAGAAACGGTAATGAGGGAGTGTCTCTCCGTCAGAGGAACAGGACTGAGTGATTGTCTCATCTTCAGAGGGACAGTACTGAGGGAGTGACACACCATCAGAGGGTCTGTACCGAGGGAGTTTGACCTCGTCAGATGGACAGTACTGAGGGAGTGTCACACCGTCAGAGAGACGGTAATGAGGGAGTGTCTCACCGTCAGATGGACAGTACTGAGGGTGTGTATCACCGTCACAGGGACAGTACTGAGGGAGTGTCACACCATCAGAGGGACTGTTATGAGTGAGTGTCACACCGTCAGACAGACGGCACTGAGGGAGTGTCTCACCGTCAGAGGGACTGTACTGAGGGAGTGCTGCACCGTGGGAAAGACAGGAATGAGGGAGTGTCGCACCGTCAGAGAGACGGTAATGAGGGAGTGTCTTGCCGTCAGAGGAACAGGACTGAGTGAGTCTCACACTGTCAGAGGGACAGTACTGAGGGAGTGTTAGACTGTCAGAGGGAAAGTACTGAGGGAGTGTCTCACTGTCAGAGGAACAGTACTGACGGAGTACCACACTGTCAGAGGGACATTACTGAGGGAGATCCGCACCGTCCGAGGGACAGTACTGAGGGAGTGTAACACCATCAGAGTGACAGTACTGAGGGAGTGTTACACTGTCAGAGGAAAAGTACGTAGGGAGTGTCTCACTGTCATAGGGACAGTACTGAGGAAGGGTCACAGTGTCAGAGGAACAGTACTGAGGGATTGTCACACTGTCAGAGGAACAGTACTGACGGAGTACCACACTGTCAGAGGGACATTACTGAGGGGGATCCGCACCGTCCGAGGGACAGAACTGCGGGATTGTCCCACTGTCAGAGGGACAGTACTGAGGGAGTGTTACACTGTCAGAGGGAAAGTACTGAGGGAGTGTCACACCGTCAGAGGGACAGGACTGAGGGAGTGCCGCACCGTCGGAGAGTCAGGACTGAGGGAGTCTCACACCGTTATAGAGACGGTACTGAGAGAGTGTCGCACTGTCAGAGAGACGGTACTGAGGGAGTGTCTCACCGTCAGAGAGACGGTAATGAGGGAGTGTCTCATCTTCAGAGGGACAGTACTGAGGGAGTGTCACACCGTCAGAGAAACGGTAATGAGGGAGTGTCTCTCCGTCAGAGGAACAGGACTGAGTGATTGTCTCATCTTCAGAGGGACAGTACTGAGGGAGTGACACACCGTCAGAGGGTCTGTACTGAGGGAGTTTGACCTCGTCAGATGGACAGTACTGAGGGAGTGTCACACCGTCAGAGAGACGGTAATGAGGGAGTGTCTCACCGTCAGATGGACAGTACTGAGGGTGTGTATCACCGTCACAGGGACAGTACTGAGGGAGTGTCACACCATCAGAGGGACTGTTATGAGTGAGTGTCACACCGTCAGACAGACGGCACTGAGGGAGTGTCTCACCGTCAGAGGGACTGTACTGAGGGAGTGCTGCACCGTGGGAAAGACAGGAATGAGGGAGTGTCGCACCGTCAGAGAGACGGTAATGAGGGAGTGTCTTGCCGTCAGAGGAACAGGACTGAGTGAGTCTCACACTGTCAGAGGGACAGTACTGAGGGAGTGTTAGACTGTCAGAGGGAAAGTACTGAGGGAGTGTCTCACTGTCAGAGGAACAGTACTGACGGAGTACCACACTGTCAGAGGGACATTACTGAGGGAGATCCGCACCGTCCGAGGGACAGTACTGAGGGAGTGTCACACCATCAGAGTGACAGTACTGAGGGAGTGTTACACTGTCAGAGGAAAAGTACGTAGGGAGTGTCTCACTGTCATAGGGACAGTACTGAGGAAGGGTCACAGTGTCAGAGGAACAGTACTGAGGGATTGTCACACTGTGAGAGGAACAGTACTGAGAGAGTGTCACATCGTCAGAGGAACAGTACCAAGCGAGTGTCACACTGTCAGAGGGACAGTACTAAGGGAGTGCCACAATGTCAGAGGGACATTACTGAGGGAGTGCCGCACCATCCGAGGGACAGAACTGCGGGATGGTCCCACTGTCAGAGGGACAGTACTGAGGGAGTGCCACACCGTCAGAGGGGCAGTACTGAGGGAGTGCCACACCGGCAGAGGGGCAGTACTGAGGGAGTGCCACACCGGCAGTACTCAGTGAGAGTCACACCGTTAGAAGGATGTTACTGAGAGAATGTCACACTGTCAGAGGGATAGTACTCAGTGAGAGTGACACTGTCTGAGGGACAGTACTGAGGGAGTATCGCACCATCAGAGGGACAGTACTGAGGGAGAGCCGCACCGTCGGAGGGGCAGTACTATGAGAGTGCCGCACTGTTGGAGTGACCGTAAAAAGGGAGTGTCACACCGTCAGAGGGGCGGTACTGAGGGAGTGTCTCAATGTCAGAGGGAAAGTACTGAGGGAGCGTCACACCTGCAGAGAGACGGTACTGAGAGAATGTCGCACTGTCAGAGGGACGGTACTAAGGGAGTGTAGCACCATAAGAGGGACAGTACTGAGGGAGTGCCACACCGTCAGAGGGGCAGTACTGAGGGAGTGCCACACCGTCAGAGGGGCAGTACTGATGGAGTGTCACACCGTCAGAGGGACATTACTGAGAGAATGTCAGACTGTCAGAGGGACAGTACTGAGGGAGTGTTAAACTGTCAGAGGGAAAGTACTGAGGGAGTGTCTCACTGTCAGAGGGACAGTACTGAGGGAGTGTCACACTGTCAGAGGGACAGTACTGTGGGAGTGTCACACCGTCAGAGGGACAGGACTGAGGGAGTGCCGCACCGTCGGAGAGTCAGGACTGAGGGAGTCTCACACCGTTATAGAGACGGTACTGAGAGAGTGTCGCACTGTCAGAGAGACGGTACTGAGGGAGTGTCTCACCGTCAGAGAGACGGTAATGAGGGAGTGTCTCATCTTCAGAGGGACAGTACTGAGGGAGTGTCACACCGTCAGAGAGACGGTAATGAGGGAGTGTCTCTCCGTCAGAGGAACAGGACTGAGTGATTGTCTCATCTTCAGAGGGACAATACTGAGGGAGTGACACACCATCAGAGGGTCTGTACTGAGGGAGTTTCACCTCGTCAGATGGACAGTACTGAGGGAGTGTCTCACCGTCAGATGGACAGTACTGAGGGTGTGTATCACCGTCACAGGGACAGTACTGAGGGAGTGTCACACCATCAGAGGGACTGTTATGAGTGAGTGACACACCATCAGAGGGTCTGTCCTGAGGGAGTTTCACCTCGTCAGATGGACAGTACTGAGGGAGTGTCTCACCGTCAGATGGACAGTACTGAGGGTGTGTATCACCGTCACAGGGACAGTACTGAGGGAGTATCACACCATCAGAGGGACTGTTATGAGTGAGTGTCACACCGTCAGAGAGACGGCACTGAGGGAGTGTCTCACCGTCAGAGGGACTGTACTGAGGGAGTGCCGCACCGTGGGAAAGACAGGAATGAGGGAGTGTCGCACCGTCAGAGGGACAGTAATAAGGCAGTGTCACATTGTCAGTGGGACAGTAGTGAGGGAGTGTTACAGTGTCAGAGGGAAAGTACTGAGGGAGTGTTGCACCGTCAGAGGGACAGTAATGAGGCAGTGTCACACTGTCAGAGGGACAGTACTTAGGGAGTGTTACACTGTCAGAGGGAAAGTACTGAGGGAGTGTCGCACCATCAGAGGGACAGTACTGAGGGAATGTCGCACCTGAGAGGGACAGTACTGAGGGAGAGCCGCACCATCGGAGGGGCAGTACTATGAGAGTGTCACACCGTCAGAGGGACAGTACTGAGTTAGTGTTACACTGACAGAGGAAAAGTACGTAGGGAGTGTCTCACTGTCAGAGGGACTGTACTGAGGGAGGGTCTCAACATCACAGGGACAGTTCTGAGTGAGTGTCTCTCCTTCAGAGGGACAGTACTGAGGGAGTGTCACACCGTCACAGGGACAGTAATTAGGCAGTGTCACATTGTCAGAGGGACAGTACTGAGGGAGTGTTACAGTGTCAGAGGGAAAGTACTGAGGGAGTGTCGCACCGTCAGAGGGACAGTAATGAGGCAGTGTCACACTGTCAGAGGGACAGTACTGAGGGAGTGTTACACAGTCAGAGGGAAAGTACTGAGGGAATGTCGCACCTGAGAGGGTCAGTACTGAGGGAGAGCCGCACCATCGGAGGGGCAGTACTATGACAGTGTCGCACTGTTGGAGGGACAGTAAACAGGGAGTGTCACACCGTCAGAGGGACAGTACTGAGGGAGTGTTACACTGTCAGAGGAAAAGTACGTAGGGAGTGTCTCACTGTCAGTGGGACAGTACTGAGGGAGGGTCGCAGTGTCAGAGGAACAGTACTGAGGGATTGTCACACTGTGAGAGGAACAGTACCAAGCGACTGTCACACTGTCAGAGGGACAATACTGAGGGAGTGCCGCACCGTCCGAGGGACAGAACTGCGGGATGGTCCCACTGTCAGAGGGACAGTACTGAGGGAGTGCCACACCGTCAGAGGGGCAGAATTGAGGGAGTGCCACACCGTCAGAGGGGCAGTACTCAGTGAGAGTCACATCGTTAGAAGGACGTTACTGAGAGAATGTCACACTGTCAGAGGGACAGTGAGAGTCACACTGTCTGAGGGACAGTACTGAGGGAGTGTCACACCATCAGAGGGTCAGTAACGAAGCAGTGTCACAGTGTCAGAGGGACAGTACTGAGGGAGTGTTATACTGTCAGAGGGAAAGTACTGAGGGAGTATCGCACCATCAGAGGGACAGTACTGAGGGAGAGCCGCACCGTCAGAGGGGCAGTACTATGAGAGTGCCGCACTGTTGGAGGGACCGTAAAAAGGGAGTGTCACACCGTCAGAGGGGCGGTACTGAGGGAGTGTCTCAATGTCAGAGGGACAGTACTGAGGGAGTGTCACACCGTCAGAGGGACAGGACTGAGGGAGTTTCACACCGTCAGAGAGAATGTACTGAGGGAGTGTCACACCATCAGAGTGACAGTACTGAGGGAGTGTTACACTGTCAGAGGAAAAGTACGTAGGGAGTGTCTCACTGTCAGAGGGACAGTACTGAGGAAGGCTCACAGTGTCAGAGGAACAGTACTGAGGGATTGTCACACTGTGAGAGGAACAGTACTGAGAGAGTGTCACATCGTCAGAGGAACAGTACCAAGCGAGTGTCAAACTGTCAGAGGGACAGTACTGTGGGAGTGTTAGACTGTCAGAGGGAAAGTACTGAGGGAGTGTCTCACTGTCAGAGGAACAGTACTGACGGAGTACCACACTGTCAGAGGGACATTACTGAGGGAGATCCGCACCGTCCGAGGGACAGAACTGCGGGATTGTTCCACTGTCAGAGGGACAGTATTGAGGGAGTGTCGCACGGTAAGAGGGACAGTACTGAGGGAGTGTCTCACTGTCAGAGGGACAGTACTGAGGGAGTGTCACACTGTCAGAGGGACAGTACTGTGGGAGTGTCACACCGTCAGAGGGACAGGACTGAGGGAGTTACGCACCGTCGGAGAGTCAGGACTGAGGGAATCTCACACCGTTATAGAGACGGTACTGAGAGAGTGTCGCACTGTCAGAGGGACAGTACTGAGGGAGTGTCACACCGTCAGAGAGACGGTACTGAGGGAGTGTCTCACCGTCAGAGAGACGGTAATGAGGGAGTGTCTTGCCGTCAGAGGAACAGTACTGAGTGAGTCTCACACTGTCAGAGGGACAGTACTGAGGGAGTGTTAGACTGTCAGAGGGAAAGTACTGAGGGAGTGTCTCACTGTCAGAGGAACAGTACTGACGGAGTACCACACTGTCAGAGGGACATTACTGAGGGGGATCCGCACCGTCCGAGGGACAGAACTGCGGGATTGTCCCACTGTCAGAGGGACAGTACTGAGGGAGTGTCGCACGGTAAGAGGGACAGTACTGAGGGAGTGCCACACCGTCAGAGGTGCAGTACTGAGGGAGTGTCACACCGTCAGAGGGACATTACTGAGAGAATGTCACACTGTCAGAGGGACAGTACTGAGGGAGTGTTACACTGTCAGAGGGAAAGTACTGAGGGAGTGTCACACCGTCAGAGGGACAGGACTGAGGGAGTGCCGCACCGTCGGAGAGTCAGGACTGAGGGAGTCTCACACCGTTATAGAGACGGTACTGAGAGAGTGTCGCACTGTCAGAGAGACGGTACTGAGGGAGTGTCTCACCGTCAGAGAGACGGTAATGAGGGAGTGTCTCATCTTCAGAGGGACAGTACTGAGGGAGTGTCACACCGTCAGAGAAACGGTAATGAGGGAGTGTCTCTCCGTCAGAGGAACAGGACTGAGTGATTGTCTCATCTTCAGAGGGACAGTACTGAGGGAGTGACACACCATCAGAGGGTCTGTACTGAGGGAGTTTGACCTCGTCAGATGGACAGTACTGAGGGAGTGTCACACCGTCAGAGAAACGGTAATGAGGGAGTGTCTCACCGTCAGATGGACAGTACTGAGGGTGTGTATCACCATCACAGGGACAGTACTGAGGGAGTGTCACACCATCAGAGGGACTGTTATGAGTGAGTGTCACACCGTCAGACAGACGGCACTGAGGGAGTGTCTCACCGTCAGAGGGACTGTACTGAGGGAGTGCTGCACCGTGGGAAAGACAGGAATGAGGGAGTGTCGCACCGTCAGAGAGACGGTAATGAGGGAGTGTCTTGCCGTCAGAGGGACATTACTGAGGGAGATCCGCACCGTCCGAGGGACAGTACTGAGGGAGTGTCACACCATCAGAGTGACAGTACTGAGGGAGTGTTACACTGTCAGAGGAAAAGTACGTAGGGAGTGTCTCACTGTCATAGGGACAGTACTGAGGAAGGGTCACAGTGTCAGAGGAACAGTACTGAGGGATTGTCACACTGTGAGAGGAACAGTACTGAGAGAGTGTCACATCGTCAGAGGAACAGTACCAAGCGAGTGTCACACTGTCAGAGGGACAGTACTAAGGGAGTGCCACAATGTCAGAGGGACATTACTGAGGGAGTGCCACACCATCCGAGGGACAGAACTGCGGGATGGTCCCACTGTCAGAGGGACAGTACTGAGGGAGTGCCACACCGTCAGAGGGGCAGTACTGAGGGAGTGCCACACCGGCAGTACTCAGTGAGAGTCACACCGTTAGAAGGATGTTACTGAGAGAATGTCACACTGTCAGAGGGACAGTACTCAGTGAGAGTCACACTGTCTGAGGGACAGTACTGAGGGAGTATCGCACCATCAGAGGGACAGTACTGAGGGAGAGCCGCACCGTCGGAGGGGCAGTACTATGAGAGTGCCGCACTGTTGGAGTGACCGTAAAAAGGGAGTGTCACACCGTCAGAGGGGCGGTACTGAGGGAGTGTCTCAATGTCAGAGGGACAGTACTGAGGGAGCGTCACACCTGCAGAGAGACGGTACTGAGAGAATGTCGCACTGTCAGAGGGACGGTACTAAGGGAGTGTCACACTGTCAGATGGACAGTACTGAGGGAGTGTAGCACCATAAGAGGGACAGTACTGAGGGAGTGCCACACCGTCAGAGGGGCAGTACTGAGGGAGTGCCACACCGTCAGAGGGGCAGTACTGATGGAGTGTCACACCGTCAGAGGGACATTACTGAGAGAATGTCACACTGTCAGAGGGACAGTACTGAGGGAGTGTTACACTGTCAGAGGGAAAGTACTGAGGGAGTGTCTCACTGTCAGAGGGACAGTACTGAGGGAGTGTCACACTGTCAGAGGGACAGTACTGTGGGAGTGTCACACCGTCAGAGGGACAGGACTGAGGGAGTGCCGCACCGTCGGAGAGTCAGGACTGAGGGAGTCTCACACCGTTATAGAGACGGTACTGAGAGAGTGTCGCACTGTCAGAGAGACGGTACTGAGGGAGTGTCTCATTTTCAGAGGGACAGTACTGAGGGAGTGTTACACTGTCAGAGGGAAAGTACTGAGGGAGTGTCTCACTGTCAGAGGGACAGTACTGAGGGAGTGTCACACTGTCAGAGGGACAGTACTGTGGGAGTGTCACACCGTCAGAGGGACAGGACTGAGGGAGTGCCGCACCGTCGGAGAGTCAGGACTGAGGGAGTCTCACACCGTTATAGAGACGGTACTGAGAGAGTGTCACACCGTCAGAGAGACGGTAATGAGGGAGTGTCTCTCCGTCAGAGGAACAGGACTGAGTGATTGTCTCATCTTCAGAGGGACAGTACTGAGGGAGTGACACACCATCAGAGGGTCTGTACTGAGGGAGTTTCACCTCGTCAGATGGACAGTACTGAGGGAGTGTCTCACCGTCAGATGGACAGTACTGAGGGTGTGTATCACCGTCACAGGGACAGTACTGAGGGAGTGTCACACCATCAGAGGGACTGTTATGAGTGAGTGTCACACCGTCAGAGAGACGGCACTGAGGGAGTTTCTCACCGTCAGAGGGACTGTACTGAGGGAGTGCCGCACCGTGGGAAAGACAGGAATGAGGGAGTGTCGCACCGTCAGAGGGACAGTAATAAGGCAGTGTCACATTGTCAGTGGGACAGTAGTGAGGCAGTGTTACAGTGTCAGAGGGAAAGTACTGAGGGAGTGTTGCACCGTCAGAGGGACAGTAATGAGGCAGTGTCACACTGTCAGAGGGACAGTACTTAGGGAGTGTTACACTGTCAGAGGGAAAGTACTGAGGGAGTGTTGCACCGTCAGAGGGACAGTAATGAGGCAGTGTCACACTGTCAGAGGGACAGTACTTAGGGAGTGTTACACTGTCAGAGGGAAAGTACTGAGGGAGTGTTGCACCATCAGAGGGACAGTACTGAGGGAATGTCGCACCTGAGAGGGACAGTACTGAGGGAGAGCCGCACCATCGGAGGGGCTGTACTATGAGAGTGTCACACCGTCAGACGGACAGTACTGAGTTAGTGTTACACTGTCAGAGGAAAAGTACGTAGGGAGTGTCTCACTGTCAGAGGGACTGTACTGAGGGAGGGTCTCACCATCACAGGGACAGTTCTGTGTGAGTGTCTCACCGTCAGATGGACAGTACTGAGGGAGTGTCACACCGTCAGAGGGACTGTTATGAGTGAGTGTCACACCGTCAGAGAGACGGCACTGAGGGAATGTCTCACCGTCAGAGGGACTGTACTGAGGGAGTGCTGCACCGTGGTAAAGACAGGAATGAGGGAGTGTCGCACCGTCAGAGGGACAGAAATAAGGCAGTGTCACATTGTCAGAGGGACAGTACTGAGGGAGTGTTACAGTGTCAGAGGGAAAGTACTGAGGGAATGTCGCACCTGAGAGGGACAGTACAGAGGGAGAGCCGCACCATCGGAGGGGCAGTACTATGAGAGTGTCACACCGTCAGAGGGACAGTACTGAGTTAGTGTTACACTGTCAGAGGAAAAGTATGTAGGGAGTGTCTCACTGTCAGAGGTACTGTACTGAGGGAGGGTCTCACCATCACAGGGACAGTTCTGAGTGAGTGTCTCACCGTCAGATGGACAGTACTGAGGGAGTGTCACACCTTCAGAGGGACTGTTATGAGTGAGTGTCACACCGTCAGAGAGACGGCACTGAGGGAGTGTCTCACCGTCAGAGGGACTGTACTGAGGGAGTGCTGCACCGTGGGAAAGACAGGAATGAGGGAGTGTCGCACCGTCAGAGAGACGGTAATGAGGGAGTGTCTTGCCGTCAGAGGAACAGGACTGAGTGAGTCTCACACTGTCAGAGGGACAGTACTGACGGAGTACCACACTGTCAGAGGGACATTACTGAGGGAGATCCGCACCGTCCGAGGGACAGAACTGCGGGATTGTCCCACTGTCAGAGGGACAGTACTGAGGGAGTGTCGCACGGTAAGAGGGACAGTACTGAGGGAGTGCCACACCGTCAGAGGGGCAGTACTGAGGGAGTGTCACACTGTCAGAGGGACAGTACTGAGGGAGTGTTACACTGTCAGAGGGAAAGTACTGAGGGAGTGTCTCACCGTCAGAGAGACGGTACTGAGGGAGTGTCTCACCGTCAGAGAGACGGTAATGAGGGAGTGTCTCGCCGTCAGAGGAACAGGTCTGAGGGAGTCTCACACTGTCAGAGGGACGGTAGTGAGGGAGTGTCTCACCATCACAGGGACAGTACTCAGTGAGTGTCTCATCTTCAGAGGGACAGTACTGAGGGAGTGTCACACCGTCAGAGAGACGGCAATGAGGGAGTTTCACCTCGTCAGTTGGACAGTACTGAGGGAGTGTCACACCGTCAGAGAGACGGTAATGAGGGAGTGTCTCACCGTCAGATGGACAGTACTGACGGAGTGTATCACCGTCACAGGGACAGTACTGAGTGTCTCACCTTCAGAGGGACAGTACTGAGGGAGTGTCACACCGTCAGAGGGACTGTTATGAGTGAGTGTCACACCGTCAGAGAGACGGCACTGAGGGAGTGTCGCACCGTCAGAGGGACAGTAATAAGGCAGTGTTACACCGTCAGAGGGACTGTTATGAGTGAGTGTCACACTGTCAGAGAGACGGCACTGAGGGAGTGTCGCACCGTCAGAGGGACAGTAATAAGGCAGTGTTACATTGTCAGAGGGACAGTACTGAGGGAGTGTTACAGTGTCAGAGGGAAAGTACTGAGGGAGTGTCGCACCGTCAGAGGGACAGTAATGAGGCAGTGTCACACCGTCAGAGGGACAGTAATAAGGCAGTGTCACATTGTCAGAGGGACAGTACTGAGGGAGTGTTACAGTGTCAGAGGGAAAGTACTGAGGGAGTGTCGCACCGTCAGAGGGACAGTAATAAGGCAGTGTCACATTGTCAGAGGGACAGTACTGAGGGAGTGTTACAGTGTCAGAGGGAAAGTACTGAGGGAGTGTCGCACCGTCAGAGGGATAGTAATGAGGCAGTGTCACACTGTCAGAGGGATAGTACTGAGGCAGTGTCACACTGTCAGAGGGAAAGTACTGAGGGACTGTCGCGCCATCAGAGGAACAGTACTGAGGGAATGTCGCACCTGAGAGGGACAGTACTGAGGGAGAGCCGCACCATCGGAGGGGCAGTACTATGAGAGTGTCGCACTGTTGGAGGGACAGTAAACAGGGAGTGTCACACCGTCAGAGTGACAGTACTGAGGGAGTGTTACACTGTCAGAGGAAGAGTACATAGGGAGTGTCTCACTGTCAGAGGGACAGTACTGAGGGATTGTCACACTGTGAGTGGAACAGTACTGGGAGAGTGTCACATCGTCAGAGGAACAGTACCAAGCGAGTGTCACACTGTCAGAGGGACAGTACTAAGGGAGTGCCACAATGTCAGAGGGACATTACTGAGGGAGTGCCGCACCATCCGAGGGACAGAACTGCGGGATGGTCCCACTGTCAGAGGGACAGTACTGAGGGAGTGCCACACCGTCAGAGGGGCAGTACTGAGGGAGTGCCACACCGGCAGTACTCAGTGAGAGTCACACCGTTAGAAGGACGTTACTGAGAGAATGTCACACTGTCAGAGGGACAGTACTCAGTGAGAGTCACACTGTCTGAGGGACAGTACTGAGGGAGTATCGCACCATCAGAGGGACTGTACTGAGGGAGAGCCGCACCGTCGGAGGGGCAGTACTATGAGAGTGCCGCACTGTTGGAGTGACCGTAAAAAGGGAGTGTCACACCGTCAGAGGGGCGGTACTGAGGGAGTGTCTCAATGTCAGAGGGACAGTACTGAGGGAGCGTCACACCTGCAGAGAGACGGTACTGAGAGAATGTCGCACTGTCAGATGGACAGTACTGAGGGAGTGTAGCACCATAAGAGGGACAGTACTGAGGGAGTGCCACACTGTCAGAGGGACAGTACTGAGGGAGTGTCACACTGTCAGAGGGACAGTACTGTGGGAGTGTCACACCGTCAGAGGGACAGGACTGAGGGAGTGCCGCACCGTCGGAGAGTCAGGACTGAGGGAGTCTCACACCGTTATAGAGACGGTACTGAGAGAGTGTCGCACTGTCAGAGAGACGGTACTGAGGGAGTGTCTCACCGTCAGAGAGACGGTAATGAGGGAGTGTCTCATCTTCAGAGGGACAGTACTGAGGGAGTGTCACACCGTCAGAGAGACGGTAATGAGGGAGTGTCTCTCCGTCAGAGGAACAGGACTGAGTGATTGTCTCATCTTCAGAGGGACAGTACTGAGGGAGTGACACACCATCAGAGGGTCTGTACTGAGGGAGTTTGACCTCGTCAGATGGACAGTACTGAGGGAGTGTCACACCGTCAGAGAGACGGTAATGAGGGAGTGTCTCACCGTCAGATGGACAGTACTGAGGGTGTGTCACACCGTCAGAGAGACGGTAATGAGGGAGTGTCTCAACGTCAGAGGGACAGTACTGAGGGTGTGTATCACCGTCACAGGGACAGTACTGAGGCAGTGTCACACTGTCAGAGGGACAGTACTTAGGGAGTGTTACACTGTCAGAGGGAAAGTACTGAGGGAGTGTCGCACCATCAGAGGGACAGTACTGAGGGAATGTCGCACCTGAGAGGGACAGTACTGAGGGAGAGCCGCACCATTGGAGGGGCAGTACTATGAGAGTGTCACACCGTCAGAGGGACAGTACTGAGTTAGTGTTACACTGTCAGAGGAAAAGTACGTAGGGAGTGTCTCACTGTCAGAGGGACTGTACTGAGGGAGTGTTAGACTGTCAGAGGGAAAGTACTGAGGGAGTGTCTCACTGTCAGAGGAACAGTACTGACGGAGTACCACACTGTCAGAGGGACATTACTGAGGGAGATCCGCACCGTCCGAGGGACAGTACTGAGGGAGTGTCACACCATCAGAGTGACAGTACTGAGGGAGTGTTACACTGTCAGAGGAAAAGTACGTAGGGAGTGTCTCACTGTCATAGGGACAGTACTGAGGAAGGGTCACAGTGTCAGAGGAACAGTACTGAGGGATTGTCACACTGTGAGAGGAACAGTACTGAGAGAGTGTCACATCGTCAGAGGAACAGTACCAAGCGAGTGTCACACTGTCAGAGGGACAGTACTAAGGGAGTGCCACAATGTCAGAGGGACATTACTGAGGGAGTGCCGCACCATCCGAGGGACAGAACTGCGGGATGGTCCCACTGTCAGAGGGACAGTACTGAGGGAGTGCCACACCGTCAGAGGGGCAGTACTGAGGGAGTGCCACACCGGCAGTACTCAGTGAGAGTCACACCGTTAGAAGGATGTTACTGAGAGAATGTCACACTGTCAGAGGGACAGTACTCAGTGAGAGTCACACTGTCTGAGGGACAGTACTGAGGGAGTATCGCACCATCAGAGGGACAGTACTGAGGGAGAGACGCACCGTCGGAGGGGCAGTACTGTGAGAGTGCCGCACTGTTGGAGTGACCGTAAAAAGGGAGTGTCACACCGTCAGAGGGGCGGTACTGTGGGAGTGTCTCAATGTCAGAGGGAAAGTACTGAGGGAGCGTCACACCTGCAGAGAGACGGTACTGAGAGAATGTCGCACTGTCAGAGGGACGGTACTAAGGGAGTGTCACACTGTCAGATGGACAGTACTGAGGGAGTGTAGCACCATAAGAGGGACAGTACTGAGGGAGTGCCACACCGTCAGAGGGGCAGTACTGAGGGAGTGCCACACCGTCAGAGGGGCAGTACTGATGGAGTGTCACACCGTCAGAGGGACATTACTGAGAGAATGTCACACTGTCAGAGGGACAGTACTGAGGGAGTGTTACACTGTCAGAGGGAAAGTACTGAGGGAGTGTCTCACTGTCAGAGGAACAGTACTGAGGGAGTGTCACACTGTCAGAGGGACAGTACTGTGGGAGTGTCACACCGTCAGAGGGACAGGACTGAGGGAGTGTTACACTGTCAGAGGGACAGTACTGAGGGAGGGTCACTCAGTCAGAGGAACAGTTCTGAGTGAGTGTCACACTGTGAGAGGAACAGTACTGATGAGAGTGCCACATCGTCAGAGGGACAGTACCAAGCGAGTGTCACACTGTCAGAGGGACAGTACTGATGGAGTGCCACACTGTCAGAGGGACATTAGTGAGGGAGTGCCGCACGTTCAGAGGGTCAGAACTGCGGGATGGTCGCACTGTCAGAGGGACAGTACTGAGTGAGTGTCGCACCGGAAGAGGGACAGTACTGAGGGAGTGCCACACCGTCAGAGGGACAATAATGAGGGAGTGTCACACAGTCAGAGGGACAGTACTGAGGGAGAGCCACACCATCAGAGGGGCAGTATTGAGGGAGTGTCATACTGACAGAGGGACAATAATGAGGGAGTGTCACACTGTCAGAGGGACAGTACTGAGGGAGTGCCAAACCGTCAGAGGGGCAGTACTGTGGGAGTGCCACACCGTAGACTGGCAGTACTGAAGGAGTGTCACTCCGTCAGAGGGACATGACTGAGAGAATGTCACACTGTCAGAGGGTCAGTATTGAGGGAGTGTCACACCGTCAGAGGGACGGTACTGAGGGAGTGCCACACTGTCAGAGGGACATTACTGAGGGAGTGCCGCACCGTCCGAGGGTCAGTACTGTGGGATGGTCGCACTGTCAGAGGGACAGTACTGAGGGAGTGTTGCACCGGAAGAGGGACAGTACTGAGGGAGTGCCACACCGTCAGAGGGGCAGTCCTGAGGGAGAGCCGCACCGTCAGAGGGGCATTTCTATGAGAGTGTCACACTGTTGGAGGGACAGTAAACAGGGAATGTTACACCGTTAGAGGGACAGTACTGAGGGAGTGTCACACTGTGAGAGGAACAGTACTGAGTGAGTGTCACATTGTCAGAGGGACGTTACTGAGAGAATGTCACACTGTCAGAGGGTCAGTATTGAGGTTGTGTCACACCGTCACAGGGACAGTACTGAGTGAGTGTCTCACCTTCAGAGGGACAGTACTGAGGGAGTGTCACACCATCACAGGGACAGTACTGAGTGAGTGTCTCACCTTCAGAGGGACAGTACTGAGGGAGTGTCACACCGTCAGAGGGACTGTTATGAGTGAGTGTCACACCGTCAGAGAGACTGCACTGAGGGAGTATCTCACTGCCAGAGGAACTGTACTGAGGGAGTTTCACCCCGTCAGAGGGACAGGACTGAGGGAGCGTCACACCCTCAGAGAGACGGTACTGAGGGAGTGCGGCACCGTGGGAAAGACAGGACTGAGGGAGTGTCGCACCGTCAGAGGGACAGTAGTGAGGCAGTGTCACACTGTCAGAGGGACAGTACTGAGGGAGTGTTACACTGTCTGAGGGAAAATACTGAGGGAGTTTCGCACCGTGAGAGGGACAGTAATGAGGCAGTGTCACACTGTCAGAGGGACAGTACTAAGGGAGTGTTACAATGTCAGAAGGAAAGTACTGAGGGGGTGTCGCACCATCAGAGGGACAGTACTGAGGGGATGTCGCACTTGAGAGGGACAGTACTGAGGGAGAGCCGCACCGTCGGAGGGGCAGTACTATGAGAGTGCCGCACTGTTCGAGGGACAGCAAACAGGGAGTGTCACACGGTCAGAGGGACAGTACTGAGGGAGGGGCACACTGTCAGAGGAACAGTACTGAGGGAGTGTCTCACTGTCAGAGGAACAGTACTGAGGGAGTGTCACACTGTCAGAGGGACAGTACTGTGGGAGTGTCACACCGTCAGAGGGACAGGACTGAGGGAGTGCCGCACTGTCGGAGAGTCAGGACTGAGGGAGTCTCACACCGTTATAGAGACGGTACTGAGAGAGTGTCGCACTGTCAGAGAGACGGTACTGAGGGAGTGTCTCACCGTCAGAGAGACGGTAATGAGGGAGTGTCTCTCCGTCAGAGGAACAGGACTGAGTGATTGTCTCATCTTCAGAGGGACAGTACTGAGGGAGTGACACACCATCAGAGGGTCTGTACTGAGGGAGTTTCACCTCGTCAGATGGACAGTACTGAGGGAGTGTCTCACCGTCAGATGGACAGTACTGAGGGTGTGTATCACCGTCACAGGGACAGTACTGAGGGAGTGTCACACCATCAGAGGGACTGTTATGAGTGAGTGTCACACCGTCAGAGAGACGGCACTGAGGGAGTTTCTCACCGTCAGAGGGACTGTACTGAGGGAGTGCCGCACCGTGGGAAAGACAGGAATGAGGGAGTGTCGCACCGTCAGAGGGACAGTAATAAGGCAGTGTCACATTGTCAGTGGGACAGTAGTGAGGCAGTGTTACAGTGTCAGAGGGAAAGTACTGAGGGAGTGTTGCACCGTCAGAGGGACAGTAATGAGGCAGTGTCACACTGTCAGAGGGACAGTACTTAGGGAGTGTTACACTGTCAGAGGGAAAGTACTGAGGGAGTGTTGCACCATCAGAGGGACAGTACTGAGGGAATGTCGCACCTGAGAGGGACAGTACTGAGGGAGAGCCGCACCATCGGAGGGGCTGTACTATGAGAGTGTCACACCGTCAGACGGACAGTACTGAGTTAGTGTTACACTGTCAGAGGAAAAGTACGTAGGGAGTGTCTCACTGTCAGAGGGACTGTACTGAGGGAGGGTCTCACCATCACAGGGACAGTTCTGAGTGAGTGTCTCACCGTCAGATGGACAGTACTGAGGGAGTGTCTCACCGTCACAGGGACAGTACTGAGTGAGTGTCTCTCCTTCAGAGGGACAGTACTGAGGGAGTGTCACACCGTCAGAGGGACTGTTATGAGTGAGTGTCACACCGTCAGAGAGACGGCACTGAGGGAATGTCTCACCGTCAGAGGGACTGTACTGAGGGAGTGCTGCACCGTGGTAAAGACAGGAATGAGGGAGTGTCGCACCGTCAGAGGGACAGAAATAAGGCAGTGTCACATTGTCAGAGGGACAGTACTGAGGGAGTGTTACAGTGTCAGAGGGAAAGTACTGAGGGAATGTCGCACCTGAGAGGGACAGTACTGAGGGAGAGCCGCACCATCGGAGGGGCAGTACTATGAGAGTGTCACACCGTCAGAGGGACAGTACTGAGTTAGTGTTACACTGTCAGAGGAAAAGTATGTAGGGAGTGTCTCACTGTCAGAGGGACTGTACTGAGGGAGGGTCTCACCATCACAGGGACAGTTCTGAGTGAGTGTCTCACCGTCAGATGGACAGTACTGAGGGAGTGTCTCACCGTCACAGGGACAGTACTGAGTGAGTGTCTCTCCTTCAGAGGGACAGTACTGAGGGAGTGTCACACCATCAGAGGGACTGTTATGAGTGAGTGTCACACTGTCAGAGAGACGGCACTGAGGGAGTGTCTCACCGTCAGAGGGACTGTACTGAGGGAGGGCTGCACCGTGGGAAAGACAGGAATGAGGGAGTGTCGCACCGTCAGAGAGACGGTAATGAGGGAGTGTCTTGCCGTCAGAGGAACAGGACTGAGTGAGTCTCACACTGTCAGAGGGACAGTACTGACGGAGTACCACACTGTCAGAGGGACATTACTGAGGGAGATCCGCACCGTCCGAGGGACAGAACTGCGGGATTGTCCCACTGTCAGAGGGACAGTACTGAGGGAGTGTCGCACGGTAAGAGGGACAGTACTGAGGGAGTGCCACACCGTCAGAGGGGCAGTACTGAGGGAGTGTCACACCGTCAGAGGGACATTACTGAGAGAATGTCACACTGTCAGAGGGACAGTACTGAGGGAGTGTTACACTGTCAGAGGGAAAGTACTGAGGGAGTGTCTCACCGTCAGAGAGACGGTACTGAGGGAGTGTCTCACCGTCAGAGAGACGGTAATGAGGGAGTGTCTCGCCGTCAGAGGAACAGGTCTGAGGGAGTCTCACACTGTCAGAGGGACGGTAGTGAGGGAGTGTCACAACGTCAGAGAGACGTTACTGAGGGAGTGTCTCACCATCACAGGGACAGTACTCAGTGAGTGTCTCATCTTCAGAGGGACAGTACTGAGGGAGTGTCACACCGTCAGAGAGACGGCAATGAGGGAGTTTCACCTCGTCAGTTGGACAGTACTGAGGGAGTGTCACACCGTCAGAGAGACGGTAATGAGGGAGTGTCTCACCGTCAGATGGACAGTACTGACGGAGTGTATCACCGTCACAGGGACAGTACTGAGTGTCTCACCTTCAGAGGGACAGTACTGAGGGAGTGTCACACCGTCAGAGGGACTGTTATGAGTGAGTGTCACACCGTCAGAGAGACGGCACTGAGGGAGTGTCGCACCGTCAGAGGGACAGTAATAAGGCAGTGTCACACCGTCAGAGGGACTGTTATGAGTGAGTGTCACACTGTCAGAGAGACGGCACTGAGGGAGTGTCGCACCGTCAGAGGGACAGTAATAAGGCAGTGTCACATTGTCAGAGGGACAGTACTGAGGGAGTGTTACAGTGTCAGAGGGAAAGTACTGAGGGAGTGTCGCACCGTCAGAGGGACAGTACTGAGGGAGTGCCGCACCGTCCGAGGGTCAGAAGTGCGGGATGGTCGCATAGTCAGAGGGACAGTACTGAGGGAGTGTCGCACCGTCAGAGGGACAGTAGTGAGGCAGTGTCACACTGTCAGAGGGACAGTACTGAGGGAGTGTCTCACTGTCAGAGGGACAGTACTGAGGGAGGGTCACTCAGTCAGAGGAACAGTTCTGAGTGAGTGTCACACTGTGAGAGGAACAGTACTGATGAGAGTGCCACATCGTCAGAGGGACAGTACCAAGCGAGTGTCACACTGTCAGAGGGACAGTACTGATGGAGTGCCACACTGTCAGAGGGACATTAGTGAGGGAGTGCCGCACGTTCAGAGGGTCAGAACTGCGGGATGGTCGCACTGTCAGAGGGACAGTACTGAGTGAGTGTCGCACCGGAAGAGGGACAGTACTGAGGGAGTGCCACACCGTCAGAGGGACAATAATGAGGGAGTGTCACACAGTCAGAGGGACAGTACTGAGGGAGAGCCACACCATCAGAGGGGCAGTATTGAGGGAGTGTCATACTGACTGAGGGACAATAATGAGGGAGTGTCACACTGTCAGAGGGACAGTACTGAGGGAGTGCCAAACCGTCAGAGGGGCAGTACTGTGGGAGTGCCACACCGTAGACTGGCAGTACTGAAGGAGTGTCACTCCGTCAGAGGGACATGACTGAGAGAATGTCACACTGTCAGAGGGTCAGTATTGAGGGAGTGTCACACCGTCAGAGGGACGGTACTGAGGGAGTGCCACACTGTCAGAGGGACATTACTGAGGGAGTGCCGCACCGTCCGAGGGTCAGTACTGTGGGATGGTCGCACTGTCAGAGGGACAGTACTGAGGGAGTGTTGCACCGGAAGAGGGACAGTACTGAGGGAGTGCCACACCGTCAGAGGGGCAGTCCTGAGGGAGAGCCGCACCGTCAGAGGGGCATTTCTATGAGAGTGTCACACTGTTGGAGGGACAGTAAACAGGGAATGTTACACCGTTAGAGGGACAGTACTGAGGGAGTGTCACACTGTGAGAGGAACAGTACTGAGTGAGTGTCACATCGTCAGAGGGACGTTACTGAGAGAATGTCACACTGTCAGAGGGTCAGTATTGAGGTTGTGTCACACCGTCACAGGGACAGTACTGAGTGAGTGTCTCACCTTCAGAGGGACAGTACTGAGGGAGTGTCACACCATCATAGGGACAGTACTGAGTGAGTGTCTCACCTTCAGAGGGACAGTACTGAGGGAGTGTCACACCGTCAGAGGGACTGTTATGAGTGAGTGTCACACCGTCAGAGAGACTGCACTGAGGGAGTATCTCACTGCCAGAGGAACTGTACTGAGGGAGTTTCACCCCGTCAGAGGGACAGGACTGAGGGAGCGTCACACCCTCAGAGAGACGGTACTGAGGGAGTGCGGCACCGTGGGAAAGACAGGACTGAGGGAGTGTCGCACCGTCAGAGGGACAGTAGTGAGGCAGTGTCACACTGTCAGAGGGACAGTACTGAGGGAGTGTTACACTGTCTGAGGGAAAATACTGAGGGAGTTTCGCACCGTGAGAGGGACAGTAATGAGGCAGTGTCACACTGTCAGAGGGACAGTACTAAGGGAGTGTTACAATGTCAGAAGGAAAGTACTGAGGGGGTGTCGCACCATCAGAGGGACAGTACTGAGGGGATGTCGCACTTGAGAGGGACAGTACTGAGGGAGAGCCGCACCGTCGGAGGGGCAGTACTATGAGAGTGCCGCACTGTTCGAGGGACAGCAAACAGGGAGTGTCACACGGTCAGAGGGACAGTACTGAGGGAGGGGCACACTGTCAGAGGAACAGTACTGAGGGAGTGTCACACTGTGAGAGGAACAGTACTGAGAGAGTGTCACATCGTCAGGGGGACAGTACCAAGTGAGTGCCACACTGTGAGAGGAACAGTACTGAGAGAGTGTCACATCGTCAGGGGGACAGTACCAAGTGAGTGCCACACTGTCAGAGGGACATTACTGAGGGAGTGCCGCACCGTCCGAGGGTCAGAACTGCGGGATGGTTCCACCGTCAGAGGGACAGTACTGAGGGAGTGCCACACCGTCAGAGGGGCAGTACTGACGGAGTGTCACACCGTCAGAGGGACGTTACTCAGAGAATGTCACACTGTCAGAGGGTCAGTATTGAGGGAGTGTCACACTGTCAGAGGGACAGTACTGTGGGAGTGTCACACTGAGGGACAGCACTGATGGAGTGCCATACCGTCAGAGGGACAGTACTGAGGGAGGGTCAAACCATCAGAGGGACAGTACTGAGGGAGTGTCTCACCGTCAGAGGGACAGTACTGAGGGAGTGTCACCATCAGAGGGACAGTACTGAGGGAGTGCCACACCGTCAGAGGGGCAGTACTGAGGGAGAGCCGCACCGTCAGATGGGCAGTACTATGAGAGTGTCGCACTGTTGGAGGGACAGTAAACAGGGAGTGTCACACCGTCAGAGGGACAGTACTGAGGGAGTGTTACACTGTCAGAGGGAACGTACTGAGGGAGTGTCTCATTGTCAGAGTGACAGTACTGAGGGAGTCTCGCACCGTGAGAGGGACAGTAATGAGGCAGTGTCACAGTGTCAGAGAGACAGTACTGAGGGAGTGTTATACTGTCGGAAGGGCAGTACTATGAGAATGCCGCACTGTTGGAGGGACAGTAAACAGGGAGTGTCACACCGTCAGAGGGGCGGTACTGAGGGAGTGTCTCACTGTTAGAGGGACAGTACTGAGGGAGCATCACACTTTCAGACGGACAGGACTGAGGGAGCGTCACACCTGCAGAGAGACGATACTGAGAGAATGTCGCACTGTCAGAGGAACAGTACTGAGGGACTGTCACACTGCCCGAGGGATGGTACAAAGGGAGTGTCATACTGTCAGATGGACAGTACTGAGGGAGTGTCACAGAATTAGAGCGAAAGTACTGTGGGAGTGTCACACCATCAGAGGGACAGGACTGAGGGAGTTTCACACCGTCAGAGAGAATATACTGAGGGAGTGCCGCACCGTCGGACAGTCAGGACTGAGGGAGTGTCACACCGTTATAGAGACGGTACTGAGAGAGTGTCGTAATGTCAGAGGGACAGTACTGAGGTACTGTCACACAGTCAGAGGGACAGTACTGAGGGAGTGTCACACCTTCAGAGATGGTACTGAGGGATTGTCACACTGTCAGAGAGACGGTAATGTGCGAGTGTCTCACCATCAGAGGAACAGTACTGAGGGAGTCTCACACTGTCAGAGGGACGGTACTGAGGGAGTGTCACACCGTCAGAGGGTCTGTACTGAGGGAGTTACTGCTCGTCAGATGGACAGTACTGAGGGATCGTCACACAATCAGAGAGACGGCACTGAGGGAGTATCTCACTGTCAGAGGAACTGTACTGAGGGAGTTTCAACCCGTCAGAGAGACAGGACTGATGGAGTGTCACACCCTCAGAGAGACGGTACTGAGGGAGTGCCGCACCGTGGGAAAGACAGGACTGAGGGAGTGTCGCACCATCAGAGGGACAGCAGTGAGGCAGTGTCACTGTCAGAGGGACAGAACTGAGGGAGTGCTACACTATCAGAGGGAAATTACTGAGGGAGTGTCTCACTGTCAGAGGGACAGTACTGAGGGAGGGTCACTCTGTCAGAGGAACAGTAATGAGGGAGTGTCACACTGTCAGAGGGACAGTACTGAGGGAGAGCCACACCATCAGAGGGGCAGTATTGAGGGAGTGTCATACTGACAGAGGGACAATAATGAGGGAGTGTCACACTGTCAGAGGGACAGTACTGAGGGATTGCCAAACCGTCAGAGGGGCAGTACTGAGGGAGTGCCACACCGTAGACTGGCAGTACTGAAGGAGTGTCACTCCGTCAGAGGGACATGACTGAGAGAATGTCACACTGTCAGAGGGTCAGTATTGAGGGAGTGTCACACCGTCAGAGGGACGGTACTGAGGGAGTGCCACACTGTCAGAGGGACATTACTGAGGGAGTGCCGCACCGTCCGAGGGTCAGTACTGTGGGATGGTCGCACTGTCAGAGGGACAGTACTGAGGGAGTGTTGCACCGGAAGAGGGACAGTACTGAGGGAGTGCCACACCGTCAGAGGGACATTACTGAGGGAGTGCCGCACCGTCCGAGGGTCAGTACTGTGGGATGGTCGCACTGTCAGAGGGACAGTACTGAGGGAGTGTTGCACCGGAAGAGGGACAGTACTGAGGGAGTGCCACACCGTCAGAGGGGCAGTCCTGAGGGAGAGCCGCACCGTCAGAGGGGCATTTCTATGAGAGTGTCACACTGTTGGAGGGACAGTAAACAGGGAATGTTACACCGTTAGAGGGACAGTACTGAGGGAGTGTCACACTGTGAGAGGAACAGTACTGAGTGAGTGTCACATCGTCAGAGGGACGTTACTGAGAGAATGTCACACTGTCAGAGGGTCAGTATTGAGGTTGTGTCACACCGTCACAGGGACAGTACTGAGTGAGTGTCTCACCTTCAGAGGGACAGTACTGAGGGAGTGTCACACCATCACTGGGACAGTACTGAGTGAGTGTCTCACCTTCAGAGGGACAGTACTGAGGGAGTGTCACACCGTCAGAGGGACTGTTATGAGTGAGTGTCACACCGTCAGAGAGACTGCACTGAGGGAGTATCTCACTGCCAGAGGAACTGTACTGAGGGAGTTTCACCCCGTCAGAGGGACAGGACTGAGGGAGCGTCACACCCTCAGAGAGACGGTACTGAGGGAGTGCGGCACCGTGGGAAAGACAGGACTGAGGGAGTGTCGCACTGTCAGAGGGACAGTACTGAGGGAGTGTTACACTGTCTGAGGGAAAATACTGAGGGAGTTTCGGACCGTCAGAGGGACAGTAATGAGGCAGTGTCACACTGTCAGAGGGACAGTACTAAGGGAGTGTTACAATGTCAGAGGGAAAGTACTGAGGGGGTGTCGCACCATCAGAGGGACAGTACTGAGGGGATGTCGCACTTGAGAGGGACAGTACAGAGGGAGAGCCGCACCGTCGGAGGGGCAGTACTATGAGAGTGCCGCACTGTTCGAGGGACAGCAAACAGGGAGTGTCACACGGTCAGAGGGACAGTACTGAGGGATTGCTACACTGTCAGAAGGAAAGTACTGAGGGAGTGTCTCACCGTCAGAGGGACAGTACTGAGGGAGGGGCACACTGTCAGAGGAACAGTACTGAGGGAGTGTCACACTGTGAGAGGAACAGTACTGAGAGAGTGTCACATCGTCAGGGGGACAGTACCAAGTGAGTGCCACACTGTCAGAGGGACATTACTGAGGAAGTGCCGCACCGTCCGAGGGTCAGAACTGCGGGATGGTTCCACCGTCAGAGGGACAGTACTGAGGGAGTGCCACACCGTCAGAGGGGCAGTACTGACGGAGTGTCACACCGTCAGAGGGACGTTACTCAGAGAATGTCACACTGTCAGAGGGTCAGTATTGAGGGAGTGTCACACTGTCAGAGGGAAATTACTGAGGGAGTGTCTCACTGTCAGAGGGACAGTACTGAGGGAGGGTCACTCTGTCAGAGGAACAGTACTGAGGGAGTGTCACACTGTGAGAGGAACAGTACTGAGAGAGTTTCACATCGTCAGAGGGACAGTAGGAAGCGAGTGTCACACTGTCAGAGGGACAGTACTGAGGGAGTGCCGCACCGTCCGAGGGTCAGAAGTGCGGGATGGTCGCATAGTCAGAGGGACAGTACTGAGGGAGTGCCACACCGTCAGAGGGGCAGTACTGACGGAGTGTCACACCGTCAGAGGGACGTTACTCAGAGAATGTCACACTGTCAGAGGGTCAGTATTGAGGGAGTGTCACACTGTCAGAGGGAAATTACTGAGGGAGTGTCTCACTGTCAGAGGGACAGTACTGAGGGAGGGTCACTCTGTCAGAGGAACAGTACTGAGGGAGTGTCACACTGTGAGAGGAACAGTACTGAGAGAGTTTCACATCGTCAGAGGGACAGTAGCAAGCGAGTGTCACACTGTCAGAGGGACAGTACTGAGGGAGTGCCGCACCGTCCGAGGGTCAGAAGTGCGGGATGGTCGCATAGTCAGAGGGACAGTACTGAGGGAGTGTCGCACCGTCAGAGGGACAGTAGTGAGGCAGTGTCACACTGTCAGAGGGACAGTACTGAGGGAGTGTCTCACTGTCAGAGGGACAGTACTGAGGGAGGGTCACTCTGTCAGTGGAACAGTTCTGAGTGTCACACTGTGAGAGGAACAGTACTGATGAGAGTGCCACATCGTCAGAGGGACAGTACCAAGCGAGTGTCACACTGTCAGAGGGACAGTACTGATGGAGTGCCACACTGTCAGAGGGACATTAGTGAGGGAGTGCCGCACGTTCCGAGGGTCAGAACTGCGGGATGGTCGCACTGTCAGAGGGACAGTACTGAGGGAGTGTCGCACCGGAAGAGGGACAGTACTGAGTGAGTGCCACACCGTCAGAGGGGCAGTATTGAGGGAGCATCACACTGACAGAGGGACAATACTGAGGGAGTGTCACACTGTCAGAGGGACAGTACTGAGGGAGTGCCACACCGTCAGAGGGGCAGTACTGAGAGAGTGTCACTCCGTCAGAGGGACGTTACTGAGAGAATGTCACACTGTCAGAGGGACAGTACTGAGGGAAGGTCACTCTGTCAGAGGATCAGTACTGAGGGAGTGTAACACTGTGAGAGAAACAGTACTGACGAGAGTGTCACATCGTCAGAGGGACAGTACCAAGCGAGTGTCACACTGTCAGATGGACAGTACTGAGGGAGTGCCACACTGTCAGAGGGACATTACTGAGGGAGTGTCACACTGTCAGAGGGACAGTACTGAGGGAGTGCCACACCGTCAGAGGGGCAGTACTGACGGAGTGTCACACCGTCAGAGGGACGTTACTCAGAGAATGTCACACTGTCAGAGGGACAGTACTGAGGGAGTGCCACACCGTCAGAGGGGCAGTCCTGAGGGAGAGCCGCACCGTCAGAGGGGCATTTCTATGAGAGTGTCACACTGTTGGAGGGACAGTAAACAGGGAATGTTACACCGTTAGAGGGACAGTACTGAGGGAGTGTCACACTGTGAGAGGAACAGTACTGAGTGAGTGTCACATTGTCAGAGGGACGTTACTGAGAGAATGTCACACTGTCAGAGGGTCAGTATTGAGGTTGTGTCACACCGTCACAGGGACAGTACTGAGTGAGTGTCTCACCTTCAGAGGGACAGTACTGAGGGAGTGTCACACCATCACAGGGACAGTACTGAGTGAGTGTCTCACCTTCAGAGGGACAGTACTGAGGGAGTGTCACACCGTCAGAGGGACTGTTATGAGTGAGTGTCACACCGTCAGAGAGACTGCACTGAGGGAGTATCTCACTGCCAGAGGAACTGTACTGAGGGAGTTTCACCCCGTCAGAGGGACAGGACTGAGGGAGCGTCACACCCTCAGAGAGACGGTACTGAGGGAGTGCGGCACCGTGGGAAAGACAGGACTGAGGGAGTGTCGCACCGTCAGAGGGACAGTAGTGAGGCAGTGTCACACTGTCAGAGGGACAGTACTGAGGGAGTGTTACACTGTCTGAGGGAAAATACTGAGGGAGTTTCGCACCGTGAGAGGGACAGTAATGAGGCAGTGTCACACTGTCAGAGGGACAGTACTAAGGGAGTGTTACAATGTCAGAAGGAAAGTACTGAGGGGGTGTCGCACCATCAGAGGGACAGTACTGAGGGGATGTCGCACTTGAGAGGGACAGTACTGAGGGAGAGCCGCACCGTCGGAGGGGCAGTACTATGAGAGTGCCGCACTGTTCGAGGGACAGCAAACAGGGAGTGTCACACGGTCAGAGGGACAGTACTGAGGGAGGGGCACACTGTCAGAGGAACAGTACTGAGGGAGTGTCACACTGTGAGAGGAACAGTACTGAGAGAGTGTCACATCGTCAGGGGGACAGTACCAAGTGAGTGCCACACTGTGAGAGGAACAGTACTGAGAGAGTGTCACATCGTCAGGGGGACAGTACCAAGTGAGTGCCACACTGTCAGAGGGACATTACTGAGGGAGTGCCGCACCGTCCGAGGGTCAGAACTGCGGGATGGTTCCACCGTCAGAGGGACAGTACTGAGGGAGTGCCACACCGTCAGAGGGGCAGTACTGACGGAGTGTCACACCGTCAGAGGGACGTTACTCAGAGAATGTCACACTGTCAGAGGGTCAGTATTGAGGGAGTGTCACACTGTCAGAGGGACAGTACTGTGGGAGTGTCACACTGAGGGACAGCACTGATGGAGTGCCACACCGTCAGAGGGACAGTACTGAGGGAGGGTCAAACCATCAGAGGGACAGTACTGAGGGAGTGTCTCACCGTCAGAGGGACAGTACTGAGGGAGTGTCACCATCAGAGGGACAGTACTGAGGGAGTGCCACACCGTCAGAGGGGCAGTACTGAGGGAGAGCCGCACCGTCAGATGGGCAGTACTATGAGAGTGTCGCACTGTTGGAGGGACAGTAAACAGGGAGTGTCACACCGTCAGAGGGACAGTACTGAGGGAGTGTTACACTGTCAGAGGGAACGTACTGAGGGAGTGTCTCATTGTCAGAGTGACAGTACTGAGGGAGTCTCGCACCGTGAGAGGGACAGTAATGAGGCAGTGTCACAGTGTCAGAGAGACAGTACTGAGGGAGTGTTATACTGTCGGAGGGGCAGTACTATGAGAATGCCGCACTGTTGGAGGGACAGTAAACAGGGAGTGTCACACCGTCAGAGGGGCGGTACTGAGGGAGTGTCTCACTGTTAGAGGGACAGTACTGAGGGAGCATCACACTGTCAGACGGACAGGACTGAGGGAGCGTCACACCTGCAGAGAGACGATACTGAGAGAATGTCGCACTGTCAGAGGAACAGTACTGAGAGACTGTCACACTGCCCGAGGGATGGTACAAAGGGAGTGTCATACTGTCAGATGGACAGTACTGAGGGAGTGTCACAGAATTAGAGGGAAAGTACTGTGGGAGTGTCACACCATCAGAGGGACAGGACTGAGGGAGTTTCACACCGTCAGAGAGAATATACTGAGGGAGTGCCGCACCGTCGGACAGTCAGGACTGAGGGAGTGTCACACCGTTATAGAGACGGTACTGAGAGAGTGTCGTAATGTCAGAGGGACAGTACTGAGGTACTGTCACACAGTCAGAGGGACAGTACTGAGGGAGTGTCACACCGTCAGAGAGATGGTACTGAGGGATTGTCACACTGTCAGAGAGACGGTAATGTGCGAGTGTCTCACCATCAGAGGAACAGTACTGAGGGAGTCTCACACTGTCAGAGGGACGGTACTGAGGGAGTGTCACACCGTCAGAGGGTCTGTACTGAGGGAGTTACTGCTCGTCAGATGGACAGTACTGAGGGATCGCCACACAATCAGAGAGACGGCACTGAGGGAGTATCTCACTGTCAGAGGAACTGTACTGAGGGAGTTTCAACCCGTCAGAGAGACAGGACTGATGGAGTGTCACACCCTCAGAGAGACGGTACTGAGGGAGTGCCGCACCGTGGGAAAGACAGGACTGAGGGAGTGTCGCACCATCAGAGGGACAGCAGTGAGGCAGTGTCACTGTCAGAGGGACAGAACTGAGGGAGTGCTACACTATCAGAGGGAAATTACTGAGGGAGTGTCTCACTGTCAGAGGGACAGTACTGAGGGAGGGTCACTCTGTCAGAGGAACAGTAATGAGGGTGTCACACTGTCAGAGGGACAGTACTGAGGGAGAGCCACACCATCAGAGGGGCAGTATTGAGGGAGTGTCATACTGACAGAGGGACAATAATGAGGGAGTGTCACACTGTCAGAGGGACAGTACTGAGGGATTGCCAAACCGTCAGAGGGGCAGTACTGAGGGAGTGCCACACCGTAGACTGGCAGTACTGAAGGAGTGTCACTCCGTCAGAGGGACATGACTGAGAGAATGTCACACTGTCAGAGGGTCAGTATTGAGGGAGTGTCACACCGTCAGAGGGACGGTACTGAGGGAGTGCCACACTGTCAGAGGGACATTACTGAGGGAGTGCCGCACCGTCCGAGGGTCAGTACTGTGGGATGGTCGCACTGTCAGAGGGACAGTACTGAGGGAGTGTTGCACCGGAAGAGGGACAGTACTGAGGGAGTGCCACACCGTCAGAGGGACATTACTGAGGGAGTGCCGCACCGTCCGAGGGTCAGTACTGTGGGATGGTCGCACTGTCAGAGGGACAGTACTGAGGGAGTGTTGCACCGGAAGAGGGACAGTACTGAGGGAGTGCCACACCGTCAGAGGGGCAGTCCTGAGGGAGAGCCGCACCGTCAGAGGGGCATTTCTATGAGAGTGTCACACTGTTGGAGGGACAGTAAACAGGGAATGTTACACCGTTAGAGGGACAGTACTGAGGGAGTGTCACACTGTGAGAGGAACAGTACTGAGTGAGTGTCACATCGTCAGAGGGACGTTACTGAGAGAATGTCACACTGTCAGAGGGTCAGTATTGAGGTTGTGTCACACCGTCACAGGGACAGTACTGAGTGAGTGTCTCACCTTCAGAGGGACAGTACTGAGGGAGTGTCACACCATCACTGGGACAGTACTGAGTGAGTGTCTCACCTTCAGAGGGACAGTACTGAGGGAGTGTCACACCGTCAGAGGGACTGTTATGAGTGAGTGTCACACCGTCAGAGAGACTGCACTGAGGGAGTATCTCACTGCCAGAGGAACTGTACTGAGGGAGTTTCACCCCGTCAGAGGGACAGGACTGAGGGAGCGTCACACCCTCAGAGAGACGGTACTGAGGGAGTGCGGCACCGTGGGAAAGACAGGACTGAGGGAGTGTCGCACTGTCAGAGGGACAGTACTGAGGGAGTGTTACACTGTCTGAGGGAAAATACTGAGGGAGTTTCGGACCGTCAGAGGGACAGTAATGAGGCAGTGTCACACTGTCAGAGGGACAGTACTAAGGGAGTGTTACAATGTCAGAGGGAAAGTACTGAGGGGGTGTCGCACCATCAGAGGGACAGTACTGAGGGGATGTCGCACTTGAGAGGGACAGTACAGAGGGAGAGCCGCACCGTCGGAGGGGCAGTACTATGAGAGTGCCGCACTGTTCGAGGGACAGCAAACAGGGAGTGTCACACGGTCAGAGGGACAGTACTGAGGGATTGCTACACTGTCAGAAGGAAAGTACTGAGGGAGTGTCTCACCGTCAGAGGGACAGTACTGAGGGAGGGGCACACTGTCAGAGGAACAGTACTGAGGGAGTGTCACACTGTGAGAGGAACAGTACTGAGAGAGTGTCACATCGTCAGGGGGACAGTACCAAGTGAGTGCCACACTGTCAGAGGGACATTACTGAGGAAGTGCCGCACCGTCCGAGGGTCAGAACTGCGGGATGGTTCCACCGTCAGAGGGACAGTACTGAGGGAGTGCCACACCGTCAGAGGGGCAGTACTGACGGAGTGTCACACCGTCAGAGGGACGTTACTCAGAGAATGTCACACTGTCAGAGGGTCAGTATTGAGGGAGTGTCACACTGTCAGAGGGAAATTACTGAGGGAGTGTCTCACTGTCAGAGGGACAGTACTGAGGGAGGGTCACTCTGTCAGAGGAACAGTACTGAGGGAGTGTCACACTGTGAGAGGAACAGTACTGAGAGAGTTTCACATCGTCAGAGGGACAGTAGCAAGCGAGTGTCACACTGTCAGAGGGACAGTACTGAGGGAGTGCCGCACCGTCCGAGGGTCAGAAGTGCGGGATGGTCGCATAGTCAGAGGGACAGTACTGAGGGAGTGCCACACCGTCAGAGGGGCAGTACTGACGGAGTGTCACACCGTCAGAGGGACGTTACTCAGAGAATGTCACACTGTCAGAGGGTCAGTATTGAGGGAGTGTCACACTGTCAGAGGGAAATTACTGAGGGAGTGTCTCACTGTCAGAGGGACAGTACTGAGGGAGGGTCACTCTGTCAGAGGAACAGTACTGAGGGAGTGTCACACTGTGAGAGGAACAGTACTGAGAGAGTTTCACATCGTCAGAGGGACAGTAGCAAGCGAGTGTCACACTGTCAGAGGGACAGTACTGAGGGAGTGCCGCACCGTCCGAGGGTCAGAAGTGCGGGATGGTCGCATAGTCAGAGGGACAGTACTGAGGGAGTGTCGCACCGTCAGAGGGACAGTAGTGAGGCAGTGTCACACTGTCAGAGGGACAGTACTGAGGGAGTGTTACACTGTCCGAGGGAAAATACTGAGGGCGTTTCGCACCGTCAGAGGGACAGTAATGAGGCAGTGTCACACTGTCAGAGGGACAGTACTGAGGGAGTGTCTCACTGTCAGAGGGACAGTACTGAGGGAGGGTCACTCTGTCAGTGGAACAGTTCTGAGTGTCACACTGTGAGAGGAACAGTACTGATGAGAGTGCCACATCGTCAGAGGGACAGTACCAAGCGAGTGTCACACTGTCAGAGGGACAGTACTGATGGAGTGCCACACTGTCAGAGGGACATTAGTGAGGGAGTGCCGCACGTTCCGAGGGTCAGAACTGCGGGATGGTCGCACTGTCAGAGGGACAGTACTGAGGGAGTGTCGCACCGGAAGAGGGACAGTACTGAGTGAGTGCCACACCGTCAGAGGGGCAGTATTGAGGGAGCATCACACTGACAGAGGGACAATACTGAGGGAGTGTCACACTGTCAGAGGGACAGTACTGAGGGAGTGCCACACCGTCAGAGTGGCAGTACTGAGAGAGTGTCACTCCGTCAGAGGGACGTTACTGAGAGAATGTCACACTGTCAGAGGGACAGTACTGAGGGAAGGTCACTCTGTCAGAGGATCAGTACTGAGGGAGTGTAACACTGTGAGAGAAACAGTACTGACGAGAGTGTCACATCGTCAGAGGGACAGTACCAAGCGAGTGTCACACTGTCAGATGGACAGTACTGAGGGAGTGCCACACTGTCAGAGGGACATTACTGAGGGAGTGTCACACTGTCAGAGGGACAGTACTGAGGGAGTGCCGCACCGTCCGAGGGTCAGAACTGCGGGATGGTCGCACTGCCAGAGGGACAGTACTGAGTGAGTGTCGCACCGGAAGAGGGACAGTACTGAGGGAGTGCCACACCGTCAGAGGGACAATAATGAGGGAGTGTCACTCAGTCAGAGGGACAGTACTTAGGGAGAGCCACACCATCAGAGGGGCAGTATTGAGGGAGTGTCATACTGACAGAGGGACAATAATGAAGGAGTGTCACACTGTCAGAGGGACAGTACTGAGGGAGTGCCAAACCGTCAGAGGGGCAGTACTGAGGGAGTGCCACACCGTAGACTGGCAGTACTGAAGGAGTGTCACTCCGTCAGAGGGACATGACTGAGAGAATGTCACACTGTCAGAGGGTCAGTATTGAGGGAGTGTCACACCGTCAGAGGGACGGTACTGAGGGAGTGCCACACTGTCAGAGGGACATTACTGAGGGAGTGCCGCACCGTCCGAGGGTCAGTACTGTGGGATGGTCGCACTGTCAGAGGGACAGTACTGAGGGAGTGTTGCACCGGAAGAGGGACAGTACTGAGGGAGTGCCACACCGTCAGAGGGGCAGTCCTGAGGGAGAGCCGCACCGTCAGAGGGGCATTTCTATGAGAGTGTCACACTGTTGGAGGGACAGTAAACAGGGAATGTTACACCGTTAGAGGGACAGTACTGAGGGAGTGTCACACTGTGAGAGGAACAGTACTGAGTGAGTGTCACATCGTCAGAGGGACGTTACTGAGAGAATGTCACACTGTCAGAGGGTCAGTATTGAGGTTGTGTCACACCGTCACAGGGACAGTACTGAGTGAGTGTCTCACCTTCAGAGGGACAGTACTGAGGGAGTGTCACACCATCACTGGGACAGTACTGAGTGAGTGTCTCACCTTCAGAGGGACAGTACTGAGGGAGTGTCACACCGTCAGAGGGACTGTTATGAGTGAGTGTCACACCGTCAGAGAGACTGCACTGAGGGAGTATCTCACTGCCAGAGGAACTGTACTGAGGGAGTTTCACCCCGTCAGAGGGACAGGACTGAGGGAGCGTCACACCCTCAGAGAGACGGTACTGAGGGAGTGCGGCACCGTGGGAAAGACAGGACTGAGGGAGTGTCGCACCGTCAGAGGGACAGTAGTGAGGCAGTGTCACACTGTCAGAGGGACAGTACTGAGGGAGTGTTACACTGTCTGAGGGAAAATACTGAGGGAGTTTCGCACCGTGAGAGGGACAGTAATGAGGCAGTGTCACACTGTCAGAGGGACAGTACTAAGGGAGTGTTACAATGTCAGAAGGAAAGTACTGAGGGGGTGTCGCACCATCAGAGGGACAGTACTGAGGGGATGTCGCACTTGAGAGGGACAGTACTGAGGGAGAGCCGCACCGTCGGAGGGGCAGTACTATGAGAGTGCCGTACTGTTCGAGGGACAGCAAACAGGGAGTGTCACACGGTCAGAGGGACAGTACTGAGGGATTGCTACACTGTCAGAAGGAAAGTACTGAGGGAGTGTCTCACCGTCAGAGGGACAGTACTGAGGGAGGGGCACACTGTCAGAGGAACAGTACTGAGGGAGTGTCACACTGTGAGAGGAACAGTACTGAGAGAGTGTCACATCGTCAGGGGGACAGTACCAAGTGAGTGCCACACTGTCAGAGGGACATTACTGAGGGAGTGCCGCACCGTCTGAGGGTCAGAACTGCGGGATGGTTCCACCGTCAGAGGGACAGTACTGAGGGAGTGCCACACCGTCAGAGGGGCAGTACTGACGGAGTGTCACACCGTCAGAGGGACGTTACTCAGAGAATGTCACACTGTCAGAGGGTCAGTATTGAGGGAGTGTCACACTGTCAGAGGGACAGTACTGTGGGAGTGTCACACTGAGGGACAGCACTGATGGAGTGCCACACCGTCAGAGGGACAGTACTGAGGGAGGGTCAAACCATCAGAGGGACAGTACTGAGGGAGTGTCTCACCGTCAGATGGACAGTACTGAGGGAGTGTCACCATCAGAGGGACAGTACTGAGGGAGTGCCACACCGTCAGAGGGGCAGTACTGAGGGAGAGCCGCACCGTCAGATGGGCAGTACTATGAGAGTGTCGCACTGTTGGAGGGACAGTAAACAGGGAGTGTCACACCGTCAGAGGGACAGTACTGAGGGAGTGTTACACTGTCAGAGGGAACGTACTGAGGGAGTGTCTCATTGTCAGAGTGACAGTACTGAGGGAGTCTCGCACCGTGAGAGGGACAGTAATGAGGCAGTGTCACAGTGTCAGAGAGACAGTACTGAGGGAGTGTTATACTGTCGGAGGGAAAGTACTGAGGGAATGTCGCACTTGAGAGGGACAGTACTGAGGGAGAGCCGCACCGTCGGAGGGGCAGTACTATGAGAATGCCGCACTGTTGGAGGGACAGTAAACAGGGAGTGTCACACCGTCAGAGGGGCGGTACTGAGGGAGTGTCTCACTGTCAGAGGGACAGTACTGAGGGAGCATCACACTGTCAGACGGACAGGACTGAGGGAGCGTCACACCTGCAGAGAGACGATACTGAGAGAATGTCGCACTGTCAGAGGAACAGTACTGAGGGACTGTCACACTGCCCGAGGGATGGTACAAAGGGAGTGTCATACTGTCAGATGGACAGTACTGAGGGAGTGTCACAGAATTAGAGGGAAAGTACTGTGGGAGTGTCACACCATCAGAGGGACAGGACTGAGGGAGTTTCACACCGTCAGAGAGAATATACTGAGGGAGTGCCGCACCGTCGGACAGTCAGGACTGAGGGAGTGTCACACCGTTATAGAGACGGTACTGAGAGAGTGTCGTAATGTCAGAGGGACAGTACTGAGGTACTGTCACACAGTCAGAGGGACAGTACTGAGGGAGTGTCACACCGTCAGAGAGACGGTACTGAGGGATTGTCACACTGTCAGAGAGACGGTAATGTGCGAGTGTCTCACCATCAGAGGAACAGTACTGAGGGAGTCTCACACTGTCAGAGGGACGGTACTGAGGGAGTGTCACACCGTCAGAGGGTCTGTACTGAGGGAGTTACTGCTCGTCAGATGGACAGTACTGAGGGATCGTCACACCATCAGAGAGACGGCACTGAGGGAGTATCTCACTGTCAGAGGAACTGTACTGAGGGAGTTTCAACCCGTCAGAGAGACAGGACTGACGGAGTGTCACACCCTCAGAGAGACGGTACTGAGGGAGTGCCGCACCGTGGGAAAGACAGGACTGAGGGAGTGTCGCACCATCAGAGGGACAGTAGTGAGGCAGTGTCACTGTCAGAGGGACAGAACTGAGGGAGTGCTACACTATCAGAGGGAAATTACTGAGGGAGTGTCTCACTGTCAGAGGGACAGTACTGAGGGAGGGTCACTCTGTCAGAGGAACAGTAATGAGGGAGTGTCACACTGTCAGAGGGACAGTACTGAGGGAGAGCCACACCATCAGAGGGGCAGTATTGAGGGAGTGTCATACTGACAGAGGGACAATAATGAGGGAGTGTCACACTGTCAGAGGGACAGTACTGAGGGAGTGCCAAACCGTCAGAGGGGCAGTACTGAGGGAGTGCCACACCGTAGACTGGCAGTACTGAAGGAGTGTCACTCCATCAGAGGGACATGACTGAGAGAGTGTCACACTGTCAGAGGGTCAGTATTGAGGGAGTGTCACACCGTCAGAGGGACGGTACTGAGGGAGTGCCACACTGTCAGAGGGACATTACTGAGGGAGTGCCGCACCGTCCGAGGGTCAGTACTGTGGGATGGTCGCACTGTCAGAGGGACAGTACTGAGGGAGTGTTGCACCGGAAGAGGGACAGTACTGAGGGAGTGCCACACCGTCAGAGGGGCAGTCCTGAGGGAGAGCCGCACCGTCAGAGGGGCATTTCTATGAGAGTGTCACACTGTTGGAGGGACAGTAAACAGGGAATGTTACACCGTTAGAGGGACAGTACTGAGGGAGTGTCACACTGTGAGAGGAACAGTACTGAGTGAGTGTCACATCGTCAGAGGGACGTTACTGAGAGAATGTCACACTGTCAGAGGGTCAGTATTGAGGTTGTGTCACACCGTCACAGGGACAGTACTGAGTGAGTGTCTCACCTTCAGAGGGACAGTACTGAGGGAGTGTCACACCATCACAGGGACAGTACTGAGTGAGTGTCTCACCTTCAGAGGGACAGTACTGAGGGAGTGTCACACCGTCAGAGGGACTGTTATGAGTGAGTGTCACACCGTCAGAGAGACTGCACTGAGGGAGTATCTCACTGCCAGAGGAACTGTACTGAGGGAGTTTCACCCCATCAGAGGGACAGGACTGAGGGAGCGTCACACCCTCAGAGAGACGGTACTGAGGGAGTGCGGCACCGTGGGAAAGACAGGACTGAGGGAGTGTCGCACCGTCAGAGGGACAGTAGTGAGGCAGTGTCACACTGTCAGAGGGACAGTACTGAGGGAGTGTTACACTGTCTGAGGGAAAATACTGAGGGAGTTTCGCACCGTGAGAGGGACAGTAATGAGGCAGTGTCACACTGTCAGAGGGACAGTACTAAGGGAGTGTTACAATGTCAGAGGGAAAGTACTGAGGGGGTGTCGCACCATCAGAGGGACAGTACTGAGGGAGAGCCGCACCGTCGGAGGGGCAGTACTATGAGAGTGCCGCACTGTTCGAGGGACAGCAAACAGGGAGTGTCACACGGTCAGAGGGACAGTACTGAGGGATTGCTACACTGTCAGAAGGAAAGTACTGAGGGAGTGTCTCACCGTCAGAGGGACAGTACTGAGGGAGGGGCACACTGTCAGAGGAACAGTACTGAGGGAGTGTCACATCGTCAGGGGGACAGTACCAAGTGAGTGCCACACTGTCAGAGGGACATTACTGAGGGAGTGCCGCACCGTCCGAGGGTCAGAACTGCGGGATGGTTCCACCGTCAGAGGGACAGTACTGAGGGAGTGCCACACCGTCAGAGGGGCAGTACTGACGGAGTGTCACACCGTCAGAGGGACGTTACTCAGAGAATGTCACACTGTCAGAGGGTCAGTATTGAGGGAGTGTCACACTGTCAGAGGGACGGTACTGTGGGAGTGTCACACTGAGGGACAGCACTGATGGAGTGCCACACCGTCAGAGGGACAGTACTGAGGGAGGGTCAAACCATCAGAGGGACAGTACTGAGGGAGTGTCTCACCGTCAGAGGGACAGTACTGAGGGAGTGTCACCATCAGAGGGACAGTACTGAGGGAGTGCCACACCGTCAGAGGGGCAGTACTGAGGGAGAGCCGCACCGTCAGATGGGCAGTACTATGAGAGTGTCGCACTGTTGGAGGGACAGTAAACAGGGAGTGTCACACCGTCAGAGGGACAGTACTGAGGGAGTGTTACACTGTCAGAGGGAACGTACTGAGGGAGTGTCTCATTGTCAGAGTGACAGTACTGAGGGAGTCTCGCACCGTGAGAGGGACAGTAATGAGGCAGTGTCACAGTGTCAGAGAGACAGTACTGAGGGAGTGTTATACTGTCGGAGGGAAAGTACTGAGGGAATGTCGCACTTGAGAGGGACAGTACTGAGGGAGAGCCGCACCGTCGGAGGGGCAGTACTATGAGAATGCCGCACTGTTGGAGGGACAGTAAACAGGGAGTGTCACACCGTCGGAGGGGCGGTACTGAGGGAGTGTCTCACTGTCAGAGGGACAGTACTGAGGGAGCGTCACACTGTCAGACGGACAGGACTGAGGGAGCGTCACACCTGCAGAGAGACGATACTGAGAGAATGTCGCACTGTCAGAGGAACAGTACTGAGGGACTGTCACACTGCCCGAGGGATGGTACAAAGGGAGTGTCATACTGTCAGATGGACAGTACTGAGGGAGTGTCACAGAATTAGAGGGAAAGTACTGTGGGAGTGTCACACCATCAGAGAGACAGGACTGAGGGAGTTTCACACCGTCAGAGAGAATATACTGAGGGAGTGCAGCACCGTCGGACAGTCAGGACTGAGGGAGTGTCACACCGTTACAGAGACGGTACTGAGAGAGTGTCGTAATGTCAGAGGGACAGTACTGAGGTACTGTCACACAGTCAGAGGGACAGTACTGAGGGAGTGTCACACCGTCAGAGAGACGGTACTGAGGGATTGTCACACTGTCAGAGAGACGGTAATGTGCGAGTGTCTCACCATCAGAGGAACAGTACTGAGGGAGTCTCACACTGTCAGAGGGACGGTACTGAGGGAGTGTCACACCGTCAGAGGGTCTGTACTGAGGGAGTTACTGCTCGTCAGATGGACAGTACTGAGGGATCGTCACACCATCAGAGAGACGGCACTGAGGGAGTATCTCACTGTCAGAGGAACTGTACTGAGGGAGTTTCAACCCGTCAGAGAGACAGGACTGACGGAGTGTCACACCCTCAGAGAGACGGTACTGAGGGAGTGCTGCACCGTGGGAAAGACAGGACTGAGGGAGTGTCGCACCATCAGAGGGACAGTAGTGAGGCAGTGTCACTGTCAGAGGGACAGAACTGAGGGAGTGCTACACTATCAGAGGGAAATTACTGAGGGAGTGTCTCACTGTCAGAGGGACAGTACTGAGGGAGGGTCACTCTGTCAGAGGAACAGTACTGAGGGAGTGTCACACTGTCAGAGGGACAGTACTGAGAGAGTGTCACATCGTCAGAGGGACAGTACCAAGCGAGTGTCACACTGTCAGAGGGACAGTACTGAGGGAGTGCCACACTGTCAGAGGGACATTACTGAGGGAGTGCTGCACCGTCCGAGGGTCAGAAGTGCGGGATAGTCGCATAGTCAGAGGGACAGTACTGAGGGAGTGTCGCACCGTCAGAGGGACAGTAGTGAGGCAGTGTCACACTGTGAGAGGGACAGTACTGAGGGAGTGTCTCACTGTCAGAGGGACAGTACCGAGGGAGGGTCACACCATCAGAGGGACAGTACTGAGGGAGTGTCTCACCGTCAGAGGGACAGTACTGAGGGAATGTCACACCATCAGAGGGACAGTACTGAGGGAGTGTTACACTGTCTGAGGGACAGTACAGAGGGAGGGTCACTCTGTCAGAGGAACAGTACTGCGGGAGTGCACACAGTCAGAGAGACATTAGTGAGAGAGTGCCGCACCGTCCGAGGGTCAGAACTGCGGGATGGTCGCACTGTCAGAGGGACAGTACTGAGGGAGTGTCACACTGTGAGAGGAACAGTACTGAGAGAGTGTCACATCATCAGAGGGACAGTACCAAGCGAGTGTCACACTGTCAGAGGGACAGTACTGAGGGAGTGCCACACTGACAGAGGGACAGCACTGAGGGAGTGCCGCACCGTCCGAGGGTCAGAAGTGCGGGATGGTCGCATAGTCAGAGGGACAGTACTGAGGGAGTGTCGCACCGTCAGAGGGACAGTAATGAGGCAGTGTCACACTGTCAGAGGGACAGTACTGAGGGAGTGTCTCACTGTCAGAGGGACAGTACCGAGGGAGGGTCACACCATCAGAGGGACAGTACTGAGGGAGTGTCTCACCGTCAGAGGGACAGTACTGAGGGAATGTCACACCATCAGAGGGACAGTACTGAGGGAGTGCCATACCGTCAGAGGGGCAGTACTGAGGGAGAGCCGCACCGTCAGATGGGCAGTAGTATGAGAGTGTCGCACTGTTGGAGGGACAGTAAACAGAGAGTGTCACACCGTTAGAGGGACAGTACTGAGGGAGTGTTACACTGTCAGAGGGAAAGTACTGAGGGAGTGTCTCATTGTCAGAGGGACAGTACTGAGGGAGTGTCGCACTTGAGAGGGACAGTACTGAGGGAGAGCCGCACCATTGGAGGGGCAGTACTATGAGAGTGCCGCACTGTTGGAGGGACAGTAAACAGGGAGTGTCACTCCGTCAGAGGGGCGGTACTGAGGGAATGTCGCACCTGAGAGGGACAGTACTGAGGGAGAGCCGCACTGTCGGAGGGGCAGGACTGAGGGAGCGTCACACCTGCAGAGAGACGATACTGAGAGAGTGTTGCACTGTCAGAGGGACAGCACTGAGAGAGGGTCACATCGTCAGAGGGACAGTACCGAGCAAGTTTCACACTGTCAGAGGAACAGGACTGAGGTAGTGTCACACTGTCAGAGGAACAGTACTGAGGGAGTGCCTCACCGTCAGAGTGACAGAGCAGTGGGACGGTCCCACTGTCAGAGGGACAGTACTCAGGGAGAGTCACACTGTCAGAGGTACAGTACTGAGGGAGGGTCACAATGTCAGAGGAACAGTACTGAGGGAGTGTTACACTGTCAGAGGGAAAGTACTGAGGGAGTTTCACACCGTCAGAGGGACGGTAATGAGGCAGTGTCACAGTGTCAGAGGGACAGTACTGAGGGAGTGTTACACTGTCAGAGGGAAAGTACTGTGGGAGTGTCGCACCATCAGAGGGACAGTACTGAGGGGATGTCGCACCTGAGAGGGACAGTACTGAGGGAGAGCCGAACCGTCGGAGGGGCAGTAGTATGAGAGTGCCGCACTGTTGGAGGGACTGTAAAGAAGGAGTGTCACACCGTCAGAGGAAGTACTGTGGGAGTGTCACACTGTCTGAGGGGCGGTACTGAGGGAGCGTCACACTGTCAGACGGACATGACTGAGGGAGCGTCACACCTGCAGAGAGACGATACTGAGAGAGTGTCGCACTGTCAGAGGGAAATTACTGAGGGAGTGTCTCACTGTCAGAGGGACAGTACTGAGGGAGGGTCACTCTGTCAGAGGAACAGTACTGAGGGAGTGTCACACTGTGAGAGGGCAGTACTGAGGGAGTGTTACACTGTCAGAGGGAAAGTACTGAGGGAGTTTCACACCGTCAGAGGGACAGTAATGAGGCAGTGTCACAGTGTCAGAGGGACAGTACTGAGGGAGTGTCTCACTGTCAGAGGGACAGTACTGAGGGAGGGTCACTCTGTCAGAGGAACAGTACTGAGGGAGTGTCACACTGTGAGAGGAACAGTACTGAGAGAGTGTCACATCGTCAGAGGGACAGTACCAAGCGAGTGTCACACTGTCAGAGGGACATTACTGAGGGAGTGCCGCACCGTCCGAGGGTCAGAAGTGCGGGATGGTCGCATAGTCAGAGGGACAGTACTAAGGGAGAGCCGCACCGTTGGAGGGGCAGTACTATGAGAGTGCCGCACTGTTGGAGTGACAGTAAACAGGCAGTGTCACACTGTCAGAGGGACAGTACTAAGGGAGTGTTACACTGTCAGAAGGAAAGTACTGAGGGAGTGTCTCACCGTCAGAGGGACAGTACTGAGGGAGTGTCACACTGTGAGAGGAACAGTACTGAGAGAGTGTCACATCGTCAGAGGGACAGTACCAAGCGAGTGCCACACTGTCAGAGGGACAGTACTGAGGGAGTGCCACACTGTCAGAGGGACATTACTGAGGGAGTGCCGCACCGTCCGAGGGTCAGAATTGCGGGATGGTCGCATAGTCAGAGGGGCAGTACTGAGGGAGAGCCGCACCGTCAGAGGGGCAGTACTATGAGAGTGTCGCACTGTTGGAGGGACAGTAAACAGGGAGTGTCACACCATCAGAGGGACAGTACTGAGAGAGTGTTACACTGTCAGAGGGAAAGTACTGAGGGAGTGTCTCATTGTCAGAGGGACAGTACTGAGGGAGTCTCGCACCGTGAGAGGGACAGTAATGAGGCAGTGTCACAGTGTCAGAGGGACAGTACTGAGAGAGCGTTATACTGTCGGAGGGAAAGTACTGAGGAAATGTCGCACTTGAGAGGGACAGTACTGAGGGAGTGTCGCACCATCAGAGGGACAGTACTGAGGGAATGTCGCACCTGAGAGGGACAGTACTGAGGGAGAGCCGCACCGTCGGAGGGGCAGTACTATGAGAGTGCCGCACTGTTGGAGGGACAGTAAACAGGGAGTGTCACACCGTCAGAGGGGCGGTACTGAGGGAGTGTCTCACTGTCAGAGGGACAGTACTGAGGGAGCGTCACACTGTCAGACGGACAGGACTGAGGGAGCGTCACACCTGCAGAGAGACGATACTGAGAGAGTGTCGCACTGTCAGACAGTCAGGACTGAGGGAGTGTCACACTGTTATAGAGACGGTACTGAGAGAGTGTCGTAATGTCAGAGGGACAGTACTGAGGTACTGTCACACAGTCAGAGGGACATTACTGAGGGAGTGTCACACCATCAGAGAGACGGTACTGAGAGAGTGTCGTAATGTCAGAGGGACAGTACTGAGGTACTGTCACACAGTCAGAGGGACAGTACTGAGGGAGTGTCACACCGTCAGAGAGACGGTACTGAGGGATTGTCACACTGTCAGAGAGACGGTAATGTGGGAGTGTCTCACCATCAGAGGAACAGTACTGAGGGAGTCTCACACTGTCAGAGGGACGGTACTGTGGGAGTGTCACATTGTCAGAGGGACAGTACTGAGGGAGTGCCACACCATCGGAGGTACAGTAATGAGGGAAGGTCACACCGTCAGAGGGACAGTACTGAGGGAGTGCCACACTGTCACAGGGACAGTACTGCGGGAGGGTTACACCCTCAGAGGGACAGAACTGAGGAAGTGTCTCACCGTCAGAGGGACGGTACTGTGGGAGTGTCACATTGTCAGAGGGACAGTACTGAGGGAGTGCCACACCATCGGAGGTACAGTAATGAGGGAAGGTCACACCGTCAGAGGGACAATACTGAGGGAGTGCCACACTGTCAGAGGGACAGTACTGCGGGAGGGTTACACCCTCAGAGGGACAGAACTGAGGGAGTGTCTCACCTTAGGAGGGACAGTACTGAGGGAGTGTCTCACCGTCAGAGGGACAGTACTGAGGGAGTGTCACACCATCAGAGGGACAGTACTGAGGGAGTGCCACACCGTCAGAGGGGCAGTACTGAGGGAGAGCCGCACCGTCAGAGGGGCAGTTCTATGAGAGTATCGCACTGTTGGAGGGACAGTAAACAGGGAGTGTTACACCGTTAGAGGGACAGTACTGACAGAGTGTTACACTATCAGAGGAACAGTACTGAGGGAGTGTCACACCGTCAGAGAGACGGTAATGTGGGAGTGTCTCACCATCAGAGGAACAGCACTGAGGGAGTCTCACACTGTCAGAGGACAGTACTGAGGGAGTGTTACACTGTCAGAGGGAAAGTACTGAGGGAGTTTCACACCGTCAGAGGGACAGTAATGAGGCAGTGTCACAGTGTCAGAGGGACAGTACTGAGGGAGTGTTACACTGTCAGAGGGAAAGTACTGTGGGAGTGTCGCACCATCAGAGGGACAGTACTGAGGGGATGTCGCACCTGAGAGGGACAGTACCGAGGGAGAGCCGAACCGTCGGAGGAGCAGTACTATGAGAGTGCCGCACTGTTGGAGGGACTGTAAAGAAGGAGTGTCACACCGTCAGAGGAAGTACTGAGGGAGAGTCACACTGTAAGAGGAACAGTACTGTGGGAGTGTCACACTGTCTGAGGGGCGGTACTGAGGGAGTGTCTCACTGTCAGAGGGACAGTACTGAGGGAGCATCACACTGTCAGACGGACAGGACTGAGGGAGCGTCACACCTGCAGAGAGACGACACTGAGAGAGTGTCGCACTGTCAGAGGGAAATTACTGAGGGAGTGTCTCACTGTCAGAGGGACAGTACTGAGGGAGGGTCACTCTGTCAGAGGAACAGTACTGAGGGAGTGTCACACTGTGAGAGGAACAGTACTGAGAGAGTTTCACATCGTCAGAGGGACAGTAGCAAGCGAGTGTCACACTGTCAGAGGGACAGTACTGAGGGAGTGCCGCACCGTCCGAGGGTCAGAAGTGCGGGATGGTCGCATAGTCAGAGGGACAGTACTGAGGGAGTGTCGCACCGTCAGAGGGACAGTAGTGAGGCAGTGTCACACTGTCAGAGGGACAGTACTGAGGGAGTGTTACACTGTCCGAGGGAAAATACTGAGGGCGTTTCGCACCGTCAGAGGGACAGTAATGAGGCAGTGTCACACTGTCAGAGGGACAGTACTGAGGGAGTGTCTCACTGTCAGAGGGACAGTACTGAGGGAGGGTCACTCTGTCAGAGGAACAGTTCTGAGTGAGTGTCACACTGTGAGAGGAACAGTACTGATGAGAGTGCCACATCGTCAGAGGGACAGTACCAAGCGAGTGTCACACTGTCAGAGGGACAGTACTGAGGGAGTGCCACACTGTCAGAGGGACATTACTGAGGGAGAGCCGCACCGTCGGAGGGGCAGTACTATGAGAATGCCGCACTGTTGGAGGGACAGTAAACAGGGAGTGTCACACCATCAGAGGGGCGGTACTGAAGGAGTGTCTCACTGTCAGAGGGACAGTACTGAGGGAGCATCACACTGTCAGACGGACAGGACTGAGGGAGCGTCACACCTGCAGAGAGACGATACTGAGAGAATGTCGCACTGTCAGAGGAACAGTACTGAGGGAGTCTCACACTGTCAGAGGGACGGTACTGAGGGAGTGTCACACCATCAGAGGGTCTGTACTGAGGGAGTTACTGCTCGTCAGATGGACAGTACTGAGGGATCGTCACACCATCAGAGAGACGGCACTGAGGGAGTGTCTCACCGTCAGAGGGACAGTACTGAGGGAGTGTCTCAACATCAGAGGGACAGTACTGAGGGAGTGCCATACCGTTAGAGGGGCAGTACTGAGGGAGAGCCGCACCGTCAGAGGGGCAGTACTATGAGAGTGTCGCACTGTTGGAGGGACAGTAAACAGGGAGTGTCACACCGTCAGAGGGACAGTACTGAGGGAGTGTTACACTGTCAGAGGGAAAGTACTGAGGGAGTGTCTCATTGTCAGAGGGACAGTACTGAGGGAGTGTCGCACTTGAGAGGGACAGTACTGAGGGAGAGCCGCACCATTGGAGGGGCAGTACTATGAGAGTGCCGCACTGTTGGAGGGACAGTAAACAGGGAGTGTCACACCGTCAGAGGGGCGGTACTGAGGGAGTGTCTCACTGTCAGAGGGACAGTACTGAGGGAGCGTCACACTGTCAGACGGACAGGACTGAGGGAGCATCACACCTGCAGAGAGACGATACTGAGAGAGGGTCACATCGTCAGAGGGACAGTACCGAGCAAGTGTCACACTGTCAGAGGAACAGTACTGAGGGAGTGTCACACTGTCAGAGGAACAGTACTGAGGGAGTGCCTCACCGTCGGAGTGACAGAGCAGTGGGACGGTCCCACTGTCAGAGGGACAGTACTGAGGGAGGGTCACATAGACAGAGGGGCGGTACTGAGGGAGTGTCACACTGTCAGAGCTACAGTACTGAGTGAGTGTCACACCGTCAGAGGGTCTGTACTGAGGGAGTTTCACTTCGTCAGATCGACAGTACTCAGGGAGTGTCACACCGTCAGATGGACAGTACTGAGGGAGTCTCACACTGTCAGAGGGACGGTACAGAGGGATTGTCAAACCGTCAGAGAGACGGTACTGAGGGAGTGTCTCACCGTCACAGGGACAGTACTGAGTGAGTGTCTCACCTTCAGAGGGACTGTACTGAGGGAGTTTCACCCCGTCAGAGGGACAGGACTGAGGGAGTGTCAAACCATCAGAGGGACAGGACTGAGGAAGTGTCACACCATCAGAGTGACAGTACTGAGGGAGTGACACACCGTCAGAGTGACAGTACTGAGGGAGGGTCACACAGTCACAGGGGCGGTACTGAGCTAGTGTCACATCGTCAGAAGGACAGTACTGAGGGAGCATCACACTGTCAGAGGGACAGTACTGAGGGATTGCCGCGCCATCGGAGGGACAGAACTGAGGGAGGATCCCAATGTCAGAGGGATAGTACGGACGGAGTGTTGCACCGTCAGAGGGACAGCACTGAGAGAGGGTCACACTGTCAGAGGAACAGTACTGAAGGAGTGTCACACTGTCAGAGGGACAGTACTGAGGGAGGGTCACACAGACAGAGGTACAGTACTGAGGGAGGGTCACAATGTCAGAGGAACAGTTCTGAGGGAGTGTCACACTGTCAGAGGGACAGTACTATGGGTGTTCCGCAACGTAGGAGGGACAGAACAGCGGGACGTTCGCACTGTCAGAGGTGCAGTACTGAGGGAGTGTCACACTGTCAGAGCTACAGTACTGAGGGAGTGTCACACAGTCAGAGGGACAGTACTGAGGGAGTGTCACACAGTCAGAGGGACAGTACTGAGGGAGTGCCGCGTTGTCAGAGGGACAGTCGTTAGTGAGTGTGACACTGACAGTGGGATAGTACTAAGGGAGTGTAGCACTCTCAGAGGGACAGTACTGAGTGAGTGTCACACTGTCAGAGGGGCAGTGCTGAGGGAGTGACGCACTGTCAGAGGGACAATACTGAGTGAGTGTCAAACTGTCAGAGGGACTGTCCTGAGAGAGTGTCGCACCGTCAGAGGGACTGTACTGAGAGAGTGTCACATTGTCAGAGGGAAAGTACTGAGGGAGTGCCGCATTGTCCGAGAGACAGTACTGACGGACTGTCACACCAGCAGAGAGACGGTATTGAGGCAATGCCGCACCGTAGGAGGGACAGTACTGAGGGTGTGTCACACCGTCATAGGGACAGGACTGAGGGAGTATCACACCGGCAGAGTGACACTACTGAGGGAGTGTCACACAGTCAGAGGGACAGTACTGAGGGAGTGTCACACAGTCAGAGGGGCGGTACTGAGGGAGTGTCACACTGTCAGAGGGACAGTACTCAGGGAGAGTCACACTGTCTGAGGGACAGTACTGTGGGAGGGTCACACTGCCAGAGGAACAGTACTGAGGGAGTGTCACACTGTCAGAGGGACAATACTGAGGGATTGCCGCACCGTTGGAGGGACAGAACAGCGGGACGGTCCCATTGTCAGAGGGACAGTACTGAGTGAGTGTCACACAGTCAGAGGGACAGCACTGAGGGAGTTTCACACTGTCAGAGGGACGGTACAGAGGGAGTGTCATACCGTCAGAGAGATGGTACTGAGGGAGTGTCTCACTGTCACAGGGACAGTACTGAGTGTCTCACCTTCAGAGGGACTGTACTGAGGGAGTTTCACCCCGTCAGAGGGACAGGACTGAGGGAGTGTCAAACCATCAGAGTGACAGTACTGTGGGAGTGTCACACCATCAGAGGGACAGTACTGAGGGAGTGTCACACAGACAGAGGGGTGGTACTGAGGGAGTGTCACACTGTCAGATGGACAGTAATCAGGGAGTGCCGCGTTGTCAGAGGGACAGTAGTTAGTGAGTGTGACACTGACAGTGGGACAGTACTAAGGGAGTGTAGCACTCTCACAGGGACAGTACTGAGGGAGTGTCACACTGTCAGAGGGGCAGTGCTGAGGAGTGTCGCACTGTCAGAGGGACAGTACTGAGTGAGTGTCAAACTGTCAGAGGGACAGTACTGAGAGAGTGTCGCACCGTCGGAGGGACTGTACTGAGAGAGTGTCATACTGTCAGAGGGGCGGTACTGAGGGAGTGTCACACTGTCAGAGTGAAAGTACTGAGGGAGTGCCGCATTGTCCGAGGGACAGTACTGAGGGACTGTCACACAATCAGTGAGACAGTATTGAGGCAGTGACGCACCATAGGAGGGACAGTACTGAGGGAGTGTCACACCGTCAGAGGGACAGGACTGAGGGAGTATCACACCAGCAGAGTGACACTACTGAGGGAGTGTCACAAAGTCAGAGGGACAGTACTGAGGGAGTGTCACACTGTCAGAGGAACAGTACAGAGGGATTGTCACATCGTCAGAAGGACAGTCATGTGGGAGCATCACACTGTCAGAGGGACAGTACTGAGGGAGGATCACACTGTCAGAGGGACAGTACTGAGGGAGGATCACACAGTCAGAGGGGCGGTACTGAGCGAGTGTCACACTGTCAGAGGGACAGTACTCAGGGAGAGTCACACTGTCTGAGGGACAGTACTGAGGGAGGGTCTCACTGCCAGAGGAACAGTACTGAGGGAGTGTCACACCGTCAGAGAGACAGTACTGAGGGAGTGTCTCACCATCATGGGGACAGTACTGAGTGAGTGTCTCACCTTCAGAGGGACAGTAATGAGGGAGAGTCACACTGTCAGAGGTACAGTACTCAGGGAGAGTCACACTGTCTGAGGGACAGTACTGTGGGAGGGTCACACTGCCAGAGGAACAGTACTGAGGGAGTGTCACACTGTCAGAGGGACAATACTGAGGGATTGCCGCACCGTTGGAGGGACAGAACAGCGAGACGGTCCCATTGTCAGAGGGACAGTACTGAGGGAGTGTCACACTATCGGAGGGACAGTACTGAGGGACCCGTCAGAGGGACGGTACTGAGGGAGTGTCACGCCGTCAGAGGGACTGTACTGAGAGAGTGTCACACTGTCAGAGGGGCGGTACTGAGGGAGTGTCACACTGTCAGAGGGAAAGTACTGAGGGAGTGCCGCATTGTCTGAGGGACAGTACTGACGGACTGTCACACCATCAGAGAGATGGTATTGAGGCAATGCCGCACCGTAGGAGGGACAGTACTGAGGGTGTGTCACACCGTCAGAGGAACAGGACTGAGGGAGTATCACACCGGCAGAGTGACACTACTGAGGGAGTGTCACACAGTCAGAGGGACAGTACTGAGGGAGTGTCACACAGTCAGAGGGGCGGTACTGAGGGAGTGTCACACTGTCAGTGGGACAGTACTCAGGGAGAGTCACACTGTCTGAGGGACAGTACTGTGGGAGGGTCACACTGCCAGAGAAACAGTACTGAGGGAGTGTCACACTGTCAGAGGGACAATACTGAGGGATTGCCGCACCGTCGGAGGGACAGAACAGCGAGACGGTCCCATTGTCAGAGGGACAGTACTGAGGGAGTGTCACACTATCGGAGGGACAGTACTGAGGGACCCGTCAGAGGGACGGTACTGAGGGAGGATCACGCCGTCAGAGGGACAGTACTGAGGGAGTGTCATACCGTCAGAGGGACGGTACTGAGGGAGTGTCTCACCGTCAGAGGGACAGTACTGAGGGAGTGTCACACAGTCAGAGGGGCGGTACTGAGGGAGTCACACTGTCAGAGGGGCGGTACTGAGGGAGTGTCACACCGTCAGAGAGACAGTACTGAGGGAGTGTCTCACCATCATGGGGACAGTACTGAGTGAGTGTCTCACCTTCAGAGGGACAGTAATGAGGGAGTGTCACACTGTCAGAGGGACAGTACTGAGGGAGTGTCACACCGTCAGAAGGTCTGTACTGAGGGAGTTTCACCTCGTCAGATCGACAGTACTCAGGGAGTGTCACACTGTCAGAGAGACGGTAATGAGGGAGTGTCTCACCGTCAGATGGACAGTACTGAGGGAGTCTCACACTGTCAGAGGGACGGTACAGAGGGATTGTCAAACCGTCAGAGAGACGGTACTGAGGGAGTGTCTCACCGTCACAGGGACAGTACTGAAGGAGTGTCACACTGTCAGAGGAACAGTACTGAGGGAGTGCCGCACCGTCGGAGTGACAGAGCAGTGGGACTGTCCCACTGTCAGAGGGACAGTACTGAGAGAGTGTCACACTGTCAGAGGGACAGTACTGAGGGAGTTTCACTCCGTCAGAGGGGCAGTACTGTGGGAGTGTCACACCATCAGAGGGACAGTACTGAGGGAGTGTCACACCATCAGAGTGACAGTACTGAGGGAGGGTCACACAGTCAGAGGGGCGGTACTGAGCTAGTGTCACATCGTCAGAAGGACAGTACTGAGGGAGCATCACACTGTCAGAGGGACAGTACTGAGGGATTGCCGCACCATCGGAGGGACAGAACTGAGGGAGGATCCCAATGTCAGAGGGATAGTACGGACGGAGTGTTGCACCATCAGAGGGACAGCACTGAGAGAGGGTCACATCGTCAGAGGGACAGTACCGAGCAAGTGTCACACTGTCAGAGGAACAGTACTGAAGGAGTGTCACACTGTCAGAGGAACAGTACTGAGGGAGTGCCGCACCGTCGGAGTGACAGAGCAGTGGGACAGTCCCACTGTCAGAGGGACAGTACTGAGAGAGTGTCACACTGTCAGAGGGACAGTACTGAGGGAGGGTCACACAGTCAGAGGGGCGGTACTGAGGGAGTGTCACACTGTCAGATGGACAGTACTCAGGGAGACTCACACTGTCAGAGGTACAGTACTGAGGGAGGGTCACAATGTCAGAGGAACAGTACTGAGGGAGTGTCACACTGTCAGAGGGACAGTACTGAGGGAGTGTCGCACCGACAGAAGGGCAATACTGAGGGAGTGCCACACTGTCAGAGGTGCAGTACTGAGGGAGTGTCACACTGTCAGAGCTACAGTACTGAGGGAGTGTCACACAGTCAGAGGGACAGTACTGAGGGAGTGCCGCGTTGTCAGAGGGACAGTAGTTAGTGAGTGTGACACTGACAGTGGGATAGTACTAAGGGAGTGTAGCACTCTCAGAGGGACAGTACTGAGTGAGTGTCACACTGTCAGAGGGGCAGTGCTGAGGGAGTGACGCACTGTCAGAGGGACAATACTGAGTGAGTGTCAAACTGTCAGAGGGACTGTCCTGAGAGAGTGTCGCACCGTCGGAGGGACAGTACTGAGGGAGTGTCACACAGTCAGAGGGGCGGTACTGAGGGAGTCACACTGTCAGAGGGGCCGTACTGAGGGAGTGTCACACCGTCAGAGAGACAGTACTGAGGGAGTGTCTCACCATCATGGGGACAGTACTGAGTGAGTGTCTCACCTTCAGAGGGACAGTAATGAGGGAGTGTCACACTGTCAGAGGGACAGTACTGAGGGAGTGTCACACCGTCAGAAGGTCTGTACTGAGGGAGTTTCACCTCGTCAGATCGACAGTACTCAGGGAGTGTCACACTGTCAGAGAGACGGTAATGAGGGAGTGTCTCACCGTCAGATGGACAGTACTGAGGGAGTCTCACACTGTCAGAGGGACGGTACAGAGGGATTGTCAAACCGTCAGAGAGACGGTACTGAGGGAGTGTCTCACCGTCACAGGGACAGTACTGAAGGAGTGTCACACTGTCAGAGGAACAGTACTGAGGGAGTGCCGCACCGTCGGAGTGACAGAGCAGTGGGACTGTCCCACTGTCAGAGGGACAGTACTGAGAGAGTGTCACACTGTCAGAGGGACAGTACTGAGGGAGTTTCACCCCGTCAGAGGGGCAGTACTGTGGGAGTGTCACACCATCAGAGGGACAGTACTGAGGGAGTGTCACACCATCAGAGTGACAGTACTGAGGGAGGGTCACACAGTCAGAGGGGCGGTACTGAGCTAGTGTCACATCGTCAGAAGGACAGTACTGAGGGAGCATCACACTGTCAGAGGGACAGTACTGAGGGATTGCCGCACCATCGGAGGGACAGAACTGAGGGAGGATCCCAATGTCAGAGGGATAGTACGGACGGAGTGTTGCACCATCAGAGGGACAGCACTGAGAGAGGGTCACATCGTCAGAGGGACAGTACCGAGCAAGTGTCACACTGTCAGAGGAACAGTACTGAAGGAGTGTCACACTGTCAGAGGAACAGTACTGAGGGAGTGCCGCACCGTCGGAGTGACAGAGCAGTGGGACAGTCCCACTGTCAGAGGGACAGTACTGAGAGAGTGTCACACTGTCAGAGGGACAGTACTGAGGGAGGGTCACACAGTCAGAGGGGCGGTACTGAGGGAGTGTCACACTGTCAGATGGACAGTACTCAGGGAGACTCACACTGTCAGAGGTACAGTACTGAGGGAGGGTCACAATGTCAGAGGAACAGTACTGAGGGAGTGTCACACTGTCAGAGGGACAGTACTGAGGGAGTGTCGCACCGACAGAAGGGCAATACTGAGGGAGTGCCACACTGTCAGAGGTGCAGTACTGAGGGAGTGTCACACTGTCAGAGCTACAGTACTGAGGGAGTGTCACACAGTCAGAGGGACAGTACTGAGGGAGTGCCGCGTTGTCAGAGGGACAGTAGTTAGTGAGTGTGACACTGACAGTGGGATAGTACTAAGGGAGTGTAGCACTCTCAGAGGGACAGTACTGAGTGAGTGTCACACTGTCAGAGGGGCAGTGCTGAGGGAGTGACGCACTGTCAGAGGGACAATACTGAGTGAGTGTCAAACTGTCAGAGGGACTGTCCTGAGAGAGTGTCGCACCGTCGGAGGGACTGTACTGAGAGAGTGTCACACTATCAGAGGGGCGGTACTGAGGGAGTGTCACACTGTCAGAGGGAAAGTACTGAGGGAGTGCCGCATTGTCTGAGAGACAGTACTGACGGACTGTCACACCATCAGAGAGATGGTATTGAGGCAATGCCGCACCGTAGGAGGGACAGTACTGAGGGTGTGTCACACCGTCAGAGGAACAGGACTGAGGGAGTATCACACCGGCAGAGTGACACTACTGAGGGAGTGTCACACAGTCAGAGGGACAGTACTGAGGGAGTGTCACACAGTCAGAGGGGCGGTACTGAGGGAGTGTCACACTCTCAGTGGGACAGTACTCAGGGAGAGTCACACTGTCTGAGGGACAGTACTGTGGGAGGGTCACACTGCCAGAGAAACAGTACTGAGGGAGTGTCACACTGTCAGAGGGACAATACTGAGGGATTGCCGCACCGTCGGAGGGACAGAACAGCGAGACGGTCCCATTGTCAGAGGGACAGTACTGAGGGAGTGTCACACTATCGGAGGGACAGTACTGAGGGACCCGTCAGAGGGACGGTACTGAGGGAGTGTCTCACCGTCAGAGGGACAGTACTGAGGGAGTGTCACACAGTCAGAGGGGCGGTACTGAGGGAGTCACACTGTCAGAGGGAGAGTACTGAGGGTGTGTCACACCGGCAGAGTGACACTACTGAGGGAGTGTCACACAGTCAGAGGGACAGTACTGAGGGAGTGTCACACAGTCAGAGGGGCGGTACTGAGGGAGTGTCACACTGTCAGTGGGACAGTACTCAGGGAGAGTCACACTGTCTGAGGGACAGTACTGAGGGAGTGTCACACAGTCAGAGGGGCGGTACTGAGGGAGTCACACTGTCAGAGGGAGAGTACTGAGGGTGTGTCACACCGTCAGAGAGACAGTACTGAGGGAGTGTCTCACCATCACGGGGACAGTACTGAGTGAGTGTCTCACCTTCAGAGGGACAGTAATGAGGGAGTGTCACACTGTCAGAGGGACAGTACTGATGGAGTGTCACACCGTCAGAGGGTCTGTACTGAGGGAGTTTCACCTCGTCAGATCGACAGTACTGAGGGAGTGTCACACAGTCAGAGAGACGGTAATGAGGGAGTGTCTCACCGTCAGATGGACAGTACTGAGGGAGTTTCACACTGTCAGAGGGACGGTACAGAGGGAGTGTCATACCATCAGAGAGACGGTACTGAGGGAGTGTCTCACCGTCACAGGGACAGTACTGAGTGAGTGTCTCACCTTCAGAGGGACTGTACTGAGGGAGTTTCACCCCGTCAGAGGGACAGGACTGAGGGCGTGTCAAACCATCAGAGTGACAGTACTGTGGGAGTGTCACACCATCAGAGGGGCAGTACTGAGGGAGTGTTACACCGTCAGAGTGACAGTACTGAGGGAGTGTCACACCGTCAGAGTGACAGTACTGAGGGAGTGTCACACTGCCAGAGTGACAGTACTCAGGGAGTGTCACACTGTCAGAGGGACAGGACTGAGGGAGTGTCACACCGTCAGAGAGACCGTACTGAGGGAATGCCGCACTGTCAGAGGGACAGTACTCAGGGAGTGTCACACCGTCGGAGCTGTATTACATTGAAATTACTGCGTGGAGACAGAGGAGACGTGTTGCTGGAATCTGGAGCCTTAAAGAATCTTCTGGAGGATCTCAGCGGGCTGAGCAGCATTTGTGAGGGGAAAATATTATCAGTGTTTCTGATCAAGAGCCCCTATCAGGAGTATCATTGGTCCTGATGTAAGTTTTCGATCTGAAGCATCAATGTTTCTTTCCTCCCAGGGGTTCTGCTCGACACCCTGACAGATTCAGCATGGGTGGAAATACAGATTTTTCATGAAGTAATAATCTATGATCTTTATCTGATTCTAGCTATACGTAATGATTCTCACTTCCCTGTCCTTGGGGAAGAACAGAGATTTCTCTCTGAGTGTTGATCAATGGCTCTGAATTGTTTAGCTGGTCATTATTTACGTTGCCATTTGTGTAAGTTTGTGTGTGCAACGCTCATATGTTTCCTGTACCCTAACAGCGATCACACTTCAGACTGCGTTGGTCGTAAGGCTCTTTGGGACAGCTAGAGACTGTGGAATGCACAGCTGAAAGGCAACCTCCTTCTTTTTATATCGGCAGGATGGTTGGACTGGGGGCCTCCAAGTTGATCTTGAGTCTCCTCTGTTTGCAGCTGGCTCCACTTGACACTTGATCTATTTCCTCCCAGCTGGGCAGCTTCTAGTCCCAGTGTGAAGACAACCCCCCTGCTGTGAAATACCGTATTGGAATGAGGTTCCCACCCAGCTCAGGAATCCACTCAAAACTCAGACAGAAATAATCCCTCTCACTTGGATCGGAAAGTTGTCCCAATAACCAAGAGGTTGAGAATTTATTAGTCCAGCTACAACTCACTGTGTTTGTTTGTTCCTGTAAATCCACTGGGTCCTTAATTACATAAAATGCATCGTTTTTACTCTGACACATAGATGTAATTACAAACAAGGTGTGCCAACGTCTTAACATGTCAGCAACACTCTAACAAACTTCTACAGATGCATTGTCGAAAGTATCCTGACTGGTGGCATCATGGTCTGGAACAGCAATTGGAACGCATTGAGAGCAATGGTGTCAATCGTCCACATCATGGAAATATCTGTCCCCAACGCCAGCAGTAGCTCCCTCAGGAAGGCAACATCAATTATCTAAGGTCCCTACTATCTAGGTCATGCCATCTTCTCACAGCTACCAGCAGGCGGAAGGTACAAAACTCTGAAGTCCCACACCACCAGGTTCTTAAACCAACCGGTACATCCCTAATCACTGCCTGAATCCAGCAACACTATGACCAATTTGACCATTTTGCACTACAGTGGAGCTTGTCATTTGTTCTTAATTCTGTTCTTTCTTGCAAAAAATCTGTATAATTTCTGTTTATGCTGAAGTTTGCGATGTGCCTGCGACACTGCTGCAAGAAAGTTTCTCATTGCACCTGTACGGACTTGGATTTGTGCTTCTACACTTTGACAAATGCATGAAGTTCAGGACACAGCAAGAAGCAACGTGGCTCACTATCTCTGCTCAAACACTCTATCTCAGCACAAGCTTCTGTCTCATACAAACATACAAATTAGGAGCAGGATTTGTGTCACTCCATTGCGCCTTGCCTTACCACAAGGACATGGCCAATCTGAATTTTGAACTTGCCTTGACCCACAGTAACCTTTGAGCCCCGTACTTACTATGTTTCTCTCTAATTCTGCCTTTAAAATATTCAAAGATTATGCTTCCTCCACTCTTTGGGAAAGGGTGTTCTAAAGATACAGCCTTCTGAGAGAGAAAAAGAAATCACCTCACTTCTGTCTTATATGGACAACCTACTGACCCCTAGTTCTGGATTTTCCCACAAGGGGAAACATTCTCCACTCCCTCAAAAACTTCGTTATATGTTTCTATTACTCTTCTAAACTCCAGTTAATACAAGAGTTGCCTGGCAATTTTTCCCATTAGACAATCCACCCCATTCCAGGTTGTCCTCTCTGAACTGTTTCCGATTTATTACCATCCTTTCTTTAAAAAGGAGACAATTCTAGTCCACAATTCTGCAAAGCTTCTTCCTCCATGCCATAAGGCTGCTGAACTCCCCAGCACTACACAGGTCACATCACATATAAAGCACCAGTAGCGTTATACTGTTTACTTTTTGACTGCAGAGTATATGCACCCCTTATTATTTGTTAATGTATTTGTGTGTGTGCGTGCGTGCGTGCGTGCGTGTGTGTGTGTGAGAGAGAGAGAGTTACGTGTACTGTGTTGTGCACCCTGGTCCAGAGGAACAATGAACTGAATGACATTGAACCTGTAACCTTTGTATTTTTTTCCTCCCAGTAAATAATAATGTTCTATTAACTCTCCTCATTACCTGCTCTACCTACAGAGCCTATTGTTATTGTTGAGTGCTGAGTTGTTATCAGTCTCTACATAGGGTTTTCATGGCAAGATAAGGAACGAGATAGATAGCGTAGATGCTGCTGCTGCCCAGGTTGGGACTTGGCTGGATTTGAACTCAGGACCATCCGCTTCAAAGTCCAGTGCTGATGCCACTACACCACCGGCCTACACATTAGCCTTCTTATTTTTATTTTAGAGGTACAGCACGGTAAGGCCCAACGAGACCATGCTGCCAAAGTACACCCATGTGGCCAATTAACCTATTGACCCATACATCATAGGAATGTGTGAGGAAGCCCAAGCACACAAAGGAAACCCACGTTGTCACGGGGAGAACAAACAAACTCCTTCCAGACAGTGGCAGGAATTGAACCAGGGTCACTGGCACTATGAAGCGTTACACTAACCACTAGGCTACCCTACCAATCAGTCATGCACTTAGACATCCAGATCCCACTGTATATCAGGCTTCTGCAATCTCTCACCATGTAGATCATAAACTCCATTTTAATTTTCTTCTGCCCATTTTTCCTTTAGAATGCATTAGAACTGCTGAGAAGCCATTCAGCCCATCCAGGCTCCTCTGCTGTTCTGTCAAACAGAGGCTATATTCAAATACAACCTAATTTACCTGCCTTTACTCAATACCCTCTTATTCGACAAAAAAAAAGGATGCTTTAGTTGCTTAATTATCCTGCAGCATTCATTGGGAAGAGAGCATTCCAGATTTGCAATGGCATGGTAGCATAGTGGTTAGAACTAGAACCGGGGGTAATGCCCCAAGATTCAGGAGAGTAGATTTAGGACAGAGATAAGGAGGAACTTCTTTCTCCAGAGAGTGGTGAATCTGTGGAATTCTCTGCCCGATGATAAACAGTGAAGGCTACCTCAGTAAATATATTTAAGACAAGGTTGGATGGATTTTTTCATAGTAGTGCAATTAAGGGATATGGGGAAAAGGCAGCAGGGTGGAGAGGAGTCCATGGCCAGATCAGCCATGATCTTATTGAATGGCGGAGCAGGCTTGGTGGGCCAGATGACCTACTCCTGCTCCTATTTCTAATGTTAGTACAGACGACCCGGGATGAATTCCCGCCGCTGCCTGTAAGGAGTTTGTATGTCCTCCCCGTGACCGCGTGGGTTTCCTCTGGATGCTCTGGTTTCCTCCCACAGTCCGAAAACGTACTGGTTAGTACATCAACCGGCCATTGTAAATTGTCCTGTGCTAGGGCTAGAAATAAGTCAAGGGATTGCAGGAGGCGTGGCTCAAAGGCCAGAAGGGCCTATTCCAAGCTGTATCTCAACAAAAGTAACAAATGTGCAGTCTTGCTCAAGGGGCTATCAGGCATGAGGTGAATCTAGGCATTCAACAACATCTGGCATCATTCTAGAGTCAGTCCTGCCCTCAGCCAACCACAGCATTCAGAGGCAAAAGCCCAAGGCCGATCTTCTTGCGTCTCACAATCTGTCAAGCAGATTAGGCCTCCTTACCGCCACTTACTCAGTTGCCATCACCGTACAGAGGAATTGCTATTAGATCTTCTAAGCCAGTGAGGATCCATACTAGGCCAGTTAAGTATCAATACTGCTATCTCCTCAGCATAGAACCTAGAACATAGAACCTTCTTGTGTAATACAGACTCTTCAGTCTATGATGTTGTGCCAATCCTTTAGTTACTCTAAGATTAATCTAGCCCTTCCCTTCCACACAGCCCTACATTTTTCTATCATCCATGAGTCCATCTAAGTGTCTCTTACTGTCCCTAATGTTTCTGCCTGTACCACCACCCTTGACAGGGTGTTCTACACACACATCACTCTCTGTGTAAAATGTTGCAAAGTTTCAAGTGGGACAAACTTTGACATCGTCTCTCTCAACAACCTTGTTCTGAGCAGTTGGCGAAAGTCAGAGAACTGCGTAAGTTTAAAATTAAAATGGAAAAATGCCAGAAACACTCAGCAGGTTGGGCAGCATCTGCAGAAAGAGAAACAGAGTTAAAGTTTCAGGTTGAAGCGGTCTCTTTTCCACAGATGCTGCCTGACCTGCTGAGTGTTTCTCTCATTGTCTGTCTTTATTTGAATCTCTTTGATGGTACTGGCAGCGCCAGAGGGTTGGCGGAAATTGGCGAGGTTTGATGCCAGGCCTTTGGAGTGTTAGCTGAAGGCCAGTGGGGTGTCTCAGATCCAGACGGACACTGGGTTCTAGTTCCACCACAGTGCAGTAAAACCATAAAACACAGGAGCAGAATGAGGCCATTCAGCCCATCGAGTCTGCACTGAGGGAAACTGCACTGCTGGAAGGTCAGTCCTTCAAGTTGTCAGCACTCTAAGGTGGATGAGGGGCCCAGTGTCTTCACTTGCAGAAGATCATGGAACAACACACACAAAACGCTGGAGGAACTCAGCAAGCCAGGCAGCATCTATGGCAGGGGTTCCCAACTGGGATGCCCGCACCCCCAGGGGGTGCGAGATGGAATTTCAGGGGGGTGCGACAAAGAGTGGCTTGTGTGCTTGAGTGACGAGTCACGAGTCATCACTCAGCCGGCTGCCAGTGTGCCTTGAGAAGTGGTAGTAACTTTTGTCCCAAGCACACTCCAGTCTCCCGCTGCCCGAGCCAGCTTTGAGGATTCTCATCAGTGTTACCCGGGAAGTTACACCTCGGAGTTGAGGAGTCTCATCCATTTACTGTTTACAATTTTTTCTGAATAAATTAGAATCTAACTACTCAATTTATATTTACATTTATGCAGTTAAAAGCTTATTTTTTTAAGTTCAATTTGTTCATCCGCAGTATTGTATGTGGTTCAAAAATTAGAAATTAGACTTCTTCATCTTCAGATGTGATATTACTTTTGTAGGGGGTGCAATTAATCAAACATTTCCTTGGGGTGTGGGACATAGAAAAGATTGGGAACCACTGATCTCTGGAGAGAAATAAACAGTCGATGGTTTGAGCCAAGACCCTTCTTCAGGACTAGAAAGGAAGGAGGAAGCCAGTACAAGAAGGTGGGGAGGGGAAGGGGTACAAGCCAAAAGGTGATAGGTGAGACCAGGTGGGTGCGGAAGGGAGGTGAAGTGAGAAGCTAGGAGGTGATAGATGGAAAAGGAAAAGGACTAAAGAAGAGACCTGAATTCCTTCTGAGAACCTGGAGTTCCTCCAGCATTTTGTGTGTGTTACTCTGGATTTCCAACATCTGCAGAATCTCTTGTGTTTATGAAGATCATGGAAGCCCTGATTTATATTTATCCTTTAACCATCTGACTTAAGCATTTGGCACTGCCGTCTGTTGAAGCTTGCTATTGAATTTGGCTGCCGCGTTTCCTGCGGCACAAGGATAACTACATGTGAGCGCCGTGGAGGTGCTGAAAAAAAATTCTATAGACGTGTCCTTTTTTTCTTCTTTTGAAAATCCTACTATGTACACGAGCCCAGCACCAGAGACCAATTCTGTCTGGAGGACTAGTTGGCAGTGCCAGAGCGAGCATCTTGTGTGGCACGGAGACTGAGAGAGTACAGGGTGAGGGAGTGCGGTGTTGCCGTGTACCGGGCACATGCAGAGGTCAACGACTGGCAAGGACTACAGGCGCAGCGTGACTGACAGAAGCTGGGCCATCAGTGCACTCTCTTGAATGTCTATGCAAAACAGCAGCAGGCACCAAGTGAAAGAGACCCTTCATTATCTCTCTCTCTCCCCCCTCGTGTCCCCAGAACCTAAATCTATTGACAAATCGCTTTTGGCTTTCCAAAACAGCTCCCATACATTCTGCGGACTTGAGAGCCAAGGGGCTTTTAATCGGCACTCCCCCACCCCAACCTTTATTTTATTAAAACCGTTATTTATTCAGTCGTATGATGTTTTTATTCTAACTGTTCCTTCGCCGGTCTGGCGAGGAGTTCAGGGCCAATCATGTTAGTTGGATTGTCACTAATGTACTGTGGGGGCCTTTCAAAGCGAATGCTGAGACGCATTGAGAGGAGACAATTGGAGCCTTTGTGCCGGGACAGCCTTTCACTGGCGGAATTTCTGAGCCGAGCGAGATTCGCGAACCCTCCCAGGAATAAAGCAAAAAGAAATTTAAACTCTAATATGCCCCCCTCCCCCCAGATCTCCAGCAGCCTGCCCGGCTCCCCACCGGCGGCAGATGAACACGGGAGCTGGGGGAAGGGGCTGCGATTCCCGGGGCTTGTGCTTCGGAAACCGTCCGTCCTCTGCACCCCATCCCTACTCTACCTCTCTCCCTCACACACTCACCGCACGGAGGGATACAGAGAGGGGAGTGGTAGGCAGACCTGACATTTAATGATAAGCGGCGATAATTGATTTGTTACGGATGTATGATTTAAGATGTTACACGAGGGTTTCTACACCCGCCCCGTTCCTATAATAATTTAATTTGCCTCCTCCACCTCTGAAATCTCGCTGGGTTACTCACCCCCACAAACGTCCATTTCCCTCCACAGATGCTGCCTGACCGGCCGAGTTTCTCCGGTACAAACACGAGGAAAGCTGCAGATGCCGGAAATTCGCCAAAGATTTTGCTTTCTGTTCCAGATCCCTACATCTGCGGTCTCTCCTGTCCCCAAGTGGCGTTTGGATGCCTCACCATGGCCGTAGAGACAAAGCAACAAGGCCCTTTGGCCCATCCTGTTCATGCCGCCCGTGGTCACAGTCACCAAAGCTGCCGTGGGTGGACAAGATATGGGAGACGGCAAATGCTGGACGTCGAACAGCATGGGGTGGGCTAGGGTGGAGGGGGAGAAATGGTTTATATCAGTCCTGATGCAGGGTCTCGATCCGAAACGTCGACGATTCCCGGCGGATACTCTTGAGTCGTGGGGGGTGGAAACTGTGCAGCCGTTCCGGGCCCCAAGATGGCGGCATGTGCCAGTACCAGCCTCCTGACGGGCCCCGATGAGAGGCCTGCGCCTCTGGTTTCATCTCGGGAGCGGGTGTGAGGTAAAAGCTGCTCCTCAGGTTGGGAGGGAGGGCGCTGCTCACTCGGGAGACAGGTGGAGTTTCTCCACAGGCTCCGGGGCAGGTTCTGGGTGAGGCCGCGGACCGAGCGGAGGTCACGGGCAACATGGGTGGATGGAAGGCTGAGTGGGTAGTGAAGGGGAGACCAGGGTGGGGAAAGCTGGGGCTGTTTAAAGGTGAGATGAAACTAGATGAAGGTTTTGGTGGGTTAGAGGGGGAGAGAACAGCTAGAAAAGTTTGAGGTAATGGAATGGGGAAGAGAGGAAGCTGAAAGGAAATGGCACTCCCAGAGGTTAGCTCTCCTCTGTGAGTCTCCTTCTGCTACCCACACTAGTGCCTAAATATCTTGACATCATAAGGTAATGGGTTGCTCTCAATTGTGGAAACAGCATTATGCAAACATAAATGTCAGTGCTTTATAATTTGGTATAAAAACTGCCACATTAGCCACAACAGAAGATGCTTTATACCCAGGTTATCACAGATTTCCAGCTCCAATTCTCTGTCCAGACACTGGCACGTCCCATCTAGAACACTTTTCCACAATAACTGGATCCACCCTCAACCCAACCTTCATTCTTTATATAAATCCATTAACGTCAAATGCTCTTCAGCATTTTTTCAGAATCACGGATGGTGTGCGTTCTCTCCAGTTCTCTGGATTCCAAGGTGACTACAGATTATCAGAGTGGACCTGCAACCCTGCCACAGGTGGGGCAGAAAGGTGTCTGATAGTGCGGTGTATTGCTTGTAAAGTTGCCAGCAACATGCAGGTTACCAACAGATGGTCTGGAGGTTCCCAGTGTTTGCTGAAGGCACCCTCTCCCATTCTGAGTGATCGTCTGGTCATCAGCCAAGGGGTTTCAGGGGGAAGTGGGGATTTCGAATGTTCTCAAAGTCTTTGAGGACATCTTTGACTGACTTCTCTGATAAACTGGGAAGTTTTTTTTACCACAGCAGAGCTGGTGTCAGGCATGAAAATGATGTGGCTTGGCTGAGGAAGAGAGGGAATGCAATTAGGCCCTCAGTGTATAGCAACAGCTAGCTACCACCAAGGTAGTAAAGAAGTCTCCAGAGGCCATCAAGACTGCTTTGAAGTTACTGACAAGAATGTGCTTTGCAAACCATATGGGGAGGACATTAACAGACCTACTGATTGTATCGCTGGCTACATCAACGTCTGTGTGGACTCTGTAATACCACCAAGGACTGTTCACTACTTCCCTAGCAACAAGCCACAGACCACCAGTGATCTGAAAGCTCTTCTCAACCACAAAAATAGAGCCTTTAGATCAGGAGACAGGGAGGAATTGAAATGTGTTCAGAGGGAGCTAAAAGTGAAGATCAAAGTGGCTAAAGAGGAATACAGGAGAGAGCTGGAGAACCAGCTTGGGCAGAGTAGCTCACAGGAGGTGTGGAGAGGCATGAAGAACATCATTGGCTTCAATCAGCCTAGCTGTAGAGCGTCGGAATGGGCTAATGAGCTAAACTAATTCTTCAGTAGGTTTGACAATTGCCCTCCTGTTCACTCACCCTCAACACACTGGTCCAAGTGCCAAGGCACCCAGTGCTCCCTCAGCACCAATGCCTCCCAGCCTCCCTCCTCCCCCCTCCAGTTCAACATTTTGATGAACATCACAGGTTACCACTGCCTATATTCCCTCCTTGTTCTGCACCTACCATCCACACCTCCACGTACCAACTGCTATCATCCCAATCTTCACCTCTCCCCTGCCCCCACCTTCCACCAACTCCCCAGTCTCACCTTCACTACTGAGCAGGTGAGAAGGGCTCTGGGGAAACTCCGACACGGCAAAGCATTGGGACCGGATGGTGTAAACACCACAGTCTTGAAGGAGTGTGCTGGGCAGTTGTGTGGAGTTCTCTAGTGCATTTTCAATCCGTGTCTCAGTCTGGACAGGGTCCCAACTGTGTAGGAAAACATCATGTTTGGTTCTAGTACCAACCAGGGCCAACCGAAAGTTTTGAATGACTACCATCCCTGACCTCACACATCATGAGGTCCCTAGAGAGGCTGGTCCGTGCTCACTTCCAACTCCTGGTCAGATCAGCCTACCAGGAGCACACTGGAGTCGACAATGCTGTCAACTACCTGCTGAACAGAGCCTACTCCCAGGGCAGCACTGTGAGGATCACATTTTTTATTTCTCAAGTTCCCTCAATAGCATACAGTCTTCATTTCTGGGGGAAAAGCTCCATTCAATGCAGATTGGCAATTCCATTGTATCCTGGATAATGGACTATCTGACTGGCAGACCACAGTTTGTGCAGCTTCAGAGCTGTGTGTCAGACGTGGCTAAAAGCAGCACTGGGGCCTCACAAGGGACTGTATCAGCTCCCTTCCTGTTTACTCGGTATATCTCGGACTTCAGATACATGTCATCTGCAGAAATTCGCTGATGACTCAGCAACAGTTAGGTGTATAAAGGGAAGATGAAAACAGCGCCCTGGTGGAGGACTTTGTCAAATGGTGCAAGCTGAATCATCTGCAGCTCAGCATCAGTAAGACAAAGGACATGGTGATGGACTTTAGGAAGACTAAGCCTGCACTGCTCCCTGTACTATTGCTGGTGAGGATGTTGATGTGGTGAGGACCTACAAGTACCTGGGGGGGCACCTGGATGACAGACTTGAGTGGGGCACCAACACAGAGGCTGGGTACAAGAAGGGGCAGAGTCACTTCTGCTTCCTGAGGAGACTGAGGTCCTTTGGAATTCACAGGCCTCTCCTTCACATGTTCTACCAGTCTGTTGTCGGCAGTACAATCTTCTGTGCTGGGACAATGACATCAACACGGGTGATGCCAACAGGCTCAATAAACTGATTAGAGAGGCTGGCTCTGTTATAGGAGTCAAACTGGACACACTGGAGGCTGTGGTAGAACAATGGACCCTACGGAAAATCCTGGCAATTCTGGACAATGCACCTCACTTTCTGCATGCCACCTTGGCCGAACAGAGGAGCACTTTTAGTAATAGACTAAGACAACTTCTCTGCTTCAAAGAGTGCTATTTGAGGTCACTCTAACCCTCGGCCATTAGGTTTTACAATGAGACAACCTATAGCCGGGAAGTGATGACTCCCTCCTGTTAGACTATTTGTGGTAACTTATTTTTTATTCTTTCTGCTTCTCTTCTAATATTTATTTCTGTGCGCTTGCAATGCTACTGTGACACTATAATTTCCTTTGGGATCAATAAAGTCTCTATCTGTAAGGGCAAGGATCACTACTGCCTGGTGGCCCATTAGCTTTCTGCTATTTATTTAAAATGCAGCCTGTTACTCATTCATTGGCATCTGGTATTCTGCTTATAGATCTCCCCGATACCCTGAGTAACTGGCTTATAGATATCTGTTGTATCTTGTGTTGGAGTACGAGGAGTGAGAGTTCAGAGAGAGGACTCCACCCTCAATCTTCTGGCACCATGCTTTTCCGCGATGCTCGACACGCTCATCAGAAACTTGGCGTCTGCCCGAATTTTGTGGGACTCGCTCTCATACCGTGTGAAAATGTGACTTTCACATGAAACCGGTGTGTTTTGTTAAGGTATCATGTTTACGCTTGAGTGTGACTGGCTGAGCCCTGACATGTTGGACGCACATGAGTAAGTATTTCAATTCAGCAGCCCCTCCCACTCTGTGTGGCTCACACACTCTCCCACACTCGCAGGTGCGGGCTTGCCCTGCTCTGTCACCTGTGCACCAACTCCTTTTGGATTCCCAGACCTGAGGTCTTCCATTGTTCTGTGCGTCACAGAAGGACTGACACACACTCGCACACGAATGACATCGGGCAGCTCACTCCGCTGACTGGCGGTGCAACTGCCGCAGCAGTCCCCACCCTTGTGGCTGGGCACACTTAGGACGAGGAGCGCACAGCCACAAGACATCCCAAAACATTCCGCGGCCAATGAAATACCTTTCAGAGCGTTAAGCGCCATAATGTAGGAAACAGGATGGGCAATTGATGCAGGGCAAGATCCCACGAACAGGAGTGACATGATGACTGGATAAACTACTTGTAAATGTTGTCTGACACCCTGGGGGTGAAGTCCCCTCCCAAGAGCCCCTGTAATTTGTTCAGTTTTTTACTTACATCTCCCTAAGAGTAGCCAGGGCTTAGGTTAAAAGTCTCACTTGACTGAGGGTACTTGTGGCAGTGCTGCACCCTGTTATCACTGTTATCCTCAGTTTGGATTATGGACTGGCCCACTGGCTCAGCATAAAAGCATTTCTAATACTTGCCCAAGCTATTGTATTAGTTCTAATCTTTTTTTGAAGTTGCAGCTGCAACTGTCCTTGTCATGTGAGGAGAGTTTGCTGCCGATTCTCAGGTTGGAGAATCTCTGAATAAAAAGCCATGTGGCAGATCGTAACAGCAACTGTTTATTAGTCTCCTCTTTAATTGTGAAATGGGTGATATTTCTCCGTCCCTTGTTAGTGAGAGAGAGAGAGACCTGGTGTCTTGTCAAACTGTCGGGTAAACAATTTTTTTTGGATTGCAGATCATGGTCTCTCTTTGGGGGCTTTGGTATTGCTTGCTTGGGTGGTGGATGCAAACACTTTCTTTTGAATGGGTGGGGGAGGTTGATGCTTTGCTGCTGTTTGTGCGTGGGGGGAGGAGAAGAGGCCTTTGGGTTCTAACATTTTTTTCTGTGGTTCATTCTTTAGGATTAGCTTCTGTGTTGGTGGATGTCTGTGAAAAGCAAGTATTTCAGGTAGTATACTGTAAACATTCTCTGATATTGAAATGGAACCATGTGTCTGCCTACAGTTCCTCTAGTTAGATTGGCCTAATTCTGCTCCTTTGTCTTACGGTCTTTTACTCTACTCTTCCTCTGACCTTTCAACATGCTGTGATTTTAATTATTCTACTAATGACAATTCTGCTTTCAGATACTTAGATTTAAACCTCAAGAATTTCCATCCTGTTCCTCTTGCTTTCTTTAAGAACTATCATGTTGACTAAGCTTTTTAGTCACTCATTCCTATATCTGGTGTCGAGTTCTTTAACTTGCATTGCCCAGAAGTGCCTGTGATATGTTACAGGCACAGGTGGTGGGGAAAAGCAGTGTTGAACACACCTGGTTTCTCAGCCTGGTAGCCAAGTGCTTGAAAGGTTTGACAGGATGATCATTTTTTAATATAAGAATTCAGTCTTTAACTGCGTGGATAGAGCAGATAGAATAGAACAGAAGAAAGCTAGTGGTTGAAACTGGACAAGAATGGGCAGGATAGGACAGGTGGAGTCCAAGTTGCAAGCATTTCCCATGGCAGAGAGCTTCAGACCCTGTCTTTGTGCTTTTAAATTTAAAAAAAAACACACATTTGGTTTGTGGTTGAAAATTTGGAGTGAAACTAAGCCTCTGGGCTTTAAAATCTGGAGAGCACAATGATGAAGCAATCTGACAGGCCATTTAATGCACACATTCACCCTCTCTGTATCTTCCCTACATTACACAACGGCTGATAGGTAGGGAAATGCTGATCTGTGAAAGATTTGGGGAAAGGTGGGTCTTGGGAAGAGAGAGAGTAGAGACTGAAGATCAGGGAGATAGGGGAGTTAAAAATGAAGGCTTGGGCAGACTGGGTTCTGTATATGAGGTTTGGAAGACAAAAGGGGGGGGGGAAAGTAGATAGGGAAGAATTAGAGAAGGAGTCACAAGTGGGGATTGGGGTTTCTGGGAGGAATGGAGAGAGGGCACGAGGAGACTTGTGAACTGAGTTTGAGCACAGGAAGTGTATGTAAGGGATGGGATCAGGTGAGAAGAAGACTGAATGGTGAGTGGGAGGATGAGTTTGGGAGTTGAAGGGAGAGAGCTTGCCAGAATAGAGACTGAACAAGTTTCAGAGTCTGGGGATAAAACATGGGCTGGTTAATGAAATGAGGTTCAGAAAATGGGGGTTGGGAGAGTGGGATAATTGGAAAGCAGGAATTTTTTTGTATCACATCTCTACAGCAGGACTTGAACCCACAAGCTTCTAACTTAGAGGCATGAATGTAACAAAGCAATTGGGGGTCCTAGTACAAAAGTAGGGAAGTTTTAATGCATAAACATGAGAAATTCTGCAGATGCTGGAAATCCAAAGCAACACACATTAAAATACAGGAGGAACTCAACATGTCAGGCAGCATCTATGAAAATGAATAAACAGTTGATGTTTTGGGATGAGACTTTTCTTCAGGAAGGGGAAAATGCCAGAATAAAAGGTGGGGGGAGGGGAAGGAGGATAGCTAGAAGGTGATAAGTGAAGCCAGGTGGGTAGGAAAGGTCAAGGGCCGAAGAGAAAGGAATCTGATAGGAGAGGAGAGTGAACCAAAGGAGAAAGGGAAAGGGGAGGGTCCCAGGGTGAAGTGATAAGTAGATGAGAAGAGGTAAAAGGCCAGGGGAATAGAAGAAGAGGGGAGGGAAAGGGATTTTTTTAAACCAGAAGGTGAAATCGATATTCATGCCATCCGGATGAAGGCTACGCAAACAGTTTAATGCAATTTTCTGAGTGCTGGTAAAACTGCACTTCAGGGTACAATTTGGCCTTTATATTTCAGAAAGGGTAGCGTTATAATGCAGGCAAAGGTTAAACTGATTCCTGAGAAGAAGAGTTAATATATGAAGACAAGTTGCACAGGTCAAACCTATTACTCATGAGAGGTTAAATAAAGGTAATCTTACTGAAGAAAGATTCTTGGGGGGGGGGGTTAACAGGATGGATAGTGGGAGTATCTAGGACTAGGAAGCATGGAATCAAAAATAATTCTCCAATGCCAATGGCTCCCCACTACTGAGCACATCTACAAAGAAAGCTGCCTCAATAAAGCAGCATAAATTATCAAAGGTCCCCACCGGTCAGGCCACGCTCTCATTTCACTGCTGCCATCAGGAAGGAGGTACAGGAGCCTTGGGTCTCACCATTCGTTTCCCTTTCAGGCTCCTGAACCAGTGTCAAAAACTTCACTCATCTCAATTCTGAGCTAATTCCACAACCTACATGCTCACTTGCAAGGACTCTACAACTTGTGCTCTCAGTAATAAATAATTATTTATTATTTTGTTTTTGCCCAGTTTGTCTTCTTTTGCATATTGGTTCTTTGTTAATCTTCATTTGTGTGTAGTTTTTCCATTGGAGTTTTCATTATTTCTTTGTCCTACTGTGAATGCCTGCAAGAAATAAGTATATCATGACATATATGTACTTTGATAGCAAATTTACTTTGAACTCTTGGAGCTTTGAGCTTAAGCACAGACATGAAAAGGAAATTCTTCTCTAGGTAAGTTGTGATTCTTTGGAAGTTATCCCAATGACCTGTGCAGTTAGAATTATTTACTATGTTCAAGACAGGAACTGAAGAGAGTGTGAAGAAAATCAAACGTAAGTAATGTTAATAGGTACTTAATGGTCAGTGTGACATTGATGGGCCAAATGGCCTATTCATCTGCTGTATGACTCTGAAATGAACAATATGGGAAAAGAGCGGGAAAATAGTCATGAAGCAGAGATTAGATCAGCCATGATCTTATTGAAGGGTGGAGTAGGCTTGAGGGGCTAACTGGCCCCCTCTTGCTCTAGTCTCTTATGTTCTTACATTCTCCCAATTTTGGCAAGAGCAGCAGGAATTAAAACTTGGAGATTTGGACAAATGGAAGTCTTAGCAGTGCCTTCACCCCATTTTTGAGGTGATTGGCAAAGAGATGCTTTGTGCATGGCAGAGGAATCTTTCAGGAAGCAAACTGATTTAATTTTGTAAATATAACTGTACAGACCACTCACAACCCTTTGATCCTGGTGAATGTTTATCTTTTAGTTTGACACGAGTTTTACAGCAACTGAAGCTCAGGCCACTGCTCTAGTTCTGTGGAAAAAGTTTTGGATCAACATTTCTGCATCTGTTGATAAACCATTACTGTCTGTCGTACATAACACAGTTTTATTTATATCCTAAGGTATGCATGTGTAAGTTTACATATACAGTATGTCTGTCTCCATCTCTCTGTAAGTATCTCCCTTTCTTGTCTCTGTTCTCCCATGTCTATATCTGCATAATTCCCACCTTTGTTTCTCTGTCCCTCTATCTCCTCTTATTGCATAGTTTTTTCCCATCTCTCTTGTCTAGTCGTCAAGCTGATGTGGAGAAGTCGCGAATGGTTTCTCCTAGGTCCGGAGTGATTCGCTGCTGCGGACCCCAGGTCCTAATCGAGGTACGATCCCCTGTTTGGACAATTTAACCACCGGCCCAGGTAGACTGGGGGGTGGGGGTGTTCCTCTCTCTGCGACGCTGTGACACAGCCTCCGGCTGCTGTGTGACGAACTGACCACCGAGGCTTTGGACCTGCTCTGGGGATTTGGACCTAAGGACTCCATTTGGTTCGGAATGCTGTTGCTGTTGTTGCTCGCTTCAATTGTTTGCGTGGATTGTGTTTTATTTCTCTTTCTCTGAGCGCAGAGAGGTTTGGGGGTTTGTCCTTTTTTTAATTGAGTTCTTTTGGGCTTCTTGTTTTGCGGCTGTCTGTAAGCAGACTGATCTCAAGGTTGTATAATGTATACATTCTTTGATATTAAATGTCCTTTGAATCCTATTTTCTGCAAACATTCTGTCTCCTATCATTCTGCCATACTTTATTTCTCCTCTTGCTTTTCCTCCACTTACCTCACATATTTCCCTATTGTGTCATTTGCTTACCCTCTCTTCCTAATCCTCTTTTACTCCTTTCGTTCACCCACTCCTACATCTCACTTGTTTGTTTTCATGGTACCTCTCCAACAACCTTTCCTCAGTCTACCGATTACCTTCCATAGATATCTGTCTACATGTGGGCTTGTGTTCGTCTGTGTGCATGAGAGTTTGTGTGTATACGTCTCTGTCTTTCTCTACCCACTTGTTGGTAATCTATTACCTAGCACTTTTCTCTGTGTTAGTGCTGTATCAGTATTCCCTGAAATGCGTGTGTATGTGAGCGATTGCCATGGCAATTGTTTAAATCAGAGAACGGAGCAGCTAATTGGTAAAGCACAAAGGAGGAGGGAGGGACTGAGTGCCCACATCCTGCGCCTGATTGTTCAGTATTCAGCATCGGCAGCTGAAGGAACTATCAGCCGAGAAGGGTCATTGTTTTGTTTAGACAAGACGCCTCAAACACGACAGAATATCAAACTGCTCTTGTTACTCTGGACCTATCCAGGGCCAGGAACGCCATCACATGCCTCACTACTGACCATCTGCTGCTCACTGACAGTGGCCTCCCTGCAGCCCTGCAACGCTAAGAGCCATCTGCTGAAGTCTGTTTCCAGCCTGTTTTTTTGGAAAGGATGCTTTTATTTATGTATCCGTTTGAAATCAGCAGGGCTCACGACTCCCACGTGGGAGGCATTTTATTGTGGTGTTCGGTAAATGTACATCAGATTGAAAGAGCCACAGGCTGAAAATTAATTAAATTTTCCCTCTGCAGTACCCAGGACAATCTGAGGTTTTAACTACTTTCACTGTTTAATTTGTCATCATTGGTCAGGTTTCTGTGGACAAGGGGGTTATATAGACCAGCAAAACATTAAAACGCTCCACATTTGATGGAACAGATGTAATGTCTTGTTGAGCAAACGCAAAACAGACTCGTATGTCATTCAGTGAACCTTGTAGCTCGAGGAAACCATTTGGCCCATTATTCCTGTGCTGGCTTTTTAAAAGAGTTCTCCAGTTACTTCCTCTCCCTTCTATATTCCCTGAAATTCATTTTCTTTGGCTGTCTTTACAAACCTCTTTGAACAGGGTTACTGAATGTGCTCCTGCCCTCTTTCAGGCATCACCATCCGGGTCCTAATGACTTCAGCGTGTGGGGATGTCCCCCCTCAGGAACAGTTCCTTTCCCTCTGCCATCTGATTTCTAAATGGACATTGAACCCATGAAGACTACCTCACTACTTTTTAAATTTTCTGTTTTGCACAACTTATTTTAACTTAACTGTTTAATATACATACATGTATCTACTTTAATTCAGTTTTTACCTATGTTTATCATATATCGTACTGCTGCTGCATAGTTAACAAATCTCACTATATATGCTGGTGATACTGTCCTGCCGAAGGGTTTTGACCTGAAATGTCAATTGTACGCTTTTCCTAGATGCTGCCTGGCCTGCTGAGCTCCTCCAGCATTTTGTGTGTGTTGCTCGAATTTCCAACGTGCAGATTTTCTTTTGTTCATTGCCGGTGATATTAAACCTTTCTCTGAGTTTGCAGAAGGCTTCCAAGTTCACCGTGACTCACCTCATTACTGATAGAATGAAACTCTCTGTTCTGATGGAAATCACGCAAAACTCAAATCTAGGGTGCTCAAGCACAGGATAATGGGAGAATGGATCTCTCTGCTGAGACTTGAATCAAATGCAGCTCTCTGAAAACAGTGCAATCTTTGGGGGGAAGTGGAGAGGAGCATGAATCCATTTGAGCTGATCCATGGTCTTAATGACTGGTGGAACAAACTTAATGTTACATGGAGTCTGAGAGGAGTGGGATTGATTCTGAGTTTATTTCATAGCACTGTAAAGTTTTTTTTTCTCTCAGCTGTCGTTGATAAACAGCTCCCAGAGAGTTTGTTGGTTTGACTAATATCCTGTGTAAGTACTGGGAGTAGATGTGAGACAGCTAAAAGAATAGAATTTGCATGTAGCATTTCACAATAGGATTTACTCTCGCGCAGAGCGCATTTCACTACCTTTCCTATGTTCTCTCAGCTTCTGCACCACAACGTCGACTATGTCAGACTTTGTGCAAATCTATCACTTCTTTGAACTCCTATTTAAATATGCGGATTGCAAAAAGAACGCCACTTCCTAATTGTTGCCTTTGTATTGTCAAATGACCCTAGGAGTTTGACAAAGTGGTGATCAAGGAACCTCATAAACAAGAGAAGATCTACAGATGCTGGAAATCCGAGCAACCCGCACAAAATGCGGGAGGAACTCAGCAGGCCGGGCAGCATCTATGGAAGAGAGTACAGTCGACATTTCAGGTCCTGCTGAAGGGTTTTGGCCAGAAATGTCAACTGTACTCTTTTCCATAGATTCTGCCCAGTCTGCTGAGTTCCTCCAGCTGCTTGTCTATAAGGAAACCTCAGGAGGTCAAAAATTGTTCAGGAGGTACATCCCAAGAAAAAGGAACTAAGAGCCAGAATAAAACAACTTCAGACCAAGGTTGTGGAGAATGGTGGGACTGTGGCCACAGAGGAAATTAGACTGAAGAGTGAGAATTTTAAAACTGAGTCAACAGACCAGAAAGCAGACTTCTGAATAAAGGGGGTGAGAAGTGAATGGCATTTCTTTTGATCTAACTACCCTGGTATTGTCCTCAAATTTGCACCTCTGCCTAGTTTGCTTCCTACGCCATCTTCAAACTCACCATGCCCAAGAGAACCACTTCCTCTCTCTTAATCATATTTCTGCCAAGCTGCGGAATGCCCAGCTGCCCATCATGGCCCTGTGTCAGCTGATAACTTTCTGCAGGTACTTCTGTCCTCTCATCCAAATTTGACATTTCCACTCCGTTCTCAACTTCTGATTCTGCGATTTAGAATCAGAATCAGGTTTATTATCACTGACATATGTCATGAAATTTGTTGTTTTGTGCCAGCAGTACAGTGCAATACTCTATACATTACAATAATATAGATATATACAGTACTGTGCAAAAGTCTTAGGTATATATATATATATATTTATATATTATATAGCTAGGGTGCCCAAGACTTTTGCACAGTATTGTATTTGTCAACGTAGAGTGAAGAGCGAGTTGTACATCAGACGAGAACAAAGGATGTTGGAAATGGTGAGGGTGGAGCACCGCGGGAGGGGAGTGGGACATGTGGCAAAGAGGGAGTGCCAGGGGCTGGCAGTGGCACGGGTGTAGACACAGCCAGCCCTGGAACACCAAACAAGATCATTTGATTCCAAACTATTGGTTTATTGATCATCATAGACTGTCTCTCTGATGCTTCCTGCTCCCTGCTCCCTCCCCGCTCCCTTTCCCGACCATGATTCCCCTCTCCTTGCCCTCTTCCCACTCTCAGTCTTCAATAGAGTCCCATATCAGATTCAGATTTATCATCACTCACATAAGACATGGAATTTTTTTTTGAGGCAACAGTACAATGTATTACATAAAATTACTACAGTACTGTGCCAAAGGCTCCTTAGTTATATATACATGTGCCCAAGAATTTTGCACAATATTGTGTATGTGTGTTTATTTGGGGTGATATGCCATGTAATTGGAACAGGAGATTGCTGCCAAACAGTTTCTGCAATTGCATGCAATTGTCAGCGGTGGATGGCAATCTTGAGGTTTTGCCAGGGATGTTCGAACAGGTTAAGGTCAGGATTCTGACTGGGCCACTCAAGGATATTAATTTTCTTTATTTGAAGTCACTCTATGGTTGCTCTAACAGTGTGCTTTGGGTTGTTGTCCTGCTGAAAGACGAACTTCCTCCCTAGTTTAAGCTTTCTGGCAGAGGCTAGTAGGTTTTAAACAGGATCTCTTTATATATAGAAGCATTCATCTTCCCATCAGTCCTGACCAGATTTCCAGACCCTGCTGCTGAAAAGCATCCCCATCGCATGATGCTACCTCCACCACACTTTACAATAGTGATGGTGCTGGCTGATGCACAGTATTAGCTTTACACCACACATACCACTTAAAAGACATATCTTTGCTGGTAAAGACTTTGCAAAGCATCACTGAGAAGATACTGTATGGAAGAAGGTCTTGTGGTCAGATGGGACTGAAGTGAAAATTTTTGGCCTCAGAACTAAGCAGAACATGTGGTGTAAATCTAATTCTGTGCATTTTGCCCTCAACTTTTGGAAGAGGACAGCGAGGCTTTGAGAGGAAGTGCGGCGGCGGCCATTTTCAAGTTGTCCAATTGCGTCTCAGATCGGAGTTCTGAGAGGCGGGACTGCGCAGGTACGTGAAGGAGGCCTGGGAAGGAGGGAAGATATAAAAAGAATGCAGCCTTAAGAAGCGGGCAGCTTCGTTTGCGGGCAGCGGAGTGCGCCGGGAGCAGAGTGTAGGGCGTGGGCTCAGAGGGCTTAGGCGGAAGAGGGCACAGTAGGCTTATCTTTTAGTTCTTGTTATTTTCAGTTATTCGGGAAATATGAGTGTGAGGGCAGCTTGTTGGTGTCAGATGTGGGAGGCCCTGGAGTCTCTGAGCCTCCCGGACGTCCACATCTGCGCCAGGTGCACCGAACTGCAGCTCCTGAGGGACCGAGTTAGGGAACTGGAGCTGCAGCTCGATGACCTTTGCCTGGTCAGGGAGAGTGAGGAGGTGATAGAGAGGAGTTACAGGCAGGTGGTCATTCCGGGACCACGGGAGGCAGATAGGTGGGTTACAGTCAGGAAGGGGAAGAGGCAGGTACTAGAGAGTACCCCAGTGGCTGTACCCCTTGACAATAAGTACTCATGTTTGAGTGCTGTTGGGGGGGACAGCCTACCTGGTGGAAGTGACAGTGGCCGGGCCTCCGGCACAGAAGACAGCCCTGTAGCTCAGAAGGGTAGGGTTAGAAGAAAGAGGTCCATAGTAATAGGGGACTCAATAGTCAGGGGCTCAGACAGGCGGTTCTGTGCAGGTGATCAGGAGTCCCGGATGGTAATTTGCCTCCCTGGTGCCAGGGTTCGGGACATCTCTGATCGCGTCCAAGATATCCTGAAGTGGGAGGGTGAGGAGCCAGAGGTCGTGGTACATGTAGGTACCAATGACATAGGTAGGAAAGGGGAAGAGGTCCTGAAATGAGAGTATAGGGAGTTAGGAAGGCAGTTAAGAAGAAGGACCGCAAAGGTAGTAATCTCGGGATTACTGTCTGTGCCACGCGACAGTGAGAGTAGGAATGGAATTAGGTGGAGGATGAATGTGTGGCTGTGGGATTGGAGCAGGGGGCAGGGATTCAAGTTTCTGGATCATTGGGACCTCTTCTGGGGCAGGCGTGACCTGTTCAAGAAGGACGGGTTACACTTGAATCCTAGGGGGACCAATATCCTAGCGGGGAGGTTTGCTGGGGCCACAGGGCAGACTTCAAACTAGTAAGATGGGGAATCAATTTCAGGAAACTATGGGAGAGGAGGTTAGTTCACCAGTAGAGCAAGTAAATAGACCGTGTGTGAGGGAGGAAAGGCAGGTGATGGAGAAGGGATGCGCTCAGCCTGAAGATGTAGGGGAGAAGAAAGAAAAGGATAATAAATTTGAATGCATTCTTAGGGATGAAAAGAGAGGAGGAGGTGGAGAGTATCTTAAATGTATCTATTTTAATGCTAGGAGCATTGTAAGAAAGGTGGATGAGCTTAAAGTGTGGATTGATACCTGGAATTATGATGTTGTAGCTATTAATGAAACATGGTTGTAGGAAGGGTGTGATTGGCAACTAAATATTCCTGGATTTAGTTGCTTCAGGTGTGATAGAGTAGGAGGGGCCAGAGGAGGAGGTGTTGCATTGCTTGTCCGAGAAAATCTTATGGCGGTGCTTTGGAAGGATAGATTAGAGAGCTCCTCTAGGGAGGCTATTTGGGTGGAATTGAGGAATGGGAAAGGTGTAGTAACACTGATAGGAGTGTATTATAGGCCACCTAATGGGGAGCGTGAGTTGGAAGTGCAAATGTGTAAGGAGATAGCAGATATTTGTAGTAAACACAAGGTGGTGATTGTGGGAGATTTTAATTTTCCACACGTAGACTGGGAAGCTCATTCTGTAAAAGGGCTGGATGGTTTAGAGTTTGTGAAATGTGTGCAGGATATTTTTTTGCAACAATACATGGAAGTACCGACTAGAGATGGGGCAGTGTTGGATCTCCTGTTAGGGAATGCTATAGGTCAGCTGACAGATGTATGTGTTGGGGAGCACTTCAGGTCCAGTGATCACAATAGCATTAGCTTCAATATAATTATGGAGAAGGACAGGACAGGACCTAGAGTTGAGATTTTTGATTGGAGAAAGGCTAACTTTGAGGAGATGCGAAGGGATTTAGAGAGAGTGGATTGGGTCAAGTTGTTTTTTGGGAAGGATGTAATAGAGAAGTGGAGGTCATTTAAGGGTGAAATTATGAGGGTACAGAATCTTTATGTTCCTGTTAGGTTGGAAGGAAAGGTTAAAGGTTTGAAAGCACCATGGTTTTCAAGGGATATTAGAAATTTGGTTCGGAAAAAGAGGGATGTCTACAATAGATATAGGCAGCATGGAGTAAAGGAATTGCTCGAGGAATATAAAGAATGTAAAAGGAATCTTAAGAAAGAGATTAGAAAAGCTAAAAGAAGATACGAGGTTGGTTTGGCAAATAAGGTGAAAGTAAATCCTAAAGGTTTCTACAGTTATATTAAAAGCAAGAGGATAGTGAGGGATAAAATTGGCCCCTTAGAGAATCAGAGTGTTCAGCTATGTGTGGAGCCGAGGGAGATGGGAGAGATTTTGAACGATTTCTTCTCTTCGGTATTCACTAAGGAGAAGGATATTGAATTGTCTAAGGTGTGGGAAACAAGTAAGGAAGTTATGGAACCTATGACAATTAAAGAGGTGGAAGTACTGGCGCTTTTAAGAAATTTAAAAGTGGATAAATCTCCGGGTCCTGACAGGATATTCCCCAGGACCTTGAGGGAAGTTTGTGTAGAAATAGCAGGAGCTCTGACGGAGATCTTTAAGATGTCATTAGAAACGGGGATTGTGCCGGAGGATTGGCGTATTGCTCATGTGGTTCCATTGTTTAAAAAGGGTTCTAGAAGTAAGCCTAGCAATTATAGACCTGTCAGTTTGACATCAGTGGTGGGTAAATTAATGGAAAGTATTCTTAGAGATAGTATTAATAATTATCTGGATAGACAGGATCTGATTAGGAGTAGCCAGCATGGATTTGTGCGTGGAAGGTCATGTTTGACAAACCTTATTGAATTTTTTGTAGAAGTTACGAGGAATGTTGACGAGGGTAAGGCAGTGGATGTAGTCTATATGGACTTCAGCAAAGCCTTTGACAAAGTTCCACATGAAAGGTTAGTTAAGAAGGTTCAGTCATTAGGTATTATTGCTGGAGTAATAAAATGGATTCAACAGTGGCTAGATGGGAGATGCCAGAGAGTAGTGGTGGATAATTGTTTATTGGAATGGAGGCCGGTGACTAGCGGGGTGCCTCAGGGATCTGTTTTGGGCCCAATGTTGTTTGTAATATACATAAATGATCTGGATGACGGGGTGGTAAATTGGATTAGTAAATATGCCGATGATACTAAGGTAGGAGGTGTTGTGGATAATGAGGTGGGTTTTCGAAGCTTGCAGGGAGATTTATGCCAGTTAGAAGAATGGGCTGAACGTTGGCAGATGGAGTTTAATGCTGAGAAGTGTGAGGTTCTACATTTTGGCAGGAATAATCCAAATAGAACATACAGGGTAAATGGTAGGGCATTGAGGAATGCAGAGGAACAGAGAGATCTAGGAATAACTGCATAGTTCCCTGAAGGTGGAGTCTCATGTAGATAGGGTGGTGAAGAAGGCTTTTGGAACGCTGGCCTTTATAAATCAAAGCATTGAGTACAGAAGTTGGAATGTAATGTTAAAATTGTACAAGGCATTGGTAAGGCCAAATTTAGAATATTGTGTGCAGTTCTGGTCACTGAATTATAGGAAAGATATCAATAAATTAGAGAGAGTGCAGAGACGATTTACTAGGATGTTACCTGGGTTTCAGCACTTAAGTTACAGAGAAAGGTTGAACAAGTTAGGTCTCTATTCATTGGAGCGTAGAAGGTTGAGGGGGGATTTGATGGAGGTATTTAAAATTTTGAGAGGGATAGATAGAGTTGATGTGAATAGGCTGTTTCCATTGATAGTAGGGGAGATTCAAATGAGAGGAGATAATTTGAGAGTTAGGGGGCAGAAGTTTAAGGGAAATACGAGGGGGTATTTCTTTACTCAGAGAGTGATAGCTGTTTGGAATGAGCTTCCTGTAGAAGTAGTAGAGGCCAGTTCAGTTGTGTCATTTAAGGTAAAATTGGATAGGTATATGGACAGGAAAGGAGTGGAGGGTTATGGGCTGAGTGCGGGTAGGTGGGACTAGGTGAGATTAAGAGTTCGGCACGGACTAGGAGGGCCGAGATGGCCTGTTTCCGTGCTGTGATTGTTATATGGTTATATGGTTAACTTCTTAGTACTACCTCACCTTCCAGGGCATAGCCTCTTCTCACCACTGCCATCAAGGAGGAGGTCTAGGGGTCTGAAGATGCACACTCAATGTTTTAGGAGCACCTTCCTCCCCTCCACCATCAGATTTTTGAATGCTTCATGTACCCATGAATATTGTCTCACAATTTTGCTCTTTTACACTATATAATTTTATTGTAACTATTGCACCATACTGCCGCCACTGCAAATCACAAATTTCATGACTTATTCAGTGATAATAAACCTGATTCTGGTCAGCAGCAAAGGCTTCTGGTCCCAGGCCTGCACTGCTGGCCCCCTGTGTATGCACTCTTACCTCATCTCAGTTTGGATCTCATCACATCCTGCTCCTCAGGAATATCCAGTAAAAGCACAACATCAGTATCCATACACAATGCTGGAGGAACTCAGCAGGTCAGGCAGTCCTGACGAAGGGTCTTGGCCCAAAACGCTGACTCTTTATTCCTCTCCAGAGATGCTGCCTGACCTGCTGAGTTCCTCCAGTATTTTGTGTGCGTTACTTTGGATTTCCAGTGTCCGCAGAATCGCTTCTGTTATCAGTATCCATTTTTGCATGGGCAGCATCTCCCCTTTTTAATTCATCCAACTGCTTGAACTGCACCCAGTATTGGATGAGCTAAAATTTCCTCCATCTACACAAAAGACCAAAGCTGTCCCCAACTCTATCTATTTGACGCCACTTCTTGTGACTGAAATTAAACAATTCACCTCGCTCTATCTCGCTGCTGAAGAAATTTCTCCTAATTCAAGTTGACCAGTCAAGTTTATTGTCATTTAACTATGCATATGAATATAATGTATATAGAAACAAGATGTTTCTTTGAACCAGGGTGTAAAGCACAGTAGCACACATAGCACATGACAACTTATGAAGTTAAGGATAAAATCTACAGAGGAATCACACACAAATAACAAACTAAAGTGCATTAATATTAAATATTGTAAGGTACGAAACACTAACCAGTGACACTTCGAATACAATGAGACTGGGCGTTCAGAAGCCTAGTGGCCTGAGGGAAGAAATTGTTTTCATTTTAACCATTCTTGTTTTTATTCATCGTAGCCTCCTGCCTGATGGTAGAAAGTCAAAGAGGATGCTGGATGGACGGGTGGGATCCTTAACAATACTAAGGGCCCCGCGTGTACGGCACTGCTGATAAATTTTAGTCCTGAGTGGCTTGGCCCTTACGAATAGTAAATTGTACATTGTACATGGTAAATGGTAGGGCATTGAAGAATGAAGTAGAACAGAGTGATGTAGGAATAATGGTACATAGTTCCCTGAAGGTGGAATCTCATGTGGATAGGGTGGTGAAGAAAGCTTTTGGTATGCTGGCCTTTATAAATCAGAGCATTGAGTATAGGAGTTGGGATGTAATGTTAAAATTGTACAAGGCATTGATAAGGCTGAATTTGGAGTATTGTGTACAGTTCTGGTCACTGAATTATAGGAAAGATATCAACAAAATAGAGAGAGTACAGAGGAGATTTACTAGAATGTTACCTGGGTTTCAGCACCTAAGTTACAGGGAAAGATTGAACAAGTTAGGTCTTTATTCTTTGGAGCGTAGAAGGTTGAGGGGGTACTTGATAGAGGTATTTAAAAGAATGAGGGGGATAGATCAAGTTGATGTGGATAGGCTTTTTCCATTGAGAGTAGGGGAGATTCAAACAAGAGGACATGATTTGAGAGTTGGGGGTAAAAGTTTAAGGGTAACACGAGGGGTAACTACTCAGAGAGTGGTAGCTATGTGGAATGAGCTTCCAGTAGAAGTGGTAGAGGCAGGTTTGGTATTGTTGTTTAAAGTAAAATTGGATAGGTATATGGACAGGAAAGGAATGGAGGGTTATGGGCTGAGTGCAGACCAGTGGGACTAGGTGAGTGTAAGCGTTGGCACAGACTAGAAGGGTCGAGATGGCCTGTTTCCATGCTGTAATTGTTATATGGTTATATGGTTAATAGACTGTGAGCCTTGAAGCTGGATACGCCAAGCCAGAAGACACACACTCTCTGTATCTAACCTGCGGGCCCCATAAAATTAAAAGATTAGCTTTATTTGTCACACGTACATCAAGCCATGCAGTGGAACGTGTTGTTTTCTGTCAACGGCCAACACAGTCGGAGGATTATACTGGGTGTAGCCCGAAGTGTCGCCATGCTTCTGGCACCAACGTAGCGTGCCTGCAAGTCACTGACCCTACTCATACGTCTTTTGGAATGTGGGAGGAAACCAGAGCCCCTGGAGAAAACCCACATAGTCACGGGGAGAGCAGGATCCTGATTGGTTACCACTGGCACTGTAGAGCGATTGCACTAACCCCTGAGCTACCGTGCCACTGAAATCATGTACCTATCAATGAGATTGCTCACTCTTCTGAATTCTAGAACAGACAGATTGAATCTGCACATTCGCTCCTCGTACAGTGAACCCACCATCTGAGGAACAAGCATGGTTAATCTTGACTGAGCTCTCTTTAAGGTACGTGCATATGTTTTCATGTAAAGAGACCAAAGCTTCCAGCTGAGATCTCAGAAAGCTCCTATATAATTACAGCAATTACTCTTGTGATGCTGCTGCAAGCAAATTGTTTATTGTAACTGTACTCAGTCTACTTGTGCACATGATAGTAAACTCAATTTACTTTATTCCTATTCATAATATATAGGACAGCACACTATTTACCTTCTGAATCATTTACTTGCTTGCACTTTGGCATTTGATGACTTGTATGCAAAGCTCCCAGTTTGTACTGTTGCCACTCTGGGGCCATGCCTTTAGCTGTTGAGACCTTCAACTCTGCAGTTCCCTTCCTAACTACATATTTAACCTACCTTCTCCTATGAGAAATTTTTTAAAATCTGCTTCTTAAACCAAATTTTAGTTATCCATCTTCAATATCCCATGTGGCTCAATGTCAGTTTTTGTTTGATTGTGAACACCATGAGAAGTTTTGCCAATTTGCACTCGCTTTTGTTGTCAAGATGGCTGAGCCGGGAGGTCGGAAGCCTGGAGGCCTAATTTGGAGTTGGAGGACTGTCTATCTGTATGTGTGGGTGGGAGGGTGGCTGGAAGGCAGGACAAGGGCTTGTGTTGGTGCCTGTGCTCTGTGTGGTTCTGCTGAGGATTGCAGGCATGTGTCGGAATGTGTGGTAACACTTGCGGGCTGCCCCAGCACATCCCTAGGTGTGTTGGTTGTTAATGCAAAATACACATTTCTCTGTATGTCTTGATGAGCATGTGATAAATAGGTCTGAATCTGAAACTGTAAAGCACAGAAAAATTAGAACTACATTTCAGTAATTGTATTTGCAATTGCAGTTTGTTGTCTTCTGCACTCTGATTGATCTTTCATTGATCCTGTTATAGTTACTACTCTATAGATTTGCACACAAGAAAACGAGCCTCAGGGTTGTATATGTACTTTGATAATAAAATTTACTTTGAACGAGGAGGTTTGACGATTACCGTGAGTGGCAGTTTGCTCTGGGATAGTGTGGCAGTCGGGGTTTGTGGGAGAGGGCTGGTAGCAGCGTTGAGGGTAATGTCAGCGGCAGGAGTCAATTCACTGGGCTTGGTGCTGCAGCTTTTCATATCCGAGCTAGGTATTTTTATGATGCTCAAGTCTCTGGGCACAAGTACTCAGGAATTCACAATCCAGTGAGCCCCAGGACGCTGCAGAGGAAACTGAGATGAAACAGCTGTCAGCTTTATTTTGTCCTGTGTCTTTTCAATTGATTTATTACACAAGGATCCATAACCTCCAAGGTGTTTGATGTGACCCTTTGGTGTTGTTCTGTCCCGTTTGATCCCTTAATTTATTCTGCATTTAAACAGTTCCACACCTGGTGCCCAAATTCCATCTTCAAAGCTCTGAGGGTTCATTTCACTCTCACACTTGACTACATCCTACCCAGTCATTAACACCACATTGTTACTAGCACATCAAATGATTTGGGGAAACAACTACCCTGTTAAAGGCACTACATCATGACATTGCCTGGTTTGAAATCCCTTTCTCCCATCCTAAACAAAAATAACTTTGCAGTGCTATGGGTCCCATACACCCTGACTTTCACTGGGAATCGATCCTACTCACCCTGACTCTCAATGGGAATTGATCCTACACACGCTAACCCTCACTGGGGGACAGTTCCCACACACACTGACCTTCACTGGGGGATAGGTCCCACACACACTGACCCTCACTGGGGGATGGGTCCCCCCCCCACACACACTAACCCTCACTGCGGGACAGGTCCCACACACACTGACCCTCACTGGAGAACGGGTCCCACACACACTGACCCTGACTGGGGGATGGGTCCCACACACACTGACCCTCACTGGGGGACGGGTTCCACACACACTGACCCTCACTGGGGGATGGGTCCCACACACACTGACCCTCACTGGGGGACGGGTCCCACACACACTGACCCTGACTGGGTGTCAGGTCCCAAACACTCCGACCCTCACTGGGAGTTGGGTCCCACAGACACTGACCCTCAGTGGGGGATGGGTCCCAATCACACACTGACCCTCACTGGGGGATGGGTCCCACTCACACACTGACCCTCACTGGGCGACAGGTCCCACACACATTGACCCTCACAGGGGGATGGGTCCCCCCCCACACACACTGACCCTCACTGGGGGATGGGTCCCACACACACTGACCCTCACTGGGGGATGGGTCCCCCCCCACACACACTGACCCTCACTGCGGGACGGGTCCCACACACACTGACCCTCACTGGGGGATGGGTCCCCCCCCACACACACTAACCCTCACTGCGGGACGGGTCCCACACACACTGACCCTCACTGGGGGATGGGTCCCACACACACTGACCCTCACTGGGGGACGGGTCCCACACACACTGACCCTGACTGGGTGTCAGGTCCCAAACACTCCGACCCTCACTGGGAGTTGGGTCCCACAGACACTGACCCTCAGTGGGGGATGGGTCCCAATCACACACTGACCCTCACTGGGGGATGGGTCCCACTCATACACTGACCCTCACTGGGCGACAGGTCCCACACACATTGACCCTCACAGGGGGATGGGTCCCCCCCCACACACACTGACCCTCACTGGGGGATGGGTCCCACACACACTGACCCTCACTGGGGGATGGGTCCCCCCCCACACACACTGACCCTCACTGCGGGACGGGTCCCACACACACTGACCCTCACTGGGGGATGGGTCCCCCCCCACACACACTAACCCTCACTGCGGGACGGGTCCCACACACACTGACCCTCACTGGGGGATGGGTCCCACACACACTGACCCTCACTGGGGGACGGGTCCCACACACACTGACCCTGACTGGGTGTCAGGTCCCAAACACTCCGACCCTCACTGGGAGTTGGGTCCCACAGACACTGATCCTCAGTGGGGGATGGGTCCCAATCACACACTGACCCTCACTGGGGGATGGGTCCCACTCATACACTGACCCTCACTGGGCGACAGGTCCCACACACATTGACCCTCACAGGGGGATGGGTCCCCCCCCACACACACTGACCCTCACTGGGGGATGGGTCCCACACACACTGACCCTCACTGGGGGATGGGTCCCCCCCCCACACACACTGACCCTCACTGCGGGACGGGTCCCACACACACTGACCCTCACTGGGGGATGGGTCCCCCCCCACACACACTAACCCTCACTGCGGGACGGGTCCCACACACACTGACCCTCACTGGAGAACGGGTCCCACACACACTGACCCTGACTGGGGGACAGGTCCCACACACAAACTGACCCTCACTGGGTGTCAGGTCCCACACCGACCCTCACTGGGAGTTGGGTCCCACAGACACTGACCCTCAGTGGGGGAACGGGTCCCACACACACTGACCCTCACTGGGGGACGGGTCCCACTCACACACTGACCCTCACTGGGCGACGAGTCCCACACACACACACTGACCCTCACTGGGCGACGGGTCCCACACACACACTCTGACCCTCACTGGGGGACGGGTCCCACACACACTGACCCTCACTGGGGGACGGGTCCCACACACACACACACTGACCCTCACTGGGTGTCGGGTCCCACACACTCCGACCCTCACTGGGAGATGGGTCCCACACACACTGACCCTCACTGGGAGATGGGTCCCACACACACTGACCCTCACTGCGGGACGGGTCCCACACACACTGACCCTCACTGGGGGATGGGTCCCCCCCCACACACACTAACCCTCACTGCGGGACGGGTCCCACACACACTGACCCTCACTGGAGAACGGGTCCCACACACACTGACCCTGACTGGGGGACAGGTCCCACACACAAACTGACCCTCACTGGGTGTCAGGTCCCACACCGACCCTCACTGGGAGTTGGGTCCCACACACACTGACCCTCACTGGGGGATGGGTCCCCCCCCCACACACACTGACCCTCACTGCGGGACGGGTCCCACACACACTGACCCTCACTGGGGGATGGGTCCCCCCCCACACACACTAACCCTCACTGCGGGACAGGTCCCACACACACTGACCCTCACTGGAGAACGGGTCCCACACACACTGACCCTGACTGGGGGATGGGTCCCACACACACTGACCCTCACTGGGGGACGGGTTCCACACACACTGACCCTCACTGGGGGATGGGTCCCACACACACTGACCCTCACTGGGGGACGGGTCCCACACACACTGACCCTGACTGGGTGTCAGGTCCCAAACACTCCGACCCTCACTGGGAGTTGGGTCCCACAGACACTGACCCTCAGTGGGGGATGGGTCCCAATCACACACTGACCCTCACTGGGGGATGGGTCCCACTCACACACTGACCCTCACTGGGCGACAGGTCCCACACACATTGACCCTCACAGGGGGATGGGTCCCCCCCCACACACACTGACCCTCACTGGGGGATGGGTCCCACACACACTGACCCTCACTGGGGGATGGGTCCCCCCCCACACACAATGACCCTCACTGCGGGACGGGTCCCACACACACTGACCCTCACTGGGGGATGGGTCCCCCCCCACACACACTAACCCTCACTGCGGGACGGGTCCCACACACACTGACCCTCACTGGAGAACGGGTCCCACACACACTGACCCTGACTGGGGGACAGGTCCCACACACACACTGACCCTCACTGGGCGACGGGTCCCACACACACACTCTGACCCTCACTGGGGGACGGGTCCCACACACACTGACCCTCACTGGGGGACGGGTCCCACACACACACACACTGACCCTCACTGGGTGTCGGGTCCCACACACTCCGACCCTCACTGGGAGATAGGTCCCACACACACTGACCCTCACTGGGAGATGGGTCCCACACACACTGACCCTCAGTGGGGGAACGGGTCCCACACACACTGACCCTCACTGGGTGTCGGGTCCCACACACTCCGACCCTCACTGGGAGATGGGTCCCTCACTCACCGACCCTCACTGGGGACGGGTCCGACACACACTGACCCTCACTGGGGGACGGGTCCGACACACACTGACCCTCATTGGGGGATGGGTCCGACACACACTGACCCTCACTGGGGAATGTGTTCAGAGGAGGTTCACAAGGGTGATTCTGGGAGTGAAAGGATATCATGTGAGTAATGTTTGATGGCTCTGGGCCTGTACTCTCTAGAATTTAGAAGGATGAGAGAGGATCTCATTAAAACCTTTCGAATGTTGAAAGGTCTGGACAGAGTAGATATGGAAAGGATGTTTCCTATGGTGGAGGAGTTTAGAACAAGAGAACACAGCCTCAGGATAAAGGTGTGTCTATTTAAAACAGAGACTCTTTAGCCAGAGGGTGGTAAATTTGTGGAATTTAGTACCACAAGCAGCTGTGGAGGCCAGGTCATTGGGTGTATTTAAGACAGAGATTGATAGGATCTTGATTGGCCATGGCATCGAAGGTTATGGTGAGAAGGCCAGGGAGTGGGGCTGAGGAGGGGAAGAAAAGGATCAGCCATAATTCAAAGGTGGAGCAGACTCGATGGGCCAAATGACCTCTTTCAGCTCCTACTTCTTATTACGTTCTAAATTCTACCACTCGCTTACACATGGGGGCAAAGTACCGTTCTCAGTTCACTTGCCAGTACTTTTTTTTAGGACACGGGAGGAAATGCATTCAGTCACCGGGAGAGCATGCAACCTACAATACCGGCGTCATCCATTTGAATTTAAACCATGGTCCGTGCAGAGCCAGTGGTTCAATAGACCAATCGGCATCCCTGAGAAACAGGCAATCTGATCATTGTACCTCACACTGCCTTGGATCGCTGGACAATACTAATGCCTATGTCAGGATGCTGTTTATTAACTACAGGTCAGCATTTTAACCCAATCATTCCTACATTTCTGATCGGAATGCCTGGGCTTCTGTATCCCTCTGCAACTGGACCCTTGATTTCCTAACTGGAAGACCGCAATCTCTGCAGATCGGAAACAATATCTCCACCTCGCTTACTGTCAACACTGGCACACCTTAGGGATGTGTGCTTAGCCCACTGCTCTACTCTATCTACACCCGTGACTGTGTGGCTAGGCACATCTCAAATGCATCTATAAATTTGCAGATGACACAACTAGTGTTGGCAGAATCTCAGATGGTGATGAAAGGGTGTGCAGGAGTAAGATATATCAGCTAATTGAGTGGTGTCACAGAAACGACTTTGCACTCAACATCAGTAAGACCAAATAACTGATTGTGGACTTCAGAAAGGGTAAAATGAGGAAAAACACACCATTCCTCAGAGAGGGATCAGAAGTGGAAAGAGCAAGCAATTTCAAGTTGCTAGATGCCAGTATCTTTGAGGATCTATCCTCAGCTCAACATATCGATGTAGTTACAAAGAAGGCACAACAGCAGCTATATTTCATTAGGAGTTTGAGGAGATTTGGTGTGTTACCAAAGGTACTCACAAATGTCTACAGATGTACTGTAGAGAGCATTCTGACTGGCTAGTATGGTTGTGAGAAGGGGGGTGGGGGTTGCTACTGCACAGGATCAAAAATAAGCTACAGAGAGTTGTAAACTTAGTCAACTCCATCACAGGCACCAGGCTCCATAGTATCCAGGACATCTTCAAGGAGCAATGCCTTAAAATGGTGGCATCCATCATTAAGGACCCCCATCATCCAGGACATGCCCTCTTCTCATTGAGGTACAGAAACCTGAAGGCAACAATTCAGGAACAGCTTCTTCTCTGCCATCCATTTTCTGAATGGACATTAAACTCATGAACACAAACTCACTACTTTTTTAAAAATTTGTATTTTTGCACTATTGAGATTTGTTTCTTTTCCTCTATTAGTATGTATTGTATTGTACTGCTACCACAAAGGCAGCCGGATTTTGATGACATATACAAAATGCTGGAGGAAATCAGCAGGCCAGGCAGCATTTATGAAAAAAAGTACAGTCGACATTTTGTCCAATACCCTTCGGCAGGAATAGAGAAAAAAGGAAAGGAGTTGATGTAAAAGGTGGGGGAGGGGAAGGATAAAATAAATAGATGGGTAGTTGATTGGTGAAAGAGATACAGGGCTGGAGAAGGAGGAGTCAGATAGGTGGGGATAGAAGGCCATGGGAGAAAGAAAAGGGGGAGAAGCACCAGAGGGAGTGATGGATAGGCAAGAAGATATGGTGAGAGAAAGAAAAGGGGATGGGAAATGGTGCTGGAAAGGGCATGAGGGGTGGCCATTACCAGAAGTTCAAGAAATTGATGTTCATGCCATCAGGTTGCAGGCTACCTAGACAGAATATAAGGCGTTGTTCCTCCAACTTGAGTGTGGCTTCATTGCGACAATAGAGGAGGCCATGGATTGGCGTATCGGAATGGAAATGAGAAGTGGAATTAAAATGGGTGGCCATTGGGAGATCCCACTTGTCCTGGCGGACAGAGCATAGATGCTCGGCGAAACGGTCTCCCAATCTACGTCCTTAACTTTTGATAACACATGATGATGGTGTTATTAAGCCTGATTCTGGCTGCAAAACACTTGTGATCAACATGTGGATGTGAAAGGCCCAATATTAATACAAGTCATGGGTGTCTGCTGTGGACAGTTGTCCCAATAATCTGTTCCTTGATCTGTGGGAATGTTTCTCAGTTCACATGCAAGGGTTCCCTTTCCATCATCCACTCTTTTTCGCTCCCTCTCTTTCATCCTCTTGCCCTTTTCCCCATTCCTCCTGCCCTCTTACTCGCCCATTTCCCTTCTGCTACTGAGGTAACGCAACCAAAGTCAGCAGGATATAAGGGTATAAGTAAAGTCCCCTCCCCACCCCTGCCTGCCTTCGTTTTGTCACTACTCACAGTGGGAAAGAGATTCATTGATGGTGAGGTGGAAATGAACATCATAAATCAGCACAAAATAAAAGAGATGAATTAACCTAAAAATAAAACTGTTGTGAGATCCCGCCACCTTTTTCCTGTGTGTACAGTGATCTATTTAAGTAACAGGATGTGGAAGATCCTTTAACCTTGCAGCCAGAATTTAAAAAGCTCATTCAAATTTATGTAAACTGGACCAGAAAACAAATGCACAGTTTTACTCGAAGGTGATTAATGCTTTTCTTACCAAAAAAAAACCTGGCCTTTTGCTGAGGGAAACCATTTATGTCATTACCATGGTAACAATACCGGAGTGGGTACGTTTCTGTGGAGTGGTTTCATTTAGTGCTTCCTCTGTCCCAACCTCCCCACACACCTCCTACCAGAGTGTTGTTCTGTAAAAATCCCCACAATCTGACCAACCCCATGCGCACATGCCTCATGATAAACTCACAGAAATCTACACGTGAATTACAGGCAAGAGTAGATCACTTGCTCTCTCAGTCCTGTTTCACTAACTAATAAGATTGTGGTTGATCAGATTGTAACCTGAATTCCACATGCCTGAATGTTGTCATTGTGTATATGGTACAACTCATTGACTTGCATTTCCTGTACATTGTACATCCGAGGGAAAGAAAATTCTCTCTCAAATTTAGCCACTTTTTTAATGTAGGAAGCAAGAAAATTAATTTGTATCAGCAAGCTCCCACCTTATCCACATCCTCTTTCCATATTCATGATGACATTTGCAGATGTTGGGAAGAACATCACTTCTGTCCCTCAGACTGTGGCCATCACGACCAGCACATAACACCCTCCAAGTTGTATAACTGGCTTCCTGGATTCGATCACAAACAAGAGAGAATCTGCAGATGCTGGAAATCCAAGCACCACACACAAAATGCTGGAGGAACTCAGCAGGCCAGGCAGCATCAATGGAAATGAGTATAGTCGATGTTTTGGGCCGCGACCTCATCAGGAGTGGAGAAAAAAAGGATGAGGAGTCAGAGTAAGAAGATGGAGGAAGGGAAGGAAGAAACACAAAGTGATAGATAAAACCAGGAAGGGTGAAGTAAAGAGCCTGGAAGTCAATTGGTTAAAGAGATAAAGGGCTGGAGAAGGGGGAGTTTGATAGGAGAGGACATGGAAGAAAGAAAAGGGGGAGGAGCACCAGAAGAAGGTGATGGGCAATCAAGGAGGTAAGATGAGAGAGGGAAGCCGGGATGGAAATGGTGAAGGAAGAGGGGGTGGGAGGTATTACCAAAAGTTTGAGAAATTGATGTTCATGCCATCAGGTTGAAGGCTACCCAGACAGAATGTAAAGTGTAGCTCCTCCAACCTGAGTGTGGCCTAATCACAACAGTAGGGGAGGTTGTGGATTAAAATGTCAGAATGGAAATGGGAAGTGAAATTAAAATGGGTGGCCACTAGGAGATCCTGTTTTTTCAGGCTGATGGATCGTAGGTGCTCGGCAAAGCGGTCTCCCATTTTACGTCAGGTCTCACTGATGAAGGGTCTCGGCCCGAGATGTCAACTGCACTCTTTCCCATTGATGCTGCCTAGCCCATTGAGTTCCTCCAGCATTTTGTGTGCGTTTCCTGGATTCTATGCTCAATGTCACGGAGTGGCTTTTGAACTATTGAAGTTCTGATTGGGACAAGGAACAAAAGCCCCATGTTCCATTTCATATTGGAAAATTTTTGTTGCAGAGGAATGTGGAATCTATAACCAAATGAAGTTGAGGCCAGTACACTGAATGGCAGAACAGTCTTGAAGGTCTGACTTGCCTCCCATCTTCCTTTAAAAATAGGATTTAAGAAAGCACATGAGAGAGAATAAATAGGATCAATGTGGGCTTAGATGAAGAAATATGGGAGGAGCCTCTGAGTGCAACATAACCAAGTGAACCAAGTGGGCAGAATGGCCACCATTTTGTTGTAAAGTACCTGTAAGCACCCAGAGTGGATATGCTATACTTATAGAACAACCTGAAGAAGCGTAATAGGCCAAGATGGAACACAGATTGATCTAGTGAGAAAGGACATTGCTGCAGAATACTGGGATTCATATTAGATATACTGTTAGTATTCATATTAGATATATAATTATGACCTGCTTACAGTGTTCTACTAGAACATAGAACACTACAGCACAGTACAGGCCCTTTGGCCTACGCTCACTTCAAGTACTCTAGAGTCAATCTAATTTTTCCTTTCTACATAGCCTCATCTTGAGCCCATCTAAAAGTTTCTTAAATGGCCTTAATGTATACAGAAATGTCACTCTGCTTTTATCGGAAGAGTCTGATGTAATTTCACACTTGATACATGTATTCTGTTGCTTTTTTGTAAAATAGATTCCATAGAATTTTGCTGTAGTGCCCTGAGTAAATGGACAAGTCGTATTTATGTGAAAATATCAGTGTCAGAAATACTGTACTCAGCAGGTCAGGCAGCGTTTATGGGGAGTGAAATGTAGTTAATGTTTTGAGTTGATGGTCTTTCATTGGAACCAGGGTTTAGAGAGAAAAGGATGGCAGTGTAGTGGAAAAATTGAATACAGTACAAGGATAAATACTCTTAAACTGGCATTGTTTAACCTGGAGTCAAAAGGTGTTGCTGTACTTCACAGAGGCATTATTTAAGTAGACTCTGTGGAGGTTCGCTGTGGTGACTCGTATACATAGTTGTTTGCTGAGTCAAAATACAGCGTGCTTTGAGTTCCAACCCATCTCCAAATCACTGACTAACGTGGGTAAAAGCACAAGAATGAGTAAACTTATGTTGATGCTCCTTATACGTGGTGAAGAATCCTGAGGGATTCACAAGAGCATTATCACACTAGAATTAGAAATTGCCTCATATTGGGACAGAGGACGAAAAACTTAGAGTGAAAGAACAACCCAGACATTGTGGGCCAAAGGTGTGTTCTTGTGCTGTACAACACAGAAACACGCCTTCAGATCACCAATTATGATGTAACTCTAACTAATCCCATCTGCCTGCACATAGTCCATATCCCTTTATTCCTTGTCTGTTCATGTGTCTGTCTAAATGTCTCTTAAATGTTGCTACTGTGTTTGTTTCTACACCCACTCCCCACTTTCTTGTTAGTGCTTTCCAGACACCCACTGTCTGTAGGTAATAAAAACTTGCCTCCCACGTGTCCTTTATATGTTCTCCCTCTCACCTTAAACCAAGTTCAAGTTCAAATTTAAATGTCATTCAACCATACACATGAATACAGCCAAACAAAACAGCATTTCTCTGGGGCCAAGGTGCAAAACACAAAACCAACAATTTCCTCTAATATTTAACATTCCCATCATAATATGCATCTTGTAATTTTATACACTTCCATCAGGTCACTCTCAACTTCTGACACGCCGAAGAAAACAACACTGGTTTATTCATCCTCTGCATTTAGTTAATACATTCCATTTCAGGCAATATTCTGGTAAGTCTCATTTGCACCATCTCCACAACCTCCATATCTCTTTCCTACTGTGTAGTGATCAGAACTACATAAAATACTCCAAATGTGGCCTAGAAACTTTTATAGGGTTGTAGCAGAACTTCCCAACTTTTGTAGACAATGCCCTGAATGTTGAAGGAAACCATAGTGTTCCCTTCCTTCCCGCCCTATCCACTTGTGTTGCAACTTTCAGGGCGTTATAGACTTGTAAACCACGATCCCTCTGCAGAGAAAGTCAGCACAGAAACAGGCCCTTTGGACAATCTCACCTCTGTTGACCTCACCTCTGTTGACCAAGTCGCCTAACTGAGCTAGACCCATTTGACCACGTTTGACACACGTACCTCTCAACCTTTTCTACCCCTCCGTACCTCAATGTTCCTAATGGTTCCTGCCATTTGCTGGATACTTTTCTCTTGCATTTGACCTTCCAAAATGCGTCACTGCACACTTGTCCAGTTTAAACCACAATCACCATTTATCCACCCAAATTTCCAACTGATCTATTCCAGCTGTATCTTACCTTGCTGTCCACAGCCCAGCAGGTTGTTTGCAAATTTGTAGCTTTGTCTTGTGTTCTGTAGTGATGTTACATGTCTGTGATGCTGCTGCAAGTAAGTTTTTCAATTCACCTGTGCATACATGTCCTTGTGCATATGACAGTAAACTCCACATTGAAAAAGATGGAGGAAGAGTGGTCAGCAAGGAAGATACAGAATTTAGGGTTCAGCATCTGTGGCTGTGGCCATCAGTAGTAGAAGCTCGTGGGGAAAAGACAGTGATTGGCAGGTCCAGTAGTCCATGCTGGGGGTCGAATCAGAAGTCCAGAAGTTGAGGTCTGTTGGGTGGAGACTAGGGTCTGCAAATCTCTGTGAGTCCACTGGGATAGTCAGAGGCCCAATGTCCACATATCCAAGTCCAAACTGAAGTCTGCTGGAGGCAGGAGGCCAAAGAAGATGGCCTGTCTTGAGTTCAGAAGACTGTATGTGCATGGGTGGAAGGGAGGAATGGGAGTTGTTTTGCTGCTTGTTGTGGTCTGTGCTGACTTGTCAAGCGTCATCAGCATGCTGTGTTGGTGCCGGAAAGTGTGGTGACATTTGTGGGCTGCCCCCAGCATATCCTCTGGTGTGTTGGTTGTTATTCAAATAACACACTTCACTGAATGTTTCAATGTATACACGATAAATAAGCTTAAATCATAAATCTTGAAAACTTGGAATGCCCTTTAATCAGGCACAGTCAGCCTTTATCCTGAAAGCATAGAGATCTCAGACAGACTCAGTGGTGAGGGGTGGGATTCATGTAAAGATCGCAGAAAGCCTGGTGCATCACTAGATATTTCCAACCTTTCTGTTCCTGCTGAGGGCCAGCTATTCCTGGAATTTCACTATCTTTAATACTATACACACCACAATTAATGTTTGCATGACAATCTGATATGACCCTTTCTTATCTTCTGGTCAGAAGGACTAGATGGTATAGAGTTTGTCAAATCTGTTCAGGTAAGTTTCCTTAATCATCTGTAGAAGTCCCAATGAGAGAGTGAAATACTTCATCTGCCATTAGGAAATGAGACAGGGCAGGTGACAGAAGTTTGTGAAGGGGAACACTTTGCATCTAGTGATCATGATGCCATTAGTTTCAAAGTAAAATGAAAAAAGAAAGGTCTGGTCCATGGATTGAGATTCTAAATTGGAGAAAGGCCAATTTGATGGTATCAGTGAGGATCTGGCTGTTTTCTTGCAAAGGTATTCTTGGTAAGTGGGAGGCTTTCAAAAGTGAAATTTGGGGAGTACAAAGCTTGTATGTGACTGTCAGAATAAAAGGTAGAGATAACAGGTTTAGGAAACTTTGGTTTTCAAGAGTTATTGAGGCCCTGATTAAGAAAAAAAAAGGCACATAGCATATGTAAGCAGATTGGAACACATGAGGTACTTATTGAGTACAAGAAACTGCAAGAGAACACTTGAGAAAGAAATTAGGAGGTCTAAGAGAAGGCATGAGGTTGCCCTAGCAGACAGGGTGAAGGAGAATCCTAAGGGATTCTACAGATATGTTAAGAGCAAAAGGATTTCAAGGGACAACATTGGTCCTCTGGAAGATCAGAATGGTAATCTATGTGTGGAACCAAAAGAGATAGGAGGGATCTTAAATGGATTTTATGAATCTATATTACTCAGGAGATGGACAGAGAGTCTATAGAAGTGAGGCAAAACAGCATTGAGATCATGGACCCTAAACAGATTACAGAGGAGGAGGTGTTTAAAGTCTTGAGGCAAATTAGGGTGGATAAATCCCCAGGTTGTTCCATTAGACCCTGTGGGAGGCAAATGCAGAAATTTTAGGGACCCCAGCAGAGATATTTAAATCATTCTTAGCGACAGGTGAGGTACCAGAGGATTGGAGGATAGCCAATGTTGTTCAGCTGTTTAAGAAAGATGCTAAAAATAAACCAGGAAATTATAGGCTGATGAGCCTGTTATTATTTTTTTTCTATGATTATGTATTGCATTGTACCATTACTCCAATGTCAACAAATTTTATGACCTATGCCGGTGATTTAAACTGATTCTGGCATCAGTAGTGGAAAAGTTATTGGAAGGCATTCTAAGGGACCTGAAATATGAGTATTTGGATAGACATGGACTGATTAGGGATAGTCAGCATGGCTTTGTGCAAGGAAGATCATGTCCATCCAGTCTTACGGATTTTCAAGTAAATTACCAGGAAAGTGGATGAAGGCAAGACAGTTAATGTTGTCTACATGAACTTTAGCAAGGTATTTGACAAGCTCCAGCCCGGGAGGTTGGTCAAGAAGGTTCAGTCGCTTGGCATTCAAAGTGAGGTAGTAAATTCGATTAGACATTGGCTTAGAAGCCAGAGAATAATAGTAGATGATTGCCTCTCTGACTGAAGGCTTGTGATCGGTGGATCACAAAGATCGGTGCTGGGTCCATTGCTGTTTATCATCTATACCAATGAACTGGATGATAATATGTTTAAATGGATCAGCACATTTGCAGATGACACCAAGATTGGGGTGTAATGGACAGTGAGGAAGACTATCAGAGCTATGGGGGGATCTGGCCAGCTGGAAAAATGGCAGATGGAATTTAATGCAGACAAGTGTGAGGTTTTGAACTGCAGTAAGACCAACTAGGGTAGGTCTTACACAGTAAACGATAGAGCACTGAGGAATGTGGTAGAACAAAGGGATCTGGGAATACAGATCCATAATTCATTAAAAGTGGCAGCACAGGTTGATAGGGTTGTAAAGAAAGTTTTTGTCACATTGGCCTTCCTAAATCAAAAGAACCATGTGCAGGAGATGGGATGTTATGTTAAAGTTGTATAAGACATTGGTGAGGTCTAATTTGGAGTATTGTGTGCAGTTTTGGTCACCTACCTTCAGAAAAGATGTAAATCTGGTTGAAAGTGTACAGAGAAAATTTAGAAGGATGTTGCCAGGATTAGAGGACCTGAGTTATAAGGAAAGATTGAATAGGTTAGGACTTTATTCCTTGTAATGTAGAAGACAGAGGGAGATTCAATAGAGGTATAAAAATTATGAGGGGTCGAGATAGGGTAAATGCAAGAAGGTTTTTTCCCACTGAGGTTGGGTGGGACTACTAGAGGTCATGGATTAAGAGTGAAAGGTGCAAAGTTTAAAGGGAACATGAGGGGAATCTTCTTCGCTCAGAGGCTCATGATGGTGTGGAACGAGCAGCCAGTGCAAGTGGTGCATGCAAATTCAATTTCAATGCTTAAGAGAAGTTTGAATAGGTACATGGATAGCAGGGGTATGGAGGGCTATGGTCTAGGTGCAGTTTAAATGGTTTGGTATGGAATAGATGGGACATAGGGCCTGGGTCTATGCTGTAATTGTTCTATGTCTATCTATATAACTCTACAGACTTAAGTTCAAGCCCTTAACCTGAGACAAGCTCTAATCCACCCAGGTTGTTCACTGCAGAACTGAGGGAGTACAGCACTGTAGAGGAGGTGGCTCTAGGGAAGTGAGGTACTGTGGGAAGTGAAATCTTTGGGATGAGTTGCTAAACTGGGGCCATTGGATGTAAAAGTTCGCAAGGCAACTATTTAGAGGAACTGGAAAATTGTTACGGGTGTTTTGGCCAATATTTCACCCTAGTACAGCATCAAAGGAAATGATGTGGTCACTAATACATGGCTCATTTGTGACATGTTGCTGGGAGTAGATTTCCTAATTGACAGCATTTCAAAGCCAAGGACATTTAGGCACATGGATGAAAGAAAAGTGGAGGGTTGAGTCAGAGGGAAGGGTTAGATTGATCTTGGAGTAGGTTAAAAGGTTGGCACAACTTTGTGGCAGAAGGCCTGCTGTGTAATGTGCAGTTCTATATTCTATGTTTTACGCCAGGTTGTAGAAAGTGCTCAGAATTGCAGGTTTACCCACATGGAGTTGTTGTGAACTGTGATAGAGAAAGGGGCCAACATGTGGAGATGGAAGGAATTCAAAGTTTAAAGTAAGTTTTATTATTAGAGTACGTACATGTCACCACATACAACCCCAAAATTAATTTTCCTCTGGGCAAACTTGGCAACTCTATAGAATAGTAACACTAATCAGGATTAGTGAAAGAGCAAGAGCATAGAAGACAACAAGCTGTGCAAATGCAAATATAAACAAATAGTAATAAATAACGAGAGCATGAAATAACAAGTTAAAGAGTCTTTAAAGTGTGATCATTGGTTGTGGGAACATCTCAATAGATGAGTGTAGTTATCCTCTTTTAATCAAGAACATGACAGTTGAGGCGTAGTAACTGTTCTTGAAACTAGTGGTACGAGTCCTAGGGCACTTGTACCTTCTACCTGATGGCAGCAGCAAGAAAGGAGCACGGCCTGGCCAGTGAGGATTTTCAGTGATGGATGCTGCTTTCCTACGGCGACATTTCATGCAGATGTGCTCAGTAGTTCACAGTACTGTTGGCAGGGAAAGATGAGATAGAGTTTCTTGAGGAACATAACTGCTGGCCTGTAACAGAGGGCCGAATGGCCTGCTTCATTAGAACTTTATGTAGTTAGAGCAAAATCCAGTGGTGCTCTGTGTAACACATTATTTCTTTATACCCACTCTCATCTCACCCATCACCTCCCTCAGAACCTCTCGTGTGTATTGAGTTAATGTTCCCCCCAATCTGAATGTACCATTGGAAGGTTGGTATCATTATCTGATACTGTTAATTGGAGCTTGTGGCGTATTAATTGGCCATTGTGTTTTCCCCAAAGTACAACACTGATTATATTTTTCAAATACTTCACTTGAACTGCCGAGCTTTGTGATGTTTACTCTGTAATATGTATAAACACATTGATCAAAGATGGTGTTTATTTTGACTTTGGGTGATTCCAGCCGCACTACAGATTTATCACCGTTGGCAGTTATCGTGCAGTTGTGGAAGTTATCCACAGATCCACCCTTGTTTAAACAGTTAGCAAAAAGCTTCAGAATTGCTTTAATCATGTTTGAAGTTAATCAAGGTGTCTGCAGAGCATCAGTATCAAAATCAGAAGAATCTAAACATAAGTTTAAACACAAATACACCCCACTCTTTATTTTGTATTTTCATACATTCTTGTGGCACAGAATGAAGCCACTGCAGCCCATCGGGACTTTGCCACCTCACAGAGTAATCCCTGTCTCTAAAAATTTTCTCTGGAATCACACATAAGAATAGCAGAAAGATTGGGGTGACACAGTAGCATAGAGGTTAGCACAGTACTTTACAGTACTGATGACCAGGGTTCAATTCCCACCACTGCCTGTAAAGAGTTTGTACTTTCTCCTAGTGACAACGCGGGTTTCCCCTGTGTACTCTGGTTTCCTCCCACACTCCAAAAATGCACCGGTTGCTCATTGTAAATTGTCGTGTGTTTGGGCTAGGGTTAAATTGGAGGTTGCTCGAAGGGATGAGGGTCTACTCTGCACTGTATCTCAATAAAAATTAAAAATACAGATGAGTGTGCATGGATTTGCAGGAATTAAGTTAGTGAATTAATAGTCCGGTGGTCTGAATGAGAAGATCACCATAGTTGCAGGGTGGATTTAAACACAGATGGTTTGTTGTAATCCCCCGCCTCTGGTTCATTGTGCCCTTCAGAGAAGGAAGTCTACCATATGTGATTACAGAGCCACAATGTGTTTGATTCTTAAATGCCCACTCTGTTCTGGGTTTTTAGGAATGGGATATAAGCTGGCTTGTCAATGATGCCCACACCGAAAAACTGAACAGGTAAAGAAAAAAAAATCCCCTTCCCTAAGCATGGAAATATGCCCTTGGTCCAACTCATCCATGCCAATCAAAGTGCCTAACTGAGCTAGAGCCATTTGACTGCATTTGTCCCAAATTCCTCTAAGCCTTTCCTATCCATATAACTGTCCAAATACATTTTCAATATTGGAATTCAACCCACCTCAACCAATTCCTCTGGCATCTCATTCCATATATTCACTACCCTCTCTGAAAAAAGTTTCTCTTCAGGTTGTTTATAAACCTTTTCCTCTCATTTTCAACCTGTACACTCTAGTTTTGGACTCGCATACCCAAGGGAAAAGACATTGGCTATTCAGCTTATCTGTGTCCCTCATGATTCCTTAGGAGTTTGCAGAGACTCGGCATGACACCTAAAGCTTTGACAATCTTCTATAGATCTGTAGTGGAGAGTATATTGACTGGCTGCATCACAGCTTGGTATGGAAACACCAATTCCTTTAAACAGAAAATCCCACAAAAAGTAGTGGATTCGGCCCAGTATACCATTGGTAAAGCCCTCCCAATCACTGAGCTGGTCTTCATCAAGGCAACTTCATTGAAAGCAGCATCCTTCAAGGACCCCACCACCCAGCCCATGCTCTCTTCTCACTGCTGCCATCGGGTAGAAGGCACAAGAACCTCAGTACTCGCACCACCAAGTTCAAGAACAGTTTCTACCCCTTAACTATCAGGCTCTTGAATAAAAGGGGATAATTACACTCACTTGCCCCATCATTGAAATGTTTCCACAACCAATGACCTCACTTTAAGGACTCTTAACCTCATTATCCCACATTCTTTTTATTTATTGCTATTTGCATTTGCAGTTTGTTGCCTCCTGCACTCTGGTTGATCTTTCATTGATCCTGGTGTAGCTACTATTTGTTGAGTATGCCAACAAGAAAATGAATCTCAGGGTTGTCTCTGGTGACATATTTATGTACTTTGATAATAAATTTTACTTTGAACTTTGGAGATTTTATAAAGCTATGTAAATAACCCCCAGCCTCCAGAGAGAAAAGGCCCCAGTCTATCTAACCTCTCTTTATAACTCAAGCTGTCCAGTCCCTGTACTAACATCATGAATCCTTTTCTCATCATCCCCAGTTTAACATGAGTGAAGGTTAGTTAACTGTTTGGATTCTGAATACGACCTACTACGGAAGCGCCAATGCCTAGGAATGGAAAAGACTACAGAAAGTGGTGGTTGCAGTCCCATCCATCACAGGCAAAGCCCTCCCCAGCTTTGAGTATATTGAGGTTGGGGTGTTGGGGCCAGAGGCGAGGGATGGACCGTGACATTTAGTCATCTCTGCACTGAACTGCAACTAACAGGCTCCTGGACTGGCTGCTACAATGGCCTGGCTTCTGGACTGGCTGCTATGATGGCCTGGCTTCTGGACTCACTTTTGAGAACTTTAGTTATAAGTGTTACTTGTCACTGTTTGCGCAATTTGTTCTTTTTTCTCGCACATTGGGTGTTTGATGGGTCCCTTTGTTTTGTGGCTGTCTGTATGAAGATGGATTTCATGGTTGTCCATAGTATACATAACATTTAATAACAAATGTAGGTAGAACTTTGAACATGGAGCACTGCCACAAGAAAGAAAGCACTGATTATCAAAGACCCTCCCCCCCTCCCCATCCAGGCCAATGTTCTTACTCAATGGGCAGGAGGTATGAAAGCCTTAGTCCCACACCACCAGTTTCAGGACCAGTTATTATCCTTCAACCATCAGACTCCCAAATCTGGGTGCATCACAAGACTGGGCTGATTCTACCACCTACAGACTCATTCTCAAGGATTCTTTTCTTGAAAAGTTCTCAATTTGGACAGTTTGTTGTCTTTTGCACATTGGTTGACAGTCTTTGTTGATATATAGTCTTTCATAAATGCTATTGTACTTCTTTATTTTTTCCCAAATCTGTTCGGAGGAGCTTTACGTTCTTCCCGTGACTGCGTAGGTTTCCTCCGGGTGCCCGGGTTTTCTCCGCTAGTCCAGGGCGCTAGGCTAATTGGTCATTGTAAATTGTCCCGTGTGATTAGGCGGGGGTTGCTGGTCGAAGAGCCGAATGGGCCTATTCCGAGCTGTTTCTCAATAAAGTGTAAATTACTCGCAAGGTAGTATATGCAAACATACGCACTTTGATAATATGTTTACTTAAGAGTTTTGATCTTTGAATCGTAGTTGGTTCATTTAAAAATAACTAACACTCCTCACTTTGGGATTTGAACACAGTCGTAAGGTTCGTGGTCAATAACAACCGCCATCCTACTACTCTTGGATACCTGTGCACACACAGGTGCAAGTACCTCATGTACCTGAACTAATTATCCCGACGACAAACTGAACCTGCAAGAACTCGCAGTAATCACCAACCCCTTCAGCGATACGCGGTGCCACCAGAAACATGTGCGGGCACGAAAACCGCGCTGCAATCAGCGCCTTTTAAAAGTAATCTTTCCCTGTGCTTGCTGAAGCCGCCGACGCTCGCAGGAGTTTGATTACAAGGGAGGGTGGGGCTGCTCTTTTACTGGTTCGCGCTGTGTCAATGTTCGCCGCCCGGCCGCGGTGCGCACGTACCCCGAGGAGCAGGAGACCCAGCTGGAGAGCCACAGGATTCACCGGCAGACATCAAGAGTAGAACCGTTGATTAATGTTCCAGCTCTCTAGGCAATGATTAGTGATAGGGACCTTGGCCACATTTTCTCTCCATTGTTTCCGTTGTGGGACTCGGCTGGATTCTGATGGAAAATAAGAAACATGCTTCTCCACAACCTCACCATGCCTCGCATCCGGCGAAGGTGTTATCGCTACTTCACTGGAGGGAACGTGGCGGCCAGTCCTCACTTAGATATGATTTACAATTCATTTTCAGGTTTTGGGCATTTTTTACCAGGATGAAATCCATTGGCCATGCATGTATGTTGAAACTGAGCCTTTACAGGAGTTCTTGTGCAGAGGCTGAACAACTGCTGGTACTGAGTATCAGGTTGCTCGGTAATTGGGCGGGTGTGCTGGGAGGGGAACCTGGGCCCATGAGGGAGCACAGCAGCTGAAGAAAGGACAGCGGGACAAGCTTCACCCACCGACACAATGGCTTGAGTGAGAGGGAAGGTACAACACACCAAGAAACTAACGAGAAGGGTAAAATAACCGAGAAGGGGTCAGAGAGATGGGCAAGAAACTAAAGAAAGGGGTAGACTGATGAAAATACCAAGAGAGAAGGGAAAAGACTGAATAGGAAAACTTTCAAAGATGCTGCCAGAACTTGAGGATTCGAGGTCTAGGGAAGGGTTGAATAAGATAGAACTTTATTCCTTGAAGCACATGAGGTTTATAGAGGTAGAGTGGATTCCGGTCAATTGGGGTACATTTTTGCCCAATTAAGCAGCTGTTCATGACTCATAGAAGTAGCAAAAATGTGTGGAAAAGACAAATCACCGTTCAACTGAGTAACAATTTATGTGTTTAAATTAAATTAGAATACCATCTCTACCTCCACAGTACTATAAAACTGTGTATTAATTCCTAATAGTTATTGACAGAGCAATTTATCTGCCGTGCTCTTGTGATTGATTGTAAATGAACAAAATCAGCGTAGACAGTGCTGATAAGTGCCTTCAGAATTAGAATCAGGTTTAATATCAACGGCATGTGTTGTGAAATTTGTTCTTTTGCAGCAGCAGTACAATGCAATACATAATAATAAACTAAATTACAGTAAATATATATAACAGTTAAAATTAAATAAGTAGTGAAAAAAAAGTAGTGAGGTAGTGTTCATGGGTTCAATATCCATTCAGAACCCGGAAAGCAGAGGAGAAGAAGCTGTTCCTGAGTCATTGAGTGTGTGCCTTCAGGCTCCTGTACCTCCTCCCTGATTGTATCGATGAGAAGAGGGCATGTTCTGGGTGATGGGGCCCTTAATGATGCTGCCTTTTTGAGGCATCACTCCTTGAAAATGTCCTGGATGCTGAGGAGGCTGGTGCCCATGATGGAGCTGACAGAATTTACAATTTTCTGCAGCTTGTTTCAATCTTGTGCAGAGACCCCTCCATACTAGACAGTGATGCAACCAGGTAGAATGCTCTCTGTAGTACATCTGTAGAAATTTCTGAGTATTTCTGATGACATACCAAATTTCCTCAAACTCCTAATGAAATATAGCCACTGTTGTGCTGTCTTCATAGATGCATTGATGTGTTGGCCCAGTATAAATTATCAGAAATATTGACTCCCAGGAACTTGAAATTGCTCACCTTTTCCACCCCTGATCCCTTGATGAGGATTGGTGTGTGTGTGCCCTCATTCTACCCTTCTTGAAGTCCACAGTCAATTCTTCGGTCTTACTGACACTGAGTGCAGGGTTGTTGCTGTGATACCACTTAACCAGCTGATCTATCTTGTGCCTCCTTGTCACCATCTGAAATCCCGCCAACAATAATTGTGTCATCAGCAAATTTATAGATGGCGTTTGAGCTGTGCCTAGCCACACAGTCTTGGATGTAGGGAGAGTAGAGAAGTGGAAGCACTCCTACTTGAGGTGTGCCAGTGTTGATTATCAGCACTGACTGTGGTCTTCCGGTGAGGAAATCAAGGATCCAGTTGCAGAGGGGGATGCAGAGGCCAAGGTTTTGCCAGAACAGCAGGAATGATTGTGTTGAACATAGATCTGTCGTCAACAAACAGCATCCTGACAAAGGTATTAGTATTGTCCAGTGATCCAAGGATGTGTAAAGAGCCAATGGGATCACATCCACTGTAGACCTATTGTGGTGATGGGTCCTTAAATAAGACTGCTACTGGACAATAGTCTAAGGCAGCTCGCCCTACTTTTCTTGTGCATTTGTATAATTGTTGCCCTTTTGAAGCAGGTAGGCACTTCCCACTGTAGCAACGAGAGATTGAAGTCTTTGAACATGCCTCATTAGTTGGTTGGCACAGGTTTTCAGAACCCTACAGATACACTATCAGAGGCTGTCACCTTGCAAGGGTTCACCCTCTTGAAAGCATATAATGCCAAATCTTCATTTTCATTGTAACATTCAATATGATTGCTGATACCTCCAAATTCTTCATAATTCTTAACTTGTTGAAGTCGTGAAATTGTTTCATTTTCAAACCTGATACTTTTTGGCATCTTCAAGTCTGAATATTTGAAACCACGGTGAACAAAACAATTTAAATTGCCTTACTTATTTCTCGCCCAACTATCAGTCACAAAAATCACTGCTTGTTGAATGCAAACACGCGCAACTGTCGCTATTTAAAGTTTGAAGCATGGTCATCTGTCTAACGGCCAGGTGCGCACATGCGACTGACACAAGGTAGAATCTGTTCGGCAACAGACTCCTGTCCCCAATGAAGTGGCATAGTGCCCCAAATAAACGAAGGGAATCCTGGATATTTTCTCGATTTGGTGTTTTTGTTTTTTTAATAGTTGTCCCAAATAAATGCCTTCCCCTATTAACCGATGTCCCAATTAACCGGAATCCACTGTATACAAAGTTATGAGGAATATTGATAGGGAGAGAACGTGTACTGTCTTTTTTTTCTCTTCAGGTTGAGTGAGACCGGAGCTAGGAGTCAAAGGTGAAATATTCGAGGAGAATCTGAGGGAGAACTTCACTCAGAGAGTGGTGCGAGTGTGGAACGAGCTGCCAGCGGAAGTGGTAGACGGGGATTGAGTTATACAAGTTTGGAAAGGTATGTGAATGAGAGGGGGTTGGAGGAATACGGTCCAGGTGCAGGTGGACGGGACTAAGCAGAATATCGTGTCGGCTTGGACTGGGTGGGCCTGTTTCTGCGCTGCAGTATTTTATGATTCTAAGAGAGGGAGAGGGTTCCAATAACATACCACACTACTGTGACATTGCAGCCCGGTCCAGTAATGATCAAAATAAAGAAGTACTGTAACTTCCGTAAGCTTCGTGTTCTGCATCGTTAAGTGGATTTCTTATTTTTCAACTTGGTCCAGGTGGGTTACTTCCAATAAGATAATCGACAGAAGTTGCGAGCTCTCGACCATCGAGTGAGGGCGAGGGTCTGTGCAAAACTTTTAAGGGATTGCATTGGAGGCGGGACAGGTAGATTTCTTACAAATTGTGAATAGGGAGGCAGGTCTAAATTTAGTCCTAGTGGGTTTAGCGAGCAATATATGTAGATCTAGGTTGTAAATGAGACACAATCCTGATTGTAATGTCACACACTGGCCTTATTTTGATGCCTCTGCAAGGAATTTCTACTCCCTCGTGAAAAAAATTTGTCTTACGATGTCAGCTGTGGTTGAGCAGCTCGCACTTTCACCTCCGGGTCAAAAGGTTACGAGTCTGAGTCTCACTTGAGGACATAATGCAGGCTTACAGCCCCCAGTGCTCTTATGAGGGTACTACACTGTAAGGTCTCGTTAATGGCCCATCTCCCCTTTAGAAAACGATGCCACAACTTGAGAAGAATCGGATATTTCTTCCTGATATTTTAGGGGTTGTATCAGGACAAATGTCACTGAAAGCAGACTATCTGAATATTGTCACATGACTGCTCTGTATTAAAGTTTAAAAGAAAATTTATTATCAAAGTACATATATGTCACCATATACAACACTGAGATTAATTTTCTTGTGGGTATCAACGAAACACGGCAGCATCAGTGACAAACTACACACAAAGACGGACACACAGCCAACAACAAACAACACAGATGCAAAAAGAAAATAAATAATACTGCGGACGTGAGTTGTAGAGTCCATAGGTTGTGGAATCAGTTCAGTGTTGGGGTCGTGAAGTTATCCACGCTGGTTCAGGACCCTGACGATTGACGGGCAATGCAAAGACGAGAAAACCTGCAGATGCTGGAAATCCGAGCAACACACACAAAATGCCGGAGGAACTCAGTCGACGTTTCAAGCCGAGGCACTTCCTCAGGCAAAGAAAGGGGAGAAGTTAGAGCAAGAAGGTGGTCGGGGGGTGGGAGGGGAGGAAGAAATAACTATTCATGTTTGTGGTGGGATGGAACTTGACGCTCCTGTACCTCCTTCCTGATGGCAGCAGCGAGTAGAGAGCATGGCCTGAATTGACTACCTCGGTTCCTCTGTTACAAAACTTAAACACGTATTTGGCCGTAATGCAATTTGGGATATCTGACGCAGTGAAAATCACTGTCTAACTCACAATTCCTCAATAATTTCCACTTCAAACGCAGTAAAAATATAGTGAAACCCCAAACTGGCGAGCCAGTTACTCTGGTGAAAACAAAATCAGAGATAACGATACAGTCGAGTGATTTTGCAAGCCCATTTTGTTTTCAAAGTTGCGACTCCGAGATGAGTAAAAATGACAAAGTTAGGACTGTTATTCCAAATACAAGATCAAGGTACAGCATCTCTGTGTAATTGCAATCTTGCGACTGCAGAGGCGCTGTGTCTCCACTGGGTGATTACGGTGTGACGGTGCTTATATTACAAGTTTCCATTATAATTAAGCAGGTAGAATCTATGAAGAGAGTATAAAAATTAGGACTAAAGATGTGACCTTAAGCACAGGGTTGTCAACAGGAAGTCTGAGTGTTTGCAACATTTTCATTGTTCAACAGCTGATCTAGGAAAGAGGGATTAGAAACAACAAGGTCAAAGGTCTAAATTTGTTCTATGAAAATTTATCTACAAGTTCGGAGTAACATTGCGCCAGAAATAAAGTAAGCTAGTTCAAGAAAGTAGAGTTTAACAAATGTTGAAAAGTTTTGGCTAAGTCTGAAAACTGCCTCTCGTTTGATCCAATTTAGAGCTGAACCTTACTTCAGGGAAAGTTGGATACTTAAAAGAAAAGTTCGATGGTCGTACAGGGAGTTGAAGTTAAGGTTAGCGGTGTGTATGTGTGGTGTGGACTCGGAAGAGGTAGTGCCCAGTTGAGACTTGGTCTACCGAGCACCCTCCGACTGCCCATTCCCAAGGAGGATCGGAAGGAGTGGGACGAAAGACGAAGATCTCTTCACAGCTTTATGCAAATACGGAGCAAATCTCCGCCCACCAGGGGGAGAGACAGAGAAGCTTTTTTCTCTACCTCAGTTCAGCCTCTAACGCTTTGGGGAGATGAGCTGAGGACCGAGAGCCAAGACCAGATTCCCATCTACAGGTTATTGAGAAAGAGAAGTTCAGAGCGTGAGGTCTGTGAGCGGATCTATAAACCAGTGACGGGACCCTGTGATTTCAACCCACTTCACCTCGTCAATCAATTCTACTCTTGCCCGGATTACTTCTATTTAAACAAAAAGGGATATTTCAATTGCTTGCAACTTTTTTTCCCTTCAACTCCCTCCTCCCCAGCCGGGGACCTCTGTGGATTTATGGTCTGTTTGAAGATATAACCGAGAGGATAACACAAAGAACTGAAGGAAAAGGAACCTCTCTCGAATCTCGACTGGAGGAATGTTGGTGCTGACCCTATGTCTAATATCATTGCCCACCCTGGTGCAAGGTGGGTGTGCGGATCAAAACTATTTCCCATAAAACCGGAGGTCAAGGTATTGGGAGGCAGGGAGGCAGGGAGGCAGAGTTGCTTTAAGTTACTGGTTTCGATTAAAGGCGAGTTAAGTTCGGGCAAGTTTCGAGCTTCTTCCGCTTGTTGCGTCCCAGGAGCTGCCTTTGCCCGGACACATTGTAATGCGAATAGCTTTCGCCGCGGAACCGGGGAATCTCAGCCTGACCCTCTTTCACTCCCCAAGGAACACAGTTCCCACGATTTAGTTTTCTTTTGTCTTTCACTTGATATAACATCGGCACCTCATTGTGTTTGTGTGAGAAAGGGGGGGGGGGATGCTCCTGGTCCCTGACCGAGCCTGTCGGGGTGCAGGATGGAGCTAGGTTCACAGCGATGGGGAAGAGGTGTGGGGAGATGTAGAAGTTGGAGGGGGAGAGAGAGAGCGAGAGAGAGAGAGAGAGTGTGAGTGGCGGGGCAGATGGAAGTCAAACATTTTAGGCCTTCCCCACTTGAAATTGTTTCTGTTAAGTATGGACTCATGTTCTGATTCGGGGAGGGGACCTGCATAATTATGGAAGTTTAGTTCTTTAATCTCTTTCAGCAACAACCCCAACTCCACCCATTCAAGGAGACGTCTCTTCCTCTATTTGGGGGGGGGGGGGGCGACCAACCGCAAACTCTTCACAAGGTCGCATTAGTGAAAGAAACCACTTCCAGCCTGGATCCCGGGAGAAATTCCGCCTCCACCCCGATTTCCAAACTCCCATTTCTGGATCTAATTTCTGTACCTCACAGACTGAGCAAACTCACCCGCATAGCTCCGACCCAGAGACCATGGGTGGAGTGCACACCCCACCCCACCCCACCCCACCCATACCCGCCCCACTGATGTTGCTATTTCAAGGTAACCTCAACTAGTACCTCTAGTGTGAGCCCACCCTCGGTCCCCACTCCCCAGCCTTCATGTTCGCTTTGATCGTAACCTGATTTCCCCCCTCCCCACCCCACCCCGATATTCAGATTAGTCGTAATCCCAGCCCCTCTTCCAGCAGACAAACCGCACACCTTCACAAGGTGCTCATCAGTAATCGCTGTCCTTAAATTCTCACTCTTGTTTCCTTAACTCTGGAACCTCCTTCGGTGTTACACCCTCTGCGCCTTGCTCATTTTGGTCTTGAAAGCCTTCAATGAGCCTGAGTTTCACGCCTTTCATGCACGCGCCGTGGCCCTAAACTCGGGAATTCCCCAGACCTCCCTCCTTTAGATTCCCCGTACCAAATAACAGAAAAAGCTGAGCAGCTCAGGCAGCATCCGTGGAAGAGAAACAAAGTTTCAGGCCCAGAGTTCTTCATCACAACTGGATTTAAAGTTAAAAAGTTAAAAATTATAAAAATGTTTATCGATTGATCAGTTGAGTTTTCCCAGCATTCTTCTGTTTTGATTTCATATTTTCAGCATGTGTAGTGTTTAGTTTGATGTCTAAGGATTTGGTTATTCGCCTCAATAGGGCTGTGTTTAATACTTTAATTTATTAAAGGTTATGTGTAAACGCCGGTTGTATAACGGGATGCGCAGGGTGGTGGTGAGAGATCGGCATCGCATTCCCCCTCCCCCAAAGAATTTACGTTAGCCTAGTTTCTTCTCTGTGTCCTCCGCTGTTACTGAAACCAGGTTTGAGTGACTTGCCCCGCACACTTTACTCTGGTATCTTCTTACAGTGCCGCTGGCCACCAATTTTTCTCTGACCAATCCCCTTCCTGTGCGACTAGCTGTTTTATTATTACTGCTCCCACACGGTCTGAGTGTGTCACGACATCCTCTCCCACCACCGACTGATGTTCGGTTTGCTTTGCACGCTAGAGTGTGTGTGTTTTTTTGGTAACTTCCAGCGGTCACGTGGGGAAGTTGCGCCAAACTTGTATTCGATGTTCAGCGCCGTTTAGCGCTCACGAACAGGAGGTGGGTGACTTACCCGCCACTGCCAGCCCACATTGGCAGTTCCTGGCATCACACCAGCAATTTAAAGTGACATCGAAACGATCTGGTGGGAAGTTTCCCTTGCGTTTGACCGGAGCGCGTTCGTCAGATCACTGTTCTGCGATTTTTCAACCGGTGTAAACAGAGAGCTCTCTTCGCCCACTCTTTCCTCTCAGTTGACTAGGCTGCGAGAGCTCCTTAGTTCAAATTGTCATCTCCCCTGTTAAACCTCCTGTTTTATGGTTTCCCGTAAAAGTCGAACCGTCTTTCGCAGAACCCTTCAGCGCCGGCATTGGTTGCGTGAAGGGCTCAGTTTCCATCAAGGGGTACGACTTGACTTCAGTGCCCTTGGGTCAGAGACGAAGTAAGGAGTCACTGTCTGATCGACTTACGGTGACGGGGCTGGGATGTTTATCACCTATCACCTAATGTTGATCATCTCTTTGTGAGTCTCATTGTCTTTGCCCATGTGTGTCCCGTCTGCCTCTGCGTTTTAGTATTTGCTTGTTCTCTGTATCTTTCACTCTGCTCTCTCTCTCTCTCTCTCTCGCCTATGTCTGTCTGTCTGACTATCTGCACCTGTTTGTGTAGTGTAAACCTATCTCTCTCCCTATCTGTATTTCTATCTGCCTGCCTCTAACTATTGTCAGTCTTCACATCCACCTTTTGCGTCCCAGTAGCGGGACAGAGTGAGTAACAGGCTTGGCAAAAGTAAGGCTCCGCAGTGGAGAAGGAAGGTGAGCTGTGGAGGACCGGCATGGGAAAGTGGGAGGAGGAGGAGAGAGTTGGGGAGGTGGATTGTGAGCGACTGGGGTCTGGAATGGAAGATGGCAATTAAGTGGAGATGAGGAAATCAAACGTAGTTCAGTGCAACAAGGCTTCCACTAGTCCGTGAGCTTTCGAAAGTGATACTTGCTGACAAGTGCCAAGTTGCTGGTATTTATCACGTGACTTATCACTCTATCATTTCCCTGGAAGTGTATCGTTGGTAATTATTATAAAATAGACCAGGCCCCCGGGAAAATTAAAGACTAGTTTAGCAGTGTGCCTTGCAACTGATTGTTATGAGAGGTCTGGCCACTATGATGATCGAAACATGAGACTTGTGCTGCAAGTGGGATAAGAGGAACGATACAAGATTGATGGGAAGATGGTTCACTGATCACCTGTTCTGGGGACTGGGCATTCCAGGCCCATTCCTCGCATGCCCAAGGCTACTGCCCTGAGCCTTTTGGTCTGTTAACCTCAGACTTGGAACACGCTGAGGGAAGTTAAAGAAATTGAATCAATCTTGGTAAAAGGGACGATGAAAGTCATTGTCCTGTAAACTCAACTGGTTTCTAAGACCCTATAGAGAAAGAATACCTGTCATCATATCAGAATCAGGTTTAATATAACCAGCATACCTTGTGAAATGTGATAATATAGAAAAAAACTGAATTACAGTAAAGTTATATCTGTATGTTAAAAAGTTAAATTAAATAAGTAATGCAAAAACAGAAATAAAAAAAGTAGTGAGGTAGTGTTCATGGGTTCAATGTGCAATCAGAAATCAGATGGCAGACAGGAAGAAGCTGTTTCTGAATCACTGAGTGTGTGCCTTCAGGCTTCTGTACCTCCTACCTGATGGTAACAGTGAGAAGAGGGCATCTCCTCACTGGTGGTGGTCCTTAATGATGGACGGGCCTTTTTGAGGCACTGCTCCTTGAAGATGTAGTAGATACTATGGATGCTAATGCCCATGATGGAGCTGACCAAGTTTACAACTCTACAGATAGGCCTATATCTGACTCCAGTCCCCAAATGTCACCCTCCAGCTTCCAATGAATTCAACTGGAACTGAGGAGGGATCTCTTGCGTTACGTTGGAGATTCCCCCTCCCCGCCGCCAAGATAAACAAGAAGGCTGAGGGGTAACCAGCGTGATGGTGAGAGTGTGGGAGAAGGGAGCAGAGTGGAGGTTTCGATCCTGATCTCAGGTGCTTTGAGAGTTCTGCGCACTTTGCTAGTGGCCATTTGTGCTTGGCTTTACTACTGTGTTTAATGAATGCTGGATGGTTTGTGTGGGCTAGGTGGGCCAAAAGGTGTTGACCACCCACTCAATTACTTACTGCAAACTTAGTACTTAGTCAGGAAGATGACTCAACACCATCACCCTGGGCATAGTATTAAATTGATTGAATTGAAGCAACTTTTTACCCAGGCTTGAAGTTCCAAGTTATGAAGAATTTGAGTTGTCAGAATCATCTGTACAAGTGATAGATTCAGCACAGATACAGGTCATTCAGCCCATGCAAACCATCAAACACTTATTTTACACTAATCCTATTTTAATCCATTTTATTTTCTCGGAACTCCTGTCAAATCCATCCTGTTTTCTATTCCCCGGGGGCAATTTACAGTGGTCCATTAGCAACTCGTTCAATTTTGGGAAGTGGGTAACAGAAACAAATGGTCACGAGGAAAATGTGCAAACTTTACACAACACCCGAGTTCGGGATTGAACCCCCCACCGTGCTGTCGTCTTCCACACGTTATTCGCCCAAAATGCGTTAGTCTAACTGCAGTCCGTGCTTCCTAAATGGTGACATCTTTTACCCTGTCAGGTCCCTTAATAATAACCCGCAAGTCACCTCCCAGCTTTCTCGTTTATCCTGGGAGGGGGGGAATTCCCTCAGTAATGGGAGCAAGTGAGATTCCACAGGATGCGACAGTGTGGGCGAGTGTTGTGGACATTCTCCTGGGATTGACAGCTCTGGATCTTGCCCTGTCTCTATCTCAAGTGACCAGCGCCTGTGCCGTTGACACACGCCGGCGTGGTCTCAGTTCCGGGCTGTGATTGGTAATACTGAGTGCAACCAGCCAGGGGAGGAACTGTGCCAAGACCTCGGAGAACAGAAGGCCGCTGAGCAGCGGCGGAGAGTGAGTGCCAATGAGTGACCCTGATTGCTCCCTCCTCTCTCACTCGCTCTCTCTCTCTCCGCGCCTTTGTTCCCAACACAGAGCCCTACTCCACAGCTGTTGCCTGTTCCCACGCATGGGCCACAGACTGTTACTGAACTCCCAGCTCTTCAAGGCTATAACTGAGTGCTTCATACACATCCCGCTCAGCACAGGCGCCTGCGACAGAAGAACGCACAGTCTGCTGAGAGTCTCCAGCATATTCAGCAAGCGCCAGGGACACCCCTCTCACAGCGGAATGGACAAGCAGCTTACCTAGACTCACACACTGAAGTTTCCAATAATAGCTGAAATAGTTCTGCTGAAAGGTATCAGCCAAAAACTTTTTATTCCCCTCCACAGATGATGCCTGACCTGCTGAGTTTCTTCAGCATTTTGTGTGTGTTACTCAAGGTTTACAACATCCGCAGAATCTCGTGTGTCCAATAATAATGATTTCACCAAGTTTTCCCACCCCCACCACCACACACCTTCCACTCCTTTACCCTAGATCAGACTAGGAGACCACAGGCACAGTGTTTGTGGGACCCGTCCCCCAGTGAGGGTCAGTGTGTGTGGGACCCGTCCCCCAGTGAAGGTCAGTGTGTGTGGGACCCGTCCCACAGTGAGGGTCAGTGTGTGTGGGACTCGTCCCCCAGTGAGGGTAAGTGTGTGTGGGACCCGTCCCCACTGAGGGTCAGTGTGTGTGGGACCCGTCCCCCAGTGAAGGTCAGTGTGTGTGAGTCCCATCCCCCAGTGAGGGTCAGTGTGTGTGTGGGTGGGACCCGTCCCCACTGAGGGTCAGTGTGTGTGTGGGTGGGACATGTCCCCACTGAGGGTCAGTGTGTGTGTGTGTGTGGGACCCATCCCCCAGTGAGGGTCAGTGTATTCTTGAGATATTGATTTACATGTGGCACATTCTTCAATTAAATTGAAATTTCATATTTTCCCGGATCTTAGACCAATAAAATAAATCATTTTGATGTACCACCACAATAATGATTTACTGTCTGGGTAGCCCCATTGTCTCTATCTGCTTCTGCCCCACTGAACTTGTGTCCTCATACCTCAACTCCTTTCAATCCCCTTTTATTTAATCCCTTCCTGCCTACATCTGCGACACTTCTCAGGTCCTCGATCGCCTCAATAACTTTAAATTCCCTAGTCCTATTTGCCTAATTTTTACCATGGATGTCCAGTCCTTATACATTTATACTCTGCCAACAGGAAGCCCTTAAAGCTCTCTGCTTCTTTATCAATAAAAGAACCAACCATTTTCCTTCCACCACCACTTTCCTCTGTCTGAATTTTTCCTTTGACATCTTGCATTTTCTCCAGATTCGAGGGTAGCCATGAGCACCCACACGAGCTCCAGCTTTACCTGCCTTTCCCAACCTGTCTCCTGTAAAAATACTATTGCCTGTTCTCAGCTCCTTCATCTCTGCAGCATGTGCTTCCAGAATGAAGCTCTCCTTTCCAGGATATCAGAGGTGGGGTTCCTCTTGTCCTTACCAGGCTTCCCATGAACCCCCTTATCATTCTCTGCAACTTCTGCCATCTCCAAAGGGATCCTGCCACTAAACACATTTTCAACTGCCCTCCACTCCACGCTTTCAATAGGGGTTGATTGCTCCCTCTGTGAATCCCTTGTCCATTCCTCTCTCCCCATTTAATCTCCCTCCTGGCACTTCTCCCTGCAAGTGGCCAAAATGCTACACCTGTCCATTCATCTCTTTCCTCACGGTTCATATTCAGGGCTCCAGACAGTTCATCCGAGTGGGGCAACAGTTTACCTGTGAATCTCCTGGAGTCATCTATAGTGTGTGGTGCTGCCAATGTGGTCTCCCCTGCATTGGTGAGACACCCTCAGGGTGGAGAAGCAACACCTTATTTTCCATCTGGGTAATGGCTTCTTACCTCTTCTCACCTGACTATTGCCCCCCTCCCCCGTGCCCTTCCTCCCATGGTCCACTTCCCTCTCCTTTGACATTCCTTCCTTTCCAGCCTTTTATCTTTCCCACCCACTCAGATTCACCTATCACCTTCTGGCTATCCTCCCTCCCTTCCCCACCCCCCACCTTTTTATTTTTTCAGTCTCGGCCTGAAACATCAACTGTTTGTTCATTTCCCCAGACCCGACCTGCTGAGTTCCTCCCACATTTATGCGTGTTGCTTTGAATTTACAGCATCTGCAGATTTCCTTGTGTTATTGATTTTGTTGTTGAATAAATCATTATAATAATGATTTGTAATGATTAGGAGAGGCTTTAGTTTTGTTTCAATGCTTCAGACAGGTTTTTGAACAATGGTGTCCTTTGCTTACTAAGTAGGTGGCAACTAATCAGATGGACAAGCTATCAGGGAGAAATGTTGGTTAGGCTGGGAAGCTATTAAAAACAACTAATTTGCTGTCTTCCTCTCTCCCTCAGGTTTGAATTGCTTTATCCAGTCAGAATACTGTGCTAACGGTGGCAGATGTAGCCGGAATCCTAATGGTACTGAAGTTTGCCTGTGAGTATCGTCACTCTTTTACTTTCATGATTTGGTGTTGATTTATTCTTACCTGATAGGTTCTGATTTCTCATCATTTCTCCTCTCTCGTGCTCACTGACCTTCCCTTTTCTTTGCAGCCCTTTCTGACCCTCATCTGCTTGCCTCTGCTCTCCATCCTTTTATCCCTCCTCATCCCTATTCCATTTCTTCAGGAGGAACGTGAGGAGAAGTCACCTTCACTTGTCTTGCTTCCATATACAGACTGACACTGAGCTGTTTTCTTTGCTGTTGCCAGTTAGTGACAAATTGGGGTAACCAGTCCTGCCGAAGGGTTTCGGCCGAGACGTTGACTGTACTTTATTCCATAGATGCTGCCTGTCCTGCTGAGTTCCTCCAGTATTTTGTGTGTGTTGCTGGGGTAAGGAACTTCCTTCTTAGTCTGGATTAGTTGACTTCTTATTTTGAAATTGACGCCAGGTTCTAAGCACTCCAACCATGGGAAACATCATCCCTGGATCGACTATATCAAGCCCTGAAAGAATTTGGTATTTCAATAAGGTTATTTCTCATTCATCCAAATTCCAGAGGACCAATGCTCAATTTACTTAATCTGTCTTGTGGGGAGAGTTGAGCCAATTCAGGTTGATAGGTTGTAATGCTGGGCATGCTGTTCTGGGTGGATGGTATGTGGTGTGGAATAGTTGTATTGTTGAGAGGCAAGTTGCAATTTTAAGTAGGTGTCATATTGCAATGGTGGGTGCAGTGTTGACTTAGTTTTGGTGTTGTTTATGTGCATTGCTTGGTATGTGGGGATCCAAGTTGGGTGGGGTTCTGGTGTTTGCTGGGTGAGAGAAACTTGCTTTCCCTTCCAATGAATTGCTTTTCCAGAAAATAATTAGGATTCCTCAGATGAATTTCTAACTGTGTGATCCATGAGATGGAATGGGGGCAAAGGAGGATCTTTCTAAAAAATAGAAAAGAATATGTTTCTCTAGCAACTTTTCTGCCTTCAGGATTCCCAAAATCTTTTAGGTCTTTGGGAATAAGTTTGAAGTATTGTTTATGTTTTGTTTAAAGGAATCATACTGGCCAGTTTTCATAGTTATGTTTACTGATGCTAATTGAGAGATAAATATTAGACCACAGGTGACAACTGCTCTTCGGATTGAACCAGGCGGGATCATTTGCAATCACCTGCAAGAGCTGATGGGGTCTCAGTTTAACATCTCATTTTCAAGATATCACCCCGATTGTGTAGAATTGACATCAGTAACATCATCATTGGTTAGATTAACATTTGGGTTATGGGTGCTGCTAGTGAGGCCTACTCTGAGAGTCCTGAGAAGACGGTAATGGACTATCTCCTCAAGGTAATGGACAACCAACCTCCTCAAACTGTTTCTGGAGTGCCCCAAATCTGATGCAGTGAGAGGGCACTCCAAAAGACAGTTCAAGTTAGTCTCTTTGATATGAGACTAAAGTTACATTCTGGGCTAGATGTTCTTATGACAGTCCAAAAGCTTCTGTTTCATTTTTACCTATTCAAAACTGTCCTTGCTGAGATTTTGAACTCCTTGCATAGCTTACATTTTTCTTGTGTCTCTAATGCTATTTGCCTGTGATGTTGCTGTGTTTTTTTTTCATTGCACCAGTGCATACATATACCTGTGACTGTAGCACTTGACCTTGATTATTCTCTGAGGTGTTAGCCTGGTAAAAGACGTACCATCCCACATGTTAAGGAAAATCCCAAAGAGTATCTTGGGCTGCATTGCCTGCATTAGGAGTGTCCAAGTTAAGAGGAGGTGGGGGAACAGGTATGATCTGATGGAATTCTTTCACATTTGAAATATTTTTGATAGAAAGGTCACAGCTGCTTCATCTTGTGGTGAGAGTGCGAGAATAGTAGTCATAAATAGAAGACAGTCGTAAATGCATCCTATATAAAAAACAAAATAAATATCTTTACCCAGAGAGCAGGGAGAACTGAGATAAAAGGAGAAAGGAATATATTGTTAGGTTAAGGTTAATAGGACTGGCATATGACATGTGCAGAGTATAACCACCAACTAAGACCATTTAGGCTTTATGACCTGTTATAAAGTAATATAACATTGTGGGTGGAATGACAGCTGTGGATGTTCCCTTGAAACAGAAGGGAAGAGCTCAGGGGAGGGGAGGAGTGGGGGCAATGACAAGAGTAATGACAGTGGAACGCTGGGCCTCAAAGTTGAATCCATAAGACAATGAAAGAAAACAACACTTGTGGATCTACAAACATTTTAATTCTGTCCCCACCAGGGGCAGGTTGTGCCATCTGTTGACTGTGTGGATTGTGCATTGTGCTGCTCCAAGTTCCATGTCCAGCCTCCACACACACCCTCCTCCCCTCCCTCCCTCATACACCAAACTCAGGGCCCATAAGCAATTACCAGACAAAGGGCCCAAGCGCTTCTTTCAATGACTGAAAGCCAAGCCACGCCACTCTGCAGCAATTGCCCCGACGCTTCAATCTCTAAATCTGTTTTCTTTCCTTTCTTTCACTAGCTGACAGCTGGAGTTCGGTCAGACTTTGAGGCCTATTGTTAGGCCTCAGATTAATACTGTGTGACTAATCACCGCGTCTGAGGCCTACAGAGCACGTCTCACTTGCTTTAACTGTTCTTCCCTGGGTTACAATACAAGCGCAGATGGACACACATTCTAATTAGATCCCTCCATTTTCTCTCTCTACCTCCCCTCTCCCCCAGAAAAAAAGTAGAAGGGTGGGGATACTATTAGTGATAGAAAGAAAAGCTTCCTTAACAGAGGAGGAGAAAAGCAAAATGTTTCATAAGATTCCAGTTTTAGACATACCGAGATTTGGTTTAACAGCGAGCAGGATTATACAGTGAAGCACCTTGGCAAAAGGCCCCTTGCTTCAATCTGTCTAACTGGGACCCATAATGTACTCATTGTGCATAACTTAGGCTTTGGCCCAACCCCATGCAAACTCTGTTCCTAATTAGAAATTGTGATGAAATAGCTATGGAGAAAGATAGAGTGTTAGTAAAAATTGTGATAGTAACATTGAACATTTTATCTGTCATTTTCTCCCTTCATCTATCTCTCTTTCATCTGTTCCCCTCATTCACTGTCTCATTTTAACTGTTTCTTTCATTCTGTTTCTGTCTTTATTTCTTTTCTACTCACTCCTGTTACATCATTATGTATTATCACTATTTTTTTTCTATACAGTCTCTCTCTCTCTCTCTCTCTCTTTCTCTTTCTCTTTCTCTCTCTCTCTCTCTCTCTCTCTCTCTCTCTCTCTCTCTCTCTCTCTCTCTCTCTCTCTTTCTCCTCCTTTTTCTCTGTTTATCCCCACTACTGGGGAAAAAAAATTTGGAAATTGAATCGCACATAACCTGGCTTGAAGAAAGATGGAAATTAGCTTAAGCAGTAATGTGTTTTCTAGACTTAGGTGGGGGCTGTTCGTGTCTTGTTTCCCTGTTTTCCCTGTTACCCCTCCCCCTTCTCTCCCTCCTTCCCCATTTTTATATAAACTCTCACTCACTAACATACTTTTTTCTTGTCATCTCTGTCATTCCCAGATATACATTCGCATTCTTTCTGTCACCCCCCACTCTGAAACACATTCCATATTACTCTGTCTCTCTTATCTCATGCACATTCTCTCTCTGTCTCTCACACACCCACTCACACTCAATCACAATGTTGCCCACCCATGCACAGCAACTAGTATAATACCAGTCCACAAGTCCACAGGATGAAGGGTGGGGGACAAACAGTCCACGACTAATTGACATTCCTGCAACACCTTTCATCAACTTGGCTGCCCTGTGCCACTTCACAGCCAATGACTGACTTTACCCAAAACTTTCTTACTGCTGGCATTAGGGCAGCAATGAAGGTTCACTATCTCTGGTGGTGTTCAGGGCTTCCTTCAGCAAGTCAGTTGCTTCCTCTTGGTTTTCAGCACTATCAGTCATGCAGGTCCTGGGTGAGATTCGGGAATACCATCACACTCAGATGTAGAAGGATTCTTCATTGCTTATTTCATAACAACTTTGATTTATCAGTCAGGGTTGTTAGCCCTGAGCTGAACCCCAAAACCTGGGGGACCAGTGGATGTTTCTTAGTCTGGCCTCTACCCTTTGACCTGTTTGGCACGGGTAACCCTACCAAGAGCCAAAGCATAAAGCCCTGACTCCAGCCAGTGTAGCTTTCTGGGTCATTGAGGCACGCAAGCCTCCAAACCCTACAACAAAGTTGAGGTCCTCTTGGAGGCCTACTAAAACCTGATGGTTTATCCATGTTGATCAGTATTCTTTTGAGGCCAGTGCTTCCTCTGAATTAATTTGAGACTGTGGAGAAACCAGGGTTTTTGGTCTTGCCTAATGGAGGTCCAAGTGCAAGATACCAAATATATATAGAACACAGAACAGTACAGCTCAGTATAGCCCCTTTGACCCACGATTTGTGCTGATCTATGTAAACCTCCATGATCAATCTAACCCTTCTCTCCTACACAATTCATAACCCTCCTTTATTGTTACATCCATGTGCCAAGTTTTTTAAAGGTCTCTATTGTATCAGCTTCTACAACCAGGCACCCACCACTCTCTGTGTAAGACATCTACCTCCGACATCCCCCCCCCCCAAAAAACTTTCCTCCACTAACGTTAACGGGCGTCATAGTTCTTGCACTTCACAGATCTCCAGGGAGCTGTTACACATAATCATTCATTTTCAGACCACCAAACAGGGGTGACCTAAATTTTCTGTTTCTACAGACTAGAGAGTGGGAGATGGTGGAAAAGATGAGTGCCCTCAGCTTCTCAAGTCCATTCTGTCATTGAATCCACCTTTCAAAGCCAATTATGATCACACCTCTCCTCACTGTGCAATTTAATTCTATATTCTTTAATGCCCTTATGGAACAAACAAAAACAATTTAAATTTGGATCAGCCGTAACCTCATGGAATGAAGCAACCGGCCTGAAGAACTGTCTGGTCTCCTTCTCCTGGCCCCAGTGATAACAAGAAGAACTCGGATTTTTATAGCAGGTTTAGCATGGTTAAAATCACAAAGTTCTACAAAGGACCACAAGTTGGGTAATTAGCTGGCTGCAGGATGGGTAACTAAATGAGGGGTTCAAGGAGAGAGATTTTTGCTTAAGGAACTAAAAGAGTTGGAGAGCTAGAAATGTAAAGGAAAGGATTTCCAGAATTAAGGTCACACCAGCTGGCTGAGTCATTAATCTCTGGGATTCTAAAGAAAGACTAAGGTTAAAAAACTGGAGCTGGTTACAGATGTGGGAAGAGCAGAGCCTTGGAGATATCTGAGAACCCTGAATGCAGGAAGTTTGCAATGACCAAAGTTACAGGTATATCCTGCTGTGCTTAGCACCATAGTTTCTAGAGAGGGAATTCTTGGACTAGGTTTTAATTTAAATGAGTGATATTAAGGAAAGAGCAAGTGAGAGGTAGAGAAAGGAATTTCTTTTGAAAGAGAAACAAAGAGAAAGAGAGGTGGACTGAAAGAGACACACATATATAATGAGAAAAGGAGAAAGAGAGAAGGACAGGTAAACTGAGATAGATGGAAAGTGTGTGTGAGGAAGAGAGATGGATTGGGAGAGAGTAGAGAAAAGGAAACAGAATAAGGAAGAAGAAGTAAGAGACAGACAGGAAGAGAGATGGACGGATTGCAGGAAAGAGATTAAAATTGTTTGACAAAGGGAAAGAGATGGATATAACCATATACCATATAACCATATAACAATCACAGCACGGAAACAGGCCATCTTGGCCCTCCTAGTCCGTGCCGAACCCTTAATCTCACCTAGTCCCACCTACCCGCACTCAGCCCATAACCCTCCACTCCTTTCCTGTCCATATACCTATCCAATTTTACCTTAAATGACACAACTGAACTGGCCTCTACTACTTCTACAGGAAGCTCATTCTACACAGCTATCACTCTTTGAGTAAAGAAATACCCCCTCGTGTTTCCCTTAAAACTTCTGCCCCCTAACTCTCAAATCATGTCCTCTAGTTTGAATCTCCCCTACTCTCAATGGAAACAGCCTGTTCACATCAACTCTATCTATCCCTCTCAAAATTTTAAATACCTCGATCAAATCCCCCCTCAACCTTCTACGCTCCAATGAATAGAGACCTAACTTGTTCAACCTTTCTCTGTAACTTAATTGCTGAAACCCAGGTAACATCCTAGTAAATCGTCTCTGCACTCTCTCTAATTTATTGATATCTTTCCTATAATTCGGTGACCAGAACTGCACACAATATTCCAAATTTGGCCTTACCAATGCCTTGTACAACTTTAGCATTACATCCCAACTTCTGTACTCAATGCTTTGATTTATAAAGGCCAGCATTCCAAAAGCCCTCTTCACCACCCTATCTACATGAGACTCCACTTTCAGGGAACTATGCACAGTTATTCCTAGATCTCTCTGTTCCTCTGCATTCCTCAATGCCCTACCATTTACTCTGTATGTTCTATTTGGATTATTCCTGCCAAAATGTAGAACCTCACACTTCTCAGCATTAAACTCCATCTGCCAACGTTCAGCCCATTCTTCTAACCGGCATAAACCTCCCTGCAAGCTTTGAAAATCCACCTCATTATCCACAGCACCTCCTGCCTTAGTATCATCGGCATACTTACTAATCCAATTTACCACCCCATCATCCAGATCATTTATGTATATTACAAACAACATTGGGCCCAAAACAGATCCCTGAGGCACCCCGCTAGTCACCGGCCTCCATCCCGATAAACAATTATCCACCACTACTCTCTGGCATCTCCCATCTAGCCACTGTTGAATCCATTTTATTACTCCAGCATTAATACCTAACGACTGAACCTTCTTAACTAACCTTCCATGTGGAACTTTGTCAAAGGCTTTGCTGAAGTCCATATAGACTACATCCACTGCCTTACCCTCGTCAACATTCCTCGTAACTTCTTCAAAAAATTCAATAAGGTTTGTCAAACATGACCTTCCACGCACAAATCCATGCTGGCTACTTCTAATCAGATCCCGTCTATCCAGATAATTATAAATACTATCTCTAAGAATACTTTCCATTAATTTACCCACCACTGATGTCAAACTGACAGGTCTATAATTGCTAGGCTTCCTTCTAGAACCCTTTTTAAACAATGGAACCACATGAGCAATACGCCAATCCTCCGGCACAATCCCCGTTTCTAATGACATCTTAAAGATCTCCGTCAGAGCTCCTGCTATTTCTACACAAACTTCCCTCAAGGTCCTGGGGAATATCCTGTCAGGACCCGGAGATTTATCCACTTTTAAATTTCTTAAAGGCGCCAGTACCTCCACCTCTTTAATTGTCATAGGTTCCATAGCTTCCTTACTTGTTTCCCACACCTTAGACAATTCAATATCCTTCTCCTTAGTGAATACCGAAGAGAAGAAATCATTCAAAATCTCTCCCATCTCCTTCGGTTCCACACATAGCTGACCACTCTGATTCTCTAAGGGGCCAACTTTATCCCTCACTATCCTCTTGCTTTTAATATAACTGTAGAAACCTTTCGGATTTACTTTCACCTTATTTGCCAAACCAACCTCGTATCTTCTTTTAGCTTTTCTAATCTCTTTCTTAAGATTCCTTTTACATTCTTTATATTCCTCGAGCAATTCCTTTACTCCATGCTGCCTATATCTATTGTAGACATCCCTCTTTTTCTGAACCAAATTTCTAATATCCCTTGAAAACCATGGTGCTCTCAAACCTTTAACCTTTCCTTTCACCCTAACAGGAACATAAAGAATCTGTACCCTCATAATTTCACCCTTAAATGACCTCCATTTCTCTATTACATCCTTCCCATAAAACAACTTGACCCAATCCACTCTCTCTAAATCCCTTCGCATCCCCTCAAAGTTAGCCTTTCTCCAATCAAAAATCTCAACTCTAGGTCCAGTCCTGTCCTTCTCCATAATTATATTGAAGCTAATGCTATTGTGATCACTGGACCCGAAGTGCTCCCCAACACGTACATCTGTCAGCTGACCTATTGCATTCCCTAACAGGAGATCCAACACTGCCCCATCTCTAGTTGGTACTTCTATGTATTGTTGCAAAAAACTATCCTGCACACATTTCACAAACTCTAAACCATCCAGCCCTTTTACAGAATGAGCTTCCCAGTCTACGTGTGGAAAATTAAAATCTCCCACAATCACCACCTTGTGTTTACTACAAATATCTGCTATCTCCTTACACATTTGCTCTTCCAACTCACGCGCCCCATTAAGTGGCCTATAATACACTCCTATCAGTGTTACTACACCTTTCCCATTCCTCAATTCCACCCAAATGGCCTCCCTAGAGGAGCTCTCTAACCTATCCTTCCAAAGCACCGCCATAAGATTTTCTCGGACAAGCAATGCAACACCTCCTCCTCTGGCCCCTCCTACTCTATCACACCTGAAGCAACTAAATCCAGGAATATTTAGTTGCCAATCCCTGCAACCATGTTTCACTAATAGCTACAACATCATAATTCCAGGTATCAATCCACGCTTTAAGCTCATCCACCTTTCTTACAATGCTCCTAGCATTAAAATAGATACATTTAAGATACTCTCCATCTCCTCCTCTCTTTCCATCCCTAACAATGCATTCACATTTATTATCCTTTTTTTTCTTTTCCCCTACATCTTCGGGCTGAGCTCATCCCTTCTCCATCACCTGCCTTTCCTCCCTCACACACTGTCTATTTACTTGCTCCACTGGTGAACTAACCTCCTCTCCCATAGTCTCCTCAAATAGTCTCCCGTCCCCCCATCTTACTAGTTTAAAGTCCGCCCTGTAGCCCTAGCAAACCTCCCCACTAGGATATTGGTCCCCCCACGATTCAAATGTAACCCGTCCTTCTTGAACAGGTCACTCCTGCCCCAGAAGAGGTCCCAATGATCCAGAAACTTGAATCCCTGCCCCCTGCTCCAATCCCACAGCCACGCATACATCCTCCACCTAATTCTATTCCTACTCTCACTGTCGCGTGGCACAGGCAGTAATCCCGAGATTACTACCTTTGCGGTCCTTCTTCTTAACTGCCTTCCTAACTCCCTATACTCTTGTTTCAGGACCTCTTCCCCTTTCCTTCCTATGTCATTGGTACCTACATGTACCATGACCTCTGGCTCTTCACCCTCCCACTTCAGGATATCTTGGACGCGATCAGAAACGTCCCGAACCCTGGCACCCAGGGAGGCAAATTACCATTCGGGACTCCCGATCACCTCCACAGAAACGCCTGTCTGAGCCCCTGACTATTGAGTCCCCTATTACTATGGACCTCTTTCTTCTAACCCTACCCTTCTGAGCTACAGGGCCGTCCTCTGTGCCGGAGGCTCGGCCACTGTCACTCCCACCAGGTGGGCTGTCCCCCGCAACAGTACTCAAACATGAGTACTTATTGTCAAGGGGTACAGCCACTGGGGTACTCTGTAGTACCTGCCTCTTCCCCTTCCTGACTGTAACCCACCTATCTGCCTCCCGTGGTCCCGGAGTGACCACCTGCCTGTAACTCCTCTCTATCACCTCCTCACTCTCCCTGACCAGGCGAAAGTCATCGAGCTGCAGCTCCAGTTCCCTAACTCGGTCCCTCAGGAGCTGCAGTTCGGCGCACCTGGCGCAGATGTGGACGTCCGGGAGGCTCAGAGACTCCAGGATCTCCCACATCCGACACCGAGAACAACAAGCTGCCCTCACACTCATACCTCCCAAATAACTGAAAATACAAGAACTAAAAGATAAGCCTACTGTGCCCTCTTCCACTTAAGCCCTCTGAGCCCAAGCCCTACACTCTGCTCCCGGCGCACTCCGCTGCCCGCAAACGAAGCTGCCCGCTTCTTAAGGCGGCGTTCTTTATATATCTTCCCTCCTTCCCGGGCCTCCTTCACGCGCCTGCGCAGTCCCGCCTCTCAGAACTCCGATCTGAGAAGCAATTGGACAATTTGAAAATAGAGTGGATAGAGTGGGGAAGAGAGAAAATGAGGGCACACAACACATATAGAGGAACTAGTGAGTTTTTTTGTGGCTTCTGTTCCTTTCTTTTACTGCTTTAGTTTAGCTGAGTGCAAATGACCACATCACAGGTTCAGCTTTACACCAGCTAATCACATGAACCTCTACAGACGCTGTGGGCTGGACCAGAGATCTGATTCGAGACACTCTGCATTAGGAAGGATGTCAAAGGCCTGTAGGTGACTCAGAGGAGTGGTGGAGGGTGGTTATCAGAATGTTGCCAGGACTGAAAGACTGTTCTGTCCCTCAGAGCAGGAGAAGGCTAAGGAGAAAAATTGTTTGGCCTTAGGTAGAGTGAAAGGGGAGTCCAACTACTCAAGGGTCTATAGTGAGAGGAGAGAGAGAGTCAACCCATTTAAAAGCTCTCTAAAGAACACCGTGAACCCACAGCTTTCAGTCTCAGGTCTGAGAGTGCTGCTACCTGTGAACCTTTTATGACCTTGGTGAAGCTGCAGGATACTAAATGGGGTAAATATGTGGCCCTAATAATGGTAAGACTGAGGCCAATTCTGGGGTTTGTCTACTCACACAGTGGTGTTCAGCACAGACTAGAGATTAGATGTTAGACCTTTCTCGTGCTTCACTGGGTGAGGAGTGAAGCCAGTGGCCAAGGTCTTGTTTACTTTTCATTTGAAAGTGAAAGTGATTCGGCGGACAGCCTTTGATGTTGTGTGAATTGTAGGTGAGGAGCCTTGCAATATTTAATCCTGAGACAGGAATCAATTATTCCTTTCTCCCTAATCTGTACAGAACATTAACCAGAAGTTAGTGGACTAGGAAAGTACAAGCAGTGAATGTGAACCTTGTTTTGCTTCCCTCGTCCGTTTCAAAGGCTGAGCTATAGGGATTTGAACCTCTGTTTGGCTGTGAGAATTCTTATGTCTCCATTGGACTCATTAAACCCCTGCAAAACACCCACCTCCTAATTGCAACCTATTCCTTTCTCTAACTTGAGTCTATATAGACCCGCCGTTCCCTACTTGGGGTCCATAGACCTCTCAGTTAGTTGTAGCTGTCCATGGCATTAAAATAGGGTTGGGAATCCCTGATCTAGATCTACCTTTAGGGCATCTATGCCACCGCCTTAACTGTTCAATGTGGTTATGAGTTCCACTGTCTCGGTGGGGGGGGAGGGGGAACTTCTCCAAAGAGCATGGGTTTAGTCAGAACTCCCCCATAAGGAGATATGCTTTCTCTGTCAACCAGGCCTTTTCCAGTGAAAAGAATTCCAACTTGTTTAATCCGTCACCTCTCTCTTTAGGAGGCGCAGACAACTGGTCCTGACAACTGCATGCCCCAGTTGTGTGACTGTAGAAGCTAAATTGTGCTCTGAAAGTCCAAATAGTTTTCTTCATTCTTTGGAATTAGTCTGCAGTGAAATTCATTATAGTCTGGGAGCAAAACAATTGTGAGCCCTCTTTGACCTTTGATGTTTTAAAATTAAGGTGCAAAACTATTTATTTGGAAGCTGAGGAAGTGAACAAAATGTCCTCAAGGAAGGAGGTGACGGTAAGAGAGCTGAGTTGTACTGCAGAGGGTAGCGAGCCTGACAGCGTCTTGTCAAAATATGGGTTATTTGAAATAATTTTGCTTGATGCAAATTTGACCATGCCAGTGCAGGAAATCTTCTACATATTGGTCCTAAAGTGTTGAGTGCCTATTCTTGAACTTTTGTACTTACCCTGGGACTGTCAGGTCAGTTACACAAGAAGCATTACTCAATACTTAACCAACTCCACACTTCCTCGGTAAGGAGAAACATGTCAAATGTGGCTGAATAGTTTGCTGCCAAGATAGAGTTGCAAAAATGGAAAGACCTGCATTTACATTGCATTTTTCGCAACTTCAGGAAGCTCCAAAATACTTTATGAACAATAACATGCTAGATCTTATAGACAGTATAGTCACACCCAATCGAACAGATTTGACAATATTGTCACAGCCCAAGATCCACAGCATCATATAAGCTTAGAAACCAGATTTGCTAGTAGTCATTTTTACATACTTGCCAGAGATTGAACAGACATGTATAACTTGGGCAACCTTTCTATGTGAGGCAAGGCAGACTCTGCAGCAATGCCAGCAGCTGCCACACCAATGTCATTTATCTCTGTATATTAAAGGATATGATTTGCCACTAAATTAGGATGCAATTGGACAATGGAAAGATCTTGACAAAGTGTCAAATATTTTTTAAAATCTTTTTTTTCCTATCCTTCACACCCTGTGCTTTTTTTGCTTTTGACCATATTGGTGAGTTTTGATGACGTAATGTTATGTCACAGTACTCCCTATTGTGCTTCCGCTCCCATTCCCTTTGACTTGGCATAGATGCCTTTGACCGCCCATAAGAACATCTTATTATTGTTTTAAGAACAGCTTTCCCCTCCTCCGTCATCAGATTTCTGAACCAACAATGAACCGATGACCACAACTTCACTATTTTTGCTATCTTTTTGCACTACTTATTTAATTTATTTAATATATATATTTCTTATTGAAATTTATACCATACCAGCATTTTTATATCTTGCGCTGTACTGCTGCTTCAAAACAACAAATTTCCTGACTTATGTCAAAGATAGTAAAATTGCTTCTGATTCTGTTGATCTGGCCTGATCTAGGGCGAATTGAAGGATTATTATTCTGGGATGGGTACCTGTGGGACAAAGGTGAACTTGCCACCTAAGGGTGATGACCTGACACTCTTGTGAATCTGCACTAAAGGCGGCTTTGTAGACAATGGTCTTACAATCTGCCGGCTCTCAGGCCGCACTGATGTTGTTTCAGGGCAGAGCCGGCAGACGTCCCGTGAACCACTCCTGTCCCGGTATCTTCCTGCCGATGGTGAAAAGGGGTGTGTGGGTAGTCGGAGAGTGCAGGTTGCTGTTCCAGCAGGAGAAAGATGAGTTTCCACATGCCGTACCTCTCTCTGCCCGTCTAGGAGAGCAGTTTACTGAAACACAGCATCTTCCTGTTTGTGCAGAATGGCCAACAGTTCACCTTCACTTATGTTTCACGATTCTGATTCTGCTGGGCCGGGAGCAGCTCCTGGGCTCCGTCTGCTTGTCCACTCAGGGCGGCTCTGCCATTGTCAGCTCTTAGCACAAGGAGGCTATCAATCTGCTCCCTGGGTCTCAAAAGGGCTGCAGGCCACGGCTGTGTGCTGGAGAACTGACCTCGGGGTGCAAAAAGTAGAAGCAGCAAGAAAGAGTTAGTTCCTCTTTGACGCTTGTCTCCTGAGCAAGTGGGTGATGTGTGAGAGGACCTCCGACCACAGAGTGTGCAGTACCTCTGAGGCTGAGGTCACAGACTGAGATGCAAAGAAAGTTACTTAATCAGAGAGAGCTAATTCTCTGGAATTCTCTAAGCTGGGGGGCTGTGGAGGTCAAACCTTTGGAAGTGTTGGGGGGCAGTTTTTGGATAGATACATTCGTGAAGGAATGGGGAATGAGGAGAGATGAGAGATTGAGGCCAGCAGAGATCGGTCGTGATCAGACTGAACAGTGGGGAAGGATGCTGCTGCTCTGTTTTCCTGCTCTTGTGATGCGGCAATTTTCCTGCCAAAGTTTGGGGATGGATATCTCCTTGATCCTTGTCATCTGCAGTAATCACAATGAAACATGTGGGGGGGGGGGGGCCTACCGAGTCTCTGCCCACAGGGTGGTTTCAGCTCTGGTGTCCCTGATGAGAGAATTGGTGAACACAGATCACTATTCCTCTCTCATGTGGGTGGCTTCTCTTCTGTTCTTCAGTTATGACTTCTCATTATCTAAAATATTAAGGCTTCATCTGTGCGTCTGCTCGCACACAGATAGGGTGTTCAGTGGTGTGCAACTCAGCTTGGCACAGATCACAGCAACTTGAGCCACCTCCTGCCAGGCTCTTCTTCTGCACCACACCCCCACCCACCCCGCTTCCCTAAGCACACAAGACAGCCTCCTGTCATAAATCTCGCCCCTCAGGACCTCAGTAAGTTTTGGAGCTCTCCCCCTTTGCCCCTGCAGACGTTCTCTTCCCCATCGTGGTCATACTGCCTGAAGGACGAATGCTGTGTGGCTACCGTGCGTGGAGTATTTTTAAAGGGTGAATTGTGTAGCTTGCCATGCAGAAAAGGCTCTGAAGGGTTTGTGCAGAGTGAAGGATCTCTTTAGTGGTTAGGCAGCAAACTGATGGCAGAGAACTTCAATTCACTCTGATACTTACATGAAGTTTGGCTAATTTCATTATTAGTGGCAAACGCATAAGTTGTCTTGTGCACCAGAACTGGGTGAAATTCAGTTCCAAAGTAGTAAAATCCAGAGGGGGTCCTGTATCTGATATATTTAAAAACTCCTCTATATTTGTAGATGTATAGAGCAAATTAACCCAGTGACATATAGTGTGTTATAATTAAGCATGAAGTGTGATCCTGTCCAAACACAGAAGTGTTTTACCCAGTAACATCACCTCATACCCAGACATTAGATAAACTGCCACTTCACTTCAAAGTCATTGTGGAACTGTTTTTCAACCGTTTTAGGGTGAAATAAAGGTAAAAGTGACAAGCGAGATGCCTGAGTTGGTTTCAGAAGTGGAGGCTGATCAGAGAGGGTGGGTGGGGGTTACAGTGCTCTGGCTTCGAGATGAGTGATGGAGATGTCACCATTGCTGATAAACATTTTGTTGTTGCTGTCGCAGATTGTTCCAGCAATTCCCACTGGAGACAAAAGAGCATATTTGCATTAGGTAGGAAATGAGGTGGCTAATTTAGCAAGGCAAAATCCCAAGAACAGTACTATGACCAGACAATCTACATTTACTGATAGTGCTTGTAGTTCTAAACATTTGCAGGATGTAGGAGGAAAATACTAAACTCTTTTCTGATCTTCAGTCTTGGTATTTTAAAACCACCAGAGGCTTCTGATAATGCTGCACTTACTCAGTACTGTCCCTTTTACTGTGTGACACTCCCTTGGTACTGTCCCTCTGACGGTGTGACACTCGCTCAGTACTGTCCCTCTGACGGTGTGACACTCCCTCAGTACCAACCCTCTGACGGTGTGACACTCCCTCGGTACTGTCCCTCTGACAGTGTGACTCCCTCAGTACTGTCCCTCTGACGGTGTGACACTCCCTCAGTACTGTCCCTCTGACAGTGTGACAATCCCTCAGTACTGTCTATGTGATAGTGTGACCCTCCCTCAGTACTGTCCCTCCGACGGTGCGACACTCCCTCAGTACTGTCCCTCTGACGGTGTGACACTCCCTCAGTACTGTCCCTCCGACGGTGTGACACTCCCTCAGTACTGTCCCTCTGACGGTGTGACACTCCCTCAGTACTGTCCCTCCGACGGTGTGACACTCCCTCAGTACTGTCCCTCTGACGGTGTGACACTCCCTCAGTACTGTCCCTCCTACACTGTGACAATCCCTCAGTACTGTCTATGTGACAGTGTGACCCTCCCTCAGTACTGTCCCTCTGACAGTGTGACAATCCCTCAGTACTGTCTGTGTGACAGTGTGACCCTCCCTCAGTACTGCACCAGGTGAGTTAGCAGACGTTATCTGCTTAAGTGTGGTAAAATGGCTTACAGTCAGGACTTCTGGAACTTTTGGAATTCATGGGGAGTCCGGTTGCGGAGACATTTTTCTTCCCCGAATCTTGTTTCCCTGGCTGACCTCATAACCAAACGCTGAGTACATGTTCAGTTATGTAAGGCTGTCTGGGGCTTGAAACGGGAACAATAACTTTTGAGCAGACACAGAGGAAACTGGCTGATTAACATACAGACACCACTGTTTTTGTTATTGCTCTATTTGTGTCTTCAGTAAACCTCATAGGATTACAGAAATATTGCTGCTCCTTCCGGGTCAGTGAGAGTGTCCAAGGAACACAAACCCTAATGAGTGGATGCCATACTCCAGTGAGGGTCAGTGTGTGTGGGACCCGTCCCCCAGTGAGGATCAGTGTGTGTGAGTCACGTCCCCCAGTGAGGGTCAGTGTGTGTGGGACCCGTCCCCCAGTGAGGGTCAGTGTGTGTGGTCCCATCCCCCAGTGAGGGTCAGTGTGTGTGGGACCCGTCCCCCAGTGAGGGTCAGAATGTGTGGGACCCGTCAACCAGTGAGGGTCAGTGTGTGGGGGATCCGTCCCCCGGTGAGGGTCAGTGTGTGTGTGGGACCTGTTCCCCAGTGAGGGTCAGTGTGTGTGTGGGACCTGTTCCCCAGTGAGGGTCAGTGTGTGTGGGACCCGTCCCCCAGTGAGGGTCAGTGCGTGTGGGACCCGTTCCCCAGTGAGGGTCAGTGTGTGTGGGACCCGTCCCCCAGTCAGTGTGCGTGGGACCTGTCTCCCCGTGTGTGGGACCTGTCTCCCCGTGAGGGTCAATGTGTGTGGGACCCGTCTCCGAGTGAGGGTCAGTACGTGTGGGACCCGTCCCCCAGTGAGGGTCAGTGTGCGTGGGACCTGTCTCCCCGGGAGGGTCAATGTGTGTGGGACCCGTCTCCCAGTGAGGGTCAGTGTGTGTGGGACCCATCTCCCAGTGGGGGTCAGTGTGTGTGGGACCCGTACCTCCAAAGCAGCAGTGTGAGCCTGGTGCTGTCTGTGCTGTCCAGTTGCTTTGAACACTTAATTATATATACAATCATTACTCCTGATTTAATTTACCTTCCTCTGCTGACACTGGACTCCTGTGACCCAGCTTTGAAAAGGGAACTAGCCAACCTCCATCCTCTCTTCCCTTTTTTTATTCAAAGGTTGCTTTCACAATCGTGTTTCTTGCGGACATGTCTGTGCCATTACTTCCTTCTTGCCTTGCTCGAAAGTCAGACAGACCCTGGAAAAGAGATGTGCACAGAGATTCTGTCTTTGACTCTGTGGATGTTATGATTGGGAGGGAGGAGGGAGAAGGAGGTCTCTATCTTCTTTGCTTATCTCTGTGATTTAGACAGCTCTTTGTAACAGTCTCAGAGTGTTGTTAGCCCTGAGCTGAACCTCCAAAGCTGGAGGACTGGTGGACCACTCTTAGTCTGGCCTCTAGCCTTTGACCTGTTTGGCATGGATGACCCTACCAAGAGCGAAAGCATAAAGCCAGACTCTGGCCAACATAGCTCGCTGAGTCGCTGAAGCATGCAAGCTTCCAAACCACAATAAGACTGTGGTCATCTTGGAGGGCATTTGTGATTAGGCAATAATTACTGACCTTGCTAGTGACGTACATATGCAAATACATTTAAAATCACATATATGTGTCTACTGTGTTCCTTCAAGTATATGAGTGGATGTAGTGTAGGTGAGACGTCAGGCTCTCCCTATCAGGTGCTCACAGGATAAGATGAATATGGTGAAAAGCTACTGTCCCACCAGGATCTCCCAGAGTAGGTATGTCATGGTGAAACTGTCCCTGTCTCTGATTGCATTGAGTGTTCCCAGAGGGTTGCAGCATGGATTGGATAGTGCACAGTTCCCAGCCAGGTGTAAGGGCTGGGAAAGAGAGGGAAGTTAGAATGGAATATGGGAATATCAGAATTCTGCATACACCCTCCAAGCTATATCAGTTTGCTCACCCCCTCCCTTCAGAGAGATATCCTCAATCTACACATGGCCGTAAGTTTTTCCACTCTGCCTTATCTCCTGGCAGTGACTCTCTGCAGAAGGAGAGAGATAGTGTGGGAGCGAGCTGATATTGCTGCTCTTCCTTCTGTCCTGTGTTAGAGCTGAGAGGCAGAGCTCTCTGGGAGATAATCCATTCAGAGCCAGAAGCCCCTGCACTCTCCAAGCATGCTTCTGCAGGGTGGTGACGTGTATTCTCATAATCTTTGCACCCAGTGGCTGGCTGGGAGTCTGAACCATTATCCACAAGAGTGGGAGAGGTAGAAACTTCCATCACGTTTAAACATGAGCAGAATTATAACCATCAGCCAATGGTCTTGTGCTGGAAGGTGAAATGGAACAAGATTTATATATTTCTTTACTATGGTCACATGCACGGTGCAAGTTTATCTTAAATGCCAACCATACAGATCACTTCATCATGTTTATTTATTTATTTAATCTCTGGAGAGACCACACTTAGAGTATTGTGTTCAGTTCTGGTCACCTCATTATAGGAAGGATGTGGAGGCTATGGAGAGGGTGCAGAGGAGATTTACCAGGATGTTGCCTGGTTTGGAGAACAAGTCAGATGAAGCAAGGTTAGCAGAGCTGGGACTTTTCTCTTTGGAGCGTAGAAGAGTGAGAGGGGACTTGATAGAGGTCTACATGATTATGAGAGGCATAGACAGGGTGGATAGTCAGTACCTGTTTCCCGGGGCACCAATAGCAAACAGCAGAGGGCATAGGTACAAAATTAAGGGAGGGAAGTTTAGGGAAGACATCAGGGGTAGGTTTTTTTACGCAGAGGGTTGTGAGTGCCTGGAATGACTGACCAGGGATGGTGGTGGAGGCTAAAACGTTAGGGGTATTTAAGAGCCTCTTGGACAGGCACATGGATGAAAGAAAAATAGAGGGTTATGGGTAGTGTGAGTTTAGTACTTTTTTAAGGATTATATGGGTCAGCACAACATGGAGGGCTGAAGGGCCTGTACTGTGCTGTAGTGTTCTATGGTCCTACACAGTATGCAGTAGGAACCTGCTGGCCCTTCTAGATGTGCCTCCCCAGCAGCCTAATACAATGTGTATCAGTACATTGGGGTAGTGAGTGTCAGTACATTGGGGTAGAGTATCCGTACATTGGGGTAGTGAGTGCCAGTACATTGCGGTACCTAGTAAAGGGGAAAAGTAATGACAAAATACAGGATAAGGTTTTGCAGTTGCAGTGGGAGTGAAGTGTAGGTAGACAATATGGTACAAGGTCCATGTTAAGGTAGGTAGTGAGGTCAAGGATTTGGTTTATTGCACATGGGGACTGTTCAATAGTCTTATAACTGCAGATTAGAAGCTGTCTTTGCGTCCGCCGGGATGTGCTTTCAGCTTTTATATCTTCCGCCTGATGGGAGAGGGGAAGGAGAGAGAATGTCTGGGGTGGGTGGGGTCTTTGATTATGTTTTCCTGAGGTGTGATTGGGTCATGTAGCTCTGAGACCAGGAAGGATATAATGAGCCAAATAGCCTCCTTTTGTGCTTTGTGTTTTGAGACCTTGGCCTCAATACTTCTGTGTGCAATTGGATCATTGATTTCCCCTTTGCAGAGCCGGTCAGTCAGACTGGCAACAGCATCACCACAATCTCCAGCAGCAAAGGTGCACCACAAGGCTGTGTGGTTAGTCTCCTGCTCCACTGGCTTTTTACTTATGACTGTGAGGCTAGGCACAGCTCCAATGCCATTTTTAAGTTTGCTGACCACACCACTGTTGTTAGCTGAAACAAAGGTGGTGTTCGAATCAGCATATAGGAGGGAGAATGAAAACAACAACCTCTCCCTCAATGTCGGCGAGAACAAAGAACTGATTATTGATTTAGGAGGAGGAACTCAAGGTCCATGAGCCAGTCCTCTTCAGGGCATCAGAGGTTGAAAAGGTCAGCAACTTTAAATTCCTCAGTGTTATCATTTCCAGGGCCCAGCTTAAAATGCCATTAAGGCAACACCTTTACTTCCTTAGAAGTTTGCAAAGTTTCAGCACAACATCTAAAACTTTGACAAGCATCTATAGATGTGTGATGGAGAGTGTACTGACTGAGTGCACAATTGGATAAGCCAATGCCCTTGAATGGAAATTCCTACAACCAGTAGTGGATATGGCCTAGTCCATCACGGGTAAAACCCTCCCCACTGTAGAGCACATCTACACGGAGTGCTGTTGTAAGAAAACAGCATCCACCATCAAGGAGCCCCACCATCCAAACCATGCTCTCTTCTTGCTGCTGCCATCAGGAAGAAGGTACAGGAGCCTCAGGGTCCATACCATCAGGGTCAGGAACAGTTATTACTCTTCAATCATCAGGCTCTTGAACCAGAGGGCATAACTTCACTCAACTGCACCTGTCCCATCGCTGATCTATACCCACAACCTATAGACTCATTTTCAAGGACTCTTCACCTCATGCTCTCCATATTTATTACTTATTTATCCATTCATTCATCCATTTATTTATTTGTTTGTTGTTGTCTTTTACGCATTGGTTGTTTGTCCTGTTGGGTGTGGTATTTCATTGTGATTCTTGGGTATACTGTATATGCCCGCAAGAAAACGAATCTCAGGGTTGTATATGGTGAATCTATGTACTTTGAGAATAACTTTACTTTGAACTTTGATAAATATTCTCTGATACAAGGCCATTTGTTTTATGGTAAAATGTCATTGTTTGAACTGTACCACGCCTGGATTGTGTCTGGGTGAGTTTGCTGATCATGATAATGAACTGAGTGTGGAAGCCAGAAAGAGAGAGGATAGCACTAACTGTAAAAGGGGAACATCTGAGCAATGGAGGGTGAGGGAAAACTTGACAAAATGTGAAATGTGAAGAGTGGACAGCCAGCTCCTTTCTCCTAGAGCAGAAACAGCTAATATGAAAGGGCATCACTTAAAGATGATTGGCAGAATATACAAGGGATGTCAGATGTGGGGCTTTTTGGAGCAGTGTGTGTGTGTGCCAAGGGTGGTTGTAGAGGCAGATACATTAGGGACAGTTTAGAGATTCTTAGGTGGGCACATATGAAAGAAAAATGGAGGGCTATGCAGGAGGGAAAGGCTAGATTGATTTTGAAATAGATTTAAAAAGTCAGCACAGCATAGTGGGCCGAAGGGCCTGCATTGTGTTTTACTGTTCGTGTCCTATGTTCTGTAACCAGTGAGGTCAGGCTTGGCCTGGTGATTCAAAAAGTGCCAAGCTTTAGGCTCATGCAGGCCTTGCTGGGCCCTGCGTCTGGGAGCAGGTGTTTCACATCACCTGCCGCCTGGCTGCCTCTGCTGCGGCTTTCGTTCCCCATTAACTTTCAGGAATCTGAAACTTTTCCACCCGATTAAGCTTCAGTGATAATGAACACAACTTCATTGACACAGGCTGCCTCAGAGAGTGAACACAAAGGGGATGTGGGGGTGGGGAGGGGCGATACCGCTGGCTACTTGTGTAAACAACACCGAAACAGGCCGGGGGATCAATCTCAAAATGCTGGAGGATTTGGAAAGAAATATGTCAGGGTTGGTGGTAAGGGACAGAGTTGTGTCAAATTATCAATCCCTCAAAGGCCATCACAGTTAAGTTCATGACTTGGGAATCTACCTGAAAATTGATGAGAGTTCTTCCTTACTGTCATTTGACAGTAAAGAATCCAAAAGAAGGAGATGGAGAGAGAGAGAGAGACAGGAGATAGGGAAGGAGGGAGTGAAAGGAGGTGAGAAGAATAGGTCAGGGATGTGTGTGTATGTGAGAGAGAGGGAGAAGGAGGGGCAAAGCTGAGAGCAGAGGGGAGAAGTGAAGGAGAAATCAAATGAAGGGGGAAGGGAATGTGTGAGAAAGAGGAGGGAAGTGAGAGAGATGATGGAATGAAGAGAGGCAAAGCTAAATAATCTACATTTCTGAAGATATTCATTAGCACGACGTGACCTCCTTTTTGTAGCTGGGAGCCTCACGTCCACCCCTGCAACGCTTATGTGTGGCAGATGGCAGTCGGCACAATCTGGGAGGAGGAGAAACCGAGTGTCAAGCTTAACATTCAGACTAGGATCAAAGATCACAGAGCCATCTGTCCCAGACACTGTTGTCTGTGTTTTTTTTAAAAAGAACATTCTTTTTAAGTCGCTGAATGTAACAGCACTTGTGGAGCGGGTTTCCTCTGAATCGCCAGCCTGTCCCTACTTCAGAAATGCGCTGTGACATTCCAGCAACAGCCTCCGGCACTCGAGTAGAGTTCCACAGCCGTTCTCAGAGACCTTACCGCCGCGAAGGAGGCTGTCAGCAATTCTGGGCCCTGTGTCTAAAGAAGCGGGTGTGCTGGCTCTGGAGAGGATCCAGAGGGGGTTCACAAGAATGAACTCAGAACGAAAGGCTTACGAATAAGGAGTGTTTTAGTGAATCTGGGCCTGTGTTGGATGGAGTTTTGAGAAGGATGAAGGGGTGACCTCCTTGAAATTTGCTGGATTCGGAAAGGCAAGGATAAAGCAGATTTTCTTCATTCAGAGGGTGATGAATCTGTGGAATTCATTTAGCATGGGGGGTTGTACATGCCACGTCTTTGGGTATCTCTAAGGCAAAGGTCCTTGATTGGTAAGGGAGGGTCAAGGGTTAAAGAAGATTACTAACTGTAACCCATATGCCTTCAGAATGTGGGAAAAAACTGGAGCGGCCATGGGGAGAATGTGCAGGGATCAAACCCCAAAGAGACATCTCTGGCACTGTGAAGTGATTGTGCTAATCATTAAACCCTCACCCATTTAAAATGGGGAGAAGATTGGAGGACGTGGGTTGAGAAAGAAATCAGCCATGATTGGAAATGGTGGAACAGATGCAATGGGCCAAATGGCTGAATTCTGCTCCGATATTTTAGTGTTTATATTTACTTTGAGATACAGCTTGGAACGAGCCTTTCTGGCACAACGTCTGTCACTGCCCAGCAACCCACCCAGGCCAGAACTAGGTGTACTGTAAATCCAATCTCCTCTTCAAATGGAACTGACTTCCACCGGGTAGGGGTTCAACACACAGTGATCCTCACTGGGGGACTTGTCCCCCACACACTGACCCTCACTGGGGATGTCCCCCACACACTGACCGTCACTGGGAGACGGGTCCCACACACACCGACCCTCACTGGGGGACGGGTCCCACGCACACTGACCCTCACTGTGGGACGGGTCCCATACACACTGACCCTCACTGGGGACTTGTCCGCCACACACTGACCCTCACTGGGGACTTGGCCCCCACACACTGACCCTCACTGGGAGATGGGTCCCACACAGACTGACCCTCACTGGGAGATAGGTCCCCCACACACTGACCCTCACTGGGAGACGGGTCCCACACACACTGACCCTCACTGGGAGATGGGTTCACACACACTGACCCTCACTGGGGGACAGGTCCCACACACACTGACCCTCACTGGGAGATGGGTCCCACACACACTGACCCTCACTGGGGGACAGGTCCCACACACACTGACCCTCACTGGGGGAAGGGTCCCACACACACTGACCCTCTGCAGATTTCAGGTTCCATAGGCCTTCTCCCTCATTGGGAAAAGAGAATTCTATCCCTGACTATGGGAGTGACCTGGTCTTGCTTGAACACATTAACTGCTGAAGTTCTAATGCAGGTACTTACTGCATTTAAGCATGACTACACCAATTCATTCCTGATGAGCTGACATCTTCATACTCACTACAATCATCCAGATCTCAAAAATCAGCAAGTCCCATTCACCTGACACCTCTGTATTAACTGACCTTCACCTCATCCCATTTAAGCAACGTCTCCCTGTTAAAATTTCATTCCCTTACTTTCATCTCTCCAAGGCCTTGACCCTTCCAGTTCATGTAATCACCTGCAGGGCCCCCTAGCCTCTCACAGTTCTGGCCTAATGTGCTGCCCACCACCCATTTTTATCTCTTCACCACCAGTGGTGGTGCCTCTATCTGGCAAGACCCTAAACTCTGCAGTTGCCCTCCCCCAGTTCCCACTGCCTCTTTTCCTTCTGGAATGATTGTGTGAGCTAGAGCTTTTCCCTTTGGAGCGAAGGAAGATGAGAGGTGACTTGATAGAGGTGCATAAGATGATAGGTGGCATTGATGGAGCTGCTGATTCTCAGAGCGACAATAGATAATAAGAGAAGGCATAATTTTTTTACACAGAGAGCGGCTGCTGTGTTGGACACAGTGCAAGAGATGTTGGTAAAGGCAGATGCAACTGACAGATTTAAGAGACTCTTAGGTAGGCACATAGATCAGAGGTTCCCAACCTTTTATATGCCATTGATCAAGCGAGGGGGTCAGGAAATCCCTGCTCTAGATTGATCTTGGTGTAGGTAAAAGGTTGGTACAATATTGTGGGCCGAAAGGCCTGTACTGTGCTGTGCTGTTCTACGTTTTATGATGCACTCCTTAAATGTTACTTGTTTCTTCTTTTGTTATCTGTTCCTTTGTGTCACTACATGGTTCGTATTAGCAGCTCTGTAAACTGCTCTATGATGTTTTTTCCATGTGAGAAGTATTATTTGAAGTATTATTTGAGGAATGACCCTTCTTGTAGTCACAGGTTGAAAATAAGCAGGTTTTTTCATTGGGTCACTTGCGTACCATGGTCTGTAGCTAGTTGCCTGGATTAATTTGGAGAGTGTCACCAGGCTTTTTAACACATCTTTGTCAGTATATTGAGTAAACACGAAATTCAGTTGGCTGTGTGTTCCCTGGGTATTTTTAACTGCTTGCATGTGTTCGTGAAGTGAGAGGTCGTAGGCTGTGAAAGGGATTGAATATTTACCTTTAGCACCTGGGGTCTGGCACGGAGGGGCTTTCAGGATCAGTCGGAGCTGATGGGACAAAGAACGTGCCAGGATTGAGACTTCAAGTTAGATGGAGAGTTTATAGTCCCAATTACTTGGATACACATGCAGTGTACGGCATGGACCAGTCCTCTCTCCTGCATCCTTGCCTCTAAACCCTACTGTGTAGCACAGGTCTTGCTCAGGCCTGGCACTTTCTGAGAGCTTGGGAAACACAGGGCCTCCGTGATTAGTTGAACAGGAAAGCCCCATGCATTCACAGCCAGCTCCGTGCATTGCCTTTCTCTCCGTTCTCCTGTCGCCTTTGTCGGTCTTCTCTCCTGCAGGCCGCTGCCCTGAAGGGCCCTGCAGCTGCTTTCCTCATTACCATGCGCACCTGCCTCTCGACAGGCACTGAAGCCCAGCTCACAGTGAGCAGATGATGCAGTTCTTCCTGCCCATCCTCTCTGAGTCTCTTGGCATCCATTGTCACTCTCCCCCTTTTGTCTTGCCTCTCTCTCTGTCTTCTCTTTCTTTTTTGATTTTGCTTTGTCTCTTTCTGCTTCTTTTGCCTCTCTCCCTCTTTCTCCTGCTCTCTCATAATCTCCATCTCTCTCTCACTTTGCTCTTGAATTTTCTCCCTTCTCTGTTGCCTTCTCATTCTCCACACCCGCCGCTCACTAGCACATGGGAATTTCTTTGTGAAATCTGCTTGATTTTTGTTCTCTATATGTGTGCTATTCAAGAGAAAGCAAGGGAAGATGTCAGCTGTGTTGTCAAAGAGTAAAACCTGCAGCCCAGTGAGACCACAGTTGACTCTTTAAAAATATTGACAATGAATCGTGTGAAGATTCTTCTCTTGCCCATTTCCAGACCCTGTCAATTCTGCTCAAACTTCATTCCTCAGCTCTGGAAAAGTGGTCTCGATGGGAGGCCATTCAGCCCTTTAAGTCTTGAGTGCCATATATAACCATATAACAATTACAGCACGGAAACAGGCCATCTTGGCCCTTCTAGTCCGTGCTGAACGCTTACTCTCACCTAGTCCCACTGACCCGCAGTCAGCACATAACCCTCCATTCCTTTCCTGTCCATATACCTATCCAATTTTACTTTAAATGACAATACCGAACCTGCCTCTACCACTTCTACTGGAAGCTTGTTCCACACAGCTACCACTTTCTCAGTAAAGAAATTCCCCCTCGTGTTACCCCTAAATTTTTGCCCCCCAACTCTCAAATCATGTCCTCTTGTTTGAATCTCCCCTACTCTCAATGGAAAAAGCCTATCCACGTCAACTCTATCTATCTCCTTCATAATTTTAAATACCTCTATCAAGTCCCCCCTCAACCTTCTATGCTCCAAAGAATAAAAGTCTAACTTGTTCAACCTTTCCCTGTAACTTAGGTGCTGAAACCCAGGTAACATTCTCGTAAATCTTCTCTATACTTTCTCTATTTTGTTGACATCTTTCCTATAATTCTGTGACCAGAACTGTACACAATACTCCAAATTCAGCCTTACCAATGTCTTGTAAAATTTTAATGTTACATCCCAACTCCTATATTCAATGTTCTGATTTATAAAGGCCAGCATACCAAAAGCTTTCTTCACCACCCTATCCACATGAGATCCCACTTTCAGGGAACTATGCACCATTATTCCTGGATCACTCTGTTCTACTGCATTCTTCAATGCCCTACCATTTACCATGTATGTCCTATTTGGATTATTCCTACAAAAATGTAGCACCTCACACTTATCAGAATTAAACTCCATCTGCCATCGTTCAGCCCACTCTTTTAACTGGCCTAAATCTCTCTGCAAGCTTTGAAAACCTACTTCATTATCCACAACACCACCTACCTTAGTATCATCTGCATACTTACTAATCCAATTTACCACCCCATCATCCAGATCATTAATGTATATGACAAACAACATTGGACCCAGTACAGATCCCAGTACACATCACTAGTCACCAGCCTCCAACCTGACAAACAGTTATCCACCACTACTCTCTGGCATCTCCCATCCAGCCACTGTTGAATCCATTTTACTACTTCAATATTAATACCTAACGATTGAACCTTCCGAACAAACCTTCCATGCAGAAAATGTTTAGCATGATGCGATTACTGCTCAGGGTGTTCCAGAGTTCAGAGTTCAATTGCAGTAAGGAGTCTCTGTGTAATGCGTGGGCTTCCCACGGTGCTCTGACACAGCCCAAAGACATACTGAGTAGGTTAATTGCCCCATGTTTAGGTTAGCTTTAAATCGGGGTCGCTGGGGTGGCACAGCTTGACGAACTGGAAGGGCCTACTCTGTACTGTATCACTAAACAAACAAACAAATAAATAAATAATCAATCAATAATTGGATAGATAAATAAATAACCTTATAGAATGAAAAGTTTGTTCAGCTGCTTATTTAGAGCCTGGCTATCTGCATGCCATTTCTATTTGCCTACTTTGTCTCTCTAACCCTTAGACTTGGGCCAAGATAAATTATTGGGCCTTGTTTTTTTTAATCTTTCTTTAATCCCTGTGACCTCATGCATTTAGGGGCAGGAGATCCATGGCCCTCAATGTGAAGTAATGTTTCCTCGCTCTGTTCCACAACCATTAACCTTCCATCTACCCTCTTTAGAACAAGAGGTTATGGGCTAAGGGTGAAAGGTAAAATGTTTAAGGGGAGCATGAAGGGGAATGTCTTCCCTCAGGGGGTAGTGAGAGCGTGGAATGCGCTGGCGAGTTGAAGTGGTGGAGGCGGGCTCGATTTCAACACTTAAGAGAAATTTGGATAGGTACATGTTTGGAAGAGGCCTACTGTCCAGGTGTGGATCAATGGAACTAGGGAGAATTGAATTGACTTTATTTCTTACATCATTCACATACATGAAGGGTAAAAATCTCTATGTTGCATCTCAGTCTAAATGTGCAATGTGCAGTCTTAGTAATTTATAATAAATAGAACAGTCAATGTAATATAGAGTACACTCATCAGCATAAGTTAAGCAGTCTGATGGCCTGGTGGAAGAAGCTGTCCCGGAGTCTGTTGGTCCTGGCTTTTATGCTGCGGTACCATTTCCCGGATGGTAGCAGCTGGAATAGATTGTGGTTGAGGTGACTCGGGTCCCCAATGATCCTTCAGGCCTTTTTTTCACACCTGTCTTTGTAAATGCCCTGAATCATGGGAAGTTCACAACTACAGATGCACTGGGCTGTCCACACCACTCTCTGCAGAGTCCTGCGATTAAGGGAGGTGCAGTTCCCATACCAGACAGTGATGCAACCAGACAGGATGATCTCAATTGTTCTCAGGATTTGAGGGCCCATACCAAACTTCCTCAACTGTCTGAGGTGAACGAGGCACTGTTGTGTCTTTTTCACCACACAGCCGGAGTGTACAGACCACATGAGGTCCTCGGTGATGTGGATGCCCAGGAACTTGAAGCTGTTCACCCTCTCAACCCCAGATCCATTGATGTCAATAGGGGTTAGCCTGTCTCCATTCCTCCTGTAATCCACAACCAGCTCCTTTGTTTTTGCGACATTGAGAGAGAGGTTGTTTTCTTGACACCATTGTGTTTGTGAGTTGACTTCTCCCTGTAGGCCACCTCGTTATTGTTTGAGATAACGCCAATCAGTAATACTTTGGTATGGATTAGATGGGCTGAAGGGCCTGTTTCCATGCTGTAGTACTTTATGACTCTATAACTCACCACATTCATTGTAATAGTGTCTCCCTACCTACCCACCAAAGCCTTTAATCAAACTCCTTAAGGAAATGACCCCATATTTATTTCTCCATCCTCTTGAGGACCTACATTTGCCTCTTTGCAAAGGACTAATACAAAAACAGAAAAGAGGAACTTAGAAGACTGAAATAGAATCTAGACTGGGAGAGGTTTGGTGACATTACCTGGCTGTGGGATCTGATGTGTGTAATGGTTGCTCTGTTTTTCCCACCTTCCAGCCTATGTGGCGAGTGTGGGAATTGTGGGAAGGTGGGGGGGGGCAGAGGGGAATCCTTTGGTTGAAGTATATCCATGGCAGCAGGGGGCCTGAGAACAACTTGCCTCTTGTAGCACTTACAACATCAGATCATGTCTCGACAGAGGTTTCATTAAAGGAAACAGGAGGGGGAAGTGGGAGGGTTTTCACCACACAAGAAGGTCTGAAATGACATCACTGACAGATGGAGGCAGCTTCATGTTTGATGAAGAACAGTGACAGTCATCTCTCTCTCCCTCCCCCTTCCTTCTCTCTTTCTCTCCCTCTCTATATCTTTCTTTCTGCTCTTCCTTGCTCCCTCTCCCCTCCCTCTCTATCTATCTCTCTTTCTCCCTCACTATCTCTCTCCCTCTATTTCTCCCTCTCTGTATGTCTCACTTTCACTGTCTCTCTCTATCTCTATTTCTCTCCCTCTCTCTCTTCCTCTCTCTACCTCCATCTCTCTCTTTCTCTCCCTTCTCTTTCTTTGTCCCCTCTCTCCCTCTCTCTTTCTCTCTCCCTTTCTCTCTCCCTCCCTCTCCCCCTCTCTCTCTTCACCAACAAATTCTCTGTCAAGTAATAAAATCAAACAGCCATAAACTCAAGACCTCCCCCTCTCAATTTTCCTTTTGTCCATCAGCAGCCAGTGAGTTACTTCTGTTGGTCTCTGGGAACAGATGCTTTGAAAAGGGACCTCCTTTCACACCCAGCTCCCAACTTGTCATTGTTTCTCTTGAAGGCTGTGTTTAAAGATAACCCATCAGCCATGGGTGACTGCGGCAGAGTAGTGGATAAGCTATGAGCCATGGGCGATTGTGGTGGAGAAGGTAGAGGGTGGCGGGGTCAGCTGGTGGATGTAGCCAAAGGATTTGATTTCACCTTCGAGCCAACATTGGGTGTTTGTGTTTGGCGTTTTTTATGCAAAAAAGGCATGGTTGTATATGAGGCAGGACTGAATTTTGATCCCTCTCTTCAGTCCATCAAATCAATGCTGCCCATCAACAACCCATTTGCAGAAACCCTATCTTTTATTCTCCCAATACCCTCATCAACTGCCCCCAGATTCTGTCCTTCACTAGGGACAATTTACAGTTAACCTGACCACCGGCAAGTCGGGAATGTGTGAAGAAATTGGAACACCCAGAGTGTAAACGCCACACAGACAGCGCCCAAGGTCAGAATCGAACCTGGATCTCTGGCGATGCAAGGTGGCGGCTTTTCTCACTGCGCCGCTCAAATTGAGAAAAGACACAAACACATACATGAAACTCCGGATGAGCTCAGCAAGTCAGGCAGCATCCACGGAAGGGGAAAAGCAGCTGACGTTTCAGGCCGAGAGCCTTCATCAGGACTGGAAAGGAAGGTGGGGGTGGGGGAGAGGCGGCAGAAGCCTGAATTCAAAACAGAGTCGGCTATTTATCCACCACCATAGGTGCTGCCTGAGTTGCTGAGTTCCTCCAGTATTTTGTGGGGTTGCTCAAGATTTTCAACATCTGCAGAATCTCTTGCGCAAATGGGAGTCAGTATCAGGTTTAACATTACTGGCATACGTTGTGAAATGTGTTGTCTTGTGGCAGCAGGACATTGTGATACATAATGACAAAAACTAAATTACAGTAAGAAATATATATATTTATAAATTTAAATGAAACCCCCCTTTTCCTTGGCTGACACACTCCTGAGATTGAAACGGCTCTCCCACTCCAAACCCCGGTTTGTGTGGATGCTGTGTAATTTGCTACCCTGTTATAAATTAGTGTCACAAAATAACAGACAGTACACTGCATACCGTTAAAGGAATTATATTTATCAATCTTAACTAAAGGGTTAGTAAAGAAAAACAAAAAGAGAAGGGCCCATTTTAATTAAACAGTCAAATGTGCACAGGTTGGAGCTCAACCCTTCACTGATATTCACCGATCCTCGATCGATCTCTGCACCTGGCTCCGTCAAATCACGGTCCCGCACCAGGTTGAATCCTACAACCTGTTCTCTTAAGTGTCTTCTGTCTTCATCTCCCACCAAACAAAAGCCCCAAGACCGAGCTTAGTGTCCCTCACCGAAACCACCCCCCCCAGTTCCACCACACTAATTGGATGGCACACGTTCCTCATCATCCCTTATCTTCAAATGATCTTATCTTCAAATCTGCTGAATGAAATACCTACAGCAGAACAGTAAAAATGTGAAGCAGGATGTTACATAAATTAAATAAGGAGTGCAAAAAAATTAAAAAAGGGAATTGGCTTTATAGTATTCTTATTCATCTGTTTCCACTTGGACTACCTACATTCATGTGCAAGTTGGAGGCCCAAGATTTCTTCATTGATACTGTGGAGGAGTTTGCAGGAATAGGGTGACACACTGTCACCGAAGGAGTCAAGGATAAGAATTGTCGCTGAACTCTTTGCCAGTGTGGGTCAGACAGCACAGGGTGTGAGTGAGCAGGACTTGGTGCATTGGAACGGCTATCAGTATTTTTATAGACTAAAATATAAGGCGATTGCTGCCAAGGATGACCCGGTCAGGTAGCAATGAAGATAATGAATTCTGGGGGGTCAGGAAGAAGGCTGGACAACACATCCAATAGTAAAGTAGCATCCTGTGAGAGGCGGCCATCCAGTGTGATGGACAGCTGCAGGAAGTGTCTGGGTGAACTGTTCGTGCACTGGTAGGATACTGTACTCCATCCGGGTGGTGTGGAGAGTCATATCATGTATAACCCGGAAGAAAGAGTCAAAGTTCAAAATTAAATTTATTATCAAGGTATTGACAGTATGTTACCTTATACTACCTTGAGGCATTTACAAGAAAAAAAAGAAATACAATAGAACTTACGAAAAACTGTACATGAGCAAAGACTGACCAACAGCCAATGTACAAAAGAAAACAAACTGTAGAAATTTTAAAAAGTGCTGCAATCATGAGTTGTAAAGAGTCCTTGCAAGTGAGTGTGCAGGTTGTAAAATCAGCTCAGGATTGTGTTGGGTGAAATTCTCCAATCCGGTTCAGGATGGTTGTCAGGTAATAACTGTTCTCGAACCTGATGATGTGAGACCTAAGGCTCCAGTATCTTCAGCCCAATGGTCGTAGTGTGAAGAGACCCTGGCCTGGATGGTGGGGGTCTTTGATGATGGATGCTATTTTCTTGTGGCAGAGCTCCCTGTAAATGTGCTCTGTGGTGGGGAGGGCTTTGACTGTGATGGGCCGGTCTGTATCCATCACTTTCTGTTGCCTTTGTCATTCTTGGCCGTTGGTGTTTGCATACCAGGCTCTGATGCAATCTGTTAGGATACGCTTCACTGTGCTTCTGTAGCCAGTTCCTCAAAGGTAGAACTAAGAGAAGGGGCCAAGGATCAAGCGGGGCAAACAGGAGCAACCTGTTGAGGCTGATTTATACTATGCCATAGGCCTGATTTTCACTTCTGTATCGCTCTACGCCGTAGCGAGCATGCTTTGGTGTGCGCCAAAACGCTAGTTGGTGGTGGGGTTTCTATGCCCCTGTGTTGAGTTTCTTCATGAGAGACGTGGACGAGGAAATGCATTTCAAACATTTTCACATGTCGGCAGGTAGATTTGACGATTTGGTTCATCTATTTCACATCGGTGTACAGACATAGCGGAGAAGAAGCAACCGGAAATGCGTAGGGGGAAATGCAATGCTACCAAGCGGACCAATCACAGTTGTTGTGGTCTGCGTCGCTGTGACGCATGAGTGAGTTTTTTGGGGAGGTGTACATCACCCTACGGCGTAGGGTATGCAGTACCTACGGTGTAGATGCGATGCACAAATATAAATCAGCCTAAAGACAGGTGAACTTTTGAGGGACATCTGATCCGGGGGGTGGGGGGAGGGGGTGATAAATGTGCGTAGGGCCTGAGGGCCTGTTGGTGGTAGCTCTTTCTTCAGTGATAGACTTCTGAAGTGCAGCAGGAAACCGGAATTTACATTGTAATGACCAGGTTGGTCTTGCAAAGTGAGTGACCTCACCTCTTTCTCCACGCCATCCACTCTCCACGAGCTTCTCACATCATTCCTCCTGCAAAGACCCCACCTCACCTCTACATCCCACCTGATCCACATCTCATTCTGATTCCTGCCCCTCTGCTTTCCGACAGACATTGAAATCGATCTCTGTGCCACCTGAACGTATGTGCTGGTGTCCGTACTCATGTAAAGCCTCTTGGGGAGTTTAAAAGCCTTGAAGAAAAGTATTGATCTGCCTTTGTGTCCTGTGTCTGCTCTGGGCAGTAATGGAGAGGTTTCATTTCCCCCTTCAGGTGCAGCCTGGGGTATCTGGGAGATCGCTGTCAGTTCCACAATCCCTGCCTTAGTTCACCCTGCAAGAATGAGGGCACCTGCAGTCCCGTCATCAACGGCCAGACCATCGACTACAGGTGCACATGCCGGCTGGGCTTCACGGATCGCCTCTGCCTCACACCCGTCGATAACGCATGCCTTAGCAACCCCTGCCGCAATGGGGGCAGCTGCCAGCTGACGACCAGCCTGCGGGAGTACAAGTGCCGGTGCCCACCCGGCTGGGCAGGTACGTTGCAGCTCGTTCAGATTCATGTTTCAGAATGGCGGGGTGGGGGGAGCGGCTTTCACTACACTGACCCTCATAGGGAATAGGTACCACACACAATGCCCTTCACTAGAGTTGACTTGAATGGGACACTGATGGCCTATTTCCAGTATATGAAAGGATAGATTCTTTGTGGGGTCTGAAAGTGCCTATGGCAGGATTATAGTGGGGAAAAAGAAGGTCCCGAGGAGGTGTACAAGTACAATCCCAGTAAAGAAAGTGTTCACATATGAAGAGCATTTGATGGCTCTGGCCCTGTACTCACTGGAATTTAGAGCAATGACAGAGGATCTCATTGAAACCTACTGAATATTCAAAAGAGTGGACATGGAGAGGATGCTTTCAATAGTGGGAGAGTCTAGGACCAGACGGCACAGACTCAGAAGAGAAGGATGTTCCATTTAGAGCAGGGATGAGGATGAGGGTAGTGAGTCTGTGGAAATTGATTGCCACAGGCCTGGTCACTAGGTATTTATAAAGCAGCGGATGGTATGTTCTTCACCTGTAAGGGTGTCAAAGATTACTGGGAGAAGGCGGGAGGATGTGATTGAAAGGGAATGGTGGAGCAAAGTCAATGGGCTGATTTGCCTCATTCTGCTCCTATGTGTTATAGAGAAGAGAGAGAGAGAGAGAAACAAGGCGAGATTCCTGATTGAGAAGCCAAAAGCTTAAGCTTGGAGCTGAATTGTTTCAGGATGATACTAGGAATTTGTGATACTTGTGAAAAGTTGTAATTCTTCCCCAGATACTCTTGAGGCTAGGAGTCATTGGAAACTTGTGGGGTTTTGTTGTGGGAGGATCTGAAGAATCCTAGAATCTAATTGGGACAATGAAGTTAGAAAACAGTGGTGGAATTGAAAACTGGCACAGACTCAAGGGGCTGAATGGCCTTCCTTTACCCAGCAGGCCCTGATGGTTCAGAGTGTGAGGAGCGATTCAGTCGGGAGTGGAGTTACTGATGGGGAATTTTGTGTGTGGAAGGAGGAGTATGCGTAAACCGTGAGAGAAATGGGGACCTTGTTTGCATACTCTTTTCTTGCTGTGCCATCCACTGTTGTACTGAATGGTTGTTTTACATTGGTGTTTAGGTAAGCAGTGCCAGCAGGCGGACCCATGTGCCTCTAATCCCTGTGCCAATGGAGGGCAGTGCGTTGCATTCGAAGGCCATTATATCTGCAGATGCACCTCCGGATTCCACGGCCCCATCTGCAAGCAGGATGTCAACGAGTGTGCGATCAGCCCCTCGCCTTGCCGGAATGGTGGCACCTGTCTCAATGAGATTGGCTCGTACCAGTGCTCCTGCCCTCCAGAATACACGGGTCGCCACTGTGAGAATCTCTACGTGCCCTGCTCCCCCTCGCCCTGCCAGAACGGAGGAACCTGCCGCCCACTTGGTGACGCTCTCTATGACTGCACCTGCCTCCCAGGTAAGTGGCTCACTCCCTGTTTATGGCTTCTGTACCTGTTCACATGTTCAACTGCACGATGTAACTCGCTGGAGGGATTGGGTTGTGTGGACAATAATGGGTACCTGAGATGTAATTGAGTCATTTGGTCAATATTTATACAGAATAACACTTCCACATGTGTGTTACCTGCTGGTTTATATTCAGATTAGTGGATACAAAGAACAGGTTTAAAGGTGAAATCCAATCAAAGGATGAGGAGTTTTTATAGATCATATGGGTGCATTGTGATTTCTAGTCTCGTATTTAATCAAGTTGTCCTTGTTCCTTTCTGCACTTTGTGGTGCGTCAGGCAACAACCTTGCTGTTTCTTTAGCGTTTTTGCTAGCTCAAGTTGCCGGCTCAACACTCAACCCAGCATGGATGGAAAACGTGCAGGGAGCCAGCCGGATTTGAACCCCGGACCACTCGCCTCGAAGTCCGATGTGGATGCCACTCCACCACCGGCCAACGTGGTTCAAGTGCCTTTTGTTTATAACCTAGATAGCTTTATGGACAAGGATGCCATTGAGAATTTGGGGCAGGACTTATACACAGATCTGCTGAAATTCATTTCACATGAAGCAAGTAATAAAGTAACGTCAGCCTTCAACATTCATTCCCTTGAAGTCAACACTCTGATGCTATCAATTGTATATGCATTCCCGGAGATCCACACATAAACCTGGCAAAGCCTCCACACTTAGGAGTGAGCTCCAAGTTGAAAACTAATTGAAGGATTTGCGGGTTATAGAAGATGGAAGGCTGGGAAATGTTTAGTATTCTAGATTGTTGTCCTGTTTAGAGTGAGACCGGTGGGGGAGGGTGTGGAGGTGGGATGGAGGGATGCAGAGTGGTGCACTTGGCTATTGGACAAGAGGGGCTCATTGTGTCACTCTCCCAGGGTACTGTGATTGAAGCTATTAATCTTAGAGGAAACATCTGGGCAGCAGCTTCCTGGACCGAGTCCAGCTGCGGACATAGGCACTGTAGACTGGTGAGAGGAGTGAGTATCTGGGGACGCTGCTCCCTCCTACACTCTCACTCTGCCTCCTACACATCCCCTTACCCCTCCCCCTTTTTGACCTTGGGTTAAAATCCTGAGTAGAGCTCACATCAGGCCATCCAGTCCAGGAATTTCTTGTAAATTTCTTGTCAGGAAAGGAAATCTCCCTTCCTTAATTTAGAACCTGGAGTTAAAATTTATAATAATATCTTTGTGTGTGATCTGCCCTGACTCCCATCACTTTGAACTTAGCCAAAAAACAGGTTTTATACAAAATAAACTTTTTTTTACAATCTTTTTCTTATTCTCTTGCAGCACAAAAGGAAGTCACCTTGCCCTCTGTGATAAATCATCCCAATCTCCCTGCCTTTCCTTATACAATTTTCTTCCCTTCCAGTTTTACACAATCCTGTTGTTATTGTTAAACTTGCTTCACCATCAGTTGAAGCTGTAGAATACAAATCAACAATAGAAAGAACAGAAACATTTTCTACTCCTGAGCATATCTTGACCCTCTCGTTTCCAACCCTCCAGCCAATGGAAATTGTTCCTTTATTTTTGTCCCATCAAATCATTCATAATTTTCTCTGCACACCCTTCCTCTGCCTGTCTGCAAGCTGTTAGGACGAATTCTGGGGTTATGGTGCATAACAAATATTAATTGCAACAGCAACCAGTCTTTGGATCTGATTGTGGTTTGTAGATTGGGTTTAAAATGCAGCTCAGAACAATGGCGTTTTTGGAGCTGCAAACTGGGATTGATTGCAAACCAAAAAACACCCCATTGACTTGAGATGTGTGTGTATGCATGAATGCAGCCCAGAGTCAATGGTGACTAACATTCATTTTGGGTGTCTGGAGTGCGAGTGCAAAGATCTAGATATTTGAAAGTTTATATGTAATTCAAAGGAAGCAATGAGGATACCATGGCATGGTAGCGTAGTGGTTAGCACAACGTTTTACTGTACCAACAACCCATTCTATTCCCACCACTGCCTGTAAGGAGTTTGTATGTTCTGCCCCTGACCGTGTGGGTTTCCTCTGGGTGCTCTGGTTTCCTCCCACAATCCAAAGACATACCGGTTGGTAGATTAATTGGTCATTGTAAATTGTCCTGTGATTAGGCTAGGGCTAAATTGGAGTTTGCTGGGTGGCCTGCCTCAAAGGTCTGGAAGGTCCTTAAATAAATAAATTGTAAGTATAGAATTGTCCTGTCATTACCTTTGATCTTTAGTATATAAAAATGTCATCCAATGATGCCTACTTATTGTGCTGAGTAAAGATTTTCATATCACCAGCTTCAGTGTCTCTCTGGTGACTTCGTTTGTGGTTGTGTTCTTCCAACTCGTTTGTGAATCTCAGTTCACCTTCCAAAACTTGCTGATTTGATTCATCTCAACATCATTCAGAAGTTGAATCTTGACCTGCTGAAGGGTTTCGGCTCGAAATGTCGACTGTTCACTCTTTTCCATAGATGCTCTCTGGCCTGCTGTGTTCCTCCGGCATTTTGTGTGTGTTGCTTGGATATTGTCTGGCTGTTTGGCGAGAGGCACCGCAACTCACCGTGATAACTGTGCAGGCAAGGGACACATACTTTGCCTTTAATGAATGATAGACCAATGTAGAAGACCAACACTCAGGAGAAAGGGCTGAGGATGAGGTGTTGCTGACAAAGCAATAAATCATTACCCATCCTTAAGTGCTTTTGAGAAGGTGCACCACAGCCACCCTTCCAGTGAAGGTGCTTTCATGGAAGAAGTTGCAGGATTTTTAATAAACTTTCAAGTCAGGAAGTATGAGACCTTACAGGGGCCTTCAGATGGCCATTCACCACAGGCAATAGACCATCTTCACTTGGAAACCAATCACTGGTCCTTCTAAATCCTGCTACTCTTTCACAACACTACTGTAGGGATATCGTCACTGGAAGGTTTGCAGTCAGACAGGTGTGGAACATTGTGAGGGACTATCAGGAAGTGAGTATCCCTAGACAAAATAACTGCGAATAAAAAGTAAGCGCTACAGCACACAAATATAAAAGTACTGAGACAGTACAATACTGTCAATACGGGTGCAATACTGCTTAGCGCTGTGATGTGAGGCGCAGCAGGGTCACAGCCTCAAGGAAGAAGCTCTGCTGATGGGGGAGCGGAGACTCCGGTAGCGCCTACTGGATGGGAGGAGAGTAAAAAGTCCATGGTTAGGGTGAGATGCATCCTTGATAGTGCTTTTCGCCCTGCCCAGGCAGCATTTATGGTAGATTTCTCAATGGTGGGCAATCGTGTGCCGATAATCCACTGGGCAGTTTTCACCACCCACTGGAGTGCTTTGCGGTCCAATACGGGACAATTGCTATACCACACTGAGATGCAGTTGGTGAGTATGCTCTCAATGGTACAGCAGTAAAAGTCTATCAGTATCCTGGGACAGAGGTGAACTTTCTTGATGCTCCACAGGAAATAAAGGCGTTGTATCATTGTTCCACTGCTACTATTGGCTTCCTCTCCTGTTCTAACCCCAGGCAAGCTTCATTTCAAACAACAGTCTGCTGCCTCTATCTCCTCAAGTCTGGCTCACTCAGAACTTTTGCTCATTGAATTGTATTGAGTCCAGTTCCAACAATCAGCTGGATTTCTCCTGAGCCTCTTTCAGTCAAAACACATTTGATAACTGCGTACTCCTATTGATGATTTTAAATACACTACCAATGACCGTGTGCTTTCAGGTGCCATGAATCTAAACTCTGGAATTCCCTCTATAAACCTCTGTCTTCATTCTAACACCCTCAGAAAGTGAATTCTTTCACCACCTCACTCCCCTAACATCTCCTGATATGACTCAGGGACAGTTTAGTTTGATAACAACTCTGTGTGAAGTACCGTCCAATGTGTCACTATTTATAAACAAACTGCCTTTATCATTTTACTGTCTTTATCAGGATTGAAATAAAGGTTTCTTTTTAATCAGATAAAAGTTTTATTGAAGTAATTTTCATCACTTGAAGTTCAGATCTCTTCGGGTTCCAACCAGGATGACTGTCCAGGAGAAGAAATCTTGGTTAGAGGGAAATTTATTTAATATGACATGGGAGATTTATAGATTAAAGAGTGAAATTGCCTCCTCTGAGGGCTGGTAATTTTGAATAGGGTTGTATACCATGACATTTATATTTATGTTTGACATTAGGATGGCACAGTCGCATAGTGTAACACTATTGCAGTGCCACTGACCCAGGTTCAATTCCCACCGCTGTCTGTAAAGAGTTTATAGGTTCTCTCCATAATCATGTGGGATTCCTCCAGACGATCAGGTTTGTCCAATCTCTCTGTGTCCGTGTGGGATTCCTCCAGACGATCCGGTTTGTTCCTTCTCTCTGTGTCTGTGTGGGATTCCTTTGGATGATCTGGTCTGTTCATTCTCACTGTGTCCGTGTGGGATTCCTCCGAACGATCCGGTCTGTTCATTCTCTCTGTGTCCGTGTGGGATTCCTCCAGACGATCCTGTCTGTTCATTCTCACTGTGTCCGTGTGGGATTCCTCTGATTGCTGTGGCTTCCCCAGATAGAAAACTCCCACATTCCAAACAGGTCGGGGTGGTAGATTAATTGGTCACGTGGGTGTGATTGGTCACGTGGGTGTGATTGGTCACGTGGGTGTGATTGGTCACGTGGGTGTGATGGTCACGTGGGTGTGATTGGTCACAAGGGTGTGATTGGTCACGTGGGTGTGATGGTCACGTGGGTGTGATTGGTCACGTGCATGTGATGGTCACGTGGGTGTGATTGGTCACATGAGTGTGATGGTTACATGGGTGTGATTTGTCACGTGGGTGTGATTTGTCACGTGGGTGTAATCGGCTATGGGTGTGATTTGTCACGTGGGTGTGATTTGTCACGTGGGTGTGATTTGTCACGTGGGTGTGATTTGTCACGTGGGTGTAATTGGTCACGTGGGTGTGATTGGTCACGTGGGTGTGATGGTCACGTGGGTGTGATTGGTCACGTGGGTGTGATGGTCACGTGGGTGTGATTGGTCACAAGGGTGTGATTGGTCACGTGGGTGTGATGGTCACGTGGGTGTGATTGGTCACGTGCATGTGATGGTCACGTGGGTGTGATTGGTCACATGAGTGTGATGGTTACATGGGTGTGATTTGTCACGTGGGTGTGATTTGTCACGTGGGTGTAATCGGCTATGGGTGTGATTTGTCACGTGGGTGTGATTTGTCACGTGGGTGTGATTTGTCACGTGGGTGTAATTTGTCATGTGGGTGTAATTGGCCATGTGGGTGTGATTTGTCACGTGGGTGTAATTGGCCATGTGGGTGTGATTGATTATGTGGGTGTAATTGGCCATGTGGGTGTGATTGGTTACATGGGTGTAATTGGCCATGTGGGTGTGATTGGTCAGGTGGGTGTGATTGGTTACGTGGGTATAATTGGTCAGGTGGGTGTGATTTGTCACGTGGGTGTAATTGGCCATGTGGGTGTGATTGGTCAGGTGGGTGTGATTGGTCAGGTGGGTGTGATTGGCCATGTGGGTGTAATTGGCCATGTGGGTGTGATTGGTTACGTGGGTGTAATTGGTCAAGTGGGTGTGATTTGTCACGTGGGTGTAATTGGTCAGGTGGGTGTGATTTGTCACGTGGGTGTAATTGGCCATGTGGGTGTGATTGGTTACGTGGGTGTGATTGGCCATGTAGGTGTGATTGGTTACGTGGGTGTGATTGGTCACGTGGGTGTGATTGGTCACGTGGGTGTAATTGGTCAGGTGGGTGTGATTTGTCACGTGGGTGTAATTGGCCATGTGGGTGTAATTGGCCATGTGGGTGTGATTGGTTACGTGGGTGTGATTGGCCATGTAGGTGTGATTGGTTACGTGGGTGTGATTGGTCACGTGGGTGTGATTGGTCACGTGGGTGTGATTGGTCACGTGGGTGTGATTGGTCACGTGGGTGTGATTGGTTACATGGGTGTGATTTGTCACGTGGGTGTAATTGGCCATGTGGGTGTAATTGGCCATGTGGGTGTGATTGGTTACGTGGGTGTAATTGGTCAGGTGGGTGTGATTTGTCACGTGGGTGTAATTGGCCATGTGGGTGTAATTGGCCATGTGGGTGTGATTGGTTACATGGGTGTGATTGGTTACATGGGTGTGATTGGTTACATGGGTGTGATTGGTCACGTGGGTGTGATTAGTTACATGGGTGTGATTGGTCACGTGGGTGTGATTGGATGGCACAGGCTCATTCCCTTACATCCTCTCTAAATAAAAATAATGAATAACATTTGGAGAAAGCAATTCATTTGTGATAGCAGTGAGCCCCAGAACATGGGGCAGGGGGAGTGGTGGCACATTGGTGTAGTCTAGTGAGATGCTGCCTCGTAATGTCAGAGAGCCAGGTTCAATCCTGCCCTCTGTGCGGGATTTGCTTGGATACTTCAGGGTGTTCTTATTTCCTTCCACGTCTCAAAAGATGCTTTGATTAGAAGTCCTGTCAGTTTCTCGTGGGTAGCTGAGCAGAGGACTCTGGTGCTTTGAGAAAGTGCAGAGAATAACCAATGTGATTAGTGGCTGATGGCCACCTTGGTGGCTGCCCCAGTGATGTTTGTCCTGATGATTGGAAATGGAGTCAGGCAGGTTATTAGAATGATGAGATAATTAGCCCGGTTCCATTGAATGGCAGAACTGGATGAAGTGGCTGAGTGTGTTCCTCATGTTCCCATGGGTGGGGAAGGGAGACGGTCTGGAACTTTGCCCTCTGTTGATATTCCAAATGCGCAAGACAATAGTAGCCACAAGAAATGCTGGAAGCCTTGAGCAACACACTCAGCAGGTCAGGCAACATCGAATGTGGGGTGGGTGGGGGGGGGGGTAAACAGTCGATTCAGGCCGAGGCCCTTCATCAGGACTGGAGAGAAAGGGGGCAGGAACCAGAATAAGGAAGTGGCGGATGGGAAGAATACAAGCTGGTGGGTGATAGGTGAAGCCAGGTGAGGGGGAACTGGAGGTGGGGGGAGAATGAAGTAAGAAGCTGGAAGGGGAGAAGAGGATGAGGGATGAAAGGGTAACTAAAATGGGGGATGGAAAAAAAGAGAAAAAGAGGGAGGCAGTCTTGGTGAAGGGTCTCTGCCAGAAATGTTGACACTTTATTCCTTCCTACAGATGTTGCCTGACTTGCTGAATTCCTCCAGCATTTTGTGAGTGTGACTCTGCAACTTTAACAGGAAGTATATTGGTTATTACAGTTCAAAATCCTGCAAATTCTGGAATAATTTCTGCAGGTTGGAGGATAGAACAAATGGTGGTTGTCAGAACATTGCCAGCAGGGGTTAAGTATGTAAGCTGCAGGAAATTTGGGCTTTGACAAGTTGACTTCCTGTTTCTGAGCTCTGTAGAGTACAGTTTCCTGTTTTGCAGTGATAGGCATAAATTATTATTTTCGTATATTTTTAATTCTCGTTCATAAAATAGTAATCTCTTTTGTATGGGTTTGTCGTAAACACACACACACACAGGGAGCCACTGTTAAAATTCAGAGGTGGACAGACGGACACACACACACACACACAAAGTTAAAGGGAGAGAAAGATACACACACACGGAGTCACTGTTACGTACTCAGATGGACACACACACACGGAGTCACTGTTATGTACTCAGATGGACAGACAGACACACACACACACACACACACACACACACACACACACACACACACACACACACAAACTAACATACAGCTGGAGATGACTGGAAAGCACAAGATAGTCTGAAACAGGAAAAGGCAAATTACATCAAAGCTGTTCAACAAAATGCACAACCACAAACTATGTTCCTTTGTCTAAGTCTTTTAATTAATTAATTTACAGGAAATGGGTGTTGCTAGAAAGGTCGACGTTAGTAACCCGTTCCTGTAAACGCGACCAAATTGTTCAATGAGGCACTTCAAAAAAGGATAAGTTATGTTCAGGGAAGGACGGCAAATTCCCTTTCCTAAATGAACGTTATTAAATGAACTGAGATTTCGCAGTAACCTGAAAGGTTTTTGCTGTGACTCTGTGGTTAGTGCCGTTGCTGTACAGTTGAAAGTTTAAGAGGGTTCAGAAATCACTCCAGAGATTGAAGCACAAACTCTAGGCTGATGATACCAGTGTATTACTGACAGAGTGCTGCACTGCCATCATCGTCTTTTGGCATCATCTGCCCTCAATGGAATAGGTGGAACGTTCCTGTCAGTCTGCTTGGCCAGTACTTATTCAGCAACGAATAGACTTTCTAGTCATTATTTTGTAGATTGTGAAATCTTGCTGTGCTCCGAGTATCGTCCACATTTCCTACTTATGGTGATTTGAACTGTAATCCCTGGTTGTGGAGTACTTTGAAGTCCTATGAGGAAGTAAAAGGGTTTGTTGTCTCTACAGACCCTTGCTTCCAGTTTCAATTTCTTTGGTAGAGTCATAAATCAGTCAATCCTACTTCTTTCATCCAACTGAAAATCTGCTGTTTTTCTGGAAACACGAGGGTTCCATATTGTTCAGCATCACTGTAGAACATCTGGCCTTCCTCTCGTGCCCTCGACTGTCGAGCAACACTATTCTCAGAACTAGGTTAGTGATGTTTGGGCAGGGCCCAACATTGGGGTACTCCCAGGTCAAAGTGCTCTTCCCAGCACAGCCCCACCATGGAATGTCTGCTAGCAAATAAGTACCTCACTTTCGTACTTCCACCCTTCAACCCCACCACCTCCAGCGCTGCACCGCATCTGAGCTGTAAGTGAAGCAGAACGATGGCTTCAGCAGCTGCTTAGCTGCAGATTTCTGTAGAGCCAGGTGAAATTCAGTCCCAAATCCAATATCATCTTGGAAACCCATGGTGTCATGATAGAGTCTGCACCCTTCACCACCCTGAACCTCTTTATCTGGGTATTGCTCTGTATTACAGCTATATAGGTCCCTGGTCAGATCCCACTTGGAGTACTGTGCTCAATTCTTGTTGCCTCACTCCAGGAAGGGTGTGGAAACCATATAAAGGGCACAGAGGAGATTTACAAGGATGTTGCCTGGATTGGGGAGCAATAGGTTGAGTGAACCTATTTCTTCTTGGAGCAACTGAGGATGAGAGGTGACCTGATAGAGATGTACAAGATGATGAGAGGGATTGATTGTGTGGATAGTCAGAGGCTTTTTCCCAGGGCTGAAACGGCTAGCATAAGAGGGCATAGTTTTAAGGTGCTTGAAAGTAGGTACAGAGGAGATGTCAGGGGTAAGTTGTTTATGCAGAGATTGGTGAGTGCGTGGAATGGGCTGCTGGAGACAGTGGTGGAGGAGGAAAAGATAGGGTCTTTTAAGAGGCTTTTAGATCAGTACATGGAGCTTAGTAAAATAGAGGGCTATGGGTAAGCCTAGGTAGTTCTAAGGTAAGGACATGCTCGGCGCAGCTTTGTGGGCCGAAGGGCTTGTATTGTGCTGTGGGTTTTCTATGTTTCTATGACTGTTTTCTTTCTCTGGTTACTTCAGGTTTCTCGGGCCAGCACTGCGAGGTGAACGTGGATGACTGCCCCGACCACCAGTGTGACAACGGAGGGCTGTGTGTGGATGGGGTGAATACCTACAACTGCCAGTGCCCCCCAGAGTGGACAGGTAAACACTCGGACAGATCATCTCACCTCAAGCCTGCCAGGCTGCCTCCTGTGAGAAGACTTCTATTCTTGTTTGTGAGATTCAGGGGTCTCTTTCCAAGAAATGCGGCTTATTGGTCCACAGCTGATAATAAAGCTGTTCCAGTCTTCGAATTTGATCAGTCAGCCATCGAAAGCCTTCATCTGCTAGACTCTGGAATTCCTGCCCTAATTCTGTTCACTCCCTCTTTTCCCTTTTTGGTGCCTTTAACCAGCCCTTATGTCAGTTTAGTGTCAACCTTTCATGATGACATCCGGCAAAGAAACAGAATGTTTCTCTGTCAGTGCCTGCTGTTGTGGGACCTCCTGGGAGGGAATGGTACTGCCATCAAAACCTGTCTGGAGGCCAAGGGACCAATGTGAACCGGCTAATTAAAAACGGCCTCCAACTGAGGTGCCTACCCTTCCGAAGGTTGACCGGCTGTGACATTTCCAACTCCAGAGAGCATCACAGTCCTTGCACCATGTTCAGAAGGGTCAAATGGGAGCAAGAACTGTGCTGTTTCTCACTTTATCTGGCTGCCCCCTTTGGTAGAGCCCAGCTCCTCTTCCAATAACATAACTGGGAGGCTCTTCCCTTCCCTCTGCTACACGTTACAGCTCAGGGGCTTAGTTTGTGATTTTCTGAGGGATTTTCTTTCTCCATTCTCCAATGCCTTCACCACAGGCCAGTTCTGTACTGAGGATGTGGATGAGTGTCAACTCCAGCCCAATGCCTGCCAGAACGGAGGGACCTGCCACAACAGCAATGGAGGCTACAACTGTGTTTGTGTCAATGGCTGGACAGGAGACGACTGCAGTGAGAACATTGATGACTGTGCCATCGCTGCCTGCTACACTGGGGCCACATGCCACGATCGTGTCGCCTCCTTCTACTGCGAGTGTCCCCACGGAAGGACAGGTAAAACATGAACATCTTTGTATATCACACTAATCACCTGCCTCCGACCTTTGCCTGCTTCTGACCTATCATCACGTTTAACCTCTCACTACCTCTGACCTGTTATCACCCCGGAGATCTCACTCTCTCTGACCTGTCATCAACTTTAACCTCTTACTCTCTTTGACCTGTCATCAACTGGGAGACCTCACTGCCTCTGACCTATCATCACCTTTAACCTCTCACTGCCTCTGACCTGTCATCACCCCAGAGATCTCACTGCCTCTGACCTGTCATCACCTAGGAGATCTCACTCTCTCTGACCTGTTGTCAACCTGGAGATCTCAATCTCATCACCTAGAAGATCTCACTCTCTCTGACCTGTTTTCACCCTGGACATCTCACTCTCATCACCCCAGAGATCTCACTGCCTCTGACCTGTCATCACCTAGGAGATCTCACTCTCTCTGACCTGTTTTCACCCTGGACATCTCACTCTCATCACCTAGGAGATCTCACTCTCTCTGACCTGTCATCAACTTTAACCTCTTACTCTCTTTGACCTGTCATCAACTGGGAGATCTCACTGCCTCTGACCTACCTGTTGTCATCCCGGAGATCTCACTCTCTCTGACCTATCATCACCTTTAACCTCTCACTGACTCTGACCTGTCATCACCCCAGAGATCTCACTGTCTCTGACCTGTCATCACCTTTAGCCTCTCACTACCTCTGACCTGTTGTCACCCTGGAGATCTCACTACCTCAGTACTTTTGCCACCTCTGAACTCTTGCTGTTTTTGTCTCAGAGCAGTGTCTGATTACCAGTGATCTCTTGTCTCTACCCTTGACCTTCTGTTCTCTCTCTCACTGCTGTTCTCTGAACGTGCTACCTCTGCTCCTTCCACCTTCTGACCTTAGCTCCTCAGAGCTTTCACCAGCATTGATCTTGAACCTTCCCAGCTTTCACTGATCCTGATCCTTTGCTGCTGCTGAATCTTCCCCATTTCTGATCTTTCACACCAATCCATATGTTTGAGATGTTTAGTAGGATGGATGCGGACAAATAGACTGCCTGGAGAATATGAGTCTAGAGGGCTGGAGGAGGAAGGGACTTGGAGACTGAGAATCACAACTTATTGAATAAATCAATAAGAATATTCAAAATTCAGCATCACTTCTACAGTAAAATTCAGAAGTAGAGAAATTGCATCAAATTGTGGGACTTTGATTAGATACCATTTTGACAGTTCTGCTCCTCAAGTTACTGAAGTGGTCAACAGTCATCGTGGTTTGATGGGTGAAAGGGCTTACTGCTGTGCTCTATCTCCCTTTGACTGAGAAGAACTGTAGAAAGTGCACACAACGTATTTACATGGATGATAGCAGAACTGACAGGTGTCAGCCGCAAGGAAGGACTAAAGGTTGTGGCTCATTTTTCTGGAATAGATGGCTGACTGAGGTTATTAAAATAATGAAGGTGCTCGATAGGCAAATGGTAGAGAAGATGTTCCCCGTGTAGAATACAAAGTGCCCAAGCTCTCAATATACTTATCAGAATCAGGTTTATTATCACCGACAAATGTCACTGAATTTGTTGTTTTGCAGCAGCAGTGTAGAGCAAGACATGAAAACTATTATGAATTACAAATTTAAATATACATAGCAAAAGACAAATATTGTTTTAGTGCTCACGAGTTCATGGTCTGTTCAGAAATCTGATGGCAGAGGGAAGAAGCTGCTGCTAAAACATTGAGTGTGTATCTTCAGGCTCCTGTCCCTCCTCCCCGATGATAGTAATGCAAAGAGGGCAAGTCCAGGATGGCGAGGGTCTTCAGCAATGTAGGTACGCTGCCTTCTGGAGGCACCGTTCACAGGTTCACACATTTATACAGAACACAGAAATGCAGAGAATGACTTGCACAGTCCATGAAAAGGGAATCTGGGTACGGAACTGAAGGAGAAAGGGAAAAGAAGAAGTGAGTGAAATGACACGAGATGGGACGAGGCTTGTGTTCAGCATAAATAAGAGCACAGACCAGATGGGCCAAATGGCCTTTTCCCATTGTAAGATTCTTATCTGAACCAGATTTTAAGCAAAGGATCGGGTGCGTGATTGATGAAATAGGTGTCTGGGAATTTGGGATATTGTTCATGTGAAGGAAAGACTGGGTGGCTGTTTGCTTGTGGTATACCCTCCCTGCTGATCCTCTCTCCTTTCTTGCCTGCTCTGTAGGCCTGTTGTGTCACCTGAATGATGCCTGCATCAGTAACCCGTGCCACGAGGAAGCCAACTGCAGCACCAACCCTGTCAACGGGAAGGCGATCTGCATGTGCCCAGCTGGGTTCTCGGGGACTGCCTGCAAGCAGGACGATGACGAGTGTTCTTTAGGTAACGCAGGGAGCCTTCAATCCTTCATCTTCGCTCGCACTTCTTTCTCCTGTCCTGCAGTGAGGTTCAGACAACCCTTCCTAACGTGGTGTCTTGTTAGATCACTGCGAGCAATAGAGGGAGAGAAATGCTTGGGTCTGGGCTCACCTGGTAGAATGAGTCTCTGGAGGCAGAACAGTGGCTGAGGGAGGGAAGGACGGCGGAGAACTTTGAGCGATGATCTGTTAAAGCTTTTGCTTGTTGCAGGTTCCAACCCTTGCGAACATTCAGGGAAGTGTATTAACACGCTGGGCTCCTTCATGTGCCAGTGCCTGCCCGGCTACCACGGCCCTCGATGTGAACTGGACTTCAACGAGTGCATGTCCAGTCCATGCCAGAATGATGCCACCTGCCTCGACCTGATTGGACGGTTCCAGTGTATTTGCATGGCCGGTAGGTGCAGAAGCCCTTGGTCGTGAAGGGGATCAGCTGGGAGGAGTGGTGGGAGACAGACGACGGTGTAAGGACCACATCACCTGCTTAGACAGAACATAATCAGAGACGAGCGTCAAAGCCTTCACCTAACATAACAGTAGGTACTAAAGAGGACGGTCACAGACAAAGGAAGTCTACAGTTGTTAGACAATCGAGAAAGAAAAACACTAACTCATTGGTACAACTTTACAGAGGACTCAAAAATAACTGGGAAGCAGGCCCGCCAAAATGGCAGAACAAGTTGACATGGCTGCTGAAAAAGTGTCTATGGAATCCCGTGTTCGATAATGGAGGAACGGTATATAAAAGCAAAGCTATTGTGCTAGATGATTGGGGAAATAAGTTCAGGTCCCAGTGGGGAACATTAGAAAATAAATCTGGAAACAGGAATTTTGAACTATAATAATGATCATGTCCAATTGGTTAACTAACACCTACGCAGATAACTAAACCTGTTATCCTTGTCTGGTCTGTGTCACTCATGCTCGACACCAACATGGATTGACAGCTACCTGTGGCAATCTGGATGTAAGACCACCCTCCCAGGGCAGCGATGGGTGAGGGGACAAGGGCAGATTGCATCAAATCCTGGCCACTCAGTCTGTGCCTGGTGGCACCCATGTTGGCAGGTATCCTTGAAACTAGATCGGTTTGGGCCTCAAACCCACCAAGGCTCAGTACTGAACGTCGCTAGCACAGGAAGCAATTATGTCTTCAATATTCTCAGTTCACACGGAGGTTCAGTTAACCAACAGAGCCTAAGACTTGACTCTGTGTTTGGGATTCAGGCATTACAATAACCATGAGTGTCCATACTTGGCTGTGGTTGGGTTGGGTGCAACTTGGGTTGTAATTTGCCACGCTCAGTAGATCAGGTAGGGAAATTCTAGGCAGTTTCCAGAGTAGGTTACACGGTCAGCACAACATTGTGGGCTGAAGGGCCTGTGATGTGCTGTAGATTTCTATGTCCAATGTTCAGAAGGCCTGCTCATCAAGATTGACGTGGCTAAGGTCACTACACATATGGATGTAGAGAGATCATTCTCTTTGCAGGGACCTTATTTTACGTCCATTGAGAGTGTTTGACCAGGAAAAGTGTGGCAGAGATCTGGACAGCTTTTCTCTGGGTCATTCCTAGAACGAGATTACTAAATTTTGTCGAGGAAGTCTATCCATGCATCCGGAGCAGAGGTGAGGTCTGTGTCGGGCCAGATCGGATAGCTGAGTGGGCTAAAAGAAAATGATTTGTATGCTACACTTTACGGTGGGAACAAGTGGGAAATAGCCTCCAGATTTTAATGGGGGAAAATAAATATTTCCTCTCCTGTCTCTAATCCTAAGAATGTTCATGATGAAGCATCTGAGATAGAAATGGTTAATTCTGTGTGTTAAAAAATTGCAGGTTACACAGGACTCTACTGTCAGATTGATACCGACGAGTGTGCCAGTAATCCATGCTTAAACAAGGGCAAGTGTATCGACAAAATCAACGAGTTTGAGTGCGAATGTCCTTCAGGTTAGTGCCAATAAACATTCCTACTCACCCCAACCCCCACCACATCCTCTGTGTGCTGTGAGCAAGGCCAGGGATTAATCCCGGCCTGCGGGCAGGCTTTAGTTGCCAAGACAAGGCCTACATGCTCTCCCAACCCCCTCACTATGAAGCAATCGGTCAACTGCCAAGATGATTCTGCTCATAACAACTGAAACTGGAAAAATGAAAATAATAAATTCAATAAAAAAAGTCCAGTCATCTTTCTGATAAAATGCTTGAGTGTGCCCAATACATTGATTATCAGACTGAGGGACTTGCATCAGGTCTACTCCTGGCACTCTATAGGCACCCCTCTCTGTTCTAACTTTAAAAGCAGATTGAAGCTGTTATTTATAACGCATTTTCTCCTTCGCCTCTCAACTCCTTAACAAACGTACAGACCAGCAAATGTATACAAGAAAAACAACACAACAAAAAGAATGCCAATACAATACCAATCATCAAACCTGTACCACATTTTAATAAGGTAAAGATGAACTCTGCTCAACATTTCAATGTAGTAAGGCCCCAACACACTGCTCCTCACTGGGCGACGGGTCCCCCACACACTGACCCTCACTGAGAATGGGTCCCACACACACACTGACCCTCACTGGGGGATGGGTCCCACACACACTGACCCTCACTGGGGATGGGTCCCACACACACACTGACCCTCAATGGGAGATGGGTCCCACACACACACTGACCCTCACTGGGAGACGGGTCCCACACACACTGACCCTCACTGGGGGATGGGTCCCACACACACACTGACCCCCACTGGGGGATGAGCTTGATAGAAGGAGTGGGTTAACGGGCTGCATCTGATTGTGAGTTAAAGTGAGGAAGAAAGGAGAAAAAGAGAAGGAAGTCAGGTTTTGTGGTAGAGGAGATTCTTAGGAAATAGTGAAGAGGGAAGAGTTGAGGAGGAATAGGTGGAGGGCAAGAGGCAGTGGAGGAATTCTGGAAGCTGATTGAAGAATGAGGAAGGCTGTTGCTGAACAAAACGTGCAATAGGAAATGAACCGTGGTCTGAATGGAGTCTGAGGGCTTTGTGTACCAGGAGCGAATGGCAGGGAGTTGTGAAGTTCAGGGACGCTGGCTGTCAATGGCTGGTGTCAGTGTGAGGTCAGGACCATTCAACTTGCCATTCTCAGTAACCATGGAGCCCCCACCGCACAACTGGGAAATGCTGCCTCAGAAAAGCGACCTCGAGTAGCCCTTTCTCCCAGAGCAGCTGGAGAGGCCGCACACTCTTCGGCAGCTGATGTCCGGAGTCAACCATTCCCCAGCCCCACTGCTCAGTCAGTCACACACACACACAGATACTCACACACTCTCACACATAGAGATACACACACTCACACACTCGTACACAGATACTCACACACTCTCACACATAGAGATACACACACTCACACACTCGTACACAGATACTCACACACTCTCACACATAGAGATACACACACTCACACTCGTACACAGATACACACACACAGATACTCACACACACACTCACACACAGATACACACACACACACACACACTTATACACACACTCATACACACACACAGATACACACACATTCACACACAGAGAAACACACACACACAGTTACAGGCACACAGATATACACACACAGATACACACATACACATGAATACAGACAAACAGATACACACACACACAGAGATACGCATACACACACACAGACACACACACTCACTGGAAGTGAAATGTGATCTGAATGGAGACTGACAACTTTATGTGTGAGAGTAAGTACCAGACAGGTGTGAAGTTCAGGGACACTGCTGTTTCAGGTTCTATGTTGCAAAGTTTGCTCCGAATTGCCATGCATCTCGGAGCAACACACACAAAATGCTGCAAGAACTTAGAAGGTCAGGGAGCGTTTATGGAAATGAATAAAACAGTTGACATTTCAGGCCAAGACCCTTCCTGCTGGCCTGCTGAGTTCCTCCAGCATTTTGTGTGTGTTGCTCTGGATTTCCAGCAGCTGCAGATTTTCGTGTGTTTCTGCTTCTTACAGTGATGAGAATACTCTGGTTCGACTGCATAAATTGACCTACTTACCTCCTTCCCCATCATAAGATTCCTCCTTAGACTCAACTAGTGAACCTCTTCCTCCAGTACTTCTTAAGTCTTAAAGCACCTCTCTCCTCTCTCACCCATCCTTTGGTATCCTGTATCAATACCCAATGCAAAATCCTGTCTCATTTCTGGCCCGGTCACCCAGTTCCTTGTTAACTCCTCAGGGTTCAATGGTAACTTGTGTCAGATCGACGTGGACGAGTGTGCAAGCACACCCTGCAAGAACGCGGCCAGGTGTGTCGACGGACCAAATAAATATCACTGTGAATGCTTGGAAGGTCAGTACTCAGGCTCCTCATCTCCTTGTTTATCCTCACCTTCCATCCTGTCTGAGCAGCGAGTCGCTCTGATGCTCCCTCTGCCCTCCTCCCTGCCCCTCCCCCTCCCCCCTCAGATTTGCCTTTGCTTCGCTCTCCAAACTTCATCTCACCTTATCATGTCTGGTTAGACCTTCTCTCCCCAGCGACTTCCTGCCCGGTTTTTCTGCTCTGTGGGCCTCTGCTGTGTCGTCAGAGCTTCCGCCTAATAAATTGAAGCTCGCTTTAATTCTTCATTAATGAACATTGTTGGTTTCTGATGTAAGCGGAGGCCCATCACAGGAATATATGCATATTGTGGTTTACCTGCCTGCGTGCATTTACACGTGTGTGATTCAGTGTGTGGTCTACCTGCCTGTGTGTATGTACAAAATGTGCTTGCGTGTGTGTGTGTGTGTGTGTGGGCATGTGCACGTGTGTGTGCATGTGTGTGTGTATGTCTGTGCTTGTGTATACACGCACTGGTGTTGTCTGTCCTCTGGCTCTTTCCCCATCTCTCTCTGTCTCTCTGTCTGTCTGTCTGTCTCTTTCTCTGTCTTTCTCTCTCTCTCTATTTCTCTTTCTCTCTCTCTCTCTCTCTCTCTCTCTCTGTCTCTCCCCTCTCTCTGTCTTGCTCTGTCTCTTCTCTGTCTCTCTCTCCCCCCCCTCCCCCCACTCACTCTCTCTCTCTCTCTCTCTCTCTCTCTCTCTGTCTCTGTCTCTCTCTCTCTCTCTGTCTCTCCCCTCTCTCTGTCTTGCTCTGTCTCTTCTCTGTCTCTCTCTCTCCCCCCTCCCCCCACTCACTCTCTCTCTCTCTCTCTCTCTCTCTCTCTCTCTCTCTCTCTCTCTCTCTGTGTCTCTGTCTCTGTCTCTCTCTGTCTGTCTCTCCCCTCTCTCTGTCTTGCTCTGTCTCTCTCTCTCTCCTGATGTTCTCTGCCTTTATGGTTGATTGATTTTTTGCTCTGCTCCAGGTTTTACCGGCACTCTTTGTGAGACTGACATCAATGAGTGTGAGCAGGATCCCTGTCACTATGGGACGTGCAAGGATGCCATTGCAACCTTTAACTGTGTGTGTTTTGCGGGCTACACGGGCCGTGTCTGTGACATCAACATCAATGAGTGCCAGAGCCAACCCTGCCAGCACGGCGGCACCTGCCAGGACAAGGTGGATGGCTACACGTGCTCCTGCCTCAAGGGGACCTCAGGTAATGATCTCTTTCTCTTGCTATTTTGCCCCTCCTCTCTCTTCATCCCTTTCTCCTTTTGCTCCTTTTTCACTTTTCTCAGTTTTCTGTCAAGACTTTATTTTCCCTTTCGCTCTCTTATCTCTCCAATTCCTCTCTCCCCCTTTCTCTCTCCCCTTTCTCTCTCCCCTTTCTATCTCTTCTCATCTCTCCTCTCTCCCCTTCTATCTCTCTCCCTTTCTCTTTTCCCATTCTCTCCTCTCCCCACTTTTCCTTTTCTCTCTCTCTTACTGCTCACTCACAAACCTTTTTGCCAGCAGATCCATAGTTCCCTATCCACCATTCTCTTCCCAAAAAACAGACACCTTCCTATTCCCTGTGTTCTCTCTCGTGTGTCCTCTCACGTTGCAGCCAACACTCGGACTTCAGGCAAAACCTTCAAACAGTTAAAAACACAAAATGCCGGCAGAATTCAGCAGGCCGAAACATCGTCACTACCTCTCCCATAGATGCTGTCTGGCCTGCTGAGTTCTGCCAGCATTTTGTGTTTTTATTTATTTCCAGCATCTGCAGATTCACTCGTGTTACCTTCAAAGTTACTCAGATCACAATCTCATTTTGTTTGCGGGATCTTGTTGAATTTGAAATGCCTGCCTCCTTTCCTAGAGGAAAGAACTGAAGGGAGAGGCAGTAGGTATGCTGATGCTGTGAAAGGTGCTATCGAAATGCAGCTCTTTCTTGCTTTGAATTGAAAGTTTCTTAGGTTCTCAGTTTTCCATTGTGTTGTTGGATGATCAAGTTTCATAAAGTTTAGTTATTGTATTATTTACCCACAGGTGAAAACTGTGAAACAAACTTGGATGACTGTGCCAGCAACCCCTGTGAATATGGCAATTGCATTGATCAGATTAACAGCTACGACTGTGTCTGTGAGATGGGTTACACTGGTAAGGCCAATTTTCACCCCTGGAACACTCCCTCTGCTCATCCAGTGCTGAAACCTTTGTCCGTAACTTGTTAACTGTGTTCCAGTCCTCTCTGAGCGAGCCCCCCGTCTCAGTTCATCCAGAACTTCATTTCCCATAACATGCTCACACACAGCAGCAGCTCACCCACTCTCCCAGCCTCCGAGAACTCCGGCACTTGACCGAATCCTTGCCTTTATCGGCAATACCACAGGCTCCCTGGGAATTCCCTCCCTCAACCTCTCCACCTCTTTTCTCCTTTAAGGTGCTCTTTGGAATGCAGCACTTTGATCAAAACTTTTGTCCTGATACTCCACATGGGTGGAGGTGAAACTTTGTGTGACCTCACTGTTGTGCGCTCTCCAGTTCTGTTTCACCACCTTAGCCTCATAGTATGAGTGTTGCTGACGCTACCCTGAAGTACCACTTCTAACCCACCTGGCAAGCACTGCAAAACCTCTTGCTGACCAGTCCTTTGAACTCCAACGCATTTCTGCAACATTTCTCAGTCATTAATCCAGGCCGGAGTTTCACGTTTGTTGAAAGAGATTTTGTCTCCTATTACGTTCCCTGTAAGCTAATGCTGAGTCTGAGCAACCTACAGCTGGTCGCTAGCCTCTGAGTAAGTGGGAACATGAACCTCTCTGTTTCCAAGTGACATAGGAGGCTGTTCAGCCCATCAAGCCGTGTTAGTTCTTAGAACAATCCCATCAAACTGTGGAGACACAAGCAGCTGCAGATGATGAAATCTGGAGTGAAAAATAAACTTCTGGAAGAACTCAGCAAATTAAGCAGCATCTGTGGTGAAAATTGGCAGTCTGTTGACATTTTGGGTCAAAACCTCCTTAACCCCGTTCCTTCGTTCCTCATTCACAATCCTCTAACCCCATCCTCATTCTAATTACCCCTCACCCTAAAACTTCCTGGTATCTCAGAATCCATTCTTGACCCCTGTCTCATAACACACAAACCCCTCCGTATTATCACCCCACTATTTTACACCCCCCCCCCCCAGTACATCTCATTCCCCTTGACCTCTGCATTTGGCCTCCCTATGGACATTTCGCCACTTTCTGAATGGCAAGACACAAACACCCTTCTCTTTGGGCATGCCCGACCAACTCGGCCAAATTGAGTTCATGGCCTTTGGCTGCTCTGGTTCTCTGGGCCTCACACCCGCCCCTTTAAGGAGGGTGCCCGCTAATTGGGGAAACTTAAGTGCCACTTTACTAGGCCAAAAGGCTGAGTGAGAACTCTTGAGTTGGCGTTGCCAGAGCAACCAGGGCTCTGCCCAGGCCCAGTCAATGGGAGCAGGTAAGCAGAGGAGCTGGAGTGAAAAGAGTGACTGTCATCAGTCAGGCCGAGCTCACTGAATCTCAGGAGTATCGTGTTCCTTCTCCCAGCACAAGTGCACGCTCACACTCACACTGGCTCTGTCTCCCTTTCCTGCATCCCCCTCCACACGCTGACCTTTTACTGTCTCTCTTCCCCCTCCCTCCTTCTCTCACTCTCCCTTTGGAATGGGGAGATTCGGTCAGCCTCCCCCACCCACCAAACTACAGCACCTGACTCACAGGGCGCCCAGAGGCTGTGAGGCCTGAGGACCGGGTACAGCTGCCGCTGAGGAGGGAGGCTGACTTTTCAATAAAGCGCCCATTATTCAGCAGCAGCCCATCTGTTGGATTGGGTTTCAGGGCCAAACCACTCCACCAGTCCTGCTTTCAAAGATCTGGGGCAAGTGAAGCACAAGACAAGCCCGTAATCTGAGAAAACCCAGGTCTTGAATGTTGTTTCTTTGTTTCGGAGTTGAGGAGAGATTTAATTCTAAAGGGAGTCATTTCACATCAGCTCAGTGCTGAATCCGTCACGGAATGGCATTGTTGAAGTCTAAATTGGAAATGTTGAGAAGGAACAGGACTGAAACAGTCCTCTTTCTGTCCTAAACATCTTCCTTTTGTAGACACTGACCCTCACTGGGGGATGGGTCACACACACACTGACCCTCACTGGGGGACGGGTCCCACACACACTGACCCTCACTGGGGGACGGGTCCCACACACACTGACCCTCCCTGTGGGACGGGTCCCACACACACTGACCCTCACTGGGGGACGGGTCCCACACACACTGACCCTCACTGGGAGATGGGTCCCACACACACTGACCCTCACTGGGAGACAGGTCCCACACACACTGACTCTCACTGGGGACAGGTCCCACACACACTGATCCTCACTGGGGGACGGGTCCCACACACACTGATCCTCACTGGGGGATGGGTTCTACACACACTGACCCTCAAGGTGGGACGGGTCCCACACACACTGACCCTCCTTGTGGGATGGGTCCCACACACACTGACCCTCACTGGGAGACGGGTCCCACACACACTGACCCTCACTGGGGGACGGGTCCCACACACACTGACCCTCACTGGGAGATGGGTCCCACACACACTGACCCTCACTGGGGGACGGGTCCCACACACACTGACCCTCACTGGGAGACGGGTCCCACACACACTGATCCTCACTGGGGGATGGGTCCCACACACACTGACCCTCACTGGGGGACGGGTTCTACACACACTGACCCTCACTGGGAGACGGGTCCCACACACACTGATCCTCACTGGGGGATGGGTCCCACACACACTGACCCTCACTGGGGGACGGGTTCTACACACACTGACCCTCACTGTGGGACGGGTCCCACACACACTGACCCTCACTGGGGGACGGGTCCCACACACACTGACCCTCACTGGGAGACGGGTCCCACACACACTGACCCTCACTGGGAGACAGGTCCCACACACACTGACTCTCACTGGGGACGGGTCCCACACACACTGACCCTCACTGGGGGACGGGTCCCACACACACTGATCCTCACTGGGGGACGGGTCCCACACACACTGACCCTCACAGGGAGACAGGTCCCACACACACTGACCCTCACTGGGAGACGGGTCCCACACACACTGACCCTCACTGGGGGACGGGTCCCACACACACTGACCCTCACTGGGAGACGGGTCCCACACACACTGACCCTCACTGGGGGACGGGTCCCACACACACTGACCCTCACTGGGAGACGGGTCCCACACACACTGATCCTCACTGGGGGATGGATCCCACACACACTGACCCTCACTGGGGGACGGGTTCTACACACACTGACCCTCACTGTGGGACGGGTCCCACACACACTGACCCTCCTTGTGGGATGGGTCCCACACACACTGACCCTCACAGGGAGACAGGTCCCACACACACTGACCCTCACTGGGAGACGGGTCCCACACACACTGACCCTCACTGGGGGACGGGTCCCACACACACTGACCCTCACTGGGAGACGGGTCCCACACACACTGACCCTCACTGGGGGACGGGTCCCACACACACTGACCCTCACTGGGAGACGGGTCCCACCCACCCCTCTCCCACACACCCTTCTCCCACACTAACTACCAACACCCCTCCCACACTAATGACAAACCCCCCACCACATTAACTCCCAATCATGCCCTCACATTAACCTCTGATCTCTCTCGCACACTAACTGCTACCCCACCTCCCATACTAACCCCTGACCCTTTCTCCCAGTCCCCTTCTTGTGTGGTGATTCTAGGCTTGCTATCCTCTATAACAGTGACAAGAAGAAAATACTTCGGTAACCATAGAAGTTTTTGTGCCTTCCTGAGGAGATGTCCGGCTCTGTGTGTGTGTGTGTGTGTGTGTGTGTGTGTGTTTTTTCCCCTGCCCTATTTTCCCTCTTTGCTGCAAGCTGTGGGATTCTTTCGATAAATCCCACTCTCGGCCTGCTCCCAGACTCCCCTCACTGACCTGTTGTTTGGGAAGCTGTCTGGCCTGGCTCCCTCTCCAGCACACAACCTGACCTCCCTTGGTAAAGGGTTTGATCCTTTGCTGTATGAGTGTCATACTGTGCATCTGCAGGACTCTGTGACACTTGCTGCCACCTCATTCCCACATCGAAAAATGTGCACTTCTTTCCTTTAATACCATTCATTTATTTGCTGTGATGATCCTCATTTGTATTCATGCCTTCATTGTAATACCTTTATTAATATTCATGTATTCACCACAATGAGGTTAATATGCATATTTTAGCATCATGTCCTGATTAATATTCATATATTCACTACTGTCCTTGTTATTTTTAATGTTTTGATTGTGCATTCCAGGACCGATGTGTAACATTAACATTGACGAGTGTGCGTCAAATCCTTGTCACAATGGAGGAACTTGCAAGGATGATATCAATGGCTTTACATGCATCTGCCCGGAGGGTTATCATGACTTGGTGTGCTTCTCTGAGGTCAATGAGTGTAACAGTAACCCCTGCATCCACGGGGAGTGCAGGGATGACCTCAATGGGTGCGTACTCTTCGACCATATGGGTGGATGGACGATAGGGTGAACGGGGAGGGGGATGAGGTAAGGGGGGAGCTTTAGTTTGTACCTGACCTGCACTTGCCTGAGTCTGGTAATGTCTGGGCTGGTGTGTGGAAGGACGTTTACTCGGTATCAAACCCAAATCACCTTTGCTACCAAATCTATGAAACATGTAGGGAGAGCCATACTCTGTCTCTAACCAGTGTTGCCCCAGCCCTGGGGATGTGTAATGGTATGTATGGATGATTGTGTGCGTGGTATCCAAACCTTGCTATTTCTACCACAGGGGTGTTTAAAGGGACCCTGTAGAGGGAGTTTTACTGGGTATCTAATCCCTACGGTCTTTGATGGGACCACGTAGAAGGAGCTCTCATCTCTACCTAATCAGTGTTGTACCTGCCATGGTTGTGTTTGATGGAAATTCCAGGGGAAATTTTATTCTCTATCTCACCTGTTTTACCCAAGATTACCTGTAATCTTATCTGCTTTATCTTACCTGTTTTACCTCAGATTACCTGCAGTCTTACCTGTTTTGCCCAAGATTACCTGTAATCTTACCTGTTCTATCTTACATGTCTTCCATAAGATTACCTCTAATCTTACCTGGGTGTGGGAACGTTTGACAGGGACGTGTGTGAAACCCGTCTCTGCTGCCATGCCCTGTGGTGCGCAGTGGGGCCTTTCCTCTGTACCTATGGAGGGTCTGGTGAGATTGTGCTGTCGAACTGACTCTGTTCTTCTGCCTGACAGGTACAGCTGCAAGTGCGACCCCGGCTGGACAGGCATGAACTGTGACCTGAACGTCAACGAGTGTGAGTCTCTCCCCTGTGTCAATGGCGGCACATGTCGGGACATGAACAATGGCTACCTGTGCGACTGCCGGCCCGGCTTCAGAGGTAGGAACGAGCACAGGGAGGCTCTCTGCTGAGAATTACAGACCAGAGGATAGTACTCTCAGTATCCCTCGTTCCCGGACACGTTCCTCGTCTGGGACCCCGGACAGGGAGGGCGGTGTGTGTACAACACAGCACTGTGGAGTTCTGTGAATGAACCTGTCTCTCTCTATCGTTCTCCTAATCTCGTTTTAAATTTTTCACTTTCCTGTATGAGACCGATCCTAAAAGGATTGTTCATTTTCAGTTTAGGAGCGGCACGGGAGCATAGTGCGTAGTGTAACTCCATTATAGTGCCTGTGACATGGGTTCAATTCCTGGCACTGTCTGTAAGGAGTTTGTACCCTCTTTTCCTTTGGGTGCTTCAGTCTCCTCCTTCACACGAAAAACAGTTGGGTTGGTGGGTTAATTGGTCACATACACATTGCCTCTTATGTTCTTCCCTGTCTCTCATCTATTCTTTCCTTGTACACTTCCCCATCTTTTTCTTTCTTTCTTCTCATTTTGTCTGCGGTCTTCCTTTCTCATTCTCTTTTTCACTTCACTCTGTATCTCTTCTTTTCCTCTCTGTCTCTCTGTTGTTCTGTGTGGTTTCGGTACTGATGTATTCCTTCCTCCTTCAGGTCCCAATTGTCAGACAAACATCAATGAGTGTGCGTCCAACCCGTGCCTGAATCAGGGAAGCTGCATCGATGATGTGGCCGGGTACAAGTGCATCTGCATCTTGCCGTACACAGGTGAGACACTCAGCCAGGTGCTGTCGCTGTAGTTGTTGTTGTTCCCTTCTGCGCCTTGTGATGCATCGGGAGGCTTTTGCCCCCTCTGTTTCTGTAGCATTTGACTGTTTTTTTACGAGGCTGAGTTGCAAGGAGCAGGCCGGATTTGAACCCGGGACCATTCACTTTGCAGTCTGGTGATGATGCCACTACACTACAGCCAGTTATGTCACTGCCATAGGTTTACTGCTAACTACTAACTCTACTGCATCACCTACTGCATCATATGTGGTGTGTTGGAACTTTAAGATAAGGCACCAAACGAGGGACTTGGGGGAAAAACCTAATGGCATGAGCTGAAGATTAGATCACTGATGAAACTTTGAATAAAAGGGTCATTTTCAAGTTAGAAGACTGTGTCAGGGACTGGAGCTGTTGCTGCTGCTTCGGAGTATTGTGAATGGTTTTGGGCCCCGTATCGGATGTGCTGTCATTGGACAAGACCCAGGAATGAAAGGGTTAATGTATGAGGAGTGCTTGATAGCTGTGGGCCTGGATTTGCTGGAGCTTAGAAGATTAGGGAGGAATCACATTGAAACCTACTGAACAGTGAAGGGTCTTGATAGAGTGGACAGGGCGAGGATGTTTCCAATAGTGTGAGAGCCTAGAACCAGAGAGCATAGCCTCAGATAGAAGGAATCTCTTCAGAACGGAAATGAGGAGGAATTTCTTTAGCTGGAATTTATTGCCACAGCTGGCCATGGAGGCCAGGTCACTGGGTATATTTAACATGGAGTTTGACAGTTCTTAATTAGTAAGGGTGTCAAATGTTACAGGGAGAAGTCAGGAGAATGGGGTTGAGAGGGAAAATAAATCAGGTATAATCAAATGGCAGAACAAATTTGATGGACCAAATGACCTAATACTGCTCCTATATTGGATGGTATTGATAACATTCTCTGGTTATTAGACCAGGCCAAGATACACTGTTAAAAACCTCAAACCTATGCCAGACTACAGGAGAAAGTTCTGATTATCGACTCTATGTATGCCTTTCATAATCTTGTATACCTTCATGGCCTTGTCCCTCAGCCTCCTCTGCTCGAGGGAACCAATCTTGGTTCATCCAGAGTGACACGCACAAACTGATTATCCGGTCTCTGAGGTCCAACTATCCAGGCAAACATCCTGGTGAAACTTCTCTGTGTCAGGAATCTTTTTAAAGTCTATTGAAGAGTAGGTGGGGTGGTCTTAGTGTAATGTCTCATCTGTCAGAAATGCCAGCCCAGATATAAGTTTCATGTCAGCTCCTGACTCGGGGATGAAAGTCAGGCGGATTATGGCAGGGCTGACGCCGTAGTCTCTTTCTGTTTAGGAACTGAAGAGCCCCAGGTTCTCGGTGAGCTAATCATTTCTAGGGCGTCTCCAGTTCCGCCGCCTCCGCCCCAAACATGAAGCATCCGAAAAGCTTTCAATTTGCACTGGAAGGCTGGGTCCAGAGAGGAGTGGGGGGCTGAGACTGGTCCAAGCTGAACAAACAGTGAGCCAGTTTCCTGGTGAGGGGCCTACTCATGAGGAGCTGTTGATAGCTGGCTTCCTGCTCTCTGGAAACACTGGTGCAGGGGGAACAATCGCTGGAAATGGCGTCACCCTTCCTGTCTCTGCTGGGTTTCCCTGGAAACCTATTGAGGGAAAGGTCGGCAATCATATTACACAACAAAAGAAGAGAAACCTCAGCTTTGGAAGTTTTAACCCTACAAAAAATATAAATTAATATTCAAGAATCATTTCATCCCCAGTCCCCACAGTACAGTGGGGACTGTACTGTGGCGCATAGACTTGGGGTCCAAGTTCAGGCCAAAATAAATGGAAGCTCTGCTTCTGTTCCCAGTCCAGTGACTGCTGACCCCTGGTGGAGGGTTGGCTGCATTGGCGGGCAACTCCTGTGGGACCTATCCCCCCCCCCACTCCACGGAGGGGCAGTGTGCACGGGATCCATCCCCAGTGAGAGTCAATTTGCCCGTTGTTAACAAGCAAACTGATAAAGCCTGAGAGAATCACACAGAGTAAACCTGTGCGAATGAGGTCGTAGGGTTTCAAGATGGCCACCCCATTCGTCTTGTCCTCCTCACTAACTGAGCAGCTGCTGAACACACTCACAAGAGCGCACGTCCAACACTGTTTGCACTTCTCGTCCGGGAGTCCTAATGATGCTTCCCCTCGTGTGCAGGTGTGAACTGTGAGGATGTCCTGGCTCCCTGCGCCAGCCAGCCCTGCAAAAACGGTGGCGTCTGCCACGAGTCCGAGGATTACGAGAACTTCTCATGTGGCTGCCCGGAGGGATGGCAAGGTGAGTGGCGTGCCGCGTGAGATCTGTCACACACAAAGCTTTCAGCGCGGAGTGGAGTAGTGTGTACAGAGCAATAAGCATGAAGTATTACACACACACAGGCACACAACACGTCATACACGGAGCGCCTGGCATGCCGTGTCACACGCAGAGCAACACACGCAGTATACAGAGCAGGCCGTGCTGCCCAGGAACCCCAGATTTAACCCTTGCCTAATAACAGAACAATTTACAATGACTGACTAACCAACCAACCAGTATGTCTTTAGATTGTGGGAGGAAACCGGAGCACCCGGAGAAACCCACACAGTCACAGGGAGAACGTACAGACTCCTCTGAGGCAGCGGCGGGAATTGAACCCAGGTCGCTGGTATTATAAAGCGTCGTGCTAACCACTGCGCTACCATGCCGGCCTAGAAGGGGCGCCACAGACAGACCATCAGCACGGAGTATACCATACACACAGTGCCATAGCCAGAATGTCTACACATCAAAGCCCAGAGCATCTGTCTCAAAACAGGCTCTTCACACACGCAGCTTCACATTCAGTCTGTTACGTGGTGTGGACCAAAAACCTCAAGTCTATTCAAACCTCAGCACAGCGACTATGGCATTTAAACACACTTAATTATCTGGAGTTGGGAACAAGAATTAGAATGAAGATTGCACAGGTGACCGTGACCCTGAGTGACAATGTTACTAAAGCCCATCCAGTTCACTGATACGCTCCAGGGTGGAGATCTGAGACCTGACTCCAGAGTTGTCCTGTGTAACCGATTCTTAAATCCTTTGGAAATGTCCTAGCAACCACTATGTGTCTCACCATCACCTTCTCAAAGTGCAGATTTTGCTACTAATAACAAGCCCCCCTAAAAAAGAAATGAATATTTTTTTTAAAAAATTGCAGTCAAGATAGTCTGTTGCACGTGCCAGTCAGGCAGTAAAATTTCATGCAGCTAATGAGTGGATTCCTTCTCTCTGCAGGCCAGACCTGTGAAAAGGATGTGAACGAGTGTGTGAAGAGCCCCTGTCAGAACGGTGCCATGTGTCAAAACTCGATGGGCGGATTCCTGTGCACCTGCCGTCAGGGCTACACCGGGACCACGTGTGAAACTGACGTGGACGACTGCCAGCCCAGTAAGTGGAGTGAGAGGGACTGAAAGACTGAGCGGCAGAATGAGGACGTAGGGAGAGGGAGGGGGAGTGAGGGACATGGATAGAAAGGGAGGTGCAGGAACAGGGACTCTTACAAGAAGTGATAAGGAATTGGATCCTGACACGAGGCTCAGTGGGGGAACTCGTGCGGTAATGCCTTGGACGTTCTACAATCAACTGAGAGGGCAATGAGAGTAGTGGTTTGACCTTTCACCCAGATGAGATAGCAGACTCTCTGAGCACTACCACAATAATGTCACACCACACCACTGACCTCATGACAAATCAGAACTGCCCGACTGTTACGACACACACCCGACTGTGCCAGCCTCTGCAATTTAGACGCTGTAACTCTCTGGAACATGGATAGAGCTTCCTGAGTTCGGTACTACCTCACCAGCAATGTGGCACTCCCTCATTACCATCCTATGACCAGGCCTTTGATCACATGCTTGTTTGGTTCACCGACGAATTTAGTTTATTTTCCTGTCGTCTGGTAAAAGGCACCGAAGCATTTGGGCTCTCACGACCAGATATAACTAACAGTTTCTTCCCCCAAGCTATCAGGCCCCTCAATACCCAGAGCCTGGACTGATACCTTCCTGCCCTATTGTCCTGTTTATTATTTATTGTAATGCGTGCACTGTTTTGTGCACTTTATGCAGTCCTGGGTAGGTCTGTAGTCTAGTGTAGTTTTGTTCTGTGTTTTTTATGTAGTTCAGTCTAGTTTTTGTATTGTGTCATGTAACACCATGATACTGAAAAAACGTTGTCTCATTTTTACTGTGTACTGTACCAGCAGTTACGGTCGAAATGACAATAAAAGTGACTTGGGTGTTTTATTCTGCAAAGGGTGCCGTCGATTGGTGACGGCCGGGAGTAACTTCTCCGTTCACCCCATGATAGATCCGTGCCACAATGGAGGTTCCTGCTCCGATGGTGTGAACAACTTCCTGTGCCTCTGTCTCCCTGGATTTGGAGGCCCCAAGTGCGAAGTGGACATCAATGAGTGCGCTAGTGACCCCTGCAAAAACAACGGCAACTGCACAGACTGCGTCAACAGCTACACCTGTACCTGTCCGCTGGGTTTCGGTGGCATGCACTGTGAGAATAATGCCCCTGACTGCACGGAGAGGTGAGAACAGGGAGATGATGGGGTGTGGGAGGATGGAGGAGGGAGGCTATGGGGGAAGGACAGGAATGAGGAGAGGTGGAGAGGCAAAATGGAGAGAGGGAGTTCACCTCAGAGAAAGAGAGGCAGCCAGACAGAGGAAGGGCTGAGAGGAGGGTTACAGATCGTAAGGGGAGCTGAGATGTTTGGGATATTGAAAGAGTGGATTGAGGAGAGTAAGAGGTAAGAGGAAATAGGGGTTTGGGAGAAAGGGCTAGAATGAGCGAAGACAAGGAAATAACTTTCCTACCACTGACTTTATTTAATCCTGTTATTCTCTTCCTTACAATCTCTTTTTTCATATCTCACACCAATTTATTCCCAATTTATTCCCAGTTTTAGTTTCCTCCACTTGTTTTTTTTTTGACCACCTGCTGTCTAAGATATTCCCAATTCTCATCCATATATTTCTCTTGGCAACATTTTAAACCTCTGTTATTGATCTACGGTTCTTTGCCTTTTCAGTTAGCCATGGATAGATTACTTTTCTCAGTGGAATGTACATTCAATGAGAATTATGAAGTATTTCTTCAAATGATTTACATGGTCTTCCTACAGGGAAACATTTCAAATTGATTTCCCAACACATCTTTCATACCTGTGAAAATGCTTTACTTAATCCACATAATTCTGCCTAAATTATGTCCCCTCTCCATTTGACATTTTTTTCCCAGAAGGTCAATTATCATGAGACGATTCCCTAATTCTGTCCCGTTATCCGAGCTCATCCGTGCTGTTTGCTCCAGGAATTTCTGCTTTAAGTGTCAACCACCATCTAAAGGTTAATTCCAAATCTTTGTGCTCATAACCATAGTTCCATAATGGACCAAAGCAGACCAAAGCAGTTCCTCCCTAATTATGCAATTAACTCATTCATCGTATTATGAACATCTTTTACATTCAGATATAATATATAATATCCTCCAGAGACAACCTTACCGCTCCTTTAGTGGTTATCTATTTTTATGAAGCCAAGTTGCCAGCTCAACGCTCAACTCAGCACAGATGTAAAGCATGCAAGGAGCCCAGGCCAGATTTGAACCTGGGACCATTCACCAATGCCAATGCCACTGCACCACTGGCCGCCTAACATTCAGATACAGTGCATTTAATTTTAACCTTATTATTTTGCATTTTTTTCCTTAATTTGATTTGGTTTTTCGTCTTTTTACTGTTGTACCCCACTTAGCTTTAGTCCTTTCTTAAATCCTCAGCTGAACGGCCAAGCCCTCTATTTTTAAATCCATATGGAGACAGTCTGAGAGGGAGGTGGTGGAAGGGCTGGGTGAGGAGGGCAGCAGAGAGAAGAGGATGTCAGAGAGAGAGTGAGAGCATGAAATAGAGGATAGAGTGAGAAAGGGAGAAAGAGTTAAGTCAGCAGGAGACTTTCCATCTTGGCTTCTAGACTAGTAGAGAGGAGAAGACCTGAAATTTGAGCAGAGAAGCAGGTTGTAAAGAACATCTTAGAGGGGGAAAGGCAGAAAGTTTAGGTCAATGATAGGTTAACCCCAATGGGTATTCAAAATTATGAGATGGTTTTGATAAGTGATGGTGAGGATGGAGAATCGTTTACGAGAGAACATTAGTTTCATTTGGTTGGCAGCTGAACAGTGATGTTGAGAATTGTTGAGGCAGTGAATTGTTGTGCTGTCTGAATGGGACTTAAGATTTGGTAATAAAGGGAATTGTAAAAAGAGGCTTTTTCAGTGAGTGAGCAGAGGCACGATGGGCTGAATGGCCATCTCCAGGATTCGGAGAGCATGTTTCTATATTCAATGTGGTTCCTTCCCTCAGCTCCTGTTTCAATGGTGGGACTTGTGTGGACGGAATTAACACTTTCACGTGCCTGTGCCCGACTGGCTTCACGGGCAGCTACTGCCAGCACGACATCAATGAGTGCGATTCCAAGCCCTGCCTCCATGGGGGCACTTGTCAAGACAGCTATGGTACTTACAAGTGTACATGTCCCCAGGGCTACACTGGACTCAATTGCCAGGTAAACTCCTGACCACCCAAATCCGCCCCCCTCCCTCATACCCCAGGGGCTCTGAGGCACCGGGACTGCCCACCAGTGGCCAGACAGGGAGGGGGGGGATGGGGTCCGGATCTGTTTTCCCGTACGGACCAGATAGGGAATGATCACAGGACGGGTGAAGGGAGGCGGTGTTGGTATGAACGTGCATGACATTTTACTAAATGTTTCACAAAATGGTCAGCCAAGCTGTTCTGTGGCGGCCGGAGCTCGGAGAGGGAGGCGGCTGATGTTACGGTGGGAGGGGTGGGGGGGAGGCAGATGAGCGAGGCCCTGACCCTCTCTCCCCTTTCCCTTCCCAGGACCTGGTGCGCTGGTGCGACTCGTCACCCTGCAAGAACGGTGGCAAGTGCTGGCAGACGGGCACCACCTACCGGTGCGACTGTCAGAGCAGCTGGACGGGACTGTACTGCGACGTGCCCAGCGTGTCCTGTGAAGTGGCTGCCAAGCAGCAGGGTAGGTCCCAGCCCTGCCCTGGCCAACCAATCTCCTCCCCATAGAATACCTACAGCACAATACAGGCCCTTCAGCCCACAAAGCTGTGCCGAACATCTGTCCAACCCATTGCCACAATCACCCTTCTCCTCATCAACCTCCTCCCACTTACTGTGACTCCACCAGCCCGTGTCCAAAGCTCTGGTCAGCAATGTCTTCCCATCGCTGTGTCCATGCCTCACCATTTTTAACTCACCAGTGACCGCTCGCTGTGGCCGCTTGCAGGGTCACATTCTCCGAGCTTCTCCCTCCTTCACATACACACCGCTCCCCTCTCTATGACCCTGCCACTGTCCACCATGGAGCTATTTTCGGTGGCCCTGCCCCCTGCCCTCCCGCATACAGATGAAGATAAATTATTTGATCCATTTTTCACATACACACCAACATTCAGTAAAATGCTTCACTTGCTTTGACGGGCACCACCTGCAGACACGTGCCCAGCGTGTCCTGTGAAGTGGCTGCCGAGCAGCAGGGTAGGTCCTGCAGGTTCCCTGTCACCCACACCACCACCAGCGGTCACAGTCACTGTGAACCCTGTCATTAATGGTCAGCAGTCCTGCCACCATTGGCTCACCCCATCTCCGCCCACCCTTTCTCTCTGACTTTCTCCCGTTAATGTTCTGATCCGCAGGGGTGAAATCGGGTCAGCTCTGTCGCAACAGCGGCATCTGCATCGATGCCGGCAACACGCACCGCTGCCAGTGCCAGGCCGGTTACACGGGCAGCTACTGCGAGGAGCAGGTTGATGAGTGCACTCCCAATCCGTGCCAAAATGGAGCCACGTGTACCGACTACCTGGGCGGCTACTCGTGCGAGGTGAGCTGGCTGGGACCAGAATTCAGGGCGTGAGCTCAGGGGTTTTGGGGTCACTGTCAAAGGGCACTGGTCGAAAATCTGTGTCCCAGCTCCATTTGTCAAGGGTTAGCAGAAGCAACCATTTTTGTGGGTCATTATCAAGGGATGGTATGGTTCTGCTCCAGGGCACTATGGAAGTGAAGCTTTTCCCATCATTGGCATTCCGTGACCGTTCTCCAGTTTCTAGGAATATTCCAGGTGTGATTTTTGCTCTCACACCTTGTGTAGAATTAGTTTTTTAAACTTGTTTTTCTTTCTCTCTCTCTCTCTCTCTCTCTCTTTTGCTCTCTCACCCCTCTCTTCCTTCTCTCTTCCCTCTATCCCCACCCCTCTTTCTCTCTCTCTCTCTCTTTCTCCCCTCCCTTATATCTCTGTCCCTCTTTCTCTCTCCTTCACCTCTTTCTCTCCTTCTCTCTCCCCTCTACCTTTCTTTTCTTCTCTCTCTCCCCCACCCATCTCTCTACCTCCCTTCCCTTCTCTCCCACTCCCCCTTTGTCTTTCTCCCTCCCTCTTTCTCTGCCCCCTCTGTTATATCTCCCTCCCTCTCCCTCCCCCACACTCTCTCCCCCTATCAATTGCAGTGTGTTGCCGGCTATCACGGAATCAACTGCTCGGAGGAGATCAACGAATGTCTTTCCCATCCCTGCCAGAATGGTGGCACTTGCATCGACCTCACCAACACTTTCAAGTGCTCCTGCCCCCGGGGCACACAAGGTAAGAGTTGCTTTGAAGTGGTTTGCTGGGATTTCCATCCCGTTGGGCACCATGAGGCCCCGGTTCTAAAGCTGACAAACTGGACCTTCTGCTCTCTTTAGTCACTGCCCCGATGGCATGGATAAGCCTTCTCTCCGCCTTTCTCCAGATCTCCTCTATTCCACCCGACGCCAGCCTGCGTGCAGTAGAACGGATAAGAAGTGTGGGAGAGTTATGACTGGGGTAGTGGGATGGGAATGGGGGACTTTTTAAAGTTACCCCTCCAGGTCTGGGTGTGAGCATTGAGTGTCAGATGGCAGATGGCCTTGGTTTGGGGAAGGAGGACAAGAGAAGTGGGGATCGAGTACCAACACCCCAAAGTCAGGTCAGATGGGAAAAGTGACTGTTCCTGCTGCTGGGGATAAAAGAAGGAAGTGGGGAATCCTCCAGGAGTGGCTTAGGTGATACTGGTGAGACTGCTGAATTTAGGTGAGATGGGGAAATAATATTTAATTCCTCATTCAGTGGCGTGCAGAGAGTTCTGATTATTACTGCGGAACCAGGTACGTCCCTGAGTGTTTTTATGGTGGCTCGGCCCAGAGCATGTGCCAGCCGTCCTGCTTCCTGACGCCACTCCTTGGCCCTCTTCCCGCAGGTGTGCACTGCGAGATTAACCTGGACGACTGCAACCCCCCAGTGGACTCCCTCACCCAGGAGCCCCGCTGCTTCAACCATGGGCGCTGCGTGGACCGCGTGGGCAGCTACAGCTGCATCTGCCCGGCCGGCTTCGTGGGCGAGCGCTGCGAGGGTGACGTCAATGAGTGCCTGTCCAACCCCTGCGACACGCGCGGCACTCAGAACTGCGTCCAGCTGGTCAACGCCTACCGCTGCGAGTGCAGGCCTGGCTACACAGGTGAGCAGGGGAGGGGACGGGGAGGATTTGGCAGAGGGGGGTGGGGCAGGGCGGGCGGGACAGGGGACAAGAGGGGAAGGGAGGAGGTGGTGAACGCAGCCCATCTCTTGTCCGACCATTTCCTCTGCACTCTCCTTCCAGGCCTCCGGTGTGAGCGAGTGTTCGACGGCTGTAAAAGTCGGCCCTGCCGCAACGGCGGGACCTGTGCCGTTGCCGGCAACATCGCCCGTGGCTACATCTGCCGCTGCCCCCCGGTAAGTGCCACAACGCCCCAAGTGCAGGTGACCCTGAGGTTTTCCTCAAGTGGTCCTGGCCGCTTATTGTGACGCGTCCTCTGCCACGTTCTCACAGCCCGTAAGCTGCATCACAGAGTCAACTGGCAGAGGCCAGGATCGGATTTATCACGAAGGTATACGGTGAATTGTGTTGGCTTGTGGCAGCAGTAACGTGCAATGCGTTAAAAATTACTGTAAGTTAAAATAAAAAGTAAATATATAGCATGAAAGAGGAACAGTGAGGTAGTGTTCATGAGGTGTATCCTCGAATAGTGAGGTGGTAGTGTTCATGACCTACACAATCCTTAGCCATAGGCACTAGTCCTGCATTGATAACCAATTTTCCTCAACTTCCTTTATTAACTCCTCCTGCTCCCCTCCCCCTTCCCCTACCTGCATTTCTTAGTCATCTCTAACACACACTTCATGATACAATTTACAGTGATATCTTGTCATAGAAAACCCACAGCACAATACGGGCCCTTCAGCCCACAAAGCTGCACCGAACGTGTCCCAACCTTAGAAATTACCTAGGGTTACCCATAGCCCTTCGTTTTTCTGAGCACCATGTAACTGCCCAGGAGTGTCTTAAAAGACCCTATCGTTTCTGCCTCCACTACCACCACCAGCAGCCCATTCCACATACTCGCCACTCTCTGCGTTAAAAAAAAATACCCCTGACATCTCTGTACCTACTCCCCAGCACCTTAAAATTATGCCCCCTCATGTTAGCCATTTCAGCCCTGGGAAAAAGCCTCTGGCCAACCACACGATCACCTTACAAATCCATGCTTCTTTAAGCTCTGGGAGGAGACCTGTAGGGTCACAGGGAGATCATGCAAACTCCACACAGTTGGCTTTCCAGGTCGGGATTGAATCTCTGCAAACATGGGGTGGGGTGGGGCTTTATACGTTCTTGCCTCATGTCCTTTGACTGAAAGCCCCCATCCTCCATTTCTCCTTGGCAGGGCTACGAGGGAGCTTCGTGCGAGAACCAGGCAAGCGTCTGCAGGAGCCTGCGCTGCTATAACGGTGGGACGTGCGTGCTCAGACCCGGCGGTGCCCCTTACTGCATCTGCCCCGCAGGCCGAGGGGGACCCGACTGCCGGCAGCCAGCCGGCAGTCCCTGCGAGCCCAACCCCTGCTACAACGGCGGGACCTGTGAGCGGGCGCCCACCGAGCCCTTTTACCGCTGCCGCTGCCCCCAAAAGTTCAACGGGCTGCAGTGCTTCATCCTGGACTACAACTTCAGCGGCGGGCGCGGCCAGGACATCACCCTGCCCCCCGACGTCGAACTGGGCTGCGAGGTCGCCGAGTGTTCCCGCCTGGCCGCCAACCGGCTGTGTGAGGCTCGTTGCAACACCCATGCCTGCGACTGGGACGGCGGAGACTGCTCGCTCAACTTCAACGACCCCTGGAAGAACTGCTCGCAGGCCCTGCAGTGCTGGCGCTACTTCGGCGACGGGAAATGCGACGAGCACTGCAACAACGCCGGCTGCCTGTACGACGGCTTTGACTGCCAGAACGTGGAGTCACAGTGCAAGTGAGCACCAGGGCAGGGGGGCAGGGGGAATTGGGGGCGCCAAGGTGGACAGGAAGGACTGGGGAGTCCCTGGGACTGAAGCCAGGAAGGAACATCAGTGAGGAAAGGGAGAGAGGAAGAGTGAAGGGGACAGAGCATCAGAATAATCAGAACCAGGTTTACCGTCACCAGCACACTGCGTGTCGTGAAATTTGTTGTTTTGTGGCAGCGGTACAGTGAAAGTTATAAAAGATTACAGTGAGAGAGGGAAGATGTAGAGCGGGAGGGGAGATGTTAGTGTTGGATGGGTTACACTGGACAGCTTTTGTTGCATTCCACGTGACAGGACACCGTCACCATCGTCGTCACCGTGTGCCGTGTTGTATTGACGTGGGCGGTCACGGTCTTTCCGTGACCGTGATTGTTCTTGGCAAATGTTTCTGCAGGAGTGGTTTGCCATTGCCTTCCTCTGGGCGGTGCCTTCACCAGACGGGTGACCCCAGCCATTATCGTCAGAGGTTGTCTGCCTGGCGCCAGTGGTCGCATAACCAGCGCACCGGCTGCACCCGTGGCTTTGCGTGACCCTGATCGGGTGACCCAAGGGTGTCCTGCAGGCTGGCTGAAGGAAGGAGTGGCTTTCACCTCCTTTGGTAGAGACGTACCCATCAGGACATAGAGGTAGAAAAGAGGAAAGCAGAACACAGAATGTAATGGCACAAGAGATGCTTGAAATCTTGGGCCACGCGCACACGATATGCTGGAGGAACTCAGCAGGTCAGGCGGCATCCATGGAGGGGAATGAGTGGTCGATGTTTCGGAATGAGACCCTTCATCGTGGCCCACTCACCCTGATGAAAGCTTTCGGCCCAAAACATCAGCCTTTCCTTTCCCTCCATAGCCACTGCCTGGCCTGCTGAGATTCTCCAGCACTTTGAGTGCACTGACACAAAAACAGAGCGGGTTCGTTGCAGGTGGACAGATGAAGTGCCGGGGCCACGATGAGGTAGGCTGGCAGATGACGAGGATCATCTTTTTAGCCAATGATAGGTGTGTTCATGAGTTTCCCCTGAGGTAGGAGAAATCCCCCCCCCCCCCCACCCCAGGCATTCCCAACCTTTTCTGTGTCATGGAGCCCTACCGTTAACTGAGGGATCTGTGGACCCCAGGTTGGGAACCCTAGCCCCAGGTCCACATGGGTGAGATGGGACTGCAGGAAGGGATGGCAAAATGGGATTCAGGGACAGGATGCTGTTGACATGGTTCTGTGATCCTGTCACCATGTAACGAGTTGTCCCTCTCCTCCACCCTGCGCCAGCCCCCTCTACGACCAGTACTGTAAGGATCACTACGGCGATGGACACTGCGACCAGGGATGCAACAACATCGAGTGCGAGTGGGACGGCCTGGACTGCGCCAACGACAAGCCCGAGAAGTTGGCGGACGGGACACTGATGCTCATCGTACTGGTACCCCCCGAGCAGCTGCGAAACAACTCGGTCAGCTTCCTCCGCGAGCTCAGCCGCGTCCTGCACACCAACGTCAAGTTCAAGAGGCTCGCGGATGGCAACGAGATGGTGTTCCCCTACTTTGGGAATGAGGAAGAGCTACACAAGAAACACGTGAAGAGATCGCTGGAGGATATCGGCAGCCACGTAGCTGGAGTCTTCAGGACTGTCAAGCGGTCCCTGTACACAATGGTGAACCCCAGGGTCCGCAGGGAGCTGGATGAGCGAGAGGTCAAAGGGTAAGTGCCAATACTGTCCCCTACAATCATCCTATGTCCTTCTTGACTAAGTGGTCAGTCCCTTTTTTCACCTCTGGGTTAACGTACAAAGTAAATTTATTATCAACGGACATGTATGCCACCATATACAACTAAGGGATTCATTTTTTTGCAGGCATTCACAGCAAATACAGGAGACACAATAGAATCAATGAAAGACCTCACCTAACAGGACAGACAAGCAAGGCCAGCTTCAGCCTTATCCGGGCTGGTGCACTCACTGCGACCCTGTGGGTCTGTTGCTCTGTGACGATCAGTACCAAGGGGTCAGTAGACCAGTAGAGGTGTACTTCTTAGCCCAGTCTGCCAACTTCAGCATTATTACTTAGAGATACAGCACGGTACCAGGACCAACTCCGGCCCAGTGAGCCCGCCCCACCCAGTTACACACGTGTGACCAATTAACCTTTGAAGCCATATGTCTTTTGGACTGTGGGAGGAAACTGGAGCACCCAGAGGAAACCCACATGCTCACAGGGGGAGATAGTACAAATTCCTTACAGATAGCATTGGAATTGAACCTGGGTCCCTGTCACTGTGTATGCTGCTCACCTGCCCAAACAAATATGTATTTTTAAACCGAACTGTTCCCTTTATTCCATATATTCAGTTCACTATCTAAAACCTATCTGCCCATCTATCTATCTAATTATTATTTCAATGATGATTAATATGAGCCTCTTCTCCACCCTCCCCATCCAACACAATCCCCGTAATATTCCATTGGCTCCTCACTGACTGTCTCCCTGCCTCTTTCTATAACGCAGAGGGAAGCAGAAGATCCCGTGCACCATCAGCCTTCAGGCCATGCCACTCAGGGACTTGTGCTAGTATTATTTGTGTGACTGCTGGATCTGTGACTGTACTAGATCACAACTATACGTGCTGTGCGTGACTGTACTGGACCGTAACTATATGTGCTGTGTGTGACTGTACTGGATTGTAACTATATGTGCTGTGTGTGACTGTATGTTTTGGATTGTAACTATACGTGCTGTGTGTGACTATACTGAATCGGTACTCTTTGTGCTGTGTGTGACTGTACTAGGTTGTAACTATATGTACTGTGTGTGTGACTACTGGATTGTTATTATACGTGCTGTGTGTGACTACTGGATCGTAACTATATGTGCTGTGTGTAACTGTATGTGTTGGGTTGTAACTGTATGTGCTGTGTGTGACTGTACTGAATCGTAATACCTTGTGCTGTGTGTGACTGTACTGGATTATAACAATATGTGCTGTGTGTGACTACTGGATTGTAACTATATGTGCTCTGTGTGACTATTGAATTGTAACTATACATGCTGTGTGTGACTACTGTATCGTAACTATGTGCTGTGTGTGACTGTATGTGTTGGATTGAAACTACGTGCTGTGTGTGACTATACTGAATCGTAACTCTTTGTGCTGTGTGTGACTGTACTAGGTTGTAACTATATGTACTGTGTGTGTGACTACTGGATTGTTATTATACGTGCTGTGTGTGACTACTGGATCGTAACTATATGTGCTGTGTGTAACTGTATGTGTTGGGTTGTAACTGTATGTGCTGTGTGTGACTACTGAATCGTAATTCTTTCTGCTGTGTGTGACTGTACTGAATCGTAATTCTTTCTGCTGTGTGTGACTGTACTGGATTGTAACTGTACGTGCTGTGCTTGACTACTGCATCGTAACTATACGTGCTGTGTATGACTACTGGATTGTAACTATACGTGCTGTGTGTGACTGTACTGGATTGTAACTATACGTGCTGTGTGTGTGACTATAGGATTGTAACTATACGTTCTGTGTGTGACTGTACTGAATCGTAACTCTTTGTGCTGTGTGTGACTCTATTAGATTTTAACTATATGTGCTGTGTGTGACTTACTACATCGTAGCTATACATTGTGTGACTATTAGACCGTAACTATATGTGATGTGTAACTATAACTGTATGTGTTGGGTTGTAACTGTATGTGCAGTGTGTGACTGTACTGAATCGTAATACTTTGTGCTGTGTGTGACTGTACTGGATTATAACTATGTGTTGAGTTTTTCCTCCGGCTTCCTAATTGACAAGGGACACTGCCTTCAACATAACTTGCACACAGGACACATTCAGTTGTTCCTGACAGATGATCAAGATGCTGTTGGTACCCCGATGAGTGTAGGGTCGGGTTTGCCAGGGATCCTGCTCTTGGTCTTATTGTGAAACTTACACACACACACACACACACACGTATATACAGGGCTCACTAGTACAATTGTGTTTAGTATGTCAGCTACGTCGCAGTAATTTTGCGTTCAAGGCCCACTCGGGGATCTGACTTCGGCTGTCAGGCTGTAGTCTCGATTCCTGCTGAGTTTCCTATAGTAGAGATACTCCATTAACTGTAAAATGCTTGGTGAATGGCACAATATAAATTTGAGATCTTTATTTTCCCTCCTCAAGATCAATCGTTTACTTGGAGATTGACAATCGGCAATGTTATCAGACTTTCTCAGACTGCTTCAACAGCGCAGCAGATGTGGCCGCATTCCTGGGCGCCATGGCCTCCCAGGGCAGCCTCCAGCTCCCCTACAACATAGAGGTCGTGCAAAGTAAGTGGAAGTTCCCCTTCTCCTTTGATGATCGCCCACCCACCTCCCCCAACCTGAAATGAGAGGAGAAGGACGAGCAAACTGGTACACTTTCCAACAGTATAATTAACGACATCTCGAAGGGCATCTCCTAACCCGTTATCAGCTGCCAAATCATTAAGGCAAAAGAAAGAATTGATCGGAGTGCTTGAGAAGTTGATGTCTTTGTAGTTGGGATCCATCAGTAATTCCTAGGCTTTTCACAGATTAATACCGCTGCACTAATTTGATGATTGCTAAATCCTTTCCCCTCACATGAGGGAGAAGAGTTCGACTTTCTTCAAGTCTAAAGGAAAGAAAACAAACCCTGGGAGCGTTTTGGGACGGTTTCCTCTCCCTCAATTGTTTTTTGCATTCTGATTATCCACCGTTTAACTGACCTTGTTTTATAACACAGGCTGAATCGTAATCGCTTTTTGTGCGTTTGTATAAAATGTAATGCTCACGGTTTTCGATCCTACTGCTGCTCATAGATACTTTCTCTGTCTCTGTCTCTCTCTCTCTCTCTCTCTCCATCCCTCTTGCTCACCGTCTGGGCCTTGCTCTGCCTGTGTCTCTGCTTCTATCTCTCCACATCTCACCAACTCGATCTTCCTCTGCTTCCTGATCACACGGCTCGGTTTGATGAATTCCACCTCCTCCCTTCTCTGCAGGTAAAGGCGATGAGAGGCCTCCTGACGTTAAACTCTACCCCATGTACGTGGTGGTGTCTGTGCTCATCTTCCTCGCCTTCATTGGGATGGGGGTGCTGGTGTCTCGCAAGAGGCATCGGGAGCACGGGCAGCTGTGGTTCCCCGAAGGGTTCAAGGTCACCGAGTCCAGCAAGAAGAAACGTCGTGAACCGGTTGGCGAGGACTCTGTCGGGTTGAAGTAAGTTGGGTGTTTTACCCGTTTGCTGACGCATTGGATTTCTGGTTCCCTGAGGTGATGCCCAATTAAGGAGATTGCCAACTTGTTTATGCAATGGAGATTTTAACATTCGGCAATAGCCTGCTTGCTCCAAAGATGTGTGCTTGTTGAAATATTCCAGTGGGGGAGGGTCCTTGTGAAGCATTGTGTAGAATAGAGTCGACAGATTCTCTGTGTAGCTCCTTCCTCTCCCAAACCTCCAGAGTTCCACCAAATCCCCAAACTTGGGCAAAGATTATTTACACACACTGGCCCATTCATGTGCTTAAGATTGTTTATAATTCTGATTTACAATGTCCTTTGTCCGAATATCTTGTCAGCTCACCTATCTCCCCTTTTTTTTGTGTGTGTGTGTGTGTGTTTAGGCACGTCTACCCGTCTGTCTGCAAGACTGATTGTTCAGCTGCTTTCCTGCAGCCTCTGTCCACCCGCTTGTCTTTCACTCTCTCCCTGTGTATCTGCTTCAGTATCTGTCTCTCTGCATGCCTGTCTGCCTTCTAGACAAGCCTGTTGGCCTATATGTCTGTCGTACCTATCTGCCTTTTTGTTGACTGTCTGTCTGAATGCCTTAATGTCTGTCTGTCAGTCTGATCCCAGCTGCCTCCCTTCTGTCTGTCTGATTACTTCTTCGACTATTGGTCTGCCTTTCTGGGCTTTCCTCCCTTCAGTCTATCCCTTACATTTTCTTATCTTACCCGTCCTTTTATTTCTGTGTGTGATTATTTCCTCAGTTCCCTCCTTTTGTTCATGTATGCTGGGTATCTACCGCTTGTTCTAGCTTTGTGTCTCTTGATAGCTCTGTTCAGATTTATATCCAGTCCACGTAAGTCTTGGTCCTTAATGTCCTCGAATCCAATGTTCCACCCTGTTTCCATTCACCTTATTCTCCTTGACCACTCATCCAACCCACTGTTAGTCTTTTATCCTCCTTCCATCTTGCACAGACCACATTGTAGAAACTGGATTTTGCTGCTTTTTGTAGTAAACATCTCATTTTATTTCTGTATCCAGTCCGTTGTCTCTCAATCCAGTACAGTTAGATGGCTCTATCTACATATGGTCTTATTCCTTCATAACTTTAAACCTCTGCATTGAGCTGACCTTTAATCTCCTCAGCCAACCTCCAACTGTATTCCTCAACTTGATTCCTGAGTCAAACCTCCCTACACCCTCCATATCCTTCAATACTGTGAATCAGGTCCTGCAGCAGAATTTTCAACACCTTTTTTAGATCTCCGCCTACCAGTCTCAGAACAAAGAACAATTTCTCCTGCTTCTCCACATTCCTGAAGACTAGTGTTTCTGGTGCCATTCTTATCCAGATCTATCTCTGACCCCCCCCCCCTCAACTTAAAATAATTCTTTAACATTTAGTCAGTGATTTGCAAAGGATTGTCAAAACTAATGTGCTTTACTTCTGCAAGAATTTAGAAATTCATATCTTTAATGAGAAATTTCATTAAAAGTTTTCTTTATCACAGATTTGGAACTATCTGGCATGGCATTACCCAGGATGCCAGCTATCTAGCTGTTGTGATGCTCTCGCCTATAACCAACTCTTCCAACGTTCCGGCTTTTAATAGAACTCAATAACCTGCTCATTCCTGGTGCTCCACTGCAGGTTTATTCTCAGAAGAACCCTAAAATATGAACTCTGAGGGAGAAACAGTTGTCCTCTATCATACACACATATTCACAGATCTCATTTATTCTGTCCTCTGCTCTCTTACACACTGCTGCACTTTTTGTCTCTCTGTTTCAATTTGTGTTTTCCTCTTTCCCTTCTCTGTTTCTCTTAAAATCCCCAGATGCAGCCAATCAGCTTCATGCATTGTTAACTAACTTCTCTCTCCCCTTTCTGTTCTTACTCCTTCCCCATCTTGTCTTTCTCTCTCTCATGTTTCTTCACTCATTTCCTCTCCTCCTTTCCCTCCTTTTCTATGTCTCCTTCTCCTCCCTCTCATCCATCTCTCCCATATATCTCCTCTATTGTTCCTTTCTCCCATTCTTTGTCTCACCTTCTTTCCATAATACCCTCCTTCAACTCTCTCTCTCTTCCCCCCCACCACCACCTGTCTCCCCATTGCCCTTTGCTACCCGGGAGTCTGGGAATCACTCTGTTTGTCGGGGCTGGGCTGCTGAGTGAGCAGGTATTTAGATAGCAGGGGTCACCCTCCTCTTGGTACCTTTTCACAGGCCGCTGAAGAACGTTTCTGATGGAGCTCTCATGGACGACAACCAGAACGAGCACTGGGGTGATGACAGTGGAATAGACACGAAAAGGTTCAAGGTATAGAACCTCCATGTGACAAACATGAAACAGAACACACATCCCCACTCACCCCTTGGCCCCCAGTTCTCTCCCTGTCTTTGTGGACAAGAGGATTGCAGGCCCATTCATTCAGTATTCAATCTGCCATTTTCAGTCGGAATGACACCGGTCGAAGAAGGGGAATATGACTCTAATAGTACCTTGGACCTCCTGTTGGAGGCTGATTGGGGAGAGGGATGAGCACCCTCATCTCTTGGGTGAAACCTACCCTGTGATTCACTCTGTCCAGCTGGATCAGTTCCAGTACCCACCCACCCACCTCATCACTACCCCAATACATTCCTCTTAACACCAAGGGTTGGCAGTACCCTGCATTATTTTAACACTCCTCCCGTACTGGCCCATTTCATTGCACTGGGCTTTTCCACCATGGAAGGTGCCGGGCTGCACCTGTACAGCTTTGCTCTCTCCGTCCTCCCCTCCCTCCCTCCGTCCCGCTCGCTCACAAAGCAGCGCTGAGACGCTCTGTGACGGTGTCCTCCTGCGCTTGTGCTCTCTGGCAGTTTGAAGAGCAGGCGATCCTGGCAAACCGCGAGGACCACACTGACCACAGACAGTGGACCCAGCAGCACCTGGACGCCGCTGACCTTCGGCTGCCGAGCATGGCGCCAACCCCGCCCCAGGGTGAAATCGAGCCCGACTGTATAGATGTCAACGTCAGGGGCCCAGGTATGTTACCCATCTCATTCGGTCTGTAACATATGAAAAGAACTCTGCACGCCGCTAGGTAAAACTGCTCTCTAGGAGGGCATTGTATAGAGTGGCTTATGTTTGTACAGGGAAGGGGGAGAGTTTACTGTGAGATGGGGTTTGGATTGGAGCTGAGCTTTGACAGTGGGCTGAGTTGTGTGACACTGGTAATTGGTTCAGTATTGTCACATGTGCCCAAATACGGTGAGAAACTTTGTTTTGTGTGTCATCGGTACACAGGTATGTCGGGGTAGTGCAAAGGGGGAAAATAAATAACAGAAGGCAGAATACAGCGTCGCACAGCACGCACGGTGCACGTGGGCAAATAAGATGCAAGGGTCGTGCTGAGAGAGACTGAAAGATGAAGAGCTCATCTTTATCATACAAGATGTCCGTTCAAGAGTCAGTGGGATGGAAGCTTTCCTTGAGCCTGGGTGGGTGGTATGAGGCCGGGTTGGGGAGCATGTTTCTATGAAAAGCTTATTGCAAGGTATTCTCACATGTACCATGTTACAGTGAAAAGCTTGTCTTGCAAACTGTTCATACAGATCAAATAATTACTCAGTGCGTTGGGCTAGAACGAGGTGAAACGCAAACAATTCGGAATCGAGAGTAAAACCTGCCAGATAAGGGCAGAGCAGGCAAACGGTGAAGGGCAAGGTCGTAACAAGGTAGACTGTGCAGACAAGTGTCCTTCTTACACAAGTGTTTGATGAAAGTTGCCTTTGAGCCTGGTGGTACATGTTTTCAGGCTTTTGTATCTTCTGCCATGTCTGGGGTGACTGGGGAGGGGCTGCTTTACTGAGGCGGTGAGAAGTGCAGACAGAGTCCATGGAGGGGTCACCAGCTGGTTTGTCTCCACAGATGGCTTCACTCCCCTGATGATTGCCTCGTGCAGCGGGGGTGGCCTGGAAACGGGCAACAGCGAGGAGGAAGTGGACGACGCCCCAGGCAACCTCATCTCTGATTTCATCTACCAGGGGGCCAACCTCCACAACCAGACAGACCGGACAGGCGAAACCGCCCTTCACTTGGCTGCCCGCTATGCCCGGTCTGACGCTGCCAAGCGTCTCCTTGAATCCAGCGCCGATGCCAACATTCAGGACAACATGGGCAGGACGCCATTACATGCTGCTGTGGCCGCGGATGCCCAGGGAGTTTTCCAGGTGGGTACTAGCACGAGCCACAGGCCAGCTGCTATCTGACGAACTGACAGGACCGGCTTCCAGCTGTGATCAAAGTTAATTTTATTGCCCTTCTTTACACCACTGGCATTTAGGGCAACTATGAAGGTCCCATCTCTCTCTGTCCACAGCTACTCAGATGTAGAAGGATTCTTCATTGCTGTTTCCGTAACAGTTTTGTCTGGCCTTTGCCCTTTGACCCGTTTGGCATGGGCGACCCTACCAAAGCATAAAGCTCTGACTCCAGCCAGCACAGCTCTCCAGGTCACTGAGGCACGACAAGGTTGTGGCCCTCTTGGAGGCCCATTTATTGTCATTAGAACAATAATCAGAGTCAGCTTTATTATGTTGTGAAATTTGTTTTACAACAGCAGTACAGTGCAATACATAAAAATACTATACATTACAATAAGAATATATAAAAAATAAATAAATAGTGTAAAAAGGGAGCAAAATAGCAAGGTTGTTTTCGTGAAATCTGATGGCAGAGGGGAAGAAATTGTTCCTAAAACAGTGAGCGTGTGCATTCCTCCTCGCTGATGGTAGTAATGAAAATGAGGCATGTTCTGGATGGTGAGGGCACCATGAAAGCACCTTCTCGGAGCTTTGCCTTGTGAAGATGTCCTCGATGGTGGGGAGCTTGCACCCACGATGGAGCTGGCCGAGCCCACAACCCTCTGCAACTTTGTGCTTTGGAGCCTCCACACCAGGCAGAATGCTCTCTACTGTACATCTGTAGATGTGCTGGTGATCTTCACGGTGTACATGCCTTTGTTGTGATGGCAGAAGTGCAACGGGAAACTGCCACAGGCACATTACATCAGGTAGACAACAAGCAAAAAAAGCTAACAACATAAATTATGTGATTATACAAGAAAGAACTCAATTAGAACAGCAAAGAAGAAAACACAGTCCACTGTGGCGCATACTGGTCATGGTGATGAGATACTGAGTTAGTGATTTGGGTTGTGCCTGTTGGTCCAAGAACCTATTGGTTGAAGGGAAGTAACTTGTTGAACCAGCTGGTGTGGGACTTCAGGCTTCTGTCCCCCCCTACCTGATGGTTGCAGTGAGAAGACGGCATGGCCCCAGGTTCTGGGGATCTTTGATGAAAGATGGAGTCCCTCTGCTTCCTGTGTGACTGCCCTTGACAGAGGATGGATTGGGTTTCTCCTCTTCCTATTTGCGAGCTCAGAGGAGGGCCTGAGAGGACTCCGTTTGCTCTGTGACAGACTCAGCGGGGCTGGGGAAGGTCTCTTTGTGACTGGCTCGAGGGGAAGGGTTGGGTTGTCTTCTCCAGTTTCTATGTAACACATGGAGGGAAAATTGTATGACTTAGAACATAGAAAACTGGCCCACAATGTTATGCTGACCATGAAACCTACTGTAGAAGCTACCTGGAATTTCCCTAGCGTGTAGCCCTCTATTTTTCTAAGCTCAATGTGCCTATCCAAGAGTCTCTTAGAAACCCTGTTGTATCTTCTGCCTGCCTCTCTGTAGGTGGTTCAAGCACATTTGGGAGATTGATGGCGTGCTACAAAGTCCTGAATAGCATCTGTTGTCCCTTTGTGGCTCCAGGGGTTGGTGGGGTGGGGGGGGGGGGCACTTCTCTCCCTGTGTGGAGCTGAATGGTCGTGTCGTGTTACAGATGGGAAACTCAGTAAAGCCCCCTATTCTTGTGTTACTGATTCACTTAATGGCCCCCTGTTCCTGTGATGGGCTGAATATTCTCCTCCTGACGTGCACTCTATTCCCTTCCCTCCAGATCCTGATCCGGAATCGAGCAACAGACCTGGATGCACGGATGCACGATGGGACCACACCGCTGATCCTGGCCGCACGCCTGGCCGTGGAGGGAATGGTGGAAGAACTGGTGAACTGCCATGCCGATGTCAACGCAGTAGATGACTTTGGTAAGGGGCTCTTGTTGAGGCTGCAGGAGGAACGAGTGGGTGGAGAGGCAGGGAACTGGAGGATCTGGAAGGGTCAGGAGGTGATGATTCAAGGTTATCTGGTCAAAATTCACTGTGTAGATGAGAGGATCTGAGACCAGAGGATCAGATATGGGGAGGAAATCAGATTGGAATGTAAGATTTTTTTTAAAAAAGGGGCTTGTTTAGTGATTACAGGATTACTATAGGCAGAGGAGCAGAACCAGGCCAATCAGCCCATCCAGTATGTTTCGTTGTGGGAGCAACCCCATTACATTACCACATTCCACTGTTCACACAATTTACAGTAAACAGCTTCCAATTACCACACGGCCATCTTTATCCAGCAGACATTTGAGCCTCCGTGAGACCCTCTGGTCCCAAAAGGCCCCACGATGTACCCATAGGTGCTGTCTTACCCTTTTCCAGGGACACATGGACGTGAATGTAACCCCGGAAGGGGAGCAAGCAATCGGCATGGGCAGAACCCTTGACTGCCGGCTGCCTGGACCCATGGATGACCACCATTGGCCATGTCCAGGAGAGTACCCCACTGACTGACCCACCCCCATGTCCAGGAAAGTACCCCACTGACTGAGACACCCCCATGTCCGGGAGAGTACCCCACTGACTGACCCACCCCCATGTCCAGGAGAGTACCCCACTGACTGACCCACCCCCATGTCCGGGAGAGTACTCCACTGACTGACCCACCCCCATGTCCGGGAGAGTACCCCACTGACTGACCCACCCCCATGTCCGGGAGAGTACCCCACTGACTGACCCACCCCCATGTCCGGGAGAGTACCCCACTGACTGACCCACCCCCATGTCCAGGAGAGTACCCCACTGACTGACCCACCCCCATGTCCGGGAGAGTACCCCACTGACTGACCCACCCCCATGTCTGGGAGAGTACCCCACTGACTGACCCACCCCCATGTCCGGGAGAGTACCCCACTGACTGAGCCACCCCCATGTCCGGGAGAGTACCCCACTGACTGACCCACCCCCATGTCCGGGAGAGTACCCCACTGACTGACCCACCCCCATGTCCGGGAGAGTACCCCACTGACTGACCCACCCCCATGTCTGGGAGAGTACCCCACTGACTGACCCACCCCCATGTCCAGGAGAGTACCCCCACTGACTGACCCACCCCCATGTCCAGGAGAGTACCCCACTGACTGACCCACCCCCATGTCCAGGAGAGTACCCCACTGACTGACCCACCCCCATGTCCGGGAGAATACCCCACTGACTGACCAACCCCCATGTCCGGGAGAGTACCCCACTGACTGACCCACCCCCATGTCCGGGAGAATACCCCCACTGACTGACCCACCCCCATGTCCAGGAGAGTACCCCACTGACTGACCCACCCCCATGTCCGGGAGAGTACCCCACTGACTGACCCACCCCCATGTCCGGGAGAGTACCCCACTGACTGACCCACCTCCATGTCCGGGAGAGTACCCCCACTGACTGACCCACCCCCATGTCTGGGAGAGTACCCCACTGACTGACCCACCCCCATGTCCAGGAGAGTACCCCACTGACTGACCCACCCCCATGTCTGGGAGAGTACCCCACTGACTGAGCCACCCCCATGTTCAGGAGAGTACCCCACTGACTGACCCACCCCCATGTCCGGGAGAGTACCCCACTGACTGACCCACCCCCATGTCCGGGAGAGTACCCCACTGACTGACCCACCCCCATGTCCGGGAGAGTACCCCACTGACTGACCAACCCCCATGTCCGGGAGAGTACCCCACTGACTGACCCACCCTTATGTCCGGGAGAGTACCCCACTGACTGACCCACCCCCATGTCCGGGAGAGTACCCCACTGACTGACCCACCCCCATGTCCGGGAGAGTACCCCCACTGACTGACCCACCCCCAGGTGCACCAGCTGACTGAAGATTGAATGGTGGGGATGAAGTGCAACTAGAACTTAAGGAACAGTCACTTAGATACTCAAAGAGAGGCCAAAACCTCTCACATTCTATATATAGCCATAAACCAATGTAGAAAGCTGTGCAGGGTTATTGTTTTCTGCCCCTCTCCCTACCCCAATCCCCAATGTAAAGGGGTGGACTCCCGTATCAAGAGGACTGGGATGGGGGTTGATAATTAAAGCCCATTGTGTTTCTGTCAACCCAGGGAAGTCAGCCCTACACTGGGCAGCTGCCGTCAACAACATGGAGGCCACAATGGTCCTGCTGAAAAATGGAGCCAACAAGGACATGCAGGATAACAAGGTGAGGAGACCAGAGGTACACTGACCCTGTGGGGCCTGGGGAGGCAAGGGGCTTCTCCTCATCCTGGATTCAGATTTATTTATCATGTGTACATCAAAACAATCAGTGAAACATGCCAACACTGCTAGGGATGTGCTGGGGGCAACCCCCAGTGTCGCCACACTTTTCAGCACCAACACAACACACCCATGATGTTCAGCAGAACATAACAAACAACAAAACAAGCACAAAATCAAGCCCCTTTCTCTCTCTCACACTCACACACACACACTCCCCTCCAACCCCAGGACACACCTCTGGGCCTCCAGTGGACAGAACCTCCATCCTAAATCTATTGCCTCAAATCTTGAGGCTATGTCTCCAGTTCTGGTCTACTTACCAGTGGAAACAACTTTCCTGCCTCTATCTTACCTATCCCCTTCACAATTTTATATATTTCTGTAGGATCCCCTCTCATCATTCGAATTCCAGCAAGTATAGTCCCAGGCACCTTAATCTCTCCTCAGAGGGTTAACCCCTTCATCACCGGAATCAACCTCGTAAACCTCCTCTGCACCACCTCCAAATTATACTTGCTGTCTGAAGTGGTAATGAAGACAGATTCCAGAGCATCTTTCAAACAGAAATTGGATAGATATATGATGTGAAAGAAGTTATAGAGAGAGACTGGGGGAGTGAGTCTGTTTAGATCGCTCTTTGAAAGAGCCAGCTTGGGCATAGTGGACTAAATAGGCTGCTTCCGTGTCATAACAAACATCCATTCTCATAAGAAAAACTCCAAGAGAAATATGAGCTGGCCATGTTTATCAAATAAAGATAAAGATACGATTAGATTAAGGAGCACAGTTTATAATGTTGCCAAAAAGAGCAGATAAGTCTGAAGATTGGAAGGGATTTAGAACGCATACAAAAGATAACTGAAAAGTTGGCAAAGAGACACAGTAACTTGCAAATAAACTAGCAAGAGAATAACAACACACAAAATGCTGGTGGAACGCAGCAGGTCGGGCAGCATCTATAGGGAGAAGCGCTGTTGACGTTTCGGGCCGAGACCCTTCGTCAGGACTAACCGAAAGAAAGGATAGTAAGAGATTTGAAAGTAGTGGGGGGGAGGGGGAAATGCGAAATGATGGGAGAAGACCGGAGGGGGTGGGATGAAGCTAAGAGCTGGAAAGGTGATTGGCGAAAGTGATACAGAGCTGGAGAAGGGAAAGGATCATGGGATGGGAGCAAGAGAATAAAATCAGTTTATAAGACTTGCATAGGATTGTGAAAAGAAAAGAATTCCTCAAGAAAACACACCTGCTGGCAAAATCTGGGATCACTTTAATGACAGAAAAGGAACATTTTACAAACTGTTACAGAAGAAAGGGAGAAAAAAATTGTACCAGAAACAACAGAGAGTTCAAGGCTTCAGCATTACGGTTCATGAAGAAGTAGTACTGGAGAAATTAATGGGACTAAAATCCATCCTTGCCTACTGTGTCTGATTGTTGACTTTGCCAGATTTAGGATTTGTCTGCAGGAACAATGGGTGCATTGGTCTGCATCTTTCAGAACTTCCCAGACTTTTTTTTTCCAAAGATTAACTGTATTTGTCGAAACATGCAGTCAAATCAAATCAGCAAGGATTGTGCAAAATGGGGTGTGAGAATTGAAAGGGGGAACCATAATCTTGGATAAGGGAGAAAAAGCAAGGAAGCACATTCCAGTAGCTTAGCTTTAGAGAAGACAGATGTTAGAGCCCATTATTAGGAATGTGGGTGTTCAAAGTAATAATCAGGTTCCTCAGAATCTGCATAGTTTCATGAAAAGGGAAGTCTTTTTAACAAATCTATTAAGAGTTTTCAAGTACAAGCAGTATAGAAAAATAATAACAGATGTCAGTCATAAACACGAGATTCTGCAGATGCTGGAAACCCAGAGTAACGCAAAGTGCTGGAGGAACTCATTTTGTCTCCATCATTGTCTCCACTTACAGTGATGAGTAAATGCTGCCTGACTGCTGAGTCCCTCCAGCATTTTGTGTGTGTTACTCTACCATACACAAGTCAAGTTTTAAAAGGCATTTGGTAAAGAGCCGCCCTAAATTAGGGGTTGTGGGTTTGGGATAATGCATTGGCATGGATTTAAGATTAGTTCATAGACAGTTGCTCACTATCAATTGGCTTTTAGTTAATGGGGCATGGCAAGAGACATTTATTCACAGTCTATGTCAGTGGTTTGGGTAATGGTCTATCTAATGTATCTGGGTTTGCTGATAGTACCAAACTCAAGTGGAAAAGAAAGCTGTTAAAGTGGGTGTGGAGAGGCTAAGAGGAGAGATGAATAGGTTATATGAAGGGGCAAGATTAAAGCAGATGGAAAAGGAAACGGAGAATATAGTTAGTCAGTTTTGAACTACAGGTAGGAAAAGCTGCAAAAAGGTTCTCACACAGAGGGAACCTCAGTGTCTCATTAATGAACCACAGACAATCATCATGTGGGTACAGCATACAACTGAATCAACAAAAACTGTGTATGTTTTTACAAGTAAGTCCTATTGCAATTATATGGGGCCCAGATGGACCTCATCTTGATTGCGGTCTAGTTTTTTTTTGTCTCCAGTTAACAAAAACTATGCTTTAGGGCAGGGTTCCCAAACATTTCTATGCCATGGACCAATACCATTAAGCAAGGGGTCCATGACCGCAGGTTGGGAACCCTGATCTAGAGCAATGCAAGAAAGGCTCACTAGTTCTGGGAAGAGGGGATTATCCCGAGAGGAGTGAGTAAACCAGGCCCACCTTCTCTACAGATGATTACAGCACAAGATGTAAAATTCTTGTTAGGTTGTCTTCCCAACTGAAGTGAATGCAACTAGGGTAGGGGTAGGCGAGGACAACTAGGGCAGGTGGTGAGCGAGGACAACTAGGGCAGGGGGTGGGCGAGGACAACTAGGGTAGGGAGTGGGCGAGGACAACTAGGGCAGGGGGTGGGCGAGGACAACTAGGGTAGGGGGTGAGCGAGGACAACTAGGGCAGGTGGTGAGCGAGGACAACTAGGGCAGGGGGTGGGTGAGGACAACTAGGGCAGGGGGTGGGCGAGGACAACTAGGGTAGGGAGTGGGCGAGGACAACTAGGGCAGGTGGTGAGCGAGGACAACTAGGGCAGGGGGTGGGCGAGGACAACTAGGGCAGGGGGTGGGCGAGGACAACTAGGGCAGGGGGTGGGCGAGGACAACTAGGGTAGGGAGTGGGCGAGGACAACTAGGGTCGGGGGTGGGGGCAAGGACAACTAGGGCAGGTGGTGAGCGAGGACAATTAGGGTAGGGAGTGAGCGAGGACAACTAGGGTAGGGGGTGGGCGAGGACAACTAGGGTAGTGGGTGGGCGAGCACAGTCTCAGAAAAAAGGGTGATGACAACGAGAAAAACCTTTGCTTGAGAGGTTGTGCATTTTGGACTGACTAATCATATTCACGTTCAGAAGTAAGATCAATACATATTTGGACACTGTAGGAGCCCAGTGATGGGTAGACACTGTAGGACAGTAGGACGGGTGATCACGTTGGATGGAACAGGAGGCTTAAAGGGTAAAGTGGCCAATTTGTTATGTTTTGGTGTCATACATCTATTTTAGAGTGCTTGACATTGTAGAGTTTTTTTTTAATCTCTGCCTTACCCACCACCGTCCTTTGTCTTTTCTGCTCCCTCAGGAGGAAACCCCGCTCTTCCTGGCAGCGCGGGAAGGGAGCTACGAGACGGGCAAGCTCCTGCTCGAGCACTTCGCGAACCGCGAGATCACTGATCACATGGACCGGCTACCCCGCGACATAGCGCAGGAGCGCATGCACCATGACATCGTGAGGCTGCTGGATGAATACAACCTGGTGAGGAGCCCCCAGGTGCAGATGGGTGGCAATGCCACCAACCTCTCCCCACCCATCTGCTCGCCCAATGGTTACATGGGCAGCGCCAAGCCAGCTGGCCCCAGCAAGAAGTCTCGCAAGAGCAACGCCAAGGGGGCCAACGGCAAAGAATCCAAAGAAGCCAAGGTAAAGAGGAAGAAGTCCCAGGACGGGAAGGGAAGCCTGTTGGACAGCTCCTCGGTCTTGTCTCCTGTTGATTCCATGGAGTCCTCCCATGCCTACCTGTCAGACGTGGCTTCCCCTCCCCTGTTGACGCCTCCCTTCCAACAGTCGCCTTCCATCCAACTCAACCATCTGCAGGGGTTGGCAGTGGACGGCCACCTCAACTTGAGCCATCTAGGCATGGGCAGGAAGCAGGAGACACTGGGAGGAGGCAGCAGGATGGTTTTTGAATCGGTGGCCCCCCGTCTCTCCCACCTGCCCGGCTCCAACGGGCAGGCCATCAGCAGCACCTCCATGACCATGAACTTGGGAGGGGCTGGCGCAATGAGCGGCCAGTGCGACTGGCTGACGCAGATGCAGACGGGGATGGTCCAGAACCCCTACAACCCCATGAGGAACCCAGCGCAGGGCCATGCCAGGGGCCTGCAGCAGAGTCAGCATGGAATGATCACCTCGCTACACAACGGGCTGCCCAACACCTCCTTGTCACAGATCGTCAGCTATCAAGGCCTGACCAGCACCACTGCCCTGCCACAGACGCACCTGATGCAGCAGCCGCCTCAGGGCGTCTCGGCACTCAGTGCCATGCCCGGCGGCACCGCTCACTCCATGGGCCAAAACTACTGTGGCGCCGACCCGAGGCAGGCCGACTTGCCCCAGCTGGGGGGCAGCAGCCTCCCAGTCCACGCCATTTCGGCCCAGGATACCCAGCTCCTCCCGACCTCGCTGCCGAGCTCCATGAGTCAGTCGATGGCCACCACCCAGTTCCTGACCCCCCCCTCGCAGCACGGCTACTCCTCGCCCCTGGACAACACGCCCAGCCACCAGCTGCACCTGGCTGACCACCCTTTCCTGACCCCCTCGCCTGAGTCCCCCGACCAGTGGTCCAGCTCCTCGCCCCACTCCAACATGTCCGACTGGTCAGAGGGCATCTCCAGTCCCCCGACCAGCATGCACTCCCAGAAGGGACTTCTCTCTGATCAGGTCTTCAAGTGAGAACTTTCCAGCCCCTCCCCCCGACAAACCCGTTCTCATCTCCCCTCCCTCAGCCCCCTGGGGTTCAGGCAGCTCAGCCACACAGAGGAGGAAGCCGACGAGGTGAGATGCAACAGCGGGGGCCCATCTGTTGGACTGTCAGAGAAGGCCGTGTCCAGTTTCTGATTAGGAGCAAATGAACAAGGGATGGATTTTTGTTCTGTGTTTTCCTTTAATTTATTTATGTACTTTACATTTTTACTGTGTTTTTATTTTATTTAATTCTTTTTTTTGTTATGTTTGAGATGTGGGCAGTTTATTTTATGGATGCTAACACCCCATCTCAGAGCCTGACGGATGGTTAGAGACAGTGTTGTTTTTATAGAAACTTGACACTTTTAAAACAGAATAGATAGCTGGTTTTTGTGTCGATGAATTTTTAGCCGATCGATCTCTTGCTAATGATAAATGTATAAAAATAGTATGACTTATATTTATATATGAGTTCAGAATCTTTGAAGAAAAGAGTGAAAATAAGTTTGTGTACACACTGTATACCCTCGGGTAAGTGCACCCTCTCTGCCCCACAACACACCAGTGACCAGTGCTGGTCCCTTAGGTAAATGCACACACTGGCGAATTCAACCCAGTTCACTCACTGGCACACAGTGAGTCTTTCACAGCCCCTCCCCCCTCCCCCCTCTGTGAGTCTCTCTCTCTCTCTCTCTCTCTCTCTCTCTCTCTCTCTCTCTCTCTCTCTCTCTCTCTCTCTCTCCATTCACAGTCTCTCATACACACACTCAAAATCATAGTCTCTCACACACACAGTTGCAGCCGCTGATTCCCACATTTACACACCCTCAGGTTGCCTCCCCCACACCCACCATCCCTACGGCTTATTCTCGCACACTCGCTTTCACACTCCTGTATGTTCACATCCACGTCTATGTGTGTGTGAGAGGACTGAGCCCCCACCCCCCCAACTAGGGCATTTGATGACGTGAATTCCAGACACTATCACAGGTTGTAGCGGACAGCACATTTGGAACAAATTACAGCATCTTTGCGTGTTTAGTTTTCGGTATTATCAGGGGGGCGTCATGTTAATGTTCTCAGAGGATGCTCAGCTCAAAATTGTCAATTCTCTCCTGCGATTGAAACCAGGAAATGGAACACTTGTCATTGACAAGTTACTGAGAGAGATGATTTCAGTTTTTGATTTCTGTAATCATATTGTGCTGAAGTCTGTGTTTCTGACTTGATTCAATAATGACACTATGTTTAAAGTTAAATGGCATTTAAGTTATTCTGGTCAGGCGGGGCTGCAAGGGAAAAGGTCAGAAAGTTAATGGTTTGAGGTGCTGTGAATTAGCAAGCAAGGTCTACAGCCACTTTTATATCTTCCCCACCATCCCCCATTCTCTCCTGATTGGAGTCCCCTCTTCCCTCCCTTTGCCACCTCTCGACATAGTAGGTGTTTGACTTCGTATCGTGATGCATTCGCAGGATGATTTCAACAGGACAGGGTGAGGCAGGGGGCAACTGCCATGTGCAGACGGGGCACTCGCCTGTTTCCGGAGAGGGTGGAGCGCCCACGATCCACACGAGCACCTTCCTCCCACATTCCCCCCCTCAGCCATAAAAGTGTCCTGGGAAAGAGGAGGTGCTGAGAGTCACCTCCCCCCATATTAGACACATGGGGATCACCTTTAAAAGGAGATTGTGTAAAAGGATTATTCCGCTGTTTTAGTGAAAGTACCATTTCTGTAAACATTGTAAATAAACAGTGTTTAATAAAAGATTTTGTTTCAGAAATCTGTATGATGTAAGTGAGATATTAAATGTGTCCTGGCCCTGTGATGCAGTGTTTTATAGCTTTCAAGTTACCCATGTAAAACCCTCTGGTGATTATAACATACAGTAACAGCCAGCCAGAGGATGCTAGTTTGAAAATATGGTGTATTTTCTGTTAACTGCTTTTTGTAAACTGTACTTGTAACAATAAAACTGTGCCAAGGGCATCTAGAACTAATCTACTCCCGTTCAGCTCCATTTCCTTGGTCTTCTTTGGGCTCTGGTTCTTTCTTGTCTTCGGGCTGTGCTTCACCCAAATGAAAGGCAACAGCCTATGTTTGTACAGCACTCTTTGTAGAACATCACAAGATGCTTCACAGAGTCATCATTCCAGAGAAACTTTGGTCACAGCCACATGAAGACCCCAAGGAGGCAGCCCAAACACCCGAAGCAAAGACCAAGTCATGGCTTCAGCCAGTGAACGTTGACACACAGGGCGGTAGGTCTGTGAAACAGGCTGCTGGAGGTGGTGCTAGAAGCTGATAGTGGCTTTTAAGAAATTTTTGGAGAGGCACAGGGATATGCAGAGAATGGAGGAACACGGATCACATGCGGTCAAATGAGATTCAGATTCCGAATCAGGTTTATTATCACTGACAAATGTCATGAAATTGGTTGTTTTACAGTGACAATACAGTGCAATATATAAAATATACCATAAATTACAATATATATATGGTACTGTGCAAGAGTCTTCAGTGCGCACACACACACACACACACACACACATATATATATAGTTAGGGTGCCTAAGACTCTAGCTAAAAGGGATTTTATATATATATATATAGAGTTTGACCATAAGACTTGGGAATAGAATAATGCCATTTAGCATATTGAGTCTGCTCTGCCATCCCATTATGGCCGATATATTATCCCTCATCATCCCATTCTCCTGCCTTCTCCCCGTAACCTTTGATGCCGTGTCCGATCAAGAACCTATACCCAATGACTTGACCGCCACAGATTCACCACCTTTTGGCTAAAGGAATTCCTCCTCATTTCTGTTCTAAAGGGACATCCCTCTATTCAGAGGCTGGTTATACACTCACCCACCGTAGGAAACATTCTCTCCACTCTACCCAGGCCTTTCAATATTTGATAGGTCTCAATGAAATCCTCCCTCCATTCTTCTAAACTCTAGTGTGTACAGTTTCAGCCATCAAATGCTCATCAGATGTTAACCTTTTCATTCCTGAAATCATCCCTGTGAACCTCCTCTGGACCCTTTCAACGTCAGCACATCTTTTATTAGATAAGGGGCCCAAAACTGCTCACAATTCTCCCAAGTGCGGTCTGACCAATGCCTTGTAGAGCCTCAGCTTCACACCCTTGTATTTCAGTCCTCTTGAAATGAATGCTGACATTACATTTTCCTCCCCTACCACCGACTCCATCTCAGAATCAGGTTTACTTTCACTTGCACATATTGTGAAATGTGTTGCACTGTGGCAGCAGTAACGTGCAATACATTAAAAAAACAATAAATTACAGTAAGAAATATACACAGTATATAAAAAAATGAAAATAAGTAGTGCAAAACAGGAGCAAAAAAAAAGTGTTCATTATCTGTTCAGATTTCTGATGGTGAAGGGGAAGAAGTTGTTCCTAAAACATTGTATGTGTGTCTCCAGTCTCCTGTTCCTTCCTCCTCCATAGTAGCAATGAGAAGTGGGTATGTCCCGGGTGATAGGATTCCTTAATGATAGATGCCACTTTTCTGAGACATTGCCTTTTTAAGTTGTCCTGGATGCTGGGGAGGCTAGAGCCGGTGACGGAGCTGACCGAGTTTGCAGCTTTTTCCAGTCCTGTGCCCTGGCCCCTCCATACCAGACAGTGATGCTCTCCGCTGTACAAATTTGCGAGTGTTTGGTGACTTACCACTTCTCCTCAAACTCTTAATGAAGTATAGCCACTGTCATTTCTTCTTTGTAATTGCATCAATATGTTGGGCCCAGGATAAATCCTCAGAGACGTTGACACCCAGTAACTTGAAACTGCTCACCCTTTCCACTGCTGATCTCTCATTGAGGACTGGCGTGTGTTCCCTCAGCTTCCCCTTCAAGTCCACAATCAGTTCTTTGGTCTTATTTACTTGATGTGGAAGATTGTTGTTTCAAAGGTACATTTAATGTCAGAGAAATGTATACAATATACATCCTGAAATTCTTTATCTTCGCAAACTTCCACAAAAAAAGAGCAGTGCCCCAAAGAACGAATGACATTTAAATATTAGAACCCCAAAGCCCCCCAGCTCCCCCTCCCACGCACAAGCAGCAGCAAGGTGACAAACACCCCGCCAACAGCAAAAAAGCATTGGCACCCACCCCCCTCCCACCGAGCACTCAAGCGTGCAGCAAAGCATCAATAAAGACAGAGACTTGCAGAACTCCAAAGACTACTTGTTCACCACGGGCTCTCTCTCTCTCTCTCTCCCTAATAGGGGAAAACGAGGTGTCCCCATTTCACAGCAAGAGGGGAGACATAACAAAGCGACTCATCGATGTATGGCGTTAAAAGTCTGTTGTGTCGCTTCTTCCGAGCTCTGTGTCCGAAGAACTCAGGTCTCTGGGCACAAAGCCAGCAGCCAGCTTGCTGCTTTCGATCTTCTGTCTCCCACGGCACACTCGGCAGTGGTACCGACCTCGAGTCTGTCCGCCTTCAGAGCCACGAGAAACCGGCACCCTGAAGGCGCGCTAGTCTTCTAGGCCGCAGCCTTGGCATATCGAGAAAAGGCCCCGAGAGTGGGTCCCGTTTCCACAAAGAACGGAAGTCAGCAGGTAACTCCAGGTCAGGGTCTTCAAAAGAAACCTGAAAAGGAATAAAAGAGATATTAAAGATCGAAGATGCAAGGAAAGGAGTTGCCATTAGGTGCCATCGTCCTCCTAAGCTCCACTCAACCAGCTGATCTTTCCCGCTCCTGTATGCCTCCTCATCACCACCTGAGATTCTGTCAACAACGGTGTGATATCAATAAATTTATAGATGGCATTCGAGCCACACAGACATGGGTATAGAAAGAGCACAGCCGTGGGCTAAGCACACATCCTTGCGACGGGTCAGTGTTGATTGTCAGGGTTTGAGATTATCAACAATCATATTGAATATTACCACGAAAATGAAGATCTGGAGGATGCAACCATCAAAAGCACCGTATGAATCAGTTCTTAATCTGCATCGGGTGACTGCATTGATTTTGTTCATTTACAGTCAATCAAAAGACAGCAGCGTACACTGGATTAATTCCTCATTGATAACTATTAGGAACCAATGCATGGTTTTATAGCACTGGCTGGCAAAGCTGAAGAAAAGCAGTGACATTAGGGAACATCTCAGTCGAATATAGAAGTGGACAATGTAGCAGCTGTAGCACAAATGGGGTGGGGGATTTTAAAGTAAGGATGTTCATTTTAAGTGAGAGCTAATTTAGGCCAGCAAGCACCAAAGTGGTGGGTGAACAGGACTTGCTGACAACACAATGATCACAGCCACTTTAAATAGTGATTCACTGATATAAGGAAGGAAGTGCAGCAGTCAACTTACTGACTGTAGTGTCAGTGAAAAGGATTTATTGGTGCCTTCCAAACGGAATTGGATTGCCTCTGGAAAGAGAACAGTTTCGAAGGACTATGGGAAGAGTGGGTAATGGGGCTGAGAGATGGCTGAGTGGGATTGTTTTGTGCTGGAACAAGTCTGAATGGTGGAAGGTGCTTTAGAAATGTCAGTTGCCTCTTTCTTACTGTGTCAGATCTATATTAAGTGTCTTGCAACCTGACCTTTAAAGCTGCGGTAGAGGAGCCAGGCGCTCAGTGATCAAGGTACACACAGACGCCAGGAAAACCCCTAGCAGTTAGTTGTAGGAATGTTCGGCCTGACATTTGAGATGGAGTGGATTCCAGTTAATGGGCCATCAGTTAATCTGGGCGGCTGCTTCTCTGGGACAACTCCTTAAGAACAAAAACTAGTCGAGAAAACAGGTGTGATTCCCTTTGTTTATCTGGGACACCACGCTACTTTGATTGGGACAGGAGGAATTGGTTTTATCCAGAGGGTGGTGAATCTGTGGAATTCGTTACCATGGGCCAAGTCTTTACTAAGGCAGAGGTTGATAGGCTCTTGATTACTGTAATCAGGGCTTAAAGGGACACAGAGAGAAGACAGGAGATTGGGGCGGGAGAGGAATAAAAGATCAGCCATGATGAAACGGTGGAGCAGACTCAAGGGTCGAATGGCCTAACTCTGCTCCCATATCTTATGGAGACTATTGCCGAACAGTTTCTAGCTGATGCCAGTCGCATGCACTTGTGTGGCCATTAAACACTACACCATGCTTAGAGCAAACACTTTTGAAGTAGCATCAGTGGTGTGTATTGATGCTGCACCACTGTGTTCCAAAAACAGTTATTTTAGTCACTGATAGTCTGGGAGAAACAAGCAGTAAGACAAGTTAAAACTGTATTGTTCACTGCTGTTTCAAGCATTCAGGCTTGGAGATGCCAGTAACGGCTGGGGGTGAAATTGGAATGATTTCACTACTTCAACTAGTTAGGGACTACAAAGGATTTGAAACGAATCCAGTCCTGATGAAGGGTCTCGGCCCGAAACGTTGGCTGCTCGTTTCCACGGATGCCGCCTGACTTGCTGATTTCCTCCAGCGTGTCGTACGTGTTGCTTTAACCACAGCATCTGCAGTGTACTTTGTGTAAAGGATTTTAAATTACTGACAATCATATTGAATGTTAGGATGAAAATGAAGATTTGGAGGATGCAATAACATTGCATGAAGGCAGTCCATTGTCTGTATAAAGTGTCTGTGCTGATTTTGTTCATTTAGTCAATCGAAAGAACACGGCAGCGTACACTGGATGAATTCCTCCATGAATAACTACACAGTTTTATAGTACTGCACTATTATTGCTAGTGTTCCAATTTATTCCGCATTTAATTTAAATATATAATTTGTTACTCATGGTAGTTAGTCTGTTTTATATCTTGTTAACTATTTCCATGAAACTTTGGCAAATTGAGGCAGGCACTTAATTGGGACAGAATGTACTGGGCCCAAAGTGTCCCAAGTAATCACCTGTAGGTTGAACCGAGTCTTGTTTATTGGGACTCTGGCGCCCTCAGCTGGAGTTCAGAAGAACTGTAGTGAGGGCCAAGTATTCCTCCCACATTTCAGCATAACAAGGAGAAAGGAGCCATTCTGCGGAATCTCTTGTGTTTATGACCTCCCACCTTCCACTTTTTTTTTGCTAATCCCTGTGTGACACTCTCTGCTAATATCTTCCCTTCAATTCTGTTTCTTGATCTATCTGTCAGTCCCTATCTCTATCACTTTCTGCTTCTATCTCACAGCGTCCTAGGGTTCATTGCTGTTGAGAAGCACTAAGCAGGTGGTGCTTCCAATCAAACCTAACAAATATTAAACTGAGTCTTTTACAGATATGACGCAGGAGAAAATATGATGGTGGATAAGGCAGATAAATTAAATACTTTGTGTTCGTTTTTGTGGAAGGAAATAGTAGACAATTACAGGCAATAGTGGTGACAGACCGAGAGTTAACGAAGAGCTGAAGGATATTAGCATTAATTGAAGAAACACCATTGGACAAGTTAATGGGAGTAAAAGCTAAAAAAAAATACAAGGGTGTTTAGACCTATATCCCATGGTTTTGAAAGAGAAGGCTATGGAGATAATGAATGCACAGATTCTAAAATGGTTCCCACAGACCTGAAAGAAGCAGATGTTACTCCACTATTTTGGAAAAAAAGGAGAGAGAGAAAGCAGGGAAATGACAGTCCAGATAGCCTCACACAAATAATAAGGAAAATGCAAGATTCTGTTATCATGACGGTGGCCACAGAGCATTTAGAAAATAATATGATTTTCAACGAATGAATCAAAAAGTAAAAATTTACAAAACTTTTCCATTTTGTAAAAGGGAAGTCACGTCTGACAGATCTGTTGGAATTTTTGAGGCTGTAACAGATTAGATTGGACGAGTGGTATATTGAAATTTCAGTATTCTACAACCATTCATCTTTTTAAAATTGTACACTTGGGATTAGGGGAAGTGTAAGGAATGGATTCCTGCTTGGCTGACAGAAGAAAAAACATTAAGACCATGAGACATAGGAGCAGAATTATGCCATCGAGTCTACTCTGTTATTCCATCTTGGCTGATTTAATAACCCCCTTACCCCCATTCTCCTGCCTTCTCCCCATAACCTTTGACACCTTTATTAATCAAGAATTTATCAACCTCCGCTTTAAATATGCCAAATGACTTGACCTCCACAGCCGACTGCAGCAATGAATTCCACAGATTCACCAGCCTCTAATCAACTTGATATTTCTGCATTTGGGAGGCTGTGACTTGTGGAGTGCCACTGGGATTAGAGCCCAGTTCCCAGCTGTTCACGATCTATATCAATGATTCGGACGGCAAAGTGAAATGCAATGTTTCCAGGTTTGCTGCCGGTGAGAGTTGGGTGGCAATGAGTAACGAGGAGCATGTGGAGAAGCTTTGTAAAGATATAATCAGGTGAAATAAATGCGAAGGGACATTATCGATGGAATGTAACCAATTATGTCAACCAACAAGCAAAAACACTGAAAAACTAAGATTATTTGAAATGGTGAGAAATTGAAACAAGTTGTGTTCAGAATGACTTGAGTGTCTTCATAGATAAATCACTGAAATTCAGCATACATCTACACCTAGCTATTAAGAAGGAAAACTACAATATTTTGCCCTTTATTGGAAGATCATACAAGGGCTTTACAGGATTTATACAGAGTCTTGGTGGAACTGATCTAGATTGATGAACACAGGTCTAGGGAAATATGTATTTGAGACACAGGGAATTGAACAGCATTCACCAGATTGGTTTCTAGGAGCATCTCACAGGGCACAGTTAAGAACAGGTAAGCTGTGTTCTTATTGAATGCTATAGTAGGTACCAAATGCTAAAATTCCTTAACGTGTATCTCCTTCTCTTTGGAGAATAAAATTCAGGTAACAGCAGTGGCTGACTCAATAATATATCACAAGTCATAACATACAGTATGTGTTACGTTTTGTAACTTCAAAACATTAAATTAATTAAATGAAGATGCGGGATGTCCAAAATGTGGGTCTGGCTTCGTCTTTACTTTAAACGAGGTGCGCACGTATCCTGTGGTAGTGTGATGATGTAGGCAATTAATGTATTTATACACATGACCCATAATTAATCATTTAAATGAACACGATTGCTCAAACTCTGTGTGTATGTGTGTGTATCTATACATACACACACACACACACACACACACACACACACAATCACTCAAATATTACTGAAATATTAAATACACAACAAGCGGTACAGATAGCTCTTAAAGGTAATGTTCAATACGGCAGATTCTGGTTAATTGGGACACATTGGGGCCAGTACAATCTGCCACAATTAGCGAAAGTTTCATGGAAATAGTTAAACAGGTATATTAAAAAGACAAACTGAGTAACAAATAATGTATTTAAATAAACTCCACAACAAATGAGAACACTACCTATATACCTCTACAGTATTATAAAACTGTGTATTATTTCCTAATAATTATCAATGGAGGAATTGATCTGCATCACGTTCTTTTGACTGTAAATGAACAAAATCAGCGGAGACACCTGGACTGCCTTCATACAGTGCTTGCAATGACTGCATCCTCTAAATTTTCATTTTTGTAACATTTAAGATTGATGCCTTCAAATTCTTCTGAGTTCCTAACATGTTGGAATAATGAAATCGTTTCCTTTTGAGTCTTGGCTGTTTCTGACATCTCCAAGACAGCAAAACAGTTCTGAATTATCTTGGATAACTATCAAACACGAGGAAATCTGCAGATGCTGGAAATTCAAACAACACACACAAAATACTGTTGGAACACAGCAGGACAGGCAGCATCTATAAGGAGAAGCACTGTCGACGTTCCGGGCTGAGACCCTTCATCAGGACTAACCGAAAGGAAAGATCTGAATTATCTTGCTGCTTGTTTCTCGCCAGTGACCAAAAATCACTGTGTTTTTAGAGACAAACACTCGCAAGTGATGCTATTTAAAAGCTGTTTGCTATAAGCGTGGTGAGGCTGACACTAGTTAGAAACTGCTCTGCAACGGTTTCCTGTCCCATTTAAGTGACAGAGTGTCCCAACAAAGAGAATCCAGGCCATTTTCTCAATTAGTTTTTGTTCTTTAAGAGCTGTTCCAAATAACTGTCTGTCCTGATTAACCAACGGCCTAATTATTCACAATTACATGACTCATTCTCCACCGATCATTTCCTTGATTTATATCAGTTCCTCTTTCTCTGACTGCCTACCAGTAAGTCAGTCTGACTCTGTCTTTCATAAGGTTCCCCATCTTCATGCCTCCGCACTTTCTCCGCCTTTTGCTGGACTATTTTGTCCTTTTGAATCAATATCTCAGATGAAAGCAGGAAACACTCAGCAGGTCAGACAGCATCTGCGCAGAAAGGAACAGCTGACGCTTGGGTTGAAGATCCTTCACCAGAACTGGCAAAGTGAAAAGCCAAGTTTTAAATTCAGAGAGGGTGGTATGGATAGGGCAAAGGGAATACCTCTGGTAGGGCGAGGCCAGGATTGCCATGGTGATAAACTGTTTACCAAGCCACCTGGTTAATGGATGAATGAGGGAGAAAGAAAGACAAATGGAACATTAAAAAGTAACAGCGAAATGCAGGACTGAACTTTTGCTGAAGCGAAAAGGAGTTAGAAGGGAAAGCTCATCAGATCAGACAGCGAGGAAAACTGAGTTACTGCGGACAAATCGATAACGTGACAGCAGAGCTGGCCAAGTTTGGCAGAAGTGTGTTAACTGACAAGGTTAAAATCGACAATGAATCCTGTTGGCTGTAGTCATGGGACAAAGCATGGCTCCCAAGCTCTATGTGCGGCAGGACGCCACAGGCAGGAATGTCACACAGTTTCACCTGCGTGTGTCCCTGGATGGTGGCAAGGGATGAGGTAATAGGGTAGGTGTTGTTTCTCTGCTGGATGCACTCGTAGAGGAGGAATGGTTGGCGGAGACAGCGGAGTGGAGCAGGGAGCTGCGAATGGAACAGTCAAGGCTCAAGCTTATCCGTCACGTGGATATGGAAGCGTACAGCAAAGTGCGTCAACACAGAACGCAAGCAACAAAACATCATCAGCAACATATCCAACACTCCCCCTCTCAGGCCTCAGGCCTCCGGCCTCCAGCGGACCCAGACTCAGGTTTGCAGACGTCGGACTTTGACTTCCCAAGATGACTCACAAAGATTCACAGACTCAAGGATCTGGCCATCAGGCCTCAACTTCTGGACTAGCGACTGACCCTCAGGCCTCGACCCCAGGACCCGCTGACCACCGGACACTAGGCCTCGAACTCCGGACCTGCCACTGCTAAGATGAGCAAAAGCGAATGCGAGTGATGCTGGAATCGTACGGTGCAGATGTTCCTAGATCCATAGAACACTACAGCACAGTACAGGCCCTTCAGCCCTCCATGTTGTGCTGACCCATATAATCCTTAAAAAAAAGTATTAAACCCACACTACCCCATAACCCTCCATTTTCCTTTCATCCATGTGCCTGTCCAAGAGGCTCTTAAATACCCCTAATGTTTTAGCCTCCACCACCATCTCTGGCAAGTCATTCCAGGCACTCACAGCCCTCTGTTTATAAAAAAAAAATTACCCCTGTTGTCTCCCCTAAACTCCTCTCCCTTAATTTTGTACCTATGCCCTCTGGTGTTTGCTATTGGTGCCCTGGGAAACAGGTACTGACTATCCACCCTATCTATGCCTCTCATAATCTTATAGACCTCTATCAAGTCCCCTCTCATCCTTCTACGCTCCAAAGAGAAAAGTCCCAGCTCTCCTAACCTTGCCTCATAAGACTTGTTTTCCAATCCAGGCAACATCCTGGTAAATCTCCTCTGCACCCTCTCCATAGCTTCCACATCCTTCCTATAATGAGGTGACCAGAATTGAACACAATACTCTAAGTGCGGTCTCACCAGAGATTTGTAGGGTTGCAACATGACCTCTCTACTCTTGAATTCAATCCCCCTGTTTACGAAGCCTAGCATCCCATAGGCCTTCTTAACTATCCTATCCACCTGTGCAGCGACCTTGAGGGATGTATGGATTTGAACCCCAAGGTCCCTCTGTTCATCCACACTCTTCAGTAACCGACCATTAATCCTGTACTCAGTCTTCCGGTTTGTCCTTCCAAAATGCATCACCTCACACTTGTCCGGATTGAACTCCATCTGCCATTTTACTGCCCAACTCTGCAGCCTGTCTATATCCTCTTGTAACCTTCAACCACCTACAGTTCCATTCACCACTCCTCTAATCTCTGTGTCATCCGCAAACTTACTCACCCACCCTTCCGCCTCTACATCCAGGTCATTTATAAAAATCACAATGAGCAGGAGTCCCAGGACAGATCCCTGCGGCATTCCACTAGTCACCGACCTCCAGGCAGAATACTTTCCTTCCACAACTACCCTCTGCTTTCTTCCTACAAGCCAATTTTTTACTCCTCTGCCCTTTGTTCGTCTAGCTGGTAGCAGTTGTAGGTTTTGTGCGTACCAACGGAGAAGATTTGGCAAGCTGCTGCAGTGCACCCCCTTGCCTCCAAGGCAAACCTTCGCAGGCCTGAGGATGACTTGCCTCCACTCCAGTTCTAAAATGACTAATGAGGGTAACGGGGGACCCCCTGACCCTGCCGTAGTGATGGGATGGCTGGGTGGATATTTTAGGAGGTAGTGTATACCCGTCATTAACGCAAGACTTCTGTCTGTTCCTGACACTTGGATTTGCAGCTCTCAGTCCAAATCCCCCTTCGCTTCCGCAGTCTCACAGGGCTCGGCTTGTGTGAATCTAACCCTCCACCCGGCTGGCCCCACCCCACTGCGGGCCAAGAGGGGAAGAGAGTTCCTCGAGGACTGAGAGGCTGCCTGAGTTCACTGGAAGAGACACTTACTGCGACACACAGGCCAGGCAGCATCTCTGGAAAAGGGTCCAGTTGACGATTTGGGCCAAGAGCCTTCAGGATTTCCAGCATCGGCAGATTTTCTCTTGTTTGTGGAAGGAACACTTTGTTTTTATTGGTTTTCGTATTGGTTTATTATCATCAGATGTACCAAGATACAGTAAAAAGCTTGTCTGCAAACTGTTTATACAGATCAAACCATCGCACAGCGCATTGAGGTAAACAATAGGAATGCAGAATAAAGTGTAAAAAGCTACCAAAATAAAGTGTAAGAAGAGAATAAGGTGTAAAAACTACCAAAAGAGAGCAGAGCAGGTAAATGGTAAAGTGCAAAATCATAATGAGGCAGAGAGGAAAGTCAAGAATCCATCTTAATGGACGAGAGGTCCATTTAAGAGTCTGATAACAGTGGGAGGGAGGCCGTCTTTGAGCTTAGCGGGATGTGCCTTAAGGCTTTTTTGTATATTCTGCCTGATGGGAGATTGGAGAAGAGATAATGTCCGGGGTGTACAGGGGTCTTTATTTAAGCCGGCTGCTTTACAACAAGAAGAATAGACGGTCCGTGGTGGGGAGGCTGTTTCTGTGATGCGCTGAGCCCGGTCCACGACTCTTTGCGGTTTCCTGTGGTCACATGCTGGCAGTTGCCGTACTCCTTGCATCCAGGGAGGAAGCTTTCTACGGTGTATCAATAAGAATTGGTGCACAGTCCCATCTAATGCCCTCGACTCCATCCCACAGAAACCATCTAGTTCCGCGTTGTTGCCCCTCCTGACAAACAAGGTCTCAAAAAGGCCTGGTTGCAACTCAAATCCAAAGGCGTCAGAAGCAGGTTGATTTTGGCTGATGTTCTAAGAATTGCAGCGAAGAAATACACTCTGAAGTCTCTCTCACATCTGAGGAGGGGTGAATGTGTCGGGGAACCGGAGTACAGTCATGACGTACCAGTACTGAGCTTTAACACTCAGAGTGCGGATGGGATGGTGTTTTGGATTCGCCCAGGGCAGAGAATACCTTCTGTTTTAGAGTTGTTGGGAAGGTTTTGAGGAGGCAGGAAGTCAGTTTACCTCAGTAGTTTAGACCTTTGCAAATGAGAATCTTTATTTGCATGGATGCTGTTTGAGAGCTTCCAGGAGTGAGAACATCTGTGATGAGAAAGAGAGAAGAATGGGTGAAAACTTCACAACGCATTTGGCCAGAAATTTGTATCAGTTCCACCATCGCTTGTGGTAGAACTGCTTATCACTCAGTTTGCTCCAGTACAAAATAACAGCAAGCCAGGCAGCCTATGTAGAGGAAGAAACACTGGACGTGGGAAAACTTCTGTCTTCTGAGAGTCTCATTTTTCCCTGCCTTGATAAAGGTCCAACGATATGAAAGATTAACTCTGTTTCTCTCTCCACTGATACTGCCTGTGCTACTGAATTTTCACTTCAGAATTCCAGCTCTGCAGACTTTGTTTTTGCATTTAGTTTCCCTTCATAACTGAGGAGAATATAATAACACACTAAAAGTTTATGGCTGCATTAATAACCCGCTGACATTTACCCTGTAACCACAGTCAGACTCCACCTCTACCGTACAAGGTTTGCTCGGGCTCCTGAATCAACGCCGGTTTGAATCTCTTGATTTCTTTGGACTTTGGCTTGTTTCCCAGTTCTTTGTGACAGTGAACTGGGAACTTCACTCAAATCAAGCTGGTAACGGGACAAAGCGTGAAAAGCTGACGACTGGACCAGCTGATCTGACTCAAATGGGAGAGCTGGTCACACAATGCACCAGGCTCAGTGTTTGGGGCTTTTTTTCACAGAACTGGCTGCTCTGAAGTCAGCTGACATCATTATTGCTAAACTGCATCCTGGACACCAACATTTTCTTGGAAGGTTAATCATAGACTAGTTGGAGGCAACACAGTTTGCTAGTTTTGACCACTGCTCTCTGCTACAGTCCCTCCTCCCGCGTTCTTTTAAATTTCTCCAACTGACTCCCGTAATAACCACTTTCAGCAAAGCATCGCATAACCATTATGTCACAGGGAGAAGCATTGAACTAACCAAGTTAATTCTCTGCAGGTCAGTCCAGTCCCTCCCTTTCCCTAATTTAAGAACATGAGAAATAAGAAATAGGAGCAAGAGTAGGCCATTTGGCCCGTTGAGCCTGCCCCGCCACTCAATAAGATCATGACTGATCTAGCCATGGACTCATCTCCACCTATCTGTCTTTCCCCCTAACCCTTATGCTAAAATCTATTCAATCTTGTCTTAAATACATTTACTGAAGTAGTTTCCACAACTTCATTAGGCAGAAAATTCCACAGATTCACCACTCTCTGGGAAAAGCAGTTCCTCGTCATCTCCGTCTTAAACCTAGTTCCGGGAACCTTGAGGCTGTGTGCCCTGGTTTTAGTCTCACCAACCAGAAGAAACAACTTTCCTGCCTCTATCTTAACCACCCATTTCATAATTTTATATGTTTCTACACAGTCTTCTCTCACTCTATTCCCAAAACCTTCTGAGCTTATTTCCCATAAATGCATAGCCATCTTCCATTTTATTGACTATCCACACTCCCCATATCCTTGTAAGCAACAGGTTCGGGGTCATTACGGGGTTGAGAGAAATAATAAATCAGCCATGGTAGAATGGTGGAGCAGGCTCAACGATGAGGAGAATTTTTTTTAGCCAGAGGGTCGTGGATTTATGGAATTTGTTGCCACATACAGCTGTGGAGGCCCAATCATTGAGGGTGTTTAAGGAGGAGATTGGTAGGTATCTAATTAGTCAGTGTTTCAAGGGATCTGGGGAAAAAGCTGGAAATTGGAACTAGATGGAAGAACAGTTTAGCTCATGGTGGAGTGGCAGAGCAGACTTGATGGGCCGAATGGCCTACTTCAGCTCCTTTGTCTTGTGATCTTGTGAAAGAGCTGACCAGACTTAATTCTGCTCCTATTTCTTATAGTCTTATTACCTTTTCTGTTAAAGTTCGCTGTCCCTGTGAAATCTGTTGTTTTGCAGTACTGTTCAAGACACAAGATATTACTGTAAGTTGAAATAAGAAATATTAAGAAGGTAGGGCACAGAGAGAGCACAATAGTGAGGACGTGTTCACGGACTGTTCAGAAACCTGATGGCAGAGGAGAAGAAGCTGTTCCTAAATCATTGAGTGTGCGCCTTCAGGCTCCTTTGCTGCCTTCCTGATGGTAGTAATGAGAAGAGGGCACCTCCTGGATGGTGGGGGTCTCTTGTGAGGAATGCCGCCTTCTTCAGGCACTGCCTTTTGAAGACCTCCTCAATGGTTAGGAGGCTAGGGCCCATAATGGAGCTGCTGCAGCCTCTTTCCATGCTGGGCATCGGAGCCTCCGGACCAGATGGTGATGATGCAGCCAGTCAGACTGCCCCCCATGATGCATCTGTAGAAATGTGCTAGAGACATATCAAATCTCCTCAGACTCCCAGTGAAGTATAGTCACTGGCGTGCCTTCATTGTGATTACATCAGTATACTGGGCCCAAGATAGAAGCTCGGAACTTGTGGCTGTCCGCCCTTTCCACTGCAGACCCCTCAATGAAGACTGGTGTATGTTCTTCTGACTTATCCTACCTAAAGACCACAATCAATTCCTTGGTCTTACTAAACTTGGGTCCAAGGTTGTGGTTCCAACATCAGACAACCAGACAATCCATCTCACTCCTGTGCACCTCCTTGTCACCATCATAAATCGCCACTTGTTGCAGAACTGTGTTTTTTTTCACATTCCTGTTGCATATCTTGCCTAAAACCTTCAATTTATGACCTCTAGACCATTACTGTCAGCTAACAGAAGGTGTCTTTCTTTGTTGACTTTATCTAAACCTGCCAAGTCTCATACACAATCAAATCTCTCACCCAGATTAACTAATGACAAGTAGGACAGGAAGGAGATCAGGAGCCTCGTGATCTGGTGTTATGACAACAACCTTTCCCCCAATATCAGCAAAACAAAACAGCTTGCCATTGACTTCAATGGGGTGGAGCACACATCCCTGTTTGCCTCAATGGGGCAGAGTCAGAAATGGTTGAGATCTTTAAGTTTCTAGGTGTGAACATCACCAATAGCTTGTTCTAGACTGACTATATAAATGTCATGGCCAAGAAAGCACACCAGTGCCTCTTCTTCTTCAGGAGGCTAAGGGAATTCAGCAAGTTCGCATCGATCCTCACCAGTTTTCATAGATGTGATGCAGAAAGCATCCTTTCTGGAAGCACCATAGCAACTGCTCCGCCCATGGTCAGAGTTGTAGATGAGGCTCAGTACATCCTGAAGCCATCCACCTCTCCATAAACTCTGTCCACATTCCATGCTGCTTGGAAAAGAATCTGCCAGACAGAATCAAAGACCACCCTCACCCTGGGCATTCTCTCTTCTCCCCCCTCCCAACAGGCAGAAGATACACAAGCCTGCAAGTGCGCACCTTCAGGCTGTTGGATTACTATTGAACAGGCCTCTTATATGACAGGATGGACTCCTGACCTCACAATTCACCTTGTTATGCCCTTGCACCTTATTGTCTACCTGCACTGCACCTTGACTGTAATGATCTTCTAGTCAAGATGGCGCCAGCGGACAACAATTCCTCAGGTGACATCTTCCAGATAGCAAATTTCTCCAATTCTTACACTTTTTCTACGCCTTCTGCTTGTCCTTTTTGTCCTGCTTGTGTCATGGAAGCTGCTGGGGCCTGTGATGTACAGTTTAGAACTCTTTTGAAGGATCCAGCACTGTGCTGTGTCCGGAGAACTGCCCTGTGGAGATCAGAGACAGTAGGGACGAGGGGGTGAGGGTGTTGAAAAGGCCCATGGGCACAAGCTGACTCGGGGACGAGACCAGAGACGAGGAACAGGGTCATGAATGGCTCCACCTCGAAGCGGCAAGGAAGATCGAAGCATTGAGATGAACGCGGAGGGGGTCAGTGATTGCTCCCAACGGAGACGATCGGCAGCAATTGAAAGATGTTCCCATGTCGGCCCCCAAGACAGTGATCACAGGGTCAACAGATCCTGCAGGGATTTGCACATGTGTACATCTATTCTCCCTTTCAAAACATGCATAAAAGGCGTTGAGCTCAGCTGGGAGCGAAGCACCACAGCCATTCATAATGTGAGGTTTTGCTTTGTAGGAAGTAATGGGCTGCAAACCCTATCAGAGCTGATGTGCTTTAGGCCATGATGGCGTGTCTGTTAGAGCTCTGAAAATCTGTGCCAACAAATTGACGGGAGCATTTAAGGACACCTTCAATCTTCGGTGGTTCACACCTGCTTCATACCCATGCCCAAGAAGAGTGGGGTGAGCTGCCTCAATGACTGTTGCCCAGTGGCACTCACATCTGCTGTGATGAGGTGCTTTGAGAGGTTGGTCGTGGGAACCTGCCTAAGCAAGGACCCGGACCTGCTGAAATTTGCCCGTGGCCACAACAGGCCCAGAGCAGATGCAGTCTCATTGTCTCTCCACGTGGCCGTGGATCATCTGGACAATAGCAATACCGATGTCCAGGCTGCCGTGGGAAGAAGGTCAGCCCCTGTACTCGAGCGATACCTCTCTCTCTGAGTGAGAGCATGTCGGTCCTTGAGACGGGGGGGGGGGGGGGGGCTTGTAGAAGGTCAGCCCCTGTACTCGAGCGATACCTCTCTCTCTGAGTGAGAGCATGTCGGTCCTTGAGACGGGGGGGGGGGGGCTTGTAGAAGGTCAGCCCCTGTACTCGAGCGATACCTCTCTCTCTGAGTGAGAGCATGTCGGTCCTTGAGACGGGGGGGGGGGGGGGCTTGTAGAAGGTCAGCCCCTGTACTCGAGCAATACCTCTCTCTCTGAGTGAGAGCATGTCGGTCCTTGAGACGGGGGGGGGGGGGGGGCTTGTAGAAGGTCAGCCCCTGTACTCGAGCGATACCTCTCTCTCTGAGTGAGAGCATGTCGGTCCTTGAGACGGGGGGGGGGGGGGGGCTTGTAGAAGCGACACAGAAGATTGTCACATCGGAATGGCTGGTCTGCGCTCTCATTGTTGCTGGACCGAACTCTCTCCCTCGCTGGAGAGACGGAGCCTGTCTGAGATACCGAGGTACTGGATTATGCACTGTAGTTTTTGATGGATTCTAGATCAAGGTTTCTCTTGGGGGGCGGTTTGCTGTTGCCTGCACGGTGGGTGGGGGGGCAGTACTTCTGCTGGTGCTCTTGTGAGGGGTGGGGGGGCTTCGGGGCTTTGATGTTTCAATCATTCCTTCTATGTTTGTGTCTGTGACGACTGTGAAAGGTAAGAATTTCAGGTTGTACACTGTATGCATTCTCTGATTTGCACCTTTGATATCTCGTCCTTGCTGACAGCACTGGAGCACCCTGAAGATGCAGACATAGCCCACAGCTCTACTCCCACCATTGTGTGGCTCGACACAGCCCCTATGGCATATATCACTTTGCCTACAGCTCAGCTATCATTGGCAGAATTTCAGATGGTAACAAGCTGGCATACAGAAGCAAGATAGATCAGCTTGCTGAGTCGTGTCGTAGGAACAACCTCGCACTCACTATCAGTAAGACGAAGGAATTGTTTGAGGACTTCAGGAAGGGGAAGTTGAGGGAACACACACCAGTCCTCACAGAGGGATCAGCAGTGGAAGGGGTGAACAGTTTCAAGTTTCTGGGTGTCAACGTCTCTGAGGATTTATCCTGGGCCCAACATATTGATGTAGTTACAAAGAAGGCACAACAGCAGCTATATTTCATTAGGAGTTTGAGGAGAATTGGTATATCACCTAAGACACTCTAGTATGGAGGGGCCACTGCAGAGAATTGGAAAAAGCTGCAGAAAGTTAAAAAACTCAAAATTAGGCCCAAAATTAAACTCTGCTAAGGTCTTAAAAAGATAATTCCACTCAATCCTATCGAAGGCCTTTTGTGCATCTAACGATAATATGATATTTTTTTGGATGGTGAATATATCACATTCAATAACCGACGTATATTAAAATGTGAGTAAGAGAAACACAGTAGTTACCAGCTTAATGTAATGGAACATAGACAGTACAATACCCAAAGAATAATCCCTCCTGCCTACACAATGTCCATATCCCTCAAACTTCCTCATATTCATGCGACTGTCTAAATGTCTCTTAAAAGCTTCCAATGTATTTGTCTCTACCACCATTCCTGGCATCCACCACTCTCTGAGTAAAAAAACTTACCCCTCACATCCCCTTTGAACCTACCCTCCTCACCTTCAATGCGTGCCCTCTGGTATTGATATTTCTACCCTGGGAGAAAGATACTCCCTGTCTTCTCTATCTATTCCTCTCACAATCTTACAAACCTTTATCAGATCTCTCCTTAGCCTCAGCTGCTCCAAAGAAAACAACCCAAGTTTGTCCAGCCTCCCATGATAGCACATGCCATCTAAACCAGGCAGCATCCTGGTAAACCTCTTCTGCTCCCTCTCCAAAGTCTCAATATCCTCCAGGTAGTGGGGCGACCAGAACTGTATGCAATACTCCAGACGTGGCCTAATCGGAGTTTTATAAAGTTGCCACATTACCGCTAGGCTTTTGAGCTCAATGCCTTGACTAATAAAAGCAAGCATTTGAAAATCCTTCTTAACCACCCTATCGACCTGTGTAGCCACTTTCAAGGAGCTCTGAATATGGATCCCAAGATCTCTCTGCTCAACAACACTGTTAAGGGTCTTGCCTTTAACAGTGTACTCTCCCCTTACATTTGCCCTACCAAAGTGCAACACCTCACATTTATCTGGGTTATAGCCATTTCGCTGCCTATATTTGCAATTGAGATCTATATCGAGGTGTATTCTTCACGAGTCTTCTAGACTATTCACAACTCCACCAATTTTGGTATCATCCACAAACTTACTAACCCACCCATCTACATTTTCATTCAGGTTATTCATATACATCACACACAACAAAGAAACCAGCACAGATCCTTGCAGAACACCACAATTACAGACCTCCAGATCGAATAAATCCCTTCAACCGTCACCCTCTGTTTACTATGTGCAAGCCAGTTCTGAGTCCAAACAGCCAATTCGCTGTGGATCCCATACATCTTAATCTTCTGGATTAGCCTCCATGAGGGACTTTGTCACACACCTTACTAAAACCCATGTAGACAGCATCCACTGACCTACCCTCAACAATCCCTCTCGTCACCTTGTCAAAACACTCAATCAGGTTGGTAAGGCACAACCTGCCCCACACAAAGCTAGGCTGGCACTTCCTAATCAGGCCTTGGGGAAGACAATGTAAAGTAAACAATACCAACTGTTAGTGGTTTAACGGACAGTAAAGGAAGTTATCTAAGATTATGGCAGGATTTATATCAAATGGAAAATTAGCTTAAGCAATAGAAGATGGAATTTAAAGTTCAGGGTAAATTGTTATCAAAGCACGTTTATGTGTACTATCTCGAGATTCATTTTCTTGCAGGCATTTACAGGAAAGACAAAATTTTATGAAAAACTATACATAAACAGACAAGGAGTGACAAAGACTAATGGCAGACAGACTGTGAAAATAGAAATAATGCTGAGAACACAAGTTGTAAAGAGTCGTTGAAAGTGAGCCTGAAGATTGTAGAATCGGCTCAGGGTAGTGATGAATGAAGTTATCCATACCAGTTCAGGAAGCTGGTGGTTGTAGGGTGATGGCCGTCCCTGAACCTGGTAGTGTGGGGCCTAGGATTTCTGTACCTCCTGCCTGAATGCAGTAGCGGGAAGAGGGCATGGCCTGGACGCTGTAAATATGGATGAGTGAGAGTGTGCAGTGTCGAAGGTAAACCAGGGCAGGAACTACAGGACCCGGAGAGAATTGTAGAACTGAGACCTAGTGGCGTATGTAAATCATACCCTGAACGCCGTGTCACAGGTAGGCAGGCTGGAGAAGAAGGCATTTGGCATGTTTGCCTTCATCAGTTAGGGCACCGACTACAAAAATCGGACATCATGGTACAGCTGTCCAAGTCTTGGTGAGGCAGCACTTGGAGTATTGGGTGCAGTTCAGAGAGAAATGGGCTAAACATAGGCAAGCAGGACAAGCTCATGCAGGCACTTTGATCCCGATTGATCCAATGGGATCAAATGGTCTCTGATTATAAACTCCCCTATTTGTGATGGTAAATAGCCTACATTGTTTACTTGAGTCCTAAAAACCGGAGAACAACTCAATGCTCTAAAAGTCATATCACTTAAAGGTAAATACACAGTTAACATATTATTGTAGTATTTACACATAAAGCCCCAAGATAAATTTTTATTTGTCAAGAATTTGTTTTTCCTGGGGACAATTTGCAGTAGTTCTTACTAGGAAGAGTATAAAGGAGGAAATTTTGTTTCCAATAGAGAGAGATTAGTTAGCTGACTGAAGCACAAGGGAGATTGTAACATCAAGACAGCAGTGGAGAGAGAGTGGAGAGAGAGAGAGAGAGAGAGAGGAGAGGGGGAGAGAGAGGAAAGAGAGAGGGGAGAGAGAGGAGAGAATGGGGAGAGAGAGAGGAAAGAGAGGGAGGTAGAGAGAGAGAGGGGGAGAGAGAGAGGGGGGAGAGAGGAGAGAGAGAGGAGAGAGTGGGAGAGAGAGGAAAGAGAGAGGAGAGAGGGGTAGAGAGAGAGAGGGGAGAGAGAGGAGAGAGTGGGGAGAGAGGAGGGGGAGAGAGAGAGGAAAGAGAGAGGGAGGTAGAGAGAGAGAGAGAGGAGAGAGTGGGGAGAGAGAGAGAGGAGAGAGAGAGAGGAGAGAGTGGGGAGAGAGAGAGAGGAGGGGAGAGAGAGAGGAAAGAGAGGGAGGTGGAGAGAGGAGAGAGTGGGGAGAGAGAGAGGGGAGAGAGGGGGAGAAAGAGAGAGAAGAGAGAGAGAGAGGAGAGAGAGTGAGAGATAGAACGAGAACTAGATCTAGATGAACTAGATGTACTGCTTACATGGTGGGTGGTGGGGGGGTGATGCTTTAGCTGGAGCAAGGGGGAGGGGGTTTGATGTTTTCGCTGCTGCTTGTGCGTGTGAGGGCGAGGTGGGCTTTGGGGTTCTAACATTTTCTATTATTCATTTTCCTTTCCTGTTTCGTGGATGTCTGTGAAGAGCAAGAATTTCAGGTTGTATACTGTATACATTCTCTGATATTAAACCATTGACCTATAAAAGAATACTGGTTTAAGACATCCTGTTCCTGCAACTTATGAACTAATTTTCAAGGACTCTGCCACATGTTCTCGATATTTATTGCCTATTTTTATTTATTTATTTTTATTTGCACAATTTGTTGCCTTTTACCGGCTCGTTTTCTGCCCCGTTGGGTGCAGTCTATCATTGATTCTATTATGGTTATTGGATTTACTGAGTCTGCTCACAAGAAAACGAATCTCAGGGCTGTATGTGATGACAAACATGTACTTCGATAATAAATACACTTCTAACTTTGAACTTTGAAATGGCACCAAAACAAAGCCAAACACAAAGGGAATTTTTGTAACACATTAGTTTGCTTTGAAAGACAAGTGCAAGGAAATTGAATAGTGTTTTACAATAGCAAACTAAGTAAATACTTAGAGGAGAAACTTGGAAGGTTGTAATGAAGACGTTCCACACAACCGATGAAGATTCCAGGACGCTGCCCTTTATGACTTCGGCTTCATCCGGCTATTTCCGTTACAAAAATACGAAGCTTTCAATCACCGGCTTTAACTTTTAAAATGTTATATTTATAAATCACTGAACTAATATCAGCAAGTCACGAAGTACTTACGTTTAAATATATGTTGAGAAAAAAATAAATAGCTTTTCTGAAAAATTGGTTTGCAGATTCCCCCCCCCCCGCAGTACGCCACGACGTCGAGTGCGCATGACGTCACGATGTACACGTCGCCGATTGGCGAGTGAAGATGGCGCTGGGCGCCCGGTGGCCTCTGTAACGGAGTGGAGCCGTTCGGTCCTCGGGTCTGTATTAGGTGAGCCTAGTCTCCTTCGTCGGGCTTGGCTGGACAATGCAAGGGGAGGAGCTGGCTGCACTGAGCTTGGTGACAGCTCATTTGCTGTGGGGGGAGGCTGCCGTACGATAGGCCTGATGGGGAGGGTGAGAGCCAGGGGATCGGCGGACAGGGAGGACCCCGAGTCTCTGAGAGGATGCGGGATCTGAAAGCCCTCCTTGGAGTGGCTGACGGAGGTGGACAGAAGGGCAATCTCTGAACGTGGAGGAGGCTGGAAGTTGTAAAGCTTCTGGGTGTTTTCGAGGCGTAATCGTTGAATGTGAGTTGGAGACACTGGAAACATTCAACATGTTGGTCAGCATATGTGGAAAGAGAAATAAGAGTCTTCGATCTGAAATATTCACTCTGTTTCTCTTTCTACAGATGCTCTTTGACCTACCGAGTGTTTCCAGGATTTTCTGTTATGTTACATATAATCCCCAGCACTTGAAAACTTGAGTTTAGTTTTCTCTGTTGTGGAGATCTGGAAACTGGTGCACAGATTAGTGGCTCTAGGCTAGTTTTACGAGAGGATTTCTTGTAATCCTTTCATTCCAGTTTATTTCAGTTGATTATTATCTCTCCCCCCTTGCCTGTCACTTTATGTCACTAATCTGTCCCAAGGGCTGCATTGGAACTGTCTACACACAGTGCAAGTCTTTGAACATTATAGCCTTCTGATGACGCCTGCACGCGAAGGCTTGTTGATAGTCAGCTGCAGCTCAGTGTGTCGCTCCTATCTCTGGGTAAGGGGATTGTGGGTTCAGGTACCACTTAATGGGTTGCTTATAATCCAAATTGATATGTTGTGCATTGTTAAGGAAATGGTGCTGTTGGAACTAATATCTTTTGATTGTAATATTAAATTGAAGCCCTGTGTGCACTCAAATGTAAAAAAAACTTATGCTGTTTTAAAGGGTGGGAACTTCTCCTTGGTGTCCTGGTGAATAGTAATCTATTCATTAACCAGCATTTTCGATACTTTATTTTTTCAGATTCAGTGCCACGTATTTTTCTCTTCCCCACCCACCTAATTGATTATGCAGTCATTGTTTCCTACGAGCCAAAGACTCTTGTGTTGCGACAAAGATGGTATTTGTCTTTGAAACTGAGATTGATGTTTATTTGGGATGTGGAGCCTAAGAAAAGTAAAAAGAGTTGATAGCCAACTGATAGGAGATGGAATGGCTGGGGCCAACAGTTTTATCTGATTTTAGCATTGAACCCATGTACTTGTTCAAAGTAAAATTTACTATCAGAGTACATATTTGTCCAAGTACACCCCTGAGATTCTTTTTCCTGGGGGCATACTCAGCAAACCTATAGAACAATAACTGTGAACAGGATCAATGTACGAGCACGTAGAGCATAGAAGACAACAAACTGAGGAAAAGCAAATACAAATAAATAGCAATAAATAACGGGAGCATGAAATAACAAGATAAAGAGTCCTTAAAGACAGACAGACATACTTTATTGATCCCGAGGGAAATTGGGTTTCGTTACAGCCGCACCAACCAAGAATAGTGTAGAAATATAGCAATATAAAACCATAGCTAAACAATAATAAGTTAATCATGACAAGTGGAAATAAGTCCAGGACCATTCTGTTGGCTCAGGGTGTCTGAGAGGGTGTCAGGGGGTCAGGGAGATCATCAGTCATGGGAACAGCTCAATAGATGAGTGTAGTTATCATCCTCTGGTCAAGAGCCTGATGGTTGAGGGATAGTAACTGTCCTTGAAGCTGGCGGTGCGAGTCCTGAGGCCTAATGGCAGCAGCAAGAAAAGAGCATGGTCTGGGTGGTGAGGATCTCTGATGGTTGCTGCTTTCTTACGACAGCGTTTCATGTGGATGTACCCAATGAAATAACAGGTTAAAGAGTCCTTAAAGGGAGATTATTGGTCATGGGAGAGCAGGGGAAAGGAGTGTTTTCTCAGGTGAAGATTTGATTAGAAATTGGGTTAGTCAGGGTAGCAATATCTTGATCCTTCTGTTGTTTTAGTATGCTTTTGCTGAAAGTTGTGATTTGTACCGGATTATAAAGATTCCAGGATGCAAGGGCTCTGAATTGGTGATCCTCGTAGTGGGTTTTAATTGGAGCAGGATATAGGAACGTGAAGAAAAGCAGAAGAGAGCTATAAGACCCCTTGATCCTGCACTGCCTCCTGTATACACCCTATTCCAGTCGTGTGAGCAGAAAGCAGCAAACCTGTCTGAATTATTCTTAAATATATTTGTTTCACTGCCAATCATGGCACTCTAACTTCGAGGGCTGCCAGCTCACCACTGACTGGGATCTTCCTGGTCTGACTGGCTAGGCGTCATACTAGACAGGGCACTTTTCTCATTAAAGGAACCATTCACGTGGTGTTGGTCAATGTTCGCATATTTTTGTTTGATCTAGACTTTGGATTTAATATGTTCTCAGGATGTATGCATTGCTGCCAAAGCCTTGTTTTTTTAAACTTGCCCTATTACTGACCTGAAAAAGTGGTGCTGTACTACCTTTGGATGTGCTTGTATGCACAATCTCTTAAGCCAGCTCAAAATCAACTAAGACTGGATATACAGTGGGTTCCAGTTACTTGGGACACCTCAGCATCAGTAATTTTTCCCCAATTCTGCGACTGCCCCAGTTAGTTGAAGTTCCATGGAAATAGTTAAAAATGAGTTTAAAAAAAAAGACGTACTACTGTTTAACTGAGTAGTAATTTATATATTTAAATGAACAGGAAAAAATTAAAACACTGCCAATTCTTTATAGTACTATAAAACTGTGTATTACCTCCTAATAGTTATTGATGGAGGAATTAAGCCAGTGTTTGCTGCAGTGTCCTTTTAATTAACTGTTAATGTAACAGACAGCTAGGACAGATAATGGACTGTCTTTATACAATGCATTTGACAGTTGTCTCTTCCAAATGCTCATTTTCGTTGAAATGTTGAAGATGATTGTTGATACCATCAAATTCTTTGTAGTTCCTAACTTGTTGAAGTAATGAGATCATTTCATTTTCACTCCTGGCCATTTTTGCATCTCCAAGCCTGAATGCTTGAAACCTCAGTTCCAAATTGTCTTACTGCTTACTTCTCGCCAACCATTTGTGACACAAAAACACTGCTTCTTGAACATAAACACGCGCAACTAACACTATTTTAAAAACTATTCACTCTTAAGTGTTGTGTAGTGTCTAAGAGCCACACCAGTGCATGCGATTGACTCTCGTTAGAAACTGTTTGACAATAGTCTCCTACCCCATGGTGTCCCAAATAAATTGCAGATCACCTGACAGTTCCGAGTCAGCCATCCAGCATCAAAACAGATCCTTTGGCCACCGCGTCCATGCTGACCACCTACACTAATCTCATTTATCAGCACTTGGTTCATAGCCTTTAATGCCTATGTAATTCATGTGCTCAACTAGATTCTAAAATGTACAAATACTCGCTCCCTCTAGCCACTAGGGCAGTATGTTCCAGATTTTGACCACTCTGGAAAAGTTTCCTCCTCAGATGCCCCCACCCCATTTTAAACATATGCCCTCTAGTTTTTGACACCTCTGCTTTGTGGAAACGTTTTCTATTATTTGCCCTGTCATAGTTTTATAAACCACTGCTCCAAGGAAACCAATCCAGCATATCCTGTTTCCCCTCGTGAGTGAAACTCTCTGTGCCAGGCAGCATCCTGTTGAATCTCCTCTGCGCTCTCTCCAGTGATGTCCTCCCTCTCTTGTGATGAGCAGAACTGCTCAGTGTTCCAGTTGTCTTAAAGTTGCACCATAACCTTCTTGTTCTTTTCTTTGCTCCAGTTAATTGAGATGAGTATCTTGATCTTCAAGAACAGGAAGGTAACCTGTTTGACTTTTTCATCACCTTATGGATTGTGCTATCATTCAGAGTAGATGCAAGCACAAGAAGATCTCCAAACAACTTGTTCCTTAATTCCTTTGTCTCCTTTTCTCTCGTTCCCAAACTTTTGGGATCTTCTTCCAAATTTAGTCGGAGATATTTTCTAGATGCCTTCCTTCTTGCTATTGACATGCATCTTTGCACTTGGTCTGTATGTTTGGGAGAGTTAGCGATAACATTATTTGATGCAAAAATTGAGCTGTGGTTGTTCTGGATGTTAAGGTCTTGCTTAGGTTGCAAAAGAGATTTATTCAAAAGGCACCAGAGTAAGTGACTTATTCTCTGGATGGATAAAAGAACTACCGGTAAGTGTTTAAAGCACAGAACGTTCCGAATTCATGGAGTTTTTGAATGTGAATAGAGAGAAATTTTCCATCATCAGCAGCAGGATTTTAGGATAAGTTACATAATGTTGAAGGGAGATGGCATTTTCTGTTTGTTATCATCTGTGGCTCACTGAATGAAATGATGGAAGCTGATTGAAAATTGACTTGCAAAGGGAAATTTATATAAATACTTGCAGGGCTATGGCATAGAGCATGGGAGTGAACTAATTGAATATCTCCAACAAAGCTGCGGAATCATGTGAAACCAAATGATCTTCCGTGTACGATGATGCAAAGTAAATAAAAAAGAAAAGGTGATCATTCTATAAATAGCTAATCAAGGGAGTCTTTGTGTGTGGATTCAGCCAGGGTCCAACTTGAATCCATTTGGGTTATCAGTTCTAAATGCATCTTGCCTTCTGTTTTGTAATTCCTAGTATAAGCAGTGATGAGTTTTCTATGAAACCAAAGTGTAGCACAGTTTTGAAAATGTTCTTGCTTGAAGCTACTCTGGTGGTAAATTTGCTGCCAAGAGAAACTTTGTACTTAAGGTGATAGCAAGGAAGCTTGCACTTTCAATTTAGTGTAATATATTCACTGCTCAGGGTATTGGTGTCTCTACATTGGCAAAATCAAATGCAGGTTAGTTGAACACTTTGCAGCACACCTCTGTTTCGTCTCCAGGTGGAAATGAGCTTCCAGTTGGCAGTCATTTCTATTTTCTATCCTGCTCCCACTCTGACCTACCTGTCCATGGCTTCCTTCACCTTTCCATTGAGGCCCAAAGGAAGGCTGAAGAACAGCACCTCATTTTTTTTTATCATCTGAGTAAACATTGCAGCCTTTAGAACTTGTTCAATTTCAGCTAGTTCATTATGCCTGCTTGTAACAGAATCATGAGTTATGCTTGGCTAACTCACTTCCATATTGACACCCTACCTCTCTCCACGAACACTGTCTGATCTTCTGAGCATTTCCAAACTAATCTAACAACCTCACAATTTTATAGCAGCATAATGCTACAGCAGTCTTGATCCCAACCAATCAAGACAAATAAAGCCAAAAAGAATGTCTTAAAAACAACTGAATTGCTTTTTTTCCCTTGCCCATTTCTGAAGAGTCTTCAACCTGAAATGTTATCTCAGTATCTACGATCATGGGCGCTGTCTTATCTGCTGAGTGTTTCTGGCCGCTGCTGCTTTTTGCTATTTCAGATTTCTAGCAATTGAATTTTTTTTGGAAAAAAGAATTTGCAGCTGCAGGTGTAGTTAATTTGGCCTGGTTGAGTAAATGTGTTTATGAGTAAATTAGGCAAACTTGTGCCTGTGGTCAATAACTAATGACTGCTAACAGAATGTGTAAACCTGTGGATGTAATTTTGCAGGTGATATTGTGCAGCATGGTTGCCAAAACCCATATGTGGGGAATGGGAAGGTGGGTGAAATGTTGGGAATGGGGTGAAATAAAAATGCAGATGATGGAGATCTGATTTAAATACTGAACAAATCAGCCAGTATCTGTGGAAAGCAATACTTACTGTTAGAATTGTGGAAAGAGAAAAATGTAGATTTGAGAAGCTTAGGAAAAATGGGTAGAATAATGGAATATTTCTAATAGGTGAGAACAGTGCACAGGCAAACAGCATAGTTTACTTGTAACCACTACTCTAACTGCTGCCCCCCCACCCCATCAACACATTTGATCTTATCAATCAGCACTTTTTCCTTGGCACTTTCAATCCCTCTCCGACCTTCTCTGCTATTGAAATGTCATTTGGTTTCTCTTCCCTAGTTCTGATGAAAGGTCCTGACCTGAAATACTATGTTGTTTTCCATGGATACTGCCTGACCTACTGGGTGTTTCTAGCATTTTCTGTTCTTTCCAGAGGTTAGGTCATTTGTCTTGGAATTGAGGCTCCCTGTGCATTCAGGAGAGGAATAAAGAAATTAAATTGTGGCTTTGTCTTTTCTGTATAGCCTGTTTCCTTGTGCATTCCCCTCAGTGCTTTGGCTCAGCTGTTGGTCCGTCAGTTTTAATATTTCCTGTGATTCAGTGTGAGTTTTTGGTTTTAATTTCACTCTAATTGGTGTTTTAGTTGTTCCAATATGCCAGTCAGTGTAAATGAACTTTGGAAACAAAGAGGAAATAATTGGGACATGTTCTGTCTTTTCACAGTTTAACCAGGGAATTGAATAAAGATCTTTTACTGGGATTGAAATGCTGCACACAAGTAGTGGAATTTTTGATTAATCATAAGTTTAGTATATTGTAAGCAGATTTGGTGAGAAAGATCCATTGATAGGGTGTTTTGCTGACAATTGTCAGGGTGGTGACACTTGCACAGTCTGAAGTTATTCATGGAACCTGATAACTCAGTTTATTTTAGTGGGAAGTACCTGGGTGAATGCTTTATATTCTGATCCTTCATAGTATATTATCATAGTAATCTAGATTGTATCATCTCTGTGCATGTTTTCTCACACACACACATTCCATCTGTCCTGGGCTGATATCCTGGGTGAATTCACAATGCAGGATATCCGGCAAGCCCACAGTGATAAATGGGTCAGGATGGGTGCAGCTCAGTGACACTGCTTGATTACTTGAACAATTAGCAGTTTGTTTCTGGACTACAGAGCTGTTGACCTTGTGTTAGAGCCAAGCTACAGCTCATGACAGTTATTTTCTGCCCCCTCCTCCTTTCCCTTCTTTGCTCCTCTTGCCCCATCCCCACCGTGATGAGATTAATTGTCATGTGGCCTTTTGTTTCACTCCCCATCATATGCTCTTTTTGTGAATGTTACTATCAATGTATTTAAAATTTATTATCTGAACTCCGCTTGTGGTTGCATTGGTAATTCCTTTGAACTTAAACCTTGATCATTCAAAGTCCAAAGCTAGTTGCTAGGACTGGATAGTTTGTTTTGATGCTGTTGGCAAACTGGAGTGTGGCTATTTAAAAAAAAATGTGCTGGAATTTATTTCTAAAGCTATATAAATTTAAAATCCTGTATGTTAATGTGATAATGAACTATGGACTGGCAGCATAGTCTGGTCTCAATACAAATAAACAGAATGGATGAAGAATGTAGAAAAGATTTATAGGAATGGCAGCTGAACTGAGGTAACAAAAAAAACTATAAAGGAAGAAGGTGTTGGTTACAGCTTTCCTCAGAAAGAAGACCTTGAGGAGACTGGATTGAAGTTTTAAGATTGTGCATCATTTGAATAGGATGTGGCGAAACTTTTCTGGTGATAGAATCCAAGACCAGGAAATACACAATAGTTACGCATACAAAATGCTAGATGAGCTCAGCAGGTCATGCAGCATCTATGGAAAGGAATAATGAATCGATGCTTTGGGCTGTGACCCCTCATCAGGAATCAATCACTAATACACAACAGTAAATTGATAAAAGGGTAAGTTCTTCACTCAGTGCTTTGGGTGACTGAAGGTCCTTGCTTAGTTTTCAGAGCAAGACCTGCATATAAGAGAAATATTTCAGAAAGGCTGCAAAAAAAAAATCAGATGGAATTGGAAGAGGCTAGTGAGTCGTATGCAGACCAGTGTGATCAGTGATCAGTGTGACCAGAATGTCAATGCAGACCAGTGTGATCAAATGTCCTCTGTTCTATGTCTCTCATCATTGCCCTACCTGGGACATGCTTCACCTGGTTGTATTCTGTTTGAAGCCATTTGTAGTTGGATTTCAGTGGGGCACATTCTCTAAAATAAGTGAAACTACAAAAAAAGAAGCACTGAATTCATGATGCTACAAGCGTTTGGTGGGGGAGAGAGAGCAAATGACTAAACACAAGGAATTCTGTAGATGTTGGAAATCCAGAGCAACACACTCAAAATGCTGGAGGAACTCAGCAGGTCCGGCAGCATCTTTGGCAATGAATAAACAGTCAACACCTCTGGCTGAGACCCTTCTTCATTACTGAAAAGGAAGGGAGAAAATGCCAAATAAAAAGATTGGGGGAGGAGAAGGCGACTAGCTAGAAGGTGATAGATGAAGCCAGGTTGGTGGGAAAGGTAAAGAGCTGAAGAAGAAGAAATCTGATTAGGGATGCACCATGGGAGAAAGGGAAGAGAGAGGGGCATCAGGGGCACGTGATAGGCAGAAGAGGTAAGAAGCCAGAATGGGCGATAGAAGAAAAGCGGAGAGGGAGGGGAAAAGATTTACTGGAAGGGGAAACTAACATTCATGCCATCATATTGCGGGCTACCTAGACAGAATATGAGGTGTTGCCGCTCCACCCTGAGATTGGCGTCATCGTGGCAAAAGCAGAGGGCATGGATCAACGTGACAGGATGACAGGACGGGAATGGGAATAGGAATTAAAATCGTTGGCCATCAGGAAATTCTGCTTTTGATGGATGGAGCAACTGTTTGCAGCCCTGAATGGAGGTGAGAGAGGAAATGAATGGGCAGGTGTGGCATTTCTGTCGCTTGCAGGGGTATATGCCAGGAGGGAGATCAGTGGGGACGGACGAATGGGCAAAGGAATCATGGAGTAATCCCTGCAGAGAGTGGGAGGAGGGAAAGATACGTTTTGTGGTACGATGCTGTTAAAAATGGTGGAAGTTGCAGAAAATTATGTGTTGGTTGCAGGGGCTCACGGGGTGGTAGGTGAGGACAAGAGGAACTCTATCCCTATTGAGGCCATGGAAGATGGAGTGAGCAGAAAATAAAGGAGTTGTAGGTTAAGGTAGCATCAATGGTGGAAGAAGGGAAAACCTATTCTTCGAAGAAGGAGGACATCTCTAATGTCCTGGAAAGGAAAGCCTTATCCTGGGAACAGATGCAGTGGAAACAAAGAAACTAAGAAAAGGAATAGCAGTTTTACAGGAGACAGAGTGGTAGGAGGTGTAGTCAAGATAGTTATGGGAATTTGTACAGTTATAAAAGGTGTTGGTAGACAGTTTGTTTCCAGAGATTGAGAAAGGGGAGAAAAAAACGTGAAGTGAAATAAATAGCTGCACATCATTGATTGGGTTTTAGCTGTAGTCGAGTTTAATCCTCAGCACCACAATAAGGAAGTATGGCAATAGTAATGAAATGGTGATGGGAGGAATGGTTTAGTATGGATTAAATGAGCTGATGCTAACCTTTTGTATTGCAAGGAAATGTGAAAATCTTGAAAGGGTGCAAAGGTGGCATATTATTGGAGTGAGAACAAGATGAGAGCTAACAGCTTTTGCAAATAAAAAGAGATCATTCCACTGGTAGGTGAGCGGAAACCAAACAACACAGGCTTGTGGTAATGACCAGAAGGGAGATGAAGTATTTCGAGACTTGAACCCACTAAGAAAAACAAGTGCTTATTTTGTCATGTTTTGGACAGGAATTCACTACTTGAAATTGAAGTAAAAATCAGCCATCATTGGAGTGCTTGCGAGGTTCTATGGGAATGAATCCTTTCCCAATTTCTATTGTTTTTTGTCAGTCATAATTTGTGTTCACACATTTTGTGTTTCAACAATTCTGCATGAAGATCCTGACAGAAATGATACCTAACCTCCGCCAGAATATACACTATTATTTTCCTTCCTAAACCAATCATTATGCTTGTAAAATATATTTTCCATTCAGCTTCTGAGATGTGAAAGGTTGCATTACCCTACTAAGTAGATTGTGGTTCTCTGTTTTGCTTTCTTCAAAATCTGTAGTATCTGATGGAAAATAACCTCTGTTTTTTTTTCTCTTAAATTCCTTTGTGGCTTGGAAAAGTAGATTGATGTGAGTTGGATTCACAGGATTGAATGGGAAAGCTGGTAGATTTTCATTGCTAGAATGTTGACTCTTCACAGAGAGCACAAAGTGCTGGGCCACCATGCACATTACCTGGCAAGTAGTTTGTGCTCAAAGCCTTTCAAATTCTGCAGTGCCGGTATATATTGACCCAGCTCATGTATGGTACTTTAGATTCATTTCTATACCTGCAACGTATTTGGGACATCCTACAGCATGAGAGACACCACAGTGCTTTTAATTTTTGATTTGCCAGTGAAGTAGAGTTCATCAACTGCTGCCAACATAATAAGTGTGACCATCAATTTTTTACACAGTCATGATCCATAAGAAGAAACTAGGCTTTAGTTATTTGCTTCCTGTAGCCTGTCTGTAATACCCTTGCATGCACCTAAGCGACAAGCTTTTTGACATTGAGTTGTTGGGAATACTCTCCAGTTAGAGCATCATAGGTTCAAACCTCACTTCAAAGACTAATCCTCATGAATTTACTAACACATCTGGTGTAGCATTGGGTGGGTAATACACTATTAGTGCTTCTTTCAGATAACGCACACCTGATAACCCCTTATTAGTGCAGAAAAAGAAAAAGCATAGAAAAATGTAAAAACAAAAACATAGAATGTGGAAGATGCATGAAGTATACCTTAGGAATAACCAAACAACATGAGTTGCAAATTGAGAATGAAAGGAAACTGGAAACTCCCAACTTCTACTATCTGGAAAAAGATGGTTGTATAGGTAAATAAGGTAATTACTTTGTGTTATTTTGTTAGATTATGAGAAAAGTTAGCATTAGCAAATTGGGAAAAGTGGTAGAAATTACATAAAAAATGAAATTAGCATTATTGAAGTAAATAATTAGGTGACAGATCAGCAGCATCCGACTGTTTTTTCAATGAATGAAGGAAGGGTCTCCTAGAAAAGCTTGGATGGAAGCGTCAAACTAGAAAGAAACCCTGAATGAATGGGTAAATACAGCGGAACATTTTCAGATATACCAGATAAGATCATCCAACTTTGAACTGAAATGATTGAGCTGATTCCTCTTAAACAAAAGGTGGAAGCAATGAGGATCAAGGAAAAAAATCTATAGGATATATGGTTCATTTGAAAAAAGGGGGTAATAGATTGCTGCACTTCATTTATACACTTGGCTGAATTGCTAGTAAGTGGAAGTCATGATGTAACTGGAGAGATCTGGGAGATGATTCAGTTCTAATGCTACCCTTTACGAAGGGCTTATTGATTGTGGAGGAGGTGCAAAGTGAATTTATTTCTCCAAGGGTGAAATTACCCAAACTAGATTTGTGATCAAAGATATTTAGGTGTTAGTTGATCTATTTAAGAAATGGGAAATTAGTGGGGTTCGTAAAAATGTTCTTTCAGTGAGTGAATCTAAGATAGTTTTAAAAATCAGAGCATTTGGGAGTGCAGTCAAGAAAGATTGATATTTTGAACTCAGTTCCAAGATTAATACCGGACCAATTAATAACATGACTGCTGCTGTTCCTCTCCACGCCTTGTGGCTCATTGGATGGCAACCTTGCCGTTTCTTTAGCATTTTGTCTGTCTTTTATGAGGCCAAGTTGCTAGCTCAACTCTCAGCCCAGCTTGGATGGAAAGAAAGCGTGCAAGGAGCCAGCAGGGTTCAAACCCAGGGCCACTTGCCTCGAAGCTCAATGCTGTTGCCACGCCACCACCTACCGGCAATGTTAACATTAATTGACAAATTGATTTGCTAACCAAAGATACCAAGTATGCATATGTGAAGCTCAGGCAATGTTGACATGGTGGAATAAACAGGTGCTTTACGTCTGTTCCTGCCCCATTGACACATTAGTTGTTTGGATCTTGCAGTTTATTGACTGTAAAGCCTTCTGAAACTCTTCAGATAGTGGAAAAAGTTATTTCCCTTCTGAACTTAAAGTTTAATTTGAAACTTCTCTGGTGGGTTCCAGCTTTCAGCTGAAATTCTTTGATGTGTCTGTTTGGGATGATTGAACCTATAAAACCAACTGTTCTGTTCTCTCTTCCAAGGCACTGGGAACAACTGACAGCTGCTCCACCCTTCTGGATATCGAGATTTGAGGAGTGCCAGCCTTGATGCATAGCTTGGCAATGCAGCCACCACCCTCGCGATCGTCACCAGGTGTCGCCAATGCTGCAGGAGCTCCACCAGCAGGGGCCGCCCCCAATGCCTTCCGCCGCAATACCCCCTTCAGGCGTTCCACCACACCGCTTTCAGGAGCCCCGCTGCCGCCGGTCACCGACCCATTTGGACTGAGTAGGCCTCCTCACACAGGGGATTCAGCAGCACCCCATGGCGCCAATAATGGAAACCTGCTCCCTCCACCTTTGCTTAACCAGCAAGATGGGAATCACGTCCCACCTCGGTGGTCCGCAGACACTTTGCACAACGCACAGGGGTTGTTTCCTGGCCTGCCCGCCACACCCGGTGAGCGCTCTGAACCGTGTGGCGCACCAGCACCCCTTGCCCCAACGTCGCGCTTTGGTGATGGCCAGTTCTCCCCCGCGTCCCCTCCTGCTGGTGCTGATGCCGGGCAGGGCCTACCCAACGAGCCCTCGTACTTTCACACAGGACTGGGGCCGGAGGGCGGAGAGCTGGGACCTCACCATGGATCCACCTATTCCCAAACACGGAACGCCCCTGGGCAAGAGCCACTCCCCTTTCCTCCTGGTGCACCTACTTTCCAACCACAGCTCCAGCTTGGCTCCTCTTCTCAGTGGGTGGTGAACCATGGCAGTCGACCTCCCTCTGTTCAAAACTACTTTCAGCCTAGTGACCCGCAGACCCAGGGCCTTGGCAGTTACATCTCTCCTCAGGCCCAGCTCTCACCTTTTCCATCTCACCAAAGCCAGGTGCCGGGCAGCTTCTCCCAGCAGCAGCAGCAGCAGCACTCATCACCAGATTCCTTTGCGCAGCTCACCGGAGCAGAGTGCCAAGACAGTGGTCGCCCAGCTCCCTTCCATTTCCCGCCCCAGCACCAGCAAAATTTCTCAGGCCCTGGCTTTGCCCACACAGACAACTGGGCACCCGGCTTCCTGCGAGAACCATGTCCACAGCAGGCAGTCAGACCCAATGGTCCTCCCTCTCAGTTGAGTCATCCCCCAGACTCTGACCCAGGCACAGTTTCTATGTTTTTCAAAGGGGGTGAGGTGGAGAATAAGGAGACGCTAGCAAGCGACCAGCAGCATGGAGCTGGTGTCGCGACTGGAGACAGCTTTCAGTCAAGTGGTGGGCTGTTCCTCAGTAGGCAGTCTCCGCCCCAGCCATCTGCAGGGCAACAGGCAGTAGGTCGGGCATCTAGTGTTGAACCCCAGGGCTTCCTTCCACAACCAGCTAGCCAGTATGGTATTTACAGCCAGGGGTCTGGGGATCCTGGTGGGGTCACAGATCCTACAATGCCACAACGGGTTAGTGAAGCGCTGGCAATGGACAATGATGAGAATTCTGAATTTGTACAGAACCAGGAAGTCCTGCCAAATGAGCCCAAGAGGGTCCCTCTGGGCTTCCAGCCCATCCCTAGTTTAGTAAACCAGGGGCAGCACATCACCAAAACTATTGGGCCTGTGGGAGGGCCACCAGTGAACCAGGAGACCCCAGACATGGCACCCCACCCTCTGCGATCAGACAGCATCTCTTCAAACCACAGCAGTGCCAGTCACAGCAGTGGCTCCAGTCTGCGTCGATGCCAACCTCCACCAAACACTTTCATCCAGCAAGAGATTGGGAAGCCACCTACTGATGGCACCTCCTCCTCCTTCTTTGAGCAGATAGATACTTCCCCACTTGCTCGGGAGACGGACAGCGCAGGGCGGGCTATGTATTATAGCCAGTTGCCACAGCCCACCAACCCCACACCTCCAAAGCCAATGGCCACCTTCCAAGCCAGCGCAAACAGCTCGTTTGAGCCAGTGAGGTCACACGGACAGTTGACGGTCAAAGCAGCTGAAGTGGATCAAGCAAATATGGTGATGGAGTTGAACCAAAATGCAGTCAGCGCCGTGGGTCAGCGGCAAGGAGCCACAGCGTTGGATATCTCCCCTGGCAATCTAGAAGATCCACCTGACAACATGGAAAACATCAGCGTCCCACAGACTTGCTCAAATCTCTATCCGGGGCCGCTGGCCCCTGAGAATGCGCTGCGAGCCCTGTCGGAGACGCCCGAGAAGAGGGGGTCTCTGAGAATGCATGGTGCTCGCGCCAAGTCTGAGAGTCCAGCTGCCACCCTTTGGGCACAGAATGAGCTGCCAAACTTCAGCGCTGGTATTGTGCTGGCACCAGCTGCTCCTGCTGTGCCTACTGCAGCCAAGGAGCTGTGCGCTGAGGTCGTCCAGCCCCCAGAAGATGGCAGCAAGGAACTGAGCTTCCCTCTGCTCGTAGGAAACATGGAGAATCCTCCCCAGGCACTTGAAGATGGAGACCCAAAAGGCCAGGCAAGTTCCAGCTATGCCACACTTCTGATGCCGTCTCTGGCTGCACCAAACCCACCCATCCTCCTTGCTCGGCCTCTTCAAGCCAGTTCCTCCGCTCCACTGTCCAGCCCTGACCGTCCTCTCCGGGATCGAGGCGATGGCCAAAGTGTCTCCTTTGCAAGCCCTGCACCACCAAATTCTGGCCTTACCGCTGCGCTTGGATCACCCTCCTCCCAGTCTCCCCTAAATCTGGCTTCAGATGGTCACCTCGACACGAGGTTTGCAAGTGGAGGACCACCAAGGGACACTGCCACCCCTTCAAGCCCCTCCTCTAACCGAATACCTGGTGTATCCATAATTGCCCCAACTTCTGCTCTTCAGCCACGCAGTGACGTCAGTAAAGATGATGCAAGAAATCAAGTTTTTCATCAACCTGAGTCATCTGCCAACTGTGAGCTGCTTGATTTCACTTTGCGTCGCTCTCCGCCTAATCAGTCCATCGCCAATGCTAATCAGCCTGCTTCCTTGCCACCTAATGATACCACACAGCACCCTCCTCCTTGCCAGACCTATGCCTCAGGACTGTGCATTAATGACAAACCAGGTTTCTATCTGCAGGTCACCAAAGATGTCCAACAGCAGCAGCAACAGCCGATGGCCACAATGTCAGGACAGCAGGCAGCCCCTCCTCCAATCCCCTCCACAGCTCATGATTCTAGCCAGCATCAGCTGGCCAGTAGTCATTACCCACCTGCGGGCTATGGCTACCCAGGGTCAGGCTCTGCCCAGCCAACGGCACAGCAGCAGGCAGTGACTCAAGCTCCTGTAACAGCAACGGGAGCCCCCCAGCTGTCCTCACATCCAGAGGTACCGCTGCAGCATCCATACCCCGCTGTCCTGCCGCATGTGGGGTATGGTTATTCCTATCCATATGCATATCAGGATTACAGCACAGATCCTCAACAGGCATTTGCAGTGCCTTACCCATCCTACCCACCTCTGGATCCCAGAATTGGTCAGCAGATGTCTTATCAACCAATGACTTCCAGAGGCAACCATCCATACTATCAGGTAACTGAACCTTTGCCTTCTTTCATCACGGTTTTCACTTTATTCTGCAGCTGTAAATTGATCATAATCAAGGGAGGTTGGGGGGAATGTTTGTGATTTATATTTTTTAATTTCCTGCGCCCTTTGCTTCCCTGACACCTCCTTCAGCTGTTCCAGCCCCAACCAGCACATGCAGTAAGATTCTTCTTCATAGATGCACTGGTGATCATTGAATTTGACACCTGCACTTATGAAGGAGTATTAAGACTGGTGGAAGTAAAACTTTTTGTGGCATTGTTTTTTTTTGAGGATTGCAAGATTCAAGGAAGCAGTTCCAGAGCATCTGGCCTGAGCAGAGAAGGTGTGTCTGGTGGTAGTAGATCAAAGTCAAATCAGAAGAATATGTGGGGTTGGACTCTTGAGACCTGTAGGGTGGGCTAGAGATTAGAGGGAGAAGCAAGAACAAGAAGGATTTAAAGAAAAAGGTGACATTTTAAATTGTGTAATGGACTACTTATTAAACAGTGTAAGTCAGTGGGCATGATTCAACTGCTGTTTCGTTAATCGATGGATTTGTAAAGACACCCACCCACCTTGCATTTTAGTGTATCTGTAGAAGCTGTAATGAGTTGGCTTGTCTTTGGACTAGTTGAGATACTTGGAGTGGATCATCATATGGGGGTTTCTACTGCACCTTGTTCTGCAGGGATCCTATTCTGTGTGGTCCTTACTGAGAATGGGATTGAGCTTGAGCTTGACCTACTGTCTTTATTTGATTTGTAAGTTCTGCAGTTTTGATCTAGTGACAAAGCTAGAGACGAATGTGATAATGTCAAGGGACATTACTAAAATCTCTGATTGTTGTTTCTTTGGGAGTGGGAACATACCTCAGTATCAAATCTGTGGTTAAGACTCTTTGAGGGTTTGATTACTGGAAGTGTTGATGCTGGCTCAAAAAGCACAACTGATGGAAATACTTCACACTTCCGTGGGATTCTTGAAACTCAGTACATTGGTGATAAAAAGAGATAATATTGCTAGGGAAGTGTTGTCAAGATAATGAAAACCGGAATTGGAGATGTACGGATCCTGTGGACGGATAGATCTCTGGAGCATTTGGAAATACAAATAAGAAATTCAAAAATTGAGTTGATGCTTTGCTGGGAGCCAGTGTAAGGTTGAATAAAGGGCCAGTATGACTTTGAGTGACCCTTACAGGTAGAATGAAGTAAGTTGGCATGGACTCTGGAGTAATTCATTTGAACAAGGATTGCAATAACAGGAGCTGTGGTGAGGAAGAATTGACAGAAGTAGAAATAAGAATATTTTGTGCTAATGTGGTCTGAAGTTCATCTTGGGATCAAATATGACAAGGCTGAGAAGAGTCCAGCTGAGTTCCAGATATTAGAAAGAGGAAGACAGTTTTGTAGCTTGAAAAAGTGGTTTGGCTTTGGATTTATTTCATTGGAGAAAATTTCTTTGAATAAACATTCTAACAGAGGTTGCAGGTTGTAAGATTGTTGACATCCAAGTGGCAGCTACTATGTTTTTGGTGGAGGGTGTGAGTGGGAACAGCAAGACAACCATTGTAAGCTATGACTAAAGTGCTGATTCAATTGTTAAAATTGTTCATTTTACACTCAACATGAATCAGTTTGAGCTAACGGAGTGCAGAAATCCTAACCTCTGTATAATCCAGTCTATTCAGTACTTAACACCTTGCACATAATTTGTGTGTCAGTGGTCAATACCTGTTAGCTTTGTAAGGAACTCTAGCCTTAATACTGAGCAGCAGCAGCCGTTCCCTTTACTAGGTCATTAATAGCTCTCTAATTGTGTCTCAATTCTGAATAATCAATATGACCATAGGTAGTAACTCCCATTATTTTTCAAATCCTCAATATTGTCCTCCAAGAATGTTTCTTCTGCCCAGAGAACATTTTGCAATCTCCAAGCCGAAAGGCTGGTTTACCCTGGCTTCCTTTTTTTCTGTAGTTTCACTAAATCATTAATCGTGTGGCTGACTTCAAGAATAAGATATTTGATCCTCTTAATCTGGTTATTCAGTAATTCCAATAGAACGGTTTTCAGTTTTGCATACTTCAGCAAACGTCCATGTATTTTTTTGTCAGTTGAGATTAACTAGATTCTGAGGATCTCCAAGATGATGGCAGGATAGACAGAGGCGAGTCAGGGGATGTTGTTAACTTGGATTTCAGAATGCCTTTGACAAGGTGCTATATATCAGGCTGCTAAACAAGATAAAAAGGCATGACAAAGGTACTAGCATGGACAGAATATTGGCTGGCTGACTGACAGAAGTGTTAGGACTAAAAGGAGCCTTTTCTGGTTGGTGCCAATGATTAGTTGTATTCTGCAGGGTTGGTGTTCGATCGCATTCTATGTTAGTGATGAAGTTGATGACTTTGTGGCCAAGTTTGCAGATGATTCAAAGATAAGTGGAGGGATCAGAAGCAGTGGGTCTTAAGAAGGACTTGGACAGATTAGAAAAATAGGCAAAGAAGTGGCAGGTGGAATGCAGTGTAGGGAAGTGAGTGGTCATGGACTTTGGTAGAGGGAATAAGTACATTGACTATTTTCTAAATGGAGAGTGTATTCAGAAATCGAGGTGTAAAAGATCTTGGGAGTCCTAGTGCAGAATTTTTTAAAGGTTTACTTGAATGCCTTGTTGGTTATAAGGAAGGCAAATGCGATGTTAGCATTAATTTTAAGAGGACTAGAATAGCAAGAATGTAACGCTGAGGCTTTGCAAGGTAATGTTTGGACTACATTTGGATTATTGTGAGCAGTTCTGGGCCCCATATCTAAGACATGATAAGCTGACATTGGAGAGGGTTTAGAAGTGTTTTACAAGAATGATCCTTGAAAGGGTTAACAAACTAGAAGGGGGAGGGGATATCATTGAAACCCACGATTATCGAAAGGCCTAGATCGAGTGGAGAGGACCAAAAGGTATGGCCTCAAACTAGGATGCCCCTTTAGAACAGAAGTGAGGAGGAATTGTTTTAGCTGGAGGGTGGTGAAGCTGTGGACATCATTGACACAGGCCAAGTCATTGGGTATACTTAAAGTGGAGGTTGATAGGTTCTTGATTAGTAAGGGCTTCAAATGTTACAGGAAGGCAGAAGAATGGGGTTGAGAAGGATAATAAATCAGTCATGATGGAATGGAGAGCAGGCACAATGGGCCAAATGGCCTAATTCTGCTGCTATGTCTTATGGTTTTAATATATTAATGAAATGATTGTGCATCTAAACTGCATGCGCCAAGGACAGTCCCATTTTCAATCCCTAGTGTGTTCAGAATCAGTTTGTCTCAGTTTCAATGGTCAAGCACCTCGAATTGGCCTGTTGATATGAAAGAATGAATATTTTGGCTGGATTCCTGCTTCTGTTTTTGGTTATGGGCTGGGTAACACTTCCAACAGCCATATTTGACCATGTTGTTTGTCCCCTTCACCAGAAGTTATGGCCTTCAGGATGGGAGAGAAGGTAGGTATTGGATGAAGAGTTCCTAAATTTTCAAGTTGATTAGGTAAAAAGAGGCATTTACAATTCAGGGGCATGTATGGTACTTTAAAAAAAATTGACAGGTAACAACGGAGGACATAAGTTAAATGTTACACTAGATCAGAGAGATGTCTCGATTAGCTGTTTTGTTGATATTAGTTTTTGCTGGGTGACACAACCAGTTGAAAATAGTTTTCTTGCACTACCTTTGGTAGTCAGGACCCAGGTGTTAACATGCTTATTTCTTCAGGATGACCCATACCGGCGTTACAATGTCCGGTATGCCAGATATGATGCCAATAGTGTAGGTTACAAGGATCAAGACAGGGAGAGGACGAGTCGACCCAGCTCCAGAGCAAGTCAGTCTTCTGACAGACCATCCTCTAGGTATGTTAATTGTTTCATAAATGTTTATTATTCCCACTTCTTGGAGTTTCTTGTGATAGCTTTTCAGTGGATGCATCAATTAGTTAAGTCAAAAATTCTTTTCAGTTTTTAATTTGCTTGTTTTGCCCCTCCCCATAAACTAGAGCTGTTCTCTCCTGAAAGGTATCAAACAGTTAATTGATCTATGTTGGCCATAGTAACTGAGCCCACTGCTAGAGTCTCTGAACACATTCAGTCATTATTGCTCCCTCCAACTACTAGCATTCCCTCTCTGACTGCTTTGTGACAGTACCTCCAACTTAAACTGCAATGATTCAGGAGGGCAACTGAACACCATCTTGAGGTTAATTAAGCAAATGCAAATGCTTGCCTCTGCAATGGTTATGCTTTCTGAATGTTTTAAAAAGTGCATTACACACTAGCCCTGCATGCAGTTGCCTCTGATTCTAATTGTATCATGGCTTTCCTTCCTGGAGCTTCCCTTTTCAAACTTCAAATTTTGAGATTAAGAATCCCTGTCAATGTTAATACAAGTAATTCAATAGACCCAGAGCTGGAAGTGCAACTTCTGTTACCCCTCACTGCAACACTGCATACTGTTGGGATGGTTCAGAGTGTCTACTTAATCACACTCTGGGCTTTGAACCTCCATCTCTAGCCACCGAATGAATGGCTTGGACATGATGAAGAGACATGGTGGGCTCATCTTTCTCACTTGCTTGTTGATATTTAGCTGTGACTTCAAGTCTGTCTACACAGTCTGAAAAATTTGTTAGTTAAAGATGGAAATGAATGTTTCAGTAATCCTATTCTGCTTGCAGTTGATTTTCTCGGCTGCAGTAGAGCTGCCATGGCTTCATCACGCAAGTGCCCTGAGCATTTTGTTTGAACATAAGCAGGATTGTATTTTTTTTAGAGATACAATGCAGAGCAGGCCCTTCCAGCTCAGTGAGCTGCACCGCTCAGCAATCTACCTATTTAACCGTAGCCTGATCACAGGACAATTTACAATGACCAGTTAATCTACTAAACGGTATGTCTTTGGAATGTGGGAGGAAACCAGAACACCTGGAGGAAAGCCATGTGCTGATGGGGAGAAATGTAGAAACTCTTTACAGACAACATCAGAATTGAGCTTCCCACCCTCAACCTCTAACACTAACCACTATGCTACCATGGCACCCTAACTTAGGGGAAGTTTCTTGAATGGGTCACTTTCTTGCCAGTCTAAGCTTTGAAAAGATCTAAGAGTTTCACCTTGGAGGCATAAGGTATGGAATCAGACCCTCTTAGACCACTGTCTCCGCTGACCATCAACTACCCAACATTAATCCCATTTTATTCTACCCTATGTTGTTTGACTTTTCTCTTCCTCCCTGAAACAAAATTGTCATCCTCACTCCTGAAATATGTTAACTCTTGAATATTGATCCTTGAAAATCAACACTGTAGATGCCAGAAAGCTTCATAAATAAAAAGTTGGAAATACTAAGGACAAATTGCATTTGTGAGAAGAGAAATGGGAACGATTTCAAGCTGAAGGTCATTTCTCAGAATGACTGGCTATTTCTTGTTGCCACCTTCCCTATATTTATCTATGCCACCCTTAGTACTTATTCTCTTGGGTACTTTTAATGTCACTGTATTGGGTCAGACCTTTTGATGATTTTGTTTTCACAAAACTACTTTCTAACTTTGTTTTTAATTTTCTTCCAATTTATGTTTATGCAGTGAATTTCATATTCCTCTTAACCCCCTGCACAGTTCACCATTTGTTAATCTGTGTGATGTTGTGGCAGTGAGTGAGATGTTTCAGCATTCTGACAGTTGAAGTTCTTTCCACACGATAAATTAATCTCTTAATATAATTACCCTTGTTTGCTGATCTCCTCAGGCAGGGATTCTCTGAAGACCCCTATGGTGGAAGAGGTGGCCGAGAAGGCTACCCTGGTTACTATGCAGACTATTATAGTAGCCAGTATCAGTACAGAGGTAAGAAAAGGACTCTCCTACTTTATTAGAAGACTTGTATTGTTCATTGGATGGTTGGTGAAGTAAAATGGTGGAAAGTGGACACCTTTTAAAGTATTTTAAACTGGCATTGTCTGCGCATGAAATGCGATTTAGCTAGATTTAGAGGTTGAGCATCAGCTACTGTTCTGCCTTTCGGAATATTATCATCAGCCGGATTCTGTCCCTGAGAGAGGTCTAGTGTTTTGAATTATTTGATGTCTGCTAAGCCACAGGGTCAGAAACCTAACAGCTGACTTCATACTGCCTTTGAGGAACATCTTCAATACCATCTAAATTGGTAAATTGATTTATTATTCTCACATGTGCAAGGTATATTAGCAACTTGGTTTTCCCTACCATCCGTAATAATCATTTCGTTAGAATAATGTATTGAGGTAGTACTGGGGAAAACAATAAAAAAATGCAGAATGAAGTGCTACAGTTACAGAGGGAGTGCAGTGCAGGCAGCCAAGGCCACAGTGAGGTAGATTGTGATGTCAAGAAGGCAGGAGACTAGATGGGAGTGTAAATGACAAGGGTTACAATGGGCCAAATGGCCTGTTCCTTAGCTATTTATGCTGAGTAATTCTGTACACTGTCTGGACCTGTTTGTTAGACATTCTGGTTCAGGAACGGATGTCATCACATAACTAGGAAGTAAGAGGATTTCTTTCCTGTTCTAATGAAGGCTCTTGTTGCTTTTGTGTTAATTATTAGTTATGGGTCCTTTGTTACGTTTCTGGACCATCATTTAGACCCGCCCCCCCCCCCACCCCCCCAAGGAGATGGATTCAATTCCTGTTGGGTGGTGTGATATTTTGTTCTTTTATAAACAAAACTAGTCACAGGGGACCTATAAAAGTGACCGACAACCTTTGGGGTTGTCATTAAAATCCAACAGCTTTACTTCTGTCAGTGAAGGGAATTTGACTTCTTTGTGGTTCTGGGTTATTAGGCACTGTGGTTGACTCTTGCCTTCTAAAGCATTTGCTCAGCAGTAGCAATAAATACTGACTTTGTGTTACTAAATGTTGACGTTGTCAATTTTACCCCAAACCAGAAAAGGATTTTGTAATCCAAATTAGTTGATAATTAATGGGGACATTTTGTGTAAGTGTAGAATGTTGCAGCATAAAGCTAAGTTGTGTGAAGAATTGGTTCCATGCTTATATTTATCTCATTAGCTTAAAGTATTTCATCTGATCCAATAATACCGAATCAAATACTGCTCTTCTTGAGTCCACAAATAATTTTATTGCCATATAACAATTACAGCACGGAAACAGGCCATCTTGGCCCTCCTAGTCTGTGCCGAACGCCCTCTCTCAGCTAGTCCCACTGGCCCACACTCAGCCCATAACCCTCCATTCCTTTCCTGTCCATATACCTATCCAATTTTACTTAAAATGACAATACCGAACCTGCCTCTACCACTTCTACTGGAAGCTCATTAATATTGCCTTTTTGAGTGAAACAGAAGGCTCTCCTTTGTAGGGTTGCCCAAGGCACTGTTGATTCCTGGTGTTTTTGCGATGCAGAGGTTCCTCAGAAGTCAAGAATGTGGCATAAAAAACTTAATGTTCGTTTTATTAAGTGTTAATAGAGAAAAGAATGAACAAAGAAAAGAAGCCGGTCGTCTCACACTCAGACTAAATTTAACCAAACTCCATTGATAACAATTAACTTACAAATTAAAGTTGCATGATACCTAGTGAATTAGAACACTACAACACAGAAATTGACCCTTCGGCCCATCTACTCTATGCCAAACTATTAATCTGCCTTGTCCCATAGTCCTCCATATCCCTCCCATCCATGTACCTATGTAGATTTCTCTTAAATGTTAAAATCAAGCTCACATGCACCACCTGGTGCATTTCCACACACTCAACCTGCTGAAGAAAGAAGCTCCCCCCTTGTGTTCCCCTTAAATATTTCACCTTTTCCCCCTTAACCCATGACCTCCAATTCTAATCTCACCCAACCTCAATGGAAAAAAGGCTCTTTGCACTTACCCTATCTATACCTCTTATAATTTAGTATACCTCTATCAAATATCCCCTCAATCTCCTGTGCTCTAGGGAATAAAGTCTTAACCTGTTCAACCTTTCCCTGTAATTCAGGTCCTCAAGTTCTGGTAACAGCCTTGTAAATTTTCTCGAGGCTCTTTCAATCTTAATGTCATCTTTCCTCTAGGTAGGTGACCAAAAACTGCAAACAATACTCCATATTAGGTCTCATCAATGTTTTATACAACTTCAACCTAACATACTGACTCCTGCACTCAATACTAATTTATGAAGGCCAAAGTGTCAAAAGCTTTCTTTAAGTTCCTATCTACCTGTGAAGCCTCTTTCAAGGAATTATGAACCTGTATTCCCAGATCTCTCTGTTCTACTGCACTCCTCAGTGCCTGACTGCTCACCCTGGTTTGTCTCCTGAAAGTGTAACACCTCACATTTGTCTGCATTAATTTCCATCTGACATTTTTCAGCCCAATTTTCCAGCTGTTCCAGATTCCGCTGCAAGCTTTGATAGTCTGTCAAATACACCCTCAATCTTGGTGTCATCTGCAAATTTGCTGATCCAGTTAACCACATTATCATCCAGATCTTTGATACAGATGACAAATAACGCACCCTGTAGCACACCATTAGTCATAGGCCTCTAGTCAGAGGGGCAACCATCTACTACCATTCTCTGGCTTCTCCTGCGGAGCAAATGTCTAATCCAGTTCACTACATCAACAGGAATGCCAAGTGACTTAACCAACCTCCCACGCATAACCTTGTCAGAGGCCTTGCTAATGCCATGTAGACAACATCCACTCCCTTCTCTTCATCAACTTTCCTTATAACTTGCCCAAAACTCGAAGATTTATCTCGTGTTCTTTTTTCTTCCGTGCATAAAGCTGTGTTGACTTTCCCCAAACAGTCCCCCAAATCCTTCTATATCTGGTCCCTTAGAATACCTTCCAATAATTTACCCACTAATGATAATTTCCTAGTGATCCTTACAGCATTTCTTAAACAACAGAACAACTTAGCTCTCCTCCAGTCTTCTGGCACCTCACCCATGGTAAGGACATTTTAAATATCTCTGCTGGGACCCTAGCCTCCCATAGGGTGCGAGGGGACACCTTGTCAGGCCCTGGGGATTTATCCACCCTAATTTGCTTCAAAACAGCAAATGTTATCCATGACCTCACTGCGGCTTTGCCTGATTTCAATAAACTCTGGATCAGTCTCCTGAGTAAATACAGGTACAAAAAAAAAATCCATTTAAGATCTCATTATAATCTCCCATTCTCCTTAATTTTTTTTTATTCCTTCCATGACTGATAAAGTCTTTAAAGATTGGGATGAACTAGGTATTAAGAGTTTTTGGGACCTGTTTATCTCAGGATCTCTTGCCTCATTTGACCAATTGTCAAATAAATTTGCACTCTAGATACCTTCAAATTAGAGATTTTCTACGTTTCCAATTAGTTACTTTTCCTATAGGTCCTGATAAAAATTTACTGGATGATCTTTTAACTTTAAAACCTTTTGTTAATGGTTCTATTACCAGTATCTATAACTTGTTGATTGATTCTGGACAAGACTTTTTAGATAAAATAAAAAAAGCTTGGGAGGATGACCTAAATTGTCAGATTTCTGATGATAGATGGAATAAAATTCTTATACGGGTTAATAAATCATCTGTCTGTGCTCGTCATTCTCTTCTACAATTTAAAGTGGTTCATAGAGCTTACATTTTTAAACAGAAGCTCTCCAGTTTTTACCCGAACGTTTCTCCACTTTGTAATAAATGCAACTCTGCTGATGCCTCTTTAATTCATATGTTTTGGTTTTGCCCTAAAATTGAAAAGTTTTGGCGGGAAGTATTTCATACCTTCTCTCAACTTTTTAGGGTCCAATTTGACCCTAATCCCCTTACTGCCTTGTTTGTATTATTGCAAATGAAGATATAACTTTAAATACTCCTAACCTACAGGTTTTAGTTTTTACCTCTCTTTTAGCAAGAAGAGCAATCTTGTTTAAATGGAAGGAGTCTACCCCTCCTACACATCTTCAATGGCTACGTGATATTATGTCTTATTTAAATTTAGAAAAGATCTGCTGCTCAGTCTTAAATTTGAAACAATCTTTTTATGATATTTGGGGACCTTCCCTAAATTACTTTTCCAATTTATAAAGATTAACAGTGCACAGACTTTTATGTATATTTTTATCTTCTCTTCCTAAGTGAATATATATTTTTTCTAATTATCCATTGTCATCCATCAGCTTTTTTCTTTGGTAGTTGGTAGGGGGTTGACTTTTTTTTATATAAAAAATTTCTTTTATGATGTATGACTTATCTTTACATTTTTGATTACAGGGTGGTATACCTTTATGTGTTATGCTATAACATTTTGATCAATTTTATTACAATATATGAATGTACACAAATTATGTTGAGATATATCTATGTGTTGCACTCTAAATCTTTTTTTTCTTCTGAATAAAAATATTGTAAAAAGAAAAAATGATCTCCCCCATCTCTTTCAGCTCCATGAATAGATTACTGCTTTGATCTTTCTAGGACCAATTTTGTCCCTTGCTACCCTTTTGCTCTTAATATGTCTGTAGAAGTCCTTGGGATTCTCCTGCGAGGAAAAACCTCATGCCCTCTTTTAGCCCTCCTCATCTCCTTGAGTGTTCTCTTGCATTTTTTATATTCAAGTACTTCATTTATCCTATCTGCCTATTCCTGCTACACACCTCATTTTTTCTTAACCAGGGCCTCAGTATCTCTCAAAAACCAAGGTTCCCTAAAGCTGTTATCCTTCCTTTGCATTCTGACAGGAACATACAAAACTCTATACTCTCAAAATTTCACTTTTGAAGGCCCCTCACTTGCCAAGTACACCTTTGCCAGAAAACGCCCTGACTCAATCCACACTTGCCAGATTCTTTCTCCAGTTTAGAATCTCATACTAAGAACCAGACCTATGCTTATCCATAAGTATCTTGAAATTAATGACATTGTGATCACTAGATACAAAGTGTTCCCCTACACAAACTTCTGTCACCTGCCTTGTCTCAATCCCTAATAGGATTTCTAGTATTGTATTCTCTTCAGTTAGCATTGCTATGTATTGAAATTTACCTAAATACATCTGACAGACTCTCTTCAGCTTTTTACAGTATGGGAGACACAGCCAATGTGTGGAAAGTTAAAGTAATCTATTAACACAACCCTGTTTCTTGCAACAGTCTATAAATCTCCATACAAATTTGCTGCTCTAAATCCTACAGATTGTTGGGTAGTCAGTAATATCACATTAACATGGTCATCCTTGTCATGAGTTCCACCCATATGGCCTCAGCAGATGAGCTTTCCGATCTGCCCTATCTAAACACTGCTGTGACATTTTTCCTGAGTCATAATGCCCCTTTAATCCCTCCTGCTCTATCATGTCTAAAACAATGGAACACTGGAATATTCAGCTGCCAATCCTGCCCCTCCTGCAACCAAGTATCACTAATGGCTACAAATGTCATAATTTCACATGCTGATCCTAAGCTCATCCACCTTTCCTACAACATTTCTTGCATTGAAATAATCACAACTCTGAGTATTAGTCCCACCATGCTCAATCTTTTGACTTCTGACTTTTGTATGTAGGAGTAGGCTTAACATCTTTCCCCAAGACTGCTCCACTATCTGCTCTGGCACTCTGGTTCCTATCCCGCTTTCTGCATGGATACTTGTCCTCCTCCAATTCATGTGCAGACAGTCCCTCCTGTACACGTCCCACCTTCCCCGGAAGAAAGCCCGATAATCCAAAAATCAGGCTCCCTACCTCCTATACCATCTCGTTAGCTACATGTGAAACTGCATGATCTTCCTATTTCTGGCGTTGCTTGTACGTGGCATGGGTAACAATTCTTTGATCACAACCCTGGAGGTCCTGTCTTTTAACTTAGCACCTAACTCCCTGAACTCATTTTGCAGGACCACATCACCGTTCCTACCTACGTCATTGGTACTGACGTTGACCACAACCTCTGTCTGCTCACCCTCCCACTTAATAATGTTGTGGATCTGAGATGTCCCTGACCTTATGACCTTAGCACATAAAGGCAACATACCTTTCAGGAATCTCCTTGTCCACAGAGTCTCCTGTCTATACCCTAGATAATAAATTGTCACTACAACTCACCTCTTTTTCTCCTCTTCTGAGCCACAGGGCCAGACTCAGTGCCAGAAACCTAACTGCTGTGGCTATCCTCCACTAAGTCATTCCCCCACCTTCCCTGGGCAGTATCCAAAGCAGTGTACACCGTGGATACTCTGCATTGGCTGCCAATCCCCTTTCACCTTCCCGATAGTCACCTGTATCCTGCACCTTGGGTGTAACTACCTTCCTGTATCATCTGTCAGTCAATCCGTCAGCATCCTGAGTTGTGCACAGTTCATCCAGCTCCAGCTCTAGTTCCTTAACAGGGTCTGAAAGAAGCTGCAGCTGGATGCATTCTTACAAGAGTAGTCAGGTACACTGGAGGTCTCCCTACCTTCCCACGATCCACAAGAAGTGTATTCCACTGTCCTGTTTGGCATCTCCATTGCTCTAATTACGCAATAAGAAAGAAGGAAAATTTTAATTTAAAAAAATCTACCTAGAAACTTTACCTCTTGGCCTTTGTGGGCCAAAGCCTGAACTAACTACTCTAACACTGGCCGCTCCCACAATGGTCACTCTGCTTAAAATTAGCCTCTTTTTATTGGCCTTTGCCAAGTGCCTTCTTATGCACAGTCCATCGTCTCCACAAAAACTGCGATGTGGAGAATGTCCTGGCTGCCCATGCTTGTTTCTTCTGAAGTCTCTCTCCCACTATGTGATCCAATGTCTCCAAGGGAACTGTAGTGCATATAAAGTCCCAAATACCTCAGTTTACTTTTTTTTTCCTGCTATAGAAAACTAAAAAGTGTCAAGGAAAAATATAGAAGGAACTGCGCCATAATTACTGGAAAATTCAGTGAACAATTATAGATGTAGATAATTATCTAATAATACAAGCGAGCATGGGAAAGTTAACTACAAGATAAGTACAAGAAAAAATAACTCTGTATTCTAATCCAACAATGCCATGGTTTTGACACATGTTCCTAAATGTCCTGTAGCTAGTGACTACTGTGCTGCTTGTTGATTCTAGAGAACAGTAGCTACTTCCTTATGATGTTGCTTTCCTGATATCCTGTTCATTATTTACAGTGCCCATAAAAGGTATTCACCCCCTCTGGAAGTTTTCTTGTTTTATTGTTTTACAATATTGAATCACAGTCGATTTTTTTTTTCTCCAGTCCTGCCGAAGTATTCAATTTGGCTTTTTTTTTGACACTGATCAACAGAAAAAGACTTTCGTGTCAAAGTGAAAACAGATCTCTACAAAGTGATCTAAGTTAATTCCAAACATAAAACACAAAGTAATTGATTGCATAAGTAATATGACATACCAAATCATCACTGGTGGAGCCAATTGAGTTTAGAAGTCACATAATTAGTTAAATGGAGATCACCTGTGTGCAGTCAAGATGTTGTAATTGACTGTAGTAAAAATACACCTGTATCTGGGAGGTCCAAATGCTGGTGAGTAGTATCCTGGCAAAAACTACACAGTGAAGACAAAAGAACACTCCAGGCAACTCTGCAAAAAGTTATTGAAAAGCCCAAGTCAGGAGATGGATACAAGTCACTGAATATCCCTTGGAGTACGGATAAGTCAGTCATCAAGAAATGGAAAGATTATGGCACAGCTAGAGCAGGCCATCCTCAAAAACTAAGTAACCATGCAAGAAATGGACTAGTGAGGGAGGCCACCAAGAGACCAATGACAGTTCTGGAGGAGTTACAGGCTTCAGTGGCTGAGATGGGAGAGACTGTGCATACAACCACCATTGTCTGGGTGTTTCACCACTTGCAGCTTGTGGGGAAAAAAACACATGAAATCTTGGCTAGAGTATGCCAGAAAGCATATGGGAGACTCTGAAGTCAGAGGAAGAAGGTTCTATGGTCTGATGAAACCAAACTTGAGCTTTTTGGCCAACAGGCTAAATGCAATGTTTGGTGTAACCACACATGATTAAAAACAAACCATCCCTACTGTGAAGCATGGTGGTGGCTACATCATACTGTGGGGACGTTTCACTGGAAGGCTTGTGAAGGCTGCGGGTAAAATACTTGTAGCAAAATGCAGGAAAATCATGGAGGAAAGCCTGATCCAGTCTGCAAGAGAATTGCAACTTAGGAGAAAGTTTGTTTTCCAGTAAGACAATAACCCCAAGCATTAAGCCAAAGCTACACAGGAACAGCTTAAAAACAACAAAATTACTGTCTTGGAGTGCCAAGTCAGAGTCCAGACCTCAATCCAATTGAGAATTTGTGGCTGAACTTGAAAAGGGCTGTTCACTCACGATCCCCATGCAATCTCACAGAGCTTGAGGTTTTGTAAAGAGGAATGAGGAAAAATTGCAGTGTCCAGATGTGCAAAGATGATAGAGACCTATCCACACAGACTCAAGGCTGTAATTGCTGCCAAAGGTGCATCTACTAAATACTAACTTTAGGGTGAGTAATTATACAATCAATTACTTTGTGTTTAATTATTGTAATAAATTTAGACCAATTTGTAGACATCTGTTTTTACTTTGACACTAGAGTCTTTTCTGTTGATCAGTGTCCAAAAAATATAAATTAAATCCATTGTGATTCAATGTTGTAAAACAATAAAACATGAAAACTTCTGGGGGAGGGGGGAGCGGTGAATACTTATTTGTGTATCATAACCAAATACAAACAAAAAAATTATCTTGCCACTGCTTCTATGTCTTATAGTCTTACTACTTTGCTTCTTGTAAAAGATTGCACTATGTAGATTGGCAGCCTTATAGTAACTACACTACAATAAGTGATTTGGTGTTTGTAAAGCATCCTAGGATGCTGACATAATTCCCACGTTCTCCTTTGCACTTTTCTTCAGAACGTACCTTGAAGTATGCTTAATTAATTTTTGTTTGTTGTTAGACCTAGCTCAATGGGAGAGGTATGACCTTGGTGCCTATGATTCTCGATACAGAGACTATAGAGATTACGACCGTCCGTATTGGTACTATGGACCTTACCAAGCACGGGATCCTTATTATCGGGAGCCTTATGGCGACAGGTGAATGAGATTTCCCACACTTAGGCGTTTCTCTGCTCTCTTCTCCCTTTTTTAGGTACCTCAGTGGAGCCATGGTTCCTTGATATGTTAATACAACTGAGTGTATGGAATGAGAGTGTGAGAGCGAATGAGCTCCAGGAAACTTTTAGTCATGGCAGATCATTGAACTAGAAAGGCTGCTGCACAGATTCACCAGTGTGATTTTTGGACTGAAAAGATTCGATGTTTAGATCCTTTGTGTATGGAGGACCAAGAGATTATCCAACAGGGATTTTTAGTATGGTTTAAGGAATTAATAAAGTTGATAGACTATTACAGAATAAAGGGTATAATGTTGAAATTAGAGTTTTGCAATAAAGCATTTCCACAAATAGGATCAGGGAAATCTGTCTTTATTCTCCCTTTTATCATCCTGCCAGAAAAAAAACAACACTGACAGTTTGCAATTTAACAACTTAATACTAACAAAGGGTCAGAGGTTATCTAACAAAGTGAAAGGACGTGCTGGTGGGGTTATCCTATCTCATTTTGTTTTTGGCTATATTTGAAACATCATTGAGGAATGGTGGTGAAAATGGGAGGGCAGCTTGTTTCAAAGGAAAACTCTTAAAATGTATTTTGCAATTTTGTGATGTCTGTTCCTGATGTGTTTCTGCATCTTGGTTCAGAGTGTGAAATGCTCAGTGAAATGCTTAATCTTAACATTGGCTGCTGTAATCCTCAGCCTACAGAGATTTAGACAATGTGCGGTGCATGAAAGTCCTGTCTATTTCTTTGGCTGTCAGTAACTTCTGCCTCTCCAACGCTGCCTGGACCATTATGAGTAGACAATTCCACTTCCTCTCCCGCAAAGCTAAATTTAAATGATGATGTTCATTGTTCCTGTCTCAACTGTTGAACTTTATTTCTGTGGCAATCTCTGTACAAGTCAGAATCTAGTTCATTTCCAACTTACATGATGAATATCAATCAGAAATCATACTTGTGCTCTTCCAGTGAGTGAATCCTCCGCAGGCATTCACTGTGTTACACACCCCTGACTTCTGAACATCCTACATACAAATGGAGCTCATAATATTAAATTAAAAACTGATGTACATAAAATACCAATTGTTTCCTCTTTATATACCTCTTTCCACTTTTAATAATTGTTTATCAGGCTATGATGCCATTCATTGCTGCTACATGGAGGCATGGTTACGATGTTGAGTGATTTTTGTGTATGTTTCAACTTGCAGAGAAAATTAACTTATAGGTGACTGTAAGAATGGAACGCGGTTGTTACCCAGGTGCGAGTGATGAGTGTTTCTATAAAGATTATCTCCCTTTAAGTAAAACAGTACTCCAGTGGATTTTGTTTAATAGGCGGAATGGGTATGAGGAGCTCTGGCAGTATGACCCTCGCTATGACAGCAGTTTTGATGAAAGCAGCCGGCGAGATCCATACCCTGATGAATTTGACCGGCGCAGTACACACAGTGAACAGTCCGCTCACAGTGGTCTGAGCTCCCACAGTGTGAGGAGTCGCCGTAGCAGCTTCAGCTCCCAGTCTCAGCAGGTGAGTAGCGTGATTCATGGGAATACTGGTCAGAGTGGGCATGTAGAGAGACATGCCCAATTCAAATCTCACTGGGGAAAGTGATAGCTCCAAACAATGCTGCTCATTTTTATTTATGGTTATATAAGTATTGATTTTGTTTTGTCCTCAATATTGTTTTATTTTCTTCCTTATACATGATGATGACAGATGCAGGCTGTGGTTGACCATGAACAAGTGACTAATTCCTCTGGGAGTTCTTGTGCATTTGTTAAATAGTAATTTTGGAGTTTAAAATAAGAATTGTGACTTTGATTATAATTCCAGGATTGTAATTGCACTGTAATCTTGACTTTCTGACACATTGATAGATTTACAGCATGGTGTTTGCACAGACTGTTTCCATTTACATTTTTCAGCAGTAGACTTGATGGTGGGATTGTATGTAAATAGTTCTGTGTGTGAGTGCAAAATGGACTAATTGTCTATTGGACTTCATCTTGTGTAGAGCCAGGTTTACAGGAGCCAACAGGAATTGGCTGTCCCATATGAACAACCAAGCCAGACGACCCTTGCTACTGATTATACATATGGACAATACTCGGAAAACACTGTGCAGCCTAATTACTCAGATTATCAGTATGGATATCCAGCGGAAACAGGATGGCAACCTGTGGAGAGAAGTATGTTCATCTGCTCTTTAATGGATCTCTGTGTGTACAGACATAAAATCTAGCTTGGAAAGCAGGGGTGTGGTATATTGAACTGACATCTCTCTGAATAAAGGTATGAAATAAAATTGAGGGGTGGAGGGGAATTTTAAAATTATAGAAAGCTTGTTAATTGTATGCAGTTAATAGCATACCTGGGCTAGTATATAAGGTATCAGAGGCTGTAAATAGAGATACCTAGAAATAAGTCATTGTTTGTCAAAGGCAATCCTTCTCATTAAAACTTCTTCTCCCTCGACTAGTTCCACCAAGACCTGTGACTCCAGAGAAGTATACAGTTCCTCATCTTTGTGTCCGGTTTGGTCCTGGAGGACAGTTGCTGAAAGTGTTGGGCAACCTCCCATCAGAAGGACAGCCTGCTTTAGTTGAAATACATAGCCTGGAGGTACTGTGAAGAGTATAGATTATACACAACAAGGATCATAATTCCTCTTCCAGTGTTCATAACAATATTTTGCTTTGACTTGATTTTTTTTCATTCTGTTCTGATCTTTATCGGAGTCAGCCAGCTATTTGGCATGTCTCTTAATACTGCACCATCGAGCTAGTTAAAAAGCAAAGAAATTTGATGCTAGAAGTTTGAATTGGAAACGAAATGCTGGAGATACTCAGCAAATCATGCAGTATCTGAGGAGAGGGAGAAAAATGAGTCCCTGTTAATCATAGCTGACCTATCTGGAATACCCCCTGAGACAACCCTGACAATATACCTGTCACTTTGTTCCATGAGGCCATAAGACATAGGAGCAGAATTAGGCCATTCGGTCCATCAAGTCCGCTCTGCCATTTCATCTTGGTCATTCTTCATCTGCCTCTGATTACTAACATTCCCTTTGTTCTCCCACCTCACATATTGCTGCAATTTAAAGCATGCTTTCTGTTTCCTTTTCTGTTGAAAGGTTGTCCACCTGCATTAAATTTTCCTCTTCATAGACACTGTTTGCTTTGCTGAATCTCTCCAGCATTAAGTCTTTAATGATCATCATGCGGAAGCCTGGACATCACGTATAAAGGCACGGGTTTCTGCTGTTGAATTTTCACCTGTGTTATAAATAGTAGATTTGAACAGTTGGGCAAGTGCCAAACAATGTTAGGTGTGGGAGGGGAAGCTGGGAAGGACGTGCCCAACCTCTGCCTTACCTCTCTGTTTATTGGCTTTAGCTCAGTTTTGGCAAAGGTTTGGGGAAAGAGTTGGCCATCCATCACCAATCGTATTGTGGGCAGGAGACTATTATTATTATTTTAAATATTTTATACTGTGCACAGGCATTATAGAAAGCAAATCTATTTTTGACTGGAAAATAAATATTTAAATCCCATTGATGAGGAGTTAACAATTTCAAGTAAATGCTGGAAATTCTCAGCACACTAAAAGGGTAAAAGCTTTGTCTTATCTTTGAATCTCAGAGAGACAGCTTTTCCTCTGAAATTAAAACCCAGAAGAGCACAGCTTTGTTAGAAGTACTTCTGGCTGAACTGTTCTGGCCCAGCTTGAATGAGGAGAATCATGGAGGAGGGAATCCAAAATTTTGATGGTATAAGATGCTTGAATTAATATTCAATAAAGAAATTAAATCTTGCACGCAGTTGACTTGTATTGTTCTGTTTCCAGACAATACTGCAGCAGATGCCTGAACAAGAGGAGTTGAGGAGCTTCCCAGGACCATTAGCAAAGTAAGTCTTTTGACTCCATACCAGAAGAGAGATTCTAAACACAAGAACAATAATATATAATATAGTTCAAAACTTTTTTGAAAATTCAAGGGGCATTGGCTGTACTGGCTGAGGCGGCAATTAATTGCCCCTTTGAGAAGATGGTGGTGGTGGACTCCCTTCATAAGACTTTGCAAACCGTGTGGTATGTGTATACCCACCCTCCCCCCCCCCGTGCTGTTTGGGAAACGATCCAGGATTTTGATCCAGTGGCAGTGAAGGAACAGTAATATACCTGGTGCCAAATATCTGGTAAAAGAACCCAAGTAGATGTTAGGTTGTCACCTAAATCTCAACAGGTTCTCCTGACATCCATATGACAATTAAACCTGCTTTCCTTGCCCACTTGAGGCCTATGTAATTTCATACCAGTGCTCTCAACTATTTAATCTTATGCATTTTGCACAGCCTTTTTCTTCACTGTCTTGTATAATTTATGTTGATGTTCAATTTTCTATACCTTAGTGCCTGTGATGTTGCTGCAAGCGAGCTTTTCATTGTACCTGTAACTCGCTGTATTTGTGCACATAAAATAAGCTTGACTTGGCCTAGTAAGCAGCTCTTTATCTCTCAAGCATTTTAGTCTGTTTATATATTATTAATAAACAAAAGAACAAAGGTAACAACTGGATGATTTCTAGCATCACAGTGCATTCATAATTCTTCCTTTGAGTTGCACGTTATTTTCATTCATCTAGATCTTCACACCAACACACCCAAAATGAGTGTTAATCTCTGCTGTCTTTGAGCTGCATTCAGGTGAATGGGGTGTTTAATCCATTCATGCATTTGGAGACATAGTATGGCTATATCCACACTAGACCGGATAATCTGTAACTGAAGCTTTTTCTCTTCGTTTTGACTCTCTGTCCACACTGAAAGAGCGTTTTCCTCCCCCAAAGACAAAGCTTTTCTAAAACGCTCTCCAGAGCGTTTAAATCTGAAAACGCCAATTGGCCAGTGTAGCGTGTACGGGGTAAATGAAGCTTTTTAAAAACAGTGTCATGACGTGCCGGAACAGACGGTGACAGCAGTGCAGCATTTCCTAGTTTTCTTGTACGCAACCTCCAACACCACAACAACAATGGCTTCAGGAGACTGTCCCTGAGCAGAATGTTACTGCGGCTTTGCAGTAAGAGAGAATTTCAATCCCTCACACAACCTAACAATTTCAGAACAGAGGGCAATGAGACTGAAGCCAGAAGAGTTAGAAATGTACTCACCAAATACTTTGACCCATAACTTAGTGAATAAATAAGTATACTCAGTTTGCCCTGTTTTCTGTCTTTGCTTGTATGAAGGTGGTTTACCTATTTATGCAAGCACTTCTGACAATAGATGTGTTAAATCCTAATGTAACTTTGTATGGAAATACAAAATAACACTGATGCAGCCATGTTTAATACGTTTAACAAGGTGCTTTATTAATGTATTGCTTGTGCAAGCATTCAATAGATGCAATTGTTACTACTTCCAAAATGTAATTTTTAATTAGTAGCTTATGTTTTTGCATAGACGTGAAAACGTTAAGGCCAAAAAAGGAAAATTGTAAGTTTCACTTTTACTCAGATAAAAATAAAATCACTTTTGCCCAGTAACTCGTTTTATTGCACATGTTAAATACAGCAAAATAATACAGAAAGACATGGCAAAAGTAAAGGCAAACAAATGAGGTAACAGCAAATTTCACTTCTGCCCAGTAACAAGCCTTATTGCATTTAGTTGTAGCTGTTGTCCCTTTCATCGGTGAAGAAACTATGGCCGTAGGAAATGCTTCCAATACTGTCCGTGAACTCCCTGTCGATTGCTTCCATACACTCCAGTATTTGATTTTTTTTTTGTTTTAAGTTCTCCTGTGCGAGAGCCAACAGCTGTCTGTTGTTTGGCAATTTCCTTTAAAGTTTTTCTAGTCTATAACTGGACAAACACGCTCCAAGACTTTCACGGCGAGGTTTGACACCAAACATGTTCCTTGTTTTCTGTAGATATGTCCTGCACATGCCCAGTAGGAGGAGATTAGCCCAAATACCCGTTTTAATATGGACGGAGGTATTTTCAAAAACGATTGGTGTGGACGCCTATTGTTTTTACGCGAAACTGGTGTTTTCAAAATTATCCGGTCTAATGTGAGCGTAGCCTCAGGTTACTGGGGGTGTTTCCTGGTCTGCAATTAACCACAAAATGCAGCTCCAGAAAGACCATTGTTCTGAGCTGTATTCTTAAATTCAGTCTAAATTTAATCAGATGTGAAGACTGATTGCTGTTGAAAGTAGTATTTGTGTATTCCCTAACTCCAGAATATGCAACAGTCCCTTCTTATTGCCCTCCTGAACACAAAAAAAAATTATTCCAGAAAAGGCCAAACTTTGAGGATCTAATCAAGAAGGGCAGCAGAAATGCCCTGTACTATGGACCCCCTTCCCCTGTTAACTAATACTGAGATGCTTGTGTCTGGAAATGATTAATGTTCTCCAAGTGCGATTTGGCTAAGGCAATATCATGTTCTTGGCCTATTTTATTGATACAGACTTTCACCTTTGTTCATACTGAGTGCCTTCAGAGCAGCGATATTTGGCTTGCTTCACGAATAACAACACACCCATAATTTTTAATAATGCTTTATTACTTGTGATCTGATTATAGGAATTTACCACTGTCCATTAAGGGAGGTATTGGGACATTTTAACATAACCATGTGAATGATTCCAGGAATGAGTTACCATATGAGGAACATCTGGCAGCTCTTGGGCTGTGTTCCATGGAGTTCAGGAGAATGGGGGAGGATCTCATAAAAACATTCCAAATGTTAAAAGGCCTGAACAGATTAAATATGGCAAAGTTATTTCCCATGGTAAGGGAGTCTAGAACGAGAGGGCACGGCTTCAGGATTGAAGGATGTCCATTTAGAACAGAGATGTGGAGAGATTACTTTAGTCAGAGGGTGGTAAATCTGTGGAATTTGTTGCCATGTGTGGCTGTGGAGGCCAAGTCATTGGGTGCATTTAAGGCAGAGATAGATAGGTTCTTGATTAGCCAGGGCATCAAAGGGTATGGGGTGAAGGTGGAGGAGTGGGGATGACTGGAAGAATTGGATCAGCCCTTGATTGAATGGTGGAGCAGACTTGATGGGCTAAGTAGCCTGCATCTGCTTCTGTGTCTTATGGTCTTTGTTCCTTTATCTTAGTCCTTCATATCCACCATTGAAAGCTGGGACGTAGTATAAATCTCTGCAGTACATTTTAAGGTGCACCCTAAAAATTTATGACTGTTAGCTTTTTCCCGTGTTGATTTGCTTCCATTGTTAAGTAATCCACATCTCAGGTTCCCTGTACAACTCCTGATTAAGTCATTACTGTGCTGAGCATTCTGTGAACTTTCAAGTTGAGATCTGATTTTTCTTTAGGGAAGAGACTCATAAAGTTGATGTTATCAACTTTGCTCAGAGCAAGGCGACAGAATGCCTAAGAAATGAAGAGCTTCTGGATAAGGAGTCTGCCAACTTGTTATGGGAACTGATTGTCCTACTATGTAGACAAAATGGGGTGAGTTTCCATATTTTGCGAGTTTTCTAGAATTGATGCCCTCTCCTTTGCCTAGCTCTATTTGTATTAATTGCTTTGCTTGATATGTGATTGTTTGATTTCAGCATTTTGTATTAGACAGCTTCTACTATGACATCCTCGAAACTGGGTTTTTAAACTTGTCTCATTTTGCGGGTGTAAGGAATGCAGACAGGGATGAGGATAGTATGCATAAGCTATACAACAAAGGATGAGAATGAATTGTCTTTTTGTTGTTACGTACAGTACATCTACAGGTGTTGATGGGTGTTCCTTGAGACTAAATTTAACAGATTTCCAAGTAACACACACACAGTGCTGGAGGAACTCAGCAGGCCAGGCAGCATCTATGGGGAAAAAAAAGTGCAGTCGACATCTTGGCCCGAAATGTCGACTACTTTTTTCCATAGATGCTGCCTGGCCTGCTGAGTTCCTCCAGCACTTTGTGTATGTTGCTCTGGTTTCCGGCATCTGCAGATTTTCTCTTATTTGAGATTTCAAAGTAACTTTTATTATTAAAGTACTTGTATATCACCATATACAACCTTGATTCATTTTCTTGTGGGCATAATAGAATAACAACAATAATGTGGTGGCATCCGTCGGTCTTGACAGGGTCGGCCTGGGCAGGGTTGTATGGGAGACCGGCAGTTCCCCAAGCTGCAGGCCTTCCCCTCTCCACGCCACCGATGTTGTCCAAGGGAAGGGCACTAGGACCCAAGCAGCTTGGCACCAGTGACGTTGCAGAGCAATGTGTTGTTAAGTGCCTTGCTCAAGGACACAAACATGCTGCCTCAGCTGAGGCTCGTACCAGTGACCTTCAGGTTACTAGTCTGATGCCTTGCCCACTAGGCCACGCCAACACAACAACAACAACAACAACAATAATAGAATTCGTGAAAGACCACCCAACTTGCACATTCACCCAGAGTGCAGAAGACAGCAAATTGTGCAAGTACAAAAAGAAATAATATAAATAAGCAATAAATATCAAGAACAAGAGATGAAGAGTCCTTGAAAGTGAATCCCTAGGTTGTGGAAACATTTCATTGATGGGGTGAGTGAAGCTATTCCTTTTGGTTCAGGAGCCTGATGGTTGAGGGGTAATACCGGTTTCTGAACCTGTGTGAGTCCAGAGACTCCCGTACCACTTTCCTGATGGCAAAAGAGAGAAAGATGCTGGGTAGTGGTGGTGGGGGGTGTGGTAGGTCCCTGATGATGGATGCTGGTTTCCTGTGACAGTGTTTCATGTTGATGTGCTCAGTGGTTGGGAGGGCTTTACCTGTGATGGGCTGTGATGTCAATATTGTATGTCAATATACTCTTTACTTCACATCTATAGAAGTTTGAAAGAGTTAGATGTCATGCTAAATCTTCACAAGCTCTTAAGGAAGCAGAAGCATCGCCTTTCTTTATTTGCAATTGCACTTAAGTGTCGAGCCCAGGGCAGGTCCTCTGAAGTAATAACACTAAGGAATTTAAAGTTGCTAACTTCCTCCAACTCTAATCCTCTGATGAGTACTGACTCATGGACCTCTGGTTTCATCCTTCTGAAGTCTATAATCAACTCCTTGGTCTTGCTGACATTGAATAAGAAATCGTTATATGACATGACTCAGCTAGATTTTCAGTCTTCCTCCTTTGTACTGATTTATCACCGCCTTTGATTCGTCCTATGACAGTGGTGTCATCAGCAGACATGAATATGCCATCGGAGTTGTGCTTAGTCACAGTCATGAGTGTGAATGGCATAGAATGGGGCTAAGCACACAGCCTTCTGGTGTACCTGTGCTGATGAAGATCGTGAATGAGATGTTATTGCCAATCTGAACTGACTAGTGTCTGCAGGTGAGGAAATCCAAGATCCAGGAGCATTTGAAAGAAGTGCTTTGCCAAGGTCACAAGATGAGGGAATGACGTCAGATTGTCTGGATCCTTGAAATGGCAATCTGGAAGAATAGTCTTGTTAAACTATCAAGCCCCATCTATAGTTGAATGGTGTGAATCTGGTCAATCATGCCAGCACCAAAAGATTAGTACTACTGCTTAGACATCCCGGCATCCCAGCAGTTCTCGTGTCCCAACTGCTTCAGTGTCTGCAGATCCAGAATTGGCCTCTACGGTCACCAACGATTGTGCCGTCACACTTGACGACCCTTCTTCCCTCCTAATCTTCGCAAGCGAAGAACCAGTCATCCATCCACTGCTCAGACAGCACTGACGGTCTGAGGTATCCACCTGCTTCAAGCAGGCTTCGGTTACACTGGTGCCTAAGAAATTGTGGTAACCTGACTCGGTGACTATCATCCAGTGGCACTTACATCCACTATGATGAAGTGCTTTGAGAGGCTGATCATGAAACATAACGACTTCTACCTGAGAAGCAACTTTGATCCACTCAAATTTGCCTACCGTCACAACAGGTCAACAGCAGATGTCATTTCATTGGCTCTTCACTCAATCCTGGAACATCGGACAGAGAAGATGCGTTATGTCAGGATGCTCTTCCTTGACTACAGCTTGGTATTTGATAGTCATCCCCTCAAAGCTAATCAATAAGCTTCAACTCTTGGGCCTCACTGCCTTGTGCAACTGGATCTTTGATTTCCTCACACACACCGCAGTTGGTTCGGATTGGCAACAACATCACCACAATCTATAGAAAAGACTGGTTGATATGGGTGCTCCCTCCCTCCCTCACCCCCCCACCCACCATTGATCATATCTACACAAAGTGTTGTCATAGGAAGTCAGTATCCATCTTCAGGGATCTCCCTTGATCTCTCCTTGCTACTGCCATCAGGGAGAAGGTATAGGATCCTCAAGACCTCCACCACCAGGCTGAGGAATAGTTACTGCTCCTCAACTAGAGGCTCTTGAACTGGAGGGGATAACTTCACTCACCCCATCGCTGAACTGTTCCAAAATCTATAGACTCAATTTCAAGGACTCTTCGTCCCATGATCTTTATTTATTGTTTGTCTATTTATTACTTTTTTAAAAATTTGTTGTATTTACAGAGTTTTTTTTGCACATTGGTTGTCTGTCCTGTTGGGTGTGGTCTCTCATTGATTCGATTGTTTTTTTTGTTACTATGATTGCCAGCAAGAAAATGAATGTCTGGGTTGTATATGGTGACATATGTACTTTGATAAATTTACTTAGAACTTTACATGTATTTCCATTTCTCCAGTTTAACTCACACATAGTGCTGATGGAACTCAGCACGTCAGGCAGCAGCAGCTATGGAGAGGAGTAAACAGTCAATATTTCAGGCCGAGAACCTCCATTACGGATTCTTTTGAAGGACCTTGGCTTGAGACGTTGATTGTTTATTCCTCTTCATAGATGTTCCTTGATCTGCTGAGTTCCTCCAGTATTTTGTGTGTGTTACTCTGGATTTTCAGCATCTGCAGAAACACTTTGTGTTTTCCATTTATCCTCATCCTCTTGGGGAGTTGGTAATGCTGGATGCTTGCTGGTTGAGTGCTTCGAGGATCAGAACTTAATAATAATTGTTTTTTGCATGGGATTAAACTTGTAAGCAAAAGGGTTTATTGACATCAATGTGCATTACAGACAGTTATTGGTACAGACATTGCAGAGCTCCTGCTGAGGGAACACCAATCCGTCTGGCTTCCTGGCAAATCACCAAATGAAGCCAATCTGATTGACTTCAACAATGACTTGGTCCCACGTGCTGAGGATGAGTCCTGTGCATCTCTCCTTGCTGACAGCTTCCTTGATAGCAATGCAGTGGAGTGTACCAGCAAGGACACGGAACGCTTCAGGGAGTTGCTGCTCTTTGGCCGAAAGAAGGTAAATTTTCTGATTCAGATCTTCTGTCCTTGTTGGGTGATGCCTGTTCCAATGAAAGAGTTCGAGGTAGGGAGGTTGGGCAGCATGGCATATCCCTTTCGGGGAGTCGCCTTTGTTAACTGAGATGTGTTTGCAGGATGCTCTGGAATCTGCAATGAAGCACGGTCTGTGGGGTCATGCTCTGTTACTCGCCAGCAAAATGGACAGTCGGACGCACGCAAAGGTCATGACCAGGTAGGGTCTCTATTCAACGATGTCCAAAGTTACCATTTGTGTTTAACGCATGAATACAGTTACCAAGCAGAAACTGTATTAAATGTGTGCAGACCACATTTGTGGAACTGTGCAGTATTGCAGTTTTGACGTCGCCAAACCACTGGAGAAGGTATGAGACAAGTAGTCTTAACATTTATGTCCAAACACATTTTTGCTCAAAACCTCATCAAAGCATTTACACACATGAATTATTTACCAATGTAACCTCAGCAACTGTCAAATTGATATAACAGAAGCCTTCATTATCGAGTAAAAACCACACCCCTCCTTGTTCAGCATACAGTGGATCTCCTTGTTTAACAGCACCCACCCCCACACACCCCTAACCAATTGGATTGGCTTCTTTCGATCACTTGTTGTTAAGATATAAATCACTTACAAGCCTAAGGAAATTTTTATCAACCCAAAACAAGATAGAGCTTTTAGTAAAGTTTATCCCTTACAGAATCAAAAGCTTTGTTCATTCAACAAGAAACAGATTTTTACATTCCCTTTTATGTCTCCATTAATTTTTTATGGTTACAATATTTTGTTGCACATGGATGTGGAAGCTAAAAATACTTTTTAATATGAATTTAAAGCAACTGCATCTGGTAATTTTTGCTAAAGTCTTTATTTAGAAACTCAAGGTGAAGCCAATGGCTTTTACTTCCAGTGATCAATACTTTGTTAGATTTTATAATTAGCACTGCCTTACTCTGCCGTCTGATACAGTCTGTCTTCTTAACCAAACACAGTAAGCCTGCACTAAAATATTTATATCCACAATTTTAAGGTTGATGTTAGCGCTGAGAGATTTACTAAAAGAATAGGTAAACCTTTCAAAGAGAAGGCGGTGCTATCCTGAATGAGGCCCTGAAGGGGTTTAAAAGAGGGAGTCTAGCAATGTTTTCTCTTGGACGGGAAGCGTATAATTAGGGCACAATTAAAACATAAACATTAAGATTTGCAAGGGGAAGTCTCTATCCAGAATTGATCTGAATCTCATTACCACAAGAGCGTGGTTCAGGCAAATACTATGAATGAGAAACTGAATAAGTATCAGGGTGAATGGAATAGTTTGAGACAGGTGTTCCTCATTGTAAAATTTTGTGTTCTGGTTACCCATCACTGTTTGTGGGGTGAGTAATTGGGATAGGCCATGCAGATATAACTGTCCCACATAATCAAAACTAAAGAAAAATTTTACGGATGCTAGAAATCTGAGATTAAAAACGTGCTTGATATAGTAAGCAGGTTGGACAATATCAGTGAGAGACAGTTAACGTTTTAGGTTCCATGATCCACCAGAAATGGAAATATACCAAAATATGTTAAAAGATGGAGAAAAGTGGAGAGAACATGAATAATATAACTGTGTGATATGTAGTAAAATTGTCCAAGTGACATTGCTCTGTTGTGATCTAGTTCATGAGAGCAAATTAGAGGGGGAAAATCAAAAGACCACTCAGCAAGTTGAACAGAATATTTGGCTTTATCCTTTATGTCCCCATCTTGATGAGCTCAGCTGTTTGGCTGCCTGGAGTAGGAGTCTTCATCCCAGAAGTGGACCTTTCACTTGCCTCCACAATTTCTGATGCATATGCCCCTTCTGGTCCCTTGCCTTCTAGATCTTCTCATTGCTAACTGTTTATGTGACATTCTTGTCTCAATTTTTCCCATCACCATTGCTTACTATAATCCACACCTCTCTGAAATTGCAGCACTCTGCTCGCTAAGAACCAACCTCAACATTGTTGTTAAACTGGCAAAGGGTAATATTGTTTTCATATGACAAACTGACCATGACCTTGCAGAGGCCAAGTAGTGTCTCTTAGATTCTTCCACTTCCTTCTGGATTATCCCTCCACTGCTGGACATCAGGCCAGTGTCCCCATCCTTAGATTTAAAGTCCCTCTAAATACTCCAGAATTAACCTCCCAATCCTGTAAAATCCACTTCCTTCTCCAACTCTCCAAGATCCCCAAGGAGGTGTGTATGGTAGACCCAATACTCTCTCCTCCACCTCTGACACCCTCACTTTCTTGCCGCAGCAAGGATAAATATTCCCCTGCCACTGGTCTGTACATTCAACGAAGTATCCGCCATAATTTCTGCCACCTTTCAGTGAAATTCCACTACCGGGCACAATTCAGAATCAGGTTCATTATCGCCAGCATTCTTGCCCCGTCTACTTCTTACCCCTTCATTTCCTTTTTAGTGCTCTCAAGAGGCTATCCCTTCTCCCATGTTTGCCTTTCCATTTCCTTCAATCGCCCTGTCTCCCTTTCTCATCTCATGTGCAGCCACCAGAGATGCAATGCTTGCCCTTTTACCACATCCCCTTCCTATCATCCAGTGACGTGAACTGAAGTTCCAGGCAAAGCAGCAATTCCATTTGAGTATGTTGCATTTGTTGCTGGTGATGTGTTGTATGTGTTTGTTATCTGCTTTGCAGAACACTGTTTGTTTTGCAAGAGCGACCTGAGGTTCCAGTTGCTTGTTAATTATTTATTCCAGTCCCTGTGTGATGTACCGTAATATAGCTTCCTCCATAGTTCTAACAAAACCTATTGTAAGCTTGTAAAATTGAACCCATCATATTAGGACTGAGTTTCAGACGATCAGGCTTTCCTTTTTGTATCAGAGCTGATCAGTACTAATGAAAAATCATCTATTATCTTGGTTTAGTTCTACACAAATGCCTGAGGATCTGGGTATTTCCAGCAACTGCTGGGCCCTGCATCTCTTAGTTCCAATGTGTTTTATTTTTCCTCTATTGGCCCTTGGCGATAGATGACAATTGGAACCGTCGTGTCACCTGGACAAGTTTAGTTCCTGCTCTATAATCAGAAAAATTCCTTTATTTTCACCATCCTTCCCTCTGTCTGCAACATAAAATACACTTTTTTTCACCTCATTATAGATTTGATGAAAGGCTTTTGACTTGGAGCTCGAGTTCTGTTTCTTTATAGATGCTGTCTAACTTGATTATTTTTAGCTCCTTGATTTTTATTCTTGCTATAAAAGTAATAGTTGTAATTTTTATATGCTTTTGTTATGACTGTAGACTAAATTGCTTCCATTACGAAACTGCTTCACGCTTTAAAAATTCATTTGCCAGCGGCAATATTAGTATGTGGATCGAATAATTATAATATGACAAGACTATGAAGACATCTCTGCACAAATTAAGTAAAACTTTACAATGGGGATAAAATGAACCATTTTGTATTTCAAAACTGTTAAAAGATATATAAACAAGAGGTTTTGTAGATGCTGGATATCTTGAGCAACACACCAAATTATGGAGGAATTCTACAAATCAGGCAACATCTATGGAAGGGAATAAACACACAATGTTTTGGGCCAAGACCCTTTATTAGGACTAGAAAAGGAAGGGGCAATAGCCAGAATAATATATAAAATATTCATTTAATATCATAAGCTGCTTAAGCTGACCACTGCAGCTTAAGGTTTTTGCTAATTATCCCACAGCAGTTGTCCTGTGTTCATGCTGTTCTCACTTGCCTTCAAGTCGCCTTCTTCACCCCAATATTGTTTTATTCAGTAATAAGAGAAGCAAGACTGCAAGGCATATGGGATTGGCTTGGTGCTGAATCTGGGCTTTTCATTTTGAGCTTCTTTGGTGTCTCAGTGAGTAAATACAGGTGTGTCCCCTTTACAAAGGTAGAGCCTTCCTATGAAATGTTTTTTAAGCTGAAATGGCATAAAGCGAAGAACCATTAATTTATATGAGAAACATTTTTTTAAAAGCGAAAATCCTCTTTGTAATGCAAAAACTGATTGCTAACATAGATCTTTTGTAAAAGCGAAGTGGCATAAAGCGGGGAACACCTGTACACTCATTGGCCTTTAATATATTGGTGAGAAGCAGAACAAGTGTTACACCTGCCCAAACACTTCCTCCCTCACCACCATTCAGGACCCCAGATAGTCCTTCCAGGTGAGGCGACACTTCACCTGTGAGTCGGCTGGTGTGGTATACTGCGTCCGGTGCTCCCGGTGTGGCCTTTTATTTATTGGTGAGACCCAACGCAGACTGGGAGTCCGTTTTGCTGAACACCTACTCTCGGTCTGGCAGAGAAAGCAGGATCTCCCAGTGGCCACACATTTTAATTCCACGTCCCATTCCCATTCTGATATGTCTATCCATGGCCTCCTCTACTATCAAAATGAATCCAAACTCAGCTTAGAGGAACAACACCTTATTTACCGGCTTGGTAGCCTCCAACCTGATGGCATGAAAGTTGACTTCTCTAACTTCTGTTAATGCCGCTTCTCCCCATTTCTTACCCCATCCCTGACATATTTAGTTGTTTGCCTGCTCTCCATCTCTCTCTGGTGCTTCCCCCCCACCTCTTTCTCCTGAGGCCTCCCGTCCCATGATCCTTTCCCTTCTCCAGCTCTGTATCACTTCCGCCAATCACCTTTCCAGCTCTTAGCTTCATCCCACCCGTTCCGGTCTTCTCCTATAATTTCACATTTCCCCCTCGCCCCACTACTTTCAAATCTCTTATTATCTTTCCTTTCAGTTAGTTCTGATGAAGGGTCTTGGCCTGAAACGTCGATAGTGCTTCTCCTTATAGATGCTGCCTGGCCTGCTGTGTTCCACCAGCATTTTGTGTGTGTTGTTTGAATTTCCAGCATCTGCAGATTTCCTCGTGTGTATATTCATTGGCCACTTAACTAAATCTGTTCTGTAATGCAACTCAAAGCATAGAAGCATGCAGGCATAGTCAAGAGGTTCATTTGTTGTTCAGACTAAGCATTAGAATGGGAAAGAAATGTGATCTAAGTGACTTTGTGAAATGTGGTGCTAGATGGGGTGGTTTGAGTATCTCAAGCTGCTGATATGCTAGGATTTTCACATGTAACAGTCTCTAGGTTTTACAGAGAATAGTGTGCAAAACAAAAATAAAACTTCAGTGAGCAGCAGTTTTGTGGATGAAAATGTCTTTTTCATGAGAGAGGTCAGAGGAGAATGGTCAGACTGGTTCAAGCTGACAGGAAGGCGACAATAACTCAAAAAACCATGCGTTACAACAGTGGTGTGCAGAAGAGAGTCTCTGAAAGCACAGCTCATCTAACCTTGAAGTGGATGGGCTGCAGCAGCACAAGACCATAAACATACACTTAGTGGCCACCTAAGTACATTAGGTACCTAATAACGTGCCCACAGAGTGTGCATGCTATGCAGTGCTTAGTAAACGTCACACAATGTCTGAGTAGACTTTGCCTGGTCCAGTAATTCCAGGGCATTATAAAACATAATACACATGACTGTACAGCACAGGGTCAGACGTTTCAGACCATTGTACCTCTGCTGGTCACAATAATAATTCCACTTCTAGAATCTGTATCTCTCCGTTCTCTGCCTGTTCACGTGCTTGTCTAAATGCCACTTAACTGTTGCTATTGTATGGTATGACCAGTATTTTCAAGTGAAAAGATGGAATCAATCTAGTGTTATGATTTAGAGTCTTCTCCAGATCTCTTGGAGAAGTAGGCCAACTCCTGAAAATGAATAGCATATTGACACAGTGTATCTGGGCTGAAGTCTTTTTTTTTGACTGAAGACAGTTTACATCTTAACCACTTTACAAATAAAGGGGCATCCTGTTTTCTGCATTGTAATTATTTTCATCAGAATAGGGAAATTGGGGTTCTGTGTTCACAAGATATTATAGTGTAGTTCCCTTTTAAACACTAGGGATGAAGGGAAAGATTGCTGACTGCTGCCCTCGCCTTCAGGAGAAAAGAGGAAGCTGCAAGTTAATTGTACAGAGATTACAGACTGCCCTTGCCCTTCCATTATCATCTTCTTAAGCCCATCACACCTACTGGGACATGGGCTGTCAGATGCATTTTGCTAAAATCCTCTGTCCTGGGCCAGTCTTTCAAGTTTTCCCAGTTGCAGCTCATCTGCTTGGTGTATCCTTCCTCTCCCAGGGAAGAAGTCTGTGCAGCTTCTGTTGACATTTCTGTAAAGCTTTGTTTTGAAGGGATGGGGTTGCTGGCCCTATGTCAAATCCTACACTTTTTGCAACAGGGCTTGGGACTGTCCATGGCAGAGTTAATAATATTTTGCTTTTGTTAACTCCTTGGTACAGGGTGGCACAGTAGTGTTTCGGGCAGTGTGATGTTTTATACCGCCAGTTCACATCGTTGTCTGTAAGGAATTTATACATTCTCACCGTGACTGTGGCAGTTTCCTCCCACATTCCAAAGACGTGTGGGTGAGGGTTACTAACTTGTACGCATGCTGTATTAACGCCAGAACACGATGACACTTGCGTGCTGCTCCCAGCATATCCTCGGAATGTGTTGGTCATTGACGCAAATGGCACATTTCGGTGTTTATTTTGATATTTTCACATACATGTGATAAATAAAGTTAATCTTTATCTTTAATATATGCGTCTAATAATTTGAGTTCTATTCTTTGTAGGTTTGCTAACAGCCTGCCCATTAATGATCCTCTGCAGACAGTGTACCAGTTGATGTCTGGGCGCATGCCAGCTTCAGCAACGGTGAGTCCAATTTGTACTTATGATCCTGATCTTGTAGACTGACTCAGAGAACATCCTGGGTAGTTTTCTTTGAAGAAAGTTGGCTGTCTTGTATCCTAACTTTTCCTCCATTAATCATTCTTCAGTGTAGTCCTTCATGGACTGATACAGTTGTCTTTCTGAATCTCTTTGGAATTGGCCAGTTTGATGTGGGGCTGACATCCTATATAGGCTCAGACCAGGCAGTCCTATATAAATAATGTAGACATTTAGGACAGCAGCTTCCTGTCCTTTAAGCACTTCCGTAATTGCTCTTTTTGGAAGAAAACTCATTTTATTCTGAATTAATACAATTGGAAGCCTATTAAGGCTTTCAAAAAACCCAACTGCTCGAAAACCTTCTAGTCCTCAAATTCTTCATGAATTTATTACAAAGCATTGCAGCAGCACATGCTTGTTTCCAGCAGTGGGCTTCGCATTCTCTGGATTCTTTTAATAACAAAACTAGAAATATTACCGTAAAGATCGCCCTGCTGCAAAATGCATGTGTATTAGGGAGGAGTGAACCAGATTTATTATCACTGTCTTACATGATGTGAAATTTGTTGTTTTGTAGCAACACTGCAATACAAAGGCATAGAATTACTGTAAATTATAAAATAATGCAAAAAAAAGGAATGATATCATGTACATAGATCTTTCAGAAATCTGATAGGGAGAAGAAACTTCTAAATTGTTGAGTGTGGGTCTTCAGGAGTGTGCCTCCTCCTTGATGGTAATAATGAACATGGGTCAACCTCCACATGGTGAGGATCTTTAATAATGGATGCTGCCTTCCTGAGTCACCACGTTTTGAAGATGGTTTTGATGATGGGGAGTGTTACATCTGTGCTGCTGGCTGAATCTACAACCCTCTGCGGCCTCTTGCAGTCCAGTGCATTGGAGGCCCCCGGCAGAGATGCAACCAGTCAGAATGCTTAACATTATAGAAATTTGTATGTCTTCGGTGAAGGTCCAAATCTCCTCAAACTTCTGACTGCTTGCATCAATACGTTGTGTCCAGGAGAGATCCTCTGAAATGTTGACGTGCAGGAATTCAAGCTGCTCGTCCCTCCACTACTGAACCCTCAGTTAAGACCACGTGCATAAAAGGTATTGACCTCATTGAAAAGTGAAGCATCACTGCCATTCATTCTGTTAGGTTTTACCTCATAGAAAGTAAGGCATCTAAAAGTGAGAAGGGGACGATTAGCCTTGCAGGTGATGCTTCTGGTGATCAAGTTGACTATTGGCACATTCAAGTTCAATAGGACATACCCTGGACTGCTTTAAATGAAATAGTACTACAAAAACCCATAGCTTTTAGCAAAGAATAGTACTAAACTGAAGGCACCTCTGATAAAACATCACAATCTCCTTTGTTCTCCATTCTCTCCTCTTGTCTTGGTTTCTGATTTGCTGTACCATTGTGTGCCTGTTCAGAGACTTGGTATTAAACCAGATTATCTCATAATTGTAAGGAACTTCTAGCCTGTAACTTGCCTGACTGTGCTTATTTTCACATTTCAGTGCTGTGGCGATGAAAAGTGGGGAGATTGGCGACCCCACCTTGCCATGGTGCTGTCCAACCTTTCCAGTGGGCCAGACTTGGACAGGAGAACCATCACTACCATGGGAGACACCCTTGGTACGTTCCAATTCCAGAAATTTCTGAAAGTTGTGATGTTTATTCTTCCATTTCCCCCCTTTTCCTGGGAGCCTTTTGTTTAATTGCTGTCTTTTCTTTTTTTAAAAAAAAGTGTTATTTTTCCTCTACTTTTGGTAATTTTCTTTTTGGACAGTTTCTGCCATTGAATAAGTTTGATCACTGATCAGTTGCTCTTCAGGGGTTTGCAATCAGCAAGGTTGTATAACAAAATTAGACCCACGTTATTATGGAGGATTGTTGGGGAATGCTACTTCCTACAAAGTGTAGCAGAAATCTGTAATCCTCCCTCAACGTAGCTGAAGTAGTTGGGAATGGTAATTGTAGATTTCAAGGGAATTTTTTTTGAGTATGGGTGTTCAGAATTGCAGAACTAATGTGACTAAAAACAGTGAAGTTGCAAGTTGGCTAAGTTCCCATGAAGTGGAAAATCAGGTGTAATGGGCTGAATGAAGCAATAAAAGGATTTTGCATTCTTTTTACAGCTGCTAAGGGACTATTAGATGCCTCCCATTTCTGTTACTTAATGGCACAGGTTGGATTTGGAGTATACACCAGAAAAACCACAAAACTCGTTCTGATTGGTTCAAATCACAGGTGAGCTAATGTAACAACGTGTATTTCTTAACCAGGTAAAAAGGAACTCATTAATTTAAAAAATTTTAAATCCTAACTGCTTTTGCATTGGGGACCCTCATGCGAATGTGTTAACCAATTTGTGCATAGCAAGTTGTACTGCAAAAACAAAGAAGAGAATGCTTCAAAATGTGCCAAATATGAGCTGTGACTGTGAAGCAAAGTAGTAAAGAATCTGGGTATTTTTGGCACAAGTGTAAGATAGCTAATACTGAGAACAGCTTTGTCATGTTGACAATGGAAACATTCTGAAGAGAGAGAGCACTTCCTTCATCTCCCATTGTGATTTGGCTAGGCTTTGTTTTACTATTGATCATCTACCCTGGATATGATCCCAGCTTTCACACATTGCTCTGCTCTTTGACCTGACTGTGGAATCACTGGACCACAAGCTTTATTTCTAGCGTATTTAGCTCTTCAAAGGAATAAATATTTAATACAATAAGCTCAGTGAGCTGTATCCATTTTAGTTGGCAGTTCATTGCAGAGGAACCTCAAATATTCATGTGGTGCCTCTTCTGCAGGTATCCAATGAAGTACTTTTTGAAATGCACTCACTAATTAAGTTGGGGAATGTAGCAGCCAAATTACTTAATACAAAAGTGACAGTAATTTAATAATCGCGGGTGCTGATTGAAATTTGGTGAGAGCATGAAAAAGTCCCAGGCTTTTCCATCGGACTGGGCGTCAGTTTAATTTCTCACACAAAAGATGCGACTTTTCCCCCTCCAGAGCAGCTGCAGCACCAGTGCAAGATGCTCCTCTCTGTACAACTTCAGGAGTGTTGGCCTGGACTTTTGCGCATGCTTTTGTGAGGGATATTAACTGGTCCTAACAAGGGTGGGCATAACTCTCACTTTGCTTTTTGTACAATTTGAACTCCCTTAAAACTCCCAACCATACATCCAGCAACAAAGTAACTGAGGAATTATTATTAAAAAGCTGTTTTAATCTGAAATTGTTTTTATTTTCAGTTGGCCGTTCCTGAAATTTGCTTCAAATGAAGCCATCCAGCGTACAGAAGCATATGAGTATGCTCAGGCTTTGGGCAGCCAAACTTGTTTCCTTCCCAACTTTCAGGTATGAGAGAAACTCAGATGTTGTGCTTACCTTTCTCCTCCCTAACCATATCCAAAGCTCTTAGCTGTTTGAAGCCTACAGTTTGTTGTATTTGAATTTGTCACTTTGGTAATGCAAACTTTATTTAAACTCCTTAGGTGTTTAAGTTTATTTATGCCTGTCGACTGGCTGAAGTGGGCTTGGCAGCACAAGCCTTTCACTACTGTGAAGTTATCGCGAGGACTATTCTCAGGAATCCAGCGTATTATTCACCAGTGTTATTGAGACAGCTCATTCAGGTACAATGACTGACTATATAACTTAGGCATATCTTTTTCTTTTTTATTAAGAAAAAGCTCTCAAAGCTGTTAGACCTTAAACGTAAGGCATATACAATAAGAAACTTGAAAGTGGAACTTTGCTACTAAAAAGTGTAAATGTATATGAGGCAAATAGTATGGGTGCATCTAAGGAGAAAATGTGTGAACATGTAGAAAGGAATGTTAGAGTATGCTGATGAGGTGCGATGCAGAAGGCTGGGAATGGCTTGTGTAGAGGATGAGCAACCTCAAGAGTATGTTGACTTGAATGACATTTTCTACTGATGCACACTCACAATGTAATTATAAGCATTAATAAGTATGTGGGTTAAGTAAGAATGCTTTCAGGCAACACCCAAGGTCAGGTACTGAGTCAGTGGCTCTAACAGCACAACCAGTGTGCCTCCCCTTGGACAGTGAAGGGTCTCTTTCAATCTTATGGCAAAGGTGTTGTAGGAGCTGGGAGTGATATCATTATGATTGTGATGTCAAACTGGTAATGTGGTCCAATCTGAAATACTCGCTCTTCGTTGTGGTGCAGGATGGTGTGCTAAAGGAAAGTTAATGGCAAGTTGATTTGAATCATATCTGCTGCAAAGACGGTATGATGCTGTGTTTCCCAGCCTAGACAACCAAGCAAACAAGAGGAATAAACTGCTGGGGAAACTCAGCATGTTTAACAACATATGCAGGAGGAAAAGAGTTGTCAACATTTTAAGTCAAAGCCCTGCATCGGAACTGCAAAAATTTTTGACATGAAGTGTTGACAATTCCTTTACTCCCACAGATGCTCTATGATCAGCTGTGTTCCTCTAGCAGATTGTTTGTTGCTCTAGAAAACACTGTGTCACCAAGCAATCAAGATGTTATGAATTCACATCCTATTGTGACAAATTGCGAAGCTGTATCCTGTAACTTGTGGCTTGGCAGCAAAAGGAAAATCTTAAATATGTGGTTGATTTTTAGAGTTGGGTGGCTTATTTTAGGATGTCTATTACCTGGAATAGATGAGGAAAAGGTACCAGGATGAAAGAAGACGTGCACACAAGGACTAGAGTAACTAGACACGTTCTTAAGCACAGGAAGCTAAGTGAAAGTAATTTGTTTCCACCCAATTATCTTTCAAAGTATTTTAATTTTTGAAAACCTCAGTTAAATGAAAATTGAGGAGGCATAATGGTTTGCTACAGGCACAGATTTAAAAAGTGGTTTTTGTAGTTATTAATTAACTGGAAGTGTGGTTAAACAAGATTTTGTGGTAATTTTCACAAGGGAATTCATGACTTGGCTTCATGAACAAAGATTTAGGAAGGAGGTTGCTCACGTCTGCTGCAGGCTCGCTGGTGGCTGACAAAGCCGATATGGGACAGGCAGACCCGGCTGCAGAGGCTGCAATGGAAAATCTGTTCTGGATTTGGTGCTGCTGTGTCACGCTACTTCATCCTTCTCCTTTTGTCCTCAAGGCCAGCCCTGCGTGTGTTCTCCAAGGAGGAGACAGATTGGTGAATGGTGTGTTGCCAGCCTTCGTAATTGGAGGCTAGAGTAGACCATTGGGAATGGTCAGTGTGACAGGCACCAAGGGATTTCTTCAGAGAGTCTTTGTACTTCTTCTTTGGTGCCCCCCCCCCCCCCCCATTACGGTGGCCAGTGGAGAGTTCGCCATACAGCACAATCTTGGGCAGGCGATGATCCTCCACCCTGGAGACGTGTCTTGCCCAACGCAGTTGCATCTTCAACAGCATGGCCTCGATGCTAGTGACCTCTGCCTGATCGAGGACTTCAGTGTTGGTGACAAAGTCACTCCAGTGGATGTTAAGGATGGTGCGGAGGCAGTGCTGGTGAAAACACTCAAGGAGTCGTAGGTGGTGACGGTAGGTGACCCACGACTCGGGAGCCGTACTGGAGGGTAGTCAGTACAACGACGGTTCTGTACACGCTGATCTTTGTGCCTTTCTTCAGATGCTTGTTGTTCCAGACTCTTTGTACAGCCTGCCGAATGCACTGTTTGCCTTTGCCAGTCTGTTGACGATGTTGGCTTCTGGAGAGATGGTGCACCCCAGGTAGCTGAACTGGTGGACTGTCTTCAGCTCTGCCTTGCCGATGGTGATGTGGGGAGGGTGGTAATCTTACTGAGGTGCGGGCTGATGGAGAACTTCTGTTTTCTTCAAGCTGATTTCCAGTCTGAAGAGCTCGGCAGTCTCTGCAAAGCAGGGTGTTATAGACTGCCTCTGTCTCTGTGTGGGCAACATTGTCAGCGAAGAGTAGCTCTCGGATGAGTTGCTCCAATGTCTTAGTGTGGGTCTGTAGTTGCCTCAGATTGAACAGGCTGTCATCGGTGAGATATCGGATGTAGACACTATCCTCGTCATCAAGGTCTTCTGTGGCTCTTTCGATCATCGTGCTGAAGAAGATGGTGAAAAGAGTCAGTGCGAAGACGCAGCCTTGCTTTACACTGTTGCCTATTGGGAAAGACTCTGGAGGTCATTGTTGTGTCTGACTTAGCCACGCTGATCTTCATGTAGCTGGATGACCATGCTGAGGAACACTGGGGGGCATCCCAGTCATTTCATGATTTGCCACAGACCTTCCCTACTCACAGTGTCGAACGCTTTGGTGAGGTCGACAAACGTCACCTACAGTCCCTTGTTCTGTTCCCTACATTTCTCTTGGAGCTGTCTGAGGACAAATACCATGTCGGTGGTGCTTCTGTTTGCTCTGAAGCTACACTGGCTCTCTGGGAGGTGTTCTTCCCAATCTGTTCAGGAGTACTCTTGCGAGGATTTTTCTTGCGATGGAGAGCAGAGTTATCCCCCGATAGTTGGAGCAGTCGGATTTTTCCCCCTTGTTCTTATACGGGGCGAGGTCCTGTGGTAGTTTGCCTTGTTCCCAGCAGCAGACAAAGAACTCATGGAGTTTGGTATGTTAACCCTGGGCACCCATGTTTCCGAATCCCTGGTGGGATTCCATCAACTCCTGCTGCCTTGTCACTTTCCAGCTGCTCTATGGCCTTGACAGTCTCTTCTGGGGTTGGAATCTTAATACTTAATTAGTTAATACTTAAGCAGGAGAACTGTGCAGATCTTTTTGAAAAGAACAGTGTAGATGTATTTAAATATCCACAAGTAGCTGGCATGAGCCTCTTTTTCAAGGGCCTCTTTGTGCTGTGGTTTCATATCCATTTGGTAAGAAACTAGTTTTTTCTTTTACAGTGTGAACACAGGATTGAACTTGACATTCTCCAACCCAGTTGAATGAAATAATAAGCGATAATTTGGTCGGTAGCTACAATCTTGCCCCCTGAAAACCAAAAGCAGATGTATACCAGGACTGGGTTTAAATGGTGGTTACATGATGTTTATTCTCTCTGCCTCCTTTCCCCTCATTATCACTTGTCCTCTCTGTGCTCTGTCAGATTTCCTCCCAGCTGCGATTCTCTGACCCTCAGTCAAAGGAACGATCAGAGCATGAGTTGCACGTGGAGCCAGATTGGATTCAGCAGCTCCATCAGATGGAAATCCAGACGAAGGTGAGGTTATCTTTATGCACCTCTGGTAGCTTGCCATCATTCTTCTATTCCACGTACAGCCCCAGGTTCCTTCTCTCCTTGAACTACCCAGTTACCTAATCTGCATCTCTTTATTTGTTCTCTAGGATGGTGGCTTTATTTGTGGGTCGGGTAGAGCCACTCCCCAGCCGTTCTGCTCTAGCACCCCCAGTTCGGAATATGACCAGATGAACCATGCTGAAGAGCTTCCTGCAGGCCCCCAGGAGGAGATCATGGGAATGGAGAATCCACTGATGACGACTTTAGCGCCGGATATGGGATCATCAGAAGTGTCGAGTGTTCAGCTCATGCCCGCAGGTATCCAACAACTATAAAGCACTGGTCATGTTTTCTTACCCTTCGCCTTCAGCAACCTTAACCACATTAAACCCTTTGCAATGAAATGTCAACATTCAAGCTCAAAAGAAGTTGCTGCCAACTTCACTCAACTTACACTTTCACCCGTCCTATTCCTGTCTTTCTGGTATCACATTTAAATGCTTTTATGATATTATACTACAAATGTGATGGTTTGCATGTGTTCATCACCCCCAGTTTAAAAAAAAATCTCTTAGGGTTATTACTGTTATTCAATCTTTAAATGTATGGCTCAAAGCATGAAACAGATGCTCAAAACCAAGGAAAATATATTAGAAATAATTGAAGCATCTATGGAAGGAGAGAGGTGGTTAATGTGTTAAATTGGTGACTTTCTATTGGAGCTACTCTTTTGAATTAAGGTCATGGACCTGAGGCATTCACACTTTCTCTCTCCATAGATACAGTCTGGACTGCGGTATTTTGCTTTTATTTTATAATTATATATAATTTGTTTTTAATATATGCTTATAATTTGCTTTAAAATAAATATGCTTTTATATATTTTTTCATTATACTAATTATTTAAATATATTTGGATTGCTTTGTTTCGAAGTAGTTGTATTTTGTTGAAATTCCATTTGATCATCAGCTTCAAAATAGAGATGTTCTTCAGTTGTGATATTGTAGATTAGAATCCCTGAGAATAAACTCTCACAAAGCTGTTTTAGCTTGTGGTTGTTTGAATAACTCAAATGAGATTGATGGATGTTTGTTCAGCAAAGCTTAAGGTTTGTAGAACCAAGACAGTAAATGAGTTTGAGATGCATATTGGCCATAAAACTAGGACGTTGTGCTCACATTACCTTGTTACATCCTGCAAGCTGAATGGTCTTTGCCAGTTTGTGTGTTTTATTTGCTCTGACTTTCTTGCAGCTCCTCATTCTGTACTGGATGGGAGGATGATGGCAGCCCCATCTTCGCAGACTGTGACTGATGGCCCTATTCCCCTCTATTCACCAACTCATGCTTCACCTGGTTTTCCAGGTCAGTCGCCCAACTCTGCTTTCAGGCAACCTTGTGATCTCTCTAAAGGCCCCTTCCCTCTGGGGCTGCCTGGATCTCCAACAGGGCCGCCAGTAGAGACTCTGCCAACTGTGCAGGAACAACAGGGAATTGACAATGCAGGTTAGTGCAAAGTGGCAACATTCAGTCTCGGCCCAAAACGTCAACAGTGCTTCTTCCTATAGATGCTGCCTGGCCTGCTGTGTTTCACCAGCATTTTGTGTGTGACACTTAATGTCTGGTGTACTGGCATTTGAGCAGGTGATAGAACATTTTAACAAAATCCAAGAAACTCTGTTAACGTTTCTCTGCCGGTATTCAGATATTTGTAGCAATTTCCACAACCTCTGATCTAAATCATCATTCTAAATTCTTAATCATAGTTGTACTAATCCAGTGACACATATAATCCAATTTGTTTGGGGCAAAGTCCCACAAAAAACACTGATACTGATTATCTGAATGTTATGTTTCTGGACCATGAACAAGCAACGAGTTTGAGTCTCACCTTGGCAACTGGAGCAACTTAGATATAATTAATCTGGATTTTTTTTAAAGTTGCTCTCACTAATGAGAAGTGGAAAAGAAAGAAAAGTATTTGATTCTCTAATGTCTTTAGAGAAACAAATCTCCTACCCTTGCTTCTTGTTTTCCCACCTATCACTGGTGTGATTGCCAGCAGCAGTTTAGGGACTGACAGTAAATGCTATTATCTACATCTCATGACCAAATTTGAAACACAAAGTCTGATTGGTAATGGATATTAAGTGGGCCATTAAGAATTTATCTTTTCAATTTAGAATTAATTGTGGACTCCTGAGATTGTTCCAGCAGAGATCCAGGATCATGCAAGAGAGCAAAAGGTGCTGGGTTTCTATAGATATCAGAGAGAAAAAATGGTGGTAAGGTAAAACTTGCCAATTCTTATGCAGTAATCTTCATCTCTTTCTCAGCTCCTCCAGAATCCAGTTCCATAAATCACCAGTCATTGCCGAAAAGACACAGCTTTGGGGAATCTGGGCAGCTGGACTTCTATGATCAAATGGCCAAAATGGTAAGGCAGCTAAATTCCAATATCCATATGATCATCAATTTAAAATTTAGTGAGCAATTACACTGCCTTGGTCTTATTCCAGTACTCTAGCTGATGCAGGTATGAAGTTTGTTAAATTCGCCCCATTCTCCACATGGAAGACCTCATGATTTGATCTAGTCCTGGTGTTATTCTCCAACCACAAGACTCCTGAACCAGCATGGATAACTTCACTCACCTCAACACTGAACTGATCACTGAACACAGTGGACTCCCTTTCAGTGACTCTACAACTCATTATTCTCATTGTTTGTTTGTTTGTTTATTTATTTATTTATTATTATTATTATTATTATTATTTGTGTTTCTTGGAAGAATAAAGGACAGGTGGGGACTACACGGTTCTGGAATATTAAGTGTGTAGTAGAGAAAGGTGAGGCGGAACAAGTGATAAGGAGGACACATGTACAGAGGGATGGTCTGTCAGAACATCGAGTTAAATGTGTTGAAAGAATAAGTAAATTTAGGAAGGACAGTAAAATTCTAAGGGCATATAGCCCGATGGGAGTTCAGGGAGCTGGGTTAAGCACAATAGGCAGCGATTCAAACAGAGAGAGGAGAAATGGGTTACAAATTCTATATCTGAATGCACGAGGTGTCAGAACTGAGGCGGATGAGCTTGAAGCCCAGGTGCGAATGGGTAACTATGATGTTGTTGGGATAACGGCGACATGGCTGCAGGGAGATCAGACCTGGGAAATGAATGTACAAGGGTATACGTGCTATCGTAGGGACAGAAATGTGGGCAGAGGGGGTGGGGTGGCCCTGTTGGTGAGGAATGAGATTCAGTCCTTTGCAAGGGGGGACATAGGGTCAGGAGAAGTAGAGTCTGTGTGGATAGAACTGAGGAACAGTAAGGGTAAAAGGACCCAAATGGGTGTTGTCTACAGGCCACCAAACAGTAGCATGGATATTGGGTGCAAGTTGAATAGGGAGTAAACACTGGCATGTGACAAAGGTAATGTCGCAGTAGTTATGGGGGATTTCAACATGCAGGTGAACTGGGAGAATCAGGTTGGTGCTGGACCACAGGATAGGGAGTTTGTAGAGTGCATACGGGATGCATTCTTGGAACAGCTTGTACGAGAGCCGACCGGGGCAAGACTATTCTGGATTTAGTGTTATGTAATGAACAGGATTTGATAAGCGATCTTGCAGTAAAGGAGCCATTAGGAGGTAGTGATCATAATATGATAAGTTTTTATCTGCAATTTGAGAAGGATAAAGGCAGCTCAGAGGTGTCAGTGTTGCAGCTGAACAGGGGAAACTATGGAGCCATGAGGGAGGAGCTGGCCAAAGTTAACTGGACGGATAGCCTAGCAGAAAAGACAGTGGAACAGCAATGGCAGGTATTCTTGGGAATAATGCACAAGGTGCAAAATCAGTTCATCCCCCAGAGAAGGAAGGATTCAAAGGGGGGAAAGGGGCCACAGTGGTTGACAAAGGAAGTCAGAGATTGCATAGCATTAAAAAAAAATGGAAGTATGACAGAGCTAAGGTGAGTGGGAGGACAGATGATTGGGAAGTTTTTAAGGAACAACAGAACTTAATTAAGAAGGCAATATGGGGAGAAAAAATGAGGTACGAATGCAAGCTAGTCAGGAATATAAAGGAAGATAGCAAAAGCTTTTTTAGGTATGTGAAGAGAAAGAAGATAGTTAAGAACAATGTTGGGCCCTTGAAGAATGAATTGGGTGAAATTGTTATGGGAAACAGAGAAGTGGCAGAAGAATTTAATGAGTACTTTAGATCTGTTTTCACTAAGGAAGACACAAGCAATCTCCCAGATGTATGGATGGGCCAAGGACATGGGGTAACAGAGGAAATGAAACAGATTGTCATTAGGAAGGAAACGGTGATGAGAAGACTAATGGGACTGAAGGCTGACAAATCCCCAGGTCCAGATGGTCTGCATCCTAGGGTACTAAAGGAGGTGGCCCTGGAAATTGTAGATGCATTGGTAATCATTTTCCAATGTTCCTTAGATTCAGGATCAGTTCCTGAGGATTGGAGAATGGCTAATGTTATCCCACTTTTTAAGAAAGGAGGGAGGGAGAAAACAGAGAACTGTCAACCTGTCAGCCTGACATCGGTGGTGGGGAAGATGCTAGAGTCCATTATTAAGGATGAAATAGTGGCATATCTAGATAGGAGTGATAGGATTGGGCCGAGCCAGCATGGATTTACCAAGGGTAAATCATGCTTGACTAATCTGTTGGAGTTTTTTGAGGATGTAACCAGGAAGTTAGACAGGGGAGATCCAGTGGATGTAGTGTACCTCGATTTTCAGAAGGCATTTGATAAGGTCCCACATAGGAGATTGGTGGGTAAAATCAAAGCTCAGGGCATCAGGGGGAAGACATTTACATGGATAGAAAACTGGTTGGCAGATAGAAAGCAAAGGGTAGCGTTGAATGGGTGTTTCTCGGAATGGCAGATGGTAACTAGTGGGGTGCCACAGGGTTTGGTGTTGGGACCACAGCTGTTTACAATTTATGTCAACGATTTAGATGAAGGCATTGAGAATAACATCAGCAAATTTGCTGATGATACTAAGCTGGGTGACAGTGTGACATGTGATGAGGATGTTAGGAGAATTCAGGGTGACTTGGATAGGCTGGGTGAGTGGGCAGATACTTGGCAGATGACGTTTAATGTGAATAAGTGTGAGGTTATCCACTTCGGGAGTAAGAACAGGAAGGCAGATTATTATCTGAATGGTGTAGAGTTAGGTAAGGGAGAAATACAAAGAAATCTAGGAGTCCTTGTTCATCAGTCACTGAAGGTGAATGAGCAAGTGCAGCAGGCAGTGAAGAGGGCTAATGGAATGTTGGCCTTTATTACAAAGGGAATTGAGTGCAAGAGCAAGGAAATCCTCCTGCATTTGTACAGAGCCCTGGTGAGACCATACCTGGAGTATTGTGTATAGTTTTGGTCTCCAGGGTTAAGGAAGGACATCCTGGCTGTAGAGGGAGTGCAGCGTAGATTCACGAGGTTAATTCCTGGGATGTCTGGACTGTCTTACGCAGAGAGGTTAGAGAGACTGGGCTTGTACACGCTGGAATTAAGGAGATTGAGAGGGGATCTGATTGAAACATATAAGATTATTAAGGGATTGGACAAGATAGAGGCAGGAAATATGTTCCAGATGCTGGGAGAGTCCAGTACCAGAGGGCATGGTTTGAGAATAAAGGTAGGTCATTTAGGACAGAGTTAAGGAAAAACAGCTTCTCCCAGAGAGTTGTGGGGGTCTGGAATGCATTGCCTCGGAAAGCAGTGGAGGCCAATTCTCTGGATGCTTTCAAGAAGGAGCTAGATAGACAATAGGTGCAGAAGTAGACCATTCGGCCCCTCGAGTCTGCACCGCCATTCTGAGATCATGGCTGATCATTCACTACCAATACCCAGTCCCTGCCTTGTCCCCATATCCCTTGATTCCCCTATCCATCAGATATCTATCTAGCTCCTTCTTGAAAGCATCCAGAGAATTGGCCTCCACCGTCTTCCAAGGCAGTGCATTCCACACCTCCACAACTCTCTGGGAAAAGAAGCTCTTCCTCAACTCTGTTTTAAATAACTGACCTCTTATTCTCAATCCATGCCCTCTGGTATTGGACTCTCCCAACATCTGGAACATATTTCCTGCCTCAATCCTATCAAATCCTTTAATTATCTTAAACGTTTTAATCAGATCCCCTCTCAATCTCCTCAATTCCAGCGTGTACAAGCCCAATCTCTCCAATCTCTCCGCGTAAGACAGCCCTGCCATCCCAGGAATCAACCTAGTGAATCTATGCTGCACTTCCTCAATTGCCAGAATGTCCTTCCTTAAACCTGGAGTCCAAAACTCTACACTATATTCCAGGTGTGGTCTCACCAGGGCCCTGTACAAATACAAAAGGACATCCTTGCTCTTGTACTCAATTCCCCTTGTAACAAAGGCCAACATTCCATTTGCCTTCTTCACTGCCTGTTGCACTTGCTCATTCACCTTCATTGACTGGTGAACTAGGACTCCTAGGTCTCTTTGCATTTCTCCCTTACCTAACACTACACTGCCCTCCTGTTCCTGCTTCCAAAGTGGATAACTTCACATTTATTCACATTGAATGACATCTGCCAAGTATCTGCCCACTCACCCAGCCTATCCAAGTCTCCCTGTATTCTCCTAACATCCTCTTCGCATGTCACACTGCCACCCAGTTTAGTATCGTCAGCAAACTTGCTGATACAGTTTTCAATGCCCTCATCTAAATCGTTGACATAAATAGTAAAGAGCTGTGGTCCCAATACAGAGCCCTGTGCTACCCCACTAGTCACCTCCACCCAGTCCGAGAAACACCCATTCACTGCTACCCTTTGCTTTCTATCTGCCAACCAGTTTTCTATCCATGTTGAAACCCTGCCCCCAATGCCATGAGCTCTGATTTTACTTACCAATCTCCTATGTGGCACCTTATCAAATGCCTTCTGAAAATCTAGGTACACAACATCCACTGGCTTACCCTCGTCTAACATCCTTGTTACACCCTCAAAAAACTCCAACAGATTAGTCAAGCATGATTTGCCCTTGGTAAATCCATGCTGGCTCGGCCTAATCCTATTTCTGCCATCAAGATGTGCCACTTTTGTCCTTAATTTTGTCCTTAATAATGGACTCAAGCATCTTCCCCACGTCTGACGTTAGGCTAACAGGGCGATAGTTCTCCGTTTTCTCCTTCCCTCCCTTCTTGAAAAGTGGGATAACATTAGCCACTCTCCAATCTTCAGGAACTGATCCTGAATCTAAGGAACATTGGAAAATGATTACCAATGCATCTGTATATGATTACCAATGCATAGGTATCTTATGGATAGGGGAATCAAGGGATAAGGGGACAAGGCAGGAACCGGTTATTGATAGTAGATGATCAGCCATGATCTCAAACTGGCGGTGCAGGCTCGAAGGGCCGAATGGTCTACTTCTGCACCTATTGTCTATTATGTTTGCAGTTTGTTGTCTTTTGCACATTGGTTGTTTGTCAGTCTTAATAGTTCTTCATTTATTTCTTTTGTATTCCTTTGTTCTACTGTGAATGCCTACAAGAAAATGAATCTTAGAGTAGTATATAGTGACACATATTTTAATAATAAATTTACTTTGAACTTGAGATCTGCAACATGTTTTGGGTTTGCAGAGAGGCTGGTCATAGCATGAGGTTGTCACCTATGAAGAACTTCTCTGGTTCTTGCTGAGATGTGGCCCTCCTCTGCTGTGCAGAGGGGGATCTTATCCTGCCACAAGTATTTGGGCACAGGTTGAGTGCTGTACCTTTGAGGAGAGCAGCTGCTCCCACTATTATGATGTACAAGCTCTATGTACATTAATGTTCCCATGAAGTGAAGCTTTCTTTCCCCTTTTCCCACTATTATGTTAACAGTTCTGCTTAATAATTTTATGTGCAGTGATCCTTGGGAGAAAATACCTAAGCTGATGGTTTAGGATACACTACTATTAAGTATGTCCCTGATCCCATACCTCTGTAAATATTCAGTTTGTTACCATAATCTATCTTCTTAAAAATAGAATATTTCATTTGTTACACTGTGGCCTAGATAGATAGATAGCCTCATAGACGCTGCCTGGTGCTATTCTTATTTTCAAAGTGTTTGATTACTACTTAATATAGCAGTAGAAGGATCAGTCTGAGTCAGCATGGATTTATGAAAGGAAAATCATGCTTGACTAATCTTCTGGAGTTTTTTGAGGATATAACTATGAAAATGGACAAGGGAGAGCCAGTGGATGTAGTGTACCTGGACTTCCAGAAAGCTTTTGATAAAGTCCCACATAGGAGATTAGTGGGCAAAATTAGGGCACATGGTATTGGGGGCAAAGTACTGACATGGATTGAAAATTGGCTGGCTGGCAGGAAAGGGACCGCGATTAACGGGTCCCTTTCGGAATGGCAGGCTGTGACCAGTGGGGTACCACAAGGTTCAGTGCTGGGACCACAGCTGTTTACAATATACATTAATGATTTAGATGAAGGGATTAAAAGTAACATTAGCAAATTTGCCGATGACACAAAGCTGGGTGGCAGTGTGAAATGTCAGGAGGATGTTATGAGAATGCAGGGTGACTTGGACAGGTTGGGTGAGTGGGCAAATGTATGGCAGATGCAGTTTAATCTGGATAAATATGAGGTTATCCACTTTGGTGGCAAGAACAGGAAGGCAGATTACTATCTAAATGGAGTCAAGTTAGGAAAAGGGGAAGTACAACGAGATCTAGGTGTTCTTGTACATCAGTCAATGAAAGTAAGCATGCAGGTACAGCAGGCAGTGAAGAAAGCTAATGACATGCTGGCCTTTATAACAAGAGGAATTGAGTATAGGAGTAAAGAGGTCCTTCTGCAGCTGTACAGGGCCCTGGTGAGACCCCACCTGGAGTATTGTGTGCAGTTTTGGTCTCCAAATTTGATGAAGGACGTTCTTGCTATTGAGGAAGTGCAGTGTAGGTTCACAAGGTTAATTCCCGGAATGGCGGGACTGTCATATGTTGAAAGACTGGGCTTGTATACACTGGAATTTAGAAGGATGAGAGGGGATCTGATTGAAACATATAAGATTATTAAGGGATTGGACATGCTGGAGGCAGGAAGCATGTTCCCGCTGATGGGTGAGTCCAGAACTAGAGGCCACAGTTTAAGAATAAGGGGTAGGCCATTTAGAACAGAGATGCGGAAAAACTTTTTCACCCAGAGAGTGGTGGATATGTGGAATGCTCTGCCCCAGAAGACAGTGGAGGCCAAGTCTCTGGATGCATTCAAGAGAGAGTTAGAAAGAGCTCTTATAGATAGCGGGGTCAAGGGATATGGGGAGAGGGCAGGAACGGGGTACTGATTGTGTATGGTCAGCCATGATCACAGTGAATGGCGGTGCTGGCTAGAAGGGCTGAATGGCCTATTCCTGCACCTACTGTCTATTGTTTATTAATAGATTTAGAATTTTTCCTTTTATTAATATAACTCTGATTTGTAGTTCTCCATCACCTCTTTCACCTTTTTTTGTGAAAAATAAGTGGAGATACGTTTGCTGCTTTTCATCAATGGGAGCTGCCCAAAAAAAAAGTAAAATTTTGGAAGATGACAACTGGTGCACCTATTATTCCCATGGCCATGCGGTGTGAATGTGGAATTCACTATCACAGGGATTGGTAGAAACAAATAGTATAAATGCAATTAAGAGACAAGCGTGAGGGGGTGGGTATAGAGGTGATACTGAAATTACATGAGGAACAGCAGGAGGTGGTGCAATCCATGTATAAACACCATAATCTGTGAAAATAAGGACTGTTTGGGCCAAATCTGTTTCTGTATGTGCAGTCCTCCCCATGTCTTCTGAGGCATTGGGATTTAGTCTACAGGCAGTCCTGTACTGCATCTAGTGGTATTGATTATGCAAGCTCCTCAGCAAGTATTTGATTACAAAATGTACAATGTCACTGGAAATGTTCTGCCCCCCCACCCTCTCATAATGTCACACTCCTGGTCATCGTGTGAAACGCGTACAAATGTAAAGGTAAATTCCTGTAAGTGTCCATGTAGCAATGTGAGGTTAACATCGTTGCACATTTGTGTCTGAAGCAGGCGCCGGGAAGAAGATCAAGGTCAGCATCTCAGTCATCTTTGCACATGGTATGCAACTCCTGATGCTCAGTGTTAAGATTCTGATGCTTGTGTTCCCATTTTAGATTGGTGCACCTTTGGTGACGGGGTTCTATGCCTTGGCCTCTCTCCTGTACTCTGCCTTGTGGGTGCACCTTTTCCTGTTTCATGTGCTCACTCTCTGTCATCTGTTTCCTCAATATTTGCAGCCTTGACATCATTCTTCCTCGATTGGCAAATTTCTGCCCTTACATCAGATTGCAAGGCCAGTTTGACATCCCAATAATTTTGCACATCGATTACAATGGGAGAAGATGCGGGCTAACCCTCTGAGTGAGCTATTCTGGACATGTTTTCGATGCACAATAAATTGTGGCACAATAAATCATGTAGACCTATTCCCTGTGACTTATTTTATGTCTCCCCTTTCTGTGGGTAGATGACTAAATTACAGCAAAATGGTGCAAGATTCCCCAGGTACTTCCTCTGGAAATAATCAATAAACCCAGCACGGATGGAAAGCGTGCAGGAAGCCAGCTGGATTCAAACTCGGGACCGTTCGCCTCAAAGTCTGGTGCGAATGCTACTACACTACCAGCTGGCTTTTCAGTTTGGTATTCCTGTTCAAATGATTAATTTCTTAAGTGGCGTACATGCACTTTTTGAATCAGAGAAAATATGTTTTCCATCTTAAACATGTGATGCAGCAATAGTTGTTTTTACCAAATCTTAGAAAGATCAAGTTGTCTGTTCTAGGTCTAGAAGGAAAGCGATAATGCAAAATCTTCTGAAAAATAGTCCAAAATTGCCTCTTTAAATGACATATCCCTCCAAACAAGCAACTCAGTCAGCTGCTGTTTTATTCTTAAGGATGTGGATTGGGAGAGCATTCAGCCTCTGTCTTAGCTTAATCTATCAGCCTTGGTTTTGTCATCTATAATACCCATTCCTTGCCTCAGCAAAAATCTATGAATCTGTCTGATACTTCTCAGTTTCAGATTTTTTTCAGCTGTGTAGAAGAAAAAAATCTTGATGTAAAGTGCAAGGGTATGATTTGAATGTGGGTTATGAGAGATCAGTGAAGCGTCAGTTTGCCTTGCATTCAAATTGGGATGCCTCCTGGTTTGCCAATTGAGTCTGGAAGGTGGGGTCACTGGGTTTCTGTATGCCAAGAGCTGGGTTCCACACACTGCTTTGATGCTTATTTGTCTTGTTTCAGCCATATGGGAGGCGCTCACGAACAACCTCTGAGTCGTCTAACCATAGCATGGGCCGGGAAAGAAATCGCTCAGCGTCTAACCAACCAACGCTTCCGCCTCAGCCAGAGGTTGTTGCCAACACAGCTCCAGAGGGGAAGAAAGAACCTAAACGGGAACAACCTGAGAACAAAAAAGCAAAGGTAAAAAGATCACTGACTTCCCTGCTTCTCCAAAATTAACAGACTTTTCCTTTTCGATTATCATCTTGACAACTTTGGTCTCCATCCAAACATCAGTAGGGCTTCTGTTCTCCCCACCTTGGCCCTTTGAAACTCTCCACAGATCCTCCTGACTATCCCTCAATATTTTGTTCCAGGGTTTCCTGGGATGTGCATGGAATGACAAGGTTTGCATTTTAATTCTTAGCCTGCAATGTTCCATTCTACCATAAGACGTAGGAGCAGAATTAGACCATTTGTCTCACTGAGCCTGCTCTGCCATTCGATCATAGCTGATTTATTTTCACTCTCGGCCTCATTCTTCTGCCTTTTCTCCTAATTAATCAAGAATCTATCAACGCCCACTTTAAATATAGCCAATGACTTGGCATCTACAGCCACCTGTGGCAGTGAATTCCGCAGATTTGCTGCCCTTCTGGATAAGCAATTCTTCCTCACCTCTGTTCTAAAGCAACGTCCTCCTATTCTGAGGCTGTGCCCTCTGGTCCTCTCTCTCAATTGGAAACATCCTCTCCCATGTCCGTTCTGCCTAAACCTTTCAATATTTAATAGCCTTCAGTGAGATCCCTATCATTCTTCTGAATTCCAGCAAGTGTAGGCCCAGAGCTGTCAAACATTCCTAGTGTTAAACTTTTCATTCCTGGATCATTTTCCTAAACCACCTCTGGACCCTCTCCAATGCCTCCTTTAGATATGGGGCAAAACTGCCCACAGTACTCAAAATGTAGACTGACCAATGCCTTATTTAAAAACTCAGCATTACATTATTGCTTTTATATCCCAGTCCTCTGAAAATGAATGCTAACATTGCATTTGCAGCCCTTATTGCCAAGTCAGTCTGCAAGTTACCTGCACCTCTGATTTCTGAATTTGCTCCCGGTTTAGAAAATGGTCTTCGCTTCAATTCCTTCTCGCAAAGTGAATGACTTTACACTCCCCAACACTATATTACATCTTCCCCTTCTATGCCCTTTCTTCTAATGCATCCAAATCCTTTTGCAAACTTCCTACTTCCTCAGCACTAATTGCTGCTCCACCTGTCAGCAACTTGACCACAAACCCAACAATTCTGTCGTGCAGATAGATCATGTATCCTTGAGCCACAGCCTCACTGATGCCCTGCAGTGCTTGCAGCAGTATTTACATTTGAGGAATTGTACACTGTTCCTGGAGGAGAACAGATTAAAAATGTTAATGAAACAAAGGATAAACTGTTTCCATTGGCTAGTAGCGCGAGAGCACAGGTTAGACAAATAAGCAGAAGAAACTGGGAAAACTGGATTTAAAAAAAATTGTTTACACAACTGATTATATCTTGAAAGTCCAATGGGAAGCAAATACAATTAGCTTTAAAGTCAAGTTTATTGTCATTTAACTATACATGTATATAACGTATACAACCATATAAAGTATATACAAATGAAACAAAGTTTTTTTGAACCAGGGAGTAAAGCACAGTAGTACACAAAACACACGGTAACTGCATTGAATTGATTTGACTTTATTACTTAAATCCTTCACATACATGAGTAAAAATCTTTACATCTCTGTCTAAATGTGAAGGTAAGGATAAAATCTACAGACGAATCACACATAAATAATGGAGTGAAGTGCACTAATCTTAAATATTGTAAGGTACGGAACAGTGACACTTCAAATACAATGAGGCAGGTAGTTCAGAACCCTAAAGGCTTGGAGGAAGAAACTGTTTCTCATCCTGACCGTTCTTGTTTTTATGCATCGTAGTTTCTGATGGTAGAAAGTCAAAAAAGGTGCTGAATGAATGGGTGGTATCCTTAATAATAACAATACAGCGTTCCTGATAAATGTCCTCGATGGATGATAGGGAGACCACTATGATCCTCTCAGCTGTCCTTACAGTCCTTTGTAGGGGCTTCTGCTCTGATGATTGGCTGCTCCCATCCCAGATGGGATGCTTTCAATGGTGCTCCTGTAAATGCAGTTAAGACAGGGGAGGGAGCCTTGCTTTCCTCAATCTTCTTAGGAAGTGGAGGCGCCGCTGTGTTTCCTTGTCCAGGGAGGTGATATTAAGAGAGCAGGTGAGATCATCAGTGATGTGAACTCCTAGGAACTTGGTGTACTTAACTCTCTCTAAGGAGATATTGGAAAGGGCCACAGATTAGATACAGTGAGTCAGATGGTCACCTCCAACAAATGGACCTTTACGACCAAGTGAGAATGGCATTGAGATTGTACTCCTTTTATTTGTAGCATCAAGTGTGCTGTCAGGAAGGAGATGCAGAAGCCTGAAGGCACACACTCAGTGTTTCAGGAGCAGCTTCTTCCCCTCTGCCATGTGATTTCTGAATGGACTGAACCTATGAACACGAGCACGCTACTTTTTATTTCTGGTTTTCTTGTGCTATTTATTTTAACTTGACTATTTAATAGGCATATACTTAATGTAACTCAGTCTTTTCATTATAGTTTATCATGTGTTTCATTGTACTGCTGCTTTAAAGCTAAAAAAATTACATGACATATGCCGGTGATATTAAACTTGATTCTGATTCTGAAGTATTTGTCCTCACTGGTACGTGTACTGGGATGAGGTGGAAGGGGTTGCAGGGAGCGAACAGTATCAAGTGAAATGAGCTTTCTGTAGCCGAGAGAAATTGCTCAGGTGTGTGGAGGAGTGAGTGCATTCAGTTGGCAATAGGACTTGTATTAACTATAATTACTACCTAGAGGACTTTCACTTTCCTGCTGCCTTACTTTTAACTATCCTTGTATTATTACAGAATGTTGGTTCTGGGTACGCAGCATTTTTCATTTCAGGCATTTAAGATTCCATTAAAAGCTTTTGGGATACAGCATAGTGCAGCAAAGTTCTTCCCTCCTTTCCTGACATTCCTTACTTAAAGCAACACACACAAAATGCTGGAGGAGCTCAGCAGGTCAGGAAACGTCTATGAAAAAGAGTATTGTTGATGATTCGGGCCGAGACCCTTCATTACTTTTTTCCTTAGATCCTGCCCGAGATGATGAATTCCTCCAGCATTTTGTATGTGTTGTTTTAGATTTCCAGCATCTGCAGATTTTCTCATGTTTTTGATTCCTTTCCTAAAACCTTGTTGCCCCTACAAGAATCACATTTATTCTATTTCCCCACACTATCCTCTTTTTGATGATGTGTTCACTAGCACTGTGATTGTACTTGCCTCAAACTTTTCTATTACTTGGCTGTGGGAATTGGATCCTTACTTTGGGGGTGGGGGAGCAGTAGGTTTTTACAGTGATGGCTCTTTGTCATGTAAAATTAGGCAGTTATTTTTCTAATTACTTTGAAAGTGAGATGACCCATGTCTGCTGCAGTCATGAAAGAAGCTCCAGCATCTTTATATGACACAGTAAAGACACTAAATTTGTTTTCCTCTCTGCCTCAGGGTGGGTGGCTAAGCTGGTTACGGTCCGGCAGGAAGAATGAAGCCCATTTACCAGACGACAAAAATAAATCGGTGAGTGTTTGTTCAGCTACTGAGATGGTGAGCAAGGGAAGAAATGATTCTCCAGCCGTTGCAGTGCTCTTGGCGAGCCTACGCGCTTCATGTGCTGCAGCCTTTGGGATTGTGGGTGGAACGGCAGCCGGCCAACCCTGAGGAAATTAAACAGGGGAGAGCAGTGAGCAGCTTCAAACTGAGAGTAGCCCAAGGCTGGAAATAATGGGTATAGAAAAGGTGTGTGGACATTGAGAGGGAGGAAGGGGGAGTGGGCTAACCAAAACATTTGAGCGAAGAGGGAGGGAGATGATAAGGACAAGGAGGAGACAGAGACAGCCATGCAATCTGATGGGGGTTGGGGGGAAAGGGAGGCATGAGAGAGTTACTGGTTGGGATAGGGGTGCCTGGTGGAGCAGGAGAGAAAAGATAGAAAGCTGAGGAAAAGAGATGTAAAGTTGTCAGTATCAATAACCGTGCTCCTGTGTGTGTGTCTACCAAGTCTGGTGTCTGATCATCCTGGACCTCCTTGCCAAGACTGCATGATAGCTGGTATGAAATGTCCATTGCAGGTTATAAGAAATCATGCACTACTTCTGTTCCAGAGTGGACAAAAGTCATTTATAACCTGAGGGACCACATAAGAAAATCTTCAGGATGGAAGTGGCCTCTCTGGTGGGAACTTTTAACTCACTGATTGATGACAGTCATACTTGACCCTGGTTTCTTTGTACTTGTTAGTTTTTCTGCCCTCAAGCAATGATGCTTGGAGTGGCTGTTTCAGTGTTGGGTGAGGACAGACATGCATTTGAGTGCAGTTCTCCAGCCCTTGTACTGAAAGCATAGCCCCTTTGTGTGAGATACCTGAGGATTGTTCACCCTGTGCCACAGTAGGTCTTGAGGTGAAGGATGAAAGCAAGAGGTCTGAATTGATTGTCTGTTGTGCACAGATTGTGTGGGATGAGAAGAAGCAGCGGTGGGTGAATCTGAATGAACCAGAGGAAGAGGTAAGCATACAAATAATCCCTTGCTGAATGCCTTTATTGAATATTAGGATATGATAGTTGCCTTTAAAGTGGTGGTGAGCTGCTGATTATTCTAATCAACTAGCTGCTACAGCAAGTAACTGAGAGTCATCCACAGTGATGTTAGATTTAATACACATACAGCAGGCAAAGATGTCAGATCATCTTTCCTAGAGATAGTAGTAAACCAGGTGGGCTTTTACGATACACTTTAAACTGAATTCAACCTTATCGTTCAGTGATGTGAGTGGATACTCAAACCTTGTCATGACTGAATGAGCTGAAGAATGTTCACTCGCCAGGGAAACGGTGAAAAGCTTTTAACCGAGCCACGGTCTGCTGAGTTAACAGATCTGAGCCCTGCTGACAGTAGGTCATGTTATAATTGGATCAGGAAAATGGAAAATCCAGCTGGGTTCTGTTCCTGGGATATTTAATGATGACCATCGAGAACAGGATGTAAAAAAGCTGCCAATGATCAGTCTTCACAAACAGCACAGTCTATTTGTTATGTTACCGTGGCTGAGTGTGAGAGGTTAGAGGTGTGTGACAAGAGCTGAGTGCGGTCAGTGTTGGTAAAAGCGACAAGCATCTGGGAGGATGGATGACTGGAAAATGAGGCAGTTGCTTTGCATGACAAGAACAAGATCTCTGGAATCATGAGGCCCATTGATTCCAGGTGTGAAGTATGATTTTTGATCTGTGCATCTGCACGTTGCAGCTTGGAAGTTAAACACAAAGTACACTGCAGATGCTGAGGTCAAATCAAGACGTACAAAAAAGCTGGATGAAATCAGCAGGTTGGGCAGCATCCGTTGACTGCTCATTTCAATGGATGCTGCTGGACCTGCTGAGTTCATCCAGCTTTTTTGTACGTCTTAAGTTAAACATAAGATGGATGTCAGACAGCAGCGTATCTGACCTTTCACTCCACCACTGCACACAGCAGCAGTTCCAGATCATACTAAACAATGAGCTGAGTACAATTCATTTGAATGGAGCTACCAATATTCATTTAAAAAGGGAGGCTCAGATTAAGCCCATAAGAACATAAAACATAGGAGCAGAATTAGGCCATTCTGCCCATCGAGTCTGTTCCGTCATGGTTGATCCCAGATCTCACTCATACACCTTGCCATATCCTTTGCCCTGACTGATCAGGAAACAATCAACTTCAATTTAACTATACCCACGGGCTTGGCCTCCACTGCAGTCTGTGACAGGCCATTACACAGATTCACTACTCTCTGCCTAAAGAAGTTCCTCCTTAACCTCTGTTCTAAAAGGTCGCCCCTTAATTTTGAGGCTGTTCCCTCTAGTTCTGGATACCCCAACCATAGGAAACATCCTCTCCACATCCATCCTATCTATTCCTTTCAACATTTGATAGGTTTCAGTGAGATCCTCAAGCATTCTTCTAAATTCCAGTGAGTATAGGCTCAAAACTGCCAAACGCTCTTCATATGTTAACCCCTTCAGTCTGGGAATCATCCTTGGGAACCTCTTCTGGATTCTCTCCAATGACAACATATCCTTTCTAAGACACGGGCCCAAAACTTGACAATACTCCAAATATGGCTTGATTAGTGTCTTATGAAGACTCAACATTATCTCCTTGTTTTTATATTCTATTCCCCTTGAAATAAATGCTAACATTGCATTTGCCTTCTTTACCACAGACTCAACGTGTAAATTAACCTTCTGGGAATCTTGCGTGAGGACTCCCAAGTCCCCATTTAGATAATCGTCTGTACTATTGGTCCTTTTACCAAAATGTATGACGATACATTTCCCAACACTCTTCCATCTGCCACATTTTTGCCCATTCTTCCAACTTGTCTAAATCCTGCTGCAATCGCATTGCTTCCTCGGTACTACCTACCCCTCCACCTATCTTTGTATCATCCGCAGACTTTGCCACAAAGCCACCAATTTCATTATCCAAGTCATTGACAAACAGTGTGAAAAGTAGCGGTCCTAATATTGACCCCCTGAGGAACACTACTAATCACTGGCAGCCAACCAGAAATGGCTCCTTTTTATTCCCCTTTTATTCTTTTATTTTATACTAGCTTGCCTCCTGCCTGTCAGCTATTCCTCTATCCATGCCAGTAATTTTCCTGTAATGCCAGAGGACTTTATCTTGTTAGACAGTCTTCTGTGTCACCTTACCAAACGCCTTCTGAAAATCCAAGTAAATGACATCCACAGCCTCTCCTTTGTCCACCCTGCTTATTACTTCCTCAAAATAACTCAACAGATTTGTCAGGCAACATTTCCCTTTACAGAAACCAAGCTGACTTGAGTTATTTTATCATTAGTCTCCAAATACCTCGAGACTTCATCCTTAATCGTGGACTCCACCACTTTCCCATCCACTGGGGTTAGGCTAACTGGTCTATAATTTCCTTTCTTTTGCCTTCCTCCCTTCTTTAAAGAGTCTTTTGTTTCACACTATTTTACTTCAATCTGTTATAAATTAACAACAAATGGATTAAAATTTAATTTTAAATTAGATTTAAAGTTACATTAAATATCTATGAATATCATTTTCATTTGAAAGTTTAAATTGACCTTCATTAGCAGTTCCCTGTAAAAGCCCATTGGTGCAATACTGAGATGGGGCTTTGAGTTCTGACATCTGAATCCTGCCCCATTCCCAGAAGAGTCTGGAAATAAGAGTCACGTGGCTTACTTAGCCCAGAATTGGAGAAAGTATTTTCCCTGCTTGGAGTGTAAAGTCAGTTGGCTGTTATCAATTATTACCAGGAATTTGCTTCTATTTTTGCAGACCAAACCTCTCCCACCGCCGCCAAGTCTTCCTGTGGTTAGCCATCCCTCCAGTTCCGCTCCCACATCCACTGTCACAGGTAGCCCTCCGTCTGTCAACAGGTTCTCCAGGAAAGCAGGTGAGCTTTTGGTTGAGGATGTTTTCCTACTGTCTTTGGTAGGCTTAATTAGTTGCTTGACTCCTGTTTGCACATAATATACTAGCTATTCAGATGTCTAACACCCCTAACTAATGAAGTACTTTTTGAGGAGTGTCATTGTTGTAATGTAGGAAATTTTGGTCTCTACTGAGTCCCGAGCGGAGAGATAGCTTATCGACAGAATATGTAGAGGTTGCACAGAAATAAACCCTTTGACCCAGTACTATCTAGCCCAGTTTATTCTCTTGGTTTCCCAACATTTCCCCCAGATTTTCTACTCACTCACACACCGGGGCAATTTACATTTGCCAATTAGTCTACAATCCAAGCATTTTTTGGATGGGGTGGTGGGGGGGGGGGGGGGGGGGGGGTTGTGACCGGACCACCCAGCTAGAAAGCACAGAGAATGTGCAAACTTCACATAGACAGCACAGGAGGTCAGGGTCAAATGCAAGTCCCTGGAGCTGAGCCACCATGCTGCTCCTGGAGAGAAGAAAGGGATACAGGAGAAATCTTACCCTGTTTAAATGTTGTCATGGGATCTTTCATATTTGAAGAGCAAGAATTCTATCTAACTATATTTGTAGGGGATTCTGAACTAAGAGATATTCACTCACAATCCAACAGATGTAGCCCATTGACCCTATGGCCAAACACATACACCAATTGTACAGACCTGTGGTTTGTCTTGTACTAATGACACTTGGTCAGTGTTCTTTTAGAAGACAAGAATAAGAGGACACTGTTCAACACTTGCTCTTCTTTCTTTTCAGTTGAATGGTGGTCAATCAGTAGTTCAAATTCATTTGCTCTGCTATTCTCTGTATTCCTTGTTAGTCAATAGCCAACAAAAACATTGTGTTCAGACATGAAAGCTACAAACGACTCTAAGCATGCTAATGGATTTGAGTTCCAAATTTCCACTATCCTTATGTATGATTTGCCTCCTAAAACGAGTGAGCTGTTATACTTCCTCTTTCTGTACAACAGAAACAACATTTGTTTTGGATTTCCAAGCCCATTCAGATAAACTCCATCATAAGAACTAAAAATGTTGAGAGATGTTCAGCATGTTGAACAGTATTTGTGGATGGAAAATGTTGTTTTTGGAGCAACACAATCGCTCAAGGAACTCAGTGGGTCAGGCAGCATCTGTGAAGAGAAATGAATGGTCAGAGTTTTGGGTCATGTCTATAAGAAGGGTCTTGACCTGAAAGGTTGACTGTTCATTTCCCTCCATTGATGTTGCCAGACTCAGAGTTCCTTGAGCAATTTGGTATGTTGCTCCTGATTCTAGCATCTGCAGTCGTCGTGTCTCCAATTAATAGTTTTGGTCAATGATCCTTCTAGCCTGTGCAGTTTTTATCATTGCAAGTAAGAGATCATTTAGAAATTCACTATTTTCATGGTTGATCTATTTCTGTTCGCTTTTTAATGTGTTTTTCCATCAGCCTATTTACTTTAAATGGACTTTTAGTCATATTTTACATGAATCGCTAAACCTCCAGTTTTTGTTTCTACATATTTGGGTTTCTCATTATTTAGAAAATGTTCTTATTTTAAGTAGAGGATTACCTTTGATACCTTTGAATCCTGCTCAATTAATCTTATGTTTTCTTCCCTCCATCTCTCACCAAAAATAGGTACAAAAGCTCGTTATGTGGATGTACTGAATCCCAGTGGAACCCAGCCAAATGGGGGTCTCCCACCTCCGGTGGACCTTTTTGCCCCCCTGGCACCAATGCCTATCCCCACCAATCTATTTGTGCCGATGCCAGGTGTGTGTTTCTATTTATATGCTTATGACTGTCAGTGTAACTTGTCTCCAATTTCAAGGGGCTCCTTGTAGTCCTAAAATAGCGGAATTTTCCAATCGTGTATATTTTCACGATCTTGGACTAGCCAGTGACTTACAGCTAGTGAAGTACTTAGTAATGTCATTCCTTCCTGCATTAATCTAAGAAAGCTGAATTCTACAAACAAGAATTTCATCAGTTTTTATTTTTGCTTCAGAGGTAAGGATTGGTCCAGGGTATTAGCACTTTACTGCATTACATCAAAATGCCGTGATATATTTTACACCCATCTGAATAAAGCCACCACCTCAGATTTATCTCTCAGTTCAGCTTTCTCTCTGTGCTGGATTATCACCTTGGATCACATGCTGACTCTAAAATGAAAATATCCACCATTGAGGAACATAGGAGAGATTGCTTGGAGAATGTTAGTGAATTGAAAATAGTCATGTCTGACACAGAAATTCTCTTTGTAAGGATCCATGGATGGGATTTGAAACTCCCACCTTCTGACTCAGCTGATCATATTCTGGTGCCTAACTTGTTGCCACTCTTGCACTGCTTTGGTCACCTTTCAAACTATTTTGGCAACTATCAGAGCTAAACTAATTTTCCTGTTTATCGTTTGCAGGTGAAGGACCTCAGCCTCCTGAAGGAAGCCCAGCAGAGACCTCACAGTCTGTGGAACAGACAAACTCTGAGGCAAATTCACAGGCTCAGGTACAGATCTGCAGAATGCCATCTGCTCAATCAATATACAACATTGAATCTGGGCAACCCACTTCATAATCTTAGAGTCATAGAAAATTACAGCACAGAAAGAAACAACCCTTTCAACCTGCAGCCAGACCCAGATCCAGATCCAGCTCCAGCTCTCCATACCCATTCATATTCATATGAGCATCCTGTTCATATATCCATCCAAACTTCTCTTGAACTTTGAAATCGTTCAACACTCAAACCACCCTCCAATTTGCCATGTTCCCCTTAAACTTTTCACCTCTCACCCTTAACCCATGTCCTCTAGTTGTAGTCTCACCCAACCTCAGTGGAAAAAGCCTGTTTGTATTTACCCTATCTCATTATCTTGTATACCTCTATCAAATCAACCCTCAATCTTCTATGCCCTAGGGAATAAAGTTCTAACCTATTCAAACTTATTTGCATCTTTCCTGTAGATAGAAGACCAAAATTGTACACAATACTTCAAATTATGCCTCACCAATATCTTATGCAACTTCAATGAATTCCCCGATCCCTTTGTTCTATGGCACTCCTCAGTGCCCTACCGCTCACTGTTTAAGACCTTCTCTGGTTAGTCCTCCCTAAGTGCAGCACCTCACATTTGTCTGCTGCATTAAATTCCATATACCATTTTTCTAGCTGGTCCAGATCCCGCCGCAGGCTTTGATAGTTTTCCTCGCTGCCCACTACACTCCCAATTAAAACCCAGATCTGTGATGTGGACGACAAACAACAACTGACCTAGCACTGATCAATCTGGCATTCCACTTGTCTCAGGCCTCCAGTCAGAGAGGCAACCATCTGCTATCACTCTCTAACTTTTCCTGCAAAGCCAATGTCTAATCCAATTTATCATCTCATCTTGAATGCCAAGCAATTAAATTTTGACCAGCCTCCTTAAAGGGACTTCGTCGAATGCCTTGCTGAAGTCCATGTAGACAACATTCACTGCCTCGCCTTCATCAACTTTCCTGATAATTTCCTTGAAAAACTCTAAAGATTGGTTAGACATGACCTACTACACATAAAGCCATGCTGACTATTCTTAATCAGTCCATGTCTATCCAAATACTTGTATATCCAGCCCCTTAGAATACCTTCCAATAACCTTCCCACAACTGATGTCAGGCTCACCAGACTATTAATTTCCTCGTTTATTCTTAGAGCTTTTCTTAAACAGCAGAACAACGTTAGCTATCCTCCAGTACCTCATCTGTCACTAAGGGTGATTTAGTATCAATTTTGCACTAGTCTCCCACAAGGTCCTGGGAACACTTTATCAGGCCCTGAGGATTTGCCTACCCTAATTTGCCTCAAGACAGCAAACACTCCTCTGTAATCTGGGTAGGGCCCAGGACCTCAGTGCTACTTTGCCTGACTTCTATAGACTCTGTGTCTATTCCCCAAGTAATACAGATGCAAAGAATCCATTTAAGATCTCTCCCATCTCATTTGGCTCCACATATAGATTACCATTCTGATCTTCCAGGGGACTGTTTTGTCCCTTGCAGTCTTTTTGCTCTTAACATATCTGTAGAATCCCTCAGAATTCTTCTCCACCTTGTCTGCTAGAGCAACCTCGGGCCTTCTTTTAGTCCTCCTGATTTCTTTCTTAAGTGTTCTCTTGCATTTCTTATACTCCTCGGGTACCCCATTTGTTCATACCTGCTATGCACCTCTTTTTTTTTCTTAACCAGGGCCTCAATGTCTTTAGGTTGATTTAGGTTCCCTAAATCTGTTATCCTTGCCCAATTTTCCTAAGAGTGGTAAGTTCATTATTTATGCTCATTTACCATTAATATTTGCTTGTTTTTCCCCTTCATATCTTGGGTCCATGTTTCGCTGTTCTACGCATTCCAAATGAGATGGGTGATGGTGTGAACCTTGTGTGCTGGTCCCTGATCCTGTGTTGTACCGTTAATTTGGATTTGCGAGCTGCTGTGGCAAAAGAAATTTGACTTCTTTCCCCAATACAACCCTGGTCGTTTGTGTTCACCAATTTTCAGATACAGAATGGTGAATGAGGCTAGTTCAGACCCAGCTTTTGTGACTCACTCCTTTATATGCTCAGCTCTGTACACTTCCTAAGGGTTGAGGACCCAGTGTTATAATGTCCCTGCAACAAAGAGAATGAAAACTAGAGTAATCCTGTCTCTTGTGCACACCCATCCACAATTCCTTCAGTATTAGAAAATGAAATACTTGATTGAAGGAAAGAAAACAGGATGGGAACCAAATTTCATAATGCATTACTCTCCCTTTTTCCAAGTTTCAAATATTGATTCACTAAGAGGTCTCATTACTGAACTACTGCGATGTTCACTAATGTTGCACATTTCTCCTATACACAGTCAACAAGCTGACAGACAGTGGTCCCTTCTCTCATATCCATTACGCATTCAATAGATCATCTTTTTTTTAAAAAAAAAGCTTGATTGAGAGAGCTTCTTTCCCATTGCTTTCCTGATTAAAAGTCAGGAAGGTGCCTCCTTTTGGTGAGGTTTAGCTTTTGTGATTACAAGTTGTATTCAGCCTCACTCTAATGACTATACTTGAACCCATGACTTCTTTTTTACTCTGACAAGCATACGACCCTCTATAATGCTTCTTTCCATTCTGTTACAATCTCTGGATAAAACCCAAGGCATGCTGGAGACCCCAGAGGTGGCTGCACTTGTCTGTAAAGCCTTTGGGATGTAGAGGCTATGAGAAATCCTGCTAAAATGCCCTTATGCTGTGATGCAATGGTGTATTTAACGTTTACCTGTTTTGCAGCTCCCTCCCCCTGCACAGGGAGGCTTCTCTCAAGGAACTGTTCAGTTTTACAACCCTGCTCAGTTTGCCCAAGTAAGTAATTTGCTTTCAGTTAAAAATCAAGTTTTGCTTTGTTGTTTAAGCATTAGTAATGTTAGTAAATGGTGTTTTGAATTCTTGCAATACTTACCATTACAAATATTTAATGTTCAGTTTCAAGACAGGAGGCCATCATTGCATCATGGCCAAAAGATCAATTCAACCTTTTCCCATGTTCCAGCCCTTGAAGATTACACTGTGTGAAGTATATTTTAATGCAGTGAGGGCTTCTGCTTTCTGAGGAATGACAATTTCTGGGTGGGGGGGGGAGAGGAAATTCTTGCTCTTCCTCTAATCTATGTACCTTGTTGCCCCCGGACATCTCTCGAGGGTTTTTTTTTGCACAGGCAACCAAAACCCTTTTATCTTTAACCTGTACTCACCTGGTTATTTGATGGTAAAATGCGGAGAGAGAGAGGTCAAATCCACTTTGTACCTGCATGTCAGAATTTGAAGGATTAGTAAGGAGGGGCTTTACTTTGCGTTGGGTCTGGTGATATTCCTGCCTAGGAATACATGACAGAACAGTCTAATGATCTGTACCTTTGTTACTAATTGACAATTTGACCTCTGATTTCCAGCCCACAGCCAGCACTGCAGCTTTGAGGCCAGGACGGTTTGGGCAAAGAAAATACCCAACGTTAAAATAAAACAAAACCTGGAAGAAATCCTGGAATAAATAATACTGAAAACACTTAACGGAATAGATGCTGATGATGTGTTCTAGCATTTGCAATTACAGATGATTAAACCAGATGGACGTGTGATAAAAATCAATAAATTGTAAGGGCTTCAGGCAGAACCATTTTTGAGCAAAAAAAATTATTCGAAGGACTGAAAATGAAGCTGTATTTTTTCCAGATGTAACCAGTTAAATAAATCTAAGCTTGTAAGGTGCTGAAGCTGGAGGGTTTATGGTCACATTGGATTGTGCTTTTAAAAGAAAACACTTACCTCCTGAATGTGACTGTAAATGTCGAAAATGTCTACTATGTCAAATTGGCATAAGCAGATGTTGGCACATCCACAAAAGCCCAGCTCAAAATTTTAAGATGGCTGTAACATTTTTCAAATGAGCAAAACGTATTTGAGAACTTTTTTTGTGGAGGTTTTGGAATGGTCATTGCGGGAGGGCTAATGGATAGAAATGATAAAAAGATTGTTTCCGACCATTTGTATTTAGGTAATATATATAAGGCTGTTGTAAAAGAGTACTGTATAGCCAGAGCCACCTGTTGTACATTATACTTTGAAATATCTGGAGTACTGTGTGAATAAATTTTAGCAGATGTAATATAGAAGTTCGTTCTCTCTCTCTCTTATTCTGGAAGATTGTGTCTCAGGACATGGGAGGAGGTGGTTAGAAATTCCAGACTATTTGAGAGGCTTTGGGGGAGATGCCCTCAAAAGATCAGTCCCTCAAATTCAACAGTGTTCTTAAAGTGAGATGTTCAGTTGTCTGCCAGACAGCAACTTATAAAATCATCATGAAAATGACGTGCAAATTTGGAATCATGATGTACAGAATGAATTCAGCTGCCCTTTAATGTGATTTTCCCCTCTTTACCCACGCCTCCAGCTGATTCCCCAGAACCACTGTCTTAACTGTATTCCAATCTTCCTGTTTTTGATTCCAAAGAATTCTCTTGTGAAGACTACACAATATTTCAAATTCAGAGGTTTTCTTGCCTAAGGAGTTTATTTTCTTATGTTATAAGGATGCACACTGTAAAATGAAATAAAATATTTTGCATTCTGGAACACCTAACTATTTGCCGGGATTGAATTTTGTTTGTAAGACAGTAACTGCACCTCCACCAAAAGCCCTCCCCATTTAAATACATCTGTTTTCTGGAGCAGGATAACAAGTACACAGCCAAGATACGAGGGGTGATTGATAAGTTTGTGGCCTAAGGTAGACGTAGTCAATTTTAGAAAACCTAGCACATTTATTTTTTCTTATATTTACACACTTAGTTCAGCGGTCGTGAAGCATATGGATCCCTTCTTTGTAGAAGTTGGCGTCTTGGACCTCCAGAAGTGGTCCACAGCATAGGGTAATTGATAAGTTTGTCACCTAAGGTAGAAGAAGATGAGTTATTAACTTCAAACTTTCTGCATTTTCACTCAGAGTCGAACTGCATGTGCGTGTAACGAGAGCTGTATAACTCATCTCCTACCTTAGGCTATGAACTTATCATTCACCCCTGATGTGGACCACTTCTACAAAGAGATCTGTATGCTCCACAACCGCTGGACTAAGTGTGTACATTTGGGAGGGGAATATGTTGAAAAATAAATGTGTTAGGTTTTCTAAAATTGACTCCTCCTAACCTAGGCCACGGACTTGTCAATCAGCCCTCGTACAGATGTTCTGCAATCCATTTGAAACCTACTAACTTGGGTGCAAAGCCATCTAGTTCTAGCTATGAGAAATGATGGGTTCAAAGCTATCTTGTTCAGGAAGAATTTGAAGGAGGGATTCAAAACTGAGACATTTTTGATAAGTTAGTTCCAAAGAATAAATATTGGTGTGCACTGAAAATTAGCTTCAAATGTGTAGACTAACATACGAATATTGTAGGAATTATGTAAGGGCTTGAAGAGGGAATGCATGTAGCCGAGGCAATGGTGCAACTATCAGAACTACTGCCTTGCAGTGCTGGAGACCAGGAATTGATTTGACTCCCGAGTGCTGTCTGTGTGGAGTTTCCATGTTCTCCATGTGATTGGGCTTTCTCCCACTTTCCAAAGTTGTGAAGGTTGTGACTGATTGCCACTGAGAATTGCCCCTCATGTGTAAGTAAGTGGTAGAATCTGGGAGCAGTAAATGTGAGTGTGGGGAGCAATAAAATGGGATTAATGTAGAATTAGTGTGGATGGTGGTTGATGGTGCTAACTAATGGGCCAAAGTTGTTTTGATGCTGTATCTGTCTATGAACCTAAGAAAAGTGAGAGGACATTAAATGAAGACGAGCAAAGGAGCAAGTATCCGTTAAGGTTAAACTATCTTGTGTAGTGATGATTAGTGGAATTTGTCTCATACCTCTAGACACAGTATTAAAAATGGGAAAATCAATTAGCTTCTGGAAATCCAATAAAGACAAAAAATCATAAACATGGAAAAGATCTGCAGATGCTAGAAATCCAAAGTGCTGGATGAACTCAGTAGGTGAGGCAGCATCTATGGAAATGAATAAACAGTCGGCATTTTGGCCCAAGACTCTTCATCAGGATTGGAAAGGAAGGGGGGAAGATGCCAGAATAAAAAAGTGGAGAGGGACGGGAAGGAGGATAGCTAGAAACTGTTAAGTGAACTAGGTGGGCAGGCAAGGTAAAGGGCTTGAGTGGGAAGGAATCTGATGGGAGAGGGGAATGGACCATTGGAGGAGGGGACCGAGGGAGATGATAGGTAGTGGTAAAGAGGCCAGAGTGGAGAGTAGAAGATGAGAGGGGGGAGGAATTTTTTTTTAACTGGAAGGAGCAATCGATATTCATGCCATAAGGGTGGCCTCATGGCACAAGGTGAGGCCATGAACTGACATGTCAGAACAGGAATTGAAATTGGAATTAAAATGTTTGGCCACCGAGCAGTTCTACTTTTGTCAGATGAAGCAGAGGAGTTCGACCAAGTGGTCCCCCAATTTACGATGGGTCTCACTACTATAACAGGCCACATCGGGAGCACTAGAGGCAACAGATGACCCCAGCAGTTTCACAGGTGAAGTGATGCCTCACCTGTAGGAACTGTTTTGGGGCCCTGAAAGGAGGAGGTGAGTGGGCAGATGTAGCACTAGCCTCTTGCAGGGATGTGGAGGGGTGGTGGGGGGGGGAACAAATGGACAAAGGACTCGTGGAGGGAACGATCTCTGCTGGGAGGGCGAGGTAAAGTTATTTTTGGTGGTAGGATGTTTGGATAAGATGGAAGTTGTGGAAAATTATGTGTTTAATGCAGATGCTCATGAGGTGATGAGTATGGACAAGAGGAACTCATCACTGTTAAAGCAGCAGGATAATGGGGTGAGTGTAGATTTTCAGGAAGTGGATGTGGGTGAGGGTAGCATCGATGGTGGGGGCAGGGGTATCGGCCATTCTTTTAAGAAGGATGATATCTCTGAAATGAAAGCCTCATCGTGGAAACAGGAGCAGTGGAGACCAAGGAACAGAAAAGAGTGGCAATTTTACAGGAGACAAGCTGGGAAGAGGTATGGTGATGATCAGTAGGTTTATAAAAGATGCTTGTTGACAGTTTGTCTCCAGAGACAGAGAGATCGAGAAATAGAGGAGAGATGTCAAAAATGGACTAAGTGAATTTCTAAGGGCAGGGTGGAAATTGGAGGCAAAGTTGATGAAATCGATGAGCATGAAGCAGCACCACTGGAGTTGTCAATGTAGCGAAGGAAAAATCGGGGAGCATTACTGGGGAAGGCTTGGAACATGAACTGTTCTATGTAGCCAATGAAAAGGCAAAGACAAAATGCTGGAAATACTCCGCAGGTCAGGCCATATCCATGGAAAGAAAGATTGCAATGTGCCCAGATACAAGATTAAAGAACAACACCCTGTCTTCCATCTGGTCCTGTTGCAGTCTTCCAATTTTGAAACAAATTCTCTAACTTTAGGTGATTTATTTATGTGTATCATAACCGGCCAGTGCAGTTGTAAATCATGCATCTATTTTGCTCTCTCTGTTAGCACATCCTTGCTATTTTTAAAACATTGTCATCTAACTCCCCATTGACTGGAGGACCTATACAACTTATCCCCAGCAATCTTGTTCTCACGTATCTGAGATCACCTTTTATCCAATCCATCCTTCTCTTATCTACATTTTAGTAGAAACTTGTTTTCCCTCTTTCCCAGTTATGATAAAAGATCTGTTTCTCTTCCCATTAAATGGTGACTGACATGGTGTTTCCAGCATTTCCCGTTTCAATTGAAAGCTATGTTTGTACAATTTCTCTCAAACGATCCATTGATTTTGTTTCATAAATTCTTGTGATCTGTTCACTTACGAGTTGATTGCATGCTCTTCCTCTAGCATCCATCGACTTTAGTGGTAACCAATGTAGTCATTTAATTCACCACCTATGTTTCACAGTAGATGCTGGAACACCCAGAAGAAGAATGTGCAAACTCCATTTGGACAATTGGAAATTGGGACTGAATTAGTGTAAACGACTACGTAATCCAACTGTTGATACTTAAGGATTATTGGCCCAGCATCGTTCCTTCATTCCTTTTCCCTGATGATGTTTTTAACAATTAACATTCCCCCCAAAACCCCCCCTAATGTATGCAACGTCCAATTCTGGTTTAGATTGTTTCTACAGATTTCCTGCTATAAATGGCAGGGAAGTGTTGCAACTTCATAATCCCTTGCTAATCACCCATGAGCCCAGCATTGGAATGTCTTTGGGAAAGCTGCTGAGGGTAACATATTTATTTATTGAGATAATGTGGAGTAGGCCCTTTGAGTCGTACTATCCAGCAACCCCTGATTTAACTGTAGCCTAATCATGGGACGGTTTATAATGAGCAATTAACCTACCACCCAGTACATCTTTGGACCGTGAGAGAAATCAGAGAGAACACAAAGCTCCTTACAGGCAGTGGCGGGAATTGAACTCAGCTTGCTGGTACTGTAAAGCATTGTGCCACTGTGCTGCCCTATGTTTGCCTGAGTTGCTCTGTTTAACATTGAAGAATGTCAGCAAGCAGATCCATCATGACCTTCAAAATGTGGGTAGCCTTAACTACCCTGGTACTTGTACACATCCAGGTGAACAACCACAGGGTTGTACCACATTATCCAGTGACAGCAGCTCATTGCATTTTGTACACCCAAGTAAAAGACTGCACATGACTGTGTTATATTTCATCAGTGACACAGTCCAAATTAACAGATGGAAAACTAAAAGCTTCCCTGTTTAATCTGTATTGGATCAAGACTTTTGAAAATTCTTGCTTGTGTGTTGGATTGATGCTTATGCCAAATCCATCAGGGCACGAGGGGTGACAATCATGGGCAGCGGGGGCATTAAAGTTCAAGCCTTTTTGTACATGGAAAACATTTTTGCCTCCTGCTCAGACTCTTTGTTGGTCCATGGATGGATCTGCTTATGTTTCAAGTCTGAACTGGCCTCAGGAGTCCAGCATCAACTGCAGCAAGAGTAAGTTCTTTGGCAACTGGTACAACAGCTCCCTTTATCATTAGGTCCACTTAACCGAGACCGTGGACTTCTGGTTCTGAGGAGCCACAGAATGTGGCAAGAATTAGTTAGAACAAATGGCTATGATGAAGCAAGCTGGGAAAATAGTAGTGGTCGCTGTTGATGGCAGGAAGAGGTCTGGTTATAAGGTGGAAGGTGCTCTTGGTGTTCATGTTTGTGGCACAGGTATGAATCAGCCTATTTTCAAGCCCCAGCAGTTACCCTATTCACCTTGCATTTCATCTGAACATCCAAAGTGGATTGCATCCTAATGGTCAGTTTTGTGTGTGTGGCTGCATCTAGCTGTATGTGCTATTCTCCATACTCTGGGCAGCTGCATAGGAGATTCCCAAGGATGCATTCTGAAATAAGTTGCTTTTATTGTCATTTCAACCATAACTGCTGGTACAATACACAGTAAAAACGAAACAACATTCCTCCAGGACCATGGTACGACATGAAACAACCTACGTGAAACAACACATTAGACTCCGGACCTACGCGGGACTGCATAAAGCAAAGCAGTGCAATAATTAATAAACAAGACAAAAGGCACAGTAAAGGGCAAATTACAATATAATGAAAGAGGTAAATTTCAATGTAAACAATGTTTTAGCAGGAATTGAGAAAGAAATGAGCAAAAATTGCAGAAGGAGTGGAGTGGGGATCAGTTGAGTATGTGTGTGTAGGTTGGTGTCAGATTTGACTCTGGGAATTGAAGAGTCTAATGGCAAGGGGGAAGAAACTGTTATAGAGTCTGGTTATGAGAGCCCGAATGCTTCGGTACCTTTTGCCAGATGGCAGGAGGGAGAAGAGTTGGTGTGAGGGGTGTGTGGAGTCCTACACAATGCTGTTAGCTTTGCGGGTGCAGCATGTGGTGTAAATGTAATGGCGGGAAGAGAGACTCTGATTATCCCTTCAGCTGACCTCATTATAGGCTGCAAGGGCTTGCGATCCGAGATGGTGCAATTTCCAAACCAGGCAGTGATGTAGCTGCTCAGGATGCTCTCAATACAACCCCTGTAGAATGTGGTGAGGATAGGGGGTGGGAGATGGACTTTTGTCAGCCTTCGCAGAAAGTAGAGACACTGCTGGGCTTTCGTTGCTGTGGAGCTGGTGTTGAGGGACCAAGTGAGATTCTCTTCCAGGTGAACACCAAAAAATCTGGTGTTCTTAACGATCTCTACCGAGGAGCCGTCGATGTTCAAAGGAGAATGGTTGCTCTGTACTCTCCTGAAGTCAAAAACAACTGCTACGGTAAGGTCAACAACTTGACGAAAGTGTACTCTATCCTGCTGGAAACTTGCTGCTTCACACACTCTATCCTGCTGGAAACACTGCTCCACACTCTATCCTGCTGGAAACACTGCTCCACACTCCATCCTGCTGGAAACACTGCTCCACACTCCATCCTACTGGAAACACTGCTCCACACTCTATCCTGCTGAAAACACTGCTCCACACTCTATCCTGCTGGAAACACTGCTCCACACTCTATCCAGCTGGAAACACTACTCCACACTCTATCCTGCTGGAAACACTGCTCCACACTCCATCCTGCTGGAAACACTGCTCCACACTCTATCCTGCTGGAAACACTGCTCCACACTCTATCCTGCTGGAAACACTGCTCCACACTCTATCCTGCTGGAAACACTGCTCCACACTCTATCCTGCTGGAAACACTGCTCCACGCTCCATCCTGCTGGAAACACTGCTCCACACTCTATCCTGCTGGAAACACTACTCCACACTCTATCCTGCTGGAAACACTACTCCACACTCCACCTGCTGGAAACACTGCTCCACACTCTATCCTGCTGGAAACACTGCTCCACACTCCATCCTGCTGGAAACACTACTCCACACTCTATCCTGCTGGAAACACTGCTCCACACTCCATCCTGCTGGAAACACTGCTCCACACTCCATCCTGCTGGAAACACTACTCCACACTCCATCCTGCTGGAAACACTACTCCACACTCTATCCTGCTGGAAACACTACTCCACACTCTATCCTGCTGGAAACACTACTCCACACTCTATCCTGCTGGAAACACTACTCCACACTCTATCCTGCTGGAAACACTACTCCACACTCCATCCTGCTGGAAACACTGCTCCACACTCCATCCTGCTGGAAACACTGCTCCACACTCCATCCTGCTGGAAACACTGCTCCACGCTCGATCCTGCTGGGAAACGTGGCTCCACACTCTATCCTGCTGGAAAAGCTGCTCCACCGTCTACTCTGCTGGAAAACACTGCTCCACACTGTATTCTGCTGGAAATCACTACTCAACACTCTATCCTGCTGGAAAACACTGCTCCACACTCTATCCTGCTGGAATACATGCTCCACACTATGCTGCTGGAAATTACTACTCAACACTCTATCCTGCTGGGAAACACTATTCCACACTCTATCCGGCTGGAAATGCTGCACCACACTCTATCCTGCTGGAAAACAAGTTCCACACACTATCCTTCTAGAAACGCTGCACACTCTAACCTGCAGGAATCACTACTCCACACTCTGTCCTGCTGGAAAAAAACTGCTGCACACTCTATCCTGCTGGAAAACACTGCTCCACACTCTATCCTGCTGGAAAACACTGCCCCACACTCTATCCTGCTGGAAAACACTACTCCACACTCTATCCTGCTGGAAAACACTGCCCCACACTCTATCCTGCTGGAAAACACTACTCCACACTCTATCCTGCTGGAAAACACTGCTCCACGCTCGATCCTGCTTGAAAACACTACTACACACTCGATCCTGCTGGGAACACTGCTCCACGCTCGATCCTGCTGGGAAATGTGGTTCCACACTCTATCCTGCTGGAAACGCTGCTCCACACTGTATTTTGCTGGAAAACACTGCTCCACACTCTATCCTGCTGGGAAACACTACTCCACACTCTATCCGGCTGGAAATGCTGCACCACACTCTATCCTGCTGGAAACGCTGCTCCACCGTCTACCCTGCTGGAAAACACTGCTCCACACTGTATTTTGCTGGAAATCAGTACTCAACACTCTATCCTGCTGGAAAACACTGCTCCACACTCTATCCTGCTGGAAACACTGCTCCACACTCTATCCTGCTGGGAAACACTACTCCACACTCTATCCGGCTGGAAATGCTGCACGACACTCTATCCTGCTGGAAAACAAGTTCCACACACTATCCTTCTAGAAACGCTGCACACTCTAACCTGCAGGAATCACTACTCCATACTCTGTCCTGCTGGAAAAAAACTGCTGCACACTCTATCCTGCTGGAAGACACTGCTCCACACTGTATCCTGCTGGAAACACTGCTCCACACTGTATCCTTCGGGAAATACTGCTCCACACTTTATCTACTTGTCAATATTTCAGCTTCCCTTTGCTGGCTTCTGAAATGTTTCTTGGTTCCCTACATTTGCAACACTAAGATAATATTAGGTCAAAAGTAAAAACCATCTCTTGAAGTTCTCGTGATTGCTGCAGCCAGCCCATGTTTCTGACCCTTCCTGTTATTGTAGCAATATGGGATAAATTTTACTTGCAAACTAATTTTTAAATGTCATCTATTTTTCCTTTACTTTCAGGTCTTCTATAGGTGTGTGGTGGAAAGTGTGCTGACAGGCTGCGTTACAACCTGGTATGGGAATTCCTTTGAGCAGAAAATCCTACAAAAGGTAGTGGATTTGGCCCAGTACATCACGGGTGGAACCCTCCCAATCATAGAGCACGTCTACAGTAAACACTGCTGTAGGAAAGCTGCATCCATCATCAAATATCCTTACCACCTGGGCCACGCTCTTTTCTCACCACTGCCATCAGGTAGAAGGTACAAGTGCCTCAGGACTTGCACCACCAGGTTCAAGAACAGATACTAGCCCTCAACCATCAGGCTCCTGTACAAAAGGGGATAACTACACTCAATCTATTTCTAATTTAAGAACTCTTTATCTTTTTATTTTATCCTCATCATTTATTACTATTTATTTATATTTGCATTTGCACAGTTTGTTGTTCATTGATCCTGTTTACAGTTACTGTTCTATAGATTTGCTAAGTATGCCTGCAGGTAAAAATATCAGAGATATATGTGGTGACATGTTTGTACTCTAATAATAAATTTTGCTTTGAACTTCTGAGCCTCACATTCACTTCTCTAGTGTTTACCCCAAGTAAATGTGAATGTGTCTTAAAACAACCTAAGGTCGTTATCTTTGTAGTTATTTTTTTAATTTGGAGCCTAGCTCTTCAGAGCCCATTAGTGGAATCACATGTAATTGGTTCCCATATAGACCGTGATATCAGGATCTTTTCTCATCACTGCTGAAAATAAGACCATAAGGTTCAGGAGCAGAAGTAGGCCAATGATGGGCTGGTCCACTTCAAAATACGTATTCAGTTCCTCTGCCATCTCTGCATCTCTCATTACAATATCTCCAGCATCATTTACTATTGGTCCTATATCTACCCTTGACTCTCTTTTACCCTTTATATACTTAGAAAAGCTTTTGGTATCTTCTTTGATATTAGTCGCCAGCTTCCTCTCAGAATTTATCTTTTCCTTCCAAATGACCTTCTTAGTTTCCTTCTGCAAGTTTTTAAAAGCTTCCCAATCTATCTTCCAACTAGCTCTGGCTTCCTTGTTTGACCTCTCTTTTGCTTTTACTTCACTTGTCAGCCGCAGTGGTGTCCTTCTTCCCTCTGAAAATTTGTTCCTATTGGAATATATCTATCTTGCACATCCCTCATTTTTCGCAGAAACTCCAGCCATTGCTGCTCTGCTGTCTTTCCTGCAAATGTCCCTCTCCAGTCAACTTCAGCCAGTTCCCCTCTCATGCTATTTTAATTTCCTTTATTTCACTGAAATACCAACACATTGGATTTTATTTTTTCCCTCTCAAATTTCAAAGTGAACACGATCATATTGTGATCACTGTTTCCCAAGGGTTTCTTAACCTTAACCTTTCTTATCACCTCTGGATCATTGCTCAACACCCAATCCAGCACAGCCAGTCCTCTAGTGGGTTCAACAACAAGCTGTTCTAAAATGAATGTTCTGAATGTCCTTTAGACATTCTACAAATTCTCTCTCTTGAGGTCCAGTACTTGCCTGGTTTTCCCAATCCACTTTCATGTTAAAATCCCCAACGATTATCATGACATTGCCTTTCTGACACGCCTCTTCTAACTCCTGCTGTAATTTGTAATCCACATCCCAGCTATTGTTTGGAGGCCTGTATACAACTGCCATTAGGGTCCTTTTATCCTTTCTTAACTCAACTCATAAAGAATCTACATCTTCCAATCCTATGTCTTCTCTTTCCAATGATTTAATCTTGTTTCTTTTACACAGAGCCACATCACCCCCTCTGCCTACTAACCTATCTTTCTGATACACCGTATACCCTTGGACGTTCAGCTCCCAATGGCAGCCATCCTTTACCCAAGTTTCAGAGATGGCCACAACGTCATAATTGCCAATCTGCAGCTGAATTTCAAGATCGTCCATTTTATTTCTCATGCTACGTGCATTCAAATATGACATTCTGTCCAGTACTTGTTGCTTTCTGTTTTAACTGCACCACGTCTCTATTACCTTGTAACACATGCCATTGGCTTTGATTAAGCCTCATCTCCTGCCTGTTCTTTCTATAATCTCTGTTGTATCTTTATCAACAGGAAACGTTGATAAACCTTAGAACTGGGCAGGCATCACAACCTTTGAAGCTCATTCTCACGGCTACAGAGAACAGAATCTAAATTACAGTATAGTATAACCAGTACATTCATTTTCACTCTCTGACTTGAACGGTCCCTTGGAGCACGACCTTGTTGTCAATTTGGTCTTCTGTCCTGCAAACTGTTCTCATGAACACAGGCCACCTGAACCTCAGGCCTGCCGGAACCTCAAGACTTCTGTAATGCCATCTTCAGGATCTCCACACCTTCCTCGTTCGAGTTCACGTGTTTTTATCCCTCGAGTACGACCAGTTCCAGAGTTCTTAAGGGCTTCGTGGAATGAAATATCAGCAGGCGTCGCCCCCCCCCCCACCCCACCCCGATGCATCGCGGTGTCGGGATCTCAGATTTCACTTCTAGGAAATTCTGTTCGCTCTTGATCTGCACACTCTGGTTGCAGATGTGATTGTTATGAACCCATTGGTTGCCGCATACAGTAGCAACCCCCTCTTCCACAGTCCCATACCCTGCCACTGTACTAAAATATTTATAGAAAATGTTTCTCTATTGCTTGCTTAATCTCACTGAAGCTTCTTACTTCGCTACAATAAAACGCAGAACACTATACTAAAACATCGTCTGCAGTACTTATTTCAGTTTCCAAAAATCAGTACTTCTGCGATCCCCGAGAAACGCTCATAACAGCTAATCTGTTTATACCTGCTCTCGCATTTGAGAGAGAGGAAGAGGAAAACGTTTACAATAATAAACTGGTACTTGTACTAAACTGGTACTAAAATTTATTTTTGGTTCGAGAAGTGACTGGTTCTCTGGCAGTAACAGCCAGTTGACAGGGCTAATAAGAATGACCACTCTAATCCCTAAACTGTGTTTTGTTCAGTGGATACAGGAGAGGATTCTGTATTCCTGGAGGATTAGAGTCGATCTTGGAAGGCTGAGAGAGACTCTTTCCTACGGTCCAGGCTTCCGGGATATCAACCTCAGAGGCATGCGTTCCCGAGACATGAGCCGCCAGCTGCCTTTCTCCATTTGTGCGCCTTCAGCTCCAGGATGAACCGCAGCCGGTCCTCCACTATCCCCGAATGCACCGCGACCCCAGCCTCCGCAGCATGCAGCTCGACAGCTCCGCCGCGAGTCCTCCGAGTGCCCGACGTGCACCGCGCCTGGAGTTACTGAGCCGCTTCGCTTGCGTTGCTAAGAGCCGCGGATTGTTTCATGGCTCCGACTTGTGGGCTCCGAGAGTCGGTAGAGGGGCAGAAGTCCGTGTGCGAGGTAAGCGGTGAGGCTAACGTTAGATAACCAAGAATAGTGCCCTCTGGGGAGCTGCCCCGGCCTGGCCACGATCCTGAACTTGAAGTCTTCCCCCGGTCAGAGTGCCGTGTCCCAGTCCCTCAGGTGGGGGGGTTTCGGATTGTGTTGGGACGGTACAGAAATACGCACTCTTTCCCACCAGTTACAGTGGTGGCGCGGCTGGAAGTGCCAGAGATTTGCTAACCTCCCTCAGGCGAAATTATATCAGGGAGCCGCGGAGGACCAGGTCTGTACTCGACGAGAAATCAGTGTGGAGCCGACGTCAAATATAACTCTGGAAGGGTTCGGGTTGGTCAGACTTTCATCACCCACCTTTAGCACACGCAAAACCCGACTACCTGTACCTCTACTTGCATCAAGTCCCACTGTGTTTGCTGGTTTCCGAGAACATCTCAGTTATAAAATTCTTCCGATTCAGATGCTTTCAGCGGCTCATTCTTTATATTGAACACCAAGCTTCATGTTTCTGGTCTAAAATAAATAAATGCCACTTACGAGAATCGAGATGGGAAACTTGTCAAATTCCGAGGGAAGCTGCAGGATGAGCAGAGAAGTGTTTTTTAATAAGTAGATAAAATTGTAAAATAAGATATTTGGGCATTTATAATAATGGAAGGAAATGATCACGAGATTAAATTGGAATACAGAAGTAAAATAATTCTTGTATATAACAGACAACACACACAAAATGTTGGAGGAACTCAACAAGCCAGACAGTATCTATGGAAAAGAGTAAACAGTTGACATTTTGGGTCCTGAAGAAGGGTCTTGGCCTGAAACGTCAATTGTTTATACTTTTCCACAGATGCTGCCTGGCTTGCTGAGTTCATCCAGCATTTTGCATGCGTTGCTCGGATTTCCAACATCTGCAGATTTTCTTGTCTTACAGTATATGTAATGGAACAGGTTAGTCAAAATTACAGCACTATTCATAGGCTCATTGAAGGAACTGAATGTTTTATTGATTATATCCAGTGAGACAGAAGTAAAAGACAGCCAGAAGATAGATGGGTCAAATGGGGCTAGCTCAGATGGGAATCTTAGTCAACATGGATCAATTGGGCTGAAGGGCCTCATTTCTGTGCTGTATGACTCTGTGATTTCAGGCCTTACAACACTTTGAGATCACCTCTGTTATTTCAGTTCCAACCACCTGTGCAACCCCAATTTCAATTGCCCTGGCCCAGGACTCCCAATTCCCAAGCTCAAAGTTTTGGAGCTTCCTTTCTAAACCTCTCTGCATATTAATTATAGAGTAAGCTATAATCATTTGTTTTTATATTGCCTTGCTCAGATTAATGAAATATTTAGTCTGTTTCTGTTGATGTAAATGACCACATAAATTAATTATCACTGTAATCTCAACTCTTTTTTTAGCTCTGCAATATTTAATACAGAGTTCCCAAGAGTCACTAACAACTATCCAATCAATCCCGTTATTAACTAGACTGGAGAAAAATTTAGGGCATGTTTATATAAAAAAAAAGCAATAAAAATCTTCACTAACTGCTAACCAGAAATATCTGAAAGAGTTTCTCAGTCAGATCTAGGTGTGCAAAATTATACTGAGGTAACGTTCCTCACATGTTGCACTGTTAACAATATTGTTAAACATACTACTTAAGAGTTATTTCTTGCAGGCATTCATTGAGATTCATTTACTTGCAGGTATTTCCAGGAATAAAGAAATACAGTAGATTTTTTAAAAATTGTACAGAAAACAAACAAAAACTTAAAAAAACAGAAGAAGACAAGCTGCAAATAACTCTGCGAACATAAGTTATAAAGGGGCCATAAGATATAGGAGCAGTAGTAGGCCATTTGGCCCATCGAGTTGCTCCACCATTCACTCGTGGTCTGATCCAATTATTCCAGTCATCCCCACTCCTCTGCCTTATCCCCATACCTTTTGATGCCCTGGCTGATCAAGAACCCATCTATCTCTGCCTTAAATGCACCTAGTGACTTGGCCTCCAAAGCCACTCGTAGCAACAAATTCCACAGATTTACCACCCTTCAATCCTGAAGTCGTGCCTCTTGTCTAGAATCCCCTACCATGGGAAATAACTTTGCCATATCTTAATCTGTTCAGGCTTTGTAACATTCGGAATGTTTCTATGAGATCTGCCCCCCCCCGCCCATTCTCCTGAACTCCAGGGAACACAGTCCAAGAGCTGCCAGATGTTCCTCATATGGTAGCCCTTTCATTCCTGGAATCATTCTCGTGAATCTTCTCTGAACCCTCTCCAATGTCAGTATATCCTTTCTAAAATGAGGAGCCCAAAACTGCACACAATACTTCAATTGTGGTCTCACGAGTGCCTTATAGAGCTTTAACATCACATCCCTGCTCTTATATTCTATACTTCTAGAAATGAATGCCAACATTGCATTTGCCTTCTTCACCACTGACTCAACCTGTAGGTTAACCTTTAGGGTATCCTGCACAAGGACTCCCAAGTTCCTTTTCACCTCTGCATTTTTATCCGTTTATTTATTCTGCTCCTGCTTCTGCTTGGTATTGTGCAAGCACTGCCGGATGACTGTTATAATGCACAGTTGGTGTGAACAGCATGAGAGTTAATTTGTAAAGTGACTAGATCCCTTAAATTGATTTGATTGAGTCTATCTTTAAAAATATTAATGTCAGAAATACTGCGCATGTCTGGCAGCAGAAGATTCCATTCTCTTGTTGATTTTGGGTAAAGGGAGTACTGGTAGCAAATCTTGTTGAATGAAGGGGTTTCCAGTATATAAGTTCCAGTTTGCTGTCGAGTTGAACTGACCCTGTGATGAATTTGGATGTTTGATAGAGTGATGTTGTGAACTTCTTTGAAAATGGAGATTAACTGTAGTTTAGTACTTCGGTTTTCAAGTGGTTCCCATTGAAGGTTAAAGAGCATGTTGGTGACACTAGATTTCCTGCTGTAATCGTTTAGCACAAAGCGAGCAGCAGGGCGTTGGGTTTTTTTAGATGGACTTCTTATTGTTAGCAGATGGACTGCTCATTTCACCGGATGCTGCCCAACCTGCTAAGTTCATCCAGCTTGTTTGTATGTGTCTATAATTTCCTTTCTGCTGCCTCCCACCCTTCTTAAATAGCGGAGTAATATTTGCAATTTTTCAGTCATCCAGTAAAATGCCAGAATCTTGAAATGTCATTATCTATTGCTTCTGCAAATCTACAACGAGATCTAGGTGTTCTTGTACATCAGTCAATGAAAGCAAGCATGCAGGTACAGCAGGCAGTGAAGAAAGCTAATGGCATGCTGGCCTTTATAACAAGAGGAATTGAGTATAGGAAGAGGTCCTTCTGCAGCTGTACAGGGCCCTGGTGAGACCCCACCTGGAGTATTGTGTGCAGTTTTGGTCTCCAAATTTGAGGAAGGACATTCTTGCTATTGAGGGAGTGCAGCGTAGGTTAATTCCCGGAATGGCGGGACTGTCATATGTTGAAAGATTGGAGCGACTGGGCTTGTATACACTGGAATTTAGAAGGATGAGAGGGGATTTGATTGAAACATATAAGATTATTAAGGGATTGGACACACTGGAGGCAGGAAGTATGTTCCCGCTGATGGGTGAGTCCAGAACTAGAGGCCACATTTTAAGAATAAGGTGTAGGCCATTTAGAACAGAGATGCAGAAAAACTTTTTCACCCAGAGAGTGGTGGATATGTGGACTGCTCTGCACCAGAAGGCAGTGGAGGCCAAGTCTCTGGATGCATTCAAGAGAGAGTTAGATAGAGCTCTTATAGATAGCAGGGTCAAGGGATATGGGGAGAGGGCAGGAACAGGGTACTGATTGTGGTATGATCAGCCATGATCACAGAGAATGGCGGAGCTGGCTAGAAGGGCCGAATGGCCTACTCCTGCACCTACTGTCTATTTCCTTCAGAACTCAAGGGTGCATTCCATCAGGTCCAGGAGATTTATCCACCCTCAGACCATTAAGTTTCCTGAGCACCTTCTCAGTCATAATTTTCACTGCACACACTTCACTTCTCTGACACTCTTGAATGTCTAGTTATCTGCAGATGTCTTCCACTGTGAAGACTGATGCAAAATATGCATTCAGTTCCTCTGCCGTCTCTGTGTCTCTCATTACAATATCTCCAGCGTCATTTTCTATTGGTCCTGTATCTACCCTCGACTCTCTTTTACCCTTTATACTCTTGAAAAAGCTTTTAGTATCTTCTTTGATATTAGTTGCCAGCTTCCTCTTTGGCTTCCTTGTTTTCCCTCTCTTTTGCTTTTTATTTAGTATATATCTATCTTGCACTTCTCTCATTTTTCGCAGAAACTCCAGCCATTGCTGCTCTGCTGTCCTTCCTGCTAGTGTCTCTTTCCAGTCCCCTCTCATGCCTTTGTAATTTCTTTTATTCCATTGAAATACCAACACATTGGAATTTAGTTTCTCCTTCTCAAATTTCAAAGTGAACTCGATCACATTGTGATCACTGTTCTCTAAGGGTTTCATAACCTTAAACTCTTTTATCACCTCTGGATCATTGCACAACACCCAATCCAGAACAGCCGATCCCCTAGTGGGCTTAACAACAAGCTGTTATAAAAAACCATCCCTTAGACATTCTACAAATTCTCTCTCGAGGTCCAGTACTGGCCTGGTTTTCCCAATCCACTTTCATGTTCAAATCCCCAAAAATTATCATGACATTGCCCTTCTGACAGGCCATTTCTATCTCCTGCTGTAATTTGTAATCCACATCCCAGCTGCTGTTTGGAGGCCTGTATACAACTGTCATTAGGGTCCTTTTACCCTTGCATTTCTTAACTCAACCCATAGAGACTCTACACCTTCCATTCCTATGTCATCCCTTTCTAATGATTTAATATTATTTCTCATACACAGGGCCACATCACCCTGTCTGCCTACTAACTACTAGGGTCTTTAAAGTGAGTGTCATAGAATCAGTTCAGAGTAGTAGTGAATGAAGTTGTCCACACTGGTTCAGGCACCATGGTTGTTGTAGGGCAATAACTGTTCCTGAACCTTGTGGTGTGGATCTTAAGGCTTCTTCTGTACCTTCTGCCCAATGGTAACAGTGAGAAGAAGGCATGGCTTGGATGGTGGGAGTCTTTGATGATGCTGCTTTCTTGTGTCTGTGCTCCTTGTAAATATACTCAACGGTGAGGAGTGCTTTGCCTGTGATGGACTGGGCTAATTCCACAACTTTGTGTAGCCTTTTCTGTTCCTGGGAATTGGTGCTTCTATATCAGGCTGTGATGCAACTTGTTAGGGTACTCTCTACTGTGCATCTCTAGAAGCTTGTCAAAAGTTTTTGGTAACATGCAAAATCTATACAAGCTTCTAAGAAAGTAGAGGTGCTGATATGTTTTCTTTGTGATGACATTTATGTCCCTATCCTAGGACAGATCCTCCGATATATTAATGCTATAATGGAATATGGAACTTAAAGCTTCCCCTCCATTCTCCTAATGAGGAATAATCATGGACATCCAGCTTCTTCCAATGGTAGTTGGTAATCATTTTTTTTTCTTGCTGATATTGAGTGAGAAGTTGCTGTTGCAGCACCACTCAACCAGATTTTCAATCTCTCTCCAATAGGCCAATTCATTCAGCCAACAATTGGTTAATACATCCTTTGGTTCAATTACACTTTCCCATTCTCTTTCTATATCCCCTGGTTTCTTTCTAGTTTCTATAGGTTAAAGGTAAAGTGATTTACCTGTGCTGGGAATGTTTAAAGGAAAAGGTTTTATAATGTTTGTTCAAAAAATTGAAAAAATAAGGCTTTTTTTTTACATTGACCAAACCATTCTCCATATTCCATCCTTAAGTGTTTAGTTAAAGGATGTTATTTGAACCACAAAAGATCATAAGTTAACCAGTAGTTGATTTGGTGATGCTTATGAAATAGATTAAATTATTCTCTTATTATTGATAACTGAGGTGTATTTGTGAATGAATAGTTAATAATGTTTTCTGAATTCTCCCAGTTGATCAATAAACAAGAATGATTGAATAAACAGCTTTGATCCCATTGCTATGACCTGAGCAGTTCTGGATGAAGTCCTAGCTGGGAGCTGCAGTTGTCTCATGTAGTTTCTGAAGATATTAGGATATCACACCTACTGTGGATGCATTAAAGAGGCAAAGGAAGGATTGGCTGTGATGATCCTTGTTGTCATTTGGCATGGTGGTACCCTCTAACCATGTAGGTAACGAAGAATGGAAAATGAAGAATGAAAGAGACATCATTTCAGGCTGCCTCAACCACTTCACTACATCACCTCACACTTATCTGTGTTGAAATCCATTTGCCACTGATCAAGATCCCCTTGTAATCTACGATAAACTTCCTCTTTATAACAACTCTCCTGATTTCATAAAATGTGCAAATTTACAGATCAAATTTTCTTACAGTCCTCAGATTATTCTGTCAGCATATCAACAATGATTAAGTAATCAAATTGAGTGATTGTTAAGTAATGAAATGAACTAGCATGGGTGCACAGCCTGCGATAGTGTGAAGGTTATGTGTTGGTAATGGGTGTTTGTGAATTGTCATCCTGCTCGGAGACAAGGATAACACGTAGCAGACATTAGTACTTGTCTGCATTGTGGTTTGCTTCTTGAAGCTATGAAAACTGGATGCATCAAGACCTCTAGTGAGCATTGATTTGGTATTGCATCTCGTCTTTTGAAGATGCCTTCGAAAGGGGCAAGCTCTCTTCTCATTATTACCATCAGGGAAAAGGTACATGACCCTGAAGACACACTCAACATTTTAAGAACAGCATCTTCCCCTCTGCCATCACATTTCTGAATGGTCCATGAACTCACAAACACTATCTCCCAATTCTTATTTTGAACTGCTTATATGTTTTGTAATTTATGCCTTTATAACTTTCATAATTTCATTATGCCTGCACTGTACTGCTAACACAAAACAAATTTCATGACTTACGTCAGTGACAGTAAACCTGATTCTGATTATGATCAATGCTCAAATGAGTTAATTCTTCAGGTTATTTTTGACTAGAAACTTAACTAGCTGAATTGCATAGCTACAAAAACCCTTTGAGAGAGGATTCTAGAATTTCACAGCCAGTGTAGATTGGGGGACCACTTTGTTGAAAATCCTGTTTTGTTGCAGATGGAGTGAAGGTCCAACCATTTTAATTCCAATCCCCATTCCCATTCCAACAGGTCAGTTCATGGCCTCCTCTACTGCAGCGACGAGGCCACTCTCAGGTAACACTACCTATTCTGTCTGAGTGGCCTCCAAACTGAAGGCATGAATGTTGATTTCTCTATCTTGTGGTAATTCTCCCCATCCCTCTTCTTCAATTCCCCACTCTGGCCTCTTCTATTTTCCTCACTTACCTATCACCCCCCTTCTGTGCCCCTTCTCTTTCCTTTCCTCAATAGTCCACTCTCCTCCCCTCTCCTATCAGATTCCTTCTTCAGCCCATTACCACCCATTACTTGTCAGCTTCTTACTTCATCCCGCTCGGTCACTCCGCTGGCTTCGCCTATCTCCTTCTAGCATGTACTTCTTCTCCCCCCACCTTGTCTGGCTTCTTCCTCCTTTCTTTCCAGTCCTGATGAAGGGTCTTGGCCTGAAATGTCAACTGTTTATTCACCTCCATAGATGCTGCCTGACCTGAGTTTCTCCAGCATTTTGTATGTGTTACACAAGTTTTCTCAACTCCTTTCTGACTTAAAACCCCACTCTCAGTGAATATTCTTTCTCCTTACTTACCCTTAATGATCTTGATCACTTCTCTTTCAAGTCATTTTCCTTCTTTGCTCCAAGGAGTACAATTACAGCTTATTTTAATAACTACAGTCCCTCAACCCTTACGAATTTCCTCTGCATCCTTTCTAGTCTTTTCTTTTTCTCGACAGATCCTGAAACCCAGCACTCTGGTGATTTTCATGACCACACATAACAACTCATCTGGAGGGGCATCTCCCCGTGATTGCCTCCATTTCTCTTAGAGTGATGCTGGACAGAGGACAAAAAGGTGAGTCTGGAAACTGGAAGTGGCATCACTGTTCAACAAGAGGATAAGCCTCCCAAATGAAATCATTTATTGGGATATGATGGGGGTGAGAAGGACAAGGAAATGTGATGTGGGGTGGTAAGCAGCCCTGAGCTACACTGTTGTCTCCCAGCGGATGGCCACCAGAAGTGGCACTGAACTTCACCCACCAAGCCTGCAAGACATAGCTTTAGAAGTGTAATCGAATCTGCTCACTGGATCCTTTGTCCATTTTTGCTAATGCCAGTTCCTGATCTTTATCAATTTTCCAAATTTCTCTCAAGGAAATATGCACTGTTAATTTAATGCTGATCTTTGATTTATCATTTCACAAGAACGTATCAAAGTTCAAAGTAAAGTTTATTATCAGAGTACATGCATGTTACAATATACACCTCTGAGATTCTTCTTCTGCAGGCATACTTCACAAATATATAGAACAGGAACTATAAACAAACTGTGCAAATGCAGATAATAAATAAATAATGATCATAAATAACATCTCCTCTCTGCTCCCTCTTAAATGTCCTGGAAATCGTTTGCTTGTTAGTCACCAAACTAGAAGTCGTGGTTCAGTCCTATCTTGCTTCTGAGCTGGAAGATGTTTTCTTTAAGGCATCACATAAACGTCATACCATGCATTCTAAATGTCACCACTGACAGCTCTGTTTGCTTAACTTTAGGTGCTGTCGTGCAGCGTTCCTGGAGCTTTGAGAGATCAGTCTGGACTCCATTATGCCTGTTTGTAGTGCTGCTTCCTCCTTCCTCCTCCACATGAATTACAGGATACAGCACCCTAGGTGGATGATTGATTCTGGGAACAAGGCACCTTTGGGTGTTTTCCCAACCTGGGAAAGTCATTAGTTCCCAGATGCATACATTTTGCTTATTGCATAGTCCAAGTGTTAACTGAGAATGGGTGATCAGGCTGAACTGCCAGTGCACGATACAGCAAACCTGATCACCAATGAGAACACCAGGATATGGCTGGATGACGAAGAGTCCACACCATTCCATAACGACACTCTGAAGCAACCCCCTGAAGAGCTGGGGCATGGGTTTCGAGCAGAGGAGACACCATTCATCCCAAGACCCCCGATGAAACCAAAGCCTCCTCAGCAGAGTAGGTTACAACGTCTGCACTCACTGGAAAGCATGCGGATCCAGAGGGAGACAAAGATCAGAGGCAGTGAGGGGAGCTCATCTGAACCAATCGACACTGACTCTTCATATAAATCTCTCCACGGGGATTTCTCATACTCTCCCGTACCACGTCTCCAGCGGAGCTCTACAGTGACTTACCAGAAGTTGTCTAGAAGCAGCAACAGCAGCAGCAGCAGTAGCAGCTGCAGCATGCAAGACTGTGACATCAGGCAGTTGACCAGCAGCTTGATAAAGAACAGAAACAGCCCCAACCCCTTGGATCCTGAGCCCAAACAACCTTTCAGTGATAAAACAGTATCATCAGCCAGAGGGACACTACCTCCAGTGGTGCATACCAAGCCTCTCCCTCCCATTACTGTTAATATAGATTCTCCAGCACTAAGGACCAGTAATAGGATTGACCTGGATTATGCAGATTACATTCATCTGACTGGGAAGGAGCTGTCAAATCAGCACAACCATTTTTATTCCCCATCCCAAGGTACTGAGGACAGTCAGTCGTTTTTCTCCATGTCTTCTTCAAGCAGTATCTTGTTTCCTGTCCATTTAGAAGATGTTCGGAACAGGTAATGTGTATCCTATACTGGGGTGGAAAAGTTTGAGAATTATGTGTTAAATCCTCTTACCTGGGAACAGTGTAGGATTTGATGTTTCAATTTTGTCTTAACTGGTTGCATTCCTACCTCAGAGGCTCAAATCATCTGTAGTGACTTGAGAACAAAACCTAGGATTATACACTCCTGCAGAGAGGGCCGTTGTGTTTGAATAAGTTGCTAAAATAGTGCCTGGTCCACTCTGTGAGATAGACATCAAAGATTTTGAATAATTAGCTTTCAGGATAACAGAAGTACTCCCCAATGTTGTGTTCAGTGTTTATTCCCCAGCAAAACACAACATATGATCATTGTGTGAACTTGCTGTCTATAGATTGGTATTAAGCCCGTTGGTGGTGGAGTGCCGTCCACACCGGACTTTGAGGTGAGTGGTCCTGAGTTCAAATCTGACCAGCTTCTTGCATGCTTTCCATTCGTGCTGGGTTGAGCAATTCGGCCTTGTAAAAAAACAGATCAAAATGCTAAAGAAACGGCAAGGCTGCCACCCAATGTGCCACAAGGCGCAGAAAGGAGCAACATCAAATTGATATTTGTATTTCTTGGTTTACTTCTGCATTTCACTTCTGATCTTTCATTTTTCTTGTTGCTTGTCATTTTACTGCTGCTCTGCCCTTGGAGGCTGGGTCCTTTCCACCATTGTTCTGAAGGACTCCTTCGCCACCTCAGCACAGCACCTCCATTCACTGGGGCACCTCCCACCAACTCAACCCCCACCACCCCACTCTCCTCATCTAAACCAGAGAAACCCTGCACTTCTGTCTTGATCAAAATAATACATAGTTTTCCAGGAGAAGATTCACATTGGCACAAACCAAGGGGGTTCTTTTGATCCAGAACATAGAACTTATCATTGTTTAGGATGATAATCTATTCCCTGATCCTTTTCCTACTTCTTGTGGTCCGATTAAGAAAGCAAAGATGCCCATAGTCGAGGAGGACACACAGCTTGAAAGGAGCTGGGGAAAAGATAAGATGGGTTTGTAGTTAGGCCTTGTAGAAGAAAAGGACTTGGCTGTGGTGAGATATTGCATTGTTCAGGGATCCTGAAATCAGATCAAAGTGATGGTGAGAGGGCAAATGGTGTGCAGGAAAGACTACTAGAAGCTGAAAAAGTCAAATAATGTTGAGAATTTATAGTGCCTACTTTACCACATCTGCACATTAATATATGCCTCTATCTGTCCCTACAGAAGTTACCTGGATGGTAGTCTCCTGACCAACGGAGGACTTTTGGGGGCTGGTGAATTGGATCGCTATTTTCCTGATAGAAGGATACGAGTATTTGTTGCCACGTGGAACATGCAAGGCCGGAAGGTGAGCAACTGAATCATAAGAAACAGAGCAAAGACAGAGTGAGGAACTCCCAACCTGAGTATAGAACAACATTAAGACAGTTAGTATACTTGCTCACCTGGCTACTTTCTTGTGGAGGTTTGGGAAACCCAGTGAGATCTCCCGGTCACCTGAGCAAATCACTCAGCTGCCAAGCAGTAAGGGCCTAGATATTCCTGGTATTGATTAAAGCTGCCTGTGACATTACAGAAGCAGAGATAAGTAAAATAACTAAAGATATTGCAATAAAGTGGCACCATATCAATTTCTTTTGCCACCTCCACATTCCTGTTGGAAAGCATATGCATCTGAGCATTTATAAAGAAAAGATTGAACTCCCTGTAAAGAACTCTGGATATCCTATGAAAAACATTGTATTGTATTGTTGAAGGCTTCTTTGTATTCCTGCAACAGTGGAAGCAAACCTGGTCTAACTAGTAATACGAGTGAATCTGCAAATGCTGGAAATAAATAAAAAACACAAAGTGCTGGCAGAACTCAACAGGCCAGACAGCATCTATGTCTCCTGATGAAGGGTTTCGGCCTGAAACGTCGTTATTACCTCCTCCCATAGATGCTGTCTGGCCTGCTGAGTTCTGCCAGCGTTTTGTGTTTTTTATCTGGTCTAACTAGTGTTGTTTTCACTCTTTTCCAGGAGCTCCCAGATACGCTGGAAGATCTGCTGTTGCCCTACGACTGTCACTACATCCATGACATGTATGTCATCGGTACTCAGGAAGGAATCCCAGACAAGTAATAACAATAAAGCATCTTGAGCCTTTTTCAGTATCTTGCAACTTAATCAATTCCTTTTTCATCCTCCACTTGCCTCCACAACCCCCCACCCACTTTCCCCCCAAAAAGCCTCTCATCATCTATCCCCCATATCTGGTTTTGTTTAATCCTTTCCTTGCGGAGAGTTGGGAGGCAACCTTCCCATTTCTTGAGTATTTGTCTTGTTTTTTTACGAGGCTGAGTTGCTAGGTTGCCCATTAGCCCAGCATGGATGGAAAGCATGCAAGGACCCCGTTCAAACCTGGGACCACCCGCCTCAAAGTCCATTGTGGATGCTACTACACCACTGGCCAGCAATCCCCCATATCTGTTAAAGCATTAATCCAAGGTGCTGCCTTTCTCTAGACTAACTCCAGCTTACATGGCACTGGAGCTAACTGTGATCTCCCTGTACTCTTGCTGAGACCAACAACTCAAGCATCTTCTGATAGTGGGCTTGGGGTTTCTGGATTCCATTCTGCATCTGAAATGGTCTCTGGAATGGATACCCAGTTTAGCCAGAAATGGTGTTCATTGCTAGATTTCTGCATTTCTTTATGTCTTAACAGCCACTTTCCATAATTCATGCATTGAATTATATAATTTCATTTTTTTTCCTTTGCAAAGGAGAGAGTGGGATATTCGCCTGCAGGAGGTGCTGGGGCCTTACTTTGTATTGCTATATTCAGCAGTACATGGAATGTTGCAGCTTTCCATGTTTATCAGGAGAGACCTCATCTGGTTCTGTTCAGGTAAGTGCTGAGAATTTCAGTGCCATTCCCTGCTCAGTACCAAACAACATTTTAAAGCAAAATACCATGGATAATCAGTAATAACAGGAAGGATAACAGTGGCCCATGAAGTTTCTCTAGATTAGACTTGATGACTTTCTGTAGACTAGATTACCTCCAGCTTAGATGGCACTGTGATTTTCCTGCACAACCTGAGACCAATAATTGAAGCCTTTTCTGGTAGTGGGCTGGGGGAGCTAATGAAACTCTGGATTCTATTCTGCATCTGAATAAACTGAAGCAGGCTTTTACCCTCCGGCTGAGACTTGCTTCAGTAATGTTATAGGCCTTGTACTGTATGTGCAATAGAATATTGCGCATGATGCCACACAAACGTCGTAGTTTGACACTACTGCATGTGTGCATTTATGCATGAATGGGTTGGGATTTCAGAAAGTCCAGCAAATATTGTTGCATGTTTTCATTTTGATCTAAAAACAGACCTCCTGACCCAAAAGTTTGATTGCCCATATTCTACCCACTTTTCACACAGTTTAGAGCTCATCAGAGATTTCTGAGAGGTAAAGTTCAGGTTACATACAATGTAGATTCTTGGGTGACTGGCTGTGAGTTCTGTAGATATGTCACTGACTCCACTGTGCAGTCCAGTATTTAAGAATGGATATGGTTCTGTGCATGGTCAAATACTGTCAGATCATTCACTTTGTAGTTTTACATTGTGTCTTTTTGTCTGTTCCTCAGAGGTAGAGCAAGCAGCTGTGACAACTCGGATAATCTCCCAGGTCAAGACGAAAGGAGCTGTGGGAATCTCATTCACTTTTTTTGGGACATCCTTCCTGTTCATTTCTTCTCATTTTACCTGTAAGTTTCTCAGCATCTGTTGTAATATAGGAAAAAAAAATCCCAGATCATGGGCTGGGTCCTGCAGTATATTATTGGAAAGGGCCTATTAGAAGACATTGCTCAGGGGTTGTACCTTGAAAGCAGGTCATTATTTTTAATAGACCAGAGTAAGACAGGTATTGAGTTGAAGGTATAACCTTGCATTTCTAAATCCTCAATCAGACTTTTACTTATTTTATAAGATGCGCTCATCCCCTTGGTTCACGAGAAAGTGGTGGGAAATCACTACCTTGATCACTTCAGACCTTCCAGTGAAAATATTCAAATAGTACTGCTGGGTATTGAGCTTGAAGATTCAAGCCAATTAAGAATGAATGAACAGCAATGTGTTTCTAAGTCAGGATGCTGTGTGATTTCAAGGGGGACTTGCTGCTCAAGGTGATGTTCCCAGGAACCTTCTCCTTGATTATAGAGATTGTTGGTTTGAAAGGTGCTTACAGAGTGAACCATGTGAATAACTGCAGTACATTTTGTAGAATGGGAAACCAATCGTCCAGGCTACTTTCCTGTGGCTTGCCTCCAGTTTCTTGTGTTGTTGTTCTGTTTCTCTCTTGATATATGTCTTATATATAGTGAAAAGGCTTTGGGGTGTCAGGAGAGTCTCTAACTGTAGGGATCCCGCTTACGTACTCGCAGTATTAATATGGCTAGTCCAGTTAAGTTTAGTGTTCATAATGACCTCCAATGATATTGATAGTGGGGACTCAACAGCTGGACTCTCTTTTGATAGTGTTTGCCCGGCATTTTTGTGGTGCAGTTGTTACTTGCACTTCCAGCCCATGCCTGAATGTTGTCTAGTTCTTGCTGAATTGCAAATAAAGTTGAATGTTTTGTGTTCATCTGCAAATGGGCCCATTCTGACCAAGTGATGAAAGGAAAGTCATTGACAGAGCAGGTGAAGATAACTAGGCCTAGGGCACTAACCCTGGGGAACCTCTGCAGTGATATTTATTTAGATTCAGGTTTATTATTACCGGCATGCGATGTGAAATTTGTTAACTTAGCAGCAGCAGTTCAATGCAATACATAATACAAGAAGAAAAAATAAAATATTAATATTTACTTATTTATTCTTGTTCAGTATACTTTATACAGTATATGTATATTGAATAGATTAAAAATCATGCAAAAAAGAGATATTATATATTAAAAAAGTGAGGCAGTACCTAAGGGTTCAATGTCCATTTAGGAATCAGATGGTAGAGGGGAAGAAGCTGTTCCTGAATCGCTGAGTGTGTTCCTTCAGGTTTCTGTACCTCCTACTTGATAGTAACAGTGAGAAAAGGGCATACCCTGGGTGCTGGAGGTCCTTCATAATGGATGTTGCCTCTTTGAGACACCGCTCCTTGAAGGTGTCCTGGGTCCTTTGTAGGCTGGTACCCAAGATTGAGCCGACTAAATTTACAACCCTCTGAAGCTTCTTTCAGTCCAGTGAAGTAGGCCCCACACCAGACAGTGATGCAGCCTGTCAGAATGCTCTCCACAGTACATCTATAGAAGTTTTTGAGTGTATTTGTTGACATACCAAATCTCTTCAAACTTCTAATAAAGTATAGCCGCTGTTTTGCCTCCTTTATAACTGCATTGATATGTTGGGACCTGATTAGATCCTCAGAGATCTTGAAACTGCTCACTCTCTCCACTTCTGATCCCTCTATAAGGATTGGTATGTGTTCCTTCATCCTACCCTTCCAGAATTCCACAATCAGCTCTTTCGTCTTACTGACATTGAGTGCCAGGTTGTTGCTGCGGCACCACTCCACTAGTTGGCATATCTCACTGCTGTATGCCCTCTTGTCCCCATCTGAGTTTCTACCAACAATGGTTGTATCATCAGCAAATTTATAGATGGTATTTGAGCTATGCCTAGTCACACAGTCATGAGTATATAGAGAGTAGAGCAGTGGGCTTAGCACACACCCCTGAGGTGCATTAGTGTTGATCTTCAGCAAGGAGGAGGTGTTATCACCAATCTGCACAGATTGTGATCTTCCAGTTGGGAAGTGATATTCTGCAGGCTGAGATGGATTCCAACCAGAGCTATTTTGCATATTTGAAGAGACAATTCCAACCATTGGAATGTTTTTTTCCCCTCTTTGGTATCATTGTGTTTATTTATTGTCAGGCCTTTTGAAACAATACAATCAAATTTTGTCTTGTCCAGTGCAGAAGTTTCACCTTACTTCTGAAATTCATCTTTTTGTTCCATGCTTGGACCAAAGCTGTGATTCGATCTGAAATCTCGTGTTCCTTGTGAAATCCAAACAGGGCACTACTGAGTGGGTTATGTATTAGTGTCACTTGATTGCATTGGTGATGATTCCTTGTGTTACTTTGCTGATGTTGCTGTGTTGTTGCCCTAGGGTGTGCTGAATTGAATTGGTTCCTGCCATGAGGAAACTGAGTTGGTTCAACCATTTAGCATTTCTGATGCTTCAGCCTGGTATTTAGCATTCATGTGACGATGCTCTTGGAATCACCTTTATAGCTATATAATTGGCTGCAACCTTTCATAGTTTTGTGGTACGAATGCAATCTGTTGTGTTGGTTATGAGATAATTTGCATTCTTTATGAATGCTGTTTCTGCTGGGATATACCTCATTTTTAGGTGTACCAGTAGTGCAAACCTTTGAATTTAACTAAATTAGTTGAAAGTGTGGCTAAGTGAAGTACTGAGCACATCAGACTCAGTTTTAATCTCTCCCTCTCTCACAGCCGGGCCAGGGAAGGTTATTGAGAGGATGCAGGACTATAATAAAACAATAGAAGCTCTTGCACTGCCAAGGATCATCCCCGACACTAACAGCTACAGGTCTGAGCCAAGTGAGTATTGGCATTTTAAAGAAAAAACTATTTGCAGAATGGAGTATAAAGTCAGCTGGACTAATTAGATTAGCGAATCCTGTTGGAACATCAGTGGATGTATGCAAACACTCATCTCAGCTCACTGTTCTGCCTCTCATCAGATTACTTTTCCAGAACATTCTGCCAATCTAGAGTCTCATAAACAAAGTGAAAAAAACCAGGGCCACACCAACACATTTCTTGTGCCCTTTTCCAAACAACTGAAATATTAGGGAACAGGTAACAGCGGTGGCCCTGAGAAAGCTAGCATCCTTGTACCTTTTTCCTATCATCATACGGTAATGCATTAGTTGTTAGAATTGTGTAGAGAAAGATAAAAAAAAACAAATGAGCAAAATGATTTCTGGTATTGGGGGCAACAGAAGTCGTCCCTCCATTTTGCATAATACTCTGATCTTTTGCATCCATCCAAGAGCAGATGATGTTGCTGTTTTAATACTTTACCTGACAAGTAAATACAGGGCCTTGTCAGTAACAATGTAGACAGAGATTGGAATGGGGCTTAAATGTCTGGGGTTTATTACGCGTATTGCCTCTGAACCAGGCTGACAGTGTCTGATGGTTTGTAACTTGATCAAACCAAAAGTAGATTTTTCTTATTTCTTTTTAATTTTTCACGTGTTCCAGATGATGTGACCACCCGATTTGACAATGTTTTCTGGTTTGGTGACTTTAACTTTCGGCTAGATGTAAAGCGAGCAGTGATCGATGAGCTTCTGCACAGCAGCACTAAGGATAATCTCCGCTCTATTCTCCATTATGACGAGCTGACCAAAAAACTACAGGAAGGTAGGATGAATTGTGAACCTTCCACCAACTTGGGGTAGGCAGCAGGCACCGTCTCTTATTAGGGTGAGCATTCCAAAGGCACTAACTGAATGTGCTACACAATTCAGAGCAATCAGCAATCTCCAGTATCTCACTCATTTTTGTATGTGAAGCGAGGTACTGTTAACAAGATGATCTGTCATCTGCTGCTCCTGCAGCTTTTTCAGTACATGGGCTATGTCAGGGGTCGGCAACGTTTACCACTAAAAGAGCCAATATGGACCCATTTCCCACAGAAAAGAAAACACTGGGAGCCACAAAATGAAATAACACTGCGTACAACGGGTTTTTTTTGCCTTTATGCTATGTATAAACAAACTATAATGTGTTGCATTTTTGAAATTGATGAACTCCTGCAGAGAAAACGAAATTACATTTCTGCATGCAACAAAAACATTTTGAACTCCGAAAAAAAGACGTTGGGTTGAAGGTTACTACATAGGTAGCCTACCTTGGATCGAAGAATTAAAAGAAAGCGCGCACTGGCGGGTGTCAGGCATTGGCAGTGGTGATGTATATTAATAGCGATAAAAAACACGTTGTAGCGGTGTAGCGCTACACGCAGCGCTAAAATAAAGACTGCAGTCAAAGGTAACTTTATTCGAACTAAACAGCCTTGCTTTTAAGCCTCCCTCAACCCAGCCCCAATGGACGCAGATGCTGCAAAAGACGCGTACTCACAAACCCGCGTAGGCTATCTCCCTTAGCCGGAATGCTGGCTAATTGTGAGGAAATGTGTCGCCACACTTAGATCGTACAAGATCACCATAATCTTCAAATTTAGAATTACATTTCAAAAGCTAACAAACTAACATAAAATACATTTTAATTAAATACTGACCAATTATTTCCCAAAGCCACAGGGAGCCGCAGCACAGAGGTGAAAGAGCCACAAATGGCTCGGGAGCCGCAGGTTGCCGACCCCTGTCCTATGTACTAGAGATGTAATAGTATTAAAGACCTTTGAAGCTCACTTATCTGATCTTTCCTTGTTCCACAGGCTCTGTTTTCAAAGGGTTCAGAGAAGCCGAAATAAGTTTTCCTCCCACCTACAAATTTGACATTGGATCTGATGTGTACGACAGCAGTGCAAAGAAAAGGACTCCATCTTATACGGTAAAGAATCAACAGGAGTTTATTTCTGTAGCAGTTTCAGGCTTTGGCGTTCCCTCTGTTACCAGTCTTCCTGCTAATTTGTTATTCTGGTCAGCTGAGATAATTCTTCTTACCAGAAAACATTAAAGGGTGATTCAATTAAGAGTTCTCAATATACAGTAGGTTCCAGTTAATTGGGCCAGGACAGTATCTGTTTGTCTGTTTATTTACCCATTGCATTTATTTATTTAGAGACACAGCACAGAGTAGACCTTTCCAGTCCCTCAAGACGCACTGCCTCAGCAACCCCGATTTAAACCTAACCTACTCACAGGGCAGTTTAACCTACTCAGCATATGTTTGTACTGTGGGAGGAAACTGGAAACTGGACCACCTGAAGAACATCCATGAATTTCATGGGGAGGATGTACAGAAACTCCTTCCAGGGGATGCTGGGATTGAATTCTGATGCCCTGAGCTGTAATAGCATTGTGCTAACTGCTACGCCACCAAAACAGTTACTAACTAGTGGCACTTCTGTGGCCATTAAAACACTACACCATACTTTGAACAAATATTTTATAAATAACATCAATTATGTACAAATGTTCAAAAAGCAGTGACTTCCGTCACAGATAGGTGCCGAGCAGTAAGACAACTCAGTGGACTTCTTCCGAAAGATGCTGCCTGGCCTGCTGTGTTCCACCAGCATTTTGTGTGTGTTGCTTGAATTTCCAGCATCTGCAGATTTTCTTGTGTTTGCATTCTAAAGACAATTCAGAACTGTTTTGCGCATTATGATTTCAAGCATTCAGGCTTGGAGATGCTAGAAAACAGCCTAGTGTGAAAATGGGGTGATTTCACTACTTCGAAGTTAGGAGCTAGAAGAATTTGAAAGTAGGGACAAACATCTTGAATGTTACAATAAAAGTGTTTTGGTTAAGATGGCACTACTGGACATGTGCGTCAGCTTTCTGGTAGTCAAAAAACTAAGAAATCTGACTATAAACATCACTAAAAATACCTTTTGAGGCAAATTGTGTTAAATTATCGCCGCAGACAGTGAAGAGGCGAGTGATGGTGAGGTAAATTCGGGGGTGAGCTGAGATGGTGTATTACAGAATTGTTGCAGGTGGAGTTCCGACGCTTGGACAGCTGGCCTGGGAGTGAGTATGGATCACTCTGGGCGCCAAGCTGATTTGAAGAGCTTGAGAGCAGTTTCCGGTCTAGGCCTGGAGCGAGTCACTGGGTGGCGTGGTCTAGACCCAGAACCTATCGCAGCAGCAGCACCCAGGTCTTGGTGCAATATACGATTTGCTTTTTAGGCAATTTAAGCACTGGCCCAAATCGGAGGCGAGAGCCAATTTTGCTTGCTCTTTGCAAACTTCATTGCTCTTTCCAGGGCACCAGAGACTTTCACCGTTTCGTTGTTTGGTCAATTTAAATGCTAGTCCACTGAAAGGATAGGGTGACAGTCAGGACAAGAGTTAATTTTGCTCATTCTCCGTGAGTCATTGCTAAGATGCTTTGAAGACTGCTGTGCTTTGTGCTGCTAATATGATGAACTGATACGTAAGGCTTTGGGCTGCTCTGGGGTTCAGATCTGAGGACTCAGGTTTGGTTTGGAATGCTGCTGTCTGCATGATATGTATTTTTTTTCTTGCACATTGAGTGTTGGCCTTTAATTTTTTTTCTTTAATTGGGTTCTTTTTGATTTCTTGCTTTGTTACCTGTGAGCAAGAAAATCTGAAGGTTGTATATAATTTATACATTCTTTGACAATAAACCTTTCTAAACTATATTTCCATGAAACTTCAGCTAATTGAGGTAGCTACTTAATTCACCCAAAGTGTACTAGTCCTGATGTTTGCTAGTTAACCAGAGTCCACTGTAGATTGAATTACATGAGGAAGGCTTTCCAGGGGAGGAGAAGGTGGCGGCATATTTAAAAGTGACATTAGATGAACCAGAGGCAGGATAAGATATTTTTAATACAACAACTTGTTACAATCAGCAATATGATGTCTGAAAGGGTATTGCTGGATATTTCAGAAGCGCAAGTTGAAAACAAAGTATTTTCAAGCTTGTTGGGAAATTACAGGTGTTTAAACATGTTTTCCAAAGACTGTATTAATAGGACAGTGTACATTCTCCCTATGATCACATGGGTTTCTTCTGAGTCCTCCGGTTTCCTCCCACATTCCAAAGATGTACGCATTGGGATTGGTAAGTTGTATGCACGCTATGGCAACACTTCGGGCTGCCCCCAGCACAACCTTGGAGTTTGACATAAACAATGTATTCACTGTGTATGTTGATTTATATGTGACAAATAAAGCTAATCTTATACTTCCCATTGAGATCTCTGTATTGTTATGAAATACAAAAGGGAGCAACTTTGACTTTAATCCTCACATCTTACAGGATAGAATCATATGCAAGAGTCGGCAGAAAGGTGACATTCTTGTGGTTAAGTATGGCTCCTGCAATTCCATTAAAACCTCAGACCACAGGCCTGTTTACTGCTTCTATCAAGTCAGGATTCGACCAGGAAGAGATAAGTAAGACATCGACACTTCCTCCCCCCCCCCCCCCATTTACTCGTCTTGATCAGTCACTTGTGGTTTTATAAAACCCGAAGTGAAGGAGGTCTGAGAGTGCTGTTCACAATCTATGTTTTTGTCTTTTACTGGGCTCTTAATAGCCACCTTCTATGGAGAACTGGGGGCACCTTAAGGGCTATGATGCAGGACTGGCTGCAGAAACTTTGTGTGAAAAAAGAATTGGATATCAGGAGTATGTGTAGTAAAATGTTTTTGTTTGCATTAAATTTGTCTGCTTTGTTCCTTCAGCATCCCACTGTGTGCCGGTCAGTTTTACAGAGATATTTACTTGGAGGGAATAAAGAGACGGTTCCTCAATGAGCAGAAACAACATGCTTTATCGAACCAGAAGAACAGCACTATCTGCAGTGTCTCCTGATACAACTAACAACGAAACATGAAGCTTCCTAAATCTGCAATGGGATGGAGGTACCGGATGCAGGCCTGACCTCACACTTTACTAAAGCCCTTGCCACAGACCAGCCAACCACAGATGCAATGCCAAGGACAAAGGACAGTGTAGGCAAGGGTGCCATGGAACCTGGTTATAAATAGTAGCTGTGTGTGCACATTAAATTGATCATTGCCTTGTTTTTTATATTTTGTATTTACAACACATTGGAAATGTTTCAGACATTAGATTTAAAAAATCAAATGTTGGAACTTGATAAAATTGCTTAATGTTATTTCTAAGTGTCTTCCTCTGAAGTTTGCTGGATTCTGTGGTCCCCAGGAGTTCCTGTGTGCACGGGTACAAGCTATGCATTCTAGGTGGCCATTCTTTAAACATACACCATAAATAACAGCAAGATGTTGCAGCGAGGGTGATGTAATTTCACAATATCTTGTTCTCATCCATAATTCACAGGCATCTCATCATCAATGGGAGTCAGTGAGCAGGAAAACAATACCCAGGCCAGGAACGCTGATCTTCCAGGATTTGTTCCTTTGTAATCTTGCTGCAATACCTTGAATTTCAATACCACCCTTCTTTTAAAATAATTAAGGCTGTTACCAAAGAAACTAGTGAACAGACTGCACCAAACTGTTAGTCTTATTTTATTTGACAATTATTAAACAATATCACGAGTGCTCCGAGTATCACTCTGCGAGCTTCTGACGGTGACTACTGCGTGTAAGTCCGCACAGGGAAAAAAACTGCTCGCTCACATCGTGGTCATATTAACCAGTGGTTTGAAGAGATATCATTCAAACCTTGGAGTGTACAGCCAAATTCTTCCCCATAGTGGTCTGGGTGGCTTATTGAAAACTGATGGGTGCATAAACGTGTACAACCATGTATAGCAACTTTAGGGGTTAACTATACTCAGTGTATTCTAATTAACATAACAGCTGGGATAGGGTAGACATAAATTGAGGCCATTTACTGCATCCTGTCCCCCCACTACTTAAGGAAGGAACAGGAATCCTCTTTCCAGCTGGTTCAAGAGCACCAGCAAACCACTCAATCCTCCCATGATCCATTTGATTTCAATAACAGTTAAACCTGTAGTCTGTGTACATTGACCTATTCTCACCAACTTTCTTTGAAGGTATTTAATAATACTTAGCTCTGCTGCTTTTTCCATGAGCATTGATCTTAACCACATCAACAGTGGTTCTGTTACAGCACCTATCATCAACTCTTAGTTGCACTGCAGCTCAGTGTGAGGAACAAGAATCAAGCACTCTAACTAGCAACATGGGCAAGTCTCACCTGCACAAAGCCCCATATCCCACTGCACTGACTCTGTTACTGATTGGTAGGATGAGATTAAGCAAAGGTGGGAGGAGATCTAGATGAAAGGGTATACACCAGCATGTAGCAAATGGGGACAATGGATAAGGTGGGAGAAATAAGTGCACGTGATAGGAGGCACTGGAAAATGTTATGTAGTTTTTCAGATTTTCCTGTACAACCTCCCAGTTGGAGGCAGAAGCCTAGGAAAGATATCGGGATCGAGCAAAGGTTCCTTGTGTTAGAACGATTAAGACATTATGGGATGTGACATTCACTGTGCAGTGAGAATTATCACAGTCCAGGAGCAGATGAACAATAGCAGCATCACATAACAAAGTAATCACAGTTCTTACTTTAAAAGATTTTCAGCTCCCCCCCTTTATATAAAACCAATCAGATCACATATCAAACCTCTCTTCCCCTCTACTTACAAACGATTACCCCGCACTCAACAGAAGCAGCTCGTGGATAAACAACGACCAGGAACCTGGAGTACAATGGCTTTTCTGTTCAGTCAGGTAATCAGAGCTGCTCACCGGAACAGCCGGTAAATGCGGGGTAATCGGCCATCTTTGCTGGCCAGTGCCTGCTGGATGTGCTCGTACGTCGGCAAGTCACTGAAGTCCCCCAGCGCTGCCACAGCAGGTCTACTGCGTAACATCTTGGTTGTGACCCTCCTGATGTCACTCGCTGTCACTTCCCCTGCGAGAGCAAGTGATCTTTGTTAGTTCTGAGCAGGCCTCTCTCATCATTATCTAGGCTTCCTGCGTGGGCCAGGTGGTAAGAAAGAGGATTTGCCTTTTCCAAATTTAGGGCTTCCATGAAAGCAGCAATTAAAATCTAATCTCTGATTAAGACATGTACAGGTATTTGTCAGTGATTTGGGCGTTTACCTCAACTATCTGGCAAATGTCAGATTCATTGAAATGAGAGAACTTAAATAGAGGGAATATAGACTGGCTAAAGAAAGATTAATCAAAGATTCAATGGAAAAAACTGCTTTCTTTCAGCAACAGTGTTAGTAAAATTAATATACCTAATATGTCTCAATAAAAGAACAGCTTGAAAGGATGGCAGAAACAAAGTTCCAATAATCCAGAATCCATTTGTTAAGAAATCCTAATCATTAATCTGGGGTCCGAGTGCAGGTGCAGCAAGCAGCCAGAGCAGGGATCTGGACTGTGGCTGGAATCCAAAGCACAAAGGATCAGGAATGTGGGAGAGTTTGTACTGGACCTGAAGTCTGGATTGCTTGTACATTTTTTTCACTCTCTTTAAACTTGCCAGGTTCACTTGAAAATTCATTATACTACAGGTAACACAAAAGTGTAAAATAGAAGTGATTTGGTATAAAAGTAATATCCAATAGTCCAGAAAATGTGGTAGTCTGGCTGGCACTGCCGAGGTCCCAATAGTGCTGGATTATGGAAGGTTTAGTATAGTAACTTTTAAATGGGAATTGTATATAAAAATGAAATCTCAATGAGAATTAATTAGGTAGTCATGGTAGGCTGGGTGCCCCTCTCTTCTGTACATCCCACTGTTGAGGTAGCTGGAGATGATGGTAGGGGGACAGAAAATGAAAAGCAAGGTTGAGGGAGAAAGAAGCACTAAAGTGTTCTCTATGCATAATTAAGACCAAATTAGCATTTGAAAAGTATGTTGCTTATTGATTTCTGTTCAGCTTCTGCTTACCAATTAGTCTGCAAAGCTCGAGGGGGAGTTTCCGCATTCCTGTTGCCAACACCTGTCTTCCTACATCCTCAAAGATAACTGGTCGAGACTCAAGATTCATCATCAGCATAGACTGCAACTGGGTCTTGGCTCGTTCTAGCTCCACCTGACAACAAATAGAGCAATAAATCTATGCACCAGTCCTCCAAACAGTATCCTATCTCATTTCATTAAATTCCCAGGGCAAGTACTTTACAAAACAGATAGAGATCGAAGCCCTTTCATTTCTGTTCCCTCAAACGCTTCCAGGGCAGCCACAGCATAGGTTAGGTACAGAACAAAGCTAACATTGCACACACAATCAGAAAAAGTCAGAAATAGTACAATTTTACACTGGATCTAATAACAAACAGTCTCTGTTTAACATTCATTCGAAGGACACACTATGGAAGTGCAACATTAGCACTGAAAGTATCTCCCTGAATTCAGTACCAAACTCTGGACTGCGGCTTGAACTTAAAATAAACTGCATCCTTATACATTAAGGCTGTGAATAAGCTGGTGACACTTGAACATTCTGCTGTCTGTGTGGGGTCTCCTCTCCCTTACCTTTCCTCACTTTCCTTAGTTTATGTGCTCCTTGATATACACCCATCTCCCTAAACCAACGATAACTCACTGAATAAAAATCTGTTCAATTCAGTACATGCACTCACTTCTCCCACTGAGCCAGCCATCAGGATAAATTCTCGAGTGATGATTTCCACCATCTCTCTGACCTGCAGCACAAGAAACAAGTATTTAACATGAGTATACAGAATAAATCATCAATTATGGAGAATGTTAAAAATAAGTATACTGAGAATGAATGGTTCAATAAGACAATGAGTAATCTGATGATAACTTGGTACCTGTCTGGGATCTGCACTGGCATGGATACACAAAAGACCAGTATCCTCATAGCTGTGGTGATAGGCAGTGGCATTATACATCCAGTGGTGTCTGTGGAAAATGTATGGTTATCAGTAAGATGGAAGACTGATCTGTTGCCCCTTTACAGACTGGGAACCTTGAACCCATTAATCCATCTGTAGCAACCTCTTCTCGAGATAAGAAGGCTGTAGATTTGCATCCCACCCAAGAGACGAGGTACTACATTCCTGGCTAACAAAGTTAAAGAAACTACATAAGCAGGAAGAGTTCCCTTCACATGAAAACTTGAATCAAAACATCGTTTACCCTCTCAAAGACATTAAAAGATGTAGAAAAGGTGATTATTCTTGGTATACTGGACAAAGGAACCATGAAAGCAATGAGCCACATTGCCCACCAACTCCCAATTTAATCACAGGAAAATTTACAATGATCAATTAACCTACTAACCAGTACATCTTTGGACTGTGGGAGGAAACTGGAGCACCCAGGGGAAACCCACACAGCCATGGGGGGAATATACAAACTCCTTACAGACAGTGACAGGAATTGAACCGGGGTCGCTGGTACTGTAAAGTGTTGTGCTAACCACTACACTACCATCTGATCAGTCAGAAGACAATAAATATGATCTAGTAAGCTTCTCCCCCCACCCCCATGGACAAGTTTTGTTTGCTATAGCTGTAGATAAGGTCTCCAGGGACACCGTGGAATTATCAACATCGTATAAGCACCCCTTCAGTGTTACAAACTGTCTTTCTCTTGGAGCTTCCCCTACGTCCAAACCTGGTGTGGAAGTGTGCCAGAAAGCACAGGCACCTTCAAAATTAACCTCCCACCACTGGCAAACTTTCAGAGAATGTACCCCTTCCCACACAAATCTGACATCACAAGTGCTGAAGCAAATTCTCAGTCTCTTTACTCATCTCTGCCAAACCCAATAAACCCCTGGCAATCAGCAGGGGCACAGCACTCAGAGGTGCACAAGGACTGACCTGTTTAATACATTGAGGTAGAGTCTGGTGAACATGCCCTTCCCAGGTCCCCCAGCTGAGAACGAGCCCCCGCCACCCATCATCATGTTCAGCACAGCAAAAGGAATGAAATCCTCCTCCTGAAACAAAGCAGATAATTTTTTCATGAACACTATAATGTTCCCCTCCTCTGTCAACAACCCCCACTTCTCCCAATTCCCTTCTGCAATAGTGCACATCCCCACACCAGTCTGTGATAGGTGGAATGCAGTAGGAAAGGTTAATTCCAGTCACTCACTCCTGAAATCTGCACCATATCTAGCTGTAATGAGTCAGTTCTCTTCAGAACAGAGGTTAAAGGTATTCAAAATTATGGTCTGATAAAGGACTAGGAAGCTAGTTCTAATTGGTCTGTAGTTTTAAACAAAGGAAAGCTGTTAAGATGTAGAATATATTACAATTTGACTCCAGCAACTACTGGGTAAATTTCACAATGCAATTACACCTGTGTTCAAAGAGCATCAGTTTTCAGGATTCAGGACATTTAAAAGTTGCATTTAGGTTTAATATGACAGCACTTACACTTAAAAGACAACACAAGAACTGCACTGACAGGGGAGGCCCTCCAGTGCTAGCTTGGTCTCAATGAGAAGCACTATGGACCAAATAAAATCACAGAAGACAGGCTGACAGGCAACCTGCAACGAAAAATGTAACCCAAACTGGTTCAAATACTCAACCTGCCCAGAATGAGTTTAAACTCACCTCCCCTAGATTTTAGGCCAGTAACACAATTAGGTTTTACAATTAAATTAGCTTGTACTCACCAGGAAGGAACAGCTTTCTAGGCCAATCATTATGTGAGTAAGCTCTGGGATTGGAGTGGGGCCCAGGCTGACATCCGTCATGTCCTTCTCCACCTGAAAAAACAAACACACTGTGGATTGTGTTAGAGTCTCATTCTCCCACCACTCATTTCCCACCTCACAAAGTAAGAAGTCAGCACAGACCAACACTGACAACTTGAATTCTTCAGACTAACATAGCACAGAGACAGAGGAAGGCCAGTACCCAGCCCCAGACTTTATCCCCTGCAGTATGGTTCCAATATGCCCACCACATCAAAACTGGATAAAGCCTTATAATGGCATAAAATATCTCCAAGGCCACTCCCTGACGCCTTTCAAAAATACATTCAGCTCTACAAGCGATGACCTTCCATTTCTATCTGACCCAAGAAGCAATAAAAACAGCAAATAAAGCAAATACTTGTCAACTCAAGCAGGATCTGTGGAACAAGAATTAACTTTCTAGGTGAAGACATTCACACAGACCATCAGCTCACTGATCTTCATCTGGAACTGCTATTTCCACCATGTTCTGCATTTATTTCTGAGTTCCTACGTGTGCATTATGTTGCAAGTCATCCAAAGAGACTGGACAGGCTATGCAACCATAAGAGAACTAACTGAGGGTTGAACTCAATCCTATCCTCAGAAAGTGTTTACCAGTGGACGTCACAGATGGCAATCAGGAGGGGAAGATGCCACTTAGAATTCCCCATCCAGTAGTACTCCTACCACGGATTTGCCAAGGCCAATTACTCCAGACACCAAAATCAACTGCTCCAACAGGCTGAGGATAAGAGTGGAGGTGGTTAGGACAAAAGTAGACTTCCACAGGGCAACTAAGGGGTGAAAAAGTGTAGAACCAACCTCAGACCCCCACAAGCCCAAGCCATCCTCTTATCTCCGCCTGACAGTCTCAAGAAGGTAGTCTTCAAGTGGAATTGTTCTGAGAATTTGTTGTATGGATCAGGGACTAATCCCCAAAACACAGAGAAGTGCCTCACCTTTATGATTCCCCCAGTGTACTGGGACACAGACTGGTCCACATCAGTGGGCTTTTCTAACCCCCACACTGGGGTTACTCCTGTGCAACATGGAAGAAAGAAAATTTGATGAGTGTAATGGGTTCAAGAGCCTGAAGAGATCCATTCTGAGTGCTTGAATAACCACCAAAGTTTCAACCTTAGCTCAGTGTCCCATAAGTCAGAAGGTCATGTGTTTGAGTCCCACTCCAGAGACCTGAATATTAAATCTCCTCTGACCGTCCCTGCTAATGCCCTGATTTTTAGAGAGGCTGTCTCTTCTGTGAGATGTAAGTGAATGTCCCATCCACCCTATCAGATAGGGGTTCAAACAACAGCCAAAAGCAATTGGGTGGAGAGACTAAAAGAGTTAGACTTATTCTCTTCAGAATAAAATTTCAAAATGAAGAGATGATTGAGCAGTCAATTAGAAGATACTATCTACTGACTGCAGAATCAACAACCAGAGCAAACAGATTTTCAATGATTGGTGAAAGAACCAGAGGAAAAATGGAGATAGCAAGGGAGCAACACACAAGATGCTCCCTGACCCATTGGTTCCTTCAGCATCTAGTATCTCAAAATAGCAAGGGACTTGGACTAACAAAATAGCTTTTATAAAAAACCCAGCAGAGGCAAACATGCCAAAATGCTTTGGCCAATATTTATCAATTAACATTACTACAATATTATCAGGTTATCTGGTTACGGTAACGTTGCTTCTTATGCGGCCAGTTCGCATACAGCAAGCATTTAAGTTTTATGTCACAGCAATGACAATACTTCACGATTAATAAAACTTGAGCAGTTTTGAACTATTCTGAGATGGGAAAGGCACTATAATGATACAAGCCTCGTTAGTGCTGTAAGATTCTGAGCTTGAAATTTAGGAAGGTCAGATACAAAATGGGCTTTTGATTCAGGAAGATACTTCTAAAATAACTACCAAATAAAATTTAATTAATTTAGTTATTTACTGATACAGCGTGGAATAGGCCCTTCTGATCCTTTGAGCCACACTGCCCAACAACCCCCTGATTTAATCCCAGTTCTATCATGGGACAATTTACAATCACCAATTAACCTACTAACCAGTATGTCTTTGGACTGTGGGAGGAAACCAGAGCACCCGGAGGAAACCCATGTGGTCATGGGAGAGAACATACAAACTCCTCACAGGCAGCAGCTCAAATCGAACCCAGTTCGACTATATCATAAAGCATTATGCTAACCACCTCGCTACCGTGCTGCCCCATAACACTGGGGTCAAAGTCATGAAGGACAATCGGACAGACGTGTGTAGATGTTAAACTGAGACCGAGGTTGCATTCATACCCTGAAGGTACTTCTTTGCACACTCCACCAACTGATCATGGTCCACCCCAACCCCAGCCAACACCAGTCGGTCAAAGGTGTAGTAATTTCGCAAAAACGAGTGGATCAGCTTTTGATCGATCTTCTCGATGTTGTCCGTGGGACAGAACCTGGGCAGCCCCACTGTATTATCCCGGTAGGCTGCCTGCAGAGACAAAAATGAGAAAATGTTCACCTTCTGCTACCACTTGGCTCTTCCACTTTCCTTTCTTATGTCTCCTGCATGTGACCTACCTATCAAAGTATCTCTCCTTCATCTTAAGGAGATTAAAACAGAAGGCGAGTCTTCTGCTTACTGTTCTCAGGGTTAGGCCTCCTTTGGATAAAATGCATTATTTCTGGGGACTCAAATCAGATATTGGAGGGGAGAGGTGGGAGTGCCAAGTGTGCAACATAGATTTACCAGAGTAACATTGGGGTTAAAATCATTAAAGCTACTAGGCAGGCATTCTGAGTATAACTGTGACTGAATTTGTAATTGAAACCTTAAAGGAATCCAGTTATATCAATAAAAGAAACATTTCCTCAATCCACAACAATGTGGTGAAATGATAAAACTCAGGCAACAGAGGGGATGTCAGGATCAAGCTCTCCACAGATAGAGTAGTAAGAAAATCTACCCCAGCCACCCCCCCCTCAAACTCCAATACAAAGAATTCACAGGGTAGATGTACCAACCAAGACAGAGGTCCAGCTTTCCTGATTTAGGAAGGGTTTTGGAGTAAAGGAGGTCAATAGGTATTAAATACAAATCAACTCTGATCTAACTGAATGGCACAGCAGGCACAAGAGACTGTGCCCTGCTCTCTTATGTAACTGGTCTGAGAGCAGAGTAGCCTCCTCCCACTAATGTAACAGGTTTGACGGGCTAAATGATATCCTGAAGAAGGGTCTCAGCCTGAAATGTTGACTGTCTATTCTTTTCCATCGATGCTGCCAGACCTCCAGCATTTTGTGCGTGTCTCTTTGGATTTCCAGCCTCTGCAGACCTTCTCGTGTAAATGCTCTCTTCCTTTTCCAGTGTAACCAACCTGAGGAATTTCTCCACCCAGAGATATTTGAATAGTTACATTACCGCATGAATCATTTCAGTGAGGAGTGGCTCGGGATCTGGTCTCATTTGCAAGTCCTCCAGCTCAAAGCGGACGGCCAGTCGGGTCATGTCAAGTTCCTCATCTGAGGCAAAGAAAAGGTTTAACAACTGAATCAACGTGCTGAATGTCAGGCAGGTGGCCACCAACTGCACAGAAAAGCCCAAAACTACCTGTCCTCTTACCTCAGAGAGGAACATTGAGGTTCAAAAAAATCCATTTGGGCACTAGTGCCAATCATTCCAGGCAAACACTCCAGCACCCTTTGTCAGAGGAGCTGGTTTATTGGGTGTAAATCTACGACCCAGTCTTCTCCCAAGGGTGGAAACCTCATTCACTCATTGGAAAGGGCGCAGGGAATTGCCCTAATACTGACCAATGTTTATGTCTCAATAAACATCACAAAGACCGTTTATCTGGTCGTATCATCATGATTTCTGTGGGAATGTGCTGTGCATAAATTGTCTGCCGAGTAATTTTTTAATTATTTGAGAGTGTTGCACTTTGGCATACTTTTTGGGTTAGGGAAAGGTTTGGCAAACTGCAACACTTGTTTTCACAGTCCTACATACTGAACATTCACCCGCGGACCAGAAGACGTAACAGAGGGTGAACATGCTATTTTGCTGTTTGCTGCAGCATCCAAGGCACTGAGCTGACAACCTCTATGCATCAGGCAAGAGGCAAAAACAGCAGCCCTGCACAGTCCTTCCAGTTGCCATCCAGACCTGACATCAGCAGAAGCTTCAGAGAAGACCACAAGCATCTTGCTGACCACACAGAAAACTGAGACGCAGGCTCTGAACGTACCATGAAGTTTCACTTTTTAAAATTAAAATTCTCTTCACAAAGTTAATCAGGAGATTAAAGTAGCACATGCCACATAGATATGCTTCTCCTTCGATTACCTGTAAGCCTCGGCTGCAGCACCACATCAGCAAGCAGATTGACCACTGTCTCCAGACCCTTCACCTCTGCAGAAACAGCAAACATCGTTGTGTCCCTGAAACAGAAATGTTAAAAAACACTCATTCAGGGCTTGATTGGAAACATCCAAATGAGCTACTTTCCTAATCTTAGATGTACAAGATAACAATGTGACTGGTCTTACAGGTTTAAAGGGGGAGCATTAATGTGTAGAAAACATCTCACCTGCAAGAGTATATACCTGTTCCACTCAGCCCCAGAAGACCTACTCTAGTCTTCCCCAAATGCTGTGCACTTGAGCCCTGTCTTCACTGCCAGACCCCTCCACTTTATCCAAGTTCTTCAGCTCCAGTGTTCCAGACCATTCCCCCCGCCCCCCCCCCCCCAGCACCGGGCAAGTACGATGAATGATCCTATACTTGTCTCATTCTGATCAAGCTTAGCTCGCAATTCTTAAACCCTGTGAACCCGAACACCTTGACAGAGCTTTGGATGTTCTACGTACGTCACCTGAAGGAGCTCAGAGAGCCGAGCACGTCAGTAGCAGATGGGACTATGACAATGGATTTCCTGGGTGACCACGGTCCGCAGAGTACAAAGCCACAGCTCCAGGTCAGGCTCCCTTCTCAGTGACCTCATCTTTTGTCAAACCATTAATGTAGAACATCTCTGTAAAACCAGTACTTCCTCCATCCCAGCCCAGGTCCTCTGTCTTACAATGTTCCCCTTTAGAGGGTCTAAATTGGTAGAATATATATGGGCCCCATAATGATTGAGGCCAGCTGGTGGTGTAGTGGCATCAGCACTGGACTTCGACACAAACTGTCCCAGTTTTGAATCTGGCCAGCCCCTTACATGTTTGCCATCTGAGCTGGGTTGTGTGTCGAGCTAGCAACTGAGCCTGGTAAAAAAACAAATACTGAGAAAGTGGCAAAATAAATGCCGCCCAATGCACCACAGGGCACAAAAAGGAACAACGTAGTGATAGAGGATAAACGGAGAAACAGAATAGAGAAACAGTGAAGCATCTGGTGAGATAAACAAGCTAATGGAGACGCCAATAAAGTATGGCGCAGACATACAAAAAATGGAAAACATAACACGTACTTCATCTAATTATACTCTGATGAGTGTCAACCAGAGTTTATATATAAACTGGGACAGATCAATCACTTCTATCACCAATCTCAGTTCTCCCAAAAGCCCCACAGATGAGACGTAGCTCAGATCGGATTGACTCTTCCTCTCGTGCTAAAGGCACCTCAACCAATTACAATGTCTCAGCATTATCTTGATAGGATTGACTCTGGAGTCCGTGTGAGCTCAATACCCTACACTGTATGCAGTGACTTGTTGTTTTCCAATCTGAGACACAAATGCACTCACAAAATCAATGAGGTCACAAAACACCAGCAATGGTCTGTGTTTCACTTCACCTGGAAGACTGACAGTCGCATATCCCCCCATGTTTTTCCAGGGTGAGGAGAATTTCATCCTTAGAGCCAAATTGTGCTGTAGACTGAAGAACAAAACACACACCATTACGAGCTTAAAAAACTCCATCGCAGACATTTAATATGAGATAAACAATGCACAACCTCCCACACCATTCTCATGTTTCTTAATGACATGATTTATTCAGAACCAACTCTCAACAGGTAGTGAGTGAGATTTGGTTAGAGAGACAAGATATGAAGAAGAAATAATATATTGGAAGTAAAATAGCGACTAATTAGCCTTACGTCCAATTTAAGCTAAATTACCATGGAATGTCCTGGATTAAATTTTGGTCTATTACTGGATCCTGACTATGCCCCACAGCCGGTTTTCATCTATTAAGAATTTGATGTTCTTGTTTTAAAATTTACTATTCAACCCACTTCGACCATCTCGATATTTTTGTTTCAAAAATTGTGCTCGTGATCAAATAGTTTAAGATGCTTGATAAAATGAGGAAATATATTGATACTTACAGAAAATGCCAGCTTTTCCAGAAAGTGGGAAATCCCACTGGGAAATTTCACCTCATGTCTTGACCCAGCATTCACTAAAACTGAAAGATACAATCCTATTAATGAGCAGAATGCTCAGCCAGCGGCTTTATCTCGGCCACACCATGTACAGTTCTGGTCGCCCCACTACAGGAAGAATGTTGGTGTTGGAGAGGGAGCAGAAGAGATTTTCCTCGTTTAGAGGGTACATACTATCACGAGATTCTGGATTAACTTTGGTTGTTTTCTCTGGAGCGCCAGAAGCTGAGGGTAAATCTGGTAGAGGTTTATAAGATGATGAAAGGCATAGAGTATACAGGGAGTATCTGTTTCCCAGGGTTGAAATGTCTAATACCAGCGGTTCAAGGAGGGTGTGAGGGGTAAGTTTTCCACTCAGAGTGTTGAATACCTGGAATATGCTGCCTGGTATGGTGGTAGAGACAAATACATTGGAGGTTTTTAAGAGACATTAAAATAGGTACATGGATGTGAGGAAGATGGGATATAGGCACTGTGTGGATAGGAGGGATTAGTGTTTGGATGATTTTGATTTGGTTTTTACCTGGTTCAGCACAACACTGTGGATTGAAGGGCCTGTCGCTGTGCTGTACTGTTCTATGTTCTAATCCTGATTTTGTAAAGAAAATGCCTTCTGACAATGGGCAAAGAGCAGATGCTGAGCACCAGAAGAATTGGGTTAAGATGAATGAGTATAACAGGAGAGTAATTTTGGGAGAAACCGTGAAATTTTCTTACTTGATCTCGTTACTGGAGATACAGTGGCTCTTGACCCTGGTACTTTGCTCTGGTCCACACTTTCATTGATCTGGTCCAACACTATTTACCTTTATTGGGATCTTTCTCCTACTTACATCTCTCTGAAGCTTTAGGGCTATAAATATACTAAGGGTTTGTGGGGTGGTGGGGTAATTGCTTACAGCTGGTGTTGGGGGTGGATTGAAGGGAGTCAGTACTCAGGGTTGTGGGGATGTGAGCCAGTGTTGAGATTACAGATAGGAATAGGGTTGGGATGGAGGTGAGAGGCTGGAGAATGGAGGAGGGGCCTGGCCGGGCCAGGGTCTGTGGAGTTGTGAAGGGTGGGGTTAGGGATGAGGGATGGAGGTAAAATGCTGGAGGGGAGGGGGGGCATGGCCTACTTGGAGATTAATGTGGGACTTAAGTAGTTCTTGAGCTGTACATCTTCCTGCAGAGTGGGGTGGAGTATTCTTTAGGTTGGTCTGCTTGGGGGCGGGGGGGGGGGGTGGTATTTGTAATGGGAGATGTACAGGGCTGTTCGTGAGTTCACAGAAGACTTGTCTTCTCTGCTTTGCATAGTTTTTGGTGATCTCTGTAATATCTGGGTGTGTGGGAATCCCATCTGGATTAAGTTAAATTAAGATGGAAGGTGTTGGAGCATTGAGAATAGGAGAACTTCATAGATCCAATCAGTATTTTTCAGTCTAGTTATTAAGCTTATACCATTTGCTTTTAGGGCTTGTTCTTAGGCTTCATTTAGATCATTTGGGGAGTAGTTTTGTAATGTTTCAATTCTTTTCCTTTCTGCTCTTTTTCTTTGAAGGTTTGTCCAGTTCATGCTGCTAGAAATGTCTGCTAACAGCTCTGTTTGGTCTTGTGGCTGCATGTAATTTCATACCAACTAGAATGTCCCTCAAGATCTTACCACTTTTAAAAGCTGACTCTGTTGTGCATTGACCCCACGACCCCCCCCCCCCCCACCGCTTAAGTTGTTCAATGTGGGATTTAATTGTCATGTGGATATTAACCACCATCCCACAGTATCCTGTTATCAATAGCATTGTGGGGATTTGTGGGGCCTTTCGAGAAGTCAAGACTTGATGTGCCCGAGTTTCCGTCTACTGTAGCCTGTCAGAGTGCAGTGAACAGGATAGTTCTGGCCTGTTGGAAGTCCTCCTTCCAAGTGCAAATGTGATGAAACCAGGTCAGTTGTGATTTGACAATACCCCTGAAGGTGTGTTTGGGTGGGTGGTGCAGGAGGGCAAGTGTGTCTGTGGTTTTGAAAAATACCTCAGTGGCTAGCTTCTGGCTGCCATTTTCTGGTGCGAGTTTAAATACTGTTGTGTCCAGGAAATCAATTTTCTTCCTATTTGTTGTGGCCTTAACCTTCATGGAGGGGTGATGACTGTTCAGGATTTGAATGAATTCCTTTAATTCTGTCTCAGAATGTGTCCACACCTCCCCAGACATCATCTAGTATCTGCAGAGGCAGGCACAAGGAATTTTAGAGCACTTTGGGTAAACTGCCTCTTCCTGCTCTGTTATGTATATGTTGGCATAGGCCGGGGTGAACTTCTTTCCCAACTTCTTTGATTCGTAGATTGAATTCATTGTTGAATTCAAAGACATTCTTAGTCAGACTGAGGTCAAGCAGCTTGGCCAGGGCCTCATCTGGAGGGAGATTGGTGCCATAACAACGACCTCTCACTCAGTGTCAGCAAGACCAAGGAGCTGATTATTCACTTCAGGAGAGAGAAACCAGAGAACCATGAGCCAGTCCTCATCAGGGGATCAGAGATGGAGAGGGTCAGCAACTTTAAATTCCTCAGTGTTGTTATTTCAGAGTACCTGCCCTGGGCCCAGAACAATGCAAATGTAAAGAGAAAAGCACAACAGCGCCTCTACTTCCCTAGGAGTCTGCAAAGATTCAGCACAACAAACTTCTGTAGATGCGAGTGGAGAGTATATTGACTGGCTGCATCTCAACATTCACTGCTCAATTATTTATAATTATTATTCCTTTCTTTCTGTACTTGCTGTTTGTTATCTCCTGCGCATTAGTTGAACACCTAAGTTGATGCAGTCTTTCATTGATTCTGTTACAGTTTCTATTCTATCGAGCAAGCCCGCAAGATTATTATTATTAAAATGGTGAAAGATTGCAGCATGCTGTTGTGCAGAGGGGCTTGGGAGTGCTTGTTCATGAATTGCAAAAAGTTGGCTTGCGGGTACAACAGGTTATTAAGAAGGCAAACTGAATTTTGGTCTTCATTGCTAGAGGGATTGAATTCAAGAGCAGGGAAGTCATGCTGCAACTATACAGAGTACTGGTGAGGCTGCACCTGGAGTGCGTAGTTCTGGTCTCCGTACTTGAGGAAGGATATACTGGCTTTGGAGGCTGTGCAGAGGAGGTTCACCAGGTTGATTCTAGGGATGAAGGGGTTAAACCTATGAGGAGAGATTGAGTCACCTGGGATTATACTCTCTGGAATTCAGAAGAGTGAGAGGGGATTTTATAGAAACATACAAAATTTTGAAAGGGATAGATAAGATAGTAGGAAAGTTGTTTCCATTGGGAGGTGAGACTAGAACTAGGGGACATCACCTCAAGATTCAGGGGAGAAGATTTAAGACAGATATGAGGAGAAACTGGTTTTCCCAGAGAGTGGTGAATCTGTGGAATTCTCTGCCCAGGGAAGTAGTTGAGGCTTCTTCACTAAATATATTTAAGATACAATTAGATAGATTTTTACATTGTAAGGAAGTTAAGGGACATGGGGAAAAGGTAGGTAGTTGGAGCAGAATTTATGGACAGATCAGCTATGATCTTATAGAATGGTGGGGCAGGCTCGATGGGCCGGATGGTTTACTCCTGCTCCCATTTGTTATGTTCTTATATAAAATTAAACTTAGGTAACATATGAGCTTTCGATAATAAATTTACTTTGAACTTTGTACAGGGAGCAAAAACACTAAAACAAGGCAACAGGAGCCTAATCCCAAGACATACAACTGCTTATCTGACTGGCCATGGAGCCCGTGAACGACGACGTGAACACAGGTCAGTTCCTGGAACTATTGCACAGCTTTCTAGCAATAATGATGGTAAAGGGAGAGATTGCGTTGCAGTGGAATTAAACAGTTTTGGATGAAACAAAAATAGCAATTTCAACATCCCCAAAGAACACCAGATTGTGGGTCAGCTTGCTGACTCAGTGTACAATTTGTGAACTATTTGAGGAAGAATTGCATGGATTTATGTATTGGTGATTATCTTGTGCATATATAAAGATTAAAAAAAACCAAGGAATACCCAGGAACTCCATAATCTCAAGAGAAAGGGAGTGTACTTTGAACAAATGAAGAACCACTGCTATAGGGGAAAGACTGGATAAACCAGGGGTCTTTATGTGCCTATGATTGCTTGTGTGGCATATTTTAAAGACCCAAATGCAGTCTGTAAAATAAAATGAGCGATTCCTTCAATGTAAATATCTAGTTGTGGGCTTTAGCATTTGTCAATGGCTAGGTAGTTAAGGGGGTAAAATCTCAGCATACCCACTCCTCATGGTGTCTCCAGGCAACTGGCAGAGATCATCAACTGTGTCCAACATAATGCTACAATGAGAGAGGGAGTGAGAAAGTGAAAGAAGGGAACTGCAAGTCGGACATCAATAGTAAAGAAATCACGATAATCTGAGCAACAAGGCACTGAGAAAATCCTAACTTTGCTGAGCAAAGTCGAAGTGGTTATGAAATGGGTGTTGTTGTGAGTTCTGCTCAGTTTTTGAAGCAGCCGCTACGGTGGACAAGAAGAAAGAGTAATAAAATCCAAGTATGTGAGAAATGTTAGCAGCGTAGTCAGAATATTTCATCTGAAACACAAACTCTGTTTTTCATTCCACGTGATCTCGGGCTTTTAGCATTCTTCACTTGTTGGGAGATAAAAATCTCAGAATTCCCTCACATAACCTCTGGGCACGTGGCAGTTTAATGTTTCCAGCACCCATTCTTAATAGGGATCTCTAGTGTCGGCAATTTTTTATTTAAGGAAAATGTTCCTTTCTTTTCAAAGGTTTATGCATCAGACCATGGCAATATATGAAGAATCGTTTAATAAGACACAAAACAGATTCTATACAAATCCTTTCGGGAAAGCACCAGGAGACAATAAGCCCAAGTTTGTTGATGATGCACAGCTCAGTGAAAAAGAAAGCTATGAGGAAGTGCAGAGACAGAAAGACAAGTATCTCAAAGAATATGGTCAATGAAGTATGATGTAAAGGAATATGACATCAACCACTCAGAAGGGGAAATACAAAATCGGATTTGTTTTTTTAAAAGGCTAGAGACATTTTTTGATTTTTAGATGGACCAATGTGTCCCTGTTATAAATCATAGTGCACAAGTGTGGACAGCAAGCAATTCAAAAGGCGTCCACTTGAACACAGAGGGCAGCTTGCAGTATGAATGATTTAAACTGTGAAGCAGAGTTCAATAGTCATAACGAGTAGGTTCTGGCCACGTAGCTTGTTGATGACACAAAATCTGATGGGTAAGTGGCCTGTGTAGAATCTGTAAAGGGTTACAGACCAATTAGTACGTAGGTAAAGGAGTGGCAGATAAATAATGTTATATGAAAAAGGGTTTCACATTAGTATGAAATACAAATAAACAGAATTCTTTTTAGATGGTGAAAAACTACTAAAAGTTGGGGTTCAAAAGGAATCAAGCCTTGCTGTGATTTTACAAGGTTTGACAAGAGTTTACTGATTTGCATTTTGGGATTGTGAACTCAATATGAATTTAAACCAGAAAATGGAGATGCTCGGGCCATATTTGTGGTGAGAATCAGAGTTAATGTTTCAAATCAATGAAACTTTACCATGTTTTCCCCACAAATCTTGCCTAACCTGCTTAGAATCCCGAGCATTTTCTACTTTTATTTCAGATTTCTGGCGTAAGTAGTCTTCTGCTTTTTAATGTGAATACATGACCACGTAATTAGTGCAGCTGAATGATTCTGGGATTACTGGGTTATGTTATTAGGTGAGACTGACCAACATTTACCTTTACTCAGTGTATTTCAATAGAATAAAAGGTGTTCTCAAAGGGACATGCATGGTCCTCAAGGACTGAATAGGATAGTTGCTGAGCATCTAAACTTGGATTTAAAGCCTCACAATGAGCCTACTGGACTTCAGGAGGAGGCAACCAGAGGTCCATGAACCAGTCCTCAGAGGGCCAGAGGTGGAAAGGGCCAGCAATTTTAAATGACTTGGTGTTATTACTTTGGAGGACCTGTCCTTGGCCCAGCACACAAGTGCTATTATGAAGAAAGCACGGCGGCACCCTCACTTCCTTAGGAGTTTGCGAAGATTTGGCATGACATCCAAAACTTTGACAAATTTCTATTGATGGGCGGTGGAAAGTATAGTGACTGGCTGGATCACAGGATTACGGAAACACCAATGCCCTTGAATGGAAAATCCTACAAAAAGTAGTGGATATAGCCACTACTTTTACCCATCATGGGTAAAACCCTCCCCAGCACTGAGCACATCTACACAGAGCATTGTTACAGGAAAGCAGCATCCATCATCAGGGACCTCAACCACCCAGGATGTACTCTTCTTGCTGCCTCAGGACTCACACTACCTGGTTCAGGAACAGTTATTACCCCTCAACCATCAGGGGATAACTCCTGAACCAAAGGAGCTTCATTTGCCCCATCATTGAAATGTTACTTCACTTTCAAGGACTCTTCATCTCATGTTTTTGATATTTATTGCTTATGTATTAATATTTCTTTCTGTTTGTATTTGCACAGTTTGTTGTCCTTTGCACACAGGTTGAACACCCATGTCTGTGGAGTCCTTCACTGACTCTATTAATGTTATTATTGAGAATACCCTCAAGAAAATGAATCTCAGGGTTGTCAATGGTGACATATGTACAATAAATTTACTTTGAACTTAAAGCAAGGATGAAGGGAAAGTATTATTCATTCAAGTTGTACATTTTTGGAATTTCTTACCTTGCTGAGACATTGACATCACTGAAGCATAATACAAAGTTATGGATGCAAAGAGAAACTAGAAGACATGGACATCAGATCGTAAAGCTGACTTTAGCGAATAAATTACTCTGGTCTCAAAGCAACTACTTGTAGATACTTAAGAAACGGGGGGGGGGCAGTATATCGAAATCAACATCGAGCCTACAGCACCGTATTAAGGAGCAGATAAACTGATTTGTGTCCTTATGATGTGGGTTGAAGAATGGCTGCTAGTGTCGGTTGTGAGCCTCTTCCACTCACCGCCAACTGTACAGAACTGGCCGAACTTGTCCTGCGAGGCCACCCGCAATCCGTTTTCCAGCACCGTGATGCGCGTTTCATGCTTGTCGTGGTCGCCAGCCGTGGCGTAGTTCGGTTTGGGGACATTGGGCAACGGCGTGGAGAGCGGGATCCCGGGATACCCAGTGCTGCTGTACCGCCTGCTGCTGGCAAGGCCACACCTGCGACACAGAGAGCCGAGCGTTAACCCCCGACACAGGACGTACCGGGAACGAGATCCTGAAGCGCATCCACCGCGTCTCTGTGCTTTTTACCTGCGGAGTTGAGTCCACGACCTCAGCCTCGTCATGCGCGCCGCCATCTTGGCTACCTGTGAACTTCCGGCCACTTGCCCGGGCAAGAACGAGTTCCGGGTCAAGTGGCCCTTGACAACGGCCTGCTGACCGGGGTGAGGATGAGCTCCCGGGGAGAGCGAGGTGAGGTGGCATGATCACCGATGCTGGGTCTGTGGGATAACCCTCGATCCGGTAGAAGGCAGCTGTTGACCCCCCCCCCCCTTTCAGTGCAGTTAATCTGCAATGGTGGCGGGGTTGGAATTACCCTGCAGCTGTCTCCGGAGGTTCGAGCCATTTGCACAGCGATTTTAAACGACAATAGTGGTTGATCTGTTCTTGCCTCTGCATTCTTGTTTACTCACTTTCAACCTCCCCCCCCACCTTGCTTATCTAGAAACAATTTACCACTGTCTTAAAATACCCAGATACTCTGCGTCCACAGTTCCAAATGGTCATAATCCTCGTGAGAATAAAATCTTGCCTCATCTCTGTTTTAAATGAGTGACCCCTTACTGTTTAAACAATCACTCTCGTTGTAGTTATCCTGTTAAAACTCCTAAAATTGTGTACGTTTTAGTCAAGTCATCTCGCACTCTTACAGCCTCGCCTCACAAAACAATCCGGGATACCTGTCCACTAAGCCTTCACTTAACTACTTTCAATGATTTAACGTCATTCCTTGTACAAAAACGCCAATACCGTACACGGTATTCTGTATCTGGTCCCCTTTGTTTTGCGGACCAATTCCAGTACAAGAAAAGATCATTAGCTTCCTGAATCATTTCGGGAAGGAAACCCAAACACTGCTGCATGTTAGATTTCTGCAATTCCTTGATTTTAGCCACTGCTTTTTTTTATTTATTTTGCTAAAGTAGAGAGTTTCATAACTTCCCACATTGTAGTCAACTAGCTAGATATTTGCCCATTGAGTTAACTGGGAGTTCCTTGTTATCTCAGAGTGTGTCAGCTTTTTATGTTGAAAATACTGGAAGTACTCTTTTGTTGGAGAGACACAGTGTTAACAATACAAACCAGTGGCCCTTTATATGTCATTCTCCCAAGAAGTGTACCTCCAATAACACCTCACCCCATGGGATTCAATCAGATTTTATAAAAGTTCCTCGAAATGGCTACCAACGTATTGACTCTGGTACAAAAATACCACAAGCAACAGCTGAGATAATGTTCTATAGAACATAGAATAGTACAGCATAGTACAGGCCCTTTGGCCCACAATGTTAAACCCTGCCTCCCATATAACCCCCAACCTTAAATTGCTCCAAATACCTGTCTCTTAAATTTCACTAGTGTATCTGCCTCCACCACTGACTCAGGCAGTGCATTCCACACACCAACCACTCTCTGAGTAAAAAAACCTTCCTCTAATATCCCCCTGGAACTTCCCACCCCTTACCTTAAAGCCATGTCCACTTGTATTGAGCAGTGGTGCCCTGGAGAAGAGGTGCCACTCCAGCTGTTCCTCTTAATATCTAGTTGTTTAGTATTAGTTGAGGATGAATATTGCCTAAAGAAATGGGACATCTCTGCACTTTGTAATGCTGTTGTAGGTTCTTTGATGCCCATTTGAGAGGCAGATGATATATCAATGACCCTTTTCACGGTGCAGTATATCCACAGCTCTATGCTGGGAATGTTGGTTTGAATTATATACTGAAGCCTTTCCAAGTGGGTACAGGAGAAAGTGCAAGTTCAGGTGGCTGAAACTATCAGGAATAATCCTGCCTATAAAAACATAAAGAGGCTTTTTGGCCTCTCAGAGACCTTCCACGTGATCATGGCTGAGCTTCTATCTCAGCATCATTTTCCTCCCCTAGCCCCATATCTCTTGATTCATTTAACGGCCAGAAATACATTCTTCTGTGGTATCTGGGGAAATGATGGGCCAGGAAACTGCTTGACCATCAGCCAAGCAATTTTCTGCCCCATCATTTCCCCCGATGCTGTCATAAATATCACCAGACCGCTTAGTTTTGGGGATGGGACAAGCTTTCCAATCTCCAACAGATGCATCCCAGTTTAAGCACTAGTGCAGGAACACAGGTTGATAATATTTTCCCCTCCCAGGTGTCACAAAAAGCAAGTTTAGTAATTTGGCACTGCTCTGATCAAGACCAGTTTATTCAGCGTTACTGAGCATTTACTGAACTGTGTCATTTAATTTTCTTTTGGTTTTGCCTGCCTCTTCCAGGTGAAAAGGATGATGAAGAAACAAACCCTTTTTCCTTTAAGGAATTTATCAAGGTTAAAAGTCGATCAACAACTAAAGGGGAAGAGGTGAAAAAGCAGACACACCAACAGCTGAAGGTGCGTACAACTCTTACTCTCATAGCAATAACCTGGGTTAGTAGAGAACTTTCATTCTTGGAAAAGGGGAGATTTACTTGGAATCATAGGATCAGCTCGTGCAAGCCTACTCCACCACTTAATACAATGATGGTTGATTATCTATCATCCCAGTTTCCCACTCTACCCCTACGCCATATATCTTTTGTGTCTGGAAAATCATCTATCTCCTGATTTCACTTACCTTGCTTTTTATTTCAGTCCCTGTAACCTGAGATGAGAACCCTCATTCTAGATCCCAGTCAAAGGAAATATTACTTCCCCTTATCAGTTTATCAGACCCTGTCAGGATTTTCTCATTTGATCCCTCTTTAAAGTTCCAATGAATGCACACAATGGTTGATTTACTCTCTAATACAGCAGTTCTGGTATCCCTGGAAACGGTCTGGTGAATCTTCGCTCCAATCTCTGAAATGGTAAATGTTATTTACTCTTAGATAAAGTGACCGAAACTCACAGAAGGCCAACATGCTTTCAGAATTAGTTTTAATAATACTGGCATATGTTGTGAAATCTTAAAAAAAGTAGTGAGGTAGTGTTCATGGATTCAATGTCCATTGAGAAATCAAATGGCAAAAGGGAAGAAATTGTTCCTGAATCATTAAGTGTGTGCCTCCGGGCACCTGTACCTCCTTCCTGATGGTAAAAAATGTGAACAGGGCATGTCCTTAATGATGGTCTTTTTGAGGCATTGCTCCTTGAAGTTGACCTGGATACTATGGAGGCTAGTACCCATGATGGAGCTGAATAAGCTCACAACTTTCTGCAATTTCTTTTGATCCTGTGCAATAACTCACCCCCCTCATACCAGATGATGACGCCAGTTAGAATGCTAGCATGCTCTCCATAGGAAAATCTGTAGAAATTTGTGAGTGTTTTTCGTGACACACCAAATCTCCTCAAACTCCTAATGAAATATAGATGCTATTGTGCCTACTTTGTAGTTGTGTTGATATCTTGGACCCAGGATAAATCCTCAGAGATGTTGACATCCAGGAACTTGACATTTCTGATCCCTCTATGAGGACAGGTGTGTGTTCCCTCAACTTACCCTTTCTGAAGTCCACAATCAATTCTTTGGTCTAACTGACATGTGTGCAAGGTTGTTACTGCGACACCATTCAACTAGCTGATTTATCTCACTCCTGTACGCCTTTTCAGCACCACCTAAAATTCTGCCAACAATAGCTGTTTGTCAGCAAATTTATAGATGGCATTTGAAGTGTTCCTAGCCACACAGTCATGGGCGTAGCTGTGTGGCTGAGCACACATCCCTGTGGTGCGCCAGTGTTGATCATCTGCGAGGTGGATATTTACTCTCTTTAACTGCTTGTTGCAATATCATGGTTGTTTCCAGTGACTGAAGTACAAGGACATTCAAATCTCTTTGTATGTCAACACTTACTGCTCTTAATTCCACTTAAATAATACATTTCCTTTCATTTTTTTTCCAATTGTAATTTCACCATGAAACATTGTATACTTATCTGCCATGTTTTTGTCCACTTGCTCAATTGGGTCTAAAGCTTTGAGATGGTAACAGTTCTTCTAAAGGTAGGTAGCATATGTTAGAAAGGAAGTTTCAGGCCTTGGGGCCTAGGCAGCTGACAGCAAGACCATCAGTGAGAGAATAGTGAAAATTGATACTTTACAGAACAGTTTTCAAAGGGTTTAGACAAGGAGATTGGAAAAAATGAAATCAAATTTCATAAATATTTGAAGAAAAATATTTCAAGGGTTATAGGAAAGAGTAAGGAAAAGGAAAAAATTAGATAATTCTCTCAAATAGCTAATGTATGCCAGATAAACGTCTTTGTTTATGCTGCTACAAAGCTTGATTCTAATTCATTTTCCTGTGGTCATTAAAATGACTTAAATTCTGCAATGGCTGTCCTGTTAAACTGAGCTACAAGACTCATAGTTTGTTTAAACAATATACACAACTAATTTGTATACTCCTCGGTAGTTTATTCTGTTACTTTAATTGTACCATGCATGCAGCCGTTCTGTTTCCTAGTAGTTCCACTAACAATGTATTTCTTACCTATTTGATTTCTACCAACTCTTCCCTCCTCCCACACCCACTGTCCCCTGCCTTTCTTCACACAAACCTTCCACCGCAGGACTCCATAGGAATTGCCTTTGAAGACGATCTGTCTGCCACCGAAGAATTGAACTTGAAGCTGAGTTTTCCAGAGAATTACTTCCCAGATCTAATGCCCAACAGTCCTTCATTGGATGAAGAGGACGATGACTGGAGTGAAACGTACCAGCCTGCCATTATTGAGGCTGCTCATGAGCGTGGTTTCTCTAACTTTCTCCATGAGATGTCCAACACCCCACCTACACTGAGCCCTGCTGACTTATTGCATCATGAAAGCACCCAGTACGCACCATCCGAGTGGCAAGTGGACGACGAACAGGAGGAGGAAGAAGAGAATCATTGCAAAGGGAACGCAGCCTTACAAACGGACCCCTCTTGCAATAGCCATGACCCTCCAAAGGATCACTTTGACCTGGTCGGGGAGGTTCTCTATCAAAGTCAGTTACTAAGCAATGAGAAGGTAAGGTCAAATCCTTATAAAATACTAGTTCCCCCAACACCACCCCACCCCCTCACCTTGGGTCTCATTAAAGCACCAATTTAAGAAGGCCGGGAGAGCTTTGGAGAAGTACAGATTTTTGTACAGAAATACAGAAGTACAGAAATTTGCTAGCAAGTTCCAAGGATGAGGAATACAATCACCTGGATGGATGGGAAAAGCTGGGTGTGCTCTCCTTAGATTAAAGAAGCAATGGATTGTTGAAATTCACAATACAAAGAAATGGCTGAGTGGAAAAGATTTAAAGTGATTAGTGAGAAGTATTGAGGGGATGGAAGGCATTTTTTTTCTTACAGGGAATGGGTAAAATGTACTGTCGAATTAGGTGGCAACAGCATTAGGGTTAGTAGAACAGGTATTCCTTGTTTTACCAAAGATTTGTGGTTAAAGAGAGTGTTCAATTCAGTGAAAAATTGTAAGTTAAAAGCCATTTTCCATTAGTTTTACTCTGAGTTTTCCATTAGTTTCTAGTTGAGTTCTGGAGCTCAAGAATGAAGGACCCAGTTAATTGAGTGATCGGTTATTTAGGGGAGCCACTTATTTGGGATGTACCTTAAAGATCAAAAACTAATCAAAGAAATACCCAGGACTCTCTTTGTTTATTTTGGGACGCTGTGTTACTTAATTGGGGCAGATGGTGTTGCCGAACAGTTTCTAACTAGCATCAGTCAAGTGTATTTGTGTGGCTTTTAGACACTACGCTGTGCTTAGAGCAAGTAGTTTTTAAATAGCATGTTTCCTGTGGTTGTGTTCAAAATGCACTGGCTCTCGTCACTGATACTTGGCGTTCGCCCCAATTAGCCAAAGTTTCAGGGAAGCAGTTGAAAAGGCAAAAACAGGACAAAGTACCAATTAACTGAGTAATAAATTATGTTTTAAATGACATACAGAGCAAATCAGAACACTATCAATACTACTACAGTACTATAAAACTGTGTATTAATTCCTTATAGCTATTGATGGAGTAATTTTATGTTGCCGTGTTCTTTTGATTGACTGTAAATGAACAAAATCAGCTCAGACACCTGGTGCAAGTAATGGACTGCCTTCATACGATGATATTGATGATCACTGTTGTGCCAAAAGCTTGCAGATCCAGTAGAAATAAGTCTTGCTGCACACAACACACTTCATTGCTAAGTTACAACAAGCGGTACTTATCTCGGAAGCATGCCTGAGCCTGTTCCAATCGGTCCACAGCGTCAGTCACAGCTTAACCTGTGGGTGAGCCCAAATCCAAGAGATCTTGCCACCAGTGTGCTCATTCTCTTATACCCCGGTCACTTCTCTCCACCCCTACCTGAGCCGATCCTTTGTCCAGGTCGACCCTTCACGTGACCATTGCCTGGGGTACTGCAGGCTCAGGTCTGCAGAGACAATACCTTGGTCACCTAGCATCCAGGTCACCCTACCCCACACATCACACATTTCCTTGCTCTCTCTGGCCAGCACTTTAGGATTCTTACTACAATTGCATCATCCAAATCTTCATTTTCATTGTAACCTCCAGATGGTTGTTCATACCTTCAAATTTTTAGTTCCTAACTTTTTGAAGTAATGAAATCTTTTCTGTCGTTGCTAAGTCTGAATGTTTGAATCTGCAGTGAGCAATACAGTTCTGAATTATCTTACTGCTTATTTCTCACTTAGTTGGGCCAAAATGTACTGGTGCTAATGTGTCCCAATTAACCAGAATCCACTATACTTGAAGGGTTAATACTTGGGCACTAACATTTATCTTGTCTGCATTTTTAAGGATTGTTCACACCACTGAAACTGCAAGTTAACTGAATGGCTGATGTGCACTAAATACTTGATTTTCAATTCTCTTTATTACGTCTCGCTTCTATTTACAGCTTGTCATGATTTCTTAGAAAATACATAATCCTCTTTTTGAGAGGCCTTTCTGGCCCATTGAGCTGCAATGCTCAGCAACTCACCAATTTAATCCTAACTTAATCACGGGACACTTTACAATAATCAATTAACCTACTAACTGGTATGTCTGTGGGAGCAAACCAGAGTACCTGGAGGAAAACCATGCCAGACATCCCACCTCTCCCGGAAGTTCCAGGAGTCTCCCACATATTGATAGTGGCTCCCTGACGCCCGCAAATTATATACAATATCCTGGAAATTGATTTTTTTGAGAGTCAGCGAATGAGAAAGGGAGAGAGAGACAGAGAGAGCGAGTGACAGATGTAGTGAGAAAGTGACAGAGAGAGCATCCTGATTGGTCTCTCTTTGTGTTAAGTAGACCTATCAGTTTTCTCTGTGGGTGGGCTTTACAGTTTCTCTCTCTCTCTCTCTCTCTCTCTCTCTCTCTCTCTCTCTCTCTCTCTCTCTCCCTCTCCCTCTCCCTCTCCCTCTCCCTTTCCCTCTCCCTCTCCCTCTCCCTCTCCCTCTCCCTCTCCCTCCCTCCCTCTCTCGTGTCCTGCTGCGCCATGGCAGAATGTCCCAAAGAATCTGTCCCTGGTCAACACAGAGAGACAAGATGAGGTTAATCCAGAGCAGAGGTTGACTTTGGCACAGAGATTTCCAAAAGTCATCAGGGCAGATGCAAGAGAACACCTCCATTTGGAAGTCCTGGATTACATCTCAACTAATCTTGAAGGACAGGTGCCAAACTACAAAAGTTTGCCAGTTGATGAGTTCTAGGGGAGGCTGTCCAAAGTAAAATCTGTGAGCACAGGGCAGTCGAGATTCAAAGAGTTCTGCCAGTTGATGAAGCTGCTTTTGGTGCTGCCAAATTCTAATCATGATGTAAAAAGGGTATTCAGCATGGTGCGCCACATTGACAGAATTCAGAAGTCAGCTGTCTCACAAAACACTTGTGAATCTGATGTCTTGCAAAAGTAACAATTCATTGACACAGAATAAATTGACACGTGTGTGTGTGTGTAAATAGTTTCAATATGTGATCAAATAAATTGTTGTCTTTCATAATCAAATGTCCTGTACGTACACCCTTGGAGGTTGACCGGGGGGGTGCAGAGATGGGGTTGCGGGGGGGCACGGGTGATGGTGCTACCTCCCTGAAATGAGTTTTTGCAGGGTGGGATGTCTACAATGCATACACTGGAAGGAATATACAAACTTACTTACAGAGGCTACCAGAATTGAACTCTGAACTCCGATGTGCTGAGCTGTACTAGTGTCACACTAACTGCTACGCTACTCTGATGAAGGACTTTCTGAATAAATGCTGATGGATTCCGATAAGAAGCAGAGCACAGACATGCTGACAGAAAATACTTAACCAAATGCACAATTGGTAGGAATTGATGAGCTTTTTGTTACTGCAAGACAGGCTTCATAAGTTAAGAGTCAATGACATTAGACTGAAAATTCATAAATTGAATGTTCATAAGTCAAGGAATACCTGTAATTGGATAAATGTTTCAAAAATATTGCAGGGATAATGAAAGATTAAAGCATTGGGATATACTGGATTGGTTGTAAAAGGGGTAGAGATGTTTCTAGAAGGAATTTTAGTGTTCATTTAGTATATTGTATGAATGAATTGAATTGAATTGACTTTATTACTTTCATATATACATGAGTAAAAATCTTTACGTTATGTCTCTGTCTAAATGTGCCATGTATGATTTATAGTAATTTATAAATAGTATCTACAACAGAATAGTGTGTATAGCATAGAAGTACAGTTGTGTCAGCATGAGTTAATCAGTCTAATCACCTGGTGGAAGGAGCTGTCCCAGAGCCTGTTGGTCCTGGCTTTTATGCTGTGGTACCGTTTTCCACATGGTAGCAGCTGGAACAGTTTGTGGCTGGGGTGACTCGGGTCCCCAATGATCCTTTGGGCCCTTTTTACACACCTGTCTTTGTAAATGTCCTGAGTAGTGGGAAGTTCACATCTGCAGATGCGCTGGGCTGTCCACATCACTCTGCAGAGTCCTGCGATAGAGGGAAGTACAGTTCCCACACCAGGCAGTGATGCAGCCAGTTAGGATGCTCTCAATTGTGCCCCTGTAGAAAGTTCTCAGGATTTGGGGGCCCATACCAAACTTCTTTAACTGTCTGAGGTGAAAGAGGCACTGTTTTGCCTTTTTCACCACACGGCCGGTTTGTACAGACCACGTGAGATCCTCGGTGATATTTATGCCAAAAAGCTGTTCACCCTCCCAAGCCCAGATCTATTGATGTCAATAAGGGCCAGCTTGTCTCCATTCCTCCTGTAGTCCACAACCAGCTCCTTTGTTTTTGTGACATTGAGGGAGAGGTTGTTTCTTGACACTACTGTATAGCTAGAAGATTGGAGACTGAGGATGATGTTCTCGGAGTAGAGGAGATTTAGGGATATTGAATAGTAAAGGTATCTAGGGATTTCAACTTGAGGTTGAGAAATATAAATTGAAGTGTGGCTGGACAGGGAGATACTGTATCTCAGCAAACAAACTGGAGGATGAATAAACAGGAATGGGTGTGAGTTAGGACACAGGCAGCATACTTTTGGATGAGGTGGATAGAAGATGCAAAACTTTCCAAGTTTGCACTGAAATGATTGAGTCTGGCAGTGGCAAAGGTAGAGACATTATCAGAGGTACCAGTAGCTGAAATTTATTGGAAATAATCCTCATTTCCCTTCCAGCTGAAAGAAGAAAATGCTCTTTTACGGAGACAAACTAAAGAAGCAAAGCAACTGGCAAAGAACCACATAAAGAGGTATGAAGCATGTAGTGTAGTAGTTTTGTAAAGATCAAAAGGAAAGGCAGCATGAATAGGAAATGCACTACAACCAGCAATGATCGGCTCTTTCTGTTTTCTTTGTCTTCTCAATTTTATTTAAAAGCTACTTTCCAGCTCTTGAATGAACTCGACATTGTCTACCTGAACATAGAGTCAAAATGGTGACAGTTGGCCAGCTTTTCTATTGAAATTGGGATTTTTTGGGGGGGTGTCAACCAACAGTAGCTAGATACTGGGATCAAATTTAGCATATTTAGCTTCAATTTAACTTCAACACTACTGTATTCCTCTTTCCTTCCTTGAACTGTTACAGATCGGACAGAAGAGTTTAGACACTGACCTTTCATCTCTGTAGCTCAGGTTCAGATTTATCCTTGGCCTCATGAGTAAAGCTCTGTAGTGCTTCAGCTGTAAAAAAAAAAAGTCACAATTAAATCACTCATGTCAAAACGATGATTGATGTTAGAAGGCCATGTGCCTCATCAAAGTAGTGAGGAGAAATAGGTGGTGTATGGAAAGGGACATCTTGCATTGCAGTTCTGGAGAATTACAAAGAGCGACATCGATGACAACTCCTGATATGCTGTAACGTTAAATGTTCACTGGCCATTTCCCTAGGACTAGGAAATTGGAAGAAGAACTGGAAAGAAGGAAAATTAAAGAGGAAAAGGAAGCACGAGCATTAGAAGCAATGGTTCAGCAAGTAGAAGAGAATCTGCAACTGATGACGGTGAGAACAGGACTCTGTGAGAGTGGGCAGGACCCATTCAACACTGTCCCCGCTAGTACAGTGGAAACCCAGCTCAATTTTCCAGCTTCACTTGCACTTTTGGTCTCAAAACCCAGTAGAGAGAATTTATCTGGTTATTGTGGGTGGGAGTTTGGCCTGGACAATGTGGCAGCACGTACTTCCAGTTCAGGGTTGAATGGGCTCTGATCCTGGATGGAAATTACAACTACTCCCAATTCACATTCCCTTTTGTTGATGCGTTTTTCATATTGCTTGTCAAATACACTTGTAAGGGGAAAAACACCACTGAAGTAAGTGGGTTTGTACCAATTCTTTGCATTTATTAATCTTTCAGAAACGGGCAGTGAAAGCAGAGAACACTGTGACTAAGCTGAGGCAAGAACTTACAGTTGTACAGGTAGAATGTTTATTTTAAAATTGTCTCTCCTCTCACTCTTTCTCTCTCTCTCTCCTCTCCCATTCAACTTTTTTTTCTCATTATCCCTTTCTCTCTGTCACCACCTTCACTCTACTCTGTACGTGGATCATGATGTGCCTTTGTTTCATTGTGACAGGCTGAACTTCAACAATGCAAGTCTGAAAATGAAAGGCTTCGATCTCAAGATTCTGCTGCTCTGACTTCAGCAAAAAATAGTGCCCGACTTGCTTCGGACTATTTAATGAAGACTGCACATGAAGCTCAGACCTCAGTGAAGTATGCATCTGACAGCTTGCTCTTCCTAAGAAGACAGCAAATGCTTTAGAAAGAAAGAAATATTGGAGACACGAGAGGAAAGGGAAAGATTTGGAGTGAAGGGGATCAGGGATTAGGAAAGGGAAGCACCTTTGTTCATTTTGTATCCTACCCAAAATCTTATATAACTTTTCTAATTTCTCAGACACACATATTGCATCCACTTCTCAACAAAGTGTCTCTGAGGTTACCAACTCTATCATCTCCACCTTCCCATGTTCAGACCACTGGAATATTCTGGAGATGAAATCTTCACTTTGCCATTAAGGAACAAAATCAATCTAGCCCTGAACACTACAGGCCCAGGTGTGACCAGTTACTCAGTTAGGAGAGCCCTTTCTGGCCTCTGACCTCACCTCACCTAATTATGACTTGAATAACTTGAGGAGTGAACACGTTCACCCCAGGCAGGGAGGAACTCACAAAGTCTTCAACTTGAAGTGATAACCCAGTTTCTCTTCTCCTCCTGATCTTATGAGTGTTTCCTGCATTTTCTTAGGCTTATTTCAGAACTGGAGTGTTTTGTGCAGATTCAAATCAAAAATCAATGTTATAAAGACTTTTTCTAAGATTTATATCAATGCAGCTCATAGAAAATCAAAATTTTTAACAATGTAAAATTTACCAAGCTTGCAGACTCTGTCTTCATATGTCCATTTTTATCCCCTTTACTTCTAGGCAGATCATGTCTGGAGCAGAAACGCTACGCCTGGCAGCTGATCTACTGAAGTCCATTGACAAAATCTCTGAACTACCACCTTACTATAAAATGGAAGATCCTAGCTGATGTCATTAACTTCATTTAGCTCCGCCCAATGCAGTATGAACATTACCTGCGAAGTATTTATTAACATGATACTTAGGGCCTGATCGACTCCCCACTGCTCATGGTACAGAGTTTAGAGCAAATGCACTACTCTGGAAAGGCCTGATCTATGCTTGAATTGTTCCTGAGTGTCTTATTTTGTTTGGTTGGATCCCATAATTTCGTTTTACCATCAACACCTTATTTGTATCAAATAGAAAGGATGATGTAAACATTTTTTATTCACCTACAACATTATGAGTACATTATAAATTCTGTTTATCATCCTCTCAGGAAAAAACCTGCCCCCAATACTTCTAAAGTTTGTATTTTAAATGCAGTTTTTTTTTAAATTATGGAGGTGTAGGTCCCTTGCTCTTCACCTAACTTCCTGCAGCTCACCACTTTTTCCCTCTTCCTCATTCAAACCTCATGCAGTGCAGTGTAACTAGGATGATCCTCTTTGTTTAAAGTTTCTCCTGCTTTTCAAGAGTTCAGTGTTTGCATTTGTCAGAAAGCTCTCAAACATCGATCCCTGGCTGCAGCAGCACCAGTGTGCCATTAGTCACTCAGCCACTTCAGCTGCCAGTGGCAGTGGTAGGATTAAGGCTGATTTATACTTGAGCGTCGCATCTACGCTGTAGGTGACGCGTACCCTACAGGATGACGTGCACCTCTCCAGAAAAGTTATTCACGCGTCGTGGTGACGCAGATCGCTTGGTCCACTTGGTAGCATCGCACTTCCTCCTGCGCATTTCCAGTTGCTTCTTCTCCGCCATGTCTGCAGGCTGTGCGTACACCAATACGAAATAGATGAACCAAATCGTCAAATCTACCTGCTGACATGCAAAAATGTTTGAAATTCATTTCCTCGTCCGTGTCTCTCATGAAGAAACTCAACACAGTGGCATAGATACCCCACCACCAATTAGCATTTTGGCGCACACCAACACATGCTCGCTACAGCATAGAGCGACGCAGAACTGAAAATCAGGGTTACGACGTAGGCTGCGGCATAGCCTGTATGCACAAGTATAAATCAGCCTTTAGCCCAGAACAACCTTCACTCCTGCTGTAAACTTAGTGATCCCCGCAGGAACACGGCTGCAGTCAAATAAAACTATTATAATTATGATTATCCAGCATTATCCAGCAATACCTTCAACCCCTTTCTCATAGGCATTTAAAACATTCTCTTAAATTAATTTACCTGCCTTGATTCCCTATCACTAAGTACAGTTTTGAGATGTCCAATTGGAACACTGTCTTAGGAGCCTTATCAGAGAACAGAAGAATTCTATTGTCAATGTGAAGATTTTTGATCTTAAATCTGAATTATCCTGCTTTCATTTTAAGGTTATGCCCATATTCTGGGCTTCCCATTAAAGTAAAAGAGTTTTCCTATCCTTCCCGTAACAGATAATTTAGATTGCCATTGATTTTCTAAACTGAAAATATACAAGGATATTCTTTGAAATACGTCTGTGTAATTTAAAACACTTTTAACCCCAGCATGCTTGTGGTACTTAAGTGTTCTCATACAAGGAATGGCAACAACAATCTTGTATTTGTGTGTGTTTTTGGTACATAATTTAAATCAGCCAGATTATTTCATTGGATTGTTATGACCTGATATTTTAACGCCAAGGCATCTTGGTGCAGAAACCCACAGTTTAATCCAAATTCTAATTTTAAGGGGTATTTTAGAAGAGGAAAAAAAGGTTAGGAATATAATTCAGAGCTTTGAGTCTTGACAGTTGAAGTCATACAAATAAAATTGGGAGCACTCAGGTAACAGGGCATAAAGGAAGTTTACAGCAACAATTACACTAAACCAAACAATGTTAGATAATTTTACTGATATGGATATCTTAATGATTGAATGAATAAAATATATAAGCAAGTTTACAAACATTTTGATGTAGCATCAGAGTGTTGCTAGGAAGAGGATGGAGTTGGTGGCTGGAGAACAGTTTGCATTGGGATTTAATACTGGTAGCATTAGATAGGATAAATTTCTGATTATCCAGTGCTAAGTATATGGACAAGCACACTAACAGTTTAAGTAATAAGACATGGTGAGGTAAATCAAAGTATTATTAGGGTTTGTGGAAACTGAAGTTGTGTTTTCAGATGTTGCTGCTGAAAGCCAACCTCACTATGAGAAAGAAGATCTTAGAGGAATCTTCAAGGTAATTGCATGAGAGTATGATGGGAAAACATTGCAAACTCTAGCCACCACAGAATGAATAAGAATGGAACCAGATGAGCTTGGTCTGTTCCAGATGATTGGAAGAGAATTAATGTAATTTCTGTTAAGGGTTGCATACACATCATGGAGGAAGCAGTGGAACAGTTTGGAACTTTGATCAGAACTATTTTGGTACTGGGACAGAGTGTAAATGTGTTATTTTGCTGCAGAGATAAAGCATGGATATAAGATGTTCACATATTCAAAGAATTTCAAGAGGAAGTGGGGGTGGGGTGAGGTCGAAAGAGTTGTTTACTCTGTTGTAAGGTGATAACAGCAGGGTGGGGTGGGGTACCCCTGCTGAGAGGGAACTATGAACTATTTGCCTTGTAGTATAGAATTAGAAAATAATGGATTTGTTAGTCCTTCCTTACTAAACTGGGTTTGAAGAAACTATATTTTTAACACTGAGATGTCTATTTAAGATTTTGTATAATATACTGGAATGATTGAAATAATTTATAATTTGTGTACATATCAGAAATAAATTATCAACTCATGCACCCAGGTTATTATAAAAATCCTTGAATTTTATAATTCTTAGTTCATTCCCATTGGAACCACATTTTTATTTCAATGTACCCTTATATCATGAAGCTAGCAGAGTAGTTCTATAGTCACATGAAACTATTATAATTGGGAATAATTTCACGTTAAAATTATTCCCCTAGAGTTTTACTTATCTGTAAAACTTGCCCTTTCTTGTGATTGGTTGGGTAGAATTTCCTGTATGAATTACAGAATATGTGCAAATTCAAATCTGGCTCCAGGTTCGTGCACAGTCCGGAGCAGGACGAAAGGAGTACTGTATTTTCATCTTGTAAACTTAATATTAAATCATTTCCAAACTAAAACGGAAAAGGCAGTAAATGTGTTTCTTTAGGAAATATTAGAAAACAACTTGCGCTGCTGCAACAACCTGGTAATTTTATGAAGCTCCAGCTGCTGATGGTTGAAAATTCAACTTCGATATCTGGGGTTTGGGCACACTGACATGACAAGTGAATTGGATTCAATGAGGGCACTTGATGGTGATTAGTAGGTTTTGAAGTATACGTGGGCACTAGTAGGTATAGGCTGAGTCGTGTGTTTTATGGAATGCACTCTGAAGCTTGTGGGAATGGGTGTTTGAACTGGAAAAAGTGTGATGGGGTGCACCATAGTGTGGAGTTCAGAGATGGAAACTTGAAGCAGTGGTTTATTCCACAGGGAGTTTACTTTGATGATGGAGGTTATTTGAGAGAACTGAGTGGGTAACAGGTACGGATATGAGGAGGATGTTGGATTCGGGGTGTAAGATTCCGGATGGGAGTAGTTCTGATGAGCTGGGGGTGGAAAATCACTGTGCGAGGGGAATGGGAGAATTTGAATGGACAGGGGAGGAGTTTAGGATTGAACCGGAAGCGGAACTGGAACATGGCATTTTCCGGGGGCCGTGCTCACGAAATGGTTGCTGAAAGAGGTGTGGGTCCTCAACACCGATATCGCTTCGTACTTTGACTCCGTGCCGAAACCACGAGGTCCGTCCAACATTCTATATCTGCAGCGATGGAGGCCCAGGGAGGCAGCGAAATATTACAGGCAGAGAGAGAGCGGATTCGCCGGGAGATCCTGGAGTTGGAACAGCGCCTGGGAGTGGGCGCCATTGAAGACCTGGGAGGCAAGGAGAGCGGTAAGTGGTGGTAGGGAAACCTTAGTCCAGCGAGTAGGGGATTGGGGTGGCGGTGCGCTAAGGGAAAACTGTACGCAGAAGAGAGGGAAAGGAGAGAAAGGTTTAGGGAAGGAGTGGGTAAAAAAAAGGTTACTTGGGATGAAGGGGGTCGATGGGGTAGTGGACAAGGAGGGAGTGTGAGCAACTAAGGAAAAGGTGGTGTTTTGGGAGATGAAGGGTGAGAGAATTGTATACCTCTGGTAAAGAAACTGCCTAATTTCACTCCAGGGAGTGAAGAAAGCAATAAGAGTGAGAGTGAAGGTGCTAGAGAGGGTGAACAGGGGAGAATGGTTTTGACGAAGGATCTCGGCCGAAACGTCGACTGTACGTCTTCCTATAGATGCTGCCTAGCCTGCTGCGTTCCACCAGCATTTTGTGTGTGTCGCTTGAATTTCCAGCTTCTGCAGATTACCACGTGTTTGAGAATGATTTTGGTTTGGTTTGATGAGGTGGTGAGAACGAATACGGGGAGGAGAAAGGGATAAAGTGGGTGGAAGAAAAGTGAAAGCTTGTTTTGTGTGAAATTATGTTTTGCATAGCATTGGAGGATGTCAGATTGGGCTGTGATCCGTGACCCCAGGGCTCTGGTTTGTTTTGATCTGCTGAAGATATCTGAATGAGCATTAAAGGCTGTGATGAGCTGAGAGTTTCTGACCTGGTATTGCCAACCCTCCATTGGGTGTCTCTGACCAGGAGATGAACATTTAATCTTCTCTCTGAGCTAAAGTTAATAGTAGGACTTAAAGGGGGGGGGGGTGATATTTTGCGGCATTATATATAAAATTAAATGGGGTGTATGAACTCAGAGCCACTGGCAACCAAAGCATATCCATTATGAATGATTGTTGGGGCTTTGTGCTTTAATGCCACTTCCTAATAGTGCTTTATAAATCCAGCTCTTAGTCCTGATTAAACTGGGGAAAAAATAGAAGATTCAATTTGGCAAAGGGAATTATATTGCTGGGAGGCACCCCTTATCTGGTTTAGTATTAGGTACTTCCCTTTTTGTGAAGACTAATGATGTCTCCAAGAAGCATAATCATGTTCCTCTCTGTACACGATTTGCTGTATTCGTGAAGTGATGCCTTTTCTTACTCCAGCAGGATATTATGAAGAGGAAGCTGAGTGTATCCAGCTGGTAAGGAACTCTTTGCATTACTTAGACCCAAAATCTTTCTTACAGAAAGAGCAATCGTTTGTGAAAAGGCAGAGAGCAAATATTGAGCCATTGAATGATCTGAATTGGAGCAATGCTTCATGAGGCAGGTTGCCAGTCATTTGTGGTTTCATTGCTGGATTTGAACTGGCAGAATAAAAACTATTCCCTTTTATTGTACTTGTATTTCTTTCCTATCTGTCCCACATATGTCTTTACAACAGACTGCACTGGATAATGTTGGTAACTAATAATAATGGACAACATATACATCTTCATCTGATGTGTACAGAAATAAGATGAAAAAACAAGTCTACGTACATTAATGCTCTTATCAGTCACAATGTTCCATCCATCTTCGCTTTATTCAGCCTACCTACAGTGGTGTAGATTATTTGGACCCTTGAGCCTGTTCTGCCATTCAGTAAGATTATGGCTTATCTGATCTTGACCTCAGAGTCACTTTCCTGTCTTCTCGACATGCATTTTCACTCCTTTCAGACTTTATATATCTTTGTCTCCTCCTTGACTCTATTCAACGACATCTTCATAGTTTTCTGGGTTAAAAAATTACAAAAGGGTACTTTTGCCACTCCATCTTTGTGATCCCTTGTTCTGAAACTATACATACCATAGTTCTGGACAACCCCACTTGGGATAAAGTCATCTTGACTTCCACTATGTCAATCCCCGTCAATCTCAGTCTCATTCTTCCAAACTCCAATGAGCACCGATCCAATCTGCTCAGTCTCCATTCAGATGTGAACCATTTCAGGAATCAACCTGGTAGGCCTTCACTACATCACCTCCAAAACAACTATAATGTTCCTTCATACACAATCCAAAACTACATGTTTTTGTCTTCTAAATAATTCATTCCACTATCTAGAAAGGACAAGCTAGGAGCTTGATGGGAGTTTGACTATTTTTGGGATATAGTATCCAATTCTCACACCTCTATTCATTCCTCTCCATGATCCATGCCTGTGACTTCTTATCTACAAAGTTCATTCCAACGTCTTCCTATAGGTTCTTCAACAACATCTGTCAAGTTTTATCTTCTGTTGACCAAACAAGGGCAGCAAAGTACATGTTATGTGTGCCAAGTGACCTACATCCTGACCTGGAGCTATTTTTCCATCCCTCACATGTCAAAAGCTCCAAATTCTGTAACTACTCACATGCACCATGAGAACACCCTTATTGTATGGGTAGAAATTCAAGAATGCATCTGATAACCCTGTTTATGAATACTTGTGGATATGCAAAAAATGTTTTGCTGACCAGGCCAACTACAATCATAAGAGTAAGATTCTACTGGGAGGCATTGGTGCCAACCAAGCAATGGGTGCCTCCTATTCTAATGCCACTCTCTCTTATTCAAAAGTATTTTTAAGCTATCTATTGTTCTTATCAACTAGATCTACAGATATGCCGCTGATGTTGTGGGATATGCAGATGATGAGGGATGGTGGTGGAAGGAGTAACTGTTGTTGTATTCAGGTGGAGGCCTCTCTTGGGGAAGCTGCCCCTCAGGTCCCTGACAGTATTTCAGATGATGAGGGAGATGACCTTCCTGAGGACCCCGAAACCTGCCTGCAGATGAACTTGGTGTACCAGGAGGTGATTGTGGAGAAGCTGCAGGACCTGGAATTGCTGCTGAAGCACAACAAGGAACAGCAGGTGACTCTTTGGGGCTGAGGTGGATTGAGAAAGTTGGGCATTGTGTAAAATGGCAGATTTTCTGCACTGCTCCAACTTCTTCCTATTGGATGTGTAGGTGACTGCCTAGCTGTTCTGGTACAATGGACTGTTCTAGGGTTGCAGGGTTTTGTCATCTAAAACACCTTTTCTTGTTCTTCCACTACTCTCTCAGTGCTTTAAAAGGGGTGTAGGACTAGGCAATGATTGAAGTTCTGTATCTCATGGTTACCATGTGTTAGCCTGTACTGAATGTGCCTGGATACAAGTTCAAACATCACACAATTGCAATCTTAACCTGGTTCATGCTTTTGTTTTTGCTGGAGTGTTTACAGTTATCGGCTACTGAGGCACTGATAATTCTTTACCCCCACTTCCTTATTTCAGGGTATAGATACGAGGGGTGATTGATAAATTCATGACCTACGGTAAAAGGAGTCCATTTTAGAAAACCTAGCACATTTATTTTTCAACATAGTCCCTCCTACATTTATACACTTAGTCCAGCGGTTGTGGAGTATACAGATCCCTTCTTTGTAGAACTCCAGAAGTGGTCCACAGCAGGGTGATTGATAAATTTGTGGCCTAAGGTATTGAGGTGAGTTATACAGCTCTCGTTACATACACATGCAGTTCAACTCTTAGAGTGAATATGCAGAAAGTTTGAAGTTAATAACTCATCTCCTTCTACCTTAGGCCACAAACTTATCAATCACCCCTCATAGATGCTTTAATGATCCCAAAGAAAATTGGAGTGTCACAGTAGCATTACAAGTGCACAGATATGCAAGTGTTAGAACAGAAGTAAGAAAGGATAAAAATAAGTTGTCTTAAAAAAAAAATAAGGATTACAAGATTTGCAAGTCAAAGATTACAAGATCACTTCCCTGGCTATAGGTTGACTCATTATAGAGCCTGTTGGCCGAGGGTAAGAATGGCCTTGTGTATTTGAGACAATATGCAGGTCTCCTAACTCCGCTCAGTCCCAGAGTTAAGTATGCTGTTCCATCAACTGTATGCTTGTGGCTTCTGAGGAATTTCAAAATAAAAATGGAAAAAGCTATAGGTATTCAGCTGTGTGGAGAGAGAACTTTCAGGTCAACATACCAACATTAACCATTCTTCATATGTCAGCAGTTCATCCCAGGAGTCCTTTCCACACTGCCCTCAAGAAAATACATAGTTTCTTAAATATGGGACAAGCTGCAGAAAGAGGGAATGGTTGAAAAAACAGAATGGGCAAGATTGACCGGGTGCTGTCTAAGGGAAGGAAGCAAATGCTTTAAAATCAAAACTAGATTAAAATTAGAAGATGAATGGACTCCATGAAAGGGAATGGACAAAGAAACTTGCCAGAACCGTGGTGTAGAAAACCGCAGTTGCTAGAAATCTGAAACAAAAGAGAATACTGTTACTACTCAACAGCTCAGGTTGCTTAATGGTATTGGTCCATGGCATAAGAAGTTGGGAACTCAGGAAAACTGACTTAGAGATAGATGACCTCGTTTCAAAATTAATCAGAAAAGACTAGTTATCTGAACTTCTTTAAACAAGGTAGATGCAGGAAAACTTAACAACAAATGCAGGCTGGTCAACAGCGTGTTAGGAAAAAGGAATAGAATTACATTTCAGCGTTCTGCAGATGCTGCCCATCGTGCTGAGTGTTTCCAGTATTCTGAATGCAGTATGCAGTTAACTGAAATTAAAATGAATACTCAGTCCCAAGGACTGCATGTGAATGGACAGGAGATGAGGTGTTCTTCCTGGACCTCTCATTGAGGTTCATTCGAACATAGCAGGCATTGGAAACCATTTCATCAGTATGATGTTGCAGCTTTAAAATGTCCACCTCAGAATCCCTGTGGTGGGTACAGCTTATGTTCCTTCATCCCTTATTACTCTGTTAATTAGTTCCCACTGACAAAAGTAGGAACCCAGGAGGTTACTGATAAAAGCCTGAAGTAGATTAATTCCCGTGAGCCTGTTCCACAATCTATTTTAATCGTGGTTGAACTGAATTGTAACCCCATTCAACCTGACATTAAAGGGAGGGAAATGCTGTAATCTATTATTAAGGAAGTAGCAGTAGTGTAGTTAGAAAATAATAAAATTGGGTGTCGTGAACAGAAGGGAAATCATGTTTTGACAGATGCTTTTCTTGTTGTAAGTAACAGACAAGATAATGATAAGCTAGTTGATTAGGATATTGAGACTTTTTTTGGGTTAGGAGACAAGCAGGTGCTGCATGGTCAGTGATCATCTCCAGAAGTAAATGTAATGTCTCCAGGTTTGTTGACGATGCAAAGCATCTGGCAGTGTGGGCTATGAAGAGCAGGAAGAGACATTTTGGGGGATAAAAGTGTAAGTGAATAGGTAAAGACAGCAGATTGGTAGCACTTTGGTAGAAAAATAAACGGTAAGATACTGAAGGTTGTTGGTGTTTAGAGGGATTTGTATGTTTTTGCACGTGAATTACTGATAGTTAACATGGTTCAGGAAGACATACTTTTGTCTATTGCAAGATTTTAATTTGGTGACATCTTGATCTAATTATGTGGAGTCCAAATAGACTACACTTGGATGGGAGGTTTGTAGCAGGAGGAGATGTTAACTGTGCTGGATATGTACTGTCTTGAATTTAGGATGAACAGCAATCTTATTTAAACAACTGAAGTTCTAGTGCAGCTTGTTGAGGTTGAGCGGATGTTCATATTTTACCTGGTTTGGGTATCTAGAACCAGGAGTCAGCAATTTGGGACAGGTGACAGAAACCCTTCATCCAGGGGACAGTGAATCTTCAGAAATCACTATGGAAGAGGACTGCACAGATTAATTTGCTGAGTGTACAGCTCGTCAGGTTATGATCACCTGACTTAATACAGGTTACATATACAGTTGAACATCTTGGTGGCAGGCTGCACTGAATGGGGATGGCTGTCCTGCAGGATACCTGTCACCCAGGAATTCATTTTGCAGCTATATTCTTGCAAACTGTCTGGGTTCTGAACAGGAACCGTTTGACTTTAGTTACCAAGAAAGTTGAATAATCTGGGTTTAATACAGCAAAGTCGTGCAAGAGTAGGTTAGCAGTGGACTTCCAGAATAGCCCAGTGAACACAAAAGAGGGAACGGCCCTTCCTGCTTTTCTTATTCAGTTGCCTTTGATCAATGAGCCTCCATACCTGAAGGAAGCCTGCTCATCTTGATTTTCAAATTTTCAGTTGAAACCATCCTGTTTTTTAGGAGTCCATTAGTCCTTGCACTTTGTAAGTGCTGCATGATGTTCCTTACTTAGCCTATCTGTGATATAAGAAAGACTCATATTTCTCACATCTGCTGGGTGAGTTTTTTTCTTCTGTCCCACGTGAAGATTCCTGGTTCTAGATGCCCAAGCCAGGGGAAACATGAAGAATGCATCTACCCTTTTGAGCCCCACATGAATGTAGTGTGTTTTAATCAGATCAATGTCAGATGTATTACAGCACTTTGTGGTGAAGGAGGTACTTTTGACATGCATCACTGTAGCTAATTTCTGCACAGCAAGCTTGTTAACAGTAGTTTACATTTTGTCAAAGTGTTTTTTAGATGAAGGCTGGGAGGTGAATGTTAATAACTCTTTTGTGGTATCTTTCAGTCTGTGTTTCTGGAAGTTTCAGCTAGATTTTTTGTGCTCAAGCCAAAAGAATAGAGTAAACCAGTAGCTTAATGTGGGTTAATGCACTACCCACAATCACAGCTATCACTTCTTAGATAATGGGCCCTTTTGGACTCACCTGGGAGACAAAATCTAATGTTTCAAATGTAATCTGCCTTTTAATCTTGTGTGTGTGGGGAATATTATCTCATCGATGGAACATTGTCAGTAATTTAGTCCTTGCGAAATTCTGATACATCCACAGTAGATCCTTCAAATACTTAAGTAATCCTCCTTTTGAGCATGTGGGAATGTACCTGGTCTGTATCCTTCCTCTGTCAGTGAACAGGCAATCCCCTTTAATCTCCTACAGGCTGAAATTATGTGTGACCTGGCAGGGCAAGACGTCGAGAAGTCAAAATCAGCAAAGAGTCAGGCCTCAATGTTCCTGGGGCACTTCATGAAACCATACTTCAGGGATAAAGTGACTGGTCTCGTGAGTATTTTTGAATAATTAAAGATTGTTTCTGGTGTTTATGTTTGCTTATTGAACAGCAGCAGGTCTAGGTGTTTTCCCCCATCTACCTCAGTTTCTCCTCAAATCCCATTTGGTCTACTGGGTGTTCTTCAAGAGAAGGGATTCTGCAGCCATTTACCTGGCTTGGCCTGCATACAACTCTGGTGTCATGCTCTGCCATTTGGTTCACCCTACTTGTTTATTGATGAACTGCTGTCGGAGCTGCATGCAATCAACTATACAGTACCAGTTACAATATATGGTTAAAACTCTTTATAATTAAAAGTCTGTCCTGTCTCTGTACTTGTGACCAGGGTCCTCCAGCAAACCAAGACACAAAAGAGAAGGCTAGGCAAGGCATAAAACCCTTTGAGGAATTTCTTATAACTAGCTGTAAGTATTCATAACTTCTTGAACACTGGCCTCTTCCATGATCTGTTTTCATTGTTAAACCTTTGGTGTCAGCAAAGTCTGGAACTTCAAATCCAAGCTTCTCCTGAATTTGTCTCCTTTGGCAGTGTTGTGATCCCATGACCTATTGTCTCCAAATTCAACTTGTATAATGTTTCAATGATTTTTCTGTTTTGTTTCTTTATGTTAAAATACTATCTGCAAATTGTGGGAATGGCATACTAATTGAAGTAATTAACATTAATGGCACTTTTTAGGCAATTTGTTATTTGCCCTTTTCTGAGCTGCTGTTTAGCTTCAGCCTGGAAACTCCCCAGTGATATTATCCCTTATTTTGTTACTATAAAATGCCAGATTTGTGCTGGAGTTTGTGTTTAATTAGCTGGCCAGATATACTTCTGCTTGTTCACTTGTTCCACTGCTAAATGTGGCAGTCCATACAATCTGTGTAAAATGATAGTAGGTTTTAATGTATAATCAAACAAACAAAATGGTGTTAAATTTATTCTAATGTAATGTTACTGGCTGGGTCAGCTAGCAGGGTTCTGATTAATGGAACAGAGTGGACTGGTGGGGTTGCATTGTGCTCAAGCCTTTTTAGCTGAACTACATGCGGGCTGGTGCCTGGCCGAGGCTTAGCACCTGCTCGGAAAGGACTGCCAGTGAGTGGGATATCTATTTTATTATTGTCTAATGCCTCCCAGTGAGTGGGATATCTGTTTTAATTATTGCCTAACGCCTCCCGGTGAGTGCTGCGAATGAGCATTGCTGATGGAGCTCCAGGCATTTCTGTGGTTCATAGGACATGGTCAGAAGTTATAAAAGATACCCCTCTTCTGACCTCTGTCCTTTCACAGGGAAGCAGAGAGAGAAGGACAAACTAACAATTGCAATTGCAAATGATTCGATCCAGCGACTACTGCAGCCTAAGCTCTTGAGGTAAAAATTGTTTTCTAATATATCATTGATCCAGCCTTGATCTGTTAGTTAATGTATGGGTGAAACGTGAAATCCAATGTGTCCTTCAATGATCAGTTCCAGTTCAGTCTTCTGGGAGATATCTCCCATGGCCAGCTCAGTGTCAAACTATAATCTCTGCTTATCTCCATGGGCATTAGCTTGCATTGGTTTCTGGACCATCATCGTCTCCTCATTATCCTGTAAATCATTTCCCATGTTTTCGATTCCCCTTCATGGTCCTTCTTTTTTCTATAATTGCACCCTCCCCCCACAGCTTTGTAAACCGTAACATCTTTACGTTCTTTTGATTTAGGCCAACTGTGCAAGCCTAATTTTCATTACCTTGCTATTGACAATTTTGTCAAGGGTCATCTGGACCCTAACGTTTGGAATTTCCTCCTTAACTCTTTCTCCTTTTTTAAAATGATTTTAAAGTTTGCTGCCTATGCTAATACGGCTCTCCTTCAGATATTTTGATTAAACTGATAGAAGCATTGGACACAGTTTAAATGAGTCTCCCACCTTAAAGAACCTTGGTAACTCAGTTGTAAGGAAATGAGTCTGTTTAGTTTAGAGCAGCACAGATTAGCCAGTTCGTACAAGTCTTCTTTCAAGTGAAAGGTGAGTGATCAATTAATATTTAATAACCTCTGTAATAATCTGCAATGTTTTTCTCAGTAAACATGGGACAGAGGAATACTCCAGATTTTCCTCATTTTTTTTAGCCTAGATATTCTAGCTTGAAGTGACATTGATGGGAATATAGGACAGAAAGGTATGACAACGGTATTCGTGATATCTTGTACACGAGTCAGCAGGTTGTTTCATTCTCATCATTTTCATAGTTTCAGGGCATAGCACTTTTTAACCTTGTTTAATGGCTCCTCTCTACACAAACACTACTAAATGCTGATTCCTGTTGAGTTATGGTCTTGACGATATCCCAAATCTTTATCCAGGTTCAGTAGATCAATGGAACATTTCAGTGTAGGGCACATCACTATTTTGAGTCAGATTCTGTTTTAATGGGCCACTGATTCGTTAAGACCTGAAACATTGCTTTATTTTTCCCTTCTTCATCTTGGAGCATTAGAGATCTGAACTGCGTGCCCTTTGCTGCTTGCCTCTGCACAAGTCAAGACGTAAACCAAAACCTTTTTAATTTTACCTTGTGTTTGTAGGCTTGAGAACCTGAACAAAAAGCTGGATCTATCCCGCAGTGAGAAGCAGAGAAATGTCTTGATGAAGCAGGTTGCTGAAACTGAGCGAGAAATGGAAGAGATCAAGTGAGATAACCTTCCTCCCAACAGGCATTTTTAGAAGAGTATCTAATTGAGCATTATTCATCTTCACGTCAACTGATGTGCATTGTAACTGTCTTTTTAGCAGGACATTGCTCATGCAAAAGAATTCTTTTCTGATTCACTGCTGTAATATTTGTGTGTTTGTGAATGATATGCACATATACATTTGTTCTCTAGCTGCAATAAGCCATAGGTCTGTTGACATCATATGAAGAAGGTGTGGCCAAGTTGTTGGCTGCATTTTCTTCTGCTAATTAATTTCCTGAACTTTCCTAGTGTTCTCTGTTTTTAATACTCTTTAGATTATCACCATTTACAAAGTTGACTCCACACTGAAACAAGTAAAGAAAGCTTGTTTCTTGTCCTCAGCAGCACTCCTTTTGACAGATAGCTAACGTTGTTGGTTCTGGGTGCAATTTTATCCAGAACTCCTGAGAGGACTCAGTTTTCTACTAGTACTGAGGGGTCTGTAATACTAGCCTGAGCTACTACAGCCCTCCGCCTGTATTGGAGAGCTACGTTACTGCATGTTTCCATCTATCATCCTGAACACCTTGATTGTATGTTGAACTCACTTTAAAGACATTTTAAATGCATTTTTAAAACAGATCATTTTTATTTTAATTGTTGTAACTGTGTCCCCTTCATACTGAGCACCTCTGCCACATTTAAATTCCTCAGCAGGGGGCGCTACGAGGAGCAAGCCAGGCTATCGTAGCCTTAACTCACCAGGACAAATGTTGCAATTTTTTCATGGGGAGAAATGGTGCAGTATTTTACAGAACTGCCAGGCCTGGGGTTTGAGAACATATTTTTAGTTTGGAGTATGAAGATATTGAGGAATGTAGAGCAACCCTGCTCAACCCTGACCAAATGGCAGAGAGGTAGAGCCCAACCATGCTGTAATAGTTGAGGAACTGGCTTGAGAATCTAATCATATTTACATGAGCGTTACGAAGAGCAAATTAATTAAAACCTTGAGGTGAATGCAGGTGAAGTGCTATTGAGAGTATCAGAATCACGGTTTATGTGAAGAAGCTGGTTGTTTTGAACTTGCCTTCACTGCAAAACCAATGCATTCAATTTCAATTCTCAGAAGTTCCAGTTGATTTGGAGGGATCATTTTGAGAACAATATGGTGAAATTAAGCATGGGTCATTTGACGAAGCTGGTATAAAGATCAAAGTATTCTTGGGGATGCTTTAAACATGTAGGAAACCATCAAGCAGGGGAAAATATCCTGCTTGCCTCAAGTTTTTCCTGTATCCTACCACTGGTAAATGTTTCTGAAACAGTAGCTGCTCTGCTGAAATTGAAGTGCATATAATCTTTATTTCATTGGGTTTGCTATTCTAGATTGCCGTCTGATATCTATGGAGTGAACTAACTAGAGTTGCCTTTATGTTCTGTCTTTGTTCTAAAGTTTACTAAATGAAAGGCATTAATTTTCAACAATTTAATATTTCTGTTATGATGTTTGATTATAATGTTTACTACTGGCTGAGAGTGAGTATTAGCAACTCTAGCCATGGTTTATAAAAGAGTGTTACTCCTTAACTTTCTTATAGCCAGATGACGCAACGGCAGTTGTTGGGAAATAGGTTTGATGACCACGATTGGATAAAGATTGCCAACATTGATGTAAGTATGTCAACATTGGAAGTATATTTAGGGTTAATCAGTTTGGTTCCACCCCAGCCCATCAACCCTTTTATCTTCTGCCCATTCTGCTCTCTGCATCTGCTATCTCCTTAGATAACCATGGATTAGTGTTTGTTTCAATACATTTTCAAAGCCTTCTCCCTCCTCCTCCTCCTCTTCCTCTTTGCTACCTTTCGGTCAAATGCCATTCAGCCTCTTTTTTTGTATTCTTTCATTTTGGATGTTGATTACTCGCTCCACATTCTGATCCAGCCAGCTGTACCTATTGGTGATCAGGATAAATGAAGTCCTGACTGTTTTCTTTGGCCACGGTTGCTCTGATAGTGTGGTAAACTAATTCAGGCAGCTTCTAAACTGACAAACGGGAATGCTGTCTCCAGTACTCCAAGTGGGAGAAGTTTACAAGCCTTTTAAAGGCTTAAAACTGCTGGACTATTAAATCTGTTTTATGTTTATAGTTTGATGGAAGTCGCAAGGCAGAAGATATTAAGAATGTCTGGCAGAACTCTGAACACCCAAGCATCAACAAAGAACAGTGGAGCAGTCAAGAGACGCAACAGCTAATTGAAATCGCAGAGAGATCTGGTTGTGTGGACTGGGAGTGGGTTGCCAGTGAGCTAAAGGTACTGATAATGCACAGTGCACTGTTGAGCTCCAAACCAGGCAAACTGGCTTTTCTCTGCTTGTACGCTTACTGAGTGTTGAAGGAGCAGTTCCCTCAGAAGTAAATTTTATGTATCTCTACTAGGTCTAATCAGCAACTGGCAAGAATATATACTAGTGCAGAAGTGAGGCATTCAGCCCTTCAAACCTGTTGTTTTATCCCATTTGGTCAAAGGCCAGTTAGATCTTGCTTCCATCCATTTTCTTCAGTCTTGTAACCTTTCATGCAATTGGCTCTGACACAGAAATAACACTGTCAGTTCCTTACTAATATTTGGTCATATTATCCCAAGATAAGATTCTAATTGAGACACCCATTCTGTTTAATGACAGATCCATGCGTGTTTTGGCTAATATTGACTAACTATTTCATGAAGCTGTGTCATGAAGGGGGGAAAATTTTATTTCCAGAATGCTTCTCACAATATTTCAAAAGATCCAAGTAGTACTTAAAGCACAAGGGATTATTTTTGAAGTGTTGTATCTTTAAATGTAAACAGCAATTTTACACACAGCAAATCCTGCCATGAGAAGTCTGAGATACCTATTTATTTTAAACAATTTCTCATAATGTTGAAGTTGTGTTTTTGATACTGGAGTTTCTAGATGTGACTATTACCTGATTTTTGATAAAGAAAGTGAAGGGGAAGGTATCAAATTTTTAGTTCTGTTTGAAAGTGCATCCATCAATCAGTATTGTACTGACAATGTGGTCTAGACTGGGATTGATCAGAACCCTATGCCATCTACATAAAGTCACTTAGGCCAGTGGATAGGTGTGTGTTGAAAATAAATCCATTGACTATTTAAAAAGTGATTTTATAAGGTTTAGCATCTTTAAACTTCATTTTCTTTTTTTCTACTTTACGCTTAGACAAACCGTACTGCTTACATGTGCCTTCAAAAATACCAAGAGTATAACAAAGACCTGAAGAAGAAAGAATGGACCAAGGAAGAAGACCAGATGCTTACAGAACTAGTGCAAAAAATGAGAGTTGGAAACTTTATCCCATACACAAAGAGTGAGTATATCAGCAGTGCAGATCTGCTTGCAGAATCCAAATCCTTTCCTGACACCCAAGAGCTTCCTACTCAGCTTGTGTAATCTGACATTAATGAAGTTGTTCGATGTCATTAGCAGTATGGGCTGAAATTGTTATCATGTCAATACTGCGGTAAAAGAGGAGCCCTCACGAATAAGAAAGGTGCGGTCACCATGATGGAGTTATGCAATTGACTCCTAATAGCTGACGATAGCTAGACGAACTAAAAACAGGCAGATCATGGGCATACGTAGAATCAACATGGTCTTGGGAAGATTTTAACTTCCCCGATATTGACTGGAACTGCCTCAGTGCCAAGAGTTTAAATGGAGCTGAATTTGTTAGATGTATCCAAGAGGGTTTCTTAAAGACATCGCCTTAAGATCCAGGGGAGAAGATTTAGGACGGAGATGAGGAGAAACTGTTTTTCCAGAAAGTGGTGAATTGGTGGAATTCTCTGCCCAGGGGAGCAGTTGAGTCTTCACTAAATATATCTTAAGATTTTTACATTGTAAGGGAATTAGGGGTTATGGTGAAAAGGCAGAGAGATGGAACTGAGTTTATGGACAGAGCAGCCATGATCTTATTGAATGGTGGGGCAGGCTTGATGGGCTGAATGGCCTACTCCTATTTCTTATGTAGATGGTCCACCTAGAACTTCTATTGAGAGATGAGCCTGACCAGGTAATCAAAGTGGATTTAAGGATGGAAAGGTCCCAGAACTTTGAATAACGAAACAAAATTTAAGTGTAGTCAAACAGATAAAAGGAAGTAATTTAGGGAGTTGAAATCAGATCAGACTTTTGAGAAATGTGAAGGAAACAGGAAAGGACTTAAATGAGGAGTCCAGAAAGGGCCATGAATGTACTTGGCAGATAGGATTAAGGAGTCTTCTAAGGTTATAGATAGAAATATATCAAGGTGGTTGTTTAGGGTCTATGAACATTAAAGGAACCTATCCTTCTAATCTTTTGACACATCTATTTCTCCAGCACAAAATAGTCATCATTCTGTTTTTGATTTGGTTTCTGTAAATAGGATTCTGAAATGCAAATCTGCTTCTTTGTAGTTGCGTATTTTATGGAGGGACGGAATGCCAGCCAGATTTTGTTTCACTGGTCGAAGTCACTGGATCCCACACTGAAAAGAGGGCCTTGGTCGCGAAAAGAAGATAGGGTAGGTTGCTTCTAGTAATTGGCTCTTTCTGGATCACCGGGCAGTTCTGCTTACAATTGGGTCATGGCAGAATGTGATTGCAGGTTACTGTCTTGTTCTGTTTACTCCAGGTGTTTTTCTGACATTTCTGTGTCTCTTCAAAGATGTGACCACCAAAGCTTTTCCTTCAGTATCTCATTTTAGCAGCCATTTTCTGTTGTTGCATGTGAAGGACAAATCTTTGTCATTCATTGAACTGCAGAGCTTCACAAGGGAATTAGTTTCTGTGCAGCCCATAGGGTACAGAGAACCTCACTGCCATTAACTGATTACATCTTCCCACCAAAATCTAGGAGTACTGATTACTGTTGTATCCAACAGCACTGGTGCTGGCAAATTTCTTGATACATGGTTTGTTCTCTGTCATCTAGTAGATTATTTTTTTTCATAATATGTCTTTACCCACATGGATGAATTATAAGAAATAAGAGCAGAAGTAGGCCACCTGGCTCTCTGAGCTTGCTCATCTATTGAATAAGATCATGTATGATCTAGTTGTGGATTCAGCCTCATCTTCCTGTGTTTTTCCCAATAATCGTTAATTCCTCTGCTGTACAAAAATCGTTTTAAATGTGTCTTAAATTTATACTCAGTAGCTGCTTTAAGTACAGGTGTGGAACTTGGTGTGGTCTTCTGCCCATCCACATCAAGGTTCGATGTGTTGTGCATTCAGAGGTGCTCTTCTGCACGCCATTGTGTGGTTATATTGAGTTAGTGTCGGCTTTAACTTGTTTGGCCATTACCCTCTGCCCTCTCTCATTAACAAGGCATTTTTGTCCACAGAATCTTTTTTTGTTTTTCATACCATTCTCTGTAAACTCCAGAGACTGGTGGTGAAAATCTCAAAGCAGTTGTTTCTGAGACACGCAAACCACCCCACCTGGCACCAACAATCATTCCACAGTCAAAGTCACTTGGATCACATTTCTTTCCCATTCTGATCAACTGAAGCTCTTGACCATGTTTGTATTAACGAGTCGATGTATCTAATAAAGTGGCCACTGAGTGTATATAATGGGTTAGTCTGTACTGCTTCCCTGGCCAGGGAATACCACAGATTCACTACTCTTGAGGATATGTCTACTAATTCTCGTCTCATGAGTGGAAACAATGTTCTTGCCTATTTTTTTATCTATCCTTTTTATAATTGGACTGCGTATGTTAATCAAAATGGCTTCTTTGCTTTAAAAGTAAAGCTGTTTCTTTATTATGCTAACTGGTGAGAGAGTGCTTTTCTTGCAGAGCACTCTTGATGCTTGTTTGGGTTAAAGTTGCTGATAACAAGGATTGTATTCATTTGTTCACCAATTGGGTTGTATGTTATTTTCTCTTGTGGGTCTGGGAGCTGGGATTGCGCAGTCTTTTTGGGAGTTGGGAAGAAGACGGCGAGGAAGGTGGACGGGTGCGGCACTGCTGGTCGATCACTGAGGGTGGTCCCAGGTGCGCGGGTCGTGGAGGTCAGAGAAGAGCGAAGAGGGGTCAGAGGATTCAACCCCTCATTGAGCTCTTGTTGAGCTCCAATGATGTGCACTATTTGACTGAATTCTGATAAGTTTTGGCACCTATTTTTATTTTCTTTTCCTTCATAGATACTGTATCATTATTAATCACTTAGTTGTAGTAAGATTTATGAAGTGTATTCTGTAAAGTACCTGGTGTGAGCGTGTTTGTATTAGCGTGTATTTCACAGTATCCACATATACGGGAGGTGCGGTTTGGCGGCTGTACGAATTTGCCCCTAGACGTACACCAGCCTGTCGTGGAAGCATTACATAATTTTTAAACTTTCTGTAAGATCTCTCATTCTTTTGAATTCCAGTGAGCACAGTCCCAGGTGACTTGATCTCACCCCATAGGCTAACCCTCAATCCCTGGAATCAACTTGGTGAACCTCATCGCACTGCCTCCAGTATGTCTTTCCTGAAGTAGAAAGACCAGAACTGCATGCAATACCCAAAGTGCAGCCTCACCAGTACCCTGTACAGTTACAGCATAACCTCCTTGCTCTTAAATTCAATCCTCTAGCAAAGGTCAGCATTCCATTTGCCTTCTAGATAACCTTTTGCACCTGCAAACCAACCTTTTACAATTTGTGTGAAAGCACTCCCAGGACTTTAAGACATGGGAGCAAAAATAGGCCACTCGGCCCACTGAGTCTACTCTGCCATTCCATCGTGGATGATTTATTTTTCTTTTCCATTGTCCTGCCTTCTCTGTGTAATCTTTGTCTTCCTCGTTGAACCTATCAGCCTCTGTTTGTCAAAGACCTTTTGAAAAATTAAATAAACAACAGCTACTGACTCCTTTCTCTAACCTGCCTATAATTTCACTAGATTTGTCAGGCAAGATTTCTCCTTAAAGAAACCATACTAATTTTGGCATATTTTATGTG